>NC_141180.1:73257500-74667500 GCF_055505025.1 Bos grunniens | reverse complement strand
AATTCCATAGACAGAGGAGCCTGGAGGGCTACAGTCCATGGAGCCTCAGAGAGTTGGACCCAATGGAATGACTAAGCCCACGTGTGCGTGCACACACACACACACACACACATGTTCATAGGACGCTGTATTGAAATAAACCCAGCACTTAGTTTGCAATGGAAAATTATTTTAAATTTGGCCACAAGATGGTGATATCACAAAACAAGTTCAAAGAAATAAAATTCTATTCCAAAGTTCTGTGTTTCTTTCCAACTTAAATCTTTAAATGTAACTATTCTTGTCAATCAGTGACTTCTCTTAAATTATGTTGTATTTCTTGATCTGTTCCATGTCTGTATTTGGGGTACAGGTTTGCCCCTCATATCTACTACCTCAGAGAATAACAATTAAGTCTATTGCATTGAAACCCATATGCAATAATAGCAAAATAAGATTTCAAAAATAGGAAACAATATACTGCTATTTGTATTCATTATTGTTGTTGATTTGTTTCTTGTTATTTAATAGTGAAGAGATTTCCTGCTCCTGGGTCAGTGTCAAACAATGACAAACAGAGCAAGCACTTGGGAAAATAATAAACTCAATAAGAAGCTGAAAGGATATTTTTGTTCATTGAGTCAGGTCCCTCTCTTTCCTTACCATCTGGATCTCCATGTGTTGAAAGGTTTGCCTAACTAGCTGAGGCAACAAACAATTAAGGAACTTCTCCAAGATACACAGAAATTGAGAGAAATTCATAACAAAGCATCAATCCCAGATGATTTGATATTCTTCACACTGCATTTGATGGTCGTGTGCCCAAAACGGTGTGGTTACTGGTTAGTACTCTTTCATGAACTTCAAACAACTCAAGACACTCATGCTGCAGCTTGTCTAGAAGCTGAGTGTTACATTTGAAGGTTCTCAAGACCCTCAGCGTGTCATATGGACAGAGTGATTTGAGGGTTTAGAAGCCGAGAATAAATGGTACTAGAAATTGCAGACGCTAATCCTTATGGCAGAAAGTGAAGAGGAACTCAAAAGCCTCTTGATGAAAGTGAAAGTGGAGAGTGAAAAAGTTGGCTTAAAGCTCAACATTCAGAAAATGAAGATCATGACATCTGGTCCCATCACTTCATGGGAAATAGATGGGGAAACTGTGGAAACAGTGTCAGACTTTATTTTGGGGGCTCCAAAATCACTGCAGATGGTGACTACAGCCATAAAATTAAAAGATGCTTACTCCTTGGAAGGAAAGTTATGACCAAACTAGATAGCATATTCAAAAGCAGAGACATTACTTTGCCAACAAAGGTCCGTCTAGTCAAGGCTGTGGTTTTTCCAGTGGTCATGTATGGATGTGAGAGTTGGACTGTGAAGAAAGCTGAGCACCGAAGAATTGCTGCTTTTGAACTGTGGTGTTGGAGAAGACTCTTGAGAGTCCCTTGGACTGCAAGGAGATCCAACCAGTCCATTCTGAAGGAGATTAGCCCTGGGATTTCTTTGGAAGGAATGATGCTAAAGCTGAAACTCCAGTACTTTGGCCACCTCATGTGAAGAGTTGACTCATTGGAAAAGACTCTGATGCTGGGAGGGATTGGGGGCAGGAGGAGAAGGGGACGACAGAGGATGAGATGGCTGGATGGCATCACTGACTTGATGGACGTGAGTCTGAGTGAACTCTGGGAGTTGGTGAACAGGGAGACCTGGCCGTGCTGCGATTCATGGGGTCGCAAAAAGTCAGACACTATTGAGCGACTGAACTGAACTGAATGGTCCAAAGGTAAAAAAAAAAAAACAAAAAAAAAAGACAGTGCATTGTGGATACACATTTTAGGAACTGTCTTGCACCACCTCAGAGTTAGCACCCATGGGCACTCTGTGAATGTACATGTCAGGAAAATCCCCTGGAGAAAGGGCATGGCCATCCACTCCAGTATTCTTGCCTGGAGAATCCCATGGACAGAGGAGCCTGGTGGGCTACAGATCATGGGGTCGCACAGAGACAGACAGGATTGAGCAACTACCTGCTACTTTCAAATCATTTGTTATATGGATTTTCTAGGTGCAAGGCATTTTACTGCTATCCGGAGAAAACTGCTCTCAGAAATCTAAAAATTTTCAATGTGAAATTAGGATGGATACCCCCTTTAGATTTATAACCATACATGTTAGTCCCATCTTGGTTTATTTATTCATCATAAGATTGATTTTCTTGGTCCCATGTAACCAGAACACCTCTTTCATGGAGAACCCTATCCCCTTCCTTCTATACAGCAAATAGTTTTTCTCTAACCCTGCATCTCATTCTTCATTGTTCTCTGCTTTTGCATATTGACAAAAAACCTCATAAAGAAAAAAAGAAAGATGAATGGAAGATAGATTATCTGAGCCTTTCCGTATCTCAGAAATGACCTTCTCTACCCTCAAAGGACACTGATAGTTTTATTTGGTATAAAATCAAAGTGGAAAATGATTTCCTTTAAACTTTAAAAGCATAGCTCCATTCTAGACAAAGCGTGTCAAAGAGCAAACTGTTGCTGATCTGAACTTCATTTATTTCTAGATGACCTGTTTTAGTTGTGTGTCTGTCCGTTTTTCTTTGTTTCTCTGGGAGCTTTAGGTTATTGTTTTTATGACTCAAGACCTAAATCCCAGGGCATGTCTAGGTGTATGTGGCAGCAGCCATTGGTTATGCTCATTAAGTATCTCCAGCTCTCTCTGCCCTTGAGGCAGGTTGTACCACATGACCAGCTATGCACAGTGAGGGTGGGTGAAGGTGTTCTTAGTTTTTGTCCATCTCCACAGACACGGAGACAATCTAAAGAAAGAAGCCTGGCATGCTGCAATCCATGTGGTCGCAAAGAGTCAGACACAACTGAGCAACTGAACTGAACTGATAATAGGGAGAAATTTTGTTTTTAATTTTCAGAACATTTTGCTGAAAGAAGAAACCTCATCCCTTAAGGAAATCGAAGGAAGAAACACCCCCACAATGAATGCATCTACCAGAAGTCTGTTTCCTATGAAAAACAAGTTTAATGGCAATAGATGAACAGTCAAAACCAATGGGGAAAACATGTATTCATAACCATATGCATTTTTTAATCAATGAAATACACAAATGTAAAGACTAAACATTTTTGGTATTTTCTTCCTCTGTTCCCAACCATGTAAAAAGTCAGATGGAAACAGTATCAGAAAAATCCAGGGAAATGAAACTGTGGTACAGGGCTATACATTGTTTCACATATTCATTCCAAGTATTGAGAGAAACTATTTCACTGAAGATGTAATGAAAGAAAGAAAGTAGAAAAGGTCATGATATTTTTCAACAGGACTTTGGGGATACACAAAAAACTTGATCCATGAAGTTTTAATGGGTATAAAATGGGTTACTATTTATGACTTTGATACAAAAACTATTAGCAACAATTTCACCTTCAGAACTTTAGTTCAGTGGCTTTCTATGAGGTTTTTGTCTATATGAAATTCTGCTAAAAGATGGTACAAGCCAATGGATATTTATCTAGAAGTACAACACCCAGATTTTTTTTTTCATGGAACTGGATATGTACTTTCAGGATCTTTCACCTGAAACATCTACACTGCATCTTTCAGCATACAAACATTTAGAAGGTCTGCATGTAGGGCTAGGTCTTCAGAGTTTATGATTCTCAATAAAATTACCACCCAGAATATCATTCCTAAATTTACATAAACTGAAATTTTCTTTCTGTCTTTTTTAATAAGCTTGTTACCCCCATTATTTGTTTTTTTTTTCTACTGAGATGATTATATTCTGGAAACTTTGTTCAAGCTGGTAAGGACTCTTGTTCTGAATAAAGAAGAATTGCGTCTATCACAAAATTTCTGGGCTCTCATGATTTTCTGTGTTCCCCCTATGAAATTCAAACTATACCATAATTATGAGATTCAAATTTGACTCCATCCTAATTTTAATATCAAAAGAAAACATGCAAATAAAGATTTAAAGATGATTTGAATACTTGAAGTTATTGATTCCCTACTGATATTTTTTAAGTGGGTATAGTTTTGAGAATTGCTTGCATGGACTTCATGAAAGTAAATTCATATCAAGAAGTATTAAATGATTACAGAAAGCATAAGAGTTACTCTGTGGGAATGCAATAGTGAAAAATAAATGATTTGTTATGGGTTTGCATATGAACAATTTTCTCCTACCAAACTGATTTCCCAATTTCATCATGCAGGTACCAAGGCCAGTAGTTTCCAGCCCTCAAAGCCTTGGACAAAGCATATCAGTTGGTAAGAAACGGTCACACAAACAATTGCCATGTTACAAGATTGAGGAGCTGGTGCTGGATGACAAATCACCTTTGCACCCAGCCAAAATTTCCCACCACTTAGCTTCATCTGCATGCTCAGCACAAAGTAGCTGCCTCTGTGAGTGGGTGCAGTAATCCATACCAGAACATAAGATGTGGCAATTACCACACAGGCAAATCTACAGAAGTGATCAATATTGTGCACACAAAGCAAATTACTTACTTACCCTTGATCATCATCTGTATCCCAAAGTTTATTCTGCAATGATATTGGGAGAGTATCATCAAAGAAACAATTGATTTTGGACTCAGATGAATATTGTCTTTTACCCATGACACAAAAAGACATTAAATTACTTCACTAAGTTCCTTCAAGGTTACATGACTTTAGTAATTGTTTTGGTAGCCATTTTTATCAAAAGATAAGGAAAAGGAGGGTGTTGAGAAATATTGAAAAATGTCAGGGAAGTTTGATTCTTTTAATACAGAAAAATGTCTCTTAAGTCCAAATAATTATGAAGCAGACAGATCCTGTCATATTGGATAGTTTCTATTTAAGAAAAAGTTTACAAATATTACAGGGACAATTCTGAAATGCTAAGCTTTTGTTCTTGCAGATTCTTAATAATATACATTTAATAACATATTTACAAGACATGGCTTTGTTGACCAAAATGAAAAGGGAAAATGAGGCAAACTCAAAATTCCCAAATGATAAGTTTATGACGATGACAACCTAGAAGGGTGAGATGGGGTGGGAGGGAGGACCAAGAGGGATGGAACATATGTATGCGCTGTGCTGTGCTGTGTCACTCAGTCCTGTCTGACTCTTTGTGACCCCATGGACTGTAGCCCACCAGTCTCCTCTGTCCATGGGGATTCTCCAGGCAAGAATACTGGAGTGGATAACCAATCCCTTCTCCAGGGGATCTTCCTGACCCAGGAATCAAACCTGGGTCTCCTGCATTGCAGGGGGATTCTTTACCTGCTGAGCTACAAGGGAAATGCAGAATATAGGTATAACTATAGCTAATTCATGTTGATGCATGGCAGAAACCAACACAATATTATAAAGCAATTATCCTTCAATTAAAAATAAATAATCTTTTTAAAAGGATGACCTGAGGCGGATTCATTTCGATACATGGCAAAACCAATACAATATTGTGAAGTTAAAAAATAAAATAAAATTTTAAAAAACAAGGATGAGTTTTTTCAGGAATAGCAGAGGAATTGCAACTTGGGACATGAAATCAATAGCAAATAACAAGCAAGCCTGTTTAGAGCTTGAGGTTAACTGCATTTATGGGCAGAAACATAAAGAAGGGAGAATTCAGTTAGAATTTTTTTTAATGAAAAACCAGTGGAGACCAGCCTTGCTATTTCCCTACTCAGACAAAACCAGCCTCGCCAAACAAACTCAGTTCAGCTTATTTGTTGAGGCCAACCTAACCTGGATCATTTTTTGTTTCCATGAAGGAGATTTCCTGAGGTTCGTACAAGGCAACACCTGACCCACTCTCCCTCATTCAGAAAACGAAGATCATGGCATCTGGTCCCATCTCTTCATGGGAAATAGATGGGAAAACAGTGGAAACTGTCAGACTTTGGTTTTTTGGGCTCCAAAATCACTGCAGATGGTGACTACAGCCATGAAATTAAAAGACGTTTACTCCTTGGAAGGAAAGTTATGACCAAGCTAGATAGCATATTCAAAAGCAGAGACATTACTTTGCCAACAAAGGTCTGTCTAGTCAAGGCTATGGTTTTTCCTATGGTCATGTATGGATGTGAGAGTTGGACTGTGAAGAAGGCTGAGCGCCAAAGAATTGATGCTTTTGAACTGTGGTGTTGGAGAAGACTCTTGAGAGTCCCTTGGACTGCAAGGAGATCCAACCAGTCCATTCTGAAGGAGATCAGTCCTGGGATTTCTTTGGGAGGAATGATGCTAAAGCGAAGAGTTGACTCATTGGAAAAGACTCTGATGCTGGGAGGGATTGGAGGCAGGAGGAGAAGGGGATAACAGAGGATGAGATGGCTGGAATCCATCACCTACTCGATAGACGTGAGTTTGAGTGAACTCCGGGAGATGGTGATGGACAGGGAGGCCTGGCGTGCTCCGATTCATGGGGTCGCAAAGAATCGGACACGACTGAGCAACTTAACTGAACTGAAAATAGTACATAATCTTTAATTATAAGCCAAATAACATTTTTTTCAGAACCATTTGGTATAATCTCATATTGATCTGCCACAGTTAAATCTGACCTGTTCCTTCAAATAATATAGAATGGAGAACAACCCTATAAAATGATCAGAGATCAAAATGAAATAATAGTTGTCTAATGCTCCACAGAGTAAGTGCTGTCTGTCTTAAAAATTTCCCAGCAGGTACTATTTAATTTGCTAAATTTTCCCAAAATTTGTCCTTCAAATTCCAGGCCTTGGAATTTGATATCACCATTATCTCATGTTTATTCAGATGGAGAACTACTGGCTTATGTGTTATTCTCAGCCAGGATCTAATCTGAAGAACTACACAGTGATTTTGACAAAGAAAGTTACAGATAATCATTAACTGTATCAGAACCTTGGAGTAATGACAGATTGGTTAGTGCTAAGTAAAGAGGACTTGAAAATAACACAGCAATAACAGATATAAGGAGCATGCATTATCTTAAGAGCTGAGACTGAGCATACAGGAAGAGACCCCAGGACTGAAACCAGGCTGTTGGCATCGCTACAGTTCACAGAATTGCAGAAACTTCTGTGGTACTCCTCTGCTGAACATCTCAGGACAGTCTTCACGGAGGAGTGTACCACTGGAGGCACTTGATTACACAACCATCCCGGGGGTGCTGAAGGAAGCTCCTGGCCACTGGATGTTTTGACCACCATATATTTTAGGCGATGTTCTGTAAACAAGCCAATCACACTGCAGTGTCATCAGGAGTCTGGTGCTGTGACAGTTGCATATGCTGCAAAGTTGGTCCTGTAGAAAGAGCAGGCTTTTCTTGGTTTTGCTGTTCTCACTAACATTTCCCAGGCTTCCCAGATAGAACAATGATAAAGAATCCACCTGCCAATGCAGGAGATTCAGGAGATGGAGATTCAGTCCCTGGATTGGGAAGATCTCCTGGAGGAGGAAATGGAAACCCACTCTAATAGTCTTGCCTTGGAAATCCCATTGCTGGAGAAGCCTGGCGGGCTCCAGTCTGTGGGGTCACAAAGAGTTACACACGACTGAGCGTGCATGCACATTGGTATTTCCAAATAACCAAAGAAATTGTAAGAGGCAAAAAGAAAACCCAGAGAACTCATCACCATGCTGCTCCTCAAGCCCTACTTCCCTAGTCCATCTTCCTTCATCTCTTCAGCCTTCTTATGCTGGATTGATATGTAGTATTTGCATTCAACCCAACTTAGGTCTGCTTGCTTGAGGCACAGCAAAGCCATCTATGGACACCAGGCAGTGGTGAAGGAAAGTACAGTGTTTATTGCCAAACACCAAGTAAGGAGAACAGTCAGCTAGTGTTCAAAAAACTCAAACTTGTCAGTGGCTTTCAAGAAAGGTTTTTTAAAGGCAAGGAGAAGGAGAGGGTCGTATGCAACTGGCTCATGTACATCCTTCTGGTTGGTTGGGGCTGAGGTGACAGAATGGTTTTCCAGGAATCTCAAGTATCAATTTTCTGGTTCCCACTAGTCTGGGATCTATGTTCTGGTGGTCAGCATGTAGTCAACTTCTTCCCTTGTGGGGGTTTCAGTATCTGTGAAACAACTCCAAGGTATGGCTTAGAATATGACTAAGAGCTCTTGAGGAATGAAGTGTCCTTGACTCTGTTTTTTTTGGCTAAGTTAATACTGTTTTGTTTTGCCTGACTGTTTTCCTAGGACATGCAGGATGGTGTGTCTGTCCCTGGGAAGGCCCAGAGGGTGCTGCTCAGTTTCATATCTAGGGTTTCCAGCTGCACTTAGAAGTAATGGGGAGAAAAGTTTCTACTCCATTTCCCTGACCAAAAGTCTAGCTTTGCATTTAAAATTGGTTTTCTCTAAGCAACAGTGCTTTCTGGCCTTTAAATTACTCTTTTGAATCATTATCCTCTAGGTTTTAAAAGCAAAAAACAAACAAACAAAAAAAAATGTTCTTTTCTCTTCTGGCACCTACATTGGTGTTTCTTTTTTATTTTTTTCCATTCCTTTTTTTTGCCTTCTTTTTTTCTCTCTTCATCTCTTTCCCTTTCTACTTTTCCCTCCCTTCCATTTGTTCACTTCCTCCTCTGTCTCTCTGGCTTTGCTGTCCTTCTTTCCTTAAGTAATTTAACAACTGTTTATTCATCACTAACTTTCCCAGTGATATAACCTTCATGTTTATATTGGTTTTGAAATATTAAAGTGACAGATAAAAATACAATTGTGGCAAATCAAAATATAATTTGCCTATACAACTCAAGTTTTGTCAAAATGTTTTCATCATCAGAAATAATTTTATTATTTATTTTAAAGCAATGTAACTGGTAGCAAAATGGCACATAGACAACAGACAGAACCAAATCCCATAGGGTTACAAGAACTAATACTGACTTCATATTTTACTTGCGTGTGCAAGTGTAAGTAATTTAAAAAGGCAACCATTTGTTAAAAGGCTTTTATAAGTGTGTTTTTATTTTTTAAATAACAGAAAAACTAATAAACTATCATCATTATAGCAAGCTGATCTGAATTCTGTTGAATTTTAAATTTGGACTAATGTTCATAGTCAAAAATAATTATTTTAAAATTTATGAAACAAATTTTTTATTTTCATAGAAAATATAGTCAGGTCCTACCTAGCATAAAATCCTAGTCTTGGCAACTGTCATAATGCAAAAATACTCAATTTGAGATATTGGAAGAAATAGAAGATTTCATAAAACCTTACATTTATTCCTAAACACAACGGTAACAGGTAAAGACATGGCAACTCAAAGAAATATCATACTTAAATTTCAATGTGCAAATATGAAACAAGTTCATTAAATTTATTATTGTTCTCCATTACATATATTAATTCAATTCTGCCTTCAGTTTGAATAATTTCTATGTGAATATGTTTATCAAATGTATTTCACCTGTGTTCATAACATATACACATGTATAGGCATACCATCTTTGTTTTAAGCTATGTTTTTATTTCCTTGTTTGGTTAAAGAGAATTAAATATAGGGTTTCCCTATTTTAGGGGAAATTCTTGGTGTTCATGTTATTCTAAAATGAAAGTAATATAAAATACTAAACAAAAACAACAACAAGAAGGCATTTCATATACTCAAAGCCAAATTATACAATAGCTATAATCTATAATTTCACATTTTATACTTAAATTTTTATATTCACAGAATTACAGGGGAATATTAGATTTTATTTATTTATTACCTTTAATCTTATTTTCTTTTCAATTTACCTGCTTCTTTGTGTAAAGAAATGATACCACACCTCTTTCTAGTTTTAAGTGTTCTACTTTCTGTTGAATTAAAATTCAAAGTAAAAATCAGAAAAAAAATTTTGGGAGAAAAATATCTTTTAAAATTTGTCAATATCTATTTCATGGGAATAACAACACATTCCAACTACTTTGCAAACTAAGCTCTGTGTTTTTCAACTTGTTTCTGAAGGGGACTAATGCATACAGGTAAGAGCACTGGAGTCACAAAGGGTCAACTTTTCTTTTAAACCTGTCAAATTCTTTATGGTCTGCATTAAATTTAAATGGCAGAAACTACCTTTTCTTTTTGGCCACACCACACAGCTTGCAGGATCTTAGTTCTCTGACCAGAAATAGAACTCAGGCCCTTGGCAGTGAAAGCACAGGGGCCTAACCACTACACCACCAGGGAATTCCCCCAAGCTACCTATTTTCATTGTGTATGTTTTCCACACAGTGTTAAACTACAGTTAAATTAGATAAAATTTTGATACAGCATTTTTTGGAATATGATTACTTAAATGCTAACTGCATGAATGAGGACTTCTAATGTTTTGAAATTCTTGGTATTCTATAAAAAGCATAATTATGCTTATATTAAAGTATCTTTCTAATGAAATATACTATATAGATATATAAAAAATGTTAAAGCTCAAAATTTTAATGAAAATCATTACTTAACACTTCAGTTTCAATTCTTGGATTAAATTTAAGTCGACAGATGTGTTTCAAGTATTTTCCCTATGTTAGGTATACTCTTAGGAGAACAATATGTTAGGAGAACAATAAATATTTGCTTTTATACTTTTCTTGGCATATAATGTGTGTCAAACATAAAGTTAGGGAAAATTTCATGTAGTTAATATTTATTTTAGTTGGTTTTGATTTCTTCAGAGTAATAAAACATGCTATCAACATGGCAAATTCTAAAATGGATATCATATCATATGAAAAGGCAACAAAAAGGTTAAAATGACTGAAGAATTCATATTCTAAAGAAAACTATGATCCTTACACAGAAGTCAGCCACATAAATTTGTTTATCTGTGTAAAGAAGACTAGACACAGTATGATGAGCTGTTTTTATACAACAGCAATGTAATAGGACACATTTAATTTTAAGAGGAGCAACCATCTTTTATGTCCATTGGGATGCACCAAACATAGATTTCTAGTTTACTTTCATAAAGCCTTAATACTTTTAAAAAAATTGGTTTCTACAGCTTGCATCATTGTCAAACAAGGAAACATCAGGTTTAAATTTTTGTGTTCTGATTTAGGTTTTCAAAACCATTCCATTGATGTCTTTCAAATATTAATAGGAGGAGTACCAACAAGCAGTACTTCAAATTTCAAAATACGCTATACTTCCAGGAGAATAGATTTTTTTTTTTAATATGAGAGAACTGGATGTATTCCAATCTAGTTTATTTCATGCCAGCAATGCTTTTTCTTTCCTAAGATCTAAAGTTGTTTCAAGCAACATCCTTGGAGGGAAAAAAAAAAAAAAAAAGCAGCTTATTATTTTTTTAAAATCAAAGCTGAGTTTCCTCTCAAGAGTCCTGAACCATGGTGTTGCAGATGCTGTTTTTTTGACTGGGTTCACTGTTGGGTAGGTAAGCCAGTGGATCTGGTTGGATTAAGTATCTATTAAAAGAAAGCAAATGACTGCAGTAGCAACTAAAGGCAAAGCTCATCCACCCTGACACTTTAGACTGTTACTTAAAGTTTATTTGTTTAGTGTTTATGGTTATCAAAACTTGTCTCTATATAATGTTGGTGGAAGGACTTGCTGTTTATTTGGTCCTTAAAGTTTTGCAGGGCTTGTATTATTTCTATACCTAAAAATGTGAAGATGAATATGGATGAATGATGAATCATTATCGTTCAATTACAATCCATCACCATGTTCACCTTATCAAGCATTTATGTTTTATTCTGTATTTTGTTGATCTATTATTCTTTTTTTTTTTCTTTTCAACTGTTTATTATGTATTGTGCTATACTTGATTAACAACATTGTGATAGTTCCAAGTGAACAACAAAGGGACTCAGTCATACATATACTATTCTCCCCGAAACCCAGCTGCCACCCAGGCTGCCACATAACACTGAGCAGAGTTCCATGTGCTATACACTAGGTCCTTGTTGGTTATCCATTTTAAATATATTGATTTATTATTCTTTACTTTTGCTATTTTTCTATCTAGGAGACCTAAATTCTAGCCATGAATATATCACTTGTTTGTTCTTAGTTTTATCATTCATAACTATTAATAATTTGATCAAATTATTTCTATAGTCTTTTAATTTAAATATTCTATGATTATAAAAAAATTAATGATTTCAGAAATGCTATGAAGAACATTGTGCATAGATAACATTTTAAATTAAGTAACCTAAAATTCAGGTTGTGCTATATTAAGCAATTAGATGAAAATATTATCCTTAATTCACTCTATCAATAAATAGGCAAATGTTCATCTGCCAAGCTCACACATTTCAATGTTAGAAATTGTTTCAAGAAGGATGGTTTACTTCAGACTGCCTAATGATATGAGTTTCTGTTTCTTGAGCTTCTCTAGACTACAAGCTGGATCTGGGAATATGAGAAGCCACACTTTCTGACCCCTGCAGAGGATTTAATTTATGAAGCAGATAAAAGCATGAAAAAGAAATTCCAAACACCACAGAAAGATGAAAAGAAAACCATACAATGAAGGAACGTTTTATTAAGGGCGTTAGGTTGATGTCTCTCCAGGTAGAAGTGGAGTGGAAGCAGGAGGAGCCAAGTGGCGGAGGAGTAGGACGGGGAGAACACTTTCTCCCCCACAAATTCATCAAAAGAGCATTTAAACATCGAGTAAATTCCACAAAACAACTTCTGAATGCCGGCAGAGGACATGAGGCACCCAGAAAAGCAATCCAACTCTTCGAAAGGAGGTAGGAAAAAATATAAAAGACAAAAAAAGAGACAAAAGAGGGAGGGACGGAGTTCCGTCCCGGGAAGGGAGTCTTAAAAAGAGAAGTTTCCAAACACCAGGAAACCTTCTCACTGCCGAATCTGTGCCAAGCTTTGGAAGCACAGAGGGCAACATAACAGGAAGAAAAAATAAATAAACAATTAAAACTCGAAGATTGCGAGTCCTACGGTAACTCCCCCAGCGGAGAAGCAGCGCAGACGCCTGCACGCGCCATTAGCAAGCGGGGGCTGGGCAGGGAGGCGCAGCGTGGGCTGCATCGCTTAGAGTAAGAATCTGGCCTGAATACCCTGAGCGCTATCTGAACGAAATAATTTGGGCTAGCAAACCAGACTGTGGGATATCTACCACGCGAAAAGCCAGCCCTAACCTAAGACCACCAGGCCAGCGCACGGAACAAACAACTGAACAGAGATAGCCGGCTGCAGACCTTCCCCCTCCGGTGACAGGCAGCCAGAGCCAGAAGAGGGCAATCGCAGCCCCAGAGAGACATTATCTATAAAACTGTAAGCAGGCTTCTTTGCTAACTAAAACTTTTTGGGGGTCTGGACGGTTAATATCTGCCTGGGAAGGTGCGCCAGTTTTACACCCAGATAAACGAGTGGTGGGGAGGCGATAAGTCGCAGCATTGGCGCTCGCCAAACACCTCATCACTTGAGCTGCTCGGACCTGGGAAGAGCACAAAACTCAGGCCCAACTGAGTCTGTGCCTCTGAGGACTACCCGAGTGCCTGAACCTGAGCGGCTTGGACCTGGGAGGTACATGCAACCCAGGGCCAGCCTCGGATTGTTCCCGGCGGAACAACCTAGAGCCCGAGCAGTGTGGGCAGGGAGGCTACACGCGCCGTGAGCGGGGGCAGATCCAGTGTGGCTGAGGCACTGCGAGCGCACGCCAGTGTTATTTGTTTGCAGCATCCCTCCCTCCCTCCCCACAGCGCGACTGAACAAAGAGAAGAAATACAGCTCCACCCATTAGAACACCGACACAAGCTTCCCTAACCAGGAAACCTTGACAAGCCACCTGTACAAACCCACACACAGTGAGGAAAAGCCACAATAAAGAGAACTTCACAAACTGTCAGAATACAGAAAGGACACCCCAAACTCAGCAATTTAAACAAGATGAAGAGACAGAGGAATAGCCAGCAGATAAAGGAACAGGATAAATGCCCACCAAACCAAACAAAAGAGGAAGAGATAGGGAATCTACCTGATAAAGAATTCCGAATAATGATAGTGAAATTGATCCAAAATCTTGAAATTAAAATGGAATCACAGATAAATAGCTTGGAGACTAGGATTGAGAAGATGCAAGAAAGGTTTAACAAGGACCTAGAAGAAATAAAAAAGAGTCAATATATAATGAATAATGCAATAAATGAAATTAAAAACACTCTGGAGGCAACAAATAGTAGAATAACAGAGGCAGAAGATAGGATTAGTGAATTAGAAGATAGAATGGTAGAAATAAATGAATCAGAGAGGATAAAAGAAAAACGAATTAAAAGAAATGAGGACAATCTCAGAGACCTCCAGGACAATATTAAACACTACAACATTCGAATCATAGGGGTTCCAGAAGAAGAAGACAAAAAGAAAGACCATGAGAAAATACTTGAGGAGATAATAGTTGAAAACTTCCCTAAACTGGGGAAGGAAATAATCACCCAAGTCCAAGAAACCCAGAGAATCCCAAACAGGATAAACCCAAGGAGAAACACCCCAAGACACATATTAATCAAATTAACAAAGATCAAACACAAAGAACAAATATTAAAAGCAGCAAGGGAAAAACAACAAATAACACACAAGGGAATTCCCATAAGGATGACAGCTGATCTTTCAATAGAAACTCTTCAAGCCAGGAGGGAATGGCAAGACATACTTAAAATGATGAAAGAAAATAACCTACAGCCCACATTATTGTACCCAGCAAGGATTTCATTCAAGTATGAAGGAGAAATCAAAAGCTTCTCAGACAAGCAAAAGCTGAGAGAATTCTGCACCACCAAACCAGCTCTCCAACAAATACTAAAGGATATTCTCTAGACAGGAAACACAAAAATGGTGTATAAATTCGAACCCCAAACAATAAAGTAAATGGCAACGGGATCATACTTATCAGTAATTACCTTAAATGTAAATGGGTTGAATGCCCCAACCAAAAGACAAAGACTGGCTGAATGGATACAAAAACAAGACCCCTACATATGTTGTCTACAAGAGACCCACCTCAAAACAGGGGACACATACGGACTGAAAGTGAAGGGCTGGAAAAAGATTTTCCATGCAAATAGGGACCAAAAGAAAGCAGGAGTAGCAATACTCATATCAGATAAAATAGACTTTAAAACAAAGGCTGTGAAAAGAGACAAAGAAGGTCACTACATAATGATCAAATGATCAATCCAAGAAGAAGATATAACAATTATAAATATATATGCACCCAACACGGGAGCACCGCAGTATGTAAGACAAATGCTAACAAGTATGAAAGGAGAAATTAACAATAACACAATAATAGTGGGAGACTTTAATACCCCAGTCACACCTATGGATAGATCAACTAAACAGAAAATTAACAAGGAAACACAAACTTTAAATGATACAATAGACCAGTTAGACCTAATTGATATCTATAGGACATTTCATCCCAAAACAATGAATCTCACCTTTTTCTCAAGTGCACATGGAACCTTCTCCAGGATAGATCACATCCTGGGCCATAAAGCTAGCCTTGGTAAATTCAAAAAAATAGAAATCATTCCAAGAATCTTTTCTGACCACAATGCAGTAAGATTAGATCTCAATTACAGGAGAAAAACTATTAAAAATTCCAACATATGGAGGATGAACAACACCCTGCTGAATAACGAACAAATCACAGAAGAAATCAAAAAAGAAATCAAAATTTGCAAAGAAACGAATGAAAATGAAAACACAACAACCCAAAACCTGTGGGACACAGTAAAAGCAGTCCTAAGGGGAAAGTTCATAGCAATACAGGCACACCTCAAGAAACAAGAAAAAAGTCAAATAAATAACCTAACTCTACACCTAAAGCAACTAGAAAAGGAAGAAATGAAGAACCCCAGGGTTAGTAGAAGGAAAGAAATCTTAAAAATTAGAGCAGAAATAAATGCAAAAGAAACAAAAGAGACCATAGCAAAAATCAACAAAGCCAAAAGCTGGTTCTTTGAAAGGATAAATAAAATTGATAAACCATTAGCCAGACTCATCAAGAAACAAAGGGAGAAAAATCAAATCAATAAAATTAGAAACGAAAATGGAGAGATCACAACAGACAACACAGAAATACAAAGGATCATAAGAGACTATTATCAACAATTATATGCCAATAAAATGGACAACGAGGAAGAAATGGACAAATTCTTAGAAAAGTACAACTTTCCAAAACTCGACCAGGAAGAAATAGAAAACCTTAACAGACCCATCACAAGCACGGAAATTGAAACTGTAATCAAAAATCTTCCAGCAAACAAAAGCCCGGGTCCAGACGGCTTCACAGCTGAATTCTACCAAAAATTTAGAGAAGAGCTAACACCTATCCTGCTCAAACTCTTCCAGAAAATTGCAGAGGAAGGTAAACTTCCAAACTCATTCTATGAGGCCACCATCACCCTAATACCAAAACCTGACAAAGATCCCACAAAAAAAGAAAACTACAGGCCAATATCACTGATGAATATAGATGCAAAAATCCTAAACAAAATTCTAGCAATCAGAATCCAACAACACATTAAAAAGATCATACACCATGACCAAGTGGGCTTTATTCCAGGGATGCAAGGATTCTTCAATATCCACAAATCAATCAATGTAATACACCACATTAACAAATTGAAAAACAAAACCCATATGATTATCTCAATAGATGCAGAGAAAGCCTTTGACAAAATTCAACACCCATTTATGATAAAAACTCTCCAGAAAGCAGGAATAGAAGGAACATACCTCAACATAATAAAAGCTATATATGACAAACCCACAGCAAACATTATCCTCAATGGTGAAAAATTGAAAGCATTTCCTCTAAAGTCAGGAACAAGACAAGGGTGCCCACTTTCACCATTACTATTCAACATAGTTTTGGAAGTTTTGGCCACAGCAATCAGAGCAGAAAAAGAAATAAAAGGAATCCAAATCGGAAAAGAAGTAAAACTCTCTCTATTTGCAGATGACATGATCCTCTACATAGAATACCCTAAAGACTCCACCAGAAAATTACTAGAGCTAATCAATGACTATAGTAAAGTTGCAGGATATAAAATCAACACACAGAAATCCCTTGCATTCCTATACACTAATAATGAGAAAACAGAAAGAGAAATTAAGGAAACAATTCCATTCACCATTGCAACGGAAAGAATAAAATACTTAGGAATATATCTACCTAAAGAAACTAAAGACCTATATATAGAAAAATATAGAACACTGGTGAAAGAAATCAAAGAGGACACTACTAGATGGAGAAATATACCATGTTCATGGATTGGAAGAATCAATATAGTGAAAATGAGTATACTACCCAAAGCAATTTATAGAGTCAACGCAATCCCTATCAAGCTACCAACAGTATTCTTCACAGAGCTAGAACAAATAATTTCACAATTTGTATGGAAATACAAAAAACCTCGAATAGCCAAAGCGATCTTGAGAAAGAAGAATGGAACTGGAGGAATCAACCTACCTGACTTCAGGCTCTACTACAAAGCCACAGTTATCAAGACAGTATGGTACTGGCACAAAGACAGAAATATAGATCAATGGAACAAAATAGAAAGCCCAGAGATAAATCCACGCACATATGGACACCTTATCTTTGACAAAGGAGGCAAGAATATACAATGGATTAAAGACAATCTCTTTAACAAGTGGTGCTGGGAAATCTGGTCAACCACTTGTAAAAGAATGAAACTAGAACACTTTCTAACACCATATACAAAAATAAACTCAAAATGGATCAAAGATCTCAACGTAAGACCAGAAACTATAAAACTCCTAGAGGAGAACATAGGCAAAACACTCTCTGACATACATCAGAGCAGGATCCTCTATGACCCACCTCCCAGAATATTGGAAATAAAAGCAAAAATAAACAAATGGGACCTAATTAACCTTAAAAGCTTCTGCACAACAAAGGAAACTATTAGCAAGGTGAAAAGACAGGCTTCAGAATGGGAGAAAATAATAGCAAATGAAGCAACCGACAAACAACTAATCTCAAAAATATACAAGCAACTCCTACAGCTCAACTCCAGAAAAATAAATGACCCAATCAAAAAATGGGCCAAAGTTCTAAATAGACATTTCTCCAAAGAAGACACACAGATGGCTAACAAACACATGAAAAGATGCTCAACATCACTCATTATCAGAGAAATGCAAATCAAAGCCACTATGAGATACCATTTCACCCCAGTCAGAATGGCTGCGATCCAAAAGTCTACAAATAATAAATGCTGGAGAGGGTGTGGAGAAAAGGGAACCCTCTTACACTGTTGGTGGGAATGCAAACTAGTACAGCCACTATGGAGAACAGTGTGGAGAGTCCTTATAAAACTGGAAATAGAACTGCCTTATGATCCAGCAATCCCACTGCTGGGCATACACACTGAGGAAACCAGAAGGGAAAGAGACACGTGTACCCCAATGTTCATCGCAGCACTGTTTATAATAGCCAGGACATGGAAGCAACCTAGATGTCCATCAGCAGATGAATGGATAAGAAAGCAGTGGTACATATACACAATGGAGTATTACTCAGCCATTAAAAAGAATACATTTGAATCCGTTCTAATGAGGTGGATGAAACCAGAGCCTATTATACAGAAGCAAGCCAGAAGGAAAAACACCAATACAGTATACTAACGCATATATATGGAATTTAGAAAGATGGTAACGATAACCCTGTATACGAGACAGCAAAAGAGACACTGTTAAAAAAAAAAAGAAACAACTGAGCGACTGAACAACAACAGTATTTATAAATATGTAATAAACATATATAAACATGTAAAAAAAAAATCTTCCAGGCTTTGTTTTTAATATTAATATAATTCCTATTTTTGAGTATAGTCAAAAGATATTTTCAAGGCTCTAATGAGGCAGAACCAATAACAGATTGATTAATTAAATATTGATTAACTGAGTACTTGAAGATAGACACTTTGGTAAATAATACAAAGGAAAGAGATTTCCACAAGTAAATTCAAAATGCACAGCTGCAGGACCACTATACAGAGCTCAAATTTCGCTGGTGTACTTGATTAGAATTTTTCTGGGGATAGAGCTTATCTCATTTTCCCAAGAAGAGAACTATTTATGAAGAGTCACAGCCCTTTCTTTGGCTGGATGGAAATGCTGCCCTCAAGCCACCAGCATAACCTGGAACAGGAATGCTCACTGCCTCCAATAGGACCCTCGGGACTTTTACACACACACATATTTATCTTCTCCCTGTGCGTATGAAATTCTACTGTGAGGAAAAGCCATTGTTTCCTAGTCACTGGGCTTTCCATAACCCACATCTCCCACAGATTAAGGCAGCATTGCCTCATCCAAAGCACTCTCCCCACGCAAAAAAAAAAAAAGAAGTGGAGTGGAAATGGGACTGAAAAAAAATTCCATCCCAGGGATGGCCTTGGTATGTTTAGAAAATGAGTTTGACTTCAGAGGACTGGTTAGACCAAGAAAGGACAGGAGATAAATTCATGAAAGAACCTAGAAAGATGCTAATGAAGGACTTTCAGCTTCAGGATAAGTTTCCATCCCTGTTCTAGAGGCAGTGGGAAGCCATGAGCACTTGGAAGTGAGGTGGAAAGTGAATACATGTAACACAGCTCCTAAAATGTCTTGTTCAGGTGCAAATGCAATGAGTATTTCATCACTTTGTAATAATGTTAGGAGTCACACAAATAAATGGAGAAACTGGGAACTATAATGAAGATTTGTACTTCTCTTTCTTAATGAGATGGGAATACCAGACCACCTGACCTGTATTCTGAGAAATCTGCATGCAGGTCAAGAAGCAACAGTTAGAACCGGGCGTGGAACAATGCACTGTTTCCAAATAGGAAAAGGAGTACTTCAAGGCTGCATATTGTCACTCTGCTTACTTAACTTACATGCAGAGAACATCATGTGAAATGCCAGACTGGATGAAGCACAAGCTGGAATCCACATTGCCGGGAGAAATGTCAACAACTTAAGATATGCAGATGACACCACCCTCATGGCAGAAAACAAAGAGGAATTAAAAAACATCTTGATGAAGGTAAAAGAGGAGAGTGAAAAAGCTGGCTTAAAATTCAATGATGGCATCCAGTCCCATCATTTCATGGCAAATAGATGGGGAAACAATTGAAACAGTGAGTAACTTTATTTTCTTGGGCTCCAAAATCACTGCAGATGGTGACTGCAGCCATGAAATTAAAAGACGTTTCTTCCTTGGAAGAAAAGCTGTGACCAACTTAGACAGCATATTAAAAAGTAAAGACATTACTTTGCCAAAAAAGGTCTGTATAGTCAAAGCTGTGGTTTTTCCAGTAGTCATGTATGAATGTGAAAGTTGGACCATAAAGAAGGCTGAGCATTGAAGAATGGATGCTTTTGAACTGTGGTGTTGGAGAAGACTCTTGAAAGTCCCTTGGACTGGAAGGGGATCAAACCAGTCAATCCTAGAGGAAATCAATCCTGAATATTCATTAGAAGGACTGATGCTGAAGCTCTAATATTTTGGCCACCTGTTATGAAGAACTGACTCATTGGAAAAGACTCTGAAACTGAGAAAGAAAAGATTGAAGGCAGGAGAAGGGGCTTACAGAGGATTACATGGTTGGATAGCATCACCAACTCGATGGACATGAGCTTGAGCAAGCTCCAGGAGTTGTTGATGGACAGAAAAGCCTGGCATGTTGCAGTCCATGGGGTCACAAAGAGTTGGGCAGGACTAAGCAACTGAATTGAACTGAACTGATGTCCTTTAATGAAAATGAGAAGAGTAATTTAAAGCACTGTAGTCTATGTTCTTCCATCAAATGAAAGGTGAAATCGGTGTCCTTGGATCTATCGACTGGATTTTGTTATCTATGCGCCTGCTTTATAATTACTGTGAATATTGATAGCATGGTAGATCAATGAAGAAAACTAATAGTGCCCATTAAACTTTTTTTTAATATATTTTATTTTATTTCTTAACTTTACAATATTGTATTGGTTTTGCCATATATCAAAATGAATCCATCACAGGTATACATGTGTTCCCCATCCTGAACCCTTCTCCCTCCTCCCTCCCCATACCATCCCTCTGGGTCATCCTAGTGCACCAGCCCCAAGCATCCAGTATCAGTATCGTGCATCGAACCTGGACTGGTGACTCATTTCATATATGATATTATACATGTTTCAATGCCATTCTCCCAAATCATCCCACCCTCTCCCTCTTCCACAGAATCCAAAAGACCGTTCTATACATCTGTGTCTCTTTTGCTGTCTCGTATACAGGGTTATTGTTACCATCTTTCTAAATTCCATATATATGCGTTAGTATACTGTATTGGTGTTTTTCTTTCTGGCTTACTTCACTCTGTATAATAGGCTCCAGTTTCATCCACCTCACACTGCTGGGCATACACACTGAGGAAACCCATTAAACTTTTTATCGCCATATCATCTAGTGATTTATTGTTCTTTGAATCAAATTAATGTTGTGCCTTCAATTAAAATGAACTTTTGCATGCGATTTTTTAGAAAACCATGAAAAGTTTGGGTATAATCCATTATCCTCTAAATTCATTGATTTAACTGCAAAAGTCCCCTTCCATATTATAATCACTACTAAACTTACGAGTCTAATAAAAAAATAATTCTTGAATGTCCTTTTTGTACATCTTGTCATGGATGCTTTTTTTTTTTTGCTCCAGTTATGCTAAAATTTAATTATCTCAATGCCCAAAATACAGAGCATAGCAAAGAAGTCTTTTTTTTTTTTTTAAAGAGTAGTCAATTTGATGTTTTAGCTTAAAACTAATACACATAATAGTATCTAAAAGGCATAAAACCCCATGCCTATTTTTCCTGTATATATTGTAACATCCATATTTTATTTTTCTGTTTGAGTTTTTTTTTTTTAATCTTTTTTTTTTCTAATTTTATTTTATTTTTAAACTTTACATAATTGTATTAGTTTTGCCAAATATCAAAATGAATCCGCCACAGGTATACATGTGTTCCCCAGTTTCAGGAATTATTTTGAGTTACAAAATCTATTTGATGGAAGGCTAGGTACATATACTTAAAAGGTTAACATGATGTTACCATTTCATGAAAAATAATCATGGAAAAGAATCATGTTAGTCTCAAAAAAAAACATGATTTTTTTAATGAAATAAAAATAAGGTAAAATCAATGTAAAACTATATATAATTGGAACTTTGAAAAAGAGGCATACAGAAGTTGGGACTACAAGGGCAGACTGGATACCTAATAGAAATGGCCTGATTTTATTGGTCAAAGGAGGAAAGATATGTGTAAATATGGACACAAGAAAAACAGAGCAGTTTTATCATATTTTAATTATATATGAAGTGCAGTCTCCAGACTGGGCAGTTGAAAGCCAGGTGTATCACAAATATGATATTTTAATCTAACTTAAAGTGTTCCATTTCATCATCACCATTGGACATCCATTTTGACAGCTGCCTTAAGAACATTAGCGGCTGGAATTATCATCATCTGTTTCCTCAAAGTTCTAATATTTTAACTATCTGCTACTGCTGCTGCTAAGTTGCTTCAGTTATGTCCGACTCTGTGCGACCCCATAGATGGCAGCCCACCAGGCTCCCCCGTCCCTGGGATTCTCCAGGCAAGAACATTGGACTGGGTTGCCATTTCCTTCTCCAATGCATGAAAGGGAAAAGTGAAAGTGAACTCGCTCAGTCGAGTCTGATTCTTAGCGACCCCGTGGACTGCAGCCTACCAGGCTCCTCCATCCATGGGATTTTCCAGGCAAGAGTACTGGAGTGGGTTGTCATTGCCTTTTCCCATATGAACTCTGCTGTACTTATTAAACTTTTTCAACTGGAAAGTGAAAACAGCCATAGAAAATGCAAAAATCACTAAGAATAATTGCTTTTATTTTTTCCCAAAACTGGCATGCTACCATTTGCTGCCCCTTGCTCTAGGGTTTAAAATATACAGCCTTAACTTTTCAGTGTCTACTCTTAACTAGCACATCACTTTGCACGTAATTTAACAAACTTGCGTGCTTGCTAACTCACTTCAGTCATATTGTATTCTTTGCAACCCTATAAACTGTACCTTCAGGCTCCTCTGTCCACGTGATTCTCCAAGCAGGTGTACTGGAGTGAGTTGCATGTGCTCCTCCAGGGGATCTTCCCCAACCAGGGGTTGAACTCACATCTCTTATGCCTCCTGCATTGGCACACAGGTTCTTTACCAATAGTACCAACTGGGAAGCCCTTAACAAACTTACTATATTCTATTGAGATAGAATTATGTACTATATATTATTACTAATATATAATATTATTAACAATATACTATTAATATAATTATTGTTATATTAACATATAATATTATTATATATTATTATTCTTTCTTAATTATGTATTATTGCCATACTTTTTTGCTTCTATATATGTATTATAAACCTTACAATGTTTGTCATAAATGGCAAATTATTTTTGAACAAAATTTTAAATAGAAATGTAACTTTTACATATGCCCATATGCTTACTCATTATGTTTAGATCTGAAGTTCCACCTGGCATTATTTTTCTTCTATCTTAAGAATTTCTTTTAACAATTTCTTTCATACTGCAGAGCTGTTGTTGACAAATTTTCTCAGCTTTTGCTTTTTAAACCTTGTCCTTATTTGCTTTTAGTTCAGAAAGATATTTTTACTATGTATAGTGTATTAGGTAGACTATTTTATTTGTTATATTTATATTGCTTGAGCTTCACTGAGCTTCTGAGATTCTGAATAGAGTTCCCACCAAATTTGGGCAAAAAAATGTTGATCATTATTTCTTCAAATATCCATTCTCTTCCTCCTGTTTCTCCAATTATGAAATTACTCAATATTACCCCACAAATAGCTTGCACCACCTTTTCAAGGCTTTTACTTTTTCTTTTCTTCTCTATTCTGCATATTGGATAGTCTATTTCTATGACTTTATGTTCATTGATGTTTTTATTCTGCAGCAGCTATTTTATGTGAATCCCATGCAATATACATTTTACTTGGGAGAATATATATATATTTTCCCAAGTAAAATATGGAATAGTAAAGTATTACAAATTCTAACCTATATGAGCTTCATGTCTTCAAATTTTCTCCTTATCATTCTATTTTCTTCTACCATCTTGAACATATGGATCATATAACTACCTTAATATTATTTTTTTTTATCTGTTTCTGTCGATTGAATTGTTTCTACTGGTACTGGTCATATTTTCTTTTTTGGCGTCCACTTATATGACTTCCAACCTGTAAAAGGCCTAAATCATTTGTTAAACTTTTCTTGGGTAACAAAGATATGTGCTGACTTTTCCCAACACCTGTACACTATTGGTTTATGTTTTTTCTAGTTATTTAAATTGAGGCTATAAACAATCATAATTGGTAATTTCTTGTTGTTGTTTCAGTGCATTTAGAAAGCTCATTTTTGCTTTCATTGACTATTTAAACAAATTCATAATAAAATGTTGAACTCATAAAATGTTCATTCAACTAATGAAATTTTTTCTCAATGACAAAAATATTTTATTTTATTCAAATGTCCACATTTTTCTTAGACATATGCCAAAGCACAGTATTTAATTTCCAGGTGTAAAGATAAAATACATATATTATTAGATGCAATTAAGTTAATGGTAGAGTTAAATTATGTAAAAATTTGACATAATTGAGAAATTAATGAAACAAAGCTTTATAGTTTTACTTTAGGGAGATATGGAAAATTCATTGCAGAAATAATTGCATTTACCATAAACCATTAGCAGCTCAGCAAATACCTGTCTTAAAAGCTTCATTACTTTATCTATTAAGGAAACTGCTGAATTGTTTCTTTCAATTAACATTCCACATACAGAATGAGATTAACATAAAATCCATGGATTTATCCTCCTGTTTCTGCCTCCTTGTGAGAATGGGTTAGTTCTGGAAATGCAGAATAACATAAAATCATCTATTTTCTGAAATTCTATACTGGTAGTATACTGATTGTACATACCAACACTATTTTACTCATACTGGGAAATGGAAAATGATATATTTCAAAAAACAGTAAAAATTCAGTATCAGTTTGTTTTGAAATAATAAATTAGTATTGAAGTCATTATAGTGATCTCAGATACTTATATTATTCCTCCCATGTGCTAAATGTTGTAAAATATTTCAGAAAAATATCTAAATTTGGTGCCTTTCCCTCTTTGGTAATGTGTTTCAGGACAAATTTATAACCTTTTACTAGAAAATGTACTTGACCTACTGATTAGAATTTGGGGGAATTTTTAATTAAAACTTACATGAAAATGATCAATGATTTATAAAAGAGTCCGAAAATAGAAGTTGATGATATTACTATTGCTATTACTGCTACCACCACCACAATATATATCATAGGTTTGGGTGGGAGTAATAATCTTTTCTTATTAATTTTGGTTGTTTCTATCCCATAAAAAAGAGAATGACTAAGAATTAAGTGGCCATGTTAACTGTAAAACCAGGTCTTGGTTAATCTATTGATTATTTCAGGCAAATTACAAACTTATTTAACAAAGAAACTAAGACTTTCTGATAGATGTAATGAAAGCCACGTCTAATTAGTAAGTAATTACCCCTGTCACTTAAAATGATGTATTTTTTTTTCCCCATTGATGTTTCTTTCTTTACTAACACTATGAAACAAAGGGATCCATGTCAAAATCAGAACTTGCAGCACTGGTCATACCGGGAACGCTTACTTGCCAATTTATAATGGCAAATATATTTATATAATATATAAAATATATAATTACACATATGTAATATATAACTATATATATAATGTATAATATAAATATCACATATTTAAAATGTGTGTCATACTAATAGTTAAGAATATGTCAATAGTTATTAAGAATAATTTTAGTGAGTATGAGAGCCAAATAAATTGTTGAAGAATGATGCCAGGTATTAACACAAACTAATGATTGTATATGTGTATCTACAGTACAGCTTATAGATTGAAGAATCTTTTGTCCCTTGTGTTCTATTATTTTATATCAGATCTCTTTGGGAAAACCTGATTACCTCATTTGTTGGTTAAAAAACATGATGCTCAGGCAGACAGTGACTTATCCAAGGACACATGGCCAGTTAGTATATAATGCCATGAAATTTGAGGTAAGTTTTTAAAATTATATTGAAGATATTTTCCAAAAAAATTAAATAAAAGACAAGCAGAATTTGTAGGTCATCACATTAGTTAATTTCTCAAGACATGCAGGTTCTCATTCTGTCTCCCAAACCAGTGAGGCCAAATGTGCTCCATTAGTAAATTTTTTAGATTTAGAAAGTAATATAGGGCACATAATGTATTTGATGTAATATTCTGAGTTGGGTCTGAAGCAGCAATGTTCATATTTCTGCAGCAAACATATGAATATTTACAATAAATCTGATCAAATATCCAAATAGTTTCAAGCAATTTGGATCAACTTCTATGTTTAAACAAGTTTTGGTGTCAAACCTACTTAAAAACTCAGTCTCCAGAAATTTTGGATTTTAAAAGTACAAGTAAAAGATTATATACCTGTAATCTCACTAATGTCCTTTGAAAGATAGGTATATGTTTATCTTAGACAACAACATGCACAAGCATTTACATTATTTCAACCTAACGTGTAGAAATAGGCTATATCAGGAAATATTAAAAATTTATCTTCTGGTTTTAAAGAATTACCTTTCTTTTGGAATTGAATATGATTAAAAAAAATAAGTGAGAGGTAATCTGTGCCTTTAGGAAGCAAGGTTACTTGTCAAAAATTAACAATTTAGTGACATTTTAGATGTTAAGCATTTCTCAGTGTTTATGATTTTCTATTATTTGAGATATAATTAAGTTTTTCTTTAAACAGTATAAAAATAACTTTTCTAATATATCATTTATAATGCAGCATTGTTCTGCAGGTTTGGTAATTTTTCAGAAAGAGAAAGAAGATCTGGGAAAGGATACTGCTGAAGACAGATGAAGGAAAGTAAGAATCCTTTCTATCTGGTAGTGTCTCAGCAAAGGGGTAGAGAAGAAGTGAACTGAGAGCAAACATGAGGTGATGATGCAAAGACATGGAATGTAATTAGTAGATAAAAGAAAACACAGGAGACAAATTGAGGAGTAAGGAGTGTGTGTGCGCACATATGTGGACTTGTATTTGTTTTAGGATTAAGGGAAGAGGCCTGATTTCCTTTGAAGAGGAACTAAGAAAAAAGAAAGGGAGGAATATGACATATTAGGAGAGGGGGGTTAGAAAATAGAATTTGGATTTAAAAGAACTAGGAAGAAGGACTAAAAGTAGAAGGAAAAAACCCTTTCTTTTCATCTGAAACAAACAAATTAATTATAAAATTAATTCAGAAGAAGAAATATCTAAATATATTTAGACAAATACTGACAAAGAAGAGTGAAATGTCCCTAGCCTTATCAGATATTAAAATATAGTATAAAGACTGCAATTAAAACAGTGGGTGATTTTTGTCAGAAGAGGCAGACAGACCATTGTAACACAATAGAAAGTCTAGAAATAGACACAATAGCATGTATGAATTCAAAATCTGCTAAAAGCAGGATCTAAAAATCGATGGAATGGGGTGTGCATTTTAGTAAATGGTATCACATAACTAAGGACTTCCCTGGTGGCTCAGATGGTAAAGAATTTGCCAGCAATTTGGGAGACCTGGGTTCAATCCCTGAGTCAGGAAGATCCCCTGGAGGCGGGCATGGCAACCCACTCCAGTATTCTTGCCTGGAGAATCCCCATGGACAGAGGAGCCTGGTGGGCTACAGCCCATGAGGTCACAAAGAGTCAGACACAATTGAGCTACTTAGCACAGCACAGTACATTATATATCTTAATGTAGAAAATTATCTTAGAAAATACAAAAATGTATTCCCTTGCCTACCAAATATACCAGGATAATTTCCAAATAGATCATATATTTGAATGCAAAAGATGAAACCAAATAAGTAATGAAAAATGTGGAAGAATTCCCCTCTAAACTGGAAGAAAGAAAGTGTCTCTATTACTCAAAAATAGATCAATAATAATGGAAACAATTTAAAACTTAGATTAAAATATAAAGTAACAGAAGTATAGGAAAAAAACTAGGCTGAGAAAGAAATATCCGCAATTAATAACTATAGTTCTAATTTACCCAATGTGTGTGTGTGTGTCTGTGTGAGTGCTCAGTTGCTCAGTTGTGTCCTACACTTCACGAGGCCATGGATGGTGGCCCACGAGGTTACTCTGCCCATGGAATTTCCCAGGCAAGAAACTGGAGTGGGTTGCTATCTCCTATTCCAGGGGATCTCCCTGATCCAGCGATGGAACCTGCATCTTTTTTTGTGTCTTCTGCATTGGCAGGTTGATTCTTTAACCACTGGGCCACCTGGAAAGCCCCCTCTAAATTATTTAAAACAAAAATAAATCCATAAAATTGGCTAGGAGTGAAAACAATTCACTGAAAATGACTCTTAATCACATGAAAAGATGCTATACCTCATTATAATAATAAGGCACACTGAGACACCACTTAAATAATCTATTAGAATGGCAAAACACATAAAAGTCTAATGACTTTCTGCTGGCAAGATTTTGGGAAAATAGTCTTTCATACATTGCTGACAGAAATGCAAAATCACACACATTTAAGGATGAAAATTTTTCTAATAGCAAAATTATATACCCTTAATCTCTAACCCAATAATCTCACTTTTAGATATCCATCCCAAAAGTACACTGGGAAAAAATACAAAAAGATGTATGCCTATGCCTATTCATTGCAAGACTCTTCATAATTAGAAAAGGCATAAAGGACTCATTTAATAGACTATTAAACCTCTACACAATGAACCAATAGACAGCTTCAAAAAGAAAACTATTTGTATATGCTACTAAATCAGTGATCTCCAGGATATACCACTAAGTGGAAGAAGCAATGTGGGAAAAAGAGAAAGGAACATGCTGCCAACTACATTTTAAAGTTTATACTTAAAAATGGAAGAATAAACCATAAGGTTAAAAAAAGTTACTCATTGAGGAAAGAAGGAGATTGTGTAAAAGTGATGGGGAATGATGAAAAATTTTTTTGAATATAACATGTATTAAATATTTGGCTTTGAATTGTGCACAAAGTTTCAGATCAGATCAGTCGCTCAGTCCTGTCTGACTCTTTGCAACTCCATAAATCACAGCACGCCAGGCCT
Source organism: Bos grunniens (assembly GCF_055505025.1). NCBI lineage: Eukaryota > Metazoa > Chordata > Mammalia > Artiodactyla > Bovidae > Bos > Bos grunniens. The sequence continues at coordinate 74,638,256 of NC_141180.1, read as the reverse complement.
TCCTGTCCAACACCAACTCCCAGAGTTCACTGAGACTCACGTCCATCGAGTCAGTGATGCCATCCAGCCATCTCATCCTCTGTCGTCCCCTTCTCCTCCTGCCCCCAATCCCTGCCAGCATCAGAGTCTTTTCCAATGAGTCAGCTCTTCGCATGAGGTGGCCAAAGTACTGGAGTTTCAGCTTTAGCATCATTCCTTCCAAAGAAATCCCAGGACTGATCTCCTTCAGAATGGACTGGTTGGATCCCCTTGCAGTCCAAGGGACTCTCAAGAGTCTTCTCCAACACCACAGTTTAAGAGCATCAATTCTGTGGCAGATTCATTTTGATATTTGGCAAAACTAATACAATTATGTAAAGTTTAAAAATAAAATAAAATTAAAAAAATAAAATAAAAGCATCAATTCTTTGGCACTCAGCCTTCTTCACAGTCCAACTCTCACATCCATACATGACCACAGGAAAAACCATAGCCTTGACTAGACGAACCTTTGTTGGCAAAGTAATGTCTCTGCTTTTGAATATGCTATCTAGGTTGGTCATAACTTTCCTTCCAAGGAGTAAGTGTCTTTTAATTTCATGGCTGCAGTCACCATCTGTAGTGACTTTGGAGCCCAGAAAAATAAAGTCTGACACTGTTTCCACTGTTTCCCCATCTATTTCCCATGAAGTGGGGGGACCAGATGCCATGATCTTCGTTTTCTGAATGTTGAGCTTTAAGCCAACTTTTTCACTCTCCACTTTCATCAAGAGGCTTTTGAGTTCCTCTTCACTTTCTGCCATAAGGGTGGTGTCATCTGCATATCTGAGGTCACAAAGTTTACATCACTAAAAAAACAAAGTCAAATTTTAGGAAAAGAAATCCTTAGACCTTGAAAACAGAAATGAGTCTAACTTGATATCCAACTGATGGTATAACTACAGCAAGAAGAACTTTTCCAAGACTTGGAATTATTTTACTAAACATTCCTGTTGGGTGAGTCTATAGGGAGTATATTAAAAATTCATGCTTTGGCAATTAGATTGTTAAGAACAGCACTGTATTATTATTATGAAACTGTTTTATGTAAATTGTGAAAAAGCAATATGAATTTTATAATTCCATCATTTCTATTGTTGTTGATGAGCATTAATCTTGGCATAGCATAAAGTACAGCTACAGGATAGAAAAAGTTAAAAAAAATCAAGTAGCCTGCATTTTAATTGTAAGTTTCTTGATGAACTGGAGAATTTGTTTATCTGTCTACCTATCTACCTTCTGCCTAATCTTTTAGCTCTCCCCAACAAATTTAGAAAAAGTAACAAATGCAGCAAAATGAATATCTCTAAAATTTGATTAGCATTTTGAGTGATCCTCGGAGAAGGCAATGGCACCCCACTCCAGTTCTCTTGCCTGGAAAATCCCATGGACGGAGGAGCCTGGTAGGCTGCTGTCCATGGGGTCCTGAGGAGTCGGACACGACTGAGCGACTTCACTTTCACTTTTCACTTTGATGCATTGGAGAAGGAAATGGCAACCCACTCCAGTGTTCTTGCCTGGAGAATCCCAGGGATGGGGGAGCCTGGTGGGCTGCTGTCTCTGGGGTCGCACAGAGTCGGACATAACTGAAGCGACTTAGCAGCAGCAACAGCAGGAGAGATGACTTAATTTGGGAGGGGAGTATTTAGTCCTACAGAGAGCAAGGCAAGTCTGTCACATATGGTTGATGCCATGACAAAAGGACTCAGGAAGCTATCTGAAGGGGCTTCCACTAGTCAAATTTAGAATATGATGAATAATTAATAACATTCATATAAAACCATAAAATACATTTATATCTAGGAATTCATAGCAGTAACAAAAAATAGTTAAAAAAAAAGAAAAGGCAGGGTATAGAATGGACCAATTTAGCCTGGAGATTCAGAGTCTAGGAAACCACAAAGTGAGCTTCTTCAAGAAACAGACTGAGTAAGAAAAATACAAGATGAGGGAAACTTAAAAGTGACTTAACAAACTTGTCACCCATCTCCATGAATGGACCTTAATTGATCCTGATTTAGATAAAAAGTGTAAAACATCATGACATTTGTGAGATCACTGGAAATTTGAACACTTGATGATATTAAAATTGTTTTTAAGTGTGAAAATGGTACATGGTTATATTTTTCTTTAATTTAGCACTTAAATGATAGACATATATATTGAAATATATGGGTCTGAAATTTATGTCTAATTAATATAAGATGTGAAGGAAATTACTGGGCACATACATGGAACAATATCTGATAATTATTGACCTGATAATTGGGCTGGTGCACTGGGACGACCCAGAGGGATGGTATGGGGAGGGAGGAGGGAGGAGAGTTCAGGATGGGGAACACAAGTATACCTGTGGCAGATTCATTTCGATATATGGTGAAACCAATACAATATTGTAAAGTTAAAAAATAAAATAAAAATAAAAAATAAGGAATAAAATTGTACCAATGATCCTAGCCAGCACAATAAGGCATGAAAAAGAAATAATTGATAAAAGCAATTGAAAAGTAGGATAAAAGTCATTATTTGTAGACTAAAGAATTATTTGCATGAACAAATCAAGAAGAAAAAAAAAAAAGAAAAATGAGTATATGCAGGTTCCTTTGGGCTTCCTTGGTGGCTCAGTGGTAAGGAATCCACCTGCAATGAAGGCGACATGGGCTTGATCACTGGGTTGGGAAGAGCCCTGGAGAAGGAAATGGCTACCCACTCCAGTGTTCTTACCTGGAAAATGCCATAGACAGAGGGGCCTGGTGGGCTACAGTCCATGGGGTCACAAAAGAGTAGGACACGACTTAACAGCTAAACAACAGCAAGGTTTATCATACTAATCTTTCTACACTTATTCATGGCTGAAATTTCTATATTATAAATTTAAAAAATGAAGAATAAGACAAGAAGTTCAGTCTTGCACAGAAAGGACACCCTTTCCCCTGAAACTTCAAACATTCTGGCTGATTTTTAAAACACTCACCTTTTTATTCTTGCCATCATTCTAGCAAAGGACTTTACCTCTTACTATCATGTCAAATATTACTCATCTTCCTGACAAACACCTACAAGTTTGTGCATTTTAAAGCACTCATCTTTTCTTCCTTGCTTCTCATCTTTGCTTCTATCACCAGTCACATCCACAACTGGGTATTGTTCTTGCTTTCGCTCCATCCCTTCATTCTTTCTGAAGTTATTTCTCCGCTGATTGGTAACATATTGGGCACCTATCGACCTGGGGAATTCCTCTTTCAGTATCCTATCATTTTGCCTTTTCATACTGTTCATGGGGTTCTCAAGGCAAGAATACTGAAGTGGTTTGCCATTCCCTTCTCCATTGGACCACATTTTGTCAGACCTCTCAACCATGACCCGCCCATCTTGGGTGGCCCCACACAGCATGGCTTAGTTTCATTGAGTTAGACAAGGCTGTGGTCCATGTGCTCAGATTGATTAGTTTTCTGTGATTATGGTTTCAGTGTGTCTGCCCTTGGATGCCCTCTCGCAATACCTACCATTTTACTTGGGTTTCTCTTACCTGGGACATGGGGTATCTCTTCACAGCTGCTCCAGCAAAGCACAGCTGCTGCTCCTTACCTTTGATGAGGGGTATCTCCTCACGACTGCCCCTACTGACTTTGAACCTGGAGTAGCTCCTCTCGGCCCTCTTGCATGCACAGCCACTGCTCCTTGGATGTGGGGTTGCTCCTCTCAGCTGCCGCCCCTGACCTCGGGTGTGGGGTGACTCCTCTTGGCCATTTCCCTTGAAACACAGAATGAAGCAGGGCAAAGGCTAATAGAGTTTTGCCAAGAAAATGTACTGGTCATAGCAAACACCCTCTTCCAACAACACAAGAGAAGACTCTACACATGGACATCACCAGATGGTCAATATGAAATCAGATTGATAATATTCTTTCAGGCAAAGCTGGAGAAGCTCTACAGAGTTAGCAAAAACAAGACTGGGAGCTGACTGTGGCTCAAATCATGAACTCCTTATTGCCAAATTCAGACTTAAACTGAAGACAGTAGGGAGAACCACTAGACCATTCATGTATGACCTAAATCAAATCCCTTATGATTATACAGTGGAAGTGAGAAATAGATTTAAGGGACTAGATCTGATAGATAGAGTGCCTGATGAACCATGGATGGAGGTTCATGACATTGTACAGGAGACAGGGATCAAGACCATCCCCATGGAAAAAAAATGCAAAATGGCTGTCTGGGGAGGCCTTACAAATATCTGTGAAAAGAAGAGAAGCAACAGCAAAGGAGAAAAGGAAAGATATAAGCATCTGAATGCAGAGTTCCAAAGAATAGCAAGAAGAGATAAGAAAGCTTTCCTCAGTGATCAATGCAAAGAAATAGAGGAAACCAACAGAATGGGAAAGACTAGAGATCCCTTCAACAAAATTAGAGATACCAAGGGAACATGTCATGCAAAGATGGACTCGATAAAGGACAGAAATGGTATGGACCTAACAGAAGCAGAAGATATTAAGAAGAGGTGTCAAGAATACACAAAAGAACTGTACAAAAAAGATCTTCATAACCCAGATAATCACGATGGTGTGATCACTCACCTAGAGCCAGACATCCTGGAATGTGAAGTCAAGTGGGCCTTAGGAAGCATCACTACGAACAAAGCTAGTGGAGGTGATGGAATTCGAGTTGAGCCATTTTAAATCCTGAACCTGGAGCTACTCCAGGTTCAAGGTCAGGTGATGATGCTTTGAATGTGCTGCACTCAATATGCCAGCAAATTTGGAAAATTCAGCAATGGCCACAGGCCTGGAAAAAGTCAGTTTCCATTCCAATCCCAAAGAAAGGCAATGCCAAAAAATGCTCAAACTACCACACAATTGGACTCATCTCACAAGCTAGTAAACTAATGCTCAAAATTCTCCAAGCCAGGCTTCAGCAGTACATGAACCGTGAACTTCCAGATGTTCAAGCTGATTTTAGAAAAGGCAGAGGAACCAGAGATCAAATTGCCAACATCTGCTGGATCATGGTAAAAGGAAGAGAGTTCTAGAAGAACATCTATTTCTGCTTTATTGACTATGACAAGGCCTTTGACTGTGTGGATCACAATAAAGTGTAGAGAATTCTGAAAGAGATTTGAATACCAGACCACCTGACCCGCCTCTTGAGAAACCTATTTGCAGGTCAAGAGCAACAGTTAGAACTGGACATGGAACAACAGACTGGTTCCAAATAGGAAAAGGAGTACATCAAGGCTGTCTATTGCCACCCTTTATTTAACTTATATGCAGAGTACATCATGAGAAACGCTGGGCTGGAAGAAGAACAAGCTGGAATCAAGATTGCTGGGAGAAATATCAATAACCTCAGATATGCAGATGACACCACCCTTATGGCAGAAAGTGAAGAGGAACTTTCACTTTCTTCATCAAGCCTTTTGATGAAGGTGAAAGAGGAGAGTGAAAAAGTTGGCTTAAAGCTCAACATTCAGAAAATGAAGATCATGGCATCCGGTCCCATCACTTCATGGGAAGTACATGGGGAAACAGTGTCAGACTTAATTTTTGGGGGCTCCAAAATCACTGCAGATGGTGACTGCAGCCATGAAATTAGAAGACATTTAATCCTTGGAAGGAAAGTTATGGCCAACCTAGATAGCATATTCAAAAACAGAGACATTACTTTGCCAACAAAGGTCTGTCTAGTCAAGGCTATGGTTTTTCCAGTGGTCATGTATGGATGTGAGAGTTGGATTGTGAAGAAAGCTGAGCACCGAAAAATTGATGCTTTTGAACTGTGGTGTTGGAGAAGACTCTTGAGAGTCCCTTGGACTGCAAGGAGATCCAAGCAGTCCATTCTAAAGGAGATCAGCCCTGGGTGTTTATTGGAAAGATTGATGCTAAAGCTGAAACTCCAACACTTTGGCCACCTTAGGCAAAGAGTTGACTCATTGGAAAAGAGCCTTATGCTGGGAGGGATTTGGGGCAGGAGGAGAAGGGGAGGACAGAGGATGAGATGGCTGGAAGGCATCACTGACTCAATGCACATGAGGTTGGGTAAACTCCGGGAGTTGGTGATGGACAGGGAGTCCTGGTGTGCTGTGATTCATGGGGTCGCAAAGAGTCGGACACGACTGAGTGACTGAACTAAACTGAACTGAAACTTTCCTTTCCACCAATCTGGGCTGTTTTTTGGCTTCTGAATGGAGAGCAGATGGACCCCACCACAGTCTTTCGGTAACATTAATATAAACAAAAGTTTCCTGTTTCAGAATTGTAGCTTTTCATAACCAGGAAGTCATATGAAATGAACCATGATTAAAGCCAGAAAGCCTTCTAAAGCATGTAACATGCAAAGGGAAACTTCCTGCATTTTATTATGCATATGACCCGTGTTCACAATCCCCCTGTGTTTGCCATCTGTGGATGGAAGTTTGAGCTACAACATACATGTGTTGCTGGCTTTCAAAGTAATAGAATTTAAATTATCAATTTAAGTAAGGTCAGAAGGCAGATCCAATAAGATCCGGAACACAGGTATACCTGTGGTGGATTCATTTCGATATTTGGCAAAACTAATACAATATTGTAAAATTTAAAAATAAAATAAAATTTAAAATAAATAAATAAATACATTAAATTAAATTAAAACTTTCCAAAAAAATAAAATGAAATAAAAAAATAAAGTGAATATAAAATATGGAGGCTTAGTCAATGCCCTACACACAATTCATAGTAGCAAGCTATGAAATTGAAATTGTCTCACACTTAAAGTCAATAAAAAATGCAAATATTCATTAACATTTGTTTCAAAACAGTACTGTAGAGAGTGATATCAAAACAATTTGTTAAGCCCTCATTGCTGCATAATTAGAGCCCGACTGATCTGATCTGATTTCTCTCTTTTTTAGATTGAACTTTTTTTTTTAAGTTAAAGACTATAAATTATTTACAATGTGTTAGTTTCAGGTATACAGTACAAAGATTCAGATATACATATGTATTAACTATATATATGTAGAATTCCATTTATAAAATAAAGTCTCTTATGAAGCTATGAAGGTTAAACAAATTATACACGTATTATTTATATACAATTTTTCAGAGTCTTTCCCCTTTTAGCTATTATAAGATACTGAATAGAGTTATCTATGCTATACAGAAGGCCCTTGTTGGTTATCTATTTTATATATACTTGCATGCATACATTAATCTATTGGAATAAGATAATATTTCACTCAAAATAGAAACCTCTTTTGAGCTATAGAATTTAGGTTGGAAGTATTAAAGTTCTAATACTGTGGTTTTGCAAAAATAGATGCCTAAAGTCTTAACTTACTCTGGTCTTACCTGGTTGATATATACTGAGAATCCTCTTGTCTGAAAGTAAAATATATAAAACTGCAAGTAATATCTACCATCAGTAAAGAATATCAATCTATGTTCATTATTTTCAGTTTATGTGGACTTTATAGCAAAAATGAAAATGTTAGTTCATTCATATTTAGATACTTGGCTTGCACAGATTTGTGAATCACAATCTTAAATTTATTTGAAGTATTCTTTCTAGTCATAACTCCCTGTAATAGTTTTATTTCCCATAAATATGTGGAAACATTAATTTTGTCAGATCAAATACTCAAGATATCATGCTCATATAATGTCACTGATAAGTCACAGAACCAGAAGTTAATATATAGTTTAGGGAAGAAGTTGAAGATTAGCTTATTTTCCAAGTAAAGGATAAAACACTTTATCTTTGTGAATGCTTTTCTTAGTTGTGTGAACCAGGAGTTATATCAAGTATATATGTGCTAAATAATACTAGATCCCCTAGTCACCACTGTGTTGAATTCCCCCAAAGGAAAGAATATCATGACTTACATAAAAAGCCATAGGACTCACAAGGCATTTTTAAATGGCACCCCACTCCAGTACTCTTGCCTGGAAAATCCCATGGATGGAGGAGCCTGGTAGGCTGCAGTCCATGGGGCTGCTAAGAGTCGGACACGACTGAGCGACTTCACTTTCACTTTTCACTTTCATGCATTGGAGAAGGAAATGGCAACCCACTCCAATGTTCTTGCCTGGAGAATCCCAGGGACGGGGAAGCCTGGTGGGCTGCCGTCTATGGGGTCACACAGTGTCGGACACGACTGAAGTGACTTAGCAGCAGCAGCAATATAGGTAACATCTTTTTTTATATTTCAGTTTAACTAAAGAAAAAGGAAGTGAGAAGGATTTGGGGATTAAGAAATCTAAACTGAAAACACAGAGATAGTTATTTGTATGCTTGGACTTTACATCCCTTTTTTTCCTCCTTCCAATAGGATATAATAAAAAGTATACCAAATTTATATGTATTAAGATACACAAATCTGAGTGATGTTGTGGATACTTTCCAGCTCTGGGCCGACAATAAAACTACATAACCACTGTGTAAAATAAGAATGATGATACTCACGTTCTACCTCATAGAAATACTGTGCAAATTCCTACATTAATATATAAAGAAAACATGTCACCTGTAAACTCCTACACATAATAATAATATTATATCCTAGTAGGAATGATGATCCACAATATCAGTCATTGGTAATAAATGTGAAATTATTCTATTACTGGGTACTAAATGTGTGTGAGGAGTGGGTGTGCAAGCACATGTGCTTGTGCATTTTAAAAGATCTATTTATACTTTCCCAAGGCCATTTCATCACCTGGTTGTAGCTCTATTGTGTTCCTAACATGACATCATGACCAACAGGAGATATTAGAATGGTGCTAAGATACAGGATCATGGTTTCATTGTAGAACCTTTTCCTGAACTTAAAGTCAGAGTTATAAAATGCTTAACACCAAGTATTCTGGCATCAGATAGAGCTGAGTTTAAATACACTTACCGGTTCTGTATTCCTTGTTATGTAACTTAAATTCTTTAAGACTGTCCCCAGTGCCTTATCTGAAAACTGATCATTATATTCTTACTTTGTTCACAGTGTTTCTCCAAGCAAATCTAGGAGATGCACATGAAAATTAAATAACAGAATGCCTGTCTCAGTAAATGCTCAATCAATATTAGTTAATATTCTGATTGATAATCTCATACAAAAATGGGGAAAATAAAAATAAATAATTAAGAGGAGCTATATAAAAGCAAAACATAAGTATGAAAAAGACAGGAATGACTCATATTTTGGTGTAATTTTCTCTATCAGTGAGTATATTTCACAAGAAATCAAGGTAATATATACAAATTCTTGGAGAAAAAAATTTCTTTGGTTAAATTTTGTGGAATATGAAAAACGGAATAAGTATTTAAGTCAAAGAGATTTATTGTTTTGCTTCCATGAATTATTTTTCAGTGTTTCTATGTATAATGGGATAACTCTGGCTTGACTTATTAGTAGTTTACTTGTTAGAAGTCTCACATAATTATTCATTTTTTAAAAAAAAGATTTAACACTAATATTTGTGAGAATAAAAATAGATTTACATGTTTTCATGGTCTGAATTCAGAGTTCCAAGGAATAGCAAGGAGAGATAAAAAGCTTTCTTCAGTGATCAGCAAAAAGAAAGAGAGGAAAACAATAGAATGTGAAAGACTAGAGATTACTTTAAGAATATCAATCCCACTGCTGGGCATACACACTGAGGAAACCAGAATTGAAAGAGACACTTGTACCCCAATGTTCATCACAGCACTGTTTATAATAGCCAGAACATGGAAGCAACCTAGATGTCCATCAGCAGATGAATGGGTAAGAAAGCTGTGGTACATATACACAATGGAGTATTACTCAGCCATTAAAAAGAATACATTTGAAGCAGTTCTAATGAGGTGGATGAAACTGGAGCCTATTATACAGAGTGAAGTAAGCCAGAAAGAAAAACACCAATACAGTATACTAACGCATATATATGGAATTTAGAAAGTGGTAACAATAACCCTGTGTATGAGACAGCAAAAGAGACACTGATGTATATAACAGTCTTTTGGACTCTGTGGGAGAGGGAGAGGGTGGGAAGATTTGGGAGAATGGCATTGAAACATGTATAATATCATGTATGAAACAAGTCACCAGTCCAGGTTCAATGCAAAATACTGGATGCTTGGGGCTGGTGCACTGGGACGACCCAGAGGGATGGTATGGGGAGGGAGGAGGGAAGATGGCTCAGGATGGGAACACATGTATACCTGTGGCAGATTCATTTCGATATTTGGCAAAACTAATACAATATTGTAAAGTTAAAAAAAAAAGAATATCAGAGATACCAAGGGAACATTTCATGCAAAGATGGGCTCGATAAAGGACAGAAATGGTACGGACCTAACAAAAGCAGAAGATATTAAGAAAAAGTGGCAAAAATACAAAGAAGAACTATACGAAAAAGATCTTCATGACCCAGATAATCACGATGGTGTGATCACTCACCTAGAGCCAGACATCCTGGAATGTGAAGTCAAGTGGGCTTTAAGAAGCATCACTAAGAACAAAGGTAGTGGAGATGATGGGATTCCAGTTCAGCTTTTTCAAATCCTAAAAGATGAAGTGGCCACAGGACTGGAAAAGGTCAGCTTTCATTCCAGTCCCAAAGAAAGGCAACGCCAAAGAATGCTCAAACTACTGACCAATTACACTCATCTCACACGCTAGCAAAGTAATGCTCAAAATTCTCCAAGCCAGGCTTCAGTGGTGAACTGTGAACTTCCAGATGTTCAAGCTGATTTTAGAAAAGGCAGAGAAACCAGAGACCAAATTGCCAGCATTCACTGGATCATCGAAAAAGCAAAAGAGTTCCAGAGAAACATCTATTTCTGCTTTATTCACTTTGCCAAAGCCTTTGACTGTGTGGTCACAATACACTGTGGAAAATTCTGGACGAGATGGGAATACCAGACCACCTGACTTGCCTCTTGAGAAATCTGTATGCAGGTCAGGAAGCAACAGTAAGAACTGAACATGGAACAACAGACTGGTTCCAAATAGGAAAAGGAGTACATCAAAGTTGTATATTGTCACTATGCTTATTTAACTTATATGTAGAGTACATCATGAGAAATGCTGGGCTGAATGAAGCACAAGCTGGAATCAAGATTGATGGGAGAAATATCAATAACCTCAGATGTGCAGATGACACCACCTTTATGGAAGAAAGTGAAGAAGAACTAAAGAGACTCTTGATTAAAGTGAAAGGGGAGAGTGCAAAAGTTGGCTTAAAGCTCAACATTCAAAAAATTAAGATCATGCCATCCGGTCCCATCACTTCATGGCAAGTACATGCAGAAACAGTGGCAGACTTTACTGGGTGGGGGGGGTGGGGCTCCAAAATCACTGCAGATGGTGACTGCAGCCATGACATAAAAATACACTTACTCCTTGGAATAAAATTTATGGCTAACATAGACATCATATTAAAAAGCAGAGACATTACTTTGCCAACAAAGTTCCATCTAGTCAAGGCTATGGTTTTTCTAATAGTCTTGTATGGATGTGTGAATTGGAGTATAAAGAAATCTGAGCACCAAAGAATTGATGCTTTTGAACCATGGTGCTGCAGAAGACTCTTGAGAGTCTCTTGGACTATAAGGAGAGCCAACCAGTCCATCCTAAAGGAAATCAGTCCTGAATGTTCATTGGAAGGACTGATGCTGAAGCATCCAATACTTTGGTTACCTGATGCAAAGAGATGACTTATTAGAAAAGACCCTGAGGCTGGGAAAGATTGAAGGCAGGAGGAGAAGGGGATGATAGAGGATGAGATGGTTGGATGACATCACCAACTCAATGGACATGAGTTTGAATAAACTCTGGGAGTTGGTGATGGATAGGGAGGCCTGGCATGCTGCAGTCCATGCGGTCGTGAACAATCGGTTACAACTGTGTGACTAAACTGAACTGATGACTCTCCTAGTGCTTTAAGCCCATAAAATCTTTCTTTTTTCTTCTCCGTTTAGGATCTTGAATACTATTATCATGTAATTACTAACTACATGGTAGATGTCTTCCCTTAAGAAATGAATTAATTATTTTATAATTACCCTAAATGCTATTTAATTGATATTTAAATTAATCATAAATTATTAAAATATTGTAAATTAATGCTTTTAAATTCATTAATCTGAGTAAGTCTCCTTGGTTCATAAAAGCAAACTGAGAAATAATTTAGGCTTTATTTTGGCTGCTTGTATTATTTTCCTAGGAGCCTCATAAATGATTCATAAATATGCAGACACTAGACAGCATATATGTTACTCATTTTACTTTTTATCATATGTTTAGGAAGTTACACTCCAAGAGAACTACTTCAGCTTTTATGTTTCTACAGACCAGAGTCTGTAGAGAATGTATGGATGTTAAGAGTATGGGATAATGATGGAAGATTAAGTTGAATCAGGCAGAATTTACTGCCATGACAGCCATACGGAGGCTCGGTTTTTGGCTCTGACTTGATAACTGGTTGTACCACCTGCAGATAAGCATGCTTTCTGAATTATGCCACTGCCTACTGTCAAGTCTTTGCTATGAGCTGCACAGTTTTAAGTTGCATTTGTTCAGTCCTCTCATACTTCTTTCTGGGTTTCACCAATTTAAGTTAGAAGCTTCAATCTTTGGCATTTAAGAACAAGAGGGTGGAACTGGGGCTCTGTGTCACAGGTCTCAAGACTTCTTTGTGTGTTCCACCTTGAGTTGCGTGTCTAGATTCCAGTAAAGGGCATGACTGGCACTAAGCTCAGTGAAAGATCCTTATCCTGTGCCCATTGGCTATGTGTCTAAAGCAGACATCAAATTCCATTCCAAAGAGTGTTCAGGGAAAACCCTGGGTACCACAGAGATAGATTATGTGGGTACTTATGTGGAAGAAGAGTAGTTGCCATGCTGAAATCCACACTCCTGAAAACAGCTCCCTGGAACCCTACAAAATGCTTCTGTTGCTGCTGCCTGTACCTCTGCAATAACAAAGATGCTGATACCCAGAGTCATAAGAAGTATCCATAGGGCACTGCAGCTAAGTTAAGCTTCAATGAATATTCATATTCTTATGGAAAGAATCTATATAAAATGTTATTATTGATCCAAGTATATTAAAGCTTATAAATTACTTCTTCCTTATGAAAACTGGAATGACTCAGATCAACCTTATAATTTTATATTCAGTTCTAATTTCATAAACTCCAGCAGTCATGCACCAAGAAGCTGTGAGTAAAGGCTTAATTTATTTCCTGTGGCAGGGCAAAGTGAAAGAATGATGTCCATGCAGTTTAAGGCACTAAGTGAGCAGAAAGCCAGGGCTGTGTAGTTAAATCAAGCAGACTGGATGCATTTAAATAGCTTCTTGCTACTAGATGTGCCAGTGCAACTCTTTTTTTTTTTTTTTTTTAATCTTTTTATTGAAGGATAATTGCTTTACGTAATTTTTCTTTTCTGTCAAACCTCAGCATGAATCAGCCATAGGTGTACATATATCCCCTCCTTTTTGAACCTCCCTCCCATTGCCCTCCCATCCCACCCCTCTAGATTGATACAGAGCCACTGTTTGAGTTTCCTGAGCCATACAGCAAATTCCCGTTGGCTATCTATTTTACATATGGTAACGTACGTTTCCATGTTACTCTTTCCATGCATGTCATCCTCTCCTCCCCACTCCCCATGTCCATAAGTCTGTTCTCTGTATCAGTTTCTCCTTTGTTGCCCTGTAAATAAATTATTCAGTACCATTTTTCTAGATTCCGTATATATGTGTTAGAATGTGACATTTATCTTTCTCTTTCTGACTCATTTTACTTTGTATAATAGGTTCTAGGTTCATCCACCTAATCAGAACTGACTCAAATGCATTCCTTTTTATGGCTGAGTAATATTCCATTGTTTATACATACCACCAGTTCTTTATTAATTCATCTGTTGATGGACATCTAGGTTGCTTCCATGTTCTAACTATCATAAAAAGTGCTTTAGTGAAAAATGGTATACATGTGTCTTTTTCAATTTTGGTTTCCTCAGGGTAAATGCCTAGGAGTGAGACTGCTGGGTCATATAGTGGTTTTATTCCTAGTTTTTTAAGGAATCTCCATACTGTCTTCCATAGTGGCTGTACCAATTTACATTTCCACCAACAGTGCAAGAACATTCCCTTTTCTCCACACCGTCTCCAGCATTTATTGCTTGTAGATTTTTTGATGATGTCCATTCTGACTGGTGTGAGGTGATATCTCATTGTGGTTTTGATTTGCATCTCTCTAATAATGAGCGATGTTGAGCATCTTTTCATGTGTTTGTTAGTCATCTGTATAGTGAAACTCTTAACTTAAAATAAATAAGACAAGTAAGAAATGCTTTCCTAGGGTTGAAAACAAATAAGACAAGAATTAGTAGAGCTAGGAAATATTAGAAAAAAGAATAATAAATAAAAGTATCCAAGAGTAAAATTTTATAAGAGAAAAATGAAAGAATATTATAGATTAACTCAGACACATGGTGTGTGTATGTGTATGAATTAAAATACATTTCAGGTAAGTGAATATATCTACATTTGAAAATATTATAAAGCATTTATCCAAATCACTGGAATAGTTACTATTATTTTATTTATAAATTTAAGTGTATTGACACAAACATTTTCTGAAGCAGTGTCATCCACTCAGAAATAATGCAGCAGTGAAAAATGATGAGAAGGGATCTATGTTATTCCATATACCTTACCATATACAATTATTTGCCATTAACTGTGAACAATTCACTTAAAACATTTCTGATATTTTCTAATTAATGAAGAGATAATAATAAGTTCCCGACATAATTTCCACTCTGCTATGTGTGGAGAACAGGCAAAGTTCACACACAGTAGTAAAAGTAGGAGCAAACTTTAAACATAGATAATTTGGTTCCAAGTCCAGAGCTTATTTGGTCAGGCAAAATAATTGGATAAATGTTTCTTCTAGGAACAGAGACAGAAGAAGCATAAAGAATGGCTAAAATACAGAAGTCTAAAATCCAGCTACAAGAAATTGACTTGGTATGGTAGGCATCAAAAATCCACTATATATGCATCATTCAAAGAAAATGATCATTTATCTGTATGAATTAGGCAAGATCTTGAAGGAAGAGAATTCAGATACAGCATATCCACCAATAAGTCATTAAATCCAAGAATAGGCATGAAAAGCTCACATCTGCTTTTTGTGAAATCTTTCTTGTACGTTTGCTGACTCATTCCAAGCACCTAGGCTCAGGAAATGTCTAATTCTGGGAGATAAGACACAGAAGATATGGCAGATAATGAGTTTGTTCTTCATGCTTAGAAATTAGAACAGCAAGCTCATAAAACACAAATGTGCCCTCCATCAACCTCAGAGTAATCACTGAAACCAAAAGAGTCAATGAGTGCTCCAAGGTCATATGTGGAAAAAGAGGAAAGACTATACACATGGCTTTGATGAATGCCTGGTTTTGGTTTTTGTCAGTTCCTGTGTTGATTCTCAAACAAAGCACTTTGAGATCTTAAAGCAGGTGACGGAAAAGAGAGAAGTGGCCAGAAATTGGCAGAGGCTCCTTTAGTGAAATCTAATGATTAAAAAAAAAAAAAAGGTTCTGGTGTCAGAATGTGAATGAGTTCAAATCCAGGTCTTCTACTTCCTAAGATTTTTATTTTATCAAGTTAAGTGTCTCAGCCTCAGCTTATTTACAAATGGGAATAACATCATATGCTATATTAACTTTCTGTGTGGATTAAATAAGAACGTGTTCAGCATTGGGCAGAGATCAAGATTAACACTCTTGGGGAGACAATCTGCAGTGAAGCTTAACCCACCCTTAAATCATGGTGTACTTCCTGAAATTCAAAGATGAAGGCACATCCTAGGATAGGAGGTAAATCCCTACCTCTCCTTGAGGTCCTGAGTTCTAGAGCCAATCCCAGGACAGATTAGAGACAAACTTTCAGATGGAAGATCACAGTACCAGAATCTAAAATGAGTTGGTATTGGGACTTCCTAGGTGGTCCAGAGGTTGAGAGTTCATCTTCCAATGCGGGGGATATGGGTTTAATTCCTGGTCTGGGAGCTAAGATCTCACATGCCTTGGAACCAAAAAACAAACAAACATAAAACAGAAGCAATATTGTAACAAATTCAATAAAGATTTAAAACATATTTTTAAATAAAATGACTTGTTATAGGCAGAAACTGAACAGAACACAAAGGAGGAAAAGAAATAAACCAGGATAAACAAGTTATTCATAAAAAGAAAACTGACCAGAGAATTTTAAGGTGTAAGAGAAATGAACCCAGTTAAAGCTTCTATAGTGTTTAAACAAATTACAACTAATTTAAAATGCCAATACTTTTGGCTAAAAGAGATTTTTAGTAAGAACAGAATTGATCAGAGTGAGGAAAAACTGAGAGACATGGATAAGGAATACAATGGACATCATATTTGAACTCTTCTGAGAGTTTAACAGCAAGAGTAAAATAAGAAAAAATAGAATAAAAAGGGAACGTTTCTTGAGGTGAACTTCATGGCAAATAGATGTAGAAACAGTAGAAACAGTGTCAGACTTTAATTTTAGGGGCTCCAAAATCACTGCAGATGGTAACTGTAGCCATAAAATTAGAAGATGCTTACTCCTTGGAAGAAAATGTATGACCAACCTAGATAGCATATTGAAAAGCAGAGACATTACTTTGCCAAGAAAGGTCCATCTAGTCAAGGCTATGGTTTTTCCAGTGGTCATGTATGGATGTGAAAGTTGGACTGTGAAGAAGGCTAAGAGCTGAAGAATTTATGCTTTTGAACTGTGGTGTTGGAGAAGACTCTTGAGAGTCCCTTGGACTGCAAGGAGATCCAACCAGTCTATTCTAAAGGAGATCATGTCATCTGCAAATAGTGAGAGTTTTACTTTTTCTTTTCCAATTTGGATTCCTTTTATTTCTTTTTCTGCTCTGATTGCTGTGGACAAAACTTCCAAAACTATGTTGAATAGTAATGGTGAAAGTGGGCACCCTTGTCTTGTTCCTGACTTTAGAGGAAATGCTTTCAATTTTTCACCATTGAGGATAATGTTTGCTGTGGGTTTGTCATATATAGCTTTTATTATGTTGAGGTATGTTCCTTCTATTCCTGCTTTCTGGAGAGTTTTTATCATAAATGGGTGTTGAATTTTGTCAAAGGCTTTCTCTGCATCTATTGAGATAGTCATATGGTTTTTATTTTTCAGTTTGTTAATGTGGTGTATTACATTGATTGATTTGTGGATATTGAAGAATCCTTGCATCCCTGGGATAAAGCCTACTTGGTCATAGTGTATGATCTTTTTAATGTGTTGTTGGATTCTGATTGCTAGAATTGTGTTAAGGATTTTTGCATCTATGTTCATCAGTGGTATTGGCCTGTAGTTTTCTTTTTTTGTGGGATCTTTGTCAGGTTTTGGTATTAGGGTGATGGTGGCCTCATAGAATGAGTTTGGAAGTTTACCTTCCTCTGCAATTTTCTGGAAGAGTTTGAGCAGGATAGGTGTTAGGTCTTCTCTAAATTTTTGGTAGAATTCAGCTGTGAAGCCACCTGGACCTGGGCTTTTGTTTGATGGAAGATTTTTGATTACAGTTTCAATTTCCGTGCTTGTGATGGGTCTGTTAAGATTTTCTATTTCTTCTTGGTCCAGTTTTGGAAAGTTGTACTTTTCTAAGAATTTGTCCATTTCTTCCACGTTGTCCATTTTATTGGCATATAATTGTTGATAGTAGTCTCTTATGATCCTTTGTATTCCTGTGTTGTCTGTTGTGATCTCTCCATTTTCATTTCTAATTTTATTGATTTGATTTTTCTCCCTTTGTTTCTTGATGAGTCTGGCTAATGGTTTGTCAATTTTACTTATCCTTTCAAAGAACCAGCTTTTGGCTTTGTTGATTTTTGCTGTGGTCTCTTTTGTTTCTTTTGCATTTATTTCTGCTCTAATTTTTAAGATTTCTTTCCTTCTACTAACCCTGGGGTTCTTCATTTCTTCCTTCTCTAGCTGCTTTAGGTGTAGAGTTAGGTTATTTATTTGACTTTTTTCTTGTTTCTAGAGGTATGCCTGTATTGCTATGAACTTTCCCCTTAGGATTGCTTTTAGAGTGTCCCACAGGTTTTGGGTTGTTGTGTTTTCATTTTCATTCGTTTCTATGCAAATGTTGATTTCTTTTTTGATTTCTTCTGTGATTCATTGGTTATTCAGCAGCGTGTTGTTCAGCCTCCATATGTTGGAATTTTTAATAGTTTTTCTCCTGTAATTGAGATCTAGTCTTAATGCATTGTGGTCAGAAAAGATGCTTGGAATGATTTCTATTTTTCTGAATTTTCCAAGGCTAGATTTATGGCCCAGGATGTGATCTATCCTGGAGAAGGTTCCATGTGCGCTTGCAGATGACATGACTCTCTACATAGAAAACCCTAAAGACTCCACCAGAAAATTACTAGAACTAATCAATGACTATAGCAAAGTTGCAGGATATAAAATCAACACACAGAAATCCCTTGCACTCCTATACACTAATAATGAGAAAACAGAAAGAGAAATTAAGGAAACAATTCCATTCACCATTGCAACGGGAAGAATAAAATACTTAGGAATAAAACTACCTAAAGAAACTAAAGACCTATATATAGAAAACTATAAAACACTGGTGAAAGAAATCAAAGAGGACACTAATAGATGGAGAAATATACCATGTTCATGGATTGGAAGAATCATATAGTGAAAATGAGTATACTACCCAAAGCAATTTATAGATTTAATGCAATCCCTATCAAACTACCAACAGTATTCTTCACAGAGCTAGAACAAATAATTTCACAATTTGTATGGAAACACAAAAAACCTCGAATAGCCAAAGCGATCTTGAGAAAGAAGAATGGAACTGGAGAAATCAACCTGCCTGACTTCAGGGTCTACTACAAAGCCACAGTCATCAAGACAGTATGGTACTGGCACAAAGACAGAAATATAGATCAATGGAACAAAACAGAAAGCCCAGAGATAAATCCATGCACATATGGACACCTTATCTTTGACAAAGGAGGCAAGAATATACAATGGATTAAAGACAATCTCTTCAACAAGTGGAGCTGGGAAATCTGGTCAACCACTTGTAAAAGAATGAAACTAGAACACTTTCTAACACCACACACAAAAATAAACTCAAAATGGATTAAAGATCTCAACGTAAGACCAGAAACTATAAATCTCCTAGAGGAGAACATGGGCAAAACACTCTCTGACATACATCACAGCAGGATCCTCTATGACCCACCTCCCAGAATATTGGAAATAAAAGCAAAAATAAACAAATGGGACCTAATTAACCTTAAAAGCTTCTGCACAACAAAGGAAACTATTAGCAAGGTGAAAAGACAGCCTTCAGAATGGGAGAAAATAATAGCAAATGAAGCAACTGACAAACAACTAATCTCAAAAATATATAAGCAACTCCTACAGCTCAACTCCAGAAAAATAAATGACCCAATCAAATAGTGGGCCAAAGAACTAAATAGACATTTCTCCAAAGAAGACATACAGATGGCTAACAAACACATGAAAAGATGCTCAACATCACTCATTATCAGAGAAATGCAAATCAAAACTACTATGAGGTACAATTTCACACCAGTCAGAATGGCTGTGATCCAAAAGTCTACAAGTAATAAATGCTGGAGAGGGTGTGGAGAAAAGGGAACCCTCTTACACTGTTGGTGGGAATGCAAACTAGTACAGCCACTATGGAGAACAGTGTGGAGATTCCTTAAAAAACTGGAAATAGAACTGCCTTATGATCCAGCAATCCCACTGCTGGGCATACACACTGAGGAAACCAGAAGGGAAAGAGACACGTGTACCCCAATGTTCATCGCAGCACTGTTTATAATAGCCAGGACATGGAAGCAACCTAGATGTCCATCAGCAGATGAATGGATAAGAAAGCTGTGGTACATACATACTATGGAGTATGACTCAGCCATAAAAAAGAATACATTTGAAGCAGTTCTAATGAGGTGCATGAAACTGGAGCGTATTATACAGAGTGAAGTAAGCCAGAAAGAAAAACACCAATACAGTATACTAACGCACATATATGGAATTTAGAAAGATGGTAACAATAACCCTGTGTACGAGACAGCAAAAGAGACACTGATGTATAGAACAGTCTTTGGATTCTGTGGGAGAGGGAGAGGGTGGGAAGATTTGGGAGAATGGCATTGAAACATGTAAAATATCATGTATGAAACGAGTTGCTAGTCCAGGTTCAATGCACCATACTGGATGCTTGGGGCTGGTGCACTGGGACCACCCAGAGGGATGGTATGGGGAGGGAGGAGGGAGGAGGGTTCAGGATGGGGAACACATGTATACCTGTGGAGGATTCATTTTGATATTTGGCAAAACTAATACAATTTTGTAAAGTTAAAAAAAAATATTCTAGAACTAGATAAAGATGATGGTTATGCAACATTGTTAATGTGCTAAGTGCTACTGAATTGTTCATTTTAAAATGGTTAACTTTATGTTGTGTGGATTTCACTATAAGAATAAAACAAAATAAAAAAGCAAAAAAAATAAAGGAGATCAGCCCTGGGTGTTCCTTGGAAGGAATGATGCTAAAGCTGAAACTCCAGTACTTTGGCCACCTCATGAGAAGAGTTGACTCACTGGAAAAGACTCTGATGCTGGGAGGGATTGGGGGCAGGAGGAAAAAGAGACAACAGAGGATGAGATGGTTGGATGGCATCACCGACTCGATGAATGTAACTTTGAGTGAACTTCAGGAGTTGGTGAGGGACAGGGAGGCCTGATGTGCTGCGATTCATGGGGCCGCAAACAATCGGTCACAACTGAGCGACTGAACTGAATTGAACTGAAGTGACTGAACACATTTGAAGGTTGAGAGAGAGAACGACACCAAAAAAAGTTGGAAAGAACAGAAATTGTGGAAGAAAAGAAGTAGAATTACAAGGATAAATATATTTTAATATCTAAAGCGCAGTTAGAGCTTTTTCTTCATAAAAGGATTTTAAGCAGTTATTTATATTGGAAAACTCAAATTTACCAGCAAATTAGAGGGAAGAAGCTTAGTTTGCACGAGGAATTAACTGGAGGATTTTAAGTCCTAGAACAGTAACTATGAGAAAGAAAGCAATGACGGGAAGAAAGTTACAAGTCAACTTCCAATTGGCTACAAAAATTCACAAATGAACCAAAACTTCGACTTTCTGAATTTATAATGGTAAGTTAGAGAAAAGAGGAGATAGTAAACTTGACATCTGAATTAAACGTGCAGAACATATGAATCGACATGGAAAACCACAACAGTGGCAAAATCTGCATTCAAAAAATTAACTCCACTTTCAAACATGAACCTACACAATTTTTAGCCAAATGCAAACTCCTTTTAGGGACACGGTGTGACCACTAACTAGTGTTTCTACTACCGTGGACCAGGCTTGGATTCACACTCAATAATGCCCTTAGGAGAGGCAAGGTGAAGCACTTTGGCTTGTGACATGTTCCTAAAACACTTCCTGAAATAATGTCTGCCAGTACATTATAAATAAAATGAAAACTTGTTGATCAGGTCAAGTCAAATACTGGTACAAATGAAAAATTTTAGAAATATATGCTTAATCTCATTAGTACCTTTTCAAAGCATTACAAAACATATTCTAATAAATAAACCATAAAACTTTAAGATAAGCTCCCCAAACCTTGCCTTTGCCAGCACTGTATTCTGCATTAAACCAGAATTTCAATTTGCATCACCTGCAGGCAGCTATGGTAGCTGGACCTGCTGAGCAACTTCATGCTAAACAAATGTTAGACTGTCTGTATACTATCATGTGAAAAAGGTCAGAAAGCAGCTAAAACACTCTTACAGCCCAAAGAGAAGCTTCTTTAGTACATATTTTGTAAATTCCAAAGGAATCAATATATAGAAAAAAAAAACAAAATTAGAATATTTAAGAATATAGCAGAGCTAGAGCTTATTAAACCTTAAATAAATTATGCAGACTGCTCAGAATAATTTAATAAACATTTGCATTTATTAAAAAGCTTCAAAATGTGGAGAACACACCAGTCATTCCGTCAAAATTTCTGAAATTATGATAATACACAACTTCAATGAGTTCAAAAATAGACTCATATTTTTGGTTGGCAATTTTGACACAAAAGTTTCACACTTTTGAAATTATTCCACAGTAGGCTGAATTGTACCACCGCTTCGACATTCAAAATGCAATTTTTAAAGTTGAAAATACTTATATTTGTAATAGTTTCCTTAATTATATTAATGTTTGGGAGTTTATGTTAAGTACTAAGGCCATAATGACTATTATTTAACACGATATACATGAAGAAAGTGGAAAATAAAATAAAAATGCAAATCACATAAAGATAAATAAAGGTTTCAGGAATATAAATGTATAAGAAGGAATCCATCTCAGGTTCTATCGTTGCCATAACTGTTCCCTCAGGAACAGAAGCAAACTAACGGTATGTTTTATGTCAAGACCCCCACTCCTTCTCAGTCCCACCTGATTGCACTGAAGGTGGCGCATCCCTTGAGGACAGGTCACCTACAACAAAGCTGGTGGAGGTGATGGATTCCAGTGGAGCTATTCCAAATCCTGAAAGATGATGCTGTGAAAGTGCTGCAATCAATATGCCAGCAAGTTTGGAAAACTCAGCAGTGGCCACAGGACTGGAAAACGTCAGTTTTCATTCCAATCCCAAAGAAAGGCAATGCCAAAGAATGCCTAAACTACCACACAATTTCACTCATCTCACATGCTAGTAAAGTAATGCTCAAAATTCTCCAAGCCAGGCTTCAGCAATACGTGAACCGTGAACTTCCTTATGTTCAAGCTGGTTTTAGAAAAGGCAGAGGAACCAGAGATCAAATTGCCAACATCCGCTGGATCGTGGAAAAAGCAAGAGAGTTCCAGAAAAACATCTATTTCTGCTTTATTGACTATGCCAAAGCCTTTGACTGTGTGGATCACAATAAACTGTGGACAATTCTGAAAGAGATAGGAATACCAGACCACCTGACCTGCCTCTTGAGAAATCTGTATGCAGGTCAGGAAGCAACAGTTAGAACTGGACATGGAACAACAGACTGGTTCTAAATAGGAAAATGAGTACGTCAAGGCTGTATATTGTCACCCTGCTTATTTAACTTCTATGCAGAGTACATCATGAGAAACGCTGGGCTGGAAGAAGCACAAGCTGGAATCAAGATTGCCGGGAGAAATATCAATAACCTCAGATATGCAGATGACACCACCCTTATGGCAGAAAGTGAAGAGGAACTAAAAAGAAGCCTCTTGATGAAAGTGAAAGTGGAGAGTGAAAAGGTTGGCTTAAAGCTCAACATTCAGAAAACGAAGATCATGGCATCTGGTCCCATCACTTCATGGGAAATAGATGGAGAAACAGTGTCAGACTTAATTTTGGGGGGCTCCAAAATCACTGCAGATGGTGACTGCAGCCATGAAATTAAAAGACGCTTACTCCTTGGAAAGAAAGTTATGACCACCCTAGATAGCATATTCAAAAGCAGAGACATTACTTCGCCAACAAAGGTCCGTCTAGTCAAGGCTATGGTTTTTCCAGTGGTCATGTATGGATGTGAGAGTTGGCCTGTGAAGAAGGCTGAGTGCCGAAGAATTGATGCTTTTGAACTGTGCTGTTGGAGAAGACTCTCGTGAGTCCCTTGGACTGCAAGGAGATCCAGCCAGTCTATTCTAAAGGAGATCAGTCCTGAATATTCATTGGAAGGACTGATGTTGAAGCTGTGACTCCAATACTTTGGCCACCTGATGTGAAGAGTTGACTCATTTGAAAAAACCCTGATGCTGGGAAAGATTGAGGGCAGGAGGAGAAGCGGATGACAGAGGATGAGATGGTTGGATGGTATCACCGACTTGATGGGCATGAATTTGGGTAGACTCCAGGAGTTGGTGATGCACAGGGAGGCCTGGCATGCTGTGGTTCATGGGGTCGCAAAGGGTCAGACACAACTGAGTGACTGAACTGAACTGAACTGAGTGATGCTAATCACTTTTTCATAAGGTCATATTTTAAAATTTTCCTCTCTAAATCCTGGATCAAGTTTTTCCTCACATTTTTCTAATTTTAATTTTATAGTTTAAAAATGTTGTTCCTGTATGCTGGTACTAAGCCTTTGTCAGGGCTTCCCTGGTGGCTCAGTGGTAAAGAATGTACCTTCAGCACAGGAAACATGGGTTTGATCCCTCTGTTCGGAAGATCCTCCAGAGAAGGGAATGGAAACCCACTCCAGTATTCTTGCCTGGGACATTCCATAGACAGATGAGTCTGGTGGGCTACAGTCCATAGGGTTGCAAAAGAGTTAGATGTGACTTAGTGACTAAACAACAACAAAAGCCTTTGTCAGTTTAGTGAATTCCAAATACATTCTCCCACTTTAGAGGTTCTCTTCCTCTTTTACTATAAAAAGGAAGGCAACTGCTGCACAGCGAGAGGGCGCCAGAGATCTGCATGGGCCACCTCCAGCCCCAAGCAAGATATTGATTTAGGCTGAGGAAAGAACCACCCCAAAGGAAAGGGTACTTGGAATTCACATAAGGCTGGGAATAGTGTCTATTCCCACAAGCTAGGCTGGGATTCTTGTAGTTCATCTGGCTCTGGGTAAACCCTGGAGAAGGGAATGGCTACCCATTCCAGTATTCTTGCCTGGAGAACCCCATGGCCTGGCAGGCTACATTTCATGGGGTTGCAAAGAATCCAACATGACTGAATGACTAACTATTATACTACTTAGTGTAAGACATAGTAACTAAACAACAAAACAGGGTACTCAAAAGAGTGTGGTTTTAGCAGTGGGGCATCCTTTTAGCTTTAAACTAAATCCTGTTATGGTTCTGCGTGTGTGTTAGTTGCTCAGTCATGTCCGACTCTTTGCAATCCCATGAATTGTAACCTGCCAGGCTCCTCTGTCCATGGAATTTCCCAAGCAAGAATACTGCAGTGGATTGCCATTTCCTTCTCCAGGGGATCTTCTGACCCTGGAATCGAACCCAGGTCTCCTGCATTGCAAGTAGACACTTTACCCTGGAGTCACCAGGGAAGCCCATGATTCTGCAAAACCAATGTTAAAAGCAAGAAGGGAAATGTGAACATATCACATTTCCAAGAAAACCAACTACATTTCAGATAAAAACAAAACAAACAAACAAACAAACAAAAAACCTTCCCTTGGCATTTATGGGACACAGACAGATACAGTCTACAATACAGTGAAATTCACAAGGTCTGATGAAATAAAAACTGTTTTACATGTATAAAAGCTTAAGGAATTTGTAACCAGCAGATCTGCACTTCATGAAATCTTAAATGAATTGCTTCAGATGTGGAGTTAATATTAACCATGTGTGTAAGTACATAATACTGTTTCTTCATTAAAAATCCTTAACATTATTAACTATTTGAAAAACAATGGTAACAATAAAATGTGAGGTTTCTAACCAAAGTAGAACTAAATGTGTGAAAGTAATGGGAAAATGACCAAGAAAAGAGACAGGGAGGTACATTATGAGAAGTTCCTTTTACTATATGTGAAGACTAATATTACTTGAAGGCAAAGTTATAAGTTGAATATACATATTATTAAAGCAACCATTAAGATAGCAAAACCCAAACTGACAGCTACTAAGCAAAAAAAAAAAAAAAAGAAGAAGAAGATAAAGTGGAATTGTAAAAAAGAAGAAACAAAACAAAAAACTTTAATTCTAGAGGAGAAATAGTAAAGCACAGAGCAAAACAAAAAAATAAAATAGAAAAACACAAAAATTATGCATTCTATATGATTTCATTCATACAAATTTCTGGATAATGCAAACTAACTGACAGTGATGAAGACAGATCACTGATGTCCTGGGCAGGAAGGGAAAGGCAAGAGTGAGCATTAGCAATGAGCACGGGAAAATTTGGAGGATGATGGTATGTTCATATCTTGATTGTGATGTTGGTGTTTTATTTATGTAGATGAACATCCTTGGCAGTGGTTATAATCACTTTAAGACAACATTGTTGTTGTTTAGTTGCTAAGTAGTGTCTAACTCTTTTGTAAGAGTAGCCCTTCAGTCTCCTCTGCCCATGGGATTTCCCAGGCAAGAATACTGGAGTGGATTGCCATTTCCTTCTCCACAGGATCTTCCTGACCCAGGGATCAAACACACATCTCTTATGTCTCCTGTGTTGGCAAGTGGATTCTTTACCACTAAGCCACTTAGGGATGCCCTTAAGCTTGTATAAAACACTGGAAAAGACAGCATCATGCATTAATCCTGAATGGTTATAGATTAGAATTTCCCTTTATAAAATAATTAATTATGCAGTATATTTAAATCACATTTTTAATTTTTATAATATATCCTAGTTATTGGACAAATGCCATGTTGTAATCAGCTTGTTGTATGATTAATACATATTTCTTGACCTAGTAGCACACTTGAAAATAATGTATTATTTTTCTAATATTAAAAAGATGGAATTTGTAGCTTATGGAATGAGTTTACACTATCTTCATTTATTACTTATATCATATTTTTTTAAATTTAGTGCTAGACACAGAATTTTTAGTAATTAAATAATCCTCCCATAAAAGAGGAATAAACAGATTTATTTATCATTGGATACTAGGTGCACATGATTTTAGATTATTTTTCCTAATTCATTAAAAGAAGAAATATAGTAAGAAAGACTTCAAGAAACTTGCTTTGTTTTCAGTGTTAGGTAATGCAGTGTTTCATACACATCAGAGATTCATGACTGCCTATGTTTTACCTCACTCTCTTGAGTGAATGTCTTATATTTATATTACCATAATGTCTGCTGGAGCTCTAGCCATCAATTTCAAATTCCAGGCAGCAGAAATAAGGAATAGGAAAGATATCTGCTTTTAAGGAGCATAAGCTATCTGTGTTTTATTTCACTGGTCAGAATAAACCCACAGGGTGAAATGAGAGACTGGAAAATGTAGTGCTTTATTGGGTATTTTATTGCCTCCCATAAGATTAGATCTATTACTAAGAATAGGAAAATCAATGTGTACAACTACTGGTCTCTATCTCATTACACAGATAAAAGTATTTTTTTCCACATAACATCAAAAGCATCTTGTAATTTTTAGACCTGAGGTTAAGGTTATTAATTTGAGTTTTTTCATGTTATTTTATTGTGGTTAGTAACTCTTAATATTAGATCTTCCCTCTTAACAAATCTTTAAGTCTATCATACATTACTGTTGACAATAGGTACAGTGTTGTACAGAAGATCTCTAGAGCTTAAAGATTTTAATAGCAAGGATAGAATACACTTGCAGATAAAAGGTTATTAGATTTTTAATTAAAAGACAAAAGTCAGAGGCTCAAACGTAAGGAAAATGGAAGATAATTTTAACTTTATAATTGTAATGTTATTACTATTAGCGTTAAGCATATCCTTAGGTTGCATTATGTTAATTGGTTTACTAGTCTATAATA
Organism: Bos grunniens; assembly: GCF_055505025.1. Taxonomy (NCBI): domain Eukaryota; kingdom Metazoa; phylum Chordata; class Mammalia; order Artiodactyla; family Bovidae; genus Bos; species Bos grunniens. Next base: position 74,610,709 of record NC_141180.1, on the reverse strand, counting down.
TTTATCTTCTTTCAAAAATAATTTTAAAACCAGTTGATGAAAATTTAATTTTTCTATTGACTCAAAAATTTTCAAAGCCTTGTTGTAGGATCGGTAGCTAGTGGGTTTCTGCAGGGTGGAAATCATTTCTCATTCTTCTTGACATGTCCAGAACCTATGAGTGCCTGAGTGCCTGGTCCATAAATTAGGTGCTCATTAAATTCAAGTTGAAGAGATGATGTTTGGGAAAATGTGGACTTACCAAAAACGCACACGCACAAAAACATTTTTGTTTTTTTCTGAGAAAAGTGAATACTGTAAAAGTGAAAGTGTAAGGAGGATAGAAAGGACAGTCATTATTCATGTTCGTTTCTTTTTTTATATAAGTATAAAACTCTGTATGCTTAAGATATAGAGCTTGATGATTTGATAGATGTACACATTGTAAAAAGACCATAATCAAGCCACATGTTTATCATCTCTATATAGTTACTTTTTAAAATGTGTGTATGTGTGTGAATGTGGAACCGATTTAAGATCCTTTTAGAAAATTTCATATTTACAATTTAGTATGAACATTGGGCAGCATGCCCTTAAGTTAGATCCCCAGAACTCATTGATCCTGTGTAACTGAAACTCTGTACCTGTGAGGAGCATCTCCCCATTTCCTGCCAGCAAACACATTATGCTCTTGGCTTCAGTGAGTCGCTTTTAAATCCCGTGTGTAAGTGAGCTGGCATCGTTTTCATCCTCTGGTGCTTATTTCACTTAGTATAGTAAGCTCTGGGTTGCTCCTTCTTGTTCCAAATGACAGGATTTCCCTCTCTCTAAGCTGGAACAATGAAGTGCAGATAAATTTTGAGATTCGACTTTTCTTTAATTTAAACATACACTTGATCCTTGAATAATGCATGTCTTAGGGGCACCCACCCTCCCTGTAGTCAGAAATCCACATGAAATTCAGAATCTGGATCTCCTAATAGGCAGGTGATCCCCCCCCCCCCGATTCAGGTTCCCCATGTGTGGATGCAACTGACCACAGACCTAATAGCCCAGGAGTATTTACTACTGAAAAAATAATCCATGTGTAAGTTCAGTTCACTTCAGTCGCTCAGTCATCACTGATTCTTTGCAACCCCATGGACTGCAGCATGCTAGGACTCCCTATCCATCACCAATTACCGGAGTTTACTCAAACTCATGTCCATTCAGTCGGTGATGCCATCCAACCATTTCATTTTCTGTTGTCCCCTTCTCCTCCTACCTTCAATCTTTCCCAGCATCAGGATCTTTTCAAAAGAGTCAGTACTTTGCATCAGGTGGTCAAAGTGTTGAAGTTTCAGCTTTATCATCAATCCTTCCAATGAATATTCAGGACTGATTTCCTTTAAGATGGACTGGTTGGATCTCCTTGTAGTCCAAGGGACTCTCAGGAGTCTTCTCCAACACCACAGTTCAAAAGCATCAATTACTTCAGCACTCAGCTTTCTTTATAGTCCAACTCTCACATCTATACATGATTACTGGAAAAACCATAGCCTTGACTAGACAGACCTTTGTTGACAAAGTAATGTCTCTGCTTTTGAATATGCTGGCTAGTTTGGTCATAACTTTTCTTCCAAGGAGCAAGTGTCTTTTAATTTCATGGCTGTAGTCACCATCTGCAGTGATTTTGGAGCCCCCTCCCCCTCCAAAAAAAAAAAGTCAGCCACCGTTTGCACTCTTTCCCCATCTATTTGCCATGAAATGATGGGACTAAATACCGTGATCTTAGTTTTCTGACTGCCTTTAACCTAACAGATAACTCAACAAACACATTTTTATACATTTTTGATTTACAGTTGTCAAAGTATATGCACACATTGGACAAACACTGTGTATATCAATATTTTGAGTTTTAATATGACAAATGGGCTTGTTTAATGTTTGCACACAGACAACTAGCCAATCTGATCACATGGACCACAGCCTTGTCCAACTCAATGAAACTATGAGCCATGCCATTTGAGGCCACCCAAGACGGATGGGCCATGGTGAAGAGCTGTGACAGAATGTGGTCCACTGGAGAGAGGAATGACAAACCACTTCAGTATTCTCCTTGAGAACTCCATGAACAGAATGAAAACGCAAAAAGATAGGACACTGAAAGATAAACTCCCCAGGTCGGTAAGTCACCAATATGCTACTGGAGATCAGTGGAGAAATAACTCCAGAAAGAATGAAGGGATGGAGCCAAACCAAAAACAACACCCAGTTGTGGATGGGACTGGTGATAGAAGGAAGCTTCGATGCTGTAAAGAGCAATATTGCATAGGAACCTGGAATGTTAGGTCCATGAATCAAGGCAAATTGGAAGTGGTTAAACAGGAGATGACAGAGGGAGGAGCTAAGATGGCGGAGGAGTAGGACAGGGAGAACACTTTCTCCCCCACAAATTCATCAAAAGAACATTTAAACGCCAGTAAATTCCACAAAACAACTTCTGAAAGCCGGCAGAGGACATCAGGCACCCATGAAAGCAACCCAAGTCTTCGAAAGGAGGTAGGGAAAAATATAAAAGACAAAAAAAAGGGACAAAAGAGGGAGGGACGGAGTTCCGTCCCGGGAAGGGAGTCTCAAAAAGAGAGAAGTTTCCAAACACCAGGAAACCTTCTCACCGCCGAATCTGTGCCGAGCTTTGGAAGCACAGAGAGCAACATAACAGGGAGGAAAAATAAATAAACAATTAAAACCCGCACGTTGTGAGCCCTACAGTAACTCCCCCAGTGGAGAAACAGCGCAGACACCTGCATACGCCATTAGCAAGCGGGGGCTGGGCAGGGAGGCGCGACGCAGGCTGCATCGCAAGAATCTGGCCTGAATACCCCGAGCACTATCTAAGCGAAATAATTTGGGCTAGCAAACCAGACTTTGGGATATCTACCACTCGAAAAGCCAGCCCCAACCTAAGACACCACTAGGCCCGCGCACGGAACAAAGGACTGAACAGAGATAGCAGGCTGCAGACCTTCCCCCTCCGGTGACAGGCAGCCAGAGCCGGAAGGGGGCAATCGCAGCCCCAGAGAGACATTATCTATAAAACTGTAAGCAGGCTTCTTTGCTAACTAAAACTTCTTGGGGGTTTGGACGGTCAACATTTGCCTGAGAAGGTGCGCCAGTTTTACACCCAGATAACCGAGTGGCGGGGAGGCGATAAGTCGCAACATTGGCGCTCGCCAAACACCTCATCACCTGAGCTGCTCGGACCTGGGAAGAGCACAAAACGCAGGCCCAACTGAGTCTGCGACTCTGGGGACTACCCGAGTGCCTGAACCTGAGCGGCTTGGACCTGAGAGGTGCATGCAGCCCAGGGCCGGCCTCAAATTGTTCCCGGCAGAACAACCTAGAGCCCAAGCAGTGTGGGCAGGGAGGCTACACGCGCCGAGAGCAGGGGCAGACCCAGTGTGGCTGAGGCAATGCGAGCGCATGCCAGTGTTATTTGTTTACAGCATCCCTCCATCCTTCCCCACAGCGCGACTGAACAAGTGAGCCTAAAAAAAAAAAAAAAGTTTCCCCCACCGTCCCCTTTGTGTCAGGGCGGAAGCCAGACACTGAAGAGACCAGCAAACAGAAGAAGCTATAACAGAGGGAAACTCCTTGGAAGCTACGGGCAATAGATTAAAAACCTGTGGTTACTACGGACTACATAGGAAGGGGCCTATAGATCTTGAGAAATATAAGTCGGACCAAGGAACTAGCCAAAAATGAACTGAACCCACAATACTCACAAAACCAAAGAAAGTCCTAGATATATTTTTATTATTTTTACTATCATTCTTTCTTTTTTTTAATTTAAAAAAATTTTTTAAGTCCTCTAATGTTCCTTTAATTTTCACTTTTATAACCTATTACTTTGCAAAAAAAAAAAAAAAAAGACCCTATTTTTTCTTCTTCAGCAAACTTCATATATATATATTTTATAATTTTTTGACCTTGTTTTTTTTTTCTTTTTTTCTTCTTCTTCTTTTCTTTAACACTGTATTTTTGAAATTCCAAACTCTAGTTTTTTAATTTTAGCTTTTTGGTATATGTTATCAATTTTGTACCTACAGTCTTTTTTTTTATAATTTCTGTGACTTTTTTTTTTGTTTCTTTCTCTTCTTCTTTTATATAACATTGCATATCTGAAATTCCAAACTCTACTCTAGATTTTTAATTTATGTTTTTTGGTATTTGATATCAAATTTGTACCTGTATTTTCTTTATAATTTTCGTGACCTTGTTTGTTTTCCTTTGTTCATTTTTTCTCTCTTTCTTTTCCTTCTTCTTTTCTTTAACATCATATTTTTGAAATTCCAAACTCTACTCTAGATTTTTAATTTTTGCTTTTATGTATTTGTTACCAATTTTGTACCTTTAAGAACCCAATCTTCAGGACCCATTTTTCAATAGGGAGCAAGATTACTGGCTTGACTGCTCTCTCTCCCTTTGGACTCTCCTTTTTCTCCACCAGATCGCCTGTGTCTCCTCCCTAACCCCTCTCTACTCTACCCAACTCTGTGAGTTTATGTGTGTTCCAGACAGTGAAGAACACTTAGGGAACTCATTACTGGCTGGATCTGTCTCCCTCCTTTTCATTCCCACCTTTTATCCCTCTGGCCACCTCTGTCTCCTTCCTCCTTCTTCTCTTCTCTGTGTAACTCCGTGAACATCTCTGAGTGGTCCAGTTGTGGAGTGCACATAAGGAAGTGACTACTGGCTAGCCCACACTGTCCACTATTGATTCCACCTCATCTCATTTGGGTCACCTCTAACTCCCTCCTCCCTCTTCTCTTCTCCATGTAACGCTGTGAACCTCTCTGAGTGACCCTCACAGTAGAGAAACTTTTCATCTTTAACATAGATGTTTTATCAATGGTGCTGTATAGAAGGAGAAGTTTTGAAACTACTCTAAAAATAAGACCGATAACTGGAAGCAGGAGGCTTAAGTCCAAACCCTGACTCCAGGGAACTCCTGACTCCAAGGAACATTAATTGACAGGAGCTCATCAAACGCCTCCATACCTACACTGAAACCAAGCACCACACAAGGGCCAACAAGTTCCAGGGCAAGACATACCAAGAAAATTCTCCAGCAACAAAGGAGCACAGCCCTGAGCTTCATGAAACAAGCTGCCCAAAGTCACCCCAAAACCATAGACATCTCATAACGCATTACTGGACATTTCATTGCACTCCAGAGAGAAGAAATACAGCTCCACCCACCAGAACACCGACACAAGCTTCCCTAACCAGGAAACCTTGACAAGCCACCTGTACAAACCCACACACAGTGAGGAAAAGCCACAATAAAGAGAACTTCACAAACTGCCAGAAAACAGAAAGGACACCCCAAAATCAGCAATTTAAACAAGATGAAGAGACAGAGGAATACCCAGCAGATAAAGGAACAGGATAAATGCCCACCAAACCAAACAAAAGAGGAAGAGATAGGGAATCTACCTGATAAAGAATTCCGAATAATGATAGTGAAATTGATCCAAAATCTTGAAATCAAAATGGAATCACAGATAAATAGCCTGGAGACAAGGATTGAGAAGATACAAGAAAGGTTTAACAAGGACCTAGAAGAAATAAAGAAGAGTCAATATATAATGAATAATGCAATAAATGAAATTAAAAACACTCTGGAGGCAACAAATAGTAGAATAACAGAGGCAGAAGATAGGATTAGTAAATTAGAAGATAGAATGGCAGAAATAAATGAATCAGAGAGAATAAAAGAAAAACGAATTAAAAGAAATGAGGACAATCTCAGAGACCTCCAGGACAATATTAAACGCTACAACATTCGAATCATAGGGGTTCCAGAAGAAGAAGACAAAAAGAAAGACCATGAGAAAATACTTGAGGAGATAATAGTTGAAAACTTCCCTAAAATGGGGAAGGAAATAATCACCCAAGTCCAAGAAACCCAGAGAGTCCCAAATAGGATAAACTCAAGGCAAAACACCCCAAGACACATATTAATCAAATTAACAAAGATCAAACACAAAGAACAAATATTAAAAGCAGCAAGGGAAAAACAACAAATAACACACAAGGGAATTCCCATAAGGATAACAGCTGATCTTTCAATAGAAACTCTTCAAGCCAGGAGGGAATGGCAAGACATACTTAAAATGATGAAAGAAAATAACCTACAGCCCAGATAATTGTACCCAGCAAGGATTTCATTCAAGTATGAAGGAGAAATCAAAAGCTTTTCAGACAAGCAAAAGCTGAGAGAATTCTGCATCACCAAACCAGCTCTCCAGCAAATACTAAAGGATATTCTCTAGACAGGAAACACAAAAATGGTGTATAAGTTCGAACCCAAAACAATAAAGTAAATGGCAACGGGATCATACTTATCAGTAATTACCTTAAATGTAAATAGGTTGAATGCCCCAACCAAAAGACAAAGACTGGCTGAATGGATACAAAAACAAGACCCCTACATATGTTGTCTACAAGAGACCCACCTCAAAACAGGGGACACATACAGACTGAAAGTGAAGGGCTGGAAAAAGATTTTCCATGCAAATAGGGACCAAAAGAAAGCAGGAGTAGCAATACTCATATCGGATAAAATAGACTTTAAAACAAAGGCTGTGAAAAGAGACAAAGATCACTACATAATGATCAAAGGATCAATCTAAGAAGAAGATATAACAATTATAAATATATATGCACCCAACATGGGAGCACCGCAGTATGTAAGACAAATACTAACAAGTATGAAAGGAGAAATTAACAATAACACAATAATAGTGGGAGACTTTAATACCCCAGTCACACCTATGGATAGATTAACTAAACAGAAAATTAACAAGGAAACACAAACTTTAAATGATACAATAGACCAGTTAGACCTAATTGATATCTATAGGACATTTCATCCCAAAACAATGAATTACACCTTTTTCTCAAGTGCACATGGACCTTCTCCAGGATAGAACACATCCTGGGCCATAAATCTAGCCTTGGAAAATTCAAAAAAATAGAAATCATTCCAAGCATCTTTTCTGACCACAATGCAGTAAGATTAGATCTCAATTACAGGAGAAAAACTATTAAAAATTCCAACATATGGAGGCTGAACAACACGCTGCTGAATAACCAACGAATCACAGAAGAAATCAAAAAAGAAGTCAAAATTTGCATAGAAACTAATGAAAATGAAAACACAACAACTCAAAACCTGTGGGACACTTTAAAAGCAGTCCTAAGGGGAAAGTTCATAGCAATACAGGCATACCTCAAGAAACAAGAAAAAAGTCAAATAAATAACCTAACCCTACACCTAAAGCAACTAGAAAAGGAAGAAATGAAGAACCCCAGGGTTAGTAGAAGGAAAGAAATCTTAAAAATTAGGGCAGAAATAAATGCAAAAGAAACAAAAGAGACCATAGCAAAAATCAACAAAGCCAAAAGCTGGTTCTTTGAAAGGATAAATAAAATTGATAAACCATTAGCCAGACTCATCAAGAAACAAAGGGAGAAAAATCAAATCAATAAAATTAGAAATGAAAATGGAGAGATCACAACAGACAACACAGGAATACAAAGGATCATAAGAGACTACTATCAACAATTATATGCCAATAAAATGGACAACGTGGAAGAAATGGACAAATTCTTAGAAAAGTACAACTTTCCAAAACTGGACCAGGAAGAAATAGAAAATCTTAACAGACCCATCACAAGCACGGAAATTGAAACTGTAATCAAAAATCTTCCAGCAAACAAAAGCCCAGGTCCAGACAGCTTCACAGCTGAATTCTACCAAAAATTTAGAGAAGAGCTAACACCTATCCTGCTCAAACTCTTCCAGAAAATTGCAGAGGAAGGTAAACTTCCAAACTCATTCTATGAGGCCACCATCACCCTAATACCAAAACCTGACAAAGATCCCACACAAAAAGAAAACTACAGGCCAATATCACTGATGAACATAGATGCAAAAATCCTTAACAAAATTCTAGCAATCAGAATCCAACAACACATTAAAAAGATCATACACCATGAGCAAGTGGGCTTTATCCCAGGGATGCAAGGATTCTTCAATATCCACAAATCAATCAATGTTATACACCATATTAACAAATTGAAAAACAAAAACCATATGATTATCTCAATAGATGCAGTGAAAGCCTTTGACAAAATTCAACATCCATTTATGATAAGAACTCTCCAGAAAGCAGGAATAGAAGGAACATACCTCAACATAATAAAAGCTATGTATGACAAACCCACAGCAAACATTATCCTCAATGGTGAAAAATTGAAAGCATTTCCTCTAAAGTCAGGAACAAGACAAGGGTGCCCACTTTCACCATTACTATTCAACATAGTTTTGGAAGTTTTGGCCACAGCAATCAGAGCAGAAAAAGAAATAAAAGGAATCCAAATTGGAAAAGAAGAAGTAAAACTCTCACTGTTTGCAGATGACATGATCCTTTACATAGAAAACCTTAAAGACTCCACCAGAAAATTACTAGAACTAATCAATGATTATAGTAAAGCTGCAGGATATAAAATCAACACTCAGAAATCCCTTGTATTCCTATACACTAATAATGAGAAAACTGAAAGAGAAATTAAGGAAACAATTCCATTCACCATTGCTACAGAAAGAATAAAATACTTAGGAATATATCTACCTAAAGAAACTAAAGACCTATATATAGAAAACTATAGAACACTGGTGAAAGAAATCAAAGAGGACACTAATAGATGGAGAAATATACCATGTTCATGGATTGGAAGAATCAATATAGTGAAAATGAGTATACTACCCAAAGCAATTTATAGATTCAATGCAATCCCTATCAAGCTACCAACGGTATTCTTCACAGAGCTAGAACAAATAATTTCACAATTTGTATGGAAATACAAAAAACCTCGAATAGCCAAAGCTATCTTGAGAAAGAAGAATGGAACTGGAGGAATCAACCTACCTGACTTCAGGCTCTATTACAAAGCCACAGTTATCAAGACAGTATGGTACTGGCACAAAGACAGAAATATTGATCAATGGAACAAAATAGAAAGCCCAGAGATAAATCCACGCACATACGGACACCTTATCTTTGACAAAGGAGGCAAGAATATACAATGGATTAAAGACAATCTCTTTAACAAGTGGTGCTGGGAAAACTGGTCAACCACTTGTAAAAGAATGAAACTAGAACACTTTCTAACACCTTACACAAAAATAAACTCAAAATGGATTAAAGATCTAAATATAAGACCGGAACCTATAAAACTCCTAGAGGAGAACATAGGCGAAACACTCTACGACATACATCACAGCAGGATCCTCTATGACCCACCTCCCAGAATATTGGAAATAAAAACAAAAATAAACGAATGGGACCTAATTAACCTTAAAAGCTTCTGCACATCAAAGGAAACTATTAGCAAGGTGAAAAGACAGCCTTCAGAATGGGAGAAAATAATATCAAATGAAGCAACGGACAAACAACTAATCTCAAAAATATACAAGCAACTCCTACAGCTCAACTCCAAAAAAATAAATGACCCAATCAAAAAATGGGCCAAAGAACTAAATAGACATTTCTCCAAAGAAGATATACAGATGGCTAACAAACACATGAAAAGATGCTCAACATCACTCGTTATCAGAAAAATGCAAATCAAAACCACTATGATGTACCATTTCATGCCAGTCAGAATGGCTGCGATCCAAAAGTCTACAAGCAGTCAATGCTGGAGAGGGTGTGGAGAAAAGGGTACTCTCTTACACTGTTGGTGGGAATGCAAACTAGTACATCCACTATGGAGAACAGTGTGGAGAGTCCTTATAAAACTGGAAATAGAACTGCCTTATGATCCAGCAATCCCACTGCTGGGCATACACACTGAGGAAACCAGAAGGGAAAGAGACACGTGTACCCCAACGTTCATCGCAGCACTGTTTATAATAGCCAGGACATGGAAGCAACCTAGATGCCCATCAGCAGATGAATGGATAAGAAAGCAGTGGTACATATACACAATGCAGTATTACTCAGCCATTAAAAAGAATACATTTGAATCAGTTCTAATGAGATGGATGAAACTGGAACCTATTATATAGAGTGAAGTAAGCCAGAAAGAAAAACACCAATACAGTATACTAATGCATATATATGGAATTTAGAAAGATGGTAACAATAACCCTGTGTATGAGACTGCAAAAGAGACAACGATGTATAGATCAGTCTTATGGACTCTGTGGGAGAGGGAGAGGGTGGGGAGATTTGGGAGAATAGCATTGAAACATGTATAATACCATGTATGAAATGCGTCGCCAGTCCAGGTTCGATGCACGGTACTGGATGCTTGGGGCTGGTGCACTGGGATGACCCAGAGGGAGGGTAGGGGAGGGAGGAGGGAGGAGGGTTCAGGATGGGGAACGCGGGTATACCTGTGGCGGATTCATTTTGATATTTGGCAAAACCAATACAATATTGTAAATTTTAAAATAAAATAAAATTAAAAAAGAAAAAAAAGAGATGGGAATACCAGACCACTTGACCTGCCTCCTGAGAAATCTATTTGCAGGTCAAGAAGCAACAATTAGAACTGGACATGGAACTACACACTGGTTCCAAAACAGGAAAGCAGTACGTCAAGGCTGTATATTGTCACCCTGCTTATTTAACTTCTATGCAGAGTACATCATGAGAAATGCTGGGTTGGAACTGAACTGTATAATTTGAATGTTTTCAAGAAGTGTTATTAAAATTATTCATTGTTAAAAAAAATAAAAAATAAAAAAAATGCAGTTCTTGCTCTTGGAAAAGAAAAAAAAAAAAAAAAACAGGAGATGACAAGAGTGAACATCAACATTCTAGGGATCAGCGAACTAAGATAGACTGGAATGGGTGCATTTAACTCAATTGACCATTCTTTCTACTACTGTAGGCAGGAATCCCTTAGAAAAAATGGAGTAGCCATAATAGTCAATAAAAGAGTCTGAAATGCAGTACTTGGATGCTATCTCAAAAACAACAGAATGATCTCTGTTCCTTTCCAAGGCAAGCCATACAATATCACTGTAATCCAAGTCTATTCTCCAACCAGTAATGCTGAAGAAGCTGAAGTTGAACAACTCTATGAAGACCTACAAGACCTTCTAGAATGAACACCCAAAAAAAGATGATTTTTTCATTTTAGGGAACTAGAATGCAAAAGTAGGAAGTCAAGAAACACCTAGAGTAATAGGCAAATTTGGCCTTGGAGTACAGAATGAAGCAGGGCAAAGGCTAATAGAGTTCTGCCAATAAAATGCACTGGTCATAGCAGACACCCTCTTTCAACAACACAAGAGAAGACTGTACACATGGCCATCACCAGATGGTTGACACCGAAATCAGATTGATTATATTCTTTGCAGCCAAAGATGGGAAAGCTCTATACAGTCAGCAAAAATAAGACCAGGAGCTGACTGTGGCTCAGATCATGAACTCCTTAATGCCAAATTCAGACTGAAATTGAAGAAAGTAGAGAAAATCACTAGACCATTCAGGTATGGCCTAAATCAAATCCCTTATGACTATACAGTGGAAGTGAGAAATAGATTTAAGGGACTAGATCTGATAGACAGAGTGCCTGATGAACTATGGATGGAGGTACGTGACATTGTAGAGGAGACAGGAATCAAGACCATCCCCAACAAAAGGAAATGCAAAAAAGCAAAATGGCTGTCTGAGGAGGCATTACAAATAGCTGTGAAAAGAAGAGAAGTGAAAAGCAAAGGAGAAAAGGAAAGATATACCCATTTGAATGCAGAGTTCCAAAGAATAGAAAGGAGAGGAAAGAAAGCCCTGCTAAGCCATCAATGCAGAGAAATAGAGGAAAAAAATAGAATATGAAAGACTAGAGATCTCTTCAAGAAATCTAGAGATATCAGGGGAACATTTCATGCAAAGATGGGCTCAATAAAGGACAGAAATGGTAGGGACTTAACAGAAGCAGAAGATATTAAGAAGAGGTGGCAAGAATCCACAGAAGAACTGTTCAAGAAAGATTTCATGACCCAGATAATCACAATCATGTGATCACTCACCTAGAGCCAGATATCCTGGAATGTGAAGTCAAGTGGGCTTTAAGAAGCATCACTAAGAACAAAGGTAGTGGAGATGATGGGATTCCAGTTCAGCTTTTTCAAATCCTAAAAGATGAAGTGGCCACAGGACTGGAAAAGGTCAGCTTTCATTCCAGTCCCAAAGAAAGGCAATGCCAAAGAATGCTCAAACTACTGACCAATTACACTCATCTCACACGCTAGCAAAGTAATGCTCAAAATTCTCCAAGCCAGGCTTCAGTGGTGAACTGTGAACTTCCAGATGTTCAAGCTGATTTTAGAAAAGGCAGAGAAACCAGAGACCAAATTGCCAGCATTCGCTGGATCATCGAAAAAGCAAAAGAGTTCCAGAAAAACATCTATTTCTGCTTTATTCACTTTGCCAAATCCTTTGACTGTGTGGTCACAATACACTGTGGAAAATTCTGAAAGAGCTGGGCATACCAGACCACCTGACCTGCCTCTTGAGAAATCTGTATGCAGGTTAGGAAGCAACAGTAAGAACTGGACATGGAACAACAGACTGGTTCCAAATAGGAAAAGGAGTACATCAAAGTTGTATATTGTCACTGTGCTTATTTAACTTATATGTAGAGTACATCATGAGAAATGCTGGGCTGGAAGAAGCACAAGCTGGAATCAAGATTGCCAGAAGAAATGTCAATAACCTCAGATAGGCAGAGGACACCACCCTTATGGTAGAAAGTGAAGAAAAACTAAAGAGGCTCTTGATGAAAGTGAAAAAGGAGAGTGCAAAAGTTGGCTTAAAGCTCAACATTCAGAAAACTAAGACAATGACATCCAGTCCCATTACTTCATGGGAAATATATGGGGAAACAGTGGAAACACTGTCAGACTTTATTTTTTTAGGCTCTGAAATCACTGCAGATGGTCTTTGCAGCTTAGTCAAGGCTATGGTTTATCCAGTGGTCATGTATGGATATGAGAGTTGGACTATAAAGAAAGCTGAGTGCCAAAGAATTGATGCTTCGGCATTGGTGATGTTGGAAATGACTCTTGAGAGCCCCTTGGACTGTAAGGAGATTCAACCAGTCCATCTTAAAGGAGATCAGTCCTGGGTGTTCATTGGAAGAACTGATGTGAAGCTGACACTCCAATACTTTGACCCCCTATGTGAAGACCTGACTCATTTGAAAAGTCCCTGATGCTGGGAAAGATTGAGGGCAGGAGAAGAAGCGGACGACAGAGGATAAGATGGTTGGATGGCGTCACTGGCTCAATGAACATAGGTTTGGGTGGACCCCAGGAGTTGCTGATGGTCAGGGAGGCCTGGTGTGCTGCGGTTCATTGGGTCGCAAAGAGTCAGACACAACTGAGCAACTGTACTGAACTGATAGGTAGTTAAAATGAGGAATCACTGTTTTCTTCATTTAATATTGCAGGAGGCAAACAATCAATTGTAAAAGCAGTTATCCAAATTAATCCCCTTGTATAGTTTCCATAACAATGTATAAAATATTTGTACTTTGTTCCTATCATATTTATCCTGAATATATTTACTGTAATGTGATTTTCTTTCTTGCTTCTAATAAAAATAGATTTTGCCTTTTATATGTCTTCATTGCTTTTATTTTTCTAGTGCTTTATACCTGTTGCATTTTACAAAATTATTTTTCCACATTAAATTGTGGGGGAGGTGGTGACTGATTCTAGATAGTTTGTGAAGTACTGAGCTTCATGAAAATTTCAGAAGACAAATTGAATACCTTTTAAAATATAGTAAGGTATTTGGAGTGGTATTAGTATGTAGAAACTTAACCAGTGACTTCATCAATATTTGACTAACAAAAGAAAAAAGTATGAAGTTCAAGTTTTGAATTGCTGTAGTTGAGTGAATAGTGAGACACTCAATTTTCTGGGAAATTCAGGAGAAGACACAAGTTTGGAAAAGGGACAAGGAGCTAGCAAGGTAGTTTATAAGTATTTTAAATGTTTGATAGATCTTTTCTGTACTTACATCATAGTTAAAATCTTCAGAGATAACTGAAAAATCATGGCATCCTTTCCTCCCCCTGAGTTTGCATGACACGGGATCATAAAATGTCACTTAGCCTCAGGTGTTTCACTAGTTATCAAAAGAGAATTTCTTTCTGTTTCTCATACTCCACTGCCTCACAGGAGTCCTGTGTATACTTTTAAAGATTTAGCCTGAAGATAAATTTGAATGACATTGCATTTAGAATCATTATTATCTTGAAAAATACAAAATGGTTTTCGGAGATCAAAATGTATTTTATGAACATAGGTTTCTACCAAGATGACAGTTTGCAACGAGTACTCACATGTCTGAATTCCATCAGTGAAGTGTATCTCTAGCGTGATATTTCGAATTATCTTTATTTCTCAGATGTACTTGGAGTGATGAATAACCAACCAATTAACAGGCAAATAAACATAGCTATTAGCATATTTAAGAAATGAAACATACTATGCTATCAGATTTTACAGGGATAGTTTTGACACCATATCTTATTGTTTGTTAAATGTTCATGATGTCTTGTGACTGTCATCTGCCACACTGTTCAGATATTTTGCATTTATTTGTATAATTATTTATATGTATCTGTCGTAACACCATACTGTATATCCCTGTATTTATTCCTTTTTAGTAACTAGCATTCAGCCTACCAAAATTAGGGGCTAACTAAATATGAGTAAATGGAGTAAATGAAAGATGGACTTTATTAAACATACAGTCTGACCAGAACAAAATGCTTATTAATTACCGAGTTCCATTTGCTTGTCAGTAGCTTTCTGCCTAGGGACACTAAAAAGATTTGAAATGCTGGTTGTTATTATGTTTAGGCACAGCTGTTCAGTGATTCTATTATTAAAAGAAAATTATTTTTCTTCTCATGCAAAAATGAAGTAACTGGCCCATTCTTGGAATGCATTTTGAATTTCCTAGAAGAAAATGCACTTTGAAATGCTCGTTTCTTCTTTCTAAAGTTACTTGAAATATAGCAGAGAAGATTTCTCTGGCAGAGAAGTCTCTTAACCATTCCACTCCAATGATTTTAGTAACCCAGGTCTCTAATCTTCTCTGAGAGGCTCATTCAGTACCACTAATCTGTGAACATCTTGCTTTCCAGCAAACATTTGCATTTTAGAGAACAGTGAGGTTTATCACTGTGATTTGTTTTCCTCCCTATGAAACTAATCAAAAGCATTTTTCATTCAAAATGTTATAAACAATTTTGTCTAACAGGGTTTCCCCTGGCGGCTCAGCTGGTATAGAATCTGCCTGCAATCCGGGAGACCTGGGTTCGATCCCTGGGTTCCATCCCTGGGTTGGGAAGATGCCCTGGAGAGGGAAGGGCTACCCACTCCAGTGTTCTGACCTGGAGAATTCCCCAAGGTCTATGGAGTCGCAAAGAGTCGGACACGAGTGCGCGACTATCACATTCATATTGTTTCAACACTTTCATGCAAAATTATATCTGAGAGCATTTAACAGTTCTTGAAGACAGGAGCTCTGTCGCCCTGGCGGGCCGCCCTCCTGTCCCACGCGGCGGGGCAGCGCCGGCCTCAACCCAGGAGAGCCTCCGGGGAGCGGGCTGGCGTGAGGCGGCGATGGGCGGCTCCGCAGCGCGGGGACTACTCGCCGCCCGTCCGCGCCCGGCTCCTTGTCCTTGCGCGGCGAACGTCCCGCGCGGCGCCGCTGGCGGCGGGACACGGTGGGCCCTGCGCGAATTATAGGCGCTCCTTCTGAGGCGCCATGTTAAGCCTCTCGATCTGTGGCGGCCGCGCCCGCGGAAAACGACGGGAGGCGCAGACGGAGCAAAGTCAGAGGAGCAGATCGGTCCCCGTCGAGCCTCCAACGCAGGCCGAGGACGGCCGGACTCCCGCCGCGGGAGGATCCTGTTCCGCTGAGGTGCGTGGGCGCCCCTTTCTTCACCCTTGCGGGGCTGATCCCGCTCCTTAGCCAGACCTCGGCGCGGAAGCGCGGTCCCGGCGGTGGCCGGGGGCTGAAGACGCCGCAACCCGAGGCCGGGGGCGGGGAGTGCGGGGTGTGGCCCGCGGCCGGCGGAGGCAGCCCGCGGCCTGAAGGCGGAGCGCGGCGGTCGGCCCGGGTCGGGTGGCCCGGCTCCTTGGGGCCCTGGGTGGGGTTTTCGGAGACGGGCGCCGCAGGGGCGCGTCCGGAAGCTCGGGGCCCGCGGGGTCGAGGGCTGCGGTTTCGTCCCTGGCTCCGGCCGCGATTGAGTTTGGGGGAGAGCGAGCCTGCGCCCCGGGAGGCGGCGGGGTGGGGACGAGGCCATTTCGGTTACTAATTTTCTCAGGTTGAGGAGACAAGAACTGGAAAAAAAAAACAAACAACTTTTTTTGGGGGGGGGATTTGAGGAACTGGAAGATTGTGCGTTAATTAGTTGGGCCTTAATGTCCGACGACGAGTCTCTCTCATAGGTTTAACTTTGTTAATTATGGATTTCTCTTTATAAATTTAAATTTTTTCTCTCTGTAGGTAGTAGATATGTCAATGTTATTTTTAAAGCTCCTGGCCGGGATGTCATTCTAAGAAAACGCCTGTTCGCCTCAGCTGAACATAGTCTCCTATTGTTTCCTGTGGTCTGAGTTTTGATTTGCTTCGGTGCTGGTTCTGACCTTCTTTTGTCCTATGAGAGCACGGGTCCCAACTCTTCGCCATTTCCTTCTCCTGTTCTCTGTTGAGATCCCTGCTCTGTTCCTGTGAGGTGCAGGTAAAAGGCTGGGCTCTCCACGCAGTCTCTGTTGACAGTCCATAGTGGAAGGGACCCCTCCCTACCGTGGTGGGAGTGGGGGTTCCAGCTCCCCATTTTCTTATTAATAAGGTTTGCGAAATGTTCATTCATCCATAACATCATTGGCCACCCACCAGGGGATACACCTTCAGTTGGCAATACATACCTTTGCTCGCAAGCAGGTAAAAGGCTGTAACATCATAAATGGAAATGCACATTTTTATAAACATTTATAAATGGTTGAAATGTGTATGAAAATTGTATGCATGATTATACTGCAAAACTGCAAATATGTTCCTTAATGTTTAGATAAAAATCAGCTGGGGAGCTTATATCACAAAAGAATAAAGGTAAATACGTATGATAGGGTATAATTTAAAATTATATAATGCAGTGTTGATTTTAGCATGATTCATAAGTCTATTCATATTAAAAATTTTCATAAACTATATATAAATTTAACATACTGAAAACCTATGGTGATATTAAAGAGAAGATTCATTATTCAACATTTTATTTTAGGAACATACTAATATAAAATTTGATGATTTAAGAAAATATAATCTTGATAAGGATTATAAAGAACAATTTCCTAATAAAAATGAAAATAAACATATCAATCAAGTGTCAGTATTAGAAATGATGTTATTGAAGTACAGATATGTTTGTTGAAAAAACATCTTTCCCATTTCTTAGTTTAAACTTGGAAAAAGTAGACATATTGTCACTAAAATCCATTAAAATAGTTTAGCTCCTTAACCAAGATCTATATTTCACTATATATTAGCTATGATCATGGAAAACACATTTTCTACTTCAATAATTGTAACGCTATTGGTCTCTTTACCACAAATGTGATGGCGAGTTGAAATTTTGGCTGAAAGCACCAATACGTTGCTCTTAAGTCTGCACTTAAACAAGACCTGGAAACGGTTCAACCTCGCTTCAGTTTATGCCATCTCCCTTCCTTCCCATTCCTATCACAAAGCAGTTTCACAATCTAAGGGAGGAATAATATTGGTATAAGTAGATAAATAATTTTGATATAAGAAATAATGAATTAATGTGTTCTACTTAAATACTTCCCCACCTCAAATTATGTTTCATTTAACCCCTGGCTTCAAATACACTGGTTGTTCCATGGCTAAGAATTTTGAAGAAACAAAATGTGATGGCTTTAAAGGACTAAGCTTGCAAAGTACAAATAGTAATTTTTCCTCTATACAATTCTTCAGTTAATTAGGGCCTAGATAAGAGGTTGGACTGAAAAAAACTAATAAGGGAAATTATGTCACATTGTAACCCAAAGAAGATGGGAAAGGGATGAAAAAGTATAGACATTCAACTTCTTAATCTTAGATTGGGCTTCCCTAGTGGCTCAGACTATAAAGACCCATGTTCCATCCCTGGGTTGGATAGATACCCTGGAAAAAGGAATGGCTACCCACTCCAGTATTCTTCCCTGGAGTAGTCCATGGATGGAGGAGCATGATAGGCTACAGACCATGTGGTTGCAAAGAGTTGGACACCAAGGAGTGATTATGAATAAATGTAAAAAGTCTAAGCTGTATGGGACAAGACCTAGAGTTCAGTTGCTCAGTGATGTCCAACTCTTTGAGAGCCCATGGACTGCAGCATACAAGGCTTTCCTATCCATACCAACTCCCAGAGCTTGCTCAAACCCATGTCCTTCACACTGGTGATTCCATCCAACCACTTCATCCTCTGTCCAGCCTTTCTGCCTTCAATCTGTCCCAGCATCAGGGTATTTTCCATTGAGTCAGTTCTTTGCATCAAGTGGCCAAAGTATTGGAGCTGCAGCTTCATCATCAGTCCTTCCAATAAATATTCAAGATTCATTTCCTTTAGGAACGACTGGTTTGATCTCCTCGCAGTCCAAGGGACTATCAAGAGTGTTCTCAAACACCACAGTTCAAAAGCATCAATTCTTTGGCGCTCAGCTTTTGTTATGGTCCGAATTCTCACATAAATGCGTGACTACTGGAAAAAGAATAGCATTGACTAGACTGACCTTTGTGACCAAAGTAATGTCTCTGCTTTTGAATATGCTGTCTAGGTTGAATCATAGCTTTTCTTCCACAGAAAAGGCTGTGGAAGAAATGGCTGCAGTCACCATCAGCAGTGATTTTGGAGCCCAAGAAAATAAAGTCTGTCACTGTTTCCATTCCTTCCCCAACTATTTGCCATGAAGTGATGGGACCATGATCTTCGTTTTTTGAATGTTGCGTTTTAAGCCAGCTTTTTCACTTTCTTCTTTCACTTTCATCGAGAGGCTCTTTAGTTTCTCTTCACTTTCTGCCATAAGGGTGGTGTCATTTGCATATCTGAGTTTATTGATATTTCTCCAGTCAATCTTGATTGCAGCTTGCGCTTCATCAAGCTCGGCATTTCCCATGATGTACTCTGCATCAGTTCAGTTCAGTTCACTTGCTCAGACATGTCCAACTCTTTGCGACCCCATGGACTGCAGCATGCCAGGCCTCCCCGTCTATCTCCAACTCCCGGAGTTTACTCAAACTCATGTCCGTTGAGTCAGTGATGCCATCCAGCCATCTCATCCTCTGTCGTCCCCTTCTCCTCCTGCCTTCAATCATTCCCAGCATCAGGGTCTTTTCAAATGAGTCAGTTCTTTGCATCAGGTGGCCAAAGTATTGGAGTTTCAGCTTCAGCATCAGTCCTTCCAATGAATATTCAAGACTGATTTCCTTTAGTTACATAAGCAGAGTGACAGTATGCAGCATTGATGTACTCCTTTCTCAGTTTGGAGCCAGTCCCTTGTTCCATGTCCGGTTCTAACCGTTGTTTTTTGATCTTCATACAAATGTTTCTGGAGGCAGATAAAGTGGTCTGGTAATCCTATCTCTTTTACAAATTTTCCACAAATTTTTGTGATCCACAGAGTCAAAGGCTTTGGTGTATTCAATAAAGCAGAAGTAAATGTTTTTCTGGAACTCTCTTGCTTTTTCTATGATCCAGCAGATGTTAGTAATTTGCTCTCTAGTTCCTCTGCCTGTTCTAAATCCAGCTTGAACATCTGAAAGTTTTTGGTTCATGTTCTGTTGAAGCCTGCTTGGAGAATTTTGAGTATTACTTTGCTAGCATGTGAAATGAGTGCAATTGTGTGGTAGTTTGAACATTCTTTGGCATTGGCTTTCTTTGAGAATTGAAATGAAAACTGACCTTTTCCAGTCCTGTGGCCACTGCTGAGTTTCCAAATTTGCTGGCATATTGAGTACAGCACTTTCACAGCATCATCTTTTAGCATTTGAAATAGCTCAGCTGGAATTCCATCACCTCCACTAGCTTTGTTCATAGTGATGCTTCCTAAGGCCCACTTGACTTCACACTCCAAATGTCTGGCTCTAGGTGAGTGATCACACCATCGTGGTTATCTCAGTCATGAAGATTTTTTGTCTAGTTCTTCTGTGTATTCTTGCCACCTCTTCTTAATATCTTCTACTTCTGTTAGGTCCATACCATTTCTGTCCTTTATTTTGCCCATCTTTGCCTGATATGATCCCTTGGTATCTCTAATGTTCTTGAAGAGTTCTCTAGTTCTTTCCCATTCTATGATCTCGATTTCTTTGCATTGGTCAGTGAGGAATGCTTTCTTATCTCTCCTTTCTGTTCTTTGGAATTCTGCATTCAGATGGGCATCACTTTCCTTTTCTCCTTTGCCTTTTTGTTTCTCTTCTTTTCTCAGCTATTTGTAAGGCCTCTTCAGACAACCATTTTGCCTTTTTGCACTTTTTTCTCATGGGAATGGTCTTGATCACCACCTCCTGTACCATGTCCCAAATTTCTATCCATATTTCTTCAGGCACTCTCAGATCTAGTCCCTCGGATCTATTTGTCACTTCCACCGTATACTTGTAAGGGATTTGATTTAGGTCATAAATGGATGGTTAGTGCTTTTCCCTACCCTCTTCAATTCAAGTCTAAATTTTGTGATAAGGAGTTCACGAGCAGAGCCACATTTAGCTCCTGTTCTTGTTTTTGCTGACTGTATAGAGCTTTTCCATCTTTGGCAAAAAAGACTGAAATCAACCTGATTTCAGTACTGACCATCTGATGGTGTCCATATGTAGAGTCATCTCTTGTGTTGTTAGAAGAGGGTGTTTGCTATGACCGGTTTATTCTTTTTGCAAAATTCTGTTACCTTTGCCCTGCTTCAATTTGTACTCCAAGGCCATGTTTGCCTGTTACTCTAGGTATCTCTTGACTTCCTACTTTTGCATTCCAGTCTCCTATGATGAGAAGAACAGCTTTTTTGTGTGTTAGTTCTAGAAGGTCTTGTAGATCTTCATAGAACCATTCCACTTCAGCTTCTTCAGCATTACTGATTGGGGCATAGACTTGGATTACTGTGATATTGAATGGTTTGCCTTGGAAAGGAACAGAAATCAGTCTGTCATTTTTGAGATTGCACCCCAGTACTGCATTTTGGACTATTGTTGACTATGAAGGCTACTCCATTTCTTCTGAGGGATTCTTGCCCACAGTAGTAGATATAATGGTCATCTGAATTAAATTTGCCCATTCCAGTCCATTTTAGTTTACTGATTCCTAGAATGTCGATGTTCACTCTTTCCATCTCCTGTTTGACCACTTCCAATTTACCTTGATTCATGGGCCTAATATTCCTGGTCCCTGTGCATTGTTGTTCTTTGCAGTATCTGACTTTACTTCCATCACCAGTCAAATCCACAGCTGGGCATTGTTTTTGCTTTGGCTCTTTCTCTTCATTCTTTCTAGAGTTACTTCTCCACTCACCTCCAGTAGCATATTGTGCACCTACTGACCTTGGAAATTCATCTTTCAATGCCACGTCTTTTTGCCTTTTCATATTGTTCATGGTGTTCTCACGGCAAGAATACCAGCTTGCCATTCCCTTCTCCAATGGATCACATTTTGTAGCATTCTCCACTATGACCCATGTGTCTTGGGTGGCCCTACAGGGCATGGCTCATAGTTTCATTGAGTTAGACAAGGCTGTGGTCCATGTGATGAGTTTGGTTAGTTTTCTATGATTGTGGTTTTCATTCTGTCTGCCTTCTGAGGGATAAGGATAAGAGGTTTATGGAAGCTTCCCGATGGGAGAGATTGATTTTGGGGGAAACTGGGTCTTGTTCTTATGGGCGGGGTCATGTTTAATCAGTCTTTAATCTAATTTTCTCTTGATTTGGGTTTCTTTGTTCTTTCCCCGTTGTTTGGCCTGAGGTCAAACTATGGTAAGGGTAATGAAGATAATGGCGACTTCCTTCAAAAGGAGTTGTGTATGCACTGTTGTATTCAGTGCCCCTGACCCTGCAGCAGGCCACTGTGGACCCATGCCTCCACCAGAGATTTTTGGTCACTCACAGGCAAATCTGGCACAGTCTCTTGTGGGGACGCTGTTCCTTTCTCCTGGTTCCTGGTGTACACAAGGTTTTCTTTGTGCCCTGCAAGAGTCTGTTTCCCCAGTCCAGTGGAAGTTCTGAAATCAAATCCCACTGGCCTCCAAAGTCAAATTCCCTGGGGTTCTCAGTACCTTTGCCCGATCCCCAGGTTGGGAAATCTGCTGTGGGTCCAAGAATTTTCTTAAGAGTTCTAAAAGACCTAGAGGGTTAATGTATTTGTTAAAATTTAAGATTAACCCATAGAAAATTTAAATATAATAAAATGCATAGCATGTGTCTCTGGGAAGGAAGATGGTGATATTTATGTGTGCATAATACTATGTTCCAGTTTGTAACTCAGCCCGCCCAGCATTTCTGTGATGCCCTCCATGTATAGGTTGAACAGACAGGGTGACTTCAGACAGCTGTGTGGCACTCCTTTCTCAGTCTTGAACCAATCAGTTGTTCCACACAGGGTTCTCACTGCTGTTTCTTGAACCACATTCAGGTTTCTCAGGAGACAGGTAAGATGGTCTGGTATTCCAATCTCTCTAAGAGCTTTCCACAGTTTGTCATGATCCACACAGTCAAAGGCTTTAGTGTAGTTGATGAAAGAGATAGAGATGTTTTTCTTAAATTCCCTCACTTTCTCTATAATCCAGCGAATATTAGCAGTTTGATCCCTAGTTCCTATTCCTTTTCTAAACCCAGCTTGGACATCTGGAAGTTCTTGGTTCACATAATGCTGAAGCCTAGCATGCAAGATTTTAAGCATGACCTTACTAGCATGGAAATGAGAGCAACTATCTGATTGCTAGCACATTATTTGGTACTATCCTTCTTGGCAATGTGATGAAGATTGACCTTTTCTAGTCCTGTGGCCACTGCTGGATCTTTAAGATCTGCTGACATAGGAATGCAAAACTTTGATGGCATCATCCTTTAGGGATTTGAATAGTTCTTCTGGAATTTCATTACATCTACTAGCTTTATTAACATCAGTGCTTCTTAAGGCCCACTTGACTTTGAACTCAAGAATGTCTGGCTGTAGGTCACTAACCACACCATCATAGTAATCCGATTCATTAAGATATTTTTTAATACAGTTTTTCCATGTGCTTTTTCCATCTCAATCTCTCAGCATCTACTAGGTCTCTACTATTTTTATCCTTCATTGTGCCCGTCTTTGGATGTAACGGTCCCTTGATGTTTTCAGTTTTCCTGAAGAGATCTCTAGTCTTTCCCCTTTTGTTATTTTCTTTTATTATTAAAAACTGTTCATTGAAGAAGGCCTTCTTGTCTCTGCTAGCTATTCTTTGAAACTCTGCATTTAATTGGATTTACCTTTCCCTCTTTCGCTTGCTTTTCACTTCTCCATTCTTCTGCTGTTTGTAAGGCCTCCTCAGATAACCACTTTGCCTTCTTGCTTTTCTTTTTCTTTGAGATAGTTTTGTTTTCTGCCTCCTGTACAATATTATGGACGTCTGTCCATAGTTCTTCAGGCACACAGTTACGTAGATCTAATCCCTTGAATCTATTTGCTACCTCTACTATGAATTCATACAGGATTTGATTTAAGTCATGCCTGACTGGCCTAGTATTTTTCCCAGTTTTCTTTAGTTTATGCCCGAATTTTGCTATGAACAGCTGATTATCTGAGCCACAGTCAGCTCTGGCCCTTGTTTGTGCTGACTGTACAGCTTCTCCATCTTCGACTACAAGAATGTAATCAGTTTGATTTTGGTATTGACCATTTGGTGATATCCGTGTGTAAAGCCATCTCTTGTGTTGTTCAGAAAGGATATTTGCTGTGATTAGTGCATTCTCTTGACAGAATTAAAGAGCCTCTTGATGAGAGTGACAGAGGGGAGTGGACGAGCCAGCTTAAGACTAAGTACTTAAAAAACTAAGATCATCACATCCAGGCCCATTACTGTACAGCAAATAGAAGGGAAAATGGTGGACGCAGTGATAGATTTCCTCTTCCTGTGCTCCAAAATCACTGAAGACTGTGACTGCAGCTATGAAATCATAATACGATTGCTTCTTGGCAGAAAAGCAGTGACAAACCTAGATAGTGTGTTGAAAAGCAGACATTACTCTGCTGACAAAGTTCATATAGTCCAGGCTCTGGTCTTCCCAGTGGTCATGTGCAGTTGTGAGGGCCGGACCTTAAGGAAGGTAGAACACCGAGGAATTGATGCCTTTGAATTGTGCTGGAGAAGACACCTGAAAGTCCCTTGAACAGCAAGGAGATCAAACCAGTCAATCTTAAGGGTGATCAACCCTAAGTATTCACTGGAAGAACTGATGCTGAAGCAGAAGCTCCAGTGTTTTGGTCATCTAATGCAAACATGACTTGTTGGAATAGTCTTTAATGCTGCAAAAGATCACGGGTAGAAGGAGAATAGGGAATCAGAGCATGAGATGCATGGGCAGCATGACGGATGCAATGAACATGAACTTGGGCAAACTCTAGGAGATGGTGAGGGACAGGGAGGCCTGGTGTGCTGCAGTCCCTGGGGTTGCAAAGAGTTAGACACAACTTGGGGACTGAACAACAACAAACACTATGCTAGTATATATATGTATGTTTAAACATACATACATTTTCAGACATGAAAATATATGTAAAAATGAGTATTTTGTTAGTCATAAAACAAATGAAATAATAACAATTGCAACAACATGGATGGACCTAGAGATTATCATATTAAGTCATACATATGATGTCATATTAAGTCAAATATATGATGTCACTTGTATGCAAAATATAAAATAATGATACAAATGAACTTACTTACAGAACAAAAATAGACTCAGACACTGAAAACAGGCTGATGGTTACCAAAGGGGATAGCAGGTGCAGGGGGATAAATTAGGATTTCAGGACTGATACACACTACTCCAAATAAAATTGATAAACACGGACTTCCCTGATGGTCCAGTGGTTAGGAATCTGTGCTTCTAATGCAGAGGACAAGGTCCAGAGAACTAAGATCCCACAGTGCTATGTGGTATAGCCAGAACAACAACAACAAAAGGCAAGTTCTAGAATGGTGTATGTAGAATGATATCATTTATTACAAAGGACCTACTGTGTAACATATAATGGAAAAGGATCTGAAAAGGAATATATATATTCAGATATATATATATATATATATATATATATATATATATATATATACACACACACACGTATATGTCTGAATCACCTTATTGTATACCTGAAACTAACACAATATTGTAAATTAACTATATGTCAATTAAAAAAAATTAAAAAGTGAAGAAACATGAGTAGTTTGTCAGCTAAAGTGTTCACTTGGAAAATAACAGTAAAACTAAAACTGCTAATTTGTTACTAATTCACTTTAGTGGTTTAAGTTACTGTCCTTCTTTTCTCCTCTTTCCTCTTTTTCTTTTCATAGAAACCAGTACTCACAATAAATCTTACCCAGACTTACAATGAAATAAAAGTATCAGAACATCTGGGTTTATAATGTTCAAGCCAGGAGGCTAGCAAATTATTACCGTTCTGGCTTCTCTTTCTTTTTTACTATTGTTTTGAGGGTCAGGATATTACTGAGGTGGAGGGGGCTGGACTGAATTTGTGATATAATTGTTATCTGTTTGCATATGAGAGTGGGAGACTGAATTTGTGATATAATTAAAATTGTCTGTTTGCATAGGAAAACTGAGGCAAAGAATGACTAAAACTCCCTCAGCGTTAGATATTAGACTTTAGAAGAACTACACTCAAGTTATTAAAAGATTGATTGCAATCATTTTCTTAAAACTTTGTGCATTCAAGTCTGAAGGGAAAATGGTGTACTAGTAGTAATAACAGTGTGTTGAACAATAGTGTAGATTTGTGCTTTTTAATACATTGAATATGCTTTTAGCTCTCACCTTGAAGTCAAATCAATTTAAGTTTTGTAAAGGGTGGAGTACAGTTATTAAAATTTTCCTTCTTATCCCTTGCCTTTTAGTATGAATACACATAATGGTTTAAAATTGCATTCATTCAATCTATATTCACGTGACCTCTAGAATTTTACTGGAAACAAGGCAACAATAAATCAACTGATTTGAATTACCAGCCTGCTTCAGTGTGAGAAAAATTAATCTGAAGTACTGGAGAAATGGTGTTGAATATGTGCTCCGTCTATTGTAAGTTAACTAATTACACTGTTTAAGCCTGTTTACAGACAGTAGTGGTGATAATTTAAAAATCTATAATAAAAACATTTCTCAAAATGGCACTAGCATCTTATTAAATCATTGATTGAACAAGTGTTAATTTTGCTTTTGTAAGGTATACTTTATATCAAGAGTACATACCATAGTTCACTTTTTGTTAAAGGATTAAATACAAATGTATCAAGAAGTAGTGAGTGTCAGTGGTTTTGTAACAGAGCAGTACCCTATGGGGGCGTCTGGAGACAGACCCTCCCCCATATCCTCTGCTTTATTTCCTCTCCGAAGTACCAAATGAGAGAAGGGGAGAGAGACAAAAGAAGGGAAACAGCTCTAGGAATAAAGCAACAGCTCATTGAGTTTACTATGATCATAAAAAGCAACAGTAAAATGAGATTCATGAGGAATATAGTCAGTTTATAAAAAATAAAGTCCTGATTTGTAATGTTTTGCCAATTTGTATGTTGTAAATAAGCTGTGGCTGATTTCAGGCTACTGATGTGAAAATGAAACAATGATCTTTTGCAAGCCAATAGTAGTCAGTTCTAGTATCCATCAACTAAAGATACAGCTCAGAAGTAAATTGTGAGTAAAAAGGGCACATTTCCTCAGCTGTATTTTGGGAACAGCCATAAAAACTAAGTTACAGAGACTTACCTGACAGCCCAATGGTTGAGACTTCCCCTTCCAATGCAGAGGGTGCAGATTCAATCCCTGGTCGGAGAGCTAGGATCCCGATCTAGCCTCCTGGCCAAGAAACCAAAACAAAACAGAAGCAGTTCTATTTAACAGTGTATTTATGTTACAATTTATTGTAATAAATTCAATAAATACCTTAAGGATAAGAAAGTGAAGTCACTCAGTCGTGTCCGACTCTTTGTGACTCCATGGACTGTAGCCCACCAGGCTTCTCCATGGAATTTTCTAGGCAAGAATAATGGGGTGGGTTGCCATTTCCTTCTCCAGGGGATCTTCCCAACCAGGGATGAAACTGGGTCTCCCGCATTGTGGGCAGATGCTTTACAGTCTGAGCCACCTAAAAAAAAAAAAAAACTCAAAAGTTACATAATGTTATATGTTCTACATAGATACTCATATATATTAAAATATGAGTATATACCCCAGGTTTTAGTTTTTTTAGCTTTTTTTTTTTAATTTTATTTTTTAGGAAAAGATGAAAGATCATTTGAAGAGGAAGTGAAGTAAAAATAATTTAAAATTAGTTAATGTTTTCTTCAAATGTATCTATAATTTACCTTATTCACTTAAACAGTTACCTGAAGGAAACAAATATTAAGCTTGTCAATTCTGGATAACAGGAATATGGTTATTTCTGTTTGGTATCTTTATTTTCTTGTAGTTTTCAATTTTTATCTAAAATTTAAGAGAAAATACCTACTCTAAAAGAAATCAGAAACACAAATAAGTGTTATAGTGACGGAGGCTTAAATGAAGTAACTATGGTGGCAGAAAGTGGTATAAAGATTTCAAATGAATTTTTGGTGACAACACTTGTATGATTGCTCTAGAGAATCAAAGCTATAAATAAGGAAAGATTTAATGATTGTTTAGTGAATAAATACTCCATTAAAGATGTAGAAGCTTGGTCTAGTTTTGTTGAGTTACCTCCAACAAATACTGGAGAATGGGAAAACACTGTAAAATCATATGTAATGGAAGGTACAATAGGAAAACCTCCTCAAACTACTGAATATAATTGTATGATCTACTTGGCAAAAATGTGGTGAAATTCTAGAAGGCTAGTCTGGGACTGATATCCTTGATTATGAAGGAGAGTGACCATATAATTTGCATTTACATTGTAATTTGCATTGTACATTTACATTGTAAATCACATTTACATTTACAAAAACTGGGATACTTTCTGAATGAAACATGGCACTATTAGTAATTGTGCCTGGGTAAGAGGTGTGAACCTGTAAATGAGGATTCATACCTAAATTAAATATAACTGATGATTTTTACTAAAATATATGGATTGGAAGTGAAAAAATATATGCTTTGAAGTCACATGATGAGTGATTGTATCAGGAGAATCTATAAGAGAACTGAGAAGGAAAGACAGATGAGAAAGCATTTTAGAAAATCTTGCTAAAAGACAGTTGTTTAAAAATAATGTATCCAATTCCTTAGTGAAAACCATTGAGGAAAATACTCAGAAAGGACAAAAAACATGAATTTACATCTTAAGTGTACTTAGAAGTAAGACTATACATTATTTGACAAACGTACTAATTTAACCATCTCCTAAATAGTGGACCCGTTTTCCAGAAACTTTACAAAATAGGACTGTGTTAGTTTTAACCAACTGTTTTTTGAAATACTTTTGTTCTTTGGGTTTATTTAGAGAGGGATCATACCAGTATTTTCTAAAAGTAGACAGATGCTGCTTTTTTGATATCTCAGATTTTTTGAAGGGAAGAAAATCACTGCCTATTACGGAGTTAAAAAAAACTGCAGTTATCCTTTTGTCAAGGTGTTTATTGATGAATTAGACCTACTAAATTGTCAACCATGCAATTTCCTTGTTCTTGTGGTTGTTGGCTCCAGAGCCAGAATGAGAAAATCAGCAGGCTAGACAGTGATTTTTAATTCCTTTGTCATTTTACAAGACAAGGAATTTTTCCTCTATTCTTCAAAGATACACTTTCTGTAACCATTTTCCAGAGTTTTTGACATGGAAAGCTATTCAAACTAAATCCCATCCCACACTTGAAGTTACTATATTCCACTCGAGAAATCACTATATTCATATGATAAATAATTCTAATTCATTTTTAGTGATACAAATATCCCAGTGCATTCCTGTTCAGTTCAGTTCAGTGGCTCAGATGTGTTTGACTCTTTGCAATCCCAGGAACCACAGCACACCAGACCTCCCTGTCCATCACCAACTTCTGGAGTTTATCCAAACTCATGTCCATTGAGTCGGTGACACCATCCAACTATCTCAACCTCTGTCGTCCCCTTCTCCTCCTGCCTTTGATCTTTCCCAGCATCAGGGACTTTTCAAATGAGTCAGTTCTTCCCATCAGGTGGCCAAAGTATTGGAGTTTCAGCTTGAACATCAGTCCTTCCAAAGAACACCCAGGACTGATCTCCTTTTACGATGGACTGATTGAATCTCCTTGCAGTCCAAGGGACTCTCAAGAGTCTTCTCCAACTCCACAGTTCAAAAGCATCAATTCTTCAGTGCTCAGCCTTTTTTATAGTCCAACTCTCACTTCCATACATGACTACTGGAAAAACCATAGCCTTGCCTAGATGGACCTATGTTGACAAAGTAATGTCTCTGATTTTTAATATGCTGTCTAGGTTGGTCATAACTTTGCTTCCAAGGAGTAAGCATCTTTTAATTTCATGGTGGCAATCACCATCTGCAGTGATTTTGGAGCCCCCCAAAATAAAGTCAGCCACTGTTTTCACTGTTTCCCAATCTATTTGTCATGAAGTGATGGGACCGGGTGCCATGATCTTAGTTTTCTGAATGTTGAGCTTCAAGCCAACTTTTTCACTCTCCTCTTTTACTTTCATCAAGAGGCTCTTTAGTTCTTCTTCACTTTCTGCCATAAAGGTGGTGTCATTTGCATATCTGAGGTTACTGATATTTCTCCCAGCAATCCTGATTCCAGCTTATGCTTCTTCCAGCCCAGCGTTTCTCATGATAAACTCTGCATATAAGTTAAATAAACACGGTGACAATATACAGCCTTGACGTCCTCCTTTTCCTATTTGGAACAAGTCTGTTGTTCCCTGTCCAGTTCTAACTGTTGCTTCCTGATCTGCATACAGGTTTCTCAAGAGGCAGCTCAGGTGGTCTGGTATTCCCATCTCTTTCAGAATTTTCCACAGTTTATTGTGATCCACACAGTCAGTGGCTTTGGAATAGTCAATAAAGCAGAAGTAGATGATTTTTTGAAACTCTTTCTTTTTCGATGATCCAGCAGATGTTGGCAATTTGATCTCTTGGTTCTTCTCCCCTTTCTAAAACCAGCTTGAACATCTGGAAGTTCATGGTTCACGTAGTGCTGAAGCCTGGCTTGGAGAATTTTGAGCATTACTTTACCAGAGAGTGAGATAAGTGCAATTGTGCAGTAGTTTGAGCATTCTTTGGCATTGGCTTTCTTAGGGATTGGAATGAAAACTGACCTTTTCCAGTCCTGTGGCCACTGCTGAGTTTTCCACATTTGCTAGCTTATGGAGTGCAGCACTTTCACAGCATCATCTTCCAGGATTTGAAATAGCTCAACTGGAATTCCATCACCTCCACTTGCTTTGTTCCTAGTGATGCTTCCTAAGGCCCACTTGACTTCACATTCTAGGATATCTGGCTCTAGGTGAATGATCACACTATCGTAATTATCTGGGTCATGAAGATCTTTTTTGTATAGTTCTTCTGTGTATTCTTGCCACCTCTTCTTAATATCTTCTGCTTTTGTTATCTCCATACTATTTCTGTCCTTTTTTGAGCCCATCTTTGTATGAAATATTCCCTTGGTACTTCTAATTTTCTTGAAGAGATCTCTAGTCTTTCCCATTCTGTTGTTTCCTCTATTTCTTTGCATTGATCTCTGAGGAAGGCTTTCTCATCTCTCCTTGCTATTCTTTGGAACTCTGCATTCAACTGCTTATATCTTTCCTTTTCTCCTTTGCTTTTCACTCCTCTTCTTTACACAGCTATTTGTAGGGCCTCCTCAGACAGCCATTTTGCTTTTTTTGCATTTCTTTTTCTTGGGGATGGTGTGATCCCTGTTTCCTGTATAATGTCACGAGCCTGTGTGTTTAGGAAAATCATCTTCATGAAGTCATTCTTAAATTACACAAAATTAAAGTTAAAATAAGCCTTGCAATTTTTCTCATGGCATATATATATATATATATATGAAACCATATACATATGAAATTATATATGACTTGTCCAGTGTGCACTTTCCATTAAAAATTTCAAATATAGAGAAAATAATGTATATCTGTTCATTATTTTAAGAGATGTACAAAGTACTTACTAATGAGAAAGGAAAAATCCTCATTAAAATAAAGAGCTTGATTTTACTGTAAGAGAATCAAAGAGCATTTTGAGAAAGAGGGCAAAAATAGGTGACGTGAATGGGGATAATATAATGGGCTAACAGCAGAGAAGACAAAGGAGGTAAACAATCCAAAAGTAATTAGCCTCAAACATTCAGATGAAATTTGACATTAGAGCAGCAAAGCATTGATGCTTTTGACCCGTGGTGTTGGAGACGACTCTTGAGAGTCCCATGGACTGCAAGGAGATCCAGCCAGTCAATCCTAAAGGGAATCAGTGATGAATATTCACTGGAAGGACTGATGCTGAAGCTGAAACTCCAATACTTTGGCCACCTGATGCGAAGAGCTGACTCATTTGTAAAGACCCTGATGCTGGGAAGGATTGGGGGCAGGAGGAGAAGGGGACGACAGAGGATGAAATGGTTGGATGGCATCACTGACTCCATGGATATGAGTTTGAGCAAGCTGTGGGTATTGATGATAGACAGGGAAGCGTGGCGTGCTGTAGTTCATGGGGTTGCAAACAGTCAAACATGACTGAGTGAACTGAACTGATATCAAGCAAAACTTTGCACAATCAAGTAGTCTAAGACTCTATTCACTGATTGTTCCAATACAAGAAGCATTTCATCGTTTTCTGCTTGAAAACTCTCAAAACAAATCTTAAAAAAAAAATACAGCATATGAAATGGCAACTGCAATTGATGCTACAACTTAATTGAATTTGGGATAGTCTGTTGTCATTCTTCAGAATCCACTTGGTATCTGCAGAGGCAAGCTGGTAAATCTAATACAGTACTGTTGAGGGTTATGATCTCTGTATCTTTTAGATCCCAGAGAGTCCACTGAGGTCTGCCTTCTTGCTTCATAATATGATATTACTTCTGAAATATCATCTTGTGGCTCAAATACAGAAGCTTGCATTTGGTGTCACTCTTTCTGATGAGCACAGAGCTTGATATGGGAATTTCAACAACTTCCTGATACATCAATCCCAATCATATCCCCTTGAGCCCAGAAAATAATTACAAGATGGTCTAGGAACCCAGTTTACCAACTATTTGCTGAACTATGTGAAGAAATGTATTTCTTACCTGGTCTCATCCAGTCAGACAGAGAACCATGATGGTGCTTCAGATCTCCAGGTATTCAGGTAACTCAGACATTGAAAGATCATCCTCTAAAGTCTGGATGCTCTCCTTTCCCCAATGCAGTTATCCAAGTAAACATCTATGAGATACTCTTGGAGGAAGTCTGGAGGTCATTCACATGTGTTTCTTAGATAGTGTTGCTAGGTCATTCCTCCTGGAGATCTGGCCTCCTTGTAAGTAAAAGGCTTCAGGACCTGAAAATGAGCTCAGATCTGGAATCTGGGCAGATAATTATAGCTTTTTTAGAAGATTACAACCAAAAGTTTTAAATTTGGTGTCTCCTGATATTGTTAAGATAGGTGGTACCCATTGGGGCTTCCTATTTCTTTGCACTTATGTCCACTATGTTCTTCTTCTATCCCCATAAATATCTATGGCTTAGATAAACCTAGTCTAGTCTAACCCTGTGATTCTAATCTAGTTGTTCACTGCAATAATTGTGTCCTCTTGGTTTCCAGTAGTTGAGCAAATATATAGACCTTTTCAGTTTGGGGTGCTATCATGTCTGTTTCCATTATTGATCCCAATTCTGTAACAGCCTCTGCTACAGTTAGCCCTGGCTTACTGAGGAAAGGAACTGATGAACATTCTAATAATTCTGGTGCTCTTTTACATGGCAAGTGTTGAATTCCCCAGTGTTTCCCATGGAATGTAACCACCTGGTGACATTTCCTGCCCTGCCTGTTGTAACCCCTCCAGATGTCCTGCTTTCCCAAGCTTTTGAATCCTCTCTTCCCTCCTCTACGATGGGGTTTTGACATTTTGACTTAGCATGTTCATCCTTTTCCCAGCTTTTAGAATGTATTGTGATGGCCAGTTCATACCATCCCTGGGGTTTTGACAAGGTATTAAAATGTGTATCTTCAAAGATGTCCACTAAACAAATAAATTCTTCCACATTCAATCTTATGTTCTGTCCCCTTGAATCAAAAAAAATCTCAGAATTAAATCCTACTTGTATTTCCTCAGCTATTGAAGGTGCGTGCTGATTAGGTCATTGAAGATCATGTTCCTTTCCTTTATTATGAGGATCAGCAAATTTCCAACTGGGTTATGCCACAACTTAACATCAGTTATATGCCTAGTGTGCACAACAGAGAAGGATGGGGCCAATTTTGAGGGAAAACATATTGTCTCATAGGACAGACGTCCCTTTGTACATTGTAGAAAGTCTTGCTCCTAAAAGGGAGAGATGGGCCACCTTTTCAAGTCTGAAGAGTTCAGAGTCTAGGGGTTAAAAATTTCTTAGGCATCCTAAAGTTGGTTTTCACACTAGCATAACTGACCTTCCTTGATAGGGCATTAAGCTTCTCTAGAGTTTGATTATTCTGACTGACATGTTTCTATCTGGTGAATCTCTAGATTGTTGCCAAAGAAAGGAAGGAAAAACCAATTGAATTCTTTGCTATAATTTAAATAATGGAGGACTTTTAAAAATTTTATTGGAGTCTAGTTGATTTATAATGTTGTGTTAGTTTCATGTGTCCATCAAAATGATTCCATTATGCATATATTCATCTTTTTTAAGATTCTTTTCCAATATAGGTTGTTATAGAATAGTGAGTAGAGTTCCTTGTGTTATACAGTAGACCCTTGTTGATTATGTAACATATATAATAGTGTGTTAATAATGACCTCCTGATTTGTCCCTTCCCGTGCACACATTTCCCCTTTGAAAACCATAAGTTTGTTTTCAACATCTATAAGTGTGTTTCTATTTTGTAAATAAGTTCATTTGTATCCTTTTGTAAATTAGATCCCACACATGAGCAATATCATATAATATCTGTATTTCTCTGTCTTACTTCACTTAGTATGATAATCTCTAGGTCTATTCATGTTACTGCAAATGGCATTATTGCATTCTTTTCTATGGCTGAATAATATTCCATTGTATATCCACAACACATCTTCTTTATCCATTCCTCGATCAATAGGCACTTAGGTTGCTTCCATGTCTTAACTACTGTAAACAGTGCTGTAATAAATACTGGGGTGCATGAATCTTTTCCAATGGTAATTTTCTCCAGATATATGCCTAGGAATGGGACTACTGGTTAATATGAGTTCTGTTTTTACTTTTGTGAGGAATCTCATATTGTTTTCCAGAATTGTTATATCAATTTACATTCCCACTAACAGTGTAAGATGGGTCCCTTTTCTCCACATCCTCTCCGGCATTTACTGTTTATAGACTTTTTGATGGCCATTTGACTGGAGGTAAGATATCTCATTGTAGTTGATATCTTTGATTTGCATTGCTCTGATAATTAGTGATGTTGAACATCTTCTCATGTGCCTTTTAGCATCTGTATGGCTTCTTTGGAGAAGTGTCTATTTAGATCTTCTGCCCATTTTTGATTGGGTTGTTTGTTTTTTTAATATAGAATTGCATGACCTCTGTATATTTTGAAGATTAATCTCTTGTCAGTCACTTCATTTACAAATATTTTCACACATTCTGTGGATTGTCTTTTTGTGTATGGTTTTGATAAGGTTTCAACTCATGAAGATGATTTAAAAAAAGGTAGATCTGGGACCTATGTTAGAAGTTGGAGACAAATATGAGAAGTTTTTAGAGAGTTCTGTAGCTGCATGCCATTCAGTAGGTATTTATGTAGAGCCTATATTGTGCTGTCTAGATCAAGACACTAGTCATATGGAGTCTGCCATGACTTCCTGGGCACTTTTCCAAGCTGGTAGTGGGATAGTAGATTTTAGTCAGAACTGCAGAATGAGAAGTCAGGGAGTGTGGCTTCCAAAACTGAAGTAAGTTAAATATGAGAGAAGATTTACTTGAAAGAGTCTTAAGGGAGATTTTCTCTCCCAGAACTGGCTAGGATCTAGTTAAGGTAAGAAGACAGTTAGGCAATGCTTACAGATAGTGTTGATGATGTTGGAATGGTGTTGATTACAAAGAGGAGTCCAAAATTACACAAGAAACTATTTGACAGATAGAAGTGGTGTTTGACCGAAGATGAGAAATACAGAATGTTAGGAATGAAGAGACAGAGGATATACAAAGAAGGAATCCAGAGCTCAAAACTAGAAGAGAAATATACAGTTTGACACTGGTATATGACAGGTCTAATTGTATTTGTGTTCCTGTTCTAGATTTGAGCTCTGAATTCCTTCTTTATATATCCTCTGTCTCTTCATTACTGTGTGCATATTAAGTCACTTCAGTCATGTCTGATGGTTTGTGACCCTATCAATGATAGCCCTCATTCCTAACATTCTGTATTTCTCATCTTAGGTTAAATCCCACTTCTATACACCAGGTAGTGCTGTAATTATGCCCATTAAATTTCTACAATTTATTGCAAGAATAAAAGTGAACGGGCACTTCTGAGGATGGTATATGGACATTTTCAGCTCTCAGGCAGATCTCAGTTCTTTTCAGGGATTGGTTTTCTGCAGTTAGAACCAAAATACCCAGCATTGGCTATCACTGGACTCTAAGAAACACAGAATTTTTTCTGGTATAGAAGAATGCAGTATATTCCATCATTATTTTGAAGCAACATTTTTTTTTCTCTCTTTTAAAGCTCATAAAAGTAAATCTATTTATCCTGTGGATTTTCCCAAAATTATGAACATTCCTGTTCTTGCATTAAAAATAATCATTATTAAAGAATCATCATTGGGGCTTCCCTGGTGGCTCAGACAGTAAAGAGTCTGCCTGCAGTGTGGGAGATCAGGGTTTGATCCCTAGGTCAGAAAGATCCCCTAAAGAAGGAAATGACAACCCACTCCAGTATTCTTGCCTGGAAAA
This sequence comes from Bos grunniens, assembly GCF_055505025.1. NCBI lineage: Eukaryota > Metazoa > Chordata > Mammalia > Artiodactyla > Bovidae > Bos > Bos grunniens. The sequence goes on along the minus strand of NC_141180.1, from coordinate 74,574,299 downwards.
TCCCATGGACACAGGAGCCTGGCAAGTTATAGTCCATGGGGTCGCAAAGAATTGGATACGACTGAGTGACTTCACTTCCCTTTTTTTCAAAGTATTATCACACTTCCTGGCTTCAACATGGCCAGAATTCTTTGTTGAAGTAGTGCTAAAAAATGATACTCTCGTGGTCTCCTGTCACTCAGTATCCATCTTCCTCTGTGTTCGGGGGAATTAAAATAGATTCAACAACATTAAAGCAAATATTATCCTGTAACATATGCATTGCCCTGTACACGAGGTCAGGGTCTTCTTGGGTCCATGTTAAACTTTCAAGTCAAAGAAAACAGCAAAATAATGTATGCAAGAGCCTCTTTTCTAACCCTTACATAAATATGAGTGAAAGCATATGCAAAACACAAAGAATGTACCATCAATCCATTTTCCATGCCCTACATTTGATAGCTTCTGACAATAATACTGAATTGTCTCATGAGTTTTCAATTGTCATCATCTACATTTATTATTAGCCTATTGATAACTTTTGCTTCAAAGAGCCTCAGCCTATAGATTATTTGCCAATGTATCATGGATTTCCATACTTAGCTTTTTTTTTTTTTTTTTTACTGCCTGCAATAAATAATTAGCTGTATTGTTTTATTCACACTTGACTGCACTGCAATTCAAAAGCCTTGTCAGTATTTTAGAATTGTGATGAAATAATCGTAGGACCAGATATTCATTGCCTTATTTCTCCAAATTGTCCCTAAAGCCATAGCAAGAATATAGGAACACACACATAAAGGCATTTTTTAAAATAAACTGATTTCATATTAATTAGTTGGGGATGTGGAAAAAAGGTGAACTAGCCCTGCAGACTAAGAGTTTAAAGCAGAAATAAAAGTAAATAAATATGATAGCTGAACTTTTAATGAGTAGATAGAGACAGTGAAAATTTAGAAAGTTTTTCTATGGTAAAACACTTGCCCCTTGTTGGAGAAGGGCTTGTAAACATTTTTACCCACTCTGGAGCTTGTTTTCCTTAATTCTTAAAAGAGTCTTTCATGAAGGACAAGTTTTTCATTTTGATGAAGTTCAATATATCAAATTTTCCTTTTATGAGTTATATTTTTGGTATCAAATCTAAGAACTCTTTTTCTAATCATAAACCCCCAAGGTTGTAGACCATATTTTCTTTCCTTTTTTCTTTTTTTTAAATTTAAATTTATTTATTTTACTTGGGGGCTAATTACTTTACAATATTGTATTGGTTTTGTCATACATCAACATGAATCTGCCACAGGTATACACGTGTTCCCCATCCTGAACCCCCCTCCCACCTCCCTCCCTGTACCATCCCTCTGGGTCATCCCAGTGCATCAGCCCCAGGCATCCTGCATCCTGCATCGAACCTGGACTGGCAATTCATTTCTTATATGATATTATACATGTTTCAATGCCATCCTCCAAAATCATCCCACCCTCGCCCTCTCCCACAGAGTCCAAAAGACTGTTCTATACATCTGTGTCTCTTTTGCTGTCTCGCATACAGGGTTATCATTACCATCTTTCTAAATTCCATATATATGCATTAGTATACTGTATTGGTGTTTTTCTTTCTGGCTTACTTCACTCTGTATAATAGGCTCCAGTTTCATCCACCTCATTAGAACTGATTCAAATGTATTCTTTTTAATGACTGAGTAATACTCCATTGTGTATATGTACCACTGCTTTCTTATCCATTCATCTGCTGAATGGACATCTAGGTTGCTTCCATGTCCTGGCTATTATAAACACTGCTGCAATGAACATTGGGGTACACATTGAATATTTTAGATGTTTACATTTTACTTTTAAGCCCACAATCCATTTTGAGATACTTGTGCAAAACGCGAGGTTGGTGGTGAAGTTTGTTGTTTGACCATGTATGTCCACTTGCTCCAGCTCTATTTGCCGAAGTCTCCACTTCATCCACTGAATTGCTTTTACATCTTTGTTGAAAATCGGGTGGGTTTTTTGTGTGGTTCTCTTTCTGGGTTCTCTAATCTGTTCCATGGGTTTTGTGTCTGTCTGTCCGCCAAAACCACACTTTCTAAATATGGAAAATTCTAAGGTGAATGTATTGAATATGTTGATGGATGAATGGTCAGATGGATGGATGGATGAATAGGTATAAGCATTCAGTGGTTTTCTAGGGTTTTTAAGATCATGTCTAAACTTCTGAATATAGCTTATTGATTCTTACATGATACTGCACTTAACTCATTTTCATCTTTTCTTCCCCATGTCCCTACTCTGGTACTCCTATTCCCAGAAGAAATAGCATTTCATTTTTCTTCACTATGTTAAATGGTTCTCTCTGGTACTTCTCTCTGTAATGTCCTGTATGCAAATTAATTTAACTTTTCATACTTAATTAATCTAACTTCTATTCACAATTATGATCCCCACTTAGAAATCATATCCTTCTCAAACCTGCCATACCCAGCTCTTGGTTGTATACACCTGTGTACACCTATGACACACTAAGCTGCCCCATTCACAGAATTTATCACAGTGACTTTTAAATACCTGTTTATTCTCTGTATTTTATCATAGGGAGAGTGTCCTCTACTGGTCTCTCACATATAGAATACAAGGCCTTGATTGCTTTCTACCCAAGCCATTTCTTGGAGTTTGCAAAGAAGCTTGACCAAGGAAGGAATGTCTCTTTCTAGAGCAAAGAGCAGTCCACATACTGCTTAGTAATGACAGACAGTATTCCAAGCTCAGCATTCTTCTCCTGTGATGCAGCCCACTGGATGTGCAGACATCCATCGTGTCCGCACAGGGCACAAACAGTACCAAGGCAGGTGCGACAGTCACAGTGCTTACTTTCTGTTAGTAACAAAGTCATCTGACTCTTGCCCATGAGTTTTGGGTCTTCTGTTGCCACCCATGACACAGCAATAGGCTAAATCAATGCCTTTTTATAAAATCAAAACATTTAACAGTTAATACTAAACTCTAAATCATATTTATTTAAAAAGTCATTTCAAGCATTTCATCCTTTGGGCATAAATACACAATCTGCAGTTAATTAATAATTTAATAATTAATGTGTAAAATAATCGGTAAACTATTATTACATATCCTAAATATACTTGATAAAGATATATCTCTGGAATTTTAAACTCTAAGGGAGGGTTATGGCTATCTGACAATTGGTTTCTCATATACCAATCCCTGCTCTTAGAAGGACCCATGATTCACCTGAAAACTTTCTCAGCTTTCAACCCAGCAACATTCCTTCCTGAGTCATTAGATAAGAAGCCAGAACATGATTGCCATCAAGTCATAGCTTTAAATTACTCAGCCAGGGAGGATTTAAAAGATAAGCTTTTAGAAAATCCCGATGAAACTATATTTACAGATGGCAGCTCCTTCATGGATAAAGGAGAAGGCAAGGCAGGATAGGCAGTCTTCACATTATTTAAATAATAGAAAGTAATCCCCTATGTCCTGGAACTAGTACTTAATTAGCTCAAATTGATTGCTTTAGCCAGAGTCTTAGAGCTGGGGACTGACAAGAGAGTGAACATCTATACTGACTCTAAATATGTTTACTTAGTCCTTTATGCTGACGCTGCTATCTGGCAGGAAAGAAACTTTAAAACCTCAGATAACAGTCCCATTAAATACTGCCAAGAAAGTATGCCCCTCTTAGACTCAATTAAATTACCCAAAGTAGCAGTCACACACTGCTGGGGCCCTCAAAGGGCTGATTCTGACATCACAGAGGGAAATAGGAGTGCCTACCGATAAGCAAAAAAGGCAGCCATCCAGTCTTCTAACACTCAGGCTCCCCTCCTCTGGGATAAGATCCCCACTGACATAAAACCCCAGTATTCTCCAGAGAAACTTCAACTCTACTCCCCTCTGAATGTGTTCAAACAGAAGATGAAATACTTGTATTGCCCTCTAGCACTGAATGGAAAATTCTTAAAACTCTACATCAAGCTTTCCATTTGGGAATTGAAAATACTTACCAATAAAAGTCTTTTCAGGGGAAAAGGATGAATAAAAACTATAAGCCAGATTGTTAAATGATGTGAGGTCTGTCAAAAGAATAATCCCCATAACAACCAGTCAATTCTCCCAGGCTTACAGCTTACAAGAAGATATTCTGGAGAGGACTGCAGATAGACTTTACTCATATGCCAAAAGCCAAGGGACATCAATACCTACTGGTTTGTGTTGATACCTTTACTAGGTGGATAGACGCTTTCCCTTGTAGAACAGAACAAGGAAAAAAGTTGTTAAAACTTTAATACATGAAATCATTCCTTGCTTTGGCCTGCCACTCAGAATTCAAAGGCCCTGCCATTACGGCCCAGTAACACAGGGCATCTCCCAGGCCCTAGGAATTGTGCCTGGTGACCTCATTTACATTGCGCCTGGTGACCTCAGTCCTCTGGGAAGGTAGAAAAAGCTAATGATATGATTAAGAAGCATTTATGAAAACTCTCCCAAGAGACTCACCTTTCCTGGACTTGATTACTTCCGTTAGCTCTAGTGAGAATAAGAAATACTCCACAGTCACTGGGACTTAGCTCTTTTGAAATGATATATGGGAGGCCATTTCTCAAAAATGATTTACTTCTAGACCAAGAAACAGCCGAACTAACAAAACGTGTCACTAACTGAGCTTCTTTTCAAAAGCTGTTACAATCCCTAGAAAATGGGATTTCACAACCAAAAGCAAATAAAAAGTCCTTATATAATCCTGGGAGCCTGGTATTAGTAAAGGCTATTTCTGATAATAGTCCATCTTAACTCCCAAATGGGAGGGACCGTATTTTATTATTCTCTCACTCATCACAGTTAAAGTTACAGGTATTGATGCCTAGAGTCATCACACACAGAGAAAGCCTTGGAATTCTCCTGGAGAAAATCATGAGGACCATCCAACACCCCCAAAGGAAAATTCACAGGAAAACTCTTAGTGTTTAGAATATTAATACACCCCCTTATAAGGATTGAAAGGACTGTTCATGAAGGGCCCAGAAGAGTAACTCTTCTAACATAACATGCTCAGACACACATTACTCTATTTTGTTCTTCTTAATGTAATAATGACGTCTCAAGTCCCTTTAGATTGGACACATGATAATGTTTTCATTTAATGGGCACATTCTTATGCAATATTCCAAAATCGATCAAACTGTTGGGTCTGTGGAGCCCTACCATCATCCTCCATTCATGGACTGCCCATTTCTTGTTTGTAGGATACAGACTTTATTCAGACTCCTAATATGCTACTGGAGATCAGTGGAGAAATAACTCCAGAAAGAATGAAGGAATGGAGCCAAAGAAAAACAATACCTAGTTGTGGATGTGATTGGTGATAGAAGCAAGGTCCGATGCTGTAAAGAGCAACATTGCATAGGAGCCTGGACTGTTAGGTCCATGAACCAAGGCAAATTGGAAGTGGTCAAACAGGAGATGGCAAGACTGAACGTCGACATTCTAGGAATCAGTGAACTAAAATGGACTGGAATGGGTGAATTTAACTCAGATGACCTTTATATCCACTACTGTGGGAAGGAATCCCTTAGAAGAAATGGAGTAGCCATCATGGTCAACAAAAGAGTCTGAAATGCAGTACTTGGATGTAATCTCAAAAACGACAGAATGATCTCTGTTTGTTTCCAAGGCAAACCATTCAATATCACAGTAATCCAAGTCTATGCCCAAACCAGTAATGCTGAAGAAGCTGAAGTTGAACGGTTCTATGAAGACGTCCAAGACCTTTTAGAACTAACACCCAAAAAAGATGTCCTTTTCTTATAGGGGACTAGAATGCAAAAGCAGGAAGTCAAGAAACACCTGGGGTAACAGGCAAATTTGGCCTTGGAATACGGAATGAAGCAGGGCAAAGACTAATAGAGTTTTGCCAGGAGAACCCATCGGTCATAGCAAACACTGTCTTCCAACAACACAAGAGAAGACTCTACACATGGACATCACCAGATGGTCAACACTGAAATCAGACTGATTATATTGTTTGCAGCCAAAGATGGAGAAGCTCTATACAGTCAGCAAAAACAAGACCCGGAGCTGACTGTGGCTCAGATCATGAACTTCTTATTGGCAAATTCAGACTTAAATGGAAGAAAGTAGGGAAAACTACTAGACCATTCACGTATGACCCAAATCAAATCCCTTATGATTATACAGTGGAAGTGAGAAATAGATTTAAGGGACTAGATCTCATAGATAGACTGCCTGATGAACTATGGATGGAGGTTCGTGACACTGTACAGGAGACAGGGATCAAGACCATTCCCATGGAAAAGAAATGCAAAAAAGCCAAATGGCTGTCTGGGGAGGCCTTACAAACAGCTGTAAAAGGAAGAGAAGGGAAAAGCAAAGGAGAAAAGGAAAGATATAAGCAGCTGAATGCAGAGTTCCAAAGAATAGCCAGGAGAGATAAGAAAGCCTTCTTCAGTGACCAATGCAAAGAAATAGAGGAAACCAACAGAATGGGAAAGACTAGAGATCTCTTCAAGAAAATTAGAGATACCAAGGGAACATTTCTAGCAAAGATGGGCTCGATAAAGGAAAGAAATGATATGGACCTAACATAAGCAGAAGATATTAAGAAGAGGTGGCAAGAATACACAGAAGAACTGTACAAAAAAGGTCCTCATGACCAAGATAATCACGATGGTGTGATCACTCACCTAGAGTCAGACATCCTGGAATGTGAAGTCAAGTGGGCCTTAGGAAGCATCACTACGAACAAGGCTAGTGGAGATGATGGAATTCCAGTTGAGCTATTTCAAATCCTGAAAGATGATGCTGTGAAAGTGCTGCACTCAATATGCCAGCAAATTTGGAAAACTCAGCAGTGGCCACAGGACTGGAAAAGGACAGTTTTCATTCCAATCTCAAAGAAAGGCAATGCCAAAGAATGCTCAAACTACTGCACAATTGCACTCATCTCACAGGCTAGTAAAGTAATGCTCAAAATTCTCCAAGGCAGGCTTTAGCAATACCTGAACCATGAACTTCCAGATGTTCAAGCTGGTTTTAGAAAATGCAGAGGAATCAGAGATCAAATTGCCAACATCCGCTGGATCATGGAAAAAGCAAGAGAGTTCCAGAAAAAACATCTACTTCTGCTTTATTGACTATGCCAAAGCCTTTGACTGTGTGGATCACAAGAAACTGTGGAAAATTCTGAAAGAGATGGGAATACCAGACCACCTGACCTGACCCTTGAGAAACCTATATGCAGGTCAGGAAGCAACAGTTAGAACTGGACATGGAACAACAGACTGTTTCCAAATAGGAAAAGGAGTACGTCAACGCTGTATGTTGTCACTCTGCTTATTTAACTTATATGCAGAGTACATCATGAGAAATGCTGGGCTGGAGGAAGCACAAGCTGGAATCAAGATTGCCAGGAGAAATATCAATAACCTCAGATATGCAGATGACACAACCCTTATAGCAGAAAGTGAAGAGGAACTGAAAAGCCTCTTGATGAAAGTGAAGGAGGAGAGTGAAAAAGTTGGCTTAAAGCTCCGTATTGAGAAAACTAAGATCATGGCATCTGGTCCCATCAGTTCATGGGAAATAGATGGGCAAACAGTGGAAACAGTGTCAGACTTTATTTGGGCTCCAAAATCACTGTAGATGGTAATTGAAGCCGTGAAATTAAAAGAAACTTACTCCTTGGAAGGAAAGTTATGACCAACCTAAATAGCATATTCAAAAGCAGAAACATTACTTTGCCAACTAATGTCCGTCTAGTCAAGGCTGTTTTTTCTAGTGGTCATGTATGGATGTGAGAGTTGGACTGTAAAGACAGCTGAGCAGTGAAGAATTGATGCCTTTGAACTGTGGTGTTGGAGAAGACTCTTGAGCATCCCTTGGACTGCAAGGAGAGCCAACCAGTCCATTCCAAAGGAGATAAGTCCTGCGTGTTCTTTGGAAGGACTGATTCTGAAGCTGAAGCTCTAATACTTTGGCCACCTCATGGGAAGAGTTGACTCATTGGAAAAGACTCTGATGCTGGGAGGGATTGGGGGAAGGAGGAGAAAAGGACGCAGAGGATGAGATGGCATCATCCCTCTCGATGGGCATGAGTTTGAGTTATCTCCGGTAGTTGGTGATGGACAGGGAGGACTGGCATACTGCAATTCATGGGGTCGCAAAGAGTCGTTAGGACTGAGGGACTGAACTGACAGAACTAACCTTCCTTCAGTTTCAAAGGGCAGATCCAAAGAGTTGCTGATAAGGGAGGGGATATAAAAACAGAGGAGAAACAATCAAAGGGTGGTACAGCCTTAGGGCAAGATCTGGTTCCTACTCAAGGAAGACCCATAACAATATCTTTGAGTTCTTCTATGGAACTGGGATCCCCACCCAGGTGGAAGATGTTAACTTCAGAATGAGCACAAGATTCCTGGACCACCACCCTGTTGCCTCACCCCAAATTTTGCCTTCCTTTTCTGGGGACCAGTGATAACCATCTTGTAAGGTATACTTTTTGGCCTCTGTCTGTTTCATCTCTGACAGGATCTGAGAGTTTTAGACTAAATTGCTGTTACCGCAAGGATGGAAGCCAGTTTCAGATACAGAATACCTCAACTTAGATCAGGTAGAGAGAGACTTTTACTCTGCTAGGCAGAACTACATGCATGAACAGCAGGAAGAAGTTACAGAAGAAAGATACCTCTGTCCCAGTTCCCAAGAAGTCTCTCAGGGGACAGTTGTTTGGGGAAGCTCACTGACTGAAATGACCTACCCTTCCCAGATACCATAGTAACCATTTGCATGAATATTTTTATGACAGGACGTCCTGGTAAGGAACATGGAACTAATAAACCACCACCAACTAGAAGAGTTCGGGAAAGGTCAAAAGGAGACACCACATGTCTGACCACCTCCCTGAATCATTCTCACTGGCAGCCTTCTTGGCTGAGCAATGCATGCACAACAAGGAAGGACTCTGAGTAAGAATGATTGGTTAGTGATAACCCGGAAATTAATCCCATCACCGTAAATCTCAAGACTGGGAGCCATGTGGCAGAGCAGTTCTCCTGGGTTCCTTTACCCTACTGCTCTCCACCTGAGCACCCCTTTCCAATAAAGTCTCTTGCTTTCTCAACACATGTGTCTCCTCAGACAATTCATATCTGAGTGTTAGCCAAGAGCCCCATTTGGGCCCTGGAAACAAAAGTCCTTCCTGCAACAGAAGGACTGATGCTGAAGCTGAAGCTCAATACTTTGGCCACCTGATGGAAAGAGCTGACTCATTAGAAAAGACCCTTATGATGGGAAAGATTGAAGGCAGGAGAAGAGTACAACAAAGGACAGGATGGTTGGATGGAATCACCAACTCAATGGACATGAGCCTGAGCAAGCTCCAGGAGATGGTGAAGGACAGGAAAGACTGGCGTGCTGCAGTCTGCAGTCCATGGGGTTACACAGAGTTGGACACGACTGACTGAACAAAAACAATAAAACACACATAAACAGAAACACACACACATCTCATAAATATTAGAAAAGTTATTAGTTTCATTCTAATAGTATTAGATATATTTTTAATGCCAAACGTATGCAAATGGTTTGTGTTTGATGTCATTGAATATGGTGTAGTGGTAGTTCCAAGAGGTTGTCCCTCTACAAATGCAGTAAAAGTGAATGAAAGTGTTAAATTTAGTGTGTGTGTGTGTGTGTGTTTTAACTCTTAATTAAAAAAAAAAAAGATCAAATGCTTAGTTTTGATGTTTAGTCAATAAGTCGTGTCTGACCCTTTTGCAGCCTCATGGACCATAGCCCACCAGGCTTCTCTGTCCATGGGATTTCCTGGGCAAGAATACTGAAGTGCGTTGTCATTTCCTTCACTGGGGGATCTTCCCAACCCAGGGGTCAAACCTGCCTCTCCTGTAATTGTAGGCAAATTCATTACCATTGAGCTACCAAAGGCTTACAGCAACCAGTAAAAGCCTAATCAAGAAGGCAACTTAAAAATAGTTGGTGAGCTTTGAAGTGTTTTTACTTGCCTTTGTCCTACCTCTCTCTTGGCTCCAAAATGGTCTTGAAATGACAACCGGTATTCCAATATGTCATTCTGGTCCCTGGCTCTGGAGGAAGCAAAGTTGAACTTATTCTCAAATAGTAATTTGTATCTGTTTTAGTCTAATGCCTACCTATAGGACTGACGAAAGCACTCGCCTCTGCGTCACCTGATCCAGAACTTCCTCAGGGCAGAAAAGTGTCTACACAGAGGGCTATTTTTCAGAAAATGTGGAAGGCAAATGAAGAACCCACTGCTGCATACAGCAAATGATTACAACTTGAGGAACAATAACAAACTGATAGAAGTTGAGAGGAAAATTTGTGAAGAAAGAGTCTTTGAAGAATTATGGCATTGAAAATCTCACATGAGTATTAGGGAATATAGAAATTTATGTCCATGCCCAGAGAAAGAGTTGTGTTAAAAAAAAAAAAAAAAAACAGAGAACCTGAGATGACTCTAAACTGTTACTTCAGACTGATCTTTAGGCTCTGCACAAATAGGAAGTAAAGACTGAGCAAGGTCAGTAACTGGCCAGCTAAGGATTAAGGAGTGTTGCAACAAAGAGCCGGTATGCAAAGACTAAGAGAATTTTGGGTTCTGTTTCCATTTATAAGCATCCAAAGACATCACGCAACATCACCTAACCAAAAGAAGAAAGACTGCAGACCACACATATCAATGAATACATTCTTTACAAACATAGATTACAAAACTCATTAAAAAAACATCCAATTACAAAGCAGAGAAAGCAACAACAAACAATTTCAAGGTGGCAGAAGAATCTAATTTCCAGAATTAACAAGTCTAAAATTTAAAATGTTCAGGTTTCAACAAAAAATAATGAAACATGTAAAAAAAAAAAAAAATGTATGCTTCACTCATAGGAAAATTAACCAAAATTGTCTCTGTGGAAGTATAGACATTGGACTTACTAGAAAAAGACTCTATTGTCTTATAGTCAAAGAGGTAAAGGAACTATGGACAAAACTAAAGGACATTATGTAAATAATGCCTCAAGAATGATAGATATCAATAAAGAGAGAAACTATAAAAAAGGAACCAAACAAGAATTCTGGAGTTGAAAAGTATAAAAGGTACAAAATGATTGTATAGTTTGTCTCTCTACAAACATAGTAAAAGTAAACAAAAAAAATCAGAATTGATTTTGCTTAACTCTTAAAAAAAGTCAAAGGCTTATAGCAATCAATAAATATCAAATCAAGAAGTCAACTTAAAAATAGTTGGAGAGCTTTAAACTATTTTTTATAAAATAATAAAAAAAATCACGAGAATTTCAACAAGAGATTTAAGGAAGACAAAAGTGTATATATATAAGAGAGATCAATTGCAGTTATCCAGTCTGAGGGGCAGAAAGAAAAACTAATAGAGACAAAAAAAAAAAAAAAAAGCATAAAAGGCTTGTAAGACATCATCAAACTTACTGATAATGCAGACTAGGAGTCCCAGTGGGAGAGGAAAAAGTGACACAGTATATGATGATACAATGGCTGAAAGTTTCTAAATTTGATGGAAGATATGATTTTACACAAATAAGATATGTAATCTTCGAAGGCTGCAGTCCATGGGGTCGCTGAGGTTCAGACACCACTGAGTGACTTCACTTTCACTTTTCACTTTAATGCATTGGAGAAGGAATTGGCAACCTACTCCAGTGTTCTTGCCTGGAGAATCCCAGGGATGGGGGAGCCTGGTGGGCTGTCATCTATGGGGTTGCACAGAGTTGGACACGACTGAAGCGACTTAGCAGCAGCAGCGATGAACTCCAAGAAGAATGAATACAACAGTATTCACATTGAGACACATTATAATCAAACTGTCAAAAGACAAAGAGAGCACCCTGAAATCAAAAGGAGAGAGGCTACTTACCATAAACAAGTGGTTGACAACATTAAGTGTCAATTTCTTAGCAAAAATGATGGAGGCCAGAAAGTTGTGGGGTGGCATTCCTAAACTGCTGGATAATAGCAACAAAATAATCCACTGAATTCCATATCTGATTAGCAAAATTTCAAACTCAATAAGAAATTTAAGCAGTTTATAGCATATGGAACTATATTCAATATTTTCCAATAACCCACAATGAAAAATAATCTGAAAAAGAATATACATATATATAGACACATATATGTAAGTACACAACGGAAGCACTTTGCTATAAACCTGTTTCTAACACAGAACTGTAAGTCAACTAGACTTCAATTAAAAAAAAATCAAGGTAAACAAAAGTTCAAGGAATTTGTTGTTTGTAGACCTGCCCTATAAGAATGCAGAAAGGAGTCTTCCTGATGTAAACATAAGGACACTAGACAGCAACTTGAAGCCATACATCAAAATAAAGAAGACTGGTGGAGAGAACTACATAACTAAATGCAAACTCAATTATTATAATATTTCTTGTTTAAAATCTCTCTGCTTGTCCCTATATGATTTAAAGGACCAAGGCATAACATAGATGTAAATTTATGTTAATGCATATGTAATATGTAATTTATGATGTAATATATAATATGTAATTTATGATGACAACAAAACATCCAGCCCTGTCTCCCATCATGATTATGTTTGGATATAAGGGCTTTGAAGAAAGTAATTAAAAGTGAAATGAGGTCAAAGAGCGGGGCCCTAATCTAATAACATTGATGTCCTTGTAAGAAGCAGAATGGACACCAGGAGCACACACAGAGCAAAGGCTATGTGCCAATACAGTAAAAAGGGTCTGCAAGCCAAGGAGAGAGGTCATACCAGAAATCAACTTTGCCAGCACCTTGATCTTGGATTTCCAGCCCCCAGAATTATGAAAAAATATAGCTCTCTTGTGGCTCAGCTGGTAAAGAATCTGCCTGCAGTGTGGGAGACCTGGGTCGGATCCCTGGGTTGGGAAGATCCCCTGGAGAAGGGAAAGGCTACCCACTCCAGTATTCTGGCCTAAAGAATTCCATGGACTTATGTCTATGGGGTCACAAAGAGTCAGACAAGACTGAGCAACTTTTAATTTCATTTTTCACAATTCTCTTGTGTCAGTCAGTCTGTGGAATTTGTTATACAAGCCTTAGCAGATAAGCACATGCATTCTGTCCTTAGTCCTAGTATGGGTAATATGTTCTTTTTTTTTTTTTTTTTTATTCTTCCAATTTTATTTTATTTTTAAACTTTACATAATTGTATTAGTTTTGCCAAATATCAAAATGAATCTGCCACAGGTATACATGTGTTCCCCATCCCGAACCCTCCTCCCTCCTCCCTCCCCATACCATCCCTCTGGGCCGTCCCAGTGCACCAGCCCCAAGCATCCAGCATCATGCATCGAACCTGGACTGGCAACTCGTTTCCTACATGATATTTTACATGTTTCATTGCCATTCTCCCAAATCTTCCCACCCTCTCCCTCTCCCACAGAGTCCATAAGACTGTTCTATACATCAGTGTCTCTTTTGCTGTCTCGTACACCGGGTTATTGTTACCATCTTTCTAAATTCCATATATATGCGTTAGTATACTGTATTTATGTTTTTCCTTCTGGCTTACTTCACTCTGTATAATAGGCTCCAGTTTCATCCACCTCATTAGAACTGATTCAAATGTATTCTTTTTAATGGCTGAGTAATACTCCATTGTGTATATGTACCACAGCTTTCTTATCCATTCATCTGCTGATGGACATCTAGGTTGCTTCCATGTCTTGGCTATTATAAACAGTGCTGCGATGAACATTGGGGTACACGTGTCTCTTTCCCTTCTGGTTTCCTCAGTGTGTATGCCTAGCAGTGGGGTTGCTGGATCATAAGGCAGTTCTATTTCCAGTTTTTTAAGGAATCTCCACACTGTTCTCCATAGTGGCTGTACTAGTTTGCATTCCCACCAACAGTGTAGGAGGGTTCCCTTTTCTCCACACCCTCTCCAGCATTTATTATTTGTAGACTTTTGGATCGCAGCCATTCTGACTGGTGTGAAATGGTACAATATGTTCTTTTCAAGGTTAATATATATCTCATACATAACTTCTTTATTAATATAATTATGAATTATTAAGAGGTTGATTGCCTTATTTAATTAAATGAAATTTTGTGTAAAATCTTTTTCATGAAATTTGCAATCGGATTATATAGCTTTAACTTACTGGAATCACGTACAGTATTAACATAAAATGTATTCCTTTCTAAAGAAACCATCAATGTAGATCATAATTCTCTTATGGCCATCTGAAACACGTTTACTAATATTTTGTAAGACAATATATATATATTCATTCATAAATATCACTTTAGTGCTCAGTTGTTTCAGTCATGTCTGACTCTTTGCGACCCTATAGGCTGTAGCCTGCCAGGCTCCTCTGTCCATGGGATTCTCCAGGAAGAATACTGGAGCGAATTGCCGTGCCGACTTCCAGCAGCTCTTCTGGACCGAGGGATCAAACCTGTGTCTCCAGCAATTACTTTGGAGTGATCCAGCTTAGAATCAAGATTGCTTAAACTTAGTGAAGACTGTATTTTTCCATGCTCAGTAGCTGTTTTATAAAATGAGAATTGTTATTTGTCATAGAAATAGGATATGCCCCATAAAATTAATTTGAACTTGACTAACTTTTAGACGCCATTATTTGTTTTTTTTTTTAATTTTGATTTGATGATTATTTACTCTGAATATTGATTCATTAAGTTATTTGTGCTTCATTGGATTAATTTTATGAAATTCTGGCTCTGCTTGAGTATAATTTGTTTCAGGATTTTCAAATTCATTGAATTGCCACCACAATCTAGTCATATATACACAAACGCATGCACACACACATGCACACATACATTTTAGCTATTCCATTTTAGTTACTATTTTTTTTTCTCTTTTCATCTTTATTTAGATTTATCAGAAACCATTTCATCTTTTTTTAAAGCCATCAGTTCCTGAACTGTTTAATACATTTTATGGATTGAATTTGCTTTGTTTTTGGTGTATTAATTTCCATCTATAAATCAACTACATTTCTTTTAATCATTTGAAGTAAATCATTAGTTAAATTTAAAAAATTATTCTGTTTAATGTTTAACAAACTTGGTCTCTTCATCTCTGAGCATAGTTTTAGGTTTCAATTTTGATTTATTATTCATTCTATATAGTATTATCTAGGTTTTTTTATTACCTCATTATTGTGGCTTATTTTTATACTTTTATTATTAAATTGTTAGATTTTTAGTTATGTGCACATGTTTGTATATTTGATATGTATTAATGTAAATGAAAAATAATATTAATTGAACAATGTATTTTATCTATCTATCTACTCGCTCAGTCATGTCTGACTCTTTGCAACCCCATGGCCTATACCCTACCAGGTTCCTCCGTCCATGGGATTCTCCAGGCAAGAATACTGGAGTGGGTTGCCATTTGCTTTTCCAGGGGATCTTCCCAACCCAGGGATCAAACCTGGATCTCCCGCACTGCAGGCAGACACTTTACCCTCTGAGCCACCAGGGAAGTCCATGTATTTTATAGGAGCATTCAAGTTTTTTCACTAACCTAAAATATAAAATTATACAAACATATTCATAGATACTGACAACACCCACACATATGTTGTCTCTAATATTATTTGCTATTTTGGTAGCTAAATATTGCAAACAGTTGCCAGGGATCCATTTCTTTTCTGGAGACCATGTTTCAAGACATCACAGTAACAGAGGCTGAAGCAGTCTTAGGGTGGTTAGGGTATCTGGTAGCTAGAACTCTCAGCTTGTAGGCATTATTTCATGAAGTTAATGTGAGTTAAAGGAAAGACTCTTTTTCTACATTATTGCTATGTCTCTTGGCACCCACTATAGGCAAAAAAAAGTTAGATAGAATGCCTGTATTTTCTACATCCTGGATTTCTTTAAGTACATTTACATTTTCAAAAAACTTCTAGAATACAAGAAATATCAATTAAATATAACAAAATGTTTTAAATGTGCCTTTAGACACAGCCTAGTACACAAACAGGTATTTCTACCTTAATAGTCAACTCACCCCCAAATCAGCTCATAATCACATATGACAAGTTGCAAGAACTTAGTCTTTAGCAGCTGAGTCGCCAGGAAAGATCAAGAATACTGGAATGGGTAGTTTCCCTTGTGGCTCAGATGGTAAAGATTCCACCTGCAGTGCAGGAGACTTGGGTTTGAACCCTGGGTTGGGAAGATTCCCTGGAACAGCTACACACTCAAGTATTCTGGCCTGGAGAATTCTATGGACAGAGGAGCCTGGCAGACTACAGTCCACGGGGCTGCTAAGAGTCAGACACAACTGAACAACTTTCCCATCGAGTTGAGTCTGATATTAGTTGATCAATCTGAACTATGCAAAATGAGTCATCTTGTCAAATCAGAAGAGTCCAGACTTGCAAGCTCAGTTTTGCATGCCAGTGACAAAAGGAGAGACTATATAGTAACTCAGTACCATTTAAGATATTTACTACTGTGCCAAAGTTACATATTTTCATGTTATTTGAGATATTTATTACCATATCACAGTTATGTATTTTCATGTTAAAAAATGATAAGGGTCGAAGAAGTCCTAGGAATGCTCTATGCTGGGCGAAAGTGAAAGTGAAAGTGAAGTCGCTCAGTTGTGTTCCACTCTTTGTGACCCCATGGACTGTAGCCTACCAGGCTCCTCAGTCCATGGGATTTTCCAGGCCAGAATGGGCCTGGAAAGTGGGTTGCCATTTCTATGCTGGGTAGTAAACTAAAATTAAGACCAACTTGGAAGGAGTCCAAGTCTTTAAACCACCACTTTTTTAAGGCTTATCAACACCAAGGGAAAGACAGGATTGTGCCAATTTTCTGCTGCACAAGTAGAGGACATTCCAATATGTCTCACAGCAAATTTTGAGAAGAGTTGCACAGAGCTCAAGTTGTAAAACAAAATCTGTCATCTGTGTCATTTAATAATCATGGATTTACTGCAAAATTGCAGTAAATTGCCTATTTAAGCTGCTAGATAGGTTTCCTTATTCTTTGAATATTAATCAGAAAATTTCAACCTTTGCCCTTTCTATTACCCAAGCTACATCCAAGATAACATTAGCTAATTTTTCTTTACTATGATAGAGCATGTTATAATAAGTAGTCAAGGAAAGCTTAAATGAATACTTGAAATTAGCATCATGCGTTAGAGAGGGGATAAGAATTCTTCCACAGTCTACCATGTATCATCTTACACAATATCGATTGGTGAGGAATATACATAAAAGCAAGATTTTCAATAGTGTTAACATAGAAAAGGGCTTCCGTTGTGGCTCAGCTGGTAAAGAATCTGCCTGTAAGGCGGGAGACCTGGGTTCCATTCCTGGGTTGGGACGATCTCTTGGAGAAGGGAAAGGTTACTTCCTCCAGTATTCTGGCCTGAAGAATTCCATGGAGTGCATAGTCCATGGGGATGCAAAGAGTTGGATACAATTGAGCAGCTTTCACTTCAAGGTTAAACTGCTATACTCAATATGTCAAACAAATTTGGAAAATTCAGCTGTGGACACAGAACTGGAAAAGGTCAATTTTAATTCCAATCTCAAAGAAAGGCAATGCCAAAGAATGCTCAGACTACCACAAAATTGCACTCATCTCACACACTAGTAAAGTAATGCTCAAAATTCTCCAAGCCAGGCTTCAACAGTACGTGAACCATGAACTTCCAGACGTCAAACTAATTTAGAAAAGGCAGAGGAACCAGAGATCAAATTGCCAACATCCATTTAATCATTTAAAAAGTAAGCGAGTTCCAGAAAAATATCTACTTCTGTTTTATTGACTATGTCAAAGCCTTTGATTCTGGTGGACAATAACAAAGTCTGCAAAATTCTTAAGGAGATGGGAATACAAGAACACCAGACCTGCCTCTTGAGAAATCTGTATGCAGGTCAGGAAGCAACAGTTAGAACTGGACAAGGAACAACAGACTGGTTCCAAATCAGGAAACGAGTACGTCAAAAGCTATATATTGTCACCCTGCTTATTTAACTTATATGCAAAGTACATCATGAGAAGCACTGGGCTGGCTGAAGCACAAGCTGGAATCAAGATTGCTGAGAGAAATATCAATAACCTCAGATATGCAGATGACACCACCCTTATGGCAGAAAGCAAAGAATAACTAAAGAGCCTCTTGATGAAAGTGAAAGAGGAGAGTGAAAAAAACAGTTTAAAGCTCAACATTCAGAAAACAAAGATCATGGCATCTGGTTCAATCACTTCATGCCAAACAGATGGGAAAACAATGGAAACAGTGGCAGACTTTATTTGGGGGGGGGGGCTCCAAAAATCACCACAGATGGTGACTGTAGCCATGAATTTAAGACACTTACTCCTTGGAAGAAAAGGTATGACCAAACGAGACAGCATATTAAAAAGCAGAGACATTACTTTGCCAACAAAAGTCTTTCTAGTCAAAGCTATGGTTTTTCCAGTAGTTATGAACATGAATGGATGTGAGATTCGGACCATAAAGAATGTTGAGCACCGAGGAGTGATGCTTTTGAACTGTGGTGTTGGAGAAGACTCTTGAGGGTCCCTTGACTGAATGGAGATCAAACCAGTCCATCCTAAAGGAAATCAGCCCTGAATATTCATTGGAAGGACTGATGCTGAAGCTGAAACTCCAATACTTTGGCCACCTGATGGGAAGAACTGACTCACTGAAAAGACCCTGATGCTGGGCAAGACTGAAGGCAGGAGGACAAGGGGATGACAGAGAATGAGTTGGTTGGACGGCATCACCCACTCAATGGACATGAGTTTGAGTAAACTCCGGGAGTGGTGATGGACAGGGAGGCCTGGTGTGCTGCAGTCCATGGGGTCCCAAAGAACTGGACACGACTGAGTGACTGAACTGAAGTGAACTGAACTGAATTGTCAGTCTAAATAATTCAGTTATTTAGAAAATACCCACTTTAGATATTAGGGTGAATTATTGGGTGATATCTTAAGTTATATACTCTAAGTATGGAGTTTTCCCAAAAACTAAAAATAGAAATACCATATGATTGAGCAATTCCATTTATGGGTATTTTTTCAAAGTGTGTATCAAGAGATGAATGAATAAGCTGTGGTATGCATGGATTATTACTCAGCCAAAAAGAAGAATGAAATCTTGTCATTTGTGAGAAAATGGATGGACCTAGAGGTTTTATGCTAAGGAAAATAAGTCAGACAGAGTGACAAATACAGTATGATGTCACTTGAATGTGGAAACTGAAAATCAAAACCAGCGAACCAAAATAACCAAACAGTAATGTAGTCATTGAAACAGAGAACAAAGAAGTTGTTTACAGAGAGGAGAGGGATGTGGTGATGAGAGAGCTCGGTGAGAGAGATTAAGACTTACAAACTTACCTTATAAAATAAATGAGTTTGGGAGACAAATGTACACCATGAGAATACAGTCAATGAGAATAGTCCTTTGGGCAGCTGGAATAAAAGAGCAGGAGAAATATAAGGAATGACAACTAAAATGTAAAGAGCCTTTTTGGAGAGAAATCCTCTGTGTCAGAAGAAAAGAGAGAAACACGCTTAAGCTACAAACGGAGATCAATGATGGATCATGAACTTTTTACCCTGAAAGCAGACTGAGTTCTGAAAAATCCTGACATGCAAGTCTTGAAAGGGTAATATTGATCTCCTATGACTACTGGAATGAGCAGATGTGAGAAAACAGAATTCTAAAAGACAATGACAGAAGGATAGATGTTAGAACTAAATTTGCAGTTTCTTAAACAACAAAGACTGAGTTGTGTGAAGGGGGAAATGATCCCAGTTGTAGACACTAAGGTGACTGGCTTATGACAATTTCTTAAGTTCTACCTCTGTTGAGGGGGTTACTTTATACATATGTGTTTTTACACAAAGTTCTTTTGAAAGTAAATAGATAAAACATTTAATGAAAAACTTACTTATATATATGGAACATATAGATATATACAGAACATAAAGATAAAACTGTAGATAAAACTAATACTACATCAACGCAGCAAAACAAATGAAGCTGTACTAAATGAGGACTCTCAGGAGAGAGGCAATGAGGCCTCCCCTAATCTGATCCAGATGAGGCTCCTGGTGCTGTGGGGGCTCCACCACCTCTGGGGTCCAGGATGGGGTCCAGGTCCAGGTCTTCAGGGATTCAGATGAGAGCCTGCAACACCAACACAGGTGATGGAGTCCTGGGAGGTGCAGAGTCAGACAGAGGAGGGCTCCCTGGGGAGGGTGTGCAGGACCCAGAAGATGTCCCAGGATCTAGACTTGGCTTTGGGGCTCAGATCTGCAGGGCACTGGGTCTGTTTGCTGCTCTTTGCTGAGGGTGTTGTCTGTTAGTAAGGGGTGTCTAGAAATGTCCCCCAGGAGCAAGTACACCTGGGCATCTGGCTGGCAAACCTCAACTGTCAGTTGAGGTTTGGACAGTGAGACTCAGGCAAAGGAACAGGGGACTTGGGATTCAGGATTGAAAGCTTGGGTCCCCCCTTCCCTCTAGGCCCTGAAAGGAGCAGGAGGTCAGATGACACAGAGGGTAGGAGAACCTGCCCACCCATCCTACACAGTAAAACTGCTCCTGAGACCTGAGCATTGGAAATGGACAATCACCTGGAATCTGTTTTCCTGAATAATCATTTCTAAGCCCCAACCAAACTCTTCTGAGGTTTCTGCCTTTAAACTTTTTATATTATAAAAAGTACATTTTAACTGTTTAGCATATTGCAACATTGAAATTTGAGAGAAAACATTTCTTTTCAAACTATAATAAAACAAGATATGTTATTAATGACAGACTTGGGAACAAAATAAAAGGAACATGAGTAACTTGAATCCTGCCACTCATCCCAAGTGGGCTGTTCAGTCGCTTGAGTCATGTCTGAGTCTGAGCAACCCTATGGATGATAGCTCACCAGGTTCCTCAGTCACTGGGATTCTTCACTCAAGAACAGTGGAGTGGGTTGCCATCTACTTCTCCAGTGGATCTTCCATACCCAGGGATCAAACCCTTTTCTTGTGTCTCCTGCATTGGCAGGAGGGTTCTTTACCACTAGCACCACCATCCCAAGTGCACAAAGGACTAAATTGATTTCTGGTGTGTCTTCAGATGGACACATACACAGAAGAATCTACTGAACCTCCAAATTCAGGTTGAGAGATGCTGCCCTGAGGTGACCTAGGACCCCAGGGTTCCAGATCCTGAGAGACCCCAGACTTGGGCACCCCCAGGCTGGCTGGGACCATCAGGACCAGGGAGCACCCACAGGGATGCAGAGCTGCCAGGTGATGCCCTGCCTGCACGACTTCTGGGCACCTGTGTCTCCTTCACTCTGTTCCCAGAGCCCAGGACTGGGGAGGGCAGGGCCGCCCCAACCTCTCTCTGCAGCTGGTGATGGACTAGGGATTCCCCCTGCTGCCTTTAGCAGGGTTGGGAGGGCAGAGCTGGATCCTGCAGAGGGAGATGAGGAAACCTCCACGGGGGGATCTTTAAAGAGAGAACTCGGGAACAGCAGCTACTGGACTCCTGCACATGGTAGCCCCATAGTGCCCCCCAGCCTCCCTGCAAATGTAAGAGCTGCCAGAAGAGCCAGTCCAGCAACCCCAGGGGCGTCTGTGGACGGGACCTGTGCCCCGGGGAGACATGCTTAGGGCATCCTCCACTCGTCTGCACAGATTGTTACCACCCTCTTGTCTCTACGTTTGTGGTGACACTCAGAAGCAGACCTCATGGTTTCTGCTGGTGATTCTGAGGCACCAACAAGCGAATGGGGCCATCACAGAGACACAGGCCCTCATCTGCCTCACCTTTCACCCCAGGTCCCACGTTCACTCTTGCTCTTCCAGGTCTTCCTCATCATCGCTGCTGACTTCTCCTGAAGCAGTCTTCAAAAAGATGACCAGAGATCTTTTTGGTATCTGGAAGGAAGAGATCAGTCAAGCAGGTCCAATAGGAAAGCAACCATATGGGGTAGCTCAGGGCAGTGCAGACTTCATGGGGGCCCTTCAGCTGTGTGGGTCCAGACCTGCTGACTCCAGCCTCAACTCCTGCTCAGGCCACTCGTGGTGACAAAACCAGGTTCAAGGGTGCAGACATGAGGTCAGGAGTAGGGAAATGCTCAGAAAATGGGGGAATAGGGCTGAAGATAGATTCATAGATTTTATATAAGCTCCTAGGTCACCAAGTGCCTATAAGACACCAGGTCCTGCAGAAGGCTAGTCAGAAAAAGAGGGAAAGAGGAGAAAGGGAAGGGTTGCAAAGAAGAGTCTATTGATCAGAAAAAGAGAGAACATTTTTAAAAGATACGAAAGAAGAAATAAATGACCTCTATAGTCTTGCTCTCCTCCAAATCCTCAATATGCACCATGCAATTTCTTGGTGTCTGAGGGCAGCAGTCATCTGGAGTGGCTGTGGGAAAGCAAAGGGGAGATTTAGAGTCAGGATGTGACCAGGGGACCCTGTGCTCCTCACAACCTGGCCTTGGGACCCCTGGTGCCCTTGTCTCCAGGGACCTCCCAGGGCCTCAGTGTTTCACTTCTGCAATGAAAAAGTGGGTCTTTGACATCCAACATCCTGTTGCCACCCTCAGCTTGTCTATGAGTGATGAGGAATGGCACAATTTCCATGTGTTCCTCCTCCAGGTGGTCACTGTCTCCATGCATCTCTGCCCACGACCTTGCTTGCCTCCTTCTCCCACTGTTTCCCCTCTACTTCCTTCATCATTTCTCTCCTCTAGTCACTGTTCTTTTCCTTCCTCCTTGAGCCTCCACCAACCCTAGAGTTCTCCAACTTGGAAACATTAGAAGAAGGACCATGTGTGTATGGCCACAGTCTCTAATCAGTCCATTATTTAATTAAACAATCCATCACTCTCAGGAAGGGCCTGACATGGACATGAGAATCTTCTGAGTTCTAGGCGAGGGGAGGACAAAAAGTTCACATAACAGAGACTATCCTGTTGCCTGATGTGACCTCAGTGGCCTGGGAGATACTTAATGCTCTCAGCAACACCTTAAGTTTCCCAGACCCTAAGAGAGGATAGAGGCAAACACTTTCAATTTCATTTAGCCAGAAATGGAAAAAAGAAATCCAAAAATATATATGGAACCCCTAAGGACTCCAAACAGACACAATAATCTGGAGAACTAATTTCAAAATTTTTCACCTCCTGATTTCAAAATACATTACAAAGATATAGGGGCAAAGCTGTATGATAGTGACATAGGAACACATGCATAGCCCTAAAGACCAGAATAAAGAGCCCCAAGTAAACTCATGGATAAAGGGTCAAATGAAATTCACCAAGTTTCTAAGACAAGAAAAGAGTGAAAGCATAGTCTCTTCAACAGATGAAAAGATAACCTACAGAAAATTACAAACAATATATCAGAAAGGGAGATCATACTCAATGTATATAAGAAAATACCACAACTCAAATGTAAAAAAAGTAAAAAAATGAAAGGTAAATAAATGAGTTGAGGAGTATGCAAAGATTGTGATCAAAACCACCGAGAGCTTCTGTCTGGAGGGCGTATTGGGTTCTAAGATGAGCAATCACCCTGAGTCCTGCTGCTCTGAGTCTCTGACCTAGGTCTGGTCAGTCCCAGAAGACCAGGTCAGTAGGGCTCCTAGAACATGTGTAAAGAAAGCCAGCAGCCCCTTCACAGTCTCTAGAATCTGCAGTCATGCTGGTCTCTAGGAACACATGGGCTGCTCTGACGTGGAAGCACTTTCAGCACAGCATCCTTGGGGAGGTGTGGTTCTGAGAGGAACTCCAGCAGACTCAGCCCAGGCAGGGACTCAGTAGCACGTGTGTTCTGACTCATTCAACCCTGAGAGCACCCTTTACATGAGGAATAAACAGTGAGGACAAACATCAGGGCAAGCCACACGTCCTGAAAATGCACAGGGAGAGAGTTCATGTCTCACCCACAACCTGACACTCACTGCCAGAACTTGGTCTCCAGTGTCAAGTGACTATGAGACTTTTGTGCCACTAGGATATGGCCATCATAGGAGAATTTAAACATGAAGCCAAAGTCCTTCATGTATACTACAATGCAGGTAATAACCAGAAGCCAAGCTTTCATATTTGGCAGGTGAAAGGGCAAGGAACAAGGAGTCTTGTGAGAAAGGATATTTCTAAATGGAAAAGCAAGAAGAAATGGCTATAAGCACAACAGAATAAATTATATGGACACATAGCCCTATTATATTGTTAAAATACGAAAAAAACAAACTACAACTCTAGACATATTTCCTTCTTCTTCCTTGGTTTATATTAATCTCTGAGGGAGCAGGTGTAACTCAAATGGTCAAGGAACCTTCTCCCTCTAAATCCCACCTGAGAGTTGTTTCCTACCTGCATTCTCTTCCACATCACTGCTGCTAATGTTTTCCAGAAAACACTCTGTAGAAAGATAACCATGAGCAATAATACAGTTATTATACAAGTTGACCTACCCATTTCTCCTCCTCCACTTGGCTCACATAGCATCTCCTTGGTCTTCCCTCCAGTCTCACAAACCTCCCCCGTGCTTTGTGGAGTCAGAGCCCTTCAACAAGACGGTGATCACATTTGAACATATTCACATGAGAAAGAGGCTGAGAAAATTACCTTTTAACCTTACACTTCTACAGGCCCAATACAGCTCTTACATTCAAGCTTATAAAGCTGAAATGCCAATGCTTATGGACACTTTTGAAATATGGCTAGTGTGACCAAGCCGTGTGTGCTTTTTGTGATTGTTTCAATATAACAAGTTAAGTATTGTGGAAATATGTTAATTATAGATAGGCAGCTCTAGCTAATGGCTGCTACACTGGAAAGTTCAGCTCTAAGGGCTCCACAGACAAGGAAAAGGCAACTAATTGCCTGTTCTATTTTTCATTTATTCCAAATGATATGATGGCCTGATAAGATCATTCATATGTAGGTATATCTGGGGCTCTTGAACCCAGTCCAGGCACTGGGAGAGTGCTTATGAACATCCCAATAGTGCTGGAGTGGGTAGCCATTCCCTTCTCCAGGGCATCTTCCCAGCCCAGGAATTGAACTCAGGTCTCCTACATTTCAGGTGGATTCTTTACCAGCTGAGCCACAAGTGAAGCTCGAGAATACTGGAGTGGGTAGACTATCCCTTCTCTAGCAGATAGCCCTGACTCAGGAATCGAACCAGGATTTCCTGCATTGCAGGCAGATTCTTCAACAATTGAGCTACCAGTGAAGCCCTAGTAAGGTGAACACTCAGATTCAAAGAAAATTCTCAGGAGGGAGCTCATTTGTGGGCAGAGGTAAAGGGCATGGCCCAGCACTCGTGTACTACAAGTAACCAGAAAGTAGGTATGGAGGGAAGGGAGGAATATTCACTCTCTTCATGAGCCCATCTTTCCCATCCCTGATTCTAGAGGACCCAAGGAAGGCAGTGGAAAGGGCTTATTAGGAAGTGAAAGTTTTGTGCACTGAAAACCATAGAATACTGTTGAAAGAAGAGACAAGTAATCGGAATACTGTACCATATTCATAGACGGGAATATTTTAGTGTTGTTGACCTTCCTATACTCCTAAAAGTGATGTACATATATATTGAAACCACTTACAAAGTCCCATGTCATTTTAATAAAATGGAAAAAAAAAAAATCTCCCAAACTACGGAACCCAGAAGAAACCCAAGGAACAAAAACAGTCTTGAGAGCAAAGAACAACAATGGGGCCTTCAGGCTTCCTGAATTCAAAACAGGCAAGAATGCCACAGCAGTCAAAATTGTGTTCTACCTGCAGCTAAATAGGCAGAGAGACCAATGAATTGTAAGGAGGGAATCTTGAATACACTGACCCCTGTGGCCAAATTATATTTGCTAAGGTTCTAAAATTATCAAGTGAAGAAAGGATCGTCTCCTCAAAAATCAATAGACAGGCAACCGATAGAATCAAAGAAGTATCTGCAAACTTTGTATCTGAATAAAGGGCCAATATCCCGAATATAAAAGCAACTGCTAAAACACAACTTCACAATAATATCAGGCAAATAACTGACTTTAAAACATGTTCAAAAGCTTCCATAGACATTTCTTCATAGAAGACATAGAAGTGATCAATATACATAGGAAATATGCTTAGCATCACTAAGTAGCAAGTGGGGTACTTAGTGGAAATGGAAACCAAGTCAAAAGGAGATATCACCTTTCAGGAGGTGTATTATATGAAGAAAATAACAGATGTTGGCAAATATGTAGAGAAGTGGAACTTCCGTGCCTGTTGGTAGGAATGATAAACGGCATAGCCATTATAGAACAGTTTGGAAGTCCCTCAAAAAATTATTAAGATTATCATAAGATCCAGCAATCATTTATTTGAGTTTATTTCCAAAGGAGATAAAACTAGAATGTTCCAGGAGATATCTATAATCTCATACCCATTGTTGCATCGTACACAACAATCAAGATAGAAAAACTGCTCAGTGTCCAAGGGCAGATAAATCAAGAAAGAAAATGTGGTGCATACATACACTGGAATGTGATTGAGTCTTTAAAAATGAAGGCAATCCTGTCATTTGAAGCAAAGTGGGAAGCTATTCATAAGGATGAAATAAGCTAGTCGCAGGAGGACAAATACTGAACAATTCCATTTACCTGCCATATCGAAAGCAAAGTTCAGGGAAGCAGAGAATAAAAGGGTGGATCCAAGACCTGGGAAGAGGTTGACACAGGGAGTGTGTGTCAATGGTTACAGGATTTTAGTGGCAGTATGGAAAATTCTAGAGACGTGCTAAACAACATGGCACATTGAGTTAACAGGACAGACTGGACACTTCAAAGGGTAAGAGGCAAAGCTGGAATGAACTTCCTCCATTTATGCCTGGAGCCTCTTCCTTTCTTAGATTCCTCTGAAACTGGGTGTTGCTTTTGGGTACCAGGGGCTGCCTGCAGAAGGAAGGTGCCTCCCCAGTACTGGGGGCCTTGGATGAGGGGGAGAGATTCATTCTGAGGCTCCAACAGAAAGAGTTTGAATGAGGGAAGTGGCAGAGTGGTGAATCATGAGCAATCAAAATCCTACAAGACCTACTAAGTGATGAGATTTACTATTAAATGAAGGTGTGGTTGACCCAGTAAAGAGGATTCTGAAACAGTTTTGCTCATTAAGAATCTTATAGGACTTCTATGGTGGCTCAGTGGTTAAGATTCTACCTGACAATGCAGGAGACAGGAGTTCAACCCCTGGTCTGGAAAGATTCCACATGCTGTGGAGCAACTAAACCATGTACCACAACTACTGAGCCCACGTGCCAAACTATGGAAGCCCAAGAGCCCTGGAGGCCATGCTCTGCAACAAACAAGCCACTAAAGTGAGAGGCCTATGCACCACAACTAGAGAGTTGCCCTTGCTCTCCATAAGTAGAAAGAAGCCTGGGCAGCAACGAAGGCCAAGAACAGCCAATAAAAATTTTAATAAAAATTAAGAAGAATCCTGTAAACATCTTCCTCAGTAGTGATGGGATTTGTCTTCCTGGGAAAAGGATGTTCACGTGATATAAAATCAATGGATACAGTGAATGTATATACTTTGTTTTATTTTTATACACATAAACATTCATGGTACATTGTGATGGGAAATATTTTGGGGCTGACACCACTAACAGTGACGTTTAGGGTGACAGATATTTTGGAAAACACAACCCAAAAATTCAAACACACAAAGAATCACACTCTTCATTATACGTAAAAACACACCCAGTCCCATGGACACAAACCTACAGTATTAACCATAATACAGCTTCTTCCTGGAAGTATAGTAATCATCCACATTGATCTCTTGTAAATTACTTTCTATCACCAGGGCCCCTATACTCATTCCCAGCAGGAATTTGGAATCAGTTTGGCCTCTACACTAAAACCAGCAAGAAAGCCCCAACTTTCTCATCTACAAAGTTTTTTCTCCCAAAGGGGATGATTCTAGAATACATACCACTTTCACATCCTGAAAGGGCCACCTGCAAGTACAGAAGAGAAGACGCTATGAGGGTAAGATCACATAGATGCACAGTCTTTGGTTCATTTGGTGACAGTAGAAAACCTGATGAGGAGCAGTGTGGAGTCCAGGGAACCCAGCAAGATCAGCACACACATCCTCAGGATGAAAGGCACGACCTGTGCCTGGAGGATGGAACTCCAAGTCCATTTAGGCTGGAAATTGCACAATTCTTTTCCTAGAAGAAATGTTGCTGCAGGAGAGAGAAATCTGTACTCTACAGAGTGTAATGGATGCTAACAATTTTAGTATCGTGTGGACTGAGGAATCATGAGTTGGTAATAAGACTCTCATCTACATTATCCCAACAAAGGGAACTGTCTCTATATGAAACAAAAACCATCAGAGTCACAACTTAATTCTACTGAAAGAGAAATGAAACAATATTTCTATCTCATACCAAAAAAAAAAAAAAAAAAAAGCTTGCCTTGGAGAAACACTGAGTCTCTTCTGTGTTGTCACATGGTGGGTTGACTGGCAGGTCCTCAGTGAAGTCTAGAGGGACACAGAGTAGCTGTTAGAATACTGGTGAAGATGTTCAGGAATCATGCAGGGGGTTTTCTCTTTGTGTGGACACGGGGTGGTGTGTCCAGATTGGGAGGTTATTAAGCATGAGGTGAACTTGTGTTCATCCATCCTCTTTGGAGGAGGAAGGAAAGTAAAGGAGAGGAAGAAGGAAATGAAAATAGTACTTTGGCTTTCTAGCTAGAGGAACCTAATCAACATGAAATATTCAATCTAAAAAAAGGAAAGCTCTAAAATGTGTGTATTGTTCAATGAAAGACACCCATGACTCCTCCTGCTTATTGTGAGGTCCTGCTAAATTACCACTGTCCCTTGATTTTTCACAGATCACTCTTCTCCAGGATCTACAGTTGCCGATATTCTAATCATCATGTTTTGTATGAGACTTTGTACTTGATTAAAAGTGATCTCTGTTAGGGAACTGAATTCAATATTGGGCAAAGTATGCTATTCTCTTAATTCACTAACCAATTTTCTTAAATGAAATCAAATATGCAGTATTTGGCAATACTGAATTCCTGCCATTTAATAAGAGCCACTATGAATGATATCATATTTTTCTATCAATAATTGTTTTTTATAGTGTGCATGTCCACTGAGTCAGTTCCTGTCCACATTCACAAGGGCAATATGTATAGTGTGAAAGTTGATTATAGAAAGCACAGTTTCTCCACCAGGTCTTCTTGGGGAGCTAGAGGGACACAGAATTGCAGTCAGGACATGGGTGAGGATGCTTATCAATCATTCAGTGTTTCTTTCTTCTTCTTTTTTTTCTCCTTTTATTTGATGGGGACATAGGGTCGAGTATATGCATGAGGGAGGTTAGTAGCTATGGACTGAGCTGCTGTTGAATCATCCTTTTTGCTGGATGAAGGAGAGCAAAGGAGAGGAGAAGGAAAGAAATGAAACAGAGTTTCTGCGTTTTGACTAGGGATAACGTAAATGATGGGAAAAAAAGTAACACTAAAATGCATGCCAGCTTTCAGTGACAGAGACCCATGAACCTCCTGCCTGTTTAGAGCATCTGTTAAATGGTCCCTGTCTTCTGGATTTTTTCTCAGATCATCACGTCCCCAAGATCCACATTTGTAGCTACTGAATTTAGTATGTTTTCTCTCAGACTTTGTTCTTGATAAAAAGCAAACTCTGTTAGAGGACTGAATTCAATCCTACCTTTCCAAATAGCTACTATTAACCATGTGATATTCTTTCCCAGTCTTCATTTTCCAAACAATGTTTCCATGTCCACTGAGTCAGTGGCTGTTCACTCACAGAAGTCATACATTTAGTGGGACAGTTTGTTGTAGAGCGGAAACATAGGCTGAACGCTGACTTTGTCTAACCCAGGATTACAACAATGTTCAGGAGATTACAACAAAAGGAATGGTCGTTAGACTAACTACCAAGTTCCTCTATGAGATCTATTTGACACCTTCCATTGACTGTGTGCTACAGGGTCTAATCAATGTAAGGTTTATGGTAATGTCACCCAGTACAATGAAATGTTTCCCTGATAGGATCTGCTCTTGTTCTTGTTTAAGCAATGACACTAGCATCAACACATATGACCAATATTGTCTACACAAGGCCACACAACTCTCAAGATCTGAGAGCTGACCAGGAAGATACAACCACATGGTGCCTTATACCCTGATGACTGTGCCAAAGTTGGCTGTTAATCCACCTTTGGTTGCCCTGAGTTTCATGACAACTGACCCCACCTTAAAATGACTCTGGAACTCTGGAGCTGCTAGTACCTCCAGGCATGGACGTAGATGCAGGGACCCCTTTCTCCATGACTGAGGATCATGGCTGAGCAATGAGTGCAGGTCAGGGGTCCAGAGCAGACACACTGGGCCACCCACAGGTTTCCAGTTTGGCTTGTCCACTTAGGAGGTCAAGAGCTTGGGCTGTTTTTCTCAGCACCACCTCCATTTGAGGACGATGAATATAATCAAACTTGAGGAATGGCTGAGTTGAGGGATGAGTCAGGTAATATATAGACAATGTCCAGTGGTGATGAGAAGTGTTGAGACAATTCACAGTTGACTTGTGCTATGTAAGAGGGAAACATCGCATGAGGAAACACATACACATAGAGCTTCAGAATCACAACACATGGGCCCACACATGGGCCCCCAAACCTGATTCACAGAAACCCACAGTATCTAAATGATGTAGCTTTTTCCAAGTACCATAGAACACAGACATTGTTCCTTTCTGGGAGATCAGTCTCTTCTCTGGACCCCCAGTCCTCACCCCCCGTAGGAATCCAGCATCAGGGTTACTCTGCAAAGCTAGCTGGAAAGAGAGCCGCACAATCATCAGCTAAATTGTTCCTCAGCAGAGGGACGGTCGCTCAATATTTACCATGTTCATTGGCTGCTCCGGCTGCCTGTGATTAGAGAGAAGAGAACAGTGTGAGGGTTGCCAGCACCATGTGTTCTCTGCAGTAAGTTTTATGTTATCTGAGTTTTTGTTTTCCTCAGGTAACTAAACTCTTAAAAAAATCAATTGTTCCAAAAGAAAACAGAGAGGACCCTTGTTGAAAAGGCTGGGCTCTTTCACTTAAGATCTTTCAGTTTCCAGGAGGAAAAAATTCTACTGAGGTAAGTACCTACATTAGTAATTGACGGTATTTTTTAGTGTCCTTTTGAATCAGGTCTCTGTTGGTAACAGAATTAACGTCAATATTTCACCAGTAAGGAACTGCATACAGAAGTGCTAATAATATACATTGTCAGATTACTATAACTGTACGTCGCTGAATGAAACATAAAGAAGTGGAGCAGGATCTATGTGAGACACAGACCTTTGAGCTTACCTCCAGGGGTCCGAGAGGCGATTCCTCAGCCCTGGCCTGGGGCAGTTCCACCCTGAGGTGCTCCTGGGGAACTAGAGGAAAACAGAAAGTCATCAGGACTGAGGAGAGGCTGCTTCCAAAGATCTCAGGTTTCTTGTTTGTTTGTTTGATGGGACATGGAGTGGAATGAGTACATGAGAGAGGTTAGTAACTGGGGACTGAGCTGCTCTTGAACCCTCCTCTTTGCTGGATGAAGTACAACAAAGGAGACAAGCAGGAAGGCAATGAAAGAGAGTGCCTGCATTTAACTGGTGATAACCAAAGTAATGGGAAAAGCGAAACATTACAATGCATGCCAGCTTTCAATGACAGAGGCGCATGTCCCTCCTGGCTGTTAGAGCTTCTGGGAAATCACACCTACCTTTTGGATTACTTCCTAGATCACTGCATCCTCAGGATCCACGCTTTCAGCTATTGTACTTACCAAGTCTGTGAGACTTTATTCTCGATTAAAAGTAAACTCTTGTTAGAGGGCTAAAGTCAATACTACCTTTCCAAATAGCTATTATTAATCATGCGATGTTATTTTCCAGGCTTGATTTTCCAAACAATGTTTGCAAGTCCACTGAGTCAGTGGCGGTTCACACTCACAGAAGTTACACTTTTAGTGGGACAGTTCATTATGGAGAGGAAGCATGGAGTGAACCTGACTGTCTCTGACCCAGCTGTGTATGAGATTTACGACAAGAGTCATGGTCACTAGACTATCATGTTCCACTGTGAGCTTTATTTGACAATTTCCCTTGAGTGTGTACTACAGGGTTTAATCAATGTGAGGTTATGGTAATGTTACCCAGTACAATGAAATACACCTCTGATGATAATATGCTTTTGTTCTTGTGCAAACAAAGACAGGAACACCAACACATAGGGCCTACACTCTACAAAAGGCTACCCAACACTCAGAATCTGTGACTTTACCAAGAGGATGTGAGTCCCGAGATTCTTTTCCCAATAATGACTGTGCCAAAGTTGGCGTTAATCCACCTATGGTTACCCTGGGTTCTTTGACCACTGTGCCCACCTTATAATTATAATGACGGGCAGGATCTGGACCCCTGGGCCTGCTAGTACCTCCAGGGATGGATATAGATGCCAGGACCCCCTTTCCACATGACCGAGGATCACGTGGCTGACTGGCAGGAGCAGCTTACTCATTCAGAAGAGCCAAATTTGGATCAACCCTAGGTACTCAGTTGGCTTTTCCACTGGGAGGTTAAAATTTTGGGCCATTTGTCCTATTGCTATCTTCACCTGAGGAAAATTAATATTAAGCTATGTTGGGGGAATGGATTCCCTGATAGTTCAGTTATTAAAGAAGCTGCCTGCAATGCTGGAGACCTGTGTTTGATCCCTCAGTTTGGAAGATCTCCTGGAGACGGGAAAGACTACCCACTCCAGGATTCTGGCCTGGAGAATTCCATGGACTCTAGTGCATGGGGCCGAAAAGATTTGAATACAAACTGAATGTATTTCACTTTCACTTTTGAGGAAAGACTGAGTTGAGGAAAGAATCAGGTAATGTATGGCCAGTGTGCAGTGGTAGTGAGAAGTGTTTAGAAAGTTCACAGTTGACTAGTGCTGTGTAACAGGAAAACATCTCCAGAGGCAACACACACAGACACAGAACTTCAGAATCACACCACCTGGACTCATACAAGGGCCCCCAACCCTGATTCACACAAAACCAAAACATCTAAATGTTGTAGTTGCTTCCAGGTGCCCTAGAACAAAGACATTGTTCTTTCCTGGGAGATGAGTCTCTTCTCTGCACCCACAGCCCACACCCTAAATAGGAATCTAGCATCAGGGCCACTCTCCAACCAGAGCCAGTCAGAGAACCCCACCTTTATCAGTTGGATTGTCCCTCAGCAGAATGATGATCCTTGAATATTTACCGTGTTCACATGCTTCCCCGGATTCCTGCGATTGCAGAGAAGAAAACAGAGTGAGTGTCTCAGCATCTTGAATTTTCTGCACTAAGTCTTCTGTTATGTTTTTTTGTCCTCAGGTAACTAGCACTCTTCATTTCAGTGGCTCCAAAATAAAACAGACAGTCTTCTGTTGGGAAGACTGGTCTGTTTCACATAAGATCTCTCAGTTTTAATTTGATCAATGTTTACAAATTGTTTTCAAAGAAAGAACACTTTCTGCTCAGCAAAGTACCTACAGTAATAAATGATGCTGTCTTTTTGAAATGTCCTTTTGAATCAGGACTGCGTTAATAATAGATTTATCCCCTCTACTTTCCCAGCCAAGGATTCGCATGCCTCAGTGGTAACATAAATTGTCAGATTACTATACCTGTGTTCGACTAAAAGGAAAATAAAGCAGTGAAGCTGCAGCCTTGCCCCGGTTAAGAAAGGTGCACTTACGTCCACAGTCCTCAGAGGCTCGTCTTCAGCCCAGTCCTGGGGCAGTTCCACCACCATGTCCTCTTGAGGAACTGGAGGGACACAGAACAGCACAGGGACACAGGTAAGGTGCTCACTAACCTCTCAGGAGCCTTGTTCATTGGAGGGGCATGGGGTGGAGTGTATGCATAAGGCATTAGTAACTATGCACTGAGTTGCTGTTGAGTCCTCCTCTTTGTTGTATAAATAAGAGCAAATCAGAGGAGCAGGAAATAATGAAACAAAACTTATGTATTTTAACTAGTGATGACCTAACAGTTTGGGAAAAAAGAAGCACTGAAATACGTGCCACCTTTCACTGACAGAGACTCATGAAACTCCTGCCTGTATATATCTTCTGCAAAACCACCCCTATCCAGAAGGATTTCTTCCTAGATCAATGCTTTCCCAGGATTCAGTTTCAGCTGATGCACTTATTAAGTTCTCTATGAGATTTTGTTCTTGATTAAAAGCAATCTCTGTTAGAGGATTGAATTCAACTCTACCTTGTCAAATAGCTATAATCTATCATGTGATATTTTCCTAGTCTTCGCTGTCCAAACAATATTTGCACATCCACTGAGTCAGTGTCTCTTCACACTCATTGAAGTCATACATTAGTGGGATAGTTCATCATGGAGAGAAAGCATGGGGTAAACGTCGACCTTCTTGGACCCTGGTGTGCAGGAGGTTCACAACAAGAGTCAAGGTCACCAAGCAGTGTGTCAAGTTCCACTGTGAGATCTATTTGACACCTTCCCTTGAAAGTGTGCTACAGGGTTTAACCAATGTAAGGCTTATGGTAATGTCACCCAGTACAAAGAAATATCTCCCTGATGATAATCTTCTTTTGTTCTTGGTTAAGCAACGACATTAGCACCAACAGATATGGCCTGTACTGTCTAAATAAGGGAACACAACTTTCAGATCTTTGAATTGACCAGGAGGATAGGAATCCCAAGGTGCCTTCCACAATAATGACTATGCCAATGTTGGCGATAATCCACCTATGTTTGCCCTGGGTTCCATGACCACTGAGGCCATCTTACAATGGTGAGCACAATCTGAACCTCTGGAGCTCTAGTACCTCCAGGCATAAGCAGAGATGCAGGGACCCCCTTGCTCCATGACTGAGGATCCCATATTTGAGTGATAACTGCAGGTCAGGGGTCCAGAGCAGACACACTGGGACCACCCATAGGTTCCCAGTTTGGCTTGTCCACTTAGGAGGTCAAGAGCTTGGGCTGTTTTTCTCAGCACCATCTCCATTTGAGGACAATGAATATTAACCAAACTTGAGGAATGGCTGAGTTGAGGGAAGAGTCAGGTAATATATAGACAACGTCCAGTGGTGATGAGAAGTGTTTAGAGAGTTCACAGATGACTTGCGCTGTGTAAGAGGGAAACATCACCTGAGGAAACATACACACATAGAGCTTCAGAATCACAACACATGGGCCCACACATGGGCCCCCAAACCTGATTCACAGAAACCCACAGTATCTAAATGATGTAGCTATTTCCAAGTACCATAGAACACAGAAATCGTTCTTTTCTGGAGATCAGTCTCTTCTCTGGACCCCCAGTCCTCACCCCCGATAGGAATCTAGCATCAGGGTGACTCTGCAAAGCTAGCTGGAAAGAGAGCCCCACAATCATCAGCTAAATTGTTCCTCAGAAGAGGGACAGTCGCTCAATATTTACCATGTTCATTGGCTGCTCCAGATGCCTGTGATTAGAGAGAAGAGAACAGTGTGAGGGTTGCCAGCACCATGTGTTCTCTGCAGTAAGTTTTATGTTATCTGAGTTTTTGTTTTCCTCAGGTAACTAAACTCTTAAAAACATCAATTGTTCCAAAAGAAAACAGAGAGGACCCTTGTTGAAAAGGCTGGGCTCTTTCACTTAAGATCTTTCAGTTTCCAGGAGGAAAAAATTCTACTGAGGTAAGTACCTACAGTAGTAATTGACGGTATTTTTTAGTATCCTTTTGAATCAGGTCTCTGTTGGTAACAGAATTATGGTCAATATTTCACCAGCAAGGAATTGCATACATAAGTGCTAATATACATTGTCAGATTACTATAACTGTATTTCACTGAATGAAACATAAAGAAGTGAAGCAGCATCTATGTGAGACACAGACAGTTGAGCTTACCTCCAGGGGTCTGAGAGGCGATTCCTCAGCCCCGGCCTGGGGCAGTTCCACCACGAGGTGCTCCTGGGGAACTAGAGGGAAACAGAAGGCCATCAGGACAGAGGAGAGGCTGCTTCCAAAGATCTCAGGTTTCTTGTTTGTTTGTTTGATGGGACATGGAGTGGAATGAGTACATGAGAGAGGTTAGTAACTATGGACTGAGCTGCTCTTTTTTTTTTTAATTTGGAATTTATTTTATTTTATTTTTTTTAAATTTATTTTTTTAATTTTATTTTTAAACTTTACATAATTGTATTAGTTTTGCCAAATATCAAAATGAATCCATCACAGTTATACATGTGCTCCCCATCCTGAAACCTCCTCCCTCCTCCCTCCCCATACCATCTCTCTGGGTTCTCCCAGTGCACTAGCCCCAAGCATCCAGTATCCTGCATTGAACCTGGACTGGCATCTCATTTCATACATGATATTTTACATGTTTCAATGCCATTCTCCCAAATCTTCCCACCCTCTCCCTCTCCCACAGAGTCCATAAGACTGTTCTATACATCAGTGTCTCTTTTGCTGTCTTGTACACAGGGTTATTGTTATCATCTTTCTAAATTCCATATATATGCGTTAGTATACTGTATTCGTGTTTTTCCTTCTGGCTTACTTCACTCTGTATAATAGGCTCCAGTTTCATCCACCTCCTTAGAACTGATTCAAATGAATTCTTTTTAATGGCTGAGTAATACTCCATTGTGTATATGTACCACAGCTTTCTTATCCATTCATCTGCTGATGGACATCTAGGTTGTTTCCATGTCCTGGCTATTATAAACAGTGCTGTGATGAACATTGGGGTGCACGTGTCTCTTTCCCTTCTGGTTTCCTCAGTGTGTATGCCCAGCAGTGGGATTGCTGGATCATAAGGCAGTTCTATTTCTAGTTTTTTAAGTAATCTCCACACTGTTCTCCATAGTGGCTATACTAGTTTGCATTCCCACCAACAGTATAAGAGGGTTCCCTTTTCTCCACACCCTCTCCAACATTTATTATTTGTAGACTTTTGGATCGCAGGCATTCTGACTGGCATGAAATGTTACCTCATAGAGGTCTTGATTTGCATTTCTCTGATAATGAGTGATGTTGAGCATCTTTTCATGTGTTTGTTAGCCATCTGTATGTCTTCTTTGGAGAAATGTCTATTTAGTTCTTTGGCCCATTTTTTGATTGGGTCATTTATTTTTCTGGAGTTGAGCTATAGGAGTTGCTTGTATATTTTTAAGATTAGTTGTTTGTCAGTTGCTTCATTTGCTATTATTTTCTCCCATTCTGAAGGCTGTCTTTTCACCTTGCCCTTAGTTTCCTTTGATGTGCAGAAGCTTTTAAGGTTAATTAGGTCCCATTTATTTATTTTTGCTTTTATTGCTAACACCTATCCTGCTCAAACTCTTCCAGAAAATTGCAGAGGAAGGTAAACTTCCAAACTCATTCTATGAGGCCACCATCACCCTAATACCAAAACCTGACAAAGATCCCACACAAAAAGAAAACTACAGGCCAATATCACTGATGAACATAGATGCAAAAATCCTTAACAAAATTCTAGCAATCAGAATCCAACAACACATTAAAAAGATCATACACCATGACCAAGTGGGCTTTATCCCAGGGATGCAAGGATTCTTCAATATCCGCAAATCAATCAATGTAATACACCACATTAACAAATTGAAAAATAAAAACCATACGATTATCTCAATAGATGCAGAGAAAGCCTTTGACAAAATTCAACATCCATTTATGATAAAAAACTCTCCAGAAAGCAGGAAGAGAAGGAACATACCTCAACATAATAAAAGCTTTATATGACAAACCCACAGCAAACATTATCCTCAATGGTGAAAAATTGAAAGCATTTCCTCTAAAGTCAGGAACAAGACAAGGGTGCCCACTTTCACCATTACTATTCAACATAGTTTTGGAAGTTTTGGCCACAGCAATCAGAGCAGAAAAAGAAATAAAAGGAATCCAAATTGGAAAAGAAGAAGTAAAACTCTCACTATTTGCAGATGACATGATCCTCTACATAGAAAACCCTAAAGACTCCACCAGAAAATTACTAGAACTTATCAATGACTATAGTAAAGTTGCAGGATATAAAATCAACACACAGAAATCCCTTGCATTCCTATACACTAATAATGAGAAAACAGAAAGAGAAATTAAAGAAACAATTCCATTCACCATTGCAATGGAAACAATGAAATACTTAGGAATATATCTACCTAAAGAAACTAAAGACCTATATATAGAAAACTATAAAACACTGGTGAAAGAAATCAAAGAGGACACTAATAGATGGAGAAATATACCATGTTCATGGATTGTAAGAATCAATATAGTGAAAATAAGTATACTACCCAAAGCAATTTATAGAGTCAATGCAATCCCTATCAAGCTACCAACAGTATTCTTCACAGAGCTAGAACAAATAATTTCACAATTTGTATGGAAATACAAAAAACCTCGAATAGCCAAAGCGATCTTGAGAAAGAAGAATGGAACTGGAGGAATCAACCTACCTGACTTCAGGCTCTACTACAAAGCCACAGTTATCAAGACAGTATGGTACTGGCACAAAGACAGAAATATAGATCAATGGACAAAATAGAAAGCCCAGAGATAAATCCACACACATA
Source organism: Bos grunniens (assembly GCF_055505025.1). NCBI lineage: Eukaryota > Metazoa > Chordata > Mammalia > Artiodactyla > Bovidae > Bos > Bos grunniens. The sequence continues at coordinate 74,535,585 of NC_141180.1, read as the reverse complement.
TGGACACCTTATCTTTGACAAAGGAGGCAAGAATATACAATGGATTAAAGACAATCTCTTTAACAAGTGGTGCTGGGAAAACTGGTCAACCACTTGTAACAGAATGAAACTAGAACACTTTCTAACACCTTACACAAAAATAAACTCAAAATGGATTAAAGATCTAAACATAAGACCAGAAACTATAAAACTCCTAGAGGAGAACATAGGCAAAACACTCTCTGAGCTACTCTTGAACCCTCCTCTTTGCTGGATGAAGTACAACAAAGGAGACAAGCAGGAAGGCAATGAAAGAGAGTGCCTGCACTTAACTGGTGATAAAAAAAGTAATGGGAAAAGCGAAACATTACAATGCATGCCAGCTTTCAATGACAGAGGCGCATGTCCCTCCTGGCTGTTAGAGCTTCTGGGAAATCACACCTATCTTCTGGATTACTTCCTAGATCACTGCATCCTCAGGATCCACTGTTTCAGCTATTGTACTTACCCAGTGTGTGAGACTTTATTCTCGATTAAAAGTAAACTCTTGTAAAAGGACTAAAGTCAATACTACCTTTCCAAATAGCTATTATTAATGATGCAATGTTATTTTCCAGGCTTGATTTTCCAAACAATGTTTGCAAGTCCAGTGAGTTAGTGGCGGTTCACACTCACAGAAGTCACACTTTTAGTGGGACAGTTCATTATGGAGAGGAAGCATGGAGTGAACCTGACTGTCTCTGACCCAGCTGTGTATGAGATTTACGACAAGAGTCATGGTCACTAGACTATCATGTTCCACTGTGAGCTCTATTTGACCATTTCCCTTGAGTGTGTACTACAGGGTTTAATCAATGTGAGGTTATGGTAATGTTACCCAGTACAATGAAATACACCTCTGATGATAATATGCTTTTGTACTTGTGTAAACAAAGACAGGAACACCAACAAATATGACTTACACTCTACAAAAGACGACCCAAAACTCGGAAAATTTGACTTTACCAAGAGGATGTGAGTCCCGAGATTCTTTTCCCAATAATGACTGTGCCAAAGTTGGCCTTAATCCACCTATGGTTACCCTGGGTTCTTTGACCACTGTGCCCACCTTATAATTATAATGATGGGCAGGATCTGGAGCCCTGGGCCTGCTAGTACCTCCAGGGATGGATATAGATGCCAGGACCCCTTTTTCACATGACCGAGGATCACGTGGCTGACTGGCAAGAGCAGCTTACTCATTCAGAAGAGCCAAATTTGGATCAACCCTAGGTACTCAGTTTGGCTTTTCCACTAGGAGGTTAAGATTTTGGGCCATTTGTCCAATTGCCATCTTCACCTGAGGAAAATTAATATTAAGCTATGTTGGGGAATGGATTCCCTGATAGTTCAGTTGTTAAAGAATCCGCCTGCAATGCTGGAGACCTGTGTTTGATCCCTCAGTTTGGAAGATCTCCTGGAGACGGGAAAGACTACCCACTCCAGGATTCTGGCCTGGAGAATTCCATGGACTCTAGTGCATGGGGCCGCAAATATTTGAATACAGACTAAATGTCTTTCACTTTCACTTTTGAGGAAAGACTGAGTTGAGGAAAGAATCAGGTAATGTATGGCCAGTGTGCAGTGGTAGTGAGAAGTGTTTAGAAAGTTCACAGTGGACTCGTGCTGTGTACCAGGGAAACATCTCCAGAGGCAACGCACACAGACACAGAACTTCAGAATCACACCACTTGGGGTCACACAAGGGCCCCCAACCCTGATTCACACAAAACCAAAACATCTAAATGATGTAGTTGCTTCCAGGTACCCCAGAAAAAAGACATTGTTCTTTCCTGGGAGATGAGTCTCTTCTCTGCACCCACAGCCCACACCCTAAATAGGAATCTAGCATCAGGGCCACCATCCAACCAGAGCCAGTCAGAGAACCCCACCTTTATCTGTTGGATTGTCCCTCAGCAGAATGATGATCTCTGAATATTTACCGTGTTCACAGGCTTCCCTGGATTCCTGTGATTGCAGAGAAGAAAACAGAGTGAGTGTCCCAGCTTCTTGAATTTTCTGCACTAAGTCTTCTGTTACCTGTTTTTTTGTCCTCAGGTAACTAGCACTCTTCATTTCAGTGGCTCCAAAATACAAAAGTCTCCTGTTGGAAAGACTGGTCTGTTTCACATAATATCTCTCAGTTTTAATTTGACCAACCTTTACAAATTGTTTTTCAAGAAAGAACACTTTCTGCTGAGCAAAGTACCTACAGTAATAAATGATGCTGTCTTATTGAAATGTCCTTTTGAATCTGGACTGTGTTAATAATAGATTTATCCTCTCTACTTTCCCAGCCAAGGATTCGCATGCCTCAGTGGTAATGTAAATTGTCAGATTACTATACCTGTATTCGACTAAAAGGAAAATAAAGCAGTGAAGCCGCAGCCTTGCCCCGGTTAAGAAAGGTGCACTTACGTCCATAGTCCTCAGAGGCTCGTCTTCAGCCCAGTCCTGGGGCAGTTCCACCACCATGTCCTCTTGAGGAACTGGAGGGACACAGAACAGCACAGGGACACAGGTAAGGTGCTCACTAACCTCTCAGGAGCCTTGTTCATTGGAGGGGCATGGGGTGGAGTGTATGCATAAGGCATTAGTAACTATGCACTGAGTTGCTGTTGAGTCCTCCTCTTTGTTGTATAAATAAGAGCAAATCAGAGGAGCAGGAAATAAGGAAACAAAACTTCTGTATTTCAACTAGTGATAACCTAACAGTTCGGGAAAAAAGAAACACTGAAATGCATCCCACTTTTCACTGACAGAGACTCATGAAACTCCTGCCTGTTTATATCTTCTGCAAAACCACCCCTATCCAGAAGGATTTCTTCCTAGATCACTGCCTCCCCAGGATTCAGTTTCAGCTGATGCACTTATTAAATTTTCTGTGAGATTTTGTTCTTGATTAAAAGCAATCTCTGTTAGAGGACTGAATTCAACTCTACCTTGCCAAATAGCTATAATCTATCATGTGATGTTTCTTCCTAGTCTTCACTGTCCAAACAATATTTGCATGTCCACTGAGTCAGTGTCTGTTCACACTCATTGAAGCCATACATTTAGTGGGACAGTTCGTCATGGAGAGAAAGCATGGGGTAAAATTTGACCTTCTTGGACCCTGGTGTGCAGGAGGTTTACAACAAGAGTCAAGGTCACCAGGCAGAGTGTCAAGTTCCACTGTGAGATCTCTTTGACACCTTCCCTTGAAAGTGTGCTACAGGGTTTAACCAATGTAAGGCTTATGGTAATGTCACCCAGTACAAAGAAATATCTCCCTGATGACAATCTGCTTTTGTTCTTGGTTAAGCAGTGACACTAGCACCAACAGATATGGCCTGGACTGTCTAAACAAGGGAACACAACAGTTAGATCTTTGAATTGACCAGGAGGATAGGAATCCCAAGGTGTCTTTCACAATAATGACTATGCCAATGTTGGTGATAATCCACCTACGTTTGCCCTGGGTCCCATGACCACTGAGCCCATCTTACAATAATGGGCATAATCTGGACCTCTGGAGCTCTAGTACCTCCAAGCATAAACAGAGATGCAGGGACCCCCTTGTTCCATGAGTGAGGATCCCATGGTTGAGTGATAAGTGCAGGTCAGGGGTCCAGAGCAGACACAATGGGACTACCCACAGGTTCCCAGTTTGGCTTGTCCACTCAGGAGGTCAAGAGCTTGGGCTGTTTTTCTCAGCACCATCTCCATTTGAGGACAATGAATATTAACCAAGCTTGAAGAATGGCTGAGTTGAGGGAAGAGTCAGGTAACATATAGACAATGTCCAGTGGGGATGAGAAATGTTGAGACAGTTCACAGTTGATTTGTGCTATGTAAGAGGGAAACATCGCCTGAGGAAACACACACACATAGAGCTTCAGAATCACAACACATGGGCCCACACATGGGCCCCCGAACCTGATTCACACAAACCCACAGTATCTAAATGATGTAGCTGTTTCCATGTACCATAGAATATAGACATTGTTCTTTCCTAGGAGATCAGTCTTTTCTCTGGACCCCCAGTCTTCACCCACCATAGGAATCCAGCATCAGGGTGACTCTGCAAAGCTAGGTGGCAAGGGAGCCCCACAGTCATCAGCTAAATTGTTCCTCAGAAGAGGGACGGTCGCTCAATATTTACCATGTTCGTTGGCTGCTCCAGCTGCCTGTGATTAGAGAGAAGAAAACAGTGTGAGGGAGGCCAGCACTGTGTGTTCTCTGCAGTAAGTTTTATGTTATCTGAGTTTTTGTTTTCCTCAGGTAACTAAACTCTTAAAAAATATCAGTCGTCCAAGAGAAAACAGAGGACCCTTGTTGAAAAGGCTGGGCTCTTTCACTTAAGATCTTTCAGTTTCCAGGAGAAAAAATTCCTACTGAGGAAAGTACCTACAGTAATAATTGACGGTATTTTTTAGTGTCCTTTTGAATCAGGTCTCTGTTGATAACAGAATTAACGTCAATATTTCACCAGCAAGGAATTGCATACATAAGTGCTAATATACATTGTCAGATTACTATAACTGTATTTCGCTGAATGAAACATAAAGGAGTGAAGCAGCATCTATGTGAGATACAAACAGTTGAGCTTACCTCCAGGGGTCGGAGAACCCATTCCTCAGCCCCGGCCTGGGGCAGTTCCACCACGAGGTGCTCCTGGGGAACTAGAGGAAAACAGAAATCCATCAGGACAGAGGAGAGGCTGCTTCCAAAGACCGCAGGTTTCTTGTTTGTTTGTTTGATGGGACATGGAGTGGAATGAGTACATGAGAGAGGTTAGTAACTGTGGACTGAGATGCTCTTGAAGCATCCTTTTTGCTGGATGAAGTACAACAAAGGAGACAAGCAGGAAGGCAATGAAAGAGAGTGCCTGCATTTAACTGGTGATAACCAAAGTAATGGGAAAAGCGAAACATTACAATGCATGCCAGCTTTCATTGACAGAGACGCATGTCCCTCCTGGCTGTTAGAGCTTCTGGGAAGTCACACCTATCTTCTGGATTACTTCCTAGATCACTGCATCCTCAGAATCCACGCTTTCAGCTATTGTACTTACCAAGTCTGTGAGACTTTATTCTCGATTAAAAGTAAACTCTTGTTAGAGGACTAAATTCAATACTACCTTTCCAAATAGCTTTTATTAGTCATGCGATGTTATTTTCCAGGCTTGATTTTCCAAACAATGTTTGCAAGTCCACTGAGTCAGTGGCGGTTCACACTCACAGAAGTCACACTTTTAGTGGGACAGTTCATTATGGAGAGGAAGCATGGAGTGAATCTGACTGTCTCTGACCCAGCTGTGTATGAGATTTACGACAAGAGTCATGGTCACTAGACTATCATGTTCCACTGTGAGCTTTATTTGACAATTTCCCTTGAGTGTGTACTACAGGGTTTAATCAATGTGAGGTTATGGTAATGTTACCCAGTACAATGAAATACACCTCTGATGATAATATGCTTTTGTCTTTCTGTAAACAAAGATAGGAACACCAACACATAGGGCCTACACTCTACAAAAGGCCACCCAACACTCAGAATCTGTGACTTTACCAAGAGGATGTGAGTCCCGAGATTCTTTTCCCAATAATGACTGTGCCAAAGTTGGCATTAATCCACCTATGTTTACCCTGGGTTCTTTGACCACTGTGCCCACCTTATAATTATAATGATGGGCAGGATCTGGACCCCTGGGCCTGCTAGGACCTCCAGGGATATAGATGCCAGGAACCCCTTTCCACATGACAAGGATCACGTGGCTGACTGGCAGGAGCAGCTTACTCATTCAGAAGAGCCAAATTTGGATCAACCCTAGGTACTCAGTTTGGCTTTTCCACTAGGAGGTTAAGACTTTGGGCCATTTGTCCAATTGCCATCTTCACCTGAGGAAAATTAATATTAAGCTATGTTGGGCAATGAATTCCCTGATAGCTCAGTTGTTAAAGAATCTGCCTGCAATCCTGGCGACCTGTGTTTGATCCCTCGGTTTGGAAGATTCCCTGGAGACGGGAAAGACTACCCACTCCAGGATTCTGGCCTGGAGAATTCCATGGACTCTAGTGCATGGGGCCGCAAAGATTTGAATACAAACTGAATGACTTTCAATTTCGCTTTTGAGGAAAGACTGAGTTGAGGAAAGAATCAGGTAATGTATGGCCAGTGTGCAGTGGTAGTGAGAAGTGTTTAGAAAGATCACAGTTGACTAGTGCTGTGTACCAGGGAAACATCTCCAGAGGCAACACACACAGACACAGAACTTCAGAATCACAACACGTGGGTCACACAAGGGCCCCCAACCCTGATTCACACAAACCCACAACATCTAAATGATGTAGTTGCTTCCAGGTACCATAGAACAAAGACATTGTTCTTTCCTGGGAGATCAGTCTCTTCTCTGCACCTACAGCTCACACCCTAAATAGGAATCTAGCATCAGGGCCACTCTCCAACCAGAGCCAGTCAGAGAACCCCACCTTTATCTGTTGGATTGTCCCTCAGCAGAATGATGATCCCTGAATATTTACCGCGTTCACAGGCGTCCCCGGATTCCTGTGATTGCAGAGAAGAAAACAGAGTGAGTGTCCCAGCTTCTTGAATTTTCTGCACTAAGTCTTCTGTTACCTGTTTTTTTGTCCTCAGGTAACTAGCACTCTTCATTTCAGTGGCTCCAAAATACAAAAGTCTCCTGTTGGAAAGACTGGTCTGTTTCACATAAGATCTCTCAGTTTTAATTTGACCAACGTTTACAAATTGTTTTCAAGAAAGAACACTTTCTGCTGAGCAAAGTACCTACAGTAATAAATGATGCTGTCTTATTGAAATTTCCTTTTGAATCCGGACTGTGTTAATAATAGATTTATCCTCTCTACTTTCCCAGCCAAGGACTCGCATGCCTCAGTGGTAACTTAAATTGTCAGATTACTATACCTGTGTTCAACTAAAAGGAAAATAAAGCAGTGAAGCCGCAGCCTTGCCCCGGTTAAGAAAGGTGCACTTACGTCCACAGTCCTCAGAGGCTTGTCTTCAGCCCAGTCCTGGGGCAGCTCCACCATCATGTCCTCTTGAGGAACTGGAGGGACAAAGAACAGCACAGGGACACAGGTAAGGTGCTCACTAACCTCTCAGGAGCCTTGTTCATTGGAGGGGCATGGGGTGAAGTGTATGCATAAGGCATTAGTAACTATGCACTGAGTTGCTGTTGAGTCCTCCTCTTTGTTGTATAAATAAGAGCAAATCAGAGGAGCAGGAAATAAGGAAACAAAACTTCTGTATTTAAACTAGTGATAACCTAACAGTTCGGGAAAAAAGAAACACTGAAATGCATCCCACCTTTCACTGACAGAGACTCATGAAACTCCTGCCTGTTTATATCTTCTGCAAAACCACCCCTATCCAGAGGTTTTCTTCCTAGATCACTGCCTCCCCAGGATTCAGTTTCAGCTGATGCACTTATTAAGTTTTCTGTGAGATTTTGTTCTTGATTAAAAGCAATCTCTGTTAGAGGACTGAATTCAACCCTACCTTACCAAATAGCTATAATCTATCATGTGATGTTTCTTCCTAGTCTTCACTGTCCAAACAATATTTGCATGTCCACTGAGTCAGTGTCTGTTCACACTCATTGAAGTCATACATTTAGTGGGACAGTTCATCATGGAGAGAAAGCATGGGGTAAACGTCGACCTTCTTGGACCCTGGTGTGCAGGAGGTTCACAACAAGAGTCAAGGTCACCAAGCAGAGTGTCAAGTTCCACTGTGAGATCTATTTGACACCTTCCCTTGATAGTGTGCTACAGGGTTTAACCAATGTAAGGCTTATGGTAATGTCACCCAGTACAAAGAAATATCTCCCTGATGACAATCTTCTTTTGTTCTTGGTTAAGCAATAACACTAGCACCAACAGATACGGCCTGTACTGTCTAAATAAGGGAACACAATTTTCAGATCTTTGAATTGACCAGGAGGATAGGAATCCCAAGGTGCCTTTCACAATAATGACTATGCCAATATTGGCAATAGCCCACCTATGTTTGCCCTGGGTCCCATGACCACTGAGCCCATCTTACAATGATGGGCACAATCTGGACCTCTGGAGCTCTAGTACCTCCAGGGATAAACGGAGATGCAGGGACCCCCTTGTTCCATGACTCAGGATCTCATGGTTGAGTGATAAGTACAGGTCAGGGGTCCAGAGCAGACACACTGGGACCACCCCAAGGTTTTCAGTTTATCCTTTTCCACTTAGGAAGTCAGTAGCTTGGTCCATTTTTTCTCAGCACCATCTCCATTCCAGCAAAATGAAGATTAACCAAACTTGAGGAATAATTGTGTTGAGGAAAGAATTAAGTAATCTATAGCCAGTGCACAGTGTGATCAGAAGTGTTTAGAAATTTCACAGTTGACTTGTGCTGTATAAGAGGGAGACATCTCCTGAGGAAACACACACAGACAGCTTGAGAATCACACTGCATGGGCTCACACATGGGACCCAAACCCATGCATCTAAATGATGTAGTTGTTTCCAGGTATCAGAGACCACAGACATTTTCTTTCTGGGAGATCAGTCTATTATCTGTACCCCCTCCCTTCACCCCCTTTAGGAATTCAGCATCAGGGCAACTCTCCAAACAGAGCTGGCAAGAGTTTGCCACCTTCATCAACTAGATTATTTTCATCAGAGGGATGATCCCTGAATAATTACCATGTTCACTGGCTTGTTCACGTGCCTGCAATTAGAAAGAAGAAAACAGTGAGAGTGTGTCAGTGTCTTGAGTACTGTGCACTCAGGTCTTTTGTCCTCTTTTTCTTGTCAGAAAACCAAATGGGAATGTGCTGTTCAGTCCGTAGCCCCAAAAGAACAATAGAGGACACCTGTGGGAAAGGCTGGCGCTCCTCCTGGAAGAGCACTCCAGCTCATTTTCACCAGTAATTAAAACTTTCTTTTCAGGAAGGAACAGTTTCTGCTGAGGAAACTGCTCCCGATTCCAGTTTTTAATTTATGTTGTCATTTTTGAAAAACATCCTTTTGAATAAGTTATCTGCTGGGAGAAATTCATCCATCAAACTAAAAACTGTTTCTATGAACTGTCTGGAATAATTTGAACCTTTATCTGAATTCAGCTAGAAAATAAAGTTATGAAGCAACACTTTTATCTCAGATGAATAGGAGGCACTTACTATGGAGTTGGGCAGAGCCTCTCCCTCCAGCGTTGAAGTGGATAGCCCCTCAAGCTGGTCCTCAGGGAGCTCTAGGAAGACATAGAGGAATTGTCATGACATCTGTGATGCTGATCGGGAAGACCTTGTTAATGTGGACACATCGGGGGAGTGTGTGGATGTGGGTGGTTAATAAGTGTTGGCTGAAATCTGCTGGACAACCTTTCTCACGGGTGGAGGAAGGCAAAGGAGATGAACGTTTCAGAAATGAGTCAGAGAGCCTTAAGCTTTCTGGCTAAGGGGAACCTGATCGCCCTGAAACTCGGTCTGATAGAGGGAAGCACTAAAAATCACACTAGGCTTCAATAGTCATGTACAGTTGTGAGACTTGGACCATTAAGAAGGCTGAGTGCCAAAGAATTAATGCTTTAGAATAGTGGTGCTGAAGAGACTCTTGTGAGTTCCTTGGACAGCAAGGAGATCAAACCAGTTAATCATAAAGATAACCAATCATGAATATTCATTGGAAGGACTGATGCTGAAACTTCAATACTTTGGCCGCCTGATGTAAAGAACAGGCTCACTCAAAAAGCCCCTGATGCTGGGAAAGACTGAGGGCAGGAGGAAAAGAAGGGGCCACAGAGGATGAGATGTCTGGATAGCATTTTTGACTCAATGGACATGAATTTGAGCAAACTCAGGAAGATAGTGAAAGACAGGGAAGCCTGGTGTGCTTCTGTCCATGGGCTCACAGACATAACTTAGCGACTGAGCATTGTCATAAAAATATATTGTATTTATTCTTTTCATAATTTTTAAGAGTTAAAAAGTTCCATCAGTTCAGTTCAGTTGCTCAGTCGTGTCCGACTATTTGTGACCCCATGAATGGCAGCACACCAGGCCTCCCTGTCCATCACCAAATCCCAGAGTCCACCCAAACCCATGTCCATTGAGTCGGTGATGCCATCCAACTGTCTCATCTTCTGTCATCCACATCTCCTCCTGCCCTCATTCTTTCCCAGCATCAGGGTCTTTTCAAATGACTCAGCTCTTCACATCAGGTGGCCAAAGTATTGGAGTTTCTGCTTCAACATCAGTCCTTTTAATGAACACCGAGGACTGATCTCTCTTAGGTTGGAATGGTTGGATCTCCTTGCAGTCCAAGGGACTCTCAAGAGTCTTCTCCAACAGTGCAGTTCGAAAACATCAATTCTTTGGTGCTCAGCTTTCTTTATAGTTCAACTCTCACTTCCACACATTACTACTGGAAAAGGCATAGCCTTGACTAGACGGACCTTTGTTGACAAAGTAATGTCTCTGCTTTTTAATATGCTGTCTAGGTTGGTCATAACTTTCATTCCAAGGAGTAAGTGTGTTTTAATTTCATGGCTGCAATCACCATCGGCAGTGATTTTGGAGCCCAGAAAAATAAAGTCAGCCACTGTTTCCCCATCTTTTGCCATGAAGTGCTGGGACCAGATGCCATGATCTTAGCTTTCTGAATGTTGAGCCTTAAGCCAACTTTTTCACTCTCCTCTTTCACTTTCCTCAAGAGGCTCTTTAGTTCTTCTTCAGTTTCTGCCATAAGGGTGGTCTCATCTGCATATCTGAGGTTATTGATATTTCTCCTGGCAATTTGATTTTTCTGTATTCACAATTTAGTGTACCTATCAACACCATCTACATCTTTTTCATCAGATCCAATAGAACCTCTGTACCCAGTAAGTCATAATCCACCTTCTCCATTGCCTCCTCGCTTTGGTAATTTCTATTTCCAACTTCCATGAGTTAGCCTATTCTGTGTACCTTAAACCAGTGGAATCATACAATATTTGTCTTTCTGTGCCTGCCTTATTTCATTAACTATAATAAATGTTTGTGTTAATCGTCCATCCATTTTATAGCATATTTCAATCCTTAATTCATTTTTATGGCGGGATAGTATTCAATTCTGAGTACATACCACATTTCATTTATCCATTGATCACATGATGGTCTTTGGGTTGTTTCTAGTACTAATAATAAACTGTGAACATTTAGTGTGTAGATTTCTGTATGGTACTATAATTTAAATCTGCATATTTAAAATATCACTGTATATAACAATACAAAGTGTGAATGTTAGGTGAACTAACAATGTTAGACTTTGAATTACTAAAAATATATTTTCTCACTAATTGTAAAAAATATAGCACACATATGTTATCTGTGAGTAGAATCTGATAGCTGAAACTGAAGTGATATGATATTGGAATTTTCTGTATAATCCATACAACTTTTATGTTACTGTAATCCTGCTTTAAATAAAGTCTAATGATTTAAAGAAATCTTGAAACATGACTTCAGGGGGGAACACATCACAGATAGTGTTAAAAAATTAGCTAATATCCAAACCATAGCTAGAGACCATCTTCACTTTTAAGCATGAACCAAATGTTGAATTTAGAATGCATCTTTCCTTTCATAGTTAAAGCAGTACCAACTGATATACTTTCAATTTGAACACATGAAATAAAAGAACATTGCTTAATATTTCTGTTTGCTTTCTTAAATATGAAGCCCTGAACATACTACAATAATCATTCTTGAATGAACTTAATGAGAAAATTTCCACAGTTACCTTCAGTTGAGTCAGTTAGAGGGTGCACCCTATTATGTGGCCAACAACAAACTCTCTTCATCCAGCTGGTTCTTGATGTTCTTGACATTTGCGGGGTGTTTCTTCTCGTCTTCTGGATGAGACATCCTGTGAAATGGTGAGAGCTGTTGACATGTTGCCGGCAGAGGACCACCCAGGAACTAATAATAATTGATCCATAATTCAATCCTCTGGTCCCCTTCCTCACCAGATGCCTCGCAAGGCCTCCTGAATCCAAGGTGGACTTAGGAAGATCTGCAGTTTGAGGTGCACTGGAAACATCCAACAGACTGGCTGTGTGTGCAAATATCTCTATTTAACTGAGACCTAGAAGCTCAGCAAAACATGGTGACCATGGCTGATGGACTGGATTCAAATCACATTTAGGAGAAGCAGGTACTTGGGAAAGACATATGGATCCCTCTTTGCCTCAGTTCCCTGTCCTGAGTTGGAGAAAGGTTAACATGGCCTATTTTTAGTATTATGAGGCCAAGAATGATTAAGTACAGGTAAAATATTAGAAAAATAAAGGAGGGACTTCCTGGGCAGTCCAGTGGGTAAGAATCTGCCTCTCAACGCAAGGGACAGGGTTTGATTTCTGGTCGGCAAACTCTGGTCCCACAGGCCTCTGAGCAGTTAAGCCCACATGTTGCAACTACCGAGGTCAAGCACCACAAGTAGAGAGTCAGTGTCCTGCAACGAAAGAGCTGCACGATGTGATGAAGATTCCACGTGCCACAACTAAGACCCCATGCAGCCAAATAATTAAGTGATAGACAGACAAATAAATAAATAAATAGAAAAGTAAAGGACTGGTGCTTCATAATTTCTCTGTAAGTGTTCAACCTTGAATGATGGCAACAATAAGATGGACCTTCAGTAGTGGTTGAAAGCAGAGAGGGCATTTTGAATGGCTCCAATAAGTGGAGATGGAAGCTTATTCTTCAGCTTTTTCACCAAAACAAGTTTTTAGAGTGCATAGAGAGTAGTATCACCTCTTCGGACACCCAGCCCTGTTCAAGAGGAAGGGTGGACAAAGTGTGGGCTGTACTCCATATGTTACATTAGATGGTGTTGAAATTTAGAGAGATGAAGTGATTTTCCAAGGGTCACACAATGATTAATAGTGGATCCAGGACAGAAATATAGATGGTTCCCTGAGTACACAGATGCCTGCACCCCTGAGATCTGTGTTAAAACCCCTTACCTAGGACCTCAACCCTACCTCCAACTCAAATTATCCTGCCCCTAGTTTTCTGGGGATGAGAGCTGATGCCCTGAAGAAAGTGCCTCAGCCTTAATAAGAGCTCAAATCCTCCTTCTACCACTCATCTCTATATCTCAGTTCCTGATCCCAAATACAAGTTTCCTCTGAGCAAAGCCCCTCAGAAAGACCAGAGGATTCCAAGTCTGTCCATCCTTCAAAGCTTCTTCACACACCCAACCATCTCAGGAGCAGCCTTCCCAAAGCCCAGTCCACCTTGCTAAGTGACCAGTGGTCTGTTTGGCCAACAAGTTGGCTCAGAGCTCAGAACCTTCTAAACCAAAGGCCACATGATGGCTCTACCAAGAATTAGCTTCCCTTTAACTTGACCAAGTCTGGATGAGCAGTTAATGTGAGTTAACTGGGGAGGTGGCCATCTCTGCTGGCCTTTGGTGTCTTAATTAAGTCTGAGATGCTCAAAGTCTCATAGCTGATCTGAACTCTTATTTGAGCAGCCTGGACCAAGTGCTAGCTAAGAATGGGCAGGAGTTCAACCTTTCCCCACTAAAATTCTGACTCTATCAACTTCTCATCATGCTCTAGACCCTGGAATGGAAGACACAGAGCCCCATATTCTTTTTGAAAATCATCTCCATCCTCACAGCCTGGAGACTGTAACCCTAGATTCTCCTTGAGGATCAACAGACAGGCTCTCCTTCCCTTAGTGACCAAATGTTCATCCTACCAACCCAAAAGCACTATGCCATCTCACTAAACTCCTTGGCAACAGCCAAACAATGATCCAGCCCATATCCACCCATGGGAATCCCACCAGTAAATCCCAGTTTCTTTCCTTTTTAAGTCTCACGATTTACACTGCTAGTGTTTGTAGATTTGGGCAGCAGCATTTGAGAACAGTTGAGATGTAATTCCTTTTACTATAATGTCCAATGTTGGGGAGACACCATTTTTCTCCTCTGTTAGTTCTTTCCATCTGTTCTCTGGTAAGAGTGTGTACAAAACTGGCATTGGGAAATTGGAAATTTAGAAAGATATTTAAGGCAGCCTGCTGACAGGAGAATCAAAACATAATTTAAGGAATAATACAAAACTATAAGACACAGTTATAACTCTGTAGATAAATTAGAGTGATGGAAAAGAAAAATAATAAGATGAGGAAAATTCATCAGTAAAGGTTAACCAGCCCATTTGAAGGAACAGCATTCAGATGATCAGTGGGAACCTACCTCCCAAACAATTCAGGTTGCCCATTTCTCTTTGCCACCATACATGAAGCTCTCAGCTCGCAAACACACTGAATGCGGAATGTGTATCACCACATTACCATGGCGACCACACATCACAGAACCTTCAGAATTAACTGAACTCTGCACAGGATGAGTCCAACTGCCTCTGTCCAACTGCTACTGTCATTCTATGGACAAGTTTGGCTTTTCAGAGTAAACATTTTATTTCAAAAATTGAATCTCAGGCTCACATATTCCTCTCTGATCATGAAAATAATTTATATAAATGAAAATATTCTGTCCCCAAGCATAGCTGATAGTGAACATTTCGGGGTGAGGAGGGACAAATCTAACACATTGAGAATAAAAAGAGATTCTCAAGTTTGTGCTTCTAACACAGTGAGGAGAGAAAGCCTTCCTGCAGGGCCACACAAGGAGAAAAGACAAACAAACAAAAAAAGCTGAGCACCCAGAAAACTTTCTGCAAAGTGCTTTTCTAGGAAAGCTGAGGGAGTGGCCTGTTTACTTCTGGGGCCAGAGTCTTTGTTCTTGAGGTCAAGGCATGGTCAGGTCACGATGTTCTTGTGGTGGTGGTTTAATCACTGAGTCAAGTCCAACTCTTGTGGCCCCATGGACCGTAGCCTGTTGGGCTCCTCTGTCCATGGGATTCTCCAGGCAAAAATACTGGAGTGGGTTGCCATTTCCTTCTCCAGGTGACCTTCCCAACCCAAGAATCAAACTCAGGTCCCCTGTACTGCAGACAGGCTCTTTACCGATGGAGCTAAGAGGGAAGCCCTAATGTTGCTGTAAACCTCCCCACAAAACAAATGCTACTCTCAGTTCTGACAAGAAAGCATCAGGTCTCAGGCACCACCCTCTACCTCTGGGGTCCAGGCCCAGGCCAGGAGGAGGGGGTCCTGGGCAGTCAGGGTATCCGGCACCCAGTCGGGGTCCTATGTCCAGTGCCCGGCCCTGGCTGAGGGGGCAGGTCTCAGCGGGCAGCACCTCAGAGCCAAGTCCTAGACCCCACCCAACTTTCATCTCTCTTGGTGCCTGGTGCCCAGGACCCATCCAGGCCTCAGGCTGTTCATTTAAGCTGCAGAGACACACTTGTAGCAATTTCCAACTGGGTTAATCTTAATTCACAACAATTACTCTCTTTGATAGAGGTCCCAACTACAGAGGCAAGACTGAAATGATGTGTAAGGTCCTTGCACACCAACCTAACCTCCTGCCACCTCCTGGGGGTGGACAACCGATCAATGCTGGACCAAGTGTGAAACGTGAATGGAGAACAGGAGCTGGGAAACTCTTCCCTTAGTAGCCAGGGTCATATCCTCTAGCTGCCCAGGCATCTAGGGACCATGCCCATATCGTCCTCTGCAGCTTATAGGTCATGGAGGCAGGGTCTGGGGAAAGGTTCATTGCTTTGTGTTGGGAAGAACCTCTGGAGAAGGGAAAGGCTACCCAATTCAGCATTCTAGCCTGGAGAATGCCATGGACTGTATAGTCCATGGGGTAGCAAAGAGTCAGACACGACTGAGTGACTTTCACTTTCACTTCGGCGGCTTTGTGGCCTGATCTGGCCTGTGGGCACCCATGGCAAGGGCTCTGGGACTCTGTGGGTCACAGTCCCCGAACTGTCCTGGGCCCCCATCTCACCCACCTGCCCTGAGGCCTGAGGGCCTGGATAGCGCATGGAGAAAGCCTCTGTCCCAGACTCATCAAACTCTGGCGAGGACTGCTGACAGGTTTCCTGTTGGTGGAGCATGACCTCTAACCCTAGGCTAAGGGTCCCGCTAAATGTCTTACAATATTGACTGTGCACCCACCCCACCCCTAGTACAGTCTCCTCCACCCATTTCTACTCTTTCCGAGTCCCCAGACTTCCCTAGAAGAAACAAAGCCTAAGATTTAAATTTATACATCAGTGTCTCTTTTGCTGTCTTTTGGACTCTGTGGGAAAGGGAGAGGGTGGGATGATTTGGGAGAATGGCATTGAAACATGTATAGTATCATATATGAAATGAGTCGCCAGTCCAGGTTCGATGCACGATACTGGATGCTTGGGGCTGGTGCACAGGGATGACCCAGAGGGATGGTATGGGGAGGGAGGAAGGAGGAGGGTTCAGGATGGGGAACACATGTATACCTGTGCCAGATTCATTTTGATATATGGCAAAACCAATACAATATTGTAAAGTTAAAAAAATAAAATAAAATAAAAAGACTTTCCAAAAAAAACACAAAGATTTAACCTTAAAACAAAATTAAGTTTCATACCTAATGTATCCACTTGTACTCTTTATTTGGAGCCCCGTAAATTCTTCTCACAAAAATGAATGTTTTTGTCTTGTGTTGCAAGCGTGTTTTCAATTTATCACTACCTTTAATTTTTTTTTAATTTTTGTTTATTTGTTTTTGTCTGTGCTAGGTCTTCCTTGTCATGCTTGGCTTCTCTCTAGCTGTCTTGAGTAGGGACTTCTCTCTTGTTGTGGAGCACAGGCTCTAGGTGCACAGGCTTCAGTAGCTGTAACTCGCAGGCTCTAGAGCCCTGGGTCAGTAGCTGTGGTCCACTAGCTAGTTGCTCAGCGGCATGTGGGATCTTCCTAGACCAGGGACCAGATCCATGTTCCCTGCACTGGCAGGCAGATTCTGAACCCCTGGGACACTAAGGAAGTCCCATCACTGTCTATTTATTATGGTTACTTTTACTTATATCATGAAGACATTTATTTTCAAAAACATCAGTAATTTAAATATTTTTGTTATTTTGATTGTTAGAAGGAAAAGGGGAAGGATGTTATGACTAATATTTTTATTAAGGCCCAAATACTCCTTTAAAAAAGTTTTAATAAATAGGAAAATAACAGCAGGTGTTTAAAGACAACTTTTCTATTAAACAATTCTAAATATTTCTAAAGATGTTTGTCAAAATGGACTAATTAATTTTTTAGAGTAATGATAGAAAATTTCCTGATACAGGAAATATAATTATCCTGATATAGTCATAAATGGAATGGAGTATTTTGTAAAGCACATGTGATAATTTATGTCTCAAAAACCTGAAAACATTTTGGAAGTGATAATGATGGTATATCAATGATTAAGTCATTTTAACAAATTTCATTCACAATGTGTCTATTCATCAGATAATGAACCTGCAGTTGTTTTCTGAGAAAAGAGGGGCACATTCAATTCATGTTAGTTAAAGAACTTTAAAAGAATTTGTGGTTAAATTTGTTATGTCCTATTAATGATTTCAATGGTGGAGAATTCACTAAGTTTTAATACAGCTCCAATTTGCCAAGTATATTTGTATTTCTTTGACCAAGCAACATATTGGACTTTTTGAAAGTTTTCCTATAGTTGATTTAAGAACTATTTATAAAAGTTGGTGAATATTTATAATAATTAAACAGGATAAATTGTGTAAAACAAGGAAATGGGACCAACTTAGAGAATATCACTCTGTAAAGTGCATAGTGCCTCAAACATCCTAACTAAATTCTGCTGACTATAAGTAGTGTGAGCTATTCTTGTTATGGACTAAACCTGTGTCCCCACATAAATTTATATGTTGAAACCCTAACCTCCAGTGAGATGGACCCAGGAGGTGGGGCCTTTGGGAGGTCATTACATCATGAGGGTGGAGTCCCCATGACATTACCATCTTTCTACAAAGAGGAATAGAGCTCATCCTTTCTCTCTTTCTGCCACATGAAGATAAATGAGAAGGTGGCAAAATCTAAGGAAGACACATTCACCAGAACCTGACCTTGCTGAATCCTGACCTTGACTCTCAACCTTTAGACTAAACTATGAGAAACAAATAATTATTGTATAAGCACCCTCATCCAAGGTATTCTGTTACAACACCCCTAACTGACCTATCAACCTATCATTATGGATTTTGAGAGTAAAAATTTTCTTTAGCTATTTAGTTAATAGAAAGGAGCCACAGATCCTCCCAAAAACATTGCACTGGAAAGAGTTAAATAGGCAAGGAAAACTTTATTCAAGACATTGTGATAAAGGTCAAGACTATTGCAAGGAGAAAGACTGAACTCAACTCCCCTGAAACAAGTGACTGGGGATAGGGGGATTTGTAAACACTGAGTGAGCTAATGAGAACATAACACAGGCCCTCAGCCTCAAGGTTCCCATATGTGCTTAGTCATTGGCACTTGTGGAAATGAAGCTTCCACCTTTCCACACAGACTGGGACAAAGGGACCCATTTTTCAGATGATCACTTTTAGGAAGGCGGGCTCACAGGTTCTCAAGAAAGACATTCCTGGGTTGTAAAATGTTCACAGATCATCATGGTAGAGAAGGAACTCACACACCTTCTAAAGTAGATGGTCAAAGAATAAGAAGATCAAGAAAAAGTGTCTGGAATAAATTGGGAGATTGGGATTTATATTTACACACTGTTATATACAAAGTAGACAACTAATAAGGCTCTACTCTACAACACAGGGGACTCTCTTCAATACTCTATGTGCTGTGCTTAGTCAATCAGTCGTGCCCACATCTTTGTAACCCCGTTGACTGTAATCCATCAGGCTCCTCTGTCAATACTCTACAACGGATATATATATATATATATATATATATAAAGAGTCTAAAATAAGTGTATATATGTAACTGATTCACTGTGGTGTGTAGCAGAAACTAACATAACATTGTAAAGCAACTGTACTCCAAGACAAATTAGTTTTTAAAAGTGTCTGAAGTTTATACAAACTGTGGGGACTGTTAAGGCCCTTTTTGTAAAGCCCTAGTTCTTGCTTATTAACTCTTGATAGAAAGGGAAAAATAAACAAAAGAAAATCTGTTGATCTGGTAGACATGCACTGCTAATCATTTTACATTATGGTTTATTCATGAAGAACCTCTGAATACATGAAACAGTAAAAATAATCCCTCATCATTCTTGATAATACCTTTTTATTAATACATACTTTACAATTGTACATTTTAATGAAGGACAAATTGCTCAATGATATTAGAGTATATATTATAATGACTAATCTTGTAATGGTAACAGTGTGAGGGGCTAGAAGTCATCCCAGACTGCTATCAGCTTGGGATCCCTCTGAGACACCCAGACCCCTGAACAAATACAGACATGTGCTTATTCTTATTGGCAAGCATATTAGCCAGGGTAAAATTGAAGAAAATTTATTAAAATACAGTTTCTTGTTGTTGTTCAGTCATTAAGTCATGTCCGACTCTTTATGACTCCATAAACTGCAGCATGCAAGGTTTCCTAGTCCTTCACTGATTATGGTATTTGTATCATAATTAAATCCATTAGTGAGTACCTGGCATCACTTATTTCTCATTGAAAATATTTCCTAGTAAGAGTGTAATTAAATAAGTCTTGATCTTACTTTTAAATCTAAAATAGTCACTGTGTGACACTGCTGTTTTTCAGTCACTAAGTCATGTCCAGTTCTTCGCAACCCCATGGACTGCAATATGCCCGACTTCCCTGTCCTTCACTGTTTCTGGACTTTGCTCAAATTCATGTCCATTGAGTCAGTGATGCTAACTACCTCTAACTACCTCATCCTTTGCTGCCCTCTTCTCCTTTTGTCTTCAATCTATACCAGTATCAGGGATTTTTCCAATGAGTCTGATCTTCAAAACAGGTGGGTAAAATATTGGCACTTCAACTTCAGTCATTCCAATGAGTATTTGACGTTGATTTCCTTTAAGAGCGACTGGCTTGATCCCCTTGCAGTCAAATGGACTCTCAAGAGTCTTCTCCAACACCACAGTTCAAAAGCATCAACTCTTTGGTGCTCAGCCTTCTTTACAGTTGAACTCTCACATCCACACATGACTACTGGAAAACCACAGCCTTCACTATATGGAGCTTGGTTGGTAAAGTGATGTCTCTGCTTTTCAATACACTGTCATAGCTTTTCTTTCAAGGATAAAGTGTCTTAATTTCATGGCTGCAGTCACTGTCTGCAGTCACTTTGGAGCCTCCAAACAGCAGAGACAATTATTTGCCAACAAAGGTCCGTCTAGTCAAGGCTGTGGTTTTTCCAGTGGTCATGTATGGATGTGAGAGTTGGGCTGTGAAGAAAGCTGAGCTTCGAAATATTGATACTTTTGAACTGTGTTGTTGGAGAAGACTCTTGAGAGTCCCTTGGACTGCAAGGAGATCCAACCAGTCCATTCTAAAGGACATCAGCCCTGGCTGTTCTTTGGAAGGAGTGATGCTAAAGCTGAAACTCCAGTACTTTGGCCACCTCATGCAAAGAGTTGACTCATTGGAAAAGACTCTGATGCTGGGAGGGACTGGAAGCAGGAGGAAAAGGGGACAACAGAGGATGAGATGACTGGATGGCATCACTGACTTGATGGACATGAGTGTGAGTGAACTCCAGGAGTTGGTGATGGACAGGGAGGCCTGGCATGCTGCAATTCATGGGGTTGCAAAGAGTCGGACATGAGTGAGTGACTGAACTGAACTGAAAATAAAATCTCATTGTTTCCATTGTTTCCCCATCTATTTCTTATGGAGTGGTGGGACCAGATGCCATTCAGTTCAGTTCAGTTTAGTCACTCAGTCATATCTGACTCTTTGCTATCCCATGGACTGCAGCACACCAGGCCTCTCTGTCCATCACCAACTCCCAGAGTTTACTCAAACTCATGCCCATTGAGTCAGTGATGCCATCCAACCATCTCATCTTCAGTCGACCCCTTCTCCTCTTGCCCTCAGTCTTTCCCAACATCAGGGTCTTTTCAAATGAGTCAGCTCTTCGCATCAGGTGGCCAAAGTACTGGAGATTCAGCTTCAACATCAGTCCTTCCAATGAATATTCAGGACTGATTTCTTTTAGATGGACTGGTTGGATCTCCTTGCAGTCCAAGGGACTCTCAAGAGTCTTCTCTAACACCAAAGTTCAAAAACATCAATTCTTCAGTGCTCAGCTTTCCTTAGAGTCAAAATCTAACGTCCATACATGACTACTAGAAAAACCATAGCCTTGACTAGACGGACCTTTGTTGGCAAAGTAATGTCTCTGCTTTTTAACATGCTGTCTAGGTTGTTCATTATCTTAATGATAATATCAGATACCATTATCTTAATTTCTTCAATGCTGAGGTTTAAGCTAGCATTTTTTTTTTTACTCTCGTCTTTCACCTTTAGTTCCTTTTTGCTTTCTACCATGACTGGTTTTGAAATAGAAATTACTAGGCAGTCAGTGTAAAACTCTGAAACCTCAGTCTCGTTTTCAGTAAACATCCTGCTCCCTTGTCCTGAATTCTTGGAATGTGTCTTTAGTCTGATTAATTTTCAGCACTCAGATCCAAAGAAGAGCATCAATTAAATTCTGTTCCATATGCTTGAGGGAGAAACAATGGTGATCATTAATCTTAAGCCCATACCTCTGGCCCATAGTAAAATGGACAGAGGGCATGAAAAAGGGCAGTGACTTAATCCAAGGATCAAAAGAAGTCATAAAGATGACGTTAAGTATCTTGACCGTTGAAGTGAATGTTTAGAAATAATGTGATTTGCTGCTGCTAAGTCGCTTCAGTCGAGTCTGACTCTGTGCAACCCCATAGATGGCAGCCCACCAGGCTGCCCCATCCCTGGGATTCTCCAGGCAAGAGTACTGGAGTGGGGTGCCATTGCCTTCTCCGAATGTGATTTAAAGGAAGGCTATAAAAACCACCTTGGGGATTCTTTACCCCCTCTGTATGCTGAGTGTCTATTCTGAGAGCTTTGTAATTTCCTCCTCCAAAATAAATCTTATTCAGTTACTACCATGAGTGTTTGCATGTTCATGGATTCCATTCTTTGGCTGCGTGGACAACAACTCGGATTCCTGTCTCATCTTTTGGCGGCTCGTCTGGAAATCCTGAATGCCTACTCAAGGTAAGCACAGACACTCACTCTCAAATCTGTCATTCACTTCTCATTACCTAATCCAGCTGCATGATCTCTTAAGCCACTCTATTTCACAAGCCTGCCTGAGTTCCAAAGGCAGACAGTGTTAGTAGACAGTGGCCTCGGGTCTCGGTATTAGCCAGCAGATTGACCTGGGGTGCTGAGGAAACTCTCTGCTAGGCTGCTGCCTTAGTGAGAACTGCAGGACATCTACCATTTCTCTTTCCTAACATTTAGAGGTTATGAGAGTTTTCATTTAAGGTAGGATCATTTCGGAGTGTGTGTAAATACTACTAACCTTGTTCACTACATAGCTTGCTTTAGGGGAACTCCAGTTCAGGCACACTCAATGTTCAAGAGCACAGCAAGTCCACCAACTTAGGCTCTCACTCTATATCTATCTCTAGGTGGAAAGGAAGATAGAGACAGGAAGAGGACAACAGTCCAGGGTAATTGGATAATGATGCTCAAGACCAGGTGCACTCCAGAGTTGAGGGAAGCATACTTTATTGTTGTTTCTTTTCTCCCACTGTGCAAGGTGGGGACACCCTCTATCAGAAGAACCAGAGAAAAGACGAAGAGCACTGGACACTGGTCTTTTGTCTTTGAGATGGGAGCCACCTCTTCTTGCCTTACACCCAGCTCAAGGCGGATGCATTTGCAAAGTATACCGAAGAACTAGAAGAAGTTTGACCCTTAGACTTTGTTAAAGAAGTGTATGATCTTTTTCTGCACCAAGGCATAGCCTCAATAGGTTATATCTGATGGTGAAAAATGGTCCCCTGAGGGCTCATTTGACTATAATACCATCCTCCAACTAGACATCTTTCGTAGACCAGAAGGAAAATGGTCAGAAGTGCCATATATACAGGCTTTGTCTTGAGAGAAAACGCTCTTATCCAGGAGTTGTGGGCTTGCTACTTCCATGCTGCCTATAACTTCCTCCAAGTCCTCAGGTCCAAACTGTCGCCCTTAACCAGAGCTGCCCAAACCTAGCCCACAGGAGCCTCCACAATCTCTGGTAATGCCTTGGGCACCAGCAGCAGTACCTACCCCAGTGGCTCCTAACCCAACACTGGTGATCTCTAGGCTATATCCTCCCCTCCTTCCATTACAAGAAGCTCCTAATGGGGACTTGGGAGCCACAGGAGCCCATGTTCCTTCCCCCCTCCGAGATTTAAGGCAAAGTAAATTAGACCTAGGAAGCTTTACTGAAGATCCTGACAATTATATAAGTGTTTTCCAGGGTCTAAACCAATCTTTGAAATGGCATGGAAAGATATTATGCTAATCCTGACTAGCACCCTTACTGACAATGAAAGAAGTAGTAATTAAAAATGCCCAGGGATGGGGTGATGAATGGTAAGCTATTGGCATGCAGGGGAGACGTGACAGTGAGTCAGCATGGTTACCTACCGGGCTACACGCAGTGCCCATAGCCGATCCTAATTGGGCACATGACAAAGACAGTGATGACTGGAAGAGAGTTCACTTTATCACTTGCATTAGGGAAGACTTAAGAAAATCATGAGCTAAGCCCCTAGACTACTCCAAAGTATCTGGAGTGACTCAGGAAACGGAGGAAATTCACATAGCTTTTCTGGAAAGGCTCAGGGAGGCACTGAAAAAGCACACTAATTTGGACCCAGATGCCCCAAACTTATTCTTAAAGACAAATTTATTACTCAGTCGACTCCAGATATTCAGAGGAAACTAAAAACTGGCCTTTGGCCCCCATATAGATTTAGAGGGCCTCGTTTAAGGAACATAATACTTCTCAAAATAGTCTGGAGTTAAAACTCACCTCCAGGTCCTCCTCACCATTCTATGCAAAACAAAGAACTCTGACGTGAAGAAAAAAAATGGACAATAAGGTTGATCATGCGCAGCTCCTAGCTGGTCCCAGCTGGTCTCCAGAATTCCTTGCCCCAGCCGTTTATGAAATAACTACTCTGAACACTTCCCTGGCTTCCCTGTGGCTCAGATGGTAAAGCGTCTGCCTACAATGCAGGAGACCCGGGTTCAATCCCTGGGTTGGGAAGATCTCCTGGAGAAAAAATGGCAACCCATTCCAGTATTCTTGCCTGGAAAATCCCATGGACAGAGGAGCCTGATAGGGCTACAGTCCATGGGGTGCAAGAGTTGGACACGACTGAGCGACCTCACTCACTCCAAATAATCTTGGAAAAGAACAGGCCCCCTTAACAGTAAATGTCCACATATATGCCTATATATACTTACTCTTTTCTTGGGGTAGTGCAGCAGCTCACTACTCTGACTGCTGCCCCTTCTTGCCTCATTAAAGGTGAATGTTCCATAAAGTGCCGGTCTCCTTCTTTTTCTGAACCTTGCCTCCTCTAACTCCCTTACCCTACACTGGTAAGAGCTGCCACATCAGTACTCCTAAACAGCAATCAGGAAGAACCTAAAAAAAAGAGAATAGAGATAAGAGAAAGGCCGAAGCTCTCATTACGGCCCTACAGGGAGTTAACTTTAGGGCTACAAAGGAGGGAGGACAAAAGCAGAAACCTGGCGTCTGTTTTTGTTGTGGCAAGGATGGACACTTTAAGGGACAATGCCCCCAAGGCAAGCAGAGGCCACCACCAAGGCCCTGCCCCACTTGCAAGGGAGATCACTGGGAGAGTAATATCCCCAAGGACGTAGGTTTCAGGGGTCAGAAACTCAGACACAAGATCAAGATTCACGGGGCCCAGGGCTTCCCACTTTGGCTTCTGTCCTCATTACCACACAGGAGCCTCAGGTGACTCTAACTAGAAGAGGCCATCCTGTTAAATTCCTACTGGATACAGGAGCCACTTTCTCAACCCTCCTGTGTAATCCGGGTCCTCCTTCTACTAAGTCAGCTACTAAAGGTGGCATTTCTGGAAAGCCAATTACAAAATTCTTTACACAACAGTTGAGTTGTAACTGGGATTCTCTTCCTTTTTCTCATGTGTATATGTGCATGTGCTCAGTCGTGTCTGCAGCTCTGACTTTATGACCCCATGGACTGCAGCCCGCCAGACTCCTCTGTCCAAGGGATTTTTCAGGCAAGAATACAGGAGGAGGTTGCCATTTCCTCCTCCAGGGGATCTCCCCCACTCAGGGATCGAATTTGCATCTTTTGCAACTGCCTGCATTAGCAGGCTGATTTTTTTCTACTGCGCCACCTGGGAATCCCAAGTGAGCACAGGGTGCCTGGCGTGCTGGGCGTGGGGTGAAAGGCAGTGGCACCGAAACTCCACGAGGTGAGGAAGGCGGAGGGCGATCACCCCAGGCCGGCCGACTGTCTCCTCCCACGGCGAGGCCAAAAGATCCCCCACACTCCATCCACGAGGGATGCAGAGTGCTGCCCCAAAGTTCTGTTGGGGAGACCGTCCTCGAGGGCCTGGTGGGCCGGAAGTGGGGCTAAGGACACCAGCCGGGCACATCGGAGACGGTCGTGGCACCCTCACTTTCACCCCCCTGGGGGTGGCGGTATAGGCAAGGTAGCCAGCCCGTGACCCGCGCACACTGGGACAAGCGCACCGCAGGGGGCACAGGCGCTCCTCCTGGTCCAGCAGGCAACAACATCGGTGGACAGAAGGCGGCAAAGGGCAATGGAGCCGGGGCAAGGCGGGCCGGGAAAGCGAGACGCACCAAGGCGCAGCCCCAGGGATCAGAGGACAGGAGGACGAGGCACCAATGGAGTGCGGCCACGTAGGCCCACGTGGCAAAGACGCGGCAGAGGCACAGACCCGACGGTGGAGGTGGGGTGGCCGCGAGCGACAGTGAGGGGCCCGGAAGCCATTCAAAACGACCCGGAAGCAAAGCAGCTACCGCGTCACGCCACGGAATCTCACCGCCAGAAGCCTCCAGCACAGGAGCGGTCCCTGGCACCCAGGACGTCTACTGCCCTTCCTGGTCCCCATGGGGCCCCACTCTCCAGGCTTGCGCCCATCACCGCCAACACCCAGAGCCACAACTGGTCCTGGAGAACACTCTCCGGCTTCCCGCTGTGTACCAGCGCCTCCACAGCCCTCACGTGCAACTTGCTCTGCCCAGCCCTCATGTGCAACTTGCTCTGCCCAGCCCTCACGTGCAACTTGCTCTGCCCATCTTCCCCCCTTGGGGACCGAGAGCACTTCTCTGCCCGGAGATGCCACCGGCTATGGAGGCCAGGGAAGGACACCACATGAGGTGAGACAGGTTAGGACCTAAACCGGGTAAGGGGGTGCTGAGCGGTCACCTCTGTGGGGTGGGCCGGGAGCTGGGGAAAGCCGGAAGTGACAGGGAAGGGCAACAAACACGCTCAGGGAGGGCCGGCGGAGAGGGGCACCAACGCTGTCTGGTGATCAGAAAGACGGAGTCACGGCCGGCCACCCAGTTTTCAAGTAGGAATATGGCTATTTTTAAACAAAATGCGTCCACACCTGTTAAAGGATTTTGAGAGGCAGATTGGAACCGCTCACCCTTATATGTACTATCAGCTGATTGAGTAGAATGATTTGAATTTGTTTCATGAATATAAAGATATTTTGCTGCTTTGTTTTCCAAAGGTATACTACAGATTTACACTCCAAACAGTAACAGAGATGAATTTCAGGTGTTTAATGCATTCATCACCTTTTGGTAATTTTTTTTTCTTTTTTGTTTTATTCATCCTGTGGAGTATGTAATGGATCCTAGTTTTCTTGAATACGTATTTTTTCTGATGACTAATGATATTATGCAAGTAAGTTTTGTGGTCATCCCTTTATTTTTGCCAACTTTTGTTGTGTTATTTGCCTTCAGATCAGATCCGATCAGTCGCTCAGTTGCGTCCGACTCTTTGCCACCCCATGAATCGGAGCACGCCAGGTCTCCCTGCCCATCACCAACTCCCAGAGTTCACTCAGACTCACGTCCATCGAGTCAGTGATGCCATCCAGCCATCTCATCCTCTGTCGTCCCCTTCTCCTCTTGCCCCCAATCCCTCCCAGCATCAGAGACTTTTCCAATGAGTCGACTCTTTGCATGAGGTGGCCAAAGTACTGGAGTTTCAGCTTTAGCATCATTTCTTCCAAAGAAATCCCGGGACTAATCTCCTTCAGAATGGACTGGTTGGATCTCCTTGCAGTCCAAGGGACTCTCAAGAGTCTTCTCCAACACCACAGTTCAAAAGCATCAATTCTTTAGCGCTGAGGGTTCTTCACAGTCCAACTCTCACATCCATACATGACCACAGGAAAAACCATAGCCTCGACTAGATGAACCTTTGTTGGCAAAGTAATATCTCTACTTTTGAATATGCTATCTAGGTTGGTCATAACTTTCCTTCCAAGGAGTAAGCGTCTTTTAGTTTCATCGCTGCAGTCACCATCTGTAGTGATTTTGGAACCCAGAAAAATAAAGTCTGACACTGTTTGCACTGTTTCCCCATCTATTTCCCATGAAGTGATGGGACCGGATGCCATAATCTTCGTTTTCTGAATATTGAGCTTTAAGCCACTTTTTCACTCTCCACTTTAACTTTCATCAAGAGGCTTTTGAGTTCCTCTTCACTTTCTGCCATAAGGGTGGTGTCATCTGCATATCTGAGGTTATTGATATTTCTCCTGGCAATCTTGATTCCAGCTTGTGTTTCTTCCAGTCCAGCGTTTCTGATGATGTACTCTGCGTATAAGTTAAATAAACAGGGTGACAATATACAGCCTTGACGTACTCCTTTTCCTATTTGGAACCAGTCTGTTGTTCCATGTCCAGTTCTAACTGTTGCTTCCTGACCTGCATACAAATTTCTAAAGAGGCAGGTCAGGTGGTCTGGTATTCCCATCTCTTTCAGAATTTTTCCACAGTTTATTGTGATCCACACAGTGTTAGGATGCCATATTTATCTTTCTCTTCTGACTTGCTTCACTCTGTAATAGGCTCTAGGTTTATTCACCTCATTAGAAGGGACTGAAGTGTTCATTTTTTGATGGAATAATATGTACCACAGCTTCTTTATCTATTCATCTGTCGATAGACATCTAGATTGCGTCCATGTTCTAGCTGTTGTAAATAGTACTGTAATGAACAGTGGGGTACATGTGTTTTTTTTCAATTTCTCTAACCTGACATATTTTTAATAAGCTTTATTTGTGGTAAATAATAACTATAAAATAATAAAACTTATTCAGAGTTTCTTTTTACAATATTTTTTAACTCTGATGCAATATATATATTTGTGTGTGTATATATATGTATATAAGCATAGTTAGAAAATGAACATTTACCAGTAATTTCAAGAACTACAAAAGTATTAATAGTATTGAATCTAGATGTCTGATTTAGTGTAGTTTAATTTCACTCTATTTTATTCCATAGTTTATTACTCTTTTAAATGTAAGTTATGCTTTCAGATATAATTTTGAACACCTTTTTCAGACTTATTTCAAGACTTTGAAATGTTGCTCTTTACAAATTAATTTTATCAGAAATCATTTTTTAGCTGTCAACTTTGTTGGGATTTTCAGGATTGCATTTCTTATTGTTTCGTTTTACCTTTTGTTGAGAGTTCATTTTCAGCAAGAGCTTTTGGATATTTTTTTCTCTTTTCTTCTGTTTGGCATTTTGAAATTATGTAGCTCATAAGGAATTACAGCCTTAATTCATGTTTGAGCGAGTGAGTGCTGAGTCACTCAGTCGTGTCCAACTCTTTGTGTCCCCATGAACTGTGCCCACCAGGCTGCTCTGTCCATGGAATTTTCCAGGCAAGAGTACTGGAGTGTGCTGACATTTCCTCCTCCAGGGGATCTTCCCAGTCCAGAGAGATATGTTTAGTAGTATTTAATTATTTTCCCTTTTTTTATTCACTGAGAGCAGTGGAAATATTGAACTCGAGTATTATGTTAACCTGAGGTCTCCATAATCCTAACAGGTAAATTAGCATACCAACCGAGAAGGAGCGATACTCATGTGATAGACAAATTCTCTGTTCTCAGGAATTTATTTCATATATGAACCCAACTGTCTTTTTTCGCTTTCTTCATGTTCATAGTTGCTGTGATTTTAAATAAAGGGCAACATCAAGGCTAGAAATAACTTGCTGTACTGTGCCAGTTGTTTGGGCTGACTTTCAAAACTGCTTCAGAATCAGATAGAAAAAGCAATTTTCAATTATTCAAAATAAGTACAATGTACCTTGACAATATAATAGGTAACCTAAACTGTATACAAAGGGTCATTCTATGTCATATTGCCTTCAAATTTATGATTTTGAGGAACCATTGAGAATTTTTATGCAGCATTAATGACATT
Source organism: Bos grunniens (assembly GCF_055505025.1). Lineage (NCBI taxonomy): Eukaryota > Metazoa > Chordata > Mammalia > Artiodactyla > Bovidae > Bos > Bos grunniens. Next base: position 74,506,141 of record NC_141180.1, on the reverse strand, counting down.
TTAATCTATGCTGATTCATTTATTTAGATTAGAAAGTGTTATGTTTTCTAGTTTTGTGGATAACATCTCGATAACATTGCTTGTGTAATCATATGTACTAGTAAGTATAGTATATCAGCAACTTCATTTTTTAGTTTGAACTATTTCTGTTACATATATTTTATTTCTTTTTTCTTTTGGAAAAGTTACAGTGACATAAAAATTAATTTACTTAAATTTACAAAATACGTTATAGGAGCCCGAAAACCGGTGCCTCTCACTTTGGCCTATACAGACACGACTGGAAATTGAAATGCTATGAGGAACTGATATGCTTGTATCTATCATTAGTGTTTATGTGGTAAGTGTTTTCAGCTATTCATGAGTTCTGATGTTTGTTTCACAGTAAGAACTACCTAGTCAAATACCTTAGCTTTATGACTGAGAAAAACAAGGATCAGACTTGTGACATTTGTTATAAACTGTCACAAGTTGGAATGCATTCTTAAGATGATAAAAATTTATAAGTAAATGGATACAATTCTTTGACATTAAGCATTGTAAGACTGTACACTTAAGCTTAAACTGTAAAACTCCTACATTAACAGTTAAAAAGTATATTCAAGTTCAAGAAATGTGTTATAATTTTTTATATAAATTTATTTATTTTAATTGGAGGTTAATTACTTTACGATATTGTATTGGTTTTGCTTAACCTAATTATTTCTTACCTAATACAGTAGCCTGTAATTGGATTACTCCCATCAGATAATTCAGTTGTAAGAAAACATAATTTAGCAATGGACTGGAATATATAATGGCTGCTTCTATGTACTATTCTGCTTAAGTGCATGCTGTCATGTTTGTGACACCAAGCACTGCTCTGTCCGTGGAAGTTTCCAGCAAGAATACTGAAGTGAGTTACCACTTCCTCCTCCAGGGGATCTTCCTGACCTAGGGATCAAACCCAATTCTCCTGTGTCTCTTGCATTGGCAGGCAGATTCTTTACCACTGACCCACCTTAGAACTTTGTTCATTACTTCCTACAGTGCTGATCTATGCAAAACAAATTACACACCTTCATTATCCTAAACTAATGTCGGCCATGAAGTCTCCTGAATAACAACATTTAACTTTGTTAGGGAAATCAGGTGTGACAGCAATGCAGATTTTTGGTTGATTATTGGTAAGCAATAAATAATAGCTTGTTTTATTTAGGTTAGGCTGTGTGACTTCAAAAAACAAAAGTTTAAAAATATTCCATAAAATGGTTATTTTCTACGTTATATAGATGTTCTAAATAAATATTTTAGTCAGTACTTTTTATATATATCAGAAGATGGAATGTAAACAAAATGTCCACTTGAAGGTAGAAGGTTAACTATATTAATTTAGATCCACAAAATTTGTTTTCTAAGTGTGAATGAGTGTTATCCAATTTTTATGTTTCTTTCTGTGAAAATGAGATTTCTTGTTTTAAAATGTGCTCTTGCATACGTGCCTTACTCCTTTTCAGAGAATTAATGTGGTTTGCATGATTTCTCAGACAGGACTCTTGGTGTCTCTTTTTTTCATCTGGACTGGTATGAGTCCTGACCTTTTGTAAGGTCTGTATGGACACAGGAATCTTATAGAAAAGTACACTCTAGAGAAACACAAGTGATGTTCTGTTCTTCTTGGTCACATTTCTGTCTTATATCAGAAAGTTTTGGTTCTTATTCTGATCAAAAAAAAGTGATATTTATTATGTCTTATCAGTTATTTTATTTTTTACTATAAAAGTACATTTAATTATACTTGCAAAGTTACTTGCTCACCTATTTTCTGTATTGAAATCTAATTCTTTAATTTCTTTTTTATATTTTCCCTTGTGTCCAGGAATAATAATAATTACATTTACACTCGTTAGGTGTAGCAACTAGTTTAAACACACACACATAATTTATTCTTCACAACAGTTTTATGAAATAGATGTTATTACATCTCAGATTAGGAAGACAAGATAGGAAAAGGATGACTAACCACTCCTAGGATACAGACCAAGTAAATGGTAAACTAAGGATTCATACTCAAGCAGCCTAATTTCTTAGTTCATATCTTTTAAAATTTATTTTATATCTCACATGGCATTTTTACTACTTTCTTCATTAAAATTATATGTAATATAAAATAAAACAAAGTAATTGTGCCAAACAACTGACAATGTACTCCAGTTCAGTTCAGTTCAGTCACTCACTCATGTCTGACTCTTTGTGACCCCATCGACTGCAGCTTGCCAGGCTTCCCTGTCCATCACCACCTCCCAGAGCTTGCTCAAGCTCATGTCCATCGAGTCGGTGATGGCAGTGGCACTGAACAACCTCTCTATCTGCCAGTAATGCTTCGAGCTCCGTTAGATCTGCTGACCCATGGGACTTAAGTGGCAGAGCAGTTGCAGCTGGTGCCCCTGGGCTTCCAGTCTGCTGCAGTCTTCCTGTCTGACTGCTGCCTGTAGACATTAAGCTTCAGCTCGGTGTTGAATATTCTCTGAGTCTTAATGAATATTGCTTGTATACGTGAGTAGAAATAGGATGTTTAAATTATTTTGCATCTTCTTATTTATTTTTCTATGCCTGTTCATCATGAGGCAAGATATTCTGACCTACCAAGGCACAGAGTCAGGCATGTATGACAGTGCTCCATTATCAAATGGAAGTGGGGATGAAGGAGGGCTGAGGGAAAAGTAGCTTGTGTGAAGGAAGTAGCTCACATGTCCATGGCTCCAACTCATATATCACATTCTTGAGCCCAATAAAGACAGTACTGTGGTATATAAAGAGACCACCCAAAGCTGACAGCTGTGGCCACGTAGTTTCTGTCTGGGGGTACCTCTAAAGGACAGGGCTGAATGGAGACTCGACCAGGAGACTTGTAACAGAGCATGGCCAAGAGCAGACCTCAGCACAGCCGTACCTGTGAGCTATTACTCTGCACCCTGTTACCAGGCAACAAGTCCTGTTCAGCAGTTTGCAATGGGTTCCTCCCCTCAAGGAAGCAACTGTCAGTGAGTGACCATTAGTGGGGACATTCAGGCAAGGTCAGTGGGGCAGGGGTTGTCACATGGACAGTGAAGTAAGAGTCAATCCTGGCCTCCCCTCCAGGGTGCTCCAGTTAATCCAGCCTCAGACCAGCGGTGACCTGGGGGCCCAGGAGACGTATGGAGGGCTGTGTCCTGTTGACCTCCAGAGCCCTCACTGTGGCCCCTACTGGCTGGGCCCAGGCCTTGAGGAGGCAGTGACCCTCTCCCCGCCTCTGCCACCTCCTGGCAGCACCGTCTGCCTGGGATGCCATCTGCAAGACCTGCTCCCACACCCTCCACCACATGGCCGGCCTGAGGAGCCTGAGCGCCATTTGGGTTTGGCACCTGGCTCCCTCAGTGACGACGGCTGAGAAAGGTCTGAGGACCCAGCACTTAGGGCGCTGGCAGCTGAGCTCTGACTCTGCCAGGACTGGACCCTGGAGGGTAAGTCGTGCCTCAGGACCTGCCCTTTCTTGTCAGAACAGAGACTAACTGAGATATTTACAGGAACAGTTACCTGACCATGACCTGACCCCCAGAACAAGGGCTCTGACACTAAGATGTTTAAACAACTCACCACGCTCCTACCTCAGATTTCTAGGAAAGGGCTTCACTGAGAGCTTTCAGGGAGTTTGGGGGTTTTTAAGGCATGAGCCACTCCTCTCCTTCCAGGGCCCTCAGTACATCTTTCTGGGCTCCGCACTGTGACCTTCTGTTCTTGTTTAGCCTCCCTGTAAGTTGGGCATAGGGACTTGTTTTTCAGTAAAAGGCAGAGCTTCAGACAGGGTAATTGCCTGTTTGCTTTTGCCTATAAGGAGAAATGCCAAATGACCAGCTCAGTACCAATTCATGAAATGTGGCCAGTGGTTTGGTGAAATGATCAGGGCACAATTGGAAGATTCATGGGAAAAAAGTCCTGAAGATGGTATGTAGATAGATGTCTTTGGAAACAGGATAGGGAGATATTCGTGTTCAATGTGAATTAGTAAAAAGAAAACAAAACAAACAAACAAAAAAAGAGGGGCTTTAGCAATCAAGTGATAAGACGGCCTCTACTATGAATGTCTGTGAGCATCCTGCTCAGCCACCTCTGTCTTTGCTCAGTGATTCATGTTAACAAAGCAGCCCTGGTGACAAGGATGGGATCAGCATGATCTTAGCAATGCTGAATTCCACCCCCAAGGCTGGCCTGGCTGTAGACTCTGTTGAGTGTCCATATCCCAACAACAGAGACTGACCCTGAGTTCTCTGAGGTGATCAGCCAGCTACCTGGTGGCTGGCTGACTGCATTAAATTCCTTTCTTTATCGAATTGGATAACATCTTGCTTTTCCTGGAAAATACACTCACTCAGAAAATGAATTTGCTTTCCTTGTCCACAGTGCTTCCCCCAAGACTACCATGACTGCTATATCCACCGTCATGGTTTCCCACACAGCTTTGCTTCTGAACTAAATCCTGCAGAATTCCCTTTCTAGTGAGTTTCTACATCGGGTAGGCTGCAGGAGCTACACTCCTGTGAAACTTCAAGGAGGCTTTGAAATAACTATTTTATAGTGCACACACATACCTCCTAATGACCTAGTTACGTACTCATCTTTGCACTGCTGTGTAGGAATTTTGAAGCTGCAATTAAATTGATTTAATGGATCAGACCTAAGCAGTCAATTTTATTAAAAGATATATCATCTTGGGTGGGCCAAATTTAATTAATCAAAAGGCCTTTAAAAGAGGGTGTGGGCATGTTAGTTGCTAAGATGTGTCTGAGTCTTTTGTGACCCCATGGATGGAAGCCCAGCAGGCTCCTCTGTTCATGGGGTTTCCCAGCCAAGAATCCTGAAGCGGATTGTTATTTCCTTTTCCAGGGCATCTTCCTGATGCAGGGATCAAACCCAGGTCTCCTGCATTAGCAAATGGCTTCCTTAGCATTGAGCGACATGGGAAATTCTGTTAAAAAAGGGTAGACCCTTTCCATGCCCAGAGTTTCCACTTATGATTTTTTTTTCATTTTTTTAAAATTATATTTTATTTTTAAACTTTACATAATTGTATTAGTTTTGCCAAATATCAAAATGAATCCATCACAGGTATACATGTGCTCCCCATCCTGAACCCTCCTCCCTCCTCCCTCCCCATACCATCCCTCTGGGTGGTCCCAGTGCACCAGCCCCAAGCATCCAGTATCATGCATTGAACCTGGACTGGCATCTCGTTTCATACATGATATTTTACATGTTTCAATGCCATTCTCCCAAATCTTCCCACCCTCTCCCTCTCCCACAGAGTCCATAAGACTGTTTCATACATCAGTGTCTCTTTTGCTGTCTCATACACAGGGTTATTGTTATCATCTTTCTAAATTCCATATACATGCGTTAGTATACTGTATTGGTGTTTTTCCTTCTGGCTTACTTCACTCTGTATAATAGGCTCCAGTTTCATCCACCTCATTAGAACTGATTCAAATGAATTCTTTTTAATGGCTGAGTAATACTCCATTGTGTATATGTACCACAGCTTTCTTATCCATTCATCTGCTGATGGACATCTAGGTTGCTTCCATGTCCTGGCTATTATAAACAGTGCTGCGATGAACACTGGGGTACACGTGTCTCTTTCTCTTCTGGTTTCCTCAGTGTATATGCCCAGCAGTGGGATTGCTGGATCATAAGGCAGTTCTATTTCCAGTTTTTTAAGGAATCTCCACACTGTTCTCCATAGTGGCTGTACTAGTTTGCATTCCTACCAACAGTATAAGAGGGTTCCCTTTCCTCCACACCCTCTCCAACATTTATTATTTGTAGACTTTTGGATCGCAGCCATTCTGACTGGTGTGAAATGGTACCTCATAGTGGTCTTGATTTGCATTTCTCTGATAATGAGTGATGTTGAGCATCTTTTCATGTGTTTGTTAGCCATCTGTATGTCTTCTTTGGAGAAATGTCTATTTAGTTCTTTGGCCCATTTTTTGATTGGGTCATTTATTTTTCTGGTCCAGTCATGATTTTTAGCTCATGAGTGTATGCCTTGCCAAAGTTCTCTTCTTTAATCAGCCACCAGAAATGAGTGAACCAATCCCTTGTAATAAGTACTGCTTCTTTTATTGAATTTCTGTGCACAAAAGTAATTCATGTTATTAGAGATTATTTCTAACACCACAAGAAGCACTTTTATTAATTACATTTCTTTACTTTTGATTATAATTTTTACAACTGATGGACCAATGTAGTCACATGATTATTATTAAGTAAGCACCATAATTTATGTTAGGCATCACTCTTCCTGTTGTACAGTTTTGTGGGTTTTGACAAATGCATCATGCCACGTGTCCACCATTGTAATATTGTATAGATAGTTTTAGGACCCTAAAGACCCCTGGGACCCACTTATTCATCCCTCTTTCTCCTCTCATTCCACAAAACTCTTCGACCAAACTTCTGGCAATCCCTGATCTTTTCAACACCTGTAGAACTTTGCCTTTTCCAGAATGTCAGATAGGTGAAAGCATCCCTTTTGATTGAGGATTTTGAGAATGACTTCTTTCACTTAGTAATAGCTCTTTAAACCTTCTCCATTTCTTTCAAGGCTCAGTAACCCATTTCCTTTACTTACTAAATAATAATCTTTTGTATGAATGCATCACAGTTTATTCACTTACTGAAGGACAACTTGATTACTTCCAATTTTTGGCAATTATGAATAAAGTTGCTCTGAACTTCTGTGTGGAAGCTTTCATGTTTTCAGTGCATTTGAATAATTAACTAGGAGTGTGATTGCTGTATTACATGATAGGTAGCCTATATTTAGCTTCATAAGAAGCCCATAAAGTGCTTGTACCGTTTTACATTCCAACAGTTAATAAATTGAGTTCCTGTTGCTCTGTATCTTCACCAATATATGGGATTTTCTGTTTATTGGAGTTTAGCCACTCGATAATTGGCGTAGTGGTATCTCCTTTTAACAGAAATTAATTTTTCATTCTTTCTTACTTTACTTGAGACCTTACTTTTGTATTTATTTATTTAGTAGTGTAGCTATACTGTAGTACCTGGAAACTTTAATCCTAGAACCAGGTTTTTTAGATTCAAATTCTAACTCTACCTTTTACCCCTTGGTGACATAGGTTAGCTATTTAACATGTGCTTCAGTAACCTTATGGGTTTCCACAGTAAAGAGCTCAGATGCTAAAGAAATCCACCTGCAGTGCACGAGACCTGGGTTTGTACCCTGGATCTGGAAGATCCCCTGCAGAAGGGAATGGCAACCCACTCCAGTATTCTTTGGTGAATCCAGTGTACAGAGGTTTTAGTCCATGGGGTCACAAAGAGTTGGACAGGAATAAGTGACTTTCACTTTTTTCAGTAGCTTTAATGATAAGATATACCTCACAGAGTTGTTACAGTAATTAGGCTTAGATTATTATGGAACATATAAATGGCAATGAGTATCTGGCCTGTACTAAACTCTTTTATTATTTAATTGTATAAAATAACTTCATTTTTTGTTAAGAGAAAGCCATTTAGAATGTAAATAATTCCAAATATAGGTAGAATAATGGTAATTATTTTAATTTTAAATTAATCTTAAGGAAAACTCTCACATAATGATAACATTCCTCCATTGCTGCAGCATTACCATATTCAGCTATGACTACACTATTTAAATTGTTTTTCAGTAACTTCACAGTTGTAGGTCTTTTCACAAACCTTCATTATTGAGAAGGGCAGCCTAAAGAATTCTTATTTATTTTTTTATTTATTATTTAATGAAAGGGAGAAGGATACTTTTTTATAATGTTTTAATGTATTTATTTTAGTTAGAGGCTAATTAGTTTATAATATTGTATTGGTTTTGCCATACATCAACATGAATCCTCCACGGGTGTACACGTGTTCCCAATCCTGAACCCCCCTCCTCCCTCCCTCCCCATACCATCCCTCTGGGTCATCCTAGTGCACCAGCCCCAAGCATCCTGTATCCTGCTTCAAACCTGTACTGGCAATCATTTATTAAATGATATTATACATGTCTCAATGCCATTCTCCCAAATCATGCCCCCTTCCCTCTCCTATAGAATCCAAAAGACTGTTCTATACATCTGTGTCTTTTTTGCTGTCTCACATACAGGGTTATCATTACCATCTTTCTAAATTCCATACATATGCATTAGTATACTGTATTGGTCTTTTTCTTTCTGGCTTACTTCGCTCTGTATAATTGGCTCCTGTTCATCCACCTCATTAGAACTGATTCAAATGTATTATTTTTAATGGCTGAGTAATACTCCATTGTGTATATGTACCACAGCTTTCTTTTCCATTCATCTGCTGATGGACATCTAGGTTGCTTCCATGTCCTGGCTATTATAAACAGTGCTGTGATGGACATTGGGGTACACATATCTCTTTCAATTCTGGTTTCCTCGGTGTGTATGCCCAGCAGTGGGATTGCTGGGTCGTATGGCAGTTCTATTTCCAGTCTTTTAAGGAATCTCCACACTGTTCTCCATAGTGGCTGTACTAGTTTGCATTCCCACCAACAGTGTAAGAGGGTTCCCTTTTCTCTACATCCTCTCCAGCATTTATTGCTTGTAGACTTTTGGATCGCAGCCATTCTGACTGGCATACAATGGTACCTCACTGGGGTTTTGATTTGCATTTCTCTGATAATGAGTGATGTTAAGCATCTTTTCATGTGTTTGTTAGCCATCTGTATGTCTTGTTTGGAGAAATGTCTGTTGAATTCTTTGGCCCATTTTTTGATTGGGTCGTTTAAATTTTTAGAATTGAGCTGTAGGAGTTGCTTGTATATTTTTGAGATTAGTTGTTTGTCAGTTGCTTTATTTGCTATTATTTTCTCCCATTCAACCTGCCTGACTTCAGGCTCTACTACAAAGCCACAGTCGTCAAGACAGTATTGTACTGGCACAAAGACAGAAATATAGATCAGTGGAACAAAATAGAAGCCCAGAGATAAACCCACGCACCTATGGAACCTTATCTTTGACAAAGGAGGCAAGAATATACAATGGAGAAAAGACAATCTCTTTAACAAGTGGTGCTGGGAAAACTGGTCAACCACTTGTAAAAGAATGAAACTGGAACACTTTCTAACACCATAGACAAAAATAAACTCAAAATGGATTAAAGATCTAAACATAAGACCAGCAACTATAAAACTCTTAGAGGAGAACATAGGCAAAACACTCTCTGACATAAATCACAGCAGGATCCTCTATGACCACCTCCTAGAATATTGGAAATAAAAGCAAAAATAAATGGGATCTAATTAAAATTAAAAGCTTCTGCACAACAAAAGAAACTATAAGCAAGGTGAAAAGACAGCCTTTAGAAATGGTGAATTTTAACCACCACTGTTTTGTAATTTTGTTTGGTCATCGCTTTGACTTGATGAAACTGACTTCAGTATAATAAATGAAACTGCAAGTTCAAGATTTTGATCCTATATTTATTGTTAACAATTCAATAAACTGAATTCTTAAAATTTCCATTGTCTTTAGAAAGTGCCATAGCTAAGCATCTTAATTTCAATATATAAACAGATTGTTACTGGTACCCTGATTCACCTACGACAACTGAATAGCCTGTGGCCTGACCCTAAGAGGGCACAAAGTTCAGAGACTTAATTATTACAAAGAGTATGTCTTCTGTTTTAATTTTCTAATGGAGAGTAATTCTAAGACACTTATGCAAGGAACTGACTTATGTTTCATGGCCTTGAAAAATGTTGCCACCTCAGTTAAGTTAAGGGTCTACAGCTTTGACCATTTTGGGAGAACTGTCAGTAGTTATATGTCCTAAATTTGGCCAGTTTCATATGAGCATTGTTAAGAGATTACAGGACTTCCTCAGTGGTCCAATGGTTAGGACTCTGAACTTTCACTGCCTAGGCCCAGGATCCGATCCTTGGTCAGGAAACTAAGATCCTGCAAGCCACAAGATGTGGCAAAAAAAGATAATAAAACAACCCCACCTCCTTTCTGAAATATTGTTAAACCTCAGAACAAAGTTGTGCTTGTCACAGATATCATATTTAGGAGTTTTTCTATCACATCAAAATTTTCGTTGACACTACCAAATCTTAGAGATAATGAATTTTTTACTATATATATATTTACTACATATACAATTTTACTATATATATATATATATATATATCACAAATGGCTTAACTTTTTCATAGAATTTGTCCTGTGAATTTTCAGCCTTATCATGACACTGAGTAATGCCGTGTGTTTTAAATAATGTTATTTTTGGTTGTGGAATGTGGGGCATAATTTTTCTCCTGCATTCAAGAGAAAATCTCTTATAAACTCTTCATTACTAAAACATTTTAATGAACAGAGGATATTTTTCAATTCCTATGCTATAGATTTTATAGAATAATTATTATATTTTTCATATTGATATTTTATAAATCTGGGGAATTTCCAACTATGCTGAGGAATACCACTGGAAAAAAATTAAAAATAAATCAAATAATAATTCCCTGTACTACTCTGGGCTCTTATCTTGGCAGTGAAAAGCACATTTCTAAGAAAAGTTAATTTCAACAACAGTAATATCTTAAAGGTAAATATTTCCCTTAAACTTGCCTATCATAGAACCACACAAAAAGTAGATAGATTAAAAAAAAATCAGAATTTTTTGTCTATTTGGTCAGAGCCAAAGGGCCAGTGATTCTTTTTTTAATATCAAGCTAATATATAAAATAGGGTGAAACACAGTTTTGTAGTTTGTAAGTCAAAGCCATCTCTTAAATTATATTTATCACATTGAATTTTATTTTTATATACTTTCCAGTTTATTTATTTATTTTTAAAATTAATTTATTTTAATGGGAGGCTAATTACAATATTGTAGTGGTTTTGTCATACATTGACATGAATCAGCCATAGGTTTACATGTGTTCCCCGTCCTGAACCCACTCTCCCACCTCCCTCCCCATCCCATCCCTCTGGGTCATCCCAGTGCACCAGCCCTGAGCACCCTGTCTCATGCATAGACCTGGACTGGTGGTCTGTTTCACATATGATAATATACATGTTGCAGTGCTATTCTCTCAGATCATCCCACCCTGGCCTTCTCCCACAGAGTCCAAAAGACTGTTCTATACATCTGTATCTCTTTTGCTATCTTGCATATAGGGTTATCATTACCATCTTTCTAAATTCCATATATATGCATTAGTATACTGTATTGGTGTTTTTCTTTCTGGCTGACTTCACTCTGTATAATAGGCTCCAGTTTCATCCACCTCATTAGAACTGATTCAAATGTATTCTTTTTAATGGCTGAGTAATACTCCATTGTGTACATGTACCACTGCTTTCTTATCCATTCATCTGCTGATGGACATCTAGGTTGCTTCCAAGTCCTGGCTACTATAAACAGTCCTGCGATGAACACTGGGGTACACATGTTTCTTTCGATTCTGATTTCCTTGATGTATATGCCCAGCAGTGGAATTGCTGGGTCATATGGCAGTTCTATTTCCAGTTTTTTAAGGAATCTCCACGCTGTTCTCCATAGTGGCTGTCCTAGTTTGCATTCCCACCAACAGTGTAAGAGGGTTCCCTTTTCTCCACACCCTCTCTAGCATTTATTGTCTGTAGATTTCTGGATAGCAGCCACTCTGACCGGCGTGCGATGGTACTTCATTGTGGTTTTGATTTGCATTTCTCTGATAATGAGTGATGTTGAGCATCCTTTCATGTGTTTGCTAGTCATCTGTGTGTCTTCTTTGGAGAACTGTTTAGTTCTTTGGCCCATTTTTTGATTGAGTCATTTATTTTTCTAGAATTGAGCTGCAGGAGTTGCTTGTATATTTTTGAGCTTAATTCTTTGTCAGTTGCTTTGTTTGCTATTATTTTCTCCCATTCTGAAGGCTATCTTTCCACTTTGCTTATAGGTTCCTTCATTGTACAAAAGCTTTTAAGTTTAATTAGGTCCCATTTGTTTATTTTTGCTTTTATTTCCATTACTCTGGGAGGTGGGTATTAGAGGATCCTGCTATGATTTATGTTGAGGAGTGTTTTGCCTTTGTTTTCCTCTAGGAGTTTTATAGTTTCTGGTCTTACGTTTAGATCTTTAATCCATTTTGAGTTTATTTTTGTGTATGGTGTTATAAAGTGTTCTAGTTTCATTCTTTTACAAGTGGTTGACCAGTTTTCCCAGCTACTGCTGCTGCTAAGTCGCTTCAGTCGTGTCTGACTATGTGCGACCTCATGGCCGGCAGCCCACCAGGCTCCCCCGTCCCTGGGATTCTCCAGGCAAGAACACTGGAGTGGGTTGCCATTTCCTTCGCCAGTGCATTAAAGTGAAAAGTGAAAGTGAAGTCGCTCAGTCGTGTCTGACCCTCAGCGATCCCATGGACTGCAGCCGACCAGGCTCCTCCATCCATGGGATTTTCCAGGCAAGAGTACTGGAGTGGGGTGCCATTAGCACCACTTGTTAAAGAGATTGTCTTTTCTCCATTGTATCTTCTTGCCTGTTTTGTCAAAGGTAAGGTTTCCATATGTGTGTGGATTTATCTCTGGACTTTCAATTTTGTTCCATTGATCTATATTTCTGTTAAATTTTCAAACCCTCGTCTTCAAACAATAGTGAAAACAGAGATTTTAAGAAAAATTACCAACACCTTTTTGGATATTTTATTTTTTTAAATGATAGCGAATAGTAGTTTATTTTTTTTTTAATAAATTGTGTACAATTTAGAAATACTGTACATATACACTATTCTTGGACATTTTCTTACAATGGTAAACATTCAGAGCACTTCATGATATTCTGCAATGACATTTTAAAGTTTATTTTCCATTCTATTATGATCTATTGTGTACATCTGTTTTTGTGCACATTAAGGAAAATGTCAAAGTGGTTTAGTATTACATTTTCATTACAAAAGGTAAGCTTCCATAAAGGAACAACTGTGAAAAAGATCAAACTGTATCAATTTTCTGTTTTATTGCCCTCCAAAGCAATCTGTGGTTAAATAATTGCAATTTTGACCTCTATTGCAAATGATCAATCAGCTGAGACATATTAAAAACTCTTAATATGACTGACAAAAGAAGATACAATTGGCCAACAAAATGGCCAGAGACATATTGATCTTAGTTTTTAAAATCTTTATTTGCTCAATGACAAATATAAATATTCAACTCTTTCATTAAATTTATTCAATAAATACTTATGGTCTTCCCAGTGGTCATGTATAGTTGTGAGCGCTGGACTATAAAGAAGGAAGAATGCCAGTGATTTGATAGCTTCAAACTGTGGTGCTGGAGAAGACTCCTGAAAGTCCCTTGGACAGCAAGGAGATCAAACCAGTGAATCTTAAGGGAGATCAACCCTGAATTTTCACTGAAGGGACTGATACTGAAGCTAAAGCTCAAGCTCCAATGTTTTGGTCATCTCATGCGAACAGACAACTCATTGGAAAAGACTGTGATGCTGGGCAAGATTGAGGGCAGCAGGAGAAGAGGACATCAGAGGATGAGATGGCTGGACAGCATCACTGATGTAATGGACATGGGCAACTTGGGCAAACTCTGGGAGATAGTGAGGGACAGGGAAGCCTGGGGTGCTGAAGTCCATGGGGGTCACAAAGAGTAGGATATGACTGAGCGAGTGAACAACAAAAACAGCGAATATTTATTTAGCAGCTAACAGGTGTTAGGCACTAGTCACTTGGGATCTAGAGTGAGACGTTTTAATAGCATAATGAATGGTGGCTTATCTAATAAAGTTACCTTGAGCAGGCCTCAGAAGAAAGTGAATGAATAAGCCAAGTCTTGGGGATGAACTCGGCAGGCAGAGAAGACGCCTAAAACAAAGGCTCCCCTCTGTGAACTGTGCCTGCCAGGAACAGTGAAGAAGTCAAGGAAGTGGACATAAGGTGAGGAGTTAGGTGGTGAATTTGGAGGGGTCAACAAGAGCACGCACGGCCTGACCTAAATTACTGTGTGTGTGCATGTGCGTGTGTGTGTGTGTGTGTTTAGATCTGTTTAATCAGAAAGGAGGTAGGAAAAGTAGCAAGGTGTATATCTGTGTGTATTCTTATTCTTGCCTACTAACAGTGATAAATTCTTTATCTGATTCTTGGACTTGCCTGAGAGCTCAGGTGGTAAAGAATCCACCAGCAATGCAGGAGACCCCAGTTGCATTCCTGGGTTGGGAAGATCTGCTGGAGAAGGGATAGGCTACCCACCCCTGTATTCTTGGACTTCCCTTGTGGCTCACTTGGTAAAGAATCCGCCTGCAATGTGGGAAACGTGGGTTCAATCCCTGGGTTGGGAACATCCCCTGGAGGAGGGAAAGGCTACCCACTCCAGTATTCTGGCCTAGAGAATTCCATGGTCTGTATAGTCCATGGGGTGACAAAGAGTCTCACATGACTGGAGCCACTTCCACTTCTGATATAATTAAAGAACTCTCTGTGTTAGAAATTTTATTTCTCTTTTACATGTGAAGATATGGCCCTCAGATTCTTTTTTTTTTTTTTTTTCTGCTTCGTAAACACATCCTGTTACTGCCTACCAAAACTGTCTTTCTAGGGTCCCAGGGAGGCCAATGAGAAGTGCTAAAGAATGCCTTCAAGGCAGCATGGTGCAGATAGGGTGTGGAAATTGGCCCCGGATTTATCTGGGTTTGAATCCCAGTGTTGCTGCTAGTTAGCTAAATTGACACTTATTCACAGAGCTATACAAATAGTTCAGATAATCATTGGTTTCATTGTCTATGAAATGAGTGTAATACTTTCATGTATGTAAAGATGGGCTTCCCAAATGGTACAGAGGTAAATAATCTGCCTTTCAATGTAGAAGAGGCAAGAGACTCAAGATCAGTCCCTGGGATGGGAAGATCCCCTGGAGAAGGAAGTAACTGCCCACTCCAGTATTCTTGCCTGGAGAAATCCATGGACAGAAGAGCCTTGTGGGTTACACTCCATGGGACTGCAAAAAGGTGGACCCTACGGGCACACACACAATTAAAAAGGGAGTTAGCCTAGAATCACCAGATGTAGAAAATATCAGTTCCTTTCTTCTCCCTGCCTTTAGTTAGAGATAATGGGGATCAGGTGATTTGATTAACCTGCTTTGAGGAAATTGATGGAGAAAAAGAGCATGTGTGGGACTGCTCTGTGAGGCAAAGCCCCCTTGCTGGAGGAGAGTTGAGGTGTGTGGTCTGATCCTTTGCAGGGTTTGTGGTTCAAGGACCGAAAAGAACTAATGTAAGGGGAGATTTGATTCAGAATTGGTGGAGGTGGAGGTGGGGAGGATGGTCACATTCTGAAGGTTGAACTAGCAGATGTCGAATGAGAAGTGAAAGAAAGTGAGGGATTAATTATGCTTCTCAGCTTTTTGTCAAGAAAACACTGTAAGGAGTCTATGGGACTCTAAAGTGAGGCAGATTGCAGCAGAGAAAGATCCCTTCTCTTGAGTTGATGGCACACTTGAATGTGACTCACAAGTTCCGGGCAGAAGATTTGGGAGCCCCAACAAATTGGCATTTAAATTGGAAACCAAAATACATTAATTGCTTATACAACAAGATGAAGTCATTTTCATTTTCTATTTACTGACATTGTAATACTGTAAGAATTTCGAAGGGTGTTATTCATTTCAAAACTTTTCATTTCAACAAAAACAATAATATTCTAACAGACATATTCATGAAGAATAGTATTACCAGAATGAGAGGGAAGTAAAAATAAAACAAGAAATTATTTGAATAATATTTTGTAAATTTTATGCAAGCCAACTTTCTCTAGATGCCTTGGACTATTAACTTTTTCTCTTCTCATTTTCTTTGCCCTTATATGTATAACATGAACCAGTGACGGGATTCAGTTTGTTGTTGTTTAGTTGCTAAGTCGTGTCCGACTCTTTGCGACCCCATGGACTGTAGCCCACCAGGCCTCTCTGTTCATGGGATATCCCAGGCAAGAACACTGGGGTGGGTTGTCTTTTCCTTCTCCAGGGGATCACCAACCCAGGGATCAAACCCACATCTCCTGAATAGGCAGGTGGTTTCTTTACCTCTGAGTTACCAGGGAAGCCCTGAGAATGAGTTCGATGAGTAGTTCATTGGAATTGGAAGTCACAGGAAAAACATACCAAGAGAAAATAAGATTTATAGGTATGTACACCATTGTCTCTAGATTATTTCATTTGTTAGTCAATACACTGTAATTATAAATTATATAAATAGCTAAAGTAATTTAGATTCAAAGATGTTTTAGAGTCTTGTCTTGGTTTACTAGAACTGCCGTCACAAAATACCACAGAACAGGTTGTTTAAAAGACCGAACACTATTCTCTCATGTTCTGGAGGCTGGGATTTAAGGTCGAGTTGGATTTTCTTGAGCAGTCCATCCTTGGCTTTGAGATGACTGCCTTCTCCTTGGGTTCTCTCATGGCTTTCTCTCTGTGTAGATACAGAATTAAGACTGCAACAGAAAAGTGTCGGATGATAATATTAAGTTCAGAACACTCACATGGCTATTAAACAATAAAACTGGGATTTTCCTTCCTCCAGACTGCACAATGCAAGCTGTGCATGTGTAGTGTTTGACATCAGACTGAGGCCTGAGACTAGAGATAGAGGTAGGAGCATACAGTGGGAAGGTAGAAGGGGTCACTTGAACAGTCTTATGTAATGGAGATATATAAATGCTGATACTGAAATTATTGCTTACTTTGCTTTGAGTCAAATTACCTGTAGGCCATTTAAAAATGTGTATAATTTTGGAATTAATATTTAACTTTTTTTTAACTTTTTATTTATTTATTTTAAATTTTATTTTATTTAACTTTGCAATATTGTATTGGTTTTGCCATATATCAAAATGAATCTGCCACAGGTATACATGTGTTCCCCATCCTGGACCCTCCTCCCTCTTCCCTCCGCATACCATCCCTCTGGGTCATCCCAGTTCACCAGCCCCAAGCATCCAGTATTGTGCATCAAACCTGGACTGGCGACTTGTTTCATATATGATATTATACATATTTCAATGCCATTCTCCCAAATCATCCCACCCTCTCCCTCTCCCACAGAGTCCAAAAGACTATTCTATACATCAGTGTCACTTTTGCTGTCTCGTAAACAGGGATATTGTTGCCATCTTTCTAAATTCCATTTATATGCGTTAGTATACTGTATTGGTGTTTTTCCTTGTGGCTTACTTCACTCTGTATAATAGGCTCCAGTTTCATCCACTTCATTAGAACTGATTCAAATGTATTCTTTTTCATGGCTGAGTAATACTCCATTGTGTATATGTACCACAGCTTTCTTATCCATTCATCTGCTGATGGACATCTAGGTTGCTTCCATGTCTTGACTATTATAAACAGTGCTGTGATGAACATTGGGGTACACGTGTGTCTTTCAGTTCTGGTTTCCTCAGTGTGTCTGCCCAGCAGTGGGATTGCTGGATCATAAGGCAGTTCTATTTCCAGTTTTTTAAGGAATCTCCACACAGGGATGCAAGGATTCTTCAATATCCGCAAATCAATCAATGAAATACACCACATTAACAAACTGAAAAATTAAAGCCATATAATTATCTCAATAGATGCAGAGAAAGCCTTTGACAGAATTCAATATCCATTTATGATAAAAACTCTCCAGAAAGCAGGAATAGAAAGAACATACATCAACATAATAAAAGCTATATATGACAAACCCACAGCAAACATTATCCTCAATGGTGAAAAATTGAAAGCATTTCCTCTAAAGTCAGGAACAAGACAAGGGTGCCCACTTTCACCATTACTATTCAACATAAGTTTGGAAGTTTTGGCCACAGCAATCAGAGCAGAAAAAGAAATAAAAGGAATCCAAATTGGAAAAGAAGAAGTAAAACTCTCACTGTTTGCAGATGACATGATCCTCTACGTAGAAAACCCTAAAGACTCCACCAGAAAATTACTAGAACTAATCAATGAATATAGTACAGTTGCAGGATATAAAATCAACACAGGGAATTAATATTTAACTTTTATTGAAATATAGTTGATTTGCAATATTCTGTTAATTTCAGGTATACAGCAAAGTGATTCATTTTTACATATATATTTCTGTATCTTCATACGTATCTGTGCGCTTCCCTGGGCTTTCCTTCTCAAGTAAAGAATCCGCCTGCCAATACAGGAGATGAGGATTCAAGTCCTGGGTGGGGAAGGTGCCCTGGAGAAAGAAATGGTAACCACTGGTAACCACTAGTTTGGTCTCTCTATCTATAGAGGATGAGATGGCTGGATGGCATCACTGACTTGATGGACGTGAGTCTCAGTGAACTCCGGAAGTTGGTGATGGACAGGGAGGCCTGGCGTGCTGCGATTCATGGGGTCGCAAAGAGTCAGACAGGACTGAGAGACTGATCTGATCTGATCTGATCTGTGAGTCTGCTTCTTTTTTGTCACATTCACCAGTTTGTTGTGTTACTGATATTCCACACATAAGGGATATCATTCAGTATCTGTCTTTCTCTGATTTATTTCAATGAGCATACTGCTACTGCTACTGCTAAGTCGCTTCAGTTGTGTCCGACTCTGTGCGACCCCATAGACGGCAGCCCACCAGGCTCCCCCGTCCCTGGGATTCTCCAGGCAAGAACACTGGAGTGGGTTGCCATTTCCTTCTCCAGTGCATGAAAGTGAGAAGTTAAAGTGAAATCGCTCAGTCGTGTCCAACTCTTAGTGACCCCATGGACTGCAATCTACCAGGGTCTTCCATCAATGGGATTTTCCAGGCAAAAGTACTGGAGTGGGGTGCCATTGCCTTTTCCTCACTGAGCATAATACCTTCCACATCTATCCATGTTGCTACAAATGGCATATTTTAATTTTTATGGATGAGTAATATTCTTTCTATTGTATGTCTGTGAATATAGATACACACACACACATATGCACACATATACACACACACACATAACATCTTCTTTATGCACTCATTGGCTGCTGGATACTTAGGTTACTTTCATATCTTGGCAACTGTAAATAATACTGCTTTAAACAGTGGGCTTCATGTACTTTTTTGAAATAGTGGTTTTGGTTTTCTTCAAATATATACTCAGGAGTAGAACTGCTAGATCATATGGTAGCTCTATTTTTATTTTGTTGAGGAACGTTTATACTGTTTCCTGTAGTGTCTGTTGCAATTTACATACCCACCAACAGTGTGGGAGGGTTCACTTTTCTCAGTATCCTCACCAACATTTGTTTTTTGTATACTTCATTGTTTGTTTTTTTAATCTGCATTTCCCTGATGATGAATGATGCTGAGCATCTTTTCATGTGTTTCTATTGAGTATTTTTAAACTGATATGTACAGGTATAAATCTTAACACCTATACAATTTCTTTTATGTTTCACCCACTTAGATGTGGGTCTAGGCCCTTTCCTTTAACAAGAGTTGATACAGAGTGATGAGGGCTTACTTACCACTGACAGATGTCCTGGAAATAACACTGTGTAATGTCCACAGTTAAGCCTGAAAAGGCCATGAGCCACTCAGGTCTATCTCCTGTTTGAGCCCTCCACCACCCACAGTGAGCTCTGCGGTTCTGCCTTCTAGGAGGAAGCCCAGGCCTCGTGGGGAGGCTTACTGAAGCTCGGCCAGCATACCCAGCTTCAGCTGCTGCAGACCTGACAGTGACGTCACCTCCAGAGGAGTCCAGCTCCTAGTGTCAGTATCAACCCCAACTGGTGAGTCTCCTCTCCTGAGATCCCAACATCCTAGAGCAGAAATAGCCATCCCCACTGCACCCTAACTGGATTCCTCACCTTGGGACCAAAGTGGGTGTCACATGCCATGACATGGGGCTTAGTTTATAAAAATATTTTATATTAAAAGCAACAAGAAAAACACACTTGTGGACAATTCACAGGTTACAATAGAACGTACATTAAAATCTGTTTCCTTCATTTCCTATTCTGTAGCCTTCTAGATGTTGTCTCTGGAAGTAATGTTATTTTTTCCAGACTTATTAATGGAACTATCAGATAGTGCTGACACTGACGTGCATGTTTCTAAGAACTTTACCTACTTTTACTCATTTGGTCTTCATTCACCATGAGTTCTCAGATGGTAGCTGGAAGGGAATTCTTCTGCTTCATTCTGATTTCCTTCCAAAACTGGGTGTCTGAACTGCTGTCCTTTACTCCTTTTTGAATTATATTCCTCCAGTATATTTGAAAATACAGTCTCTAGGGATTTGCCTGGCAGTCTAGTGGTTAGGATTTGCCCTTCCAAAGTAAGGGGATTGGGTTGTGGGTTCAATCTCTAGTCGGAAGCTAAGATCCCACATGCCTGGGAGCCAAACATCCGAAAATGTAAAAAATAACTAAGCAACATTGTAACAAATTCAATACATAGTTTAAAAATCTTATTAAAAAAGAAATAGATTCCCTAATTCTTTGTTTTAAATTTTATTCCTGTTTCCTTATTTATAACCACACACACACACACACAAAGACACACACACATTTTCCATCAAGCTGGGAAGCACTAAAATTGTTCATTTAGAATAACAATATTACCTGTTATTTTCCACCATTGCTTCATATCTCAGTTGGGTAATCCTTGGAAATAATTTGACACCATCTTAATTATTGTTTTATTTCATCAAGGACCCACTTAGTCTGTTAGTTCAGATATTTGGAGGTGAGGTGAGTCAGCAATGAAGGGCTTCCCTGGTGGCTCACACAATAAAGAATCTACCTTCAGTGCAAGAGACACAGGTTCAATCCCTGGGTTGGGAAGACCCCTGGAGAGGGGAATGGCTACCCATTCCAGTATTCTTGCCTGGAGAATCCCATGGACAGAGAGACTGGCTGGCTACAGTCCACTGAGATGCAAAGAGCCCAACATGATTGAGTGACTGACACTTTCACCTTTTTTTTTTTTTTTTTCAGTAACAATAAGGCTTTGTACTCCACCTGGCCTTCCCAGATGGCTCAATGGTAAAGAATCTGCCTCCCAGTGCAGGAGACACAGGAGACATGAGTTCCATCCCTGGGTTGGGAAGATCCCTTGGAAAGGAAATGGCAACTCACTCCAGTATTCTTGCCTTGAAAATCCCATGGACAGAGGAACCTGACAGGCTACAGTCCATGGGGTTTCAAAGACTCAGATGCTATTGAACACAGAGGTACATACACACAATATGGGATTCCATACTTTGTAAGGGCACCTAATTTGTTTTAAATGGGGCAACTTTTGGAGAAGGAAATGGCAACCCACTCCAGTATTCTTTTTTTTTTTTTTTTTTTACTTTACAACATTGTATTGGTTTTGCCATACATCAACATGCATCCGCCATGGGTGTACACGTGATCCTATCCTGAACCCCCCTCCCACCTCCCTCCCCATACCATCCCTCCGGGTCATCCCAATGCACCAGCCCCAAGCCTCCTGTATCCTGCACTGAACCTGGACTGGCGATTTGTTTCTTATATGATATTATACATGTTTTAATGCCATTCTCCCAAATCATCCCCCCCACTCCCTCTCCCACAGAGTCCAAAAGACTGTTCTATACATCTGTGTCTCTTAGCCACTCCACTATTCTTGCCTGGAATATCCCATGGACGGAGGAGCCTGGTAGGCTACAGTCCATGTGGTCGCAAAGAGTTGGACATGACTGAGTGACTTCACTTCCACTTTTTCATCTTTCTCTTAAAGTTTTCACTTCTGTGTTTTAGGGGGCTGGTCACTTATCATCCTATAGCCACTGTTCATGACCATGAGAATGGGGAGCGATTAGGTGTTGAATTATGACCCAGAACATACATTTAATCCTAGAGTATTGGGTTGTCTAAAATTCTTCATGTAGAAAAACAATACACTTTAACCTAACCTACAGCTGAAAACACAGTGAATTGTTTTTTGTTACTTGTTCAGTGAATAGCCAGGCTTTACACACAATAACAGATAAATTGTTAAATGAATTGACAGAGATTGAGAGATAAGTAAGTCTGTACATGTAGGTGCATATGAAGAAAAGGAAGTAATATATGTAGAGAAGGAGAGAAAGATTTATATAATTTGATAAGTATATGCATTTTACAATAAGAATATGACATTTTGCAGTTGAATTTCAATGCTGCTTTTTATTTCAACTGGAACATATTTTAAATTATTTGATCTAGAAATATCTGGTTACTTAGAAATCTTAGAAATGATTGGAAATGATATATGTACAGGAATAGAATTCATTTTCTTGTCAACAAGTTAACCTTGTTCCTCTTCACCCTGAGATGTTCACAAACAACCATATTTGGGGGGCAGGCCTTTTTCTCTCATATACATTATTTTCTTAATCAGAGAGGAATCTGTGAACCTAGGATTCAGTTTTTGAAATAAAATATTTACTTTGAAAAGCCCAGTTTGTCCATAGAAACACAGTTTCTGGACAGTAGCAATTGGACTCATCCTGTGCAGAGTCCAGTTCACTCTGAAAGTTGTGATGAATCGTCTCCACTGTAATGTGATAATGCACATTCTGCACCAGGTGTCGCTTTGTGAGCTGAGAGGTTCACATATGGTGTCAAGTGAGAAGAGCTCACCTTCAACCTTGAGAGTGAAAATGGGCATCCTGAACTATTGTTCTGGAGGTAGGTTCCTACTGATCCTCTGTAGGCTTTTTCTTCAAATGGGCTGGTTAACTGTTACTGAATTTTTGTCCTTATTTATTTATTTTTTTTCATTTCCATCACATTAGAGAGATATAAATGTATTTTATAGTTTTGTTTTATTCTTTAATTTATATTTTTTGTCCTGCTGTCAGTTGGCCGCCTTAAATATCTTCCTAAATTAGAAAAATGTACAATTGCCTAGTGACAGTTTTGTACACACTCTTCCATAAAAAAAATGGAAAGAACAGAAACAGGAGAACCATGAGGTCTCCCCGACAATGGACATTGCACGAAAAGGGAATGACAGCTCATCAGACAGGAGGGTCATAGGTCTGTATCATTGAAAGCTGACATGCATTTTAGTGTTTCTTTTTCCCATCTGTTAGGTTATCACTGGTTAATATGCAGAAGCTGTACCTCATTTCTTTCCTGCTCCTCTCCTTTGCTCCCCTTCATCCAGCAAAGAGAATGATTCAATGGCAGCTCAGTCCATAGTTACTAACCTCCCACATGCATACACTTCACCTTGTGTCCCCATCAAAAAAAAGAAAAACAGAACACTGAGGGATTGGTGAGCAGCCTCACCAGTGTCCTGACAGCTACTCTGTGTCTCACTAGTTCCCAGGAGGACCTGGTGGAGGACCCCCCCTTAGGGATGGAATGAGGAACAAGAACTGAGTACCCTGAAGGTATGGTCACCTCTCTTTATCTGGGATAAGACCTTTGCTTCACTTCTTTCTTTATTATTCAGCCGAATACAATTATAGTCGTCTGACAATGTACATTATCACTGATACATACAGTTTACTTTGTTGCTGGAATATTGAGGGTATATCTGTTACCAACACAGACCTGATTTAAAAGGACATTTTAAAATGAAAGCATGTTACCACTGTATAACAGTAGGTACTTTCCTCAGCAAAAGTTTTTCCTCCTTGAAAAGGATTTTGTAATTGTTGGTCAAACGGAAACTGAGAGATCTTATGTGAAATAGGAAACACTTTTCAACAGGGGAGCCTTTCTATTTTCTTTTGGGGCCATTGACTTAAGGAGTTTCAGTTTTCTGAGAAGAAAAGTCAGAGAAAAGAAGACTTAGTGCAGAGAATAAAAGACGCTGACACCCTCACACTGTTTTCTTGTCTGTCATCACAGGTTTATGAAACAGCCAAGGAGATTTCTTCATATTCAGGTATATACATCCCTCTGTTCAGATACAATCTAATTGATGAAGGTGGGTCTCTTTGCTGCCTCAAGTTGGGGAGGAGCCCTGAATTTGGGTTTCTACAGGTGGTGAGACCAACAGATTGATATCCCAGGAAAATGTGCTGGCCCAGTTCTAGTGTCTCCAGAAGCAGCTGTATCATTTAGATGGTGTGGGATTGTGTGAAGGAGGGTGTTTGGAGGTGGGGCTGTGTGAACCCACATAGTATGATTGTGAATCTGCCTATCTGTGTATTTCCTCAGGAGATATTTCCTTTTAGACAATAAAGCTGTCAGTGTTCTTTGCAAAAAAGTCTCATTAACACTGCACAGTCTCTGTGCATTCCCTCTTATGCCATCAACATAGCTCTTCCCCAGGTTCGGTTCGTGTTCCCTTTAGTTGGCTGGAGATGGTGCAGAGATCGATGATCTCAGCTTTTGATATCTTAAGTGGAAAAGATAAACTGAAAACCCAGGGCTGGGTCTAAGTATGAATGCTCTTGACCCCTGACCTGCCCATGTCAGTGAGATGAGTGACCCTCAGTCAAGGAGCAAGGGGTCCCTGCTCCATGTCCATACCTCGAAGTATTAGTAGCTCCAGAGTTCCAGACCCTGCCCTTCATTATAAGGTGGTCTCTGTGGTCGCAGAACCCAGGGCTGCTACCGGGGGGATCAATGGCCGACTTCGGCACAGTCATTAGTGTGAAAGTTATCTCTGGACCCTCATCTTTCTATCAGCTCACAGAGAGTTGTGTAGCTTCATGTAGACAATACAGGTCACATCCATCAGTGCAGGTGTCAGATTAACTAGGGCACAAACAGATAAGAATCAGGAAGATGTGTTATTGTATTGGGTAACATTACCGTAAGTCTTTCAATTGATGAAACCCTGCAGCACACACCCAAGGGGTAATGGCAACTAAGAACTCAAAGTGAAACTTGATTGTTAGCTTGGTGACCATGACTCTTGTTGAAAATCCCCTATCTGTGTGGTTTAGAGGTGTTTAGTGCTTACTCTGTGCTTTTTCTAAGGTGTTGTCCCACTAAACGTATGCCCCCTGTGAGTATGGACAGCAGCTGACTCAGTGGACATCCACATACTGTAGAGAAAACAAATATTTATAGAAAAATATGGTATTGTTGATAGTAGCTGTATAGGAATTCTGTATTATCAAAACTTGTATATCTGATATTCTTTAAGACAAGTGATTAGTGAATTAATAGAAGAGCATATTTCGCTCAGGTTTGAATTCAGTCCTCTAACAGAGTTTACTTTTAATCAAGTACAAAGTCTCATAGAAAACATGATGTAGTAGAAGCACCTGTGGATCCTGGAGGAAGAATGATCTGGGAAAAATCAAGAGACAGTGACAATTTAGCAGGAGCTCAAAATAAGCAGGAGGAGTCATAGGTCTGCTTCATTGAACAGTAGCATTCATTTTAGAGTTTTCCTTTTATTAGACTGAATATTTCCTTTTTATTAGGTTTCTCTTAGCTAGAGGGCAAAGCTCTGTTTGCATTTCCTTCCTCCTCTCCTTTGCTTTCCTTTCTCCTCTGAAGAGAATGCTGCTGCTAAGTCGCTTCAGTCGTGTCCGACTCTGTGTGACCCCAAAGACGGCAGCCCATCAGGCTCCACGGTCCCTGGGATTCTCCAGGCAAGAACACTGGAGCGGGTTGCCATTTCCTTCTCCGATGCATGAAAGTGAAAACTGAAAGTGAAGTCACTCAGTCGTGTCCGACTCTTAGCGACCCCATGGACTGCAGCCTACCAGGCTCCTCCGTGCATGGGATTTTCCAGGCAAGAGCAATGGAGTGGGGTGCAATTGCCTTCTCCTCTGAAGAGAATGGATGAACACGAATTCAGCTCATACTCATTAACCTCCCACAGCCATGCACACCGCCCCATGTCTACACGAAGAGAAAACCCCTTGAATGTTTGCAAAGCAGCCTCACCAGTGTTGTAACAGCTATTCTGTGTCCCTCTAGATCTAACTGAGGACCTGTCAGTCAATCCACGTTTGACAGGACAGAAGAGACTCCGTATATCTCCAAGGCAAGCTGTTTTTTTTTTTTTTTTTCTGGACTGAGACAGAAATATTGTTTCATTTCTCTTTCAGTAAAATTAAGTTATGAGTCTTTGAGGGTGTTTGTTCCAGTTAGAGATGATTCCCTTGGTTGAGATAATGTGGAGTGAGTCTTTTACGGACTCATGATGCCTCAGTCCACAGGATATTGAAATTGCTAGCATCCATTACACCCTGTAGAGTACAGAGTTCTCTCTCCTGCAGCAACATTTCCCCTAGGAAAAGAATTCTGCAATTTCCAACTCAAATGGACTTGGAAGTTCCATCCTCCAGGCACAGGTCTTGCCTTTCATCCTGACATCCTGAGCACCAGTGCTCTGATCTTGCTGGGTTCCCTGGACTCCACCACTGCTCCTCATCAGGTTTTCTACTGTCACCAAATGAACCAAACACTGTGCATCTTTGTGATCTTCTCCTCACAGTGTCTTCTCTTCTGTACTTGCAGGTGGCCCTTCCAGAATGTGAAAGCGGTAGGTATTCTAGAGTCATTCACTTGGGCAGAAAAAGCTCTGTAGATGGGAAATTTGGGGCTTTCTCACTGGTTTTAGGGCAGACACACACTGATTCCAAATTCCTGCTGGGAACGAGTGTAGGGGCCTTGGTGGTAAAAGTAGCTTGCAAGTAGAATAATGTGGCCAGTACTATAGTTCCAGGAAGAAGTTATGTTATGGTTAATAATGTAGGTTTGTGTCCATGGGAATAGGTTTGTCTCTATGTGTAATGAATAGTGTGATTCTTTGTGTGTGTGTGATTTTTTGTGTGTTGTGTTTTTGTCAATTTATGTCACCCTAAACGTCACTGTTACTGGTGTCATCTTCCCCCTAAAAATTCCCATCACCATTGTACCATGAATGAGTATGTGTATAAGAATTAAACAAGGTATACATTAGCTGTATGATTTGATTTTATAGCAAGAGAAATCCTTTAACCTGGAAGACAAATTAGATCATTACCCAGGAAAATATTTACAGGATTCTTTTAATTTTTATTAATATTTTAATTGTCTCTGCTGGGTCTTCATTGCTGCACAGGCTTTTCTCTACTCGTGGAGAGCGAGGGCAATGGTATAGCTGTGACATCACTTTGGAGGCTTCTTTTATTGCAGAACATGAGTTCTAGGGCTCTTGGGCTGCAGTGGTTTTGGCACGTGGGCTCAGTAGCTGCGGCTCTTGGGCTCTAGGGCACAGGCTCAGTAGTTGTGGGTCATTAGCTTAGTTGCTCCAGGGCATGTGGAATCATTCCAGACCAGGGATTGAGCCTGTATCTCCTGCATTGGCAGGTAGATTTTTAACCACTGAGCCACCAGGGAAGCCCTACAGGCTTCTTAATGAGCAAAACTGTGTTTCAGAAGCCCCCTTACTGGGCCAATAACACATTCATTTAACAGTAAATCTCACCTCTTAGTAGGTCTTATAGCATTTTGGTTGGTCATCATTCATCCCTCTGCCACTTCCCTCACTCAAACTCTCTCCTACTTGAGCCTCAGAATGAATCCTCCCCCCTCACCCAAGGCACCTAATGGTTCTGGGGAGGCTCCTCCTTCTGCTGGGAGCCCCTGGTGGTACCCACGTGACACACCCAGTTCTAGAAGAATCTGATAAAGGAGGAGCGTCCAGGCATAGATGGAGGAAGTTCAGTCCAGCTTTGCCTCTTAAGGTTTGGTGTCCAGTCAGTCCTGTTAACTCAATGCAGCATGTTGCTTTGCCTGTCTCTAGAACTTTTCCACCTGGCAACTAAAATTTTATAACCATTCAACAGACCCTCCCAATGTCAACTTCCTTCCGGCTCTTGGAATCACCCTTCTACTCTCAGCTTCTCCTCAGTTTTCCTCTGGATACCACAGGTAAATGGAATCCTGCACTGTTTGTCTTACTGTGGCTTATTTCACTCTTAACTATATCTTTCCACTCCATTTATTGCTGAAAATGACAGGATTTCCTTCATTTTTAAAGACTGAATCACATTCCAGTGTATGTATACATCACATTTTCTTGATTTATCTGCCCGTGGGCACTGGACAGTATCTCCATCTTGGTTGTTGTGTACAAGGTGGCAAAGGATAAGAAATTGTAGATACATCCTGGAACATTCTAGCTTTGTATCCTTTGGACATAAACTCAAATAAGTGATTTCTGGATCTTATGATAATTTTTGGATCCTTATAATTTTTGGAGGGACTTCCAAACTGTTCCATAATGGGTATGTCATTTTCCATTCCCACCAACAGGGTACAAAAGTTGCACTTCTCCACATCCTTGCTAACATCTGTTATATTCTATTTATAATACACATCCTCAAAGGTGATATCTCCCTTTGACTTGGTTTCTGCTTCACTGATACTTAGTGATGTTGAGCACTATTCTTACGCATATTGATCACTTCTATGAAGAAATATTATTGAAGCTTTTTACAGATGTGAGAGTTGGACTATAAAGAAAGCTGAGTGCCAAAGAAGTGATGCTTTTGAACTGTGGTGTTGGAGAAGACTCTTGAGAGTCCCATGGACTGCTAGGAGATCAAACCTGTCCTGAACATTCACTGGGAGGACTGCTGTTGAAGCTGAAACTCCAGTACTTTGGCCACCTGATGCAAAGAACTGACTCATTTTAAAAGACCCTGATACTGGAAAGATTGAAAGCAGGAGGAGAAGGGGACGACAGAGGATGAAATGGTTGGATGGCATCACTGACTCAGTGGACATGAGTTTTAGTAAACTCCAGGAGTTGGTGATAGACAAGGAGGCTTGGTGTGCTGCATTCCATGGGGTTGCAAACAGCCAGACAAGTCTGAGTAACTGATTTGAATGACTGAAACTTCAGTTATTTGCCTGCTGTTGTTTTGGAGTTGAGTTGTAGTAGTTTCTTTGATATTCTGGATATAGGCCCCTTACTCAGATACATATTTTGCAGATACTTTGATTCTATAAGTTGCCTTGTTGCTGATTGTTGAGACTGTCCTTTCTTCACCTGGTAATTTTAGAACCCTGGCAAAGATAATTTGGCTACACATGTGTCAGTTTATTAGCAATTCCCTTCTTATGGTTCATTGGTCTCTCTTCCTGTTTTGTTGTTGGTACAACACTCGTTTGATTTTTGTGGCAATCATGTGTTTTGAATTCAGGAAGCTTTAAAGCCTCATTGTTCTTAAGATTTTTTCACTTTGGTTTTTTTTAGGTTCCATACGTGTTAGTATTTTGGTTTTCTTTTTTTCCATTTCTATAAAATTGAGGTTTTGTGAGTGGTTTCAGTATGTATGTATATCACTTTTAGTTGTATAAGAAGGTCAACAGCACTAAATACTCCAGTCTATGAATATGGTATGTCATTCCATTTACTTGTCTCTTCTTTCTTTCAACAGTGTCCTATGGTTTTCAGTGCACAAATCTTTCACTTCCTAAGGAGCCTTTTGCACTACCTTGTTTGAGTTATCTGAGTCAGGGATGGGGAAGATGGGCTCAAGAAGAGAGGGAATGTCCTCCCTCCCCTCTGTTCATACCCTATGGTTACTTGTAGTACAGGTGTGCAGGGCCATGCCCTTCACCTCTGC
This sequence comes from Bos grunniens, assembly GCF_055505025.1. Classification (NCBI taxonomy): domain Eukaryota; kingdom Metazoa; phylum Chordata; class Mammalia; order Artiodactyla; family Bovidae; genus Bos; species Bos grunniens. The sequence goes on along the minus strand of NC_141180.1, from coordinate 74,476,602 downwards.
CTACAAGTGAGCCCCCTACTGGGAATTTTCTTTGAATCTGAGTGTTCACCTTACTATTGAAATGTCCACAAGCACTCTCCAAATGCCTGGCCTGTGTCCAAGAGACCCAGGTATACCTACATATGAATGAGAATATCAGACCATCAAATCTTCTGCAATAAAGAAAAACCAGAAAGCAGTTCAGTGTCTTTTCCTTATCTTTGGAACTTTTAGAGTTGAATGTTCCAGTGTAGTAGCCACTGCTCAGATCAGCCTATTTATAATGAACATTCTTCAAACAATAGTTAATGTGTTATCTTAAAAAACCCGCAAAAAACACACAGTTACTTGGTCACATTAGTGATATTCCAAGTGTGTCCATAAGTGTTGGAATTTCAGTTTCATAAACTTGAAAGTGAGAGCTATATTGAGCGTGTGGAAATGTAAGGTTAAAAGGTAATTCTCTCAGCATCTCTCTGTCATGTGGAATTTTGCAACTGTGATCAACATCTTGTGGAAGGGCTCTAACTTCACAAAGTACAGGGAAGGTCTGTGAACCTGGAGGGAAGACCAGGGAGATGTTTTGTGAGCCAAGAGGAGGAGGAGAGATGGGTGGGTCAACTTGTATAATGACTGTATTATTGCTCATACATCTACAGAATGTATGCTAGAGAGCACTAGCAGCAGTGATGTAGAAGAGAACTAGGTAGGGCACAGTTCTCAGGGAGAGTAGGATTTAGAGGGAGAGGGTTCCTGAACCACTTGGGTTATACCTGCTTCTTTGGAGATAAAATAGGTGAATATGAACTGAGGATTTAAATTAGAGGGAGATGGTTTCTGGACCACTTGGGAGATAAAAGAAGGTGAATATAAACTGAAGAAGAAGAAGGGAATATGTGTAAAGTTGTGATATGTTCCTCATATTTTAATGAAATAATAGAACTATGTGTCCATGTGTTTTATTGTGCTGTGCTTATAGTCATTTCTTGTTATAGACATCTCTTCTTGCTTTTACATTTAGAAATGTCCTTTCTCACAAGACTCCTCTTTCTTTGTCCCTTCATTGACAAATATGAATGTGTGGTTTATGTTTAGTACCTTCAAATTCTTATATACAAGGGACTTTGGCTTCATGTTTAAATTCTCCTATGATGGCCATATCCTAATGGGACCAAAAGTCTAATAGTTACTTGACACTGCAGACCAAGTTCTTGCAATGAGTGTCAGGTTCTGGGTGAGACATGAACCCTCTCCCTCTGCATTTTCAGGACTTGTGGCTTCCCCTCACATTTGTCTTCATTGTTTATTCCTAATGTAAAGGGTGTTTTGGGGGTGGGATAAGTCAAAGCACACAGGCTCTGGTGTCCCTGCCTGGACTGAGTCTCCTGGAGCTCTTCTTAGCTTCCAAACCTCCCCAAGGATGCTGTGCTGAAGGTACTTCCTTAGCTGCTGCCAGAGACCAGCATGGCCACAGATTCTAGAAAATGTGAAGGAGCCACTGGTTTTCTTTACACACATTCTCACAGCCCTGCTGACCTGGTCTTCTGGGACTGACCAGACCTAGGTCAGAGACTCAGAGCAGCAGGACTCAGTGTCACTGTTCCCCATAGAACCCAGTGCTCCATCCAGACAGCCCTGCATCTGCTCCCCACACCCCAGTCCTGCCCATCCTGTGACCTTTACTCAAGCTTTCCCAGGTTTCATTCCTTCTAGTCCTTCCAAGGTTGGGGTAAACCCTGGCTGGTTCTATGTGTATATGAGGCCTCCCTATCTGTAGAACCTTTGTGGCACCAGTTCAGACTAAGATAATTTGGACATGCTACTTTAATTATAATATTGTTTTCATCCTCCCTGAGGGGCTAAGAGACTTAAGCAGTTATTTTGAGAATTAAGTTTCTCCCAGTTATCTAAAGTTACCTCAGGCACAGAATACTTATTTGTTACCTCAAGTTGGTTGTATATCTAGGCTGTTGTGGAAAGTGATGCAGTTGAATTTAGGACTGCAGATATCTCTCTGTGATACTGATTAATGTCCTTTGTGTATATGTCCAGAACTGTGTTTGCTGAATCATATGACATTCTGTTAATACTCTTATAAGGAACCTTTTACTGTTTTCACCAGCATAGCCACACAACTTACATTCCCACCAGCAGTGTACAAAGGTTCCAGGTCCCCACATCATGGCCTTAACCTGTTAATTCTTTGCCTTTATAATATACAACCTAACAGGCATGAGGTGTTGATTTACTTTGCGCTGATGATTAGTGAGGTTGGAAGCCTTCTCCTTTGTAGGTTAGCCACTTGTATGTCTTGTTCCTGAAACATCTGTTTGAATCTTTGCACATTCCTCAACTCACTTATTTACTCTTTTTAATATTTTATTCATTTTGCATATGAGCTGTGGTATTTTCTTATGTATTTTGAATATGAGCTCCTTATCTGGTATATGGCTTGTAATTTTTCTGTAGGTTATCTTTTCATCCTACTGATTATTGAAGAGACTACCCTTTTCCTATTTCATTGTCTTAGAACCTTGATGAATTTCATTTGACCATGTATCCATGAGTTTTCTTGGGGCTCTTTATTCTGGTCTTTAGGGGTATGTATCTATTTCTATATCAGTATCATTCAGCTTTGGTTCCTATATCTTTGTAATGTGCTTTGATATCAGGAAGTGAGATACTTTGATCTTTGTTCTCAAGATTATTTTGTCTATTTGGAATCCTTAGTGGTTCCATATATATTTTTTGATTTGTTTTTTTCCATTTCTATGAAAATGATGTTAGTATTTTGATTGGTGGTGCAGTGAATTTTTCCTTAGATTTGGGCAGAGTAGAAATGTCAATAGTACTAAGTCTCTAGTCTATGAGCATGATCTGTCATTTCAATTCCTCGTGCCTTATTTCACTTTCTCAGTGTTGTGTGTAGTGTTCAGTGTGCTGGTTGTGTCTCTCTGAAGGCCCTATGTCCCTCCCTCCCTGATCTCATCAGAGTCAGTGTTGGAGAGATGGGCTCGTAAGGAGACACAGTGTCCCTCCCTCCTTACCTCTTCTCTGATGATGTTCAGCACAGGCACCCTGGGCCTTTTGTCCATACCTGTCCCCTCAAATGGAGCACCTGCTGTTGACATTGCTGTTTCAGTGTCCCAAAGGCTCATGAGTACCTGGGATGTGTGCATGAGCCCAGGAAATACATACAAATGAATCATCAAATCAGGCCAGCCAAATACTCTGCAGAAGCTATTGAGCTGCACTTTACAGGCCTACAAGCCCTGTACTTGCCTTGATTTGAGGCCAAAGAAAGATCCCAGAGCTGACAGAGATATCAAAGGTGTAATAGATGGGATGTCTTACATATGAAGTAAAAGAGTCCTGCAGAGACACCCACTGTGGATAGCAGAGGACAGGCAGAAGACAGCAGCTGCAGCATTCTTTACTCTGGGGGAGTAAGGAGTCTACCAGTTACAGTGGGAATGAACAGCAGATTGGCTCATTGGTTACCACAGAAACAAGTAGAGGGCCACATCCCTCTTACCCCTCAGTCTAAATACTCTCATGGGACAGAGGTCTTTTCTTTGCTAATCTATCAGCCATCTTGAAATGGCCAGAAAATGCAAAGGGAATAAACACGAGGGTTGTTAACATCCTATATATATATCTATCCGTGCATACTCAGTCACTTAGTTGTGTCCCACTTTTTGTGACCTCGTGGACTACATCCCACCAGGCTACTCTGTCCATGGCATTTTCCAGGCAAGAATATTGAAGTGGATTGTCATTTCCTCCTCCAAAGTATCTTCCCAACCCATGGATTGAACCCATGTCTCCTGCATTGGCAGGCAGATTCTTTACCACTGAGCCACCTGGGAATCCCTACACCCTCCCTGGTACCAAAGTTCCTGTTCTGCCATAATCTGTCAGAAATGGCAGAACAAGGGGTGCTGATCTAAAAATTCATTCAGTCTTCCCTGGTGGCTCAGACAATAAAGAATTCACCTGCAATCCAGAAGACCTGGGTTAAAACCCTGAGTCAGGAAGATCCCCTGAAGAAGGAAATGACTAACCACTCCAGTATTCTTGCCTGGAGAATTCCATGACAGAGGGCCCTGGCAGGCTAGTCTGTGGGCTCACAAATTGCTGAAATCAACTGCATGAGTTATCCACACACATATATAAACATATATAGTGGTTTTTGTGTGTTATAGTTGGTAGGCACGAGCGAGATGTGACTGCTATAATTTGCATAAAAACATGTTATACATGTGTCAAAACATTTGTGATTTCAGGTTGGTTAGCACGAAGGTGAGAGGTCTAATGCATCTGTAGAAGTGAGAGGTTGAGAACTGACTCTTTCAGCATCTCTATCTCTAGGTTTACAACTGAGATCAGTGTCTTACTGAAGGGCTCCAACTGCACAGAGCACAGACGACTGCCATCTGCTATCCACAGTGGGGTGTCTCTTCAGAACCTTTGGAAAAAGGTCGAGGTGATGCTGTGAGAGCCAGAAGGGCCTCAACTGGAGCAGGAGAAGTGGGTGGGTCGCTCATTCTAATCACTTTGTTGCTCATGGTTGTGTTCCTATGGAATGCATTGTGGAGAGCATTTGGTGCACTGATGAGTAAAGGGACACAGGCCGGAAACAACATTCAGTTGGGATCTGACGGGAGAGGGTTCTGGAAGTTTAGAGTTAAACCCTCTGGAGACTAAGGAAAGTGAACATGAAATTAGGAAGAAGGAAATCTGTATAGAATTCTGACTTACTCTTTACACATTAAATGATATGATAGAGAAATTGTGTCCTGGACTTGCGTTGTGTTCTGTTTACAATCACCTTTTCTTGCTTTGCTCTTCAAAAATTATTTTTCCCGTAAGAGCTGCTCTTTTCTGCTTTTCCACTAATATGGAAGGCAGGTCTCTGGTCAGCACATCTTGGGTATTGTGTACTGCAGACTCTGTTTTCTATTGCATGTTGAACTATGATAGCCATATCCTAGTGGGCACAAAACTCTTATTGTCACTTGACACTAGAGACGACGTCCTTGTATGCATGTGAGGTAGTGTGTGAGACGTGAACTCTCTCCTCCTGCACTTTCAGTACTTGTGGCTTCCTCTCATGTTTATTCTCACTGTTAATTCCTCGTGTAAAGGGTGCTTCCAGGGGTGGATGAGTCGCAGCACACAGGCCTTGGGGTCCCTGCCTGGGCTCAGTCTCCTGGAGCTCATCTCAGCCTCTGCACCAGCAAAGGCTGATGTGCTGAAGGTGCTTCCATGTGAGAGGTCCACATTCAGCTGCTCCTAGAGACCTTCCATGACTGCAGACGCTAGAGTCTGTGAAGGGTCGACTGGGCTTCTTCACACACTTGCTTTCACAGCCCTGCTGACCTGGTCTCCTGGGGTTGAGCAGTCCCAACACAGCCAGTCCTGGGGTCACTGCTGCTCTCAGAACCCAGTGTTCCATCCAAAGTGTCCTGCCCCTTCTCCTCAACCCCAGGCCTGCCCCATCCTCTGTCCTTTCCTTACACTTTCCCAGTCTCATTCCTCCCAATTTTCCAAGTCTCAGTGCAAACCTGGCAGCTACCAGGTGTTTATGAAGGACCCTTGTCACATCGTTCTGGCTAAATGAACTTGGAAGTGTTTGCCTGTATCCTCTCTAAGGGTCTGGGTAACTGAAGGTTTCCCAGGCATGTGAGCATTAAGTATCTCCGTGTAATTAAGGTCACTCAAGGAAATAGGAGAGTCTCTGTTATGTGGAATTTTTGTTCTTCCCTCCCCCAGGGTTCAGTTCAGTTCAGTTCAGTTCAGTCACTCAGTCGTGTCTGACTCTGCAACCCCATGAATCACAGCACGCCAGGCCTCCCTGTCCATCAGCAAATCCCAGAGTTCACTCAGCCTCACATCCATTGAGTCAGTGATGCCATCCAGCCATCTCATCCTCTGGCATCCCCTTCTCCTTGTGCTCCCAATCCTTCCCAGAATCAGAGTCTTTTCCAATGAGTCAAGTGTTCGCATGAGGTGGCCAAAGTACTGGAGTTTCAGCTTTAGCATCATTCCTTCCAAAGAAATCCCAGGGCCGATCTCCTTCAGAATGGACTGGCTGGATCTCCTTGCAGTCCAAGGGACTCTCAAGAGTCTTCTCCAACACCACAGTTCAAAAGCATCAATTCTTCAGCGCTCAGCTTTCTTCACAGTCCAACTCTCACATCCATACATGACCACAGGAAAAACCATAGCCTTGACTAGATGGACCTTTGTTGGCAAAGTAATGTCTCTGCTTTTGAATATGCTATCTAGGTTGGCCATAACTTTTCTTCCAAGGAGTAAGTGTCTTTTAATTTCATTGCTGCAGTGACCATTGGAGTGATTTTGGAGCCCAAAAAAAGAAAGTCTAACACTGTTTCCAGTGTTTCCCCATCTAATTCCCATGAAGTGATGGGACCAGATGCCATGATCTTCGTTTTCTGAATGTTGAGCTTTAAGCTAACTTTTTCACTCTCCTCTTTCACCTTCATCAAGAGGCTTTTTAGTTTCTCTTCACTTTCTGCCATAAGGGTGGTATCATCTGCGTATCTGAGGTTATCGATATTTCTCCTGGCAATTTTGATTCCAGCTTGTGCTTCTTCCAGCCCAGTGTTGCTCATGATGTACTCTGCATAGAAGTTAAATAAGCAGGGCGACAATATACAGCCTTGACGTACTTCTCCTATTTGGATCCAGTATGTTGTTCCATGTCCAGTTCTAACTGTGGCTTCCTGACCTGCATATAGGTTTCTGAAGAGGCAGGTCAGGTGGTCTGGTATTCCCATCTCTTTCAGAATTTTCCACAGTTTATTGTGATCCACACAGTCAAAGGCTTTGGCATAGTCAAAAAAGCAGATAGGAGATCAATATTTCTCTAGATATTTCATGACTTGCATGTCAGGGTTTTTTGAAACTCTATATGCAGTGTAAGAAGTTCATGGTAAATCATTCCGTCCTTGTGTAACTAAAATGTGTTTTTATTATAACACAGAGAATTTTTCTCTGAAAAGGCTCTTAAAATTCTATTTTTATTCCCTTATATTTCTCCTGCTTTTTTCTTTCAGCTGCCCAAAGGATGAATCTCATTGACTTTATTCTCATGGCGTTCATTTTGTCCCCCAAACTCATTTATTTTGTAAGGAAAGTTTGTAAATCTTAATCTCTCTCATCTAGTTTTCTCATCACTACTTCTCTCTCCTGTCTGGCAACCACTTATTTGTTCTCTGTATCTATGACTACATTACTGTTTTGTTATTTTAGTTCATTGGTTTTGGTTTTCGGTTTCCACATACAAATGACATCATACTTGTGATGTATGATGTATTTGTCACTCTGACTTATTGTACTTAGCATAATCCCCTCTAGGTCCTTCTATGTTGTCACAAATGACAAGATTTTATTTTTCTTTATGGCTAAGCGATAATCCATGGATACCACCTCTTATGCATTCACATTCTTGATACACACTTTCAAAAAATAACCATAAGTGAAATTGCTGGATCATATGGTATTTCTAATTTTGGGGGACAACTGCATACTTGGTGTATATAACTTAAGATATAAGTCAATAATGCACCCTAATACCTAAAGTTGGTATTTTCTGTAACTGAATTATTTATAGTGACACTTGGACATCTATCAGTTCAGTTTAGTTGCTCAGTCATGTCCGACTGTTGCAACCCCATGGACTGCAGCATGCCAGGTTTCCCTGTCCATCACCAACTCTTGGCGCTTGCTCAAATTCATGTCCATTGAGTGGGTGATGCCATCCAGCCATTCCATCCTCTGATGTACCCTTCTCCTCCTGCCTTCAATATTTCCCAGCATCAGGTCTTTTTCAGGTGGCCAAAGTATTGGAGCTTCAGCTTCAGCATCAGTTCTTTCAATGAATATCCAGGACTGATTTCCTTTATGGTTGAATGGTTTGATGTCCTGCAGTCCAAGGGACTCTCAACAGTCTACTCCAATGCCACAATTCAAAAGCATCAATTCTTCAGCACTCAGCCTTAAAAATTAGTATTTTAGCCTATTTTGAATCAATATTATAGGTGTATAATGGTATCATATAATCTTTTTGATTATATGAATATTTGAATGTTCAAATATAAAAATTGAATATTCCTGATCATCAATGAGATTGATGTTTTCCTACTATTTTGATTATTCTGCAGATCAGCTGCCAACCCAAAGTACTTATCAATTATGCTATTGGTCTTTTTTTGTGTTTACATATTTAATGTGTAACTTTGAGACTAACATTGGTGATTTATGTGCATTGCATATTTGTCATAGTATTTAAGATCAATTTTTAAAAATGAATTCTTTTCTTGTTTCTGTGTATGCTTAGTTGCTCAGTCATGTCTAACTCTTTGAAACCCCATGGATCATAGCCTGCTAGGGTCCTCTGTCTATGGGGATTCTCCAAGCAAGAATACTAGAGTGGATTGCCATGACCTCCTCGAGGGGATCTTCCCAACCTCGAAACCAGGTCTTCCTCATTGCAGGCAGATTCTTTACCATCTGAGCTACCAGGGAAGCCAGTGTTACTTTATATTTTAGTTGTATAGTAGGTCAAATGATTACCCCTTTGTACTTCTCTCTTGTTGACTGGAACTGTCTCTTAGTGATCATGTAGGAAAAAGAAATTTTATCATGATATTGTTACTGTTGGAGAAGGAAATGGCAACCCACTCCAGTATTCTTGCCTGGAGAATCCCATGGACAGAGAAGCCTGGTGGGCTATAGAATATGGGGTCACAAAGAATTGGACACAACTGAAACAACTTAGCATTGTTACTGTACCACTTATCCCCATTACTTTTACTTGAGCACATTTTTACTGACTTTAATGTTACTTCTGAGCATTTTAAATGTGGTAATGTTTTATGTTTATGTTTTATATTATTATTACAGTTTTTCATGTCCTCATCTTTTTTCCAGTTTTTATATTCAGAATGTATAGAGAACTAACCTGGCATTTTTGTTTAATTTATTTATTTAATAAATCTTTTTATTCCTTAACACAAGCTTTTGGCCATTCCAAGTGGTAGGTGGGATGTTAGTTACCCAACCAGATATCGAGCTGTGCCCCTTCAGTGGAAGCTCAGAGACCTAAGCACTGGATCTCCAGGGAAATACCTTACCTGGCATGTTTTTTCTTTTTAAATAATTTATTTTTTAATGAAGGATAATTGCTTTGCAGTATTTGTTGGTTTCTGCCAAACATCAACATGAATCACCCATAGGTATACATATGTATCCTCACTCTTGAACCTCTCTCCTATCTCCCTTCCCACCCCACCCCACCCTCTAGGTTGCTACAGAGCTCCTTATTGAGTTCCCTGAGTCATACAGCAAATTCCCATTGGCTATCTGTTTTACACATGATAATGTAAGTTTCCATGTTACTCTCTCCATTCATCTCACTCTGTCCTCCTGGCTCCACCCTCTGCGTCCATAAGTCTGTTGTCTATGTCTGTGTCTCTATGGCTGCTCTGCAAATAATGTCATCAGTACCATCTTTCTAAATTCCATATATACGCATTAGTATACGATATTTATCTTGCTCTTTCTGACTTACTTCACTCTGTGTAATATCTCTATGTTCAGCCACCTCATTAGGAAGAACTCAAGTGTTCCTTTTATGACTGAGTAATATTCCATTGTATATATGTACCACAGCTTCTTTATCCATTCATCTGTCAATGGACATCTAGGGTGCTTCCATGTTTTAGCTATTGTAAATAATGCTGTAATGAGCAGTGGATCCATGTGTCTTTTTCAGTATCTCTAACCTGGCATGTTTCTAATATGTTTTATTTGTGGTAAATAATAACTATAAAATAATTGATAAAACATATTGAGAGTTTGTTTCTTTATACAGTATTTTGTTAACTCTGATGTAATATATTTATATAAATATTTAAGCATAGTCAGAAAATGAACATTTACCAGTAATTTCAAGAACTACAAAAGTATCATTAATATTGAATCTAGATGTCTGTTCTAGTATAATTTAATTTCACCTTATTTTGTTTCATACTTTTTTGCTCTTTTAATGTAAGTTATGCTTTCAGATTTAAGTTTGAACCTCTTTTTCAGACTCATTTCAAGACTTGAAATGCTGCTCTTTAAAGATTAATTTTATCAAAAATAAATTTTTAGCTGTCAACCATATTGGCTTTTTCAGCATTGCATTTCTTAACGTTTTGTTTTTAACTTTTATTGAGAATTCATTTTCAGCAAGAGGGCTCGTTTTTTTTTTTTTTCCCTCTCCTTTCTCTTTTCTTCTGTTTAGCATTTTGAAATTATGTACCTCATGAAAAATTACAGCCTTAAGACATGTTTGAGCAAGTGACTGCTGAGTCACTCAATTGTGTCCAACACTTTGTGTCTCCATGGACTGTGCCAACCAGGCTGCTCTGTCCATGGAATTTTCTAGGCAAGAGTACTAGAGTGGGCTGACATTGCCTCCTCCAGGGGATCTTCAAAATCCAGGGAGATATGTTTAGTAGTATTTTTTTTCCCTTATTTTACTCACTGATAGAAGTAAAATACTGACCTCAAGCATTGAGTTAACCTGAGGTCCCCATAATCCTAACAAGTAAATTAGCATACCAACGAAGAAGGAGCAATACTCATGTGATAGAAAAATTCCCTGTTCTCAGAGATTTATTTCATATATGAACCCAGATGTCTATTTTAGTTTTCTTCATATTTATAGTTGCTCTGACTTTAAAGCAAAGGGCAATTCACCAGGCTCCTGTGTCTCAAAATCTTCTGCTCTTTGATACGTGCCTTAATCTTTTTTCAGGGAATTAATGTAGTTTGCATCATTTCTCAGTCAGGACTCTTGGTGTCTCTTCCACACATCTGGACTGGTGTGAGTCCTGACATTTTATAAGGTCTGTATAGGCACAGCAATCTTACAGAAAAAATATACCCTACCTATCCCGGCAGAGAATTGTCGTGAGCCGCATTAGGCATTACTGACAAAATGGAGGCATGGCCCCAGACCCCTCTCCTCATTCCGCAGGCACCGTCCTGGGTTGAAGGAGTTAGGCCTTGTAATTCTGACATGTCTTTTCCTCTCCTCGGCTGAGTTGACTGAACAGGAATATTAAGGTGCTTCTTGTTCTTGAGAGGAGCATGAGAAGGCACAAAGCCTTCTGCAGCTGTGCTCAGAGAATAATTCATAATTGACATTGGTTTAAGGACTTTTACAAAAGAGTGTTCCAGGATAAGCAGATAGGCTGTAGCTTGAGGCCATAGGAGGGATTGCTATCTGAAGCCTATTTGTGAGGAGAATGTTTATGGCAAAGGAGTTTACTGAATTTAGGGCTTAGAAATCATTAAAACAGTTAGAAGTTAAAGATTTAAGGAATGTTGTGAAGTTAGCATATTTTACTATAGCTTATAGAAGTTAGGAATTTTTAGGGACACTATAGCTAGAAGCGTTTTTAAGAGATAGTGAGCTCAGGATGTTAGGGGCAAACAGGATTTAGGAAGATAAGTAGTAAACTGAGGAATGTAGCATGAGTTACAATGTAATCACAAGTTAATTATGGGACACGTTAGATGAGGTAGATAATAGATGATAAGGCTGATTCCCAGAGAATCACTGAAGCAGGAACTCTGCTTGAAGAGCAACAGTGATTTATGGAGATAATAAATCTGGGAGAGGGGGAACTGAAAATATCAAACCTCTGACCTAATACTTTTGTAAAAGTATAAAAGAGAATCATAAGCTTGAAATAAACAGGCAGTCCAAGAAAACTTGGAGGCTGTCTCATTACTCACCAACACCGTTCATCTCTTCTGGTTGAATCCCTGGCTGCTGGAGCTGGACTCCAGCAGAGAAGCACAAGTGATTTTCTGTTCTTCTTGGTCACATTTCTGTCTTATATCAAAATGTTTTGGTTCATATTCTGATCAATAGAAGTGATATTTATTATGCCTTATCAGTTATTTTATTTATCACCTTAAAAATGCAACTAATTATACTTACAAAGTTACTTGCACACATATTTTCTGTATTGAAATCTAATTCTCTATTATTTTTCTTTTATATTTTATTTTGTCTATGGGAATAATAATAATTACATTTACAGCTGTTAGATGTACCAGCTATTTTAAACACACACATATAATTTATTCTTCACAACAACTCTACAAAATAGATGATATTATGTCTCAGATTAGAACGACAAGGTAGGAAAAGCACAGTTAACCGTTCTTAGGATACAGACCAAGTAAATGGTAAACTAAGGATTCGTACTCAAGAAGCCTTATTTCAGAGTTTATATTTTAATTTTTTTTTAATTGTATTTATTTTTTTAAATTTTATTTTATTTTTAAACTTTACATAATTGTATTAGTTTTGCCAAATATCAAAATGAATCCGCCACAGGTATACATGTGTTCCCCATCCTGAACCCTCCTCCCTCCTCCCTCCCCATACCATCCCTCTGGGTCGTCCCAGTGCACTAGCCCCAAGCATCCAGTATCTTGCATCGAACCTGGACTGGCAACTCGTTTCTTACATGATATTTTACATGTTTCAATGTCATTCTCCCAAATCTTCCCACCCTCTCCCTCTCCCACAGAGTCCATAAGACTGTTCTATACATCGGTGTCTCTTTTGCTGTCTCGTACACCGCATTATTGTTACCATCTTTCTAAATTCCAAATATATGCGTTAGTATACTGTATTGATGTTTTTCCTTCTGGCTTACTTCACTCTGTATAATAGGCTTCAGTTTCAGAGTTCATATTTTAAAATTTATTTTATATCTCACATAGCATCTTTACTACTTTCTTCATTAAAATCACATATAACATAAAATAAATTTTTTCAAACAACTGATGGTGTGCTTACTTGTTGACAGTATCAAAATTAAGTGATTTTCACAATATAAAGCAAGTTCAGTAAAGAGCAATAAATATGGAATTTTTGTTGTTCAGTTGCTCAGTCATGTCTGATTCTTTGTGAACCTATGGACTACAGCATGGGAGAATTCCGTGTCCTTCACCATCTCCTGGAGCATGCTCAAACTCATGTCAATTGAGTCTGTAATGCCATCACAAAATCTCTTTCTCTGTTGTCCCCTTCTCCTCATGCCTTCAGTCCATCCAAGCATCAGAGTCTTTTCTAATGAGCCAGGTCTCTCTGCATCAGGTGGGCCAAATTATTGGAGTTTAAACTTCAACATCAGTCCTTCCAATAAATATTCAGGATTATATAATGTCCTTATAGTCCCAGGGACTCTCAAGAGTCTTCTCCAAATCCACAGTTCAAAAGCATGAATTCTTTGCTTCTCAGCTTTCTTTATGGTCCATCTCTCACATCTGTACGTGACTACTGGAAAAACTATAGCTTTGACTAGATGAAACTTTGTTGGCAAAGTAATGTTTCTGCTTTTTAAAATGTTGTCTGGGTTTATCATAGCTTTTCTTCCAAGGAGCAAGCGTCTTTTAATTTCATGATTGTAGTCACCATTTGCAGTGATTTTGGAGTCCAAGAATATGAAGTCTGTCATCATTTCCCCATTGTTTCCCCACATATTTGCCATGCAATAATGGGACTGAATGCCATGATCTTCATTTTTGAATGTTGAGTTTTAGCTGGCTTTTTCACTTTCATCTTTCACCTTCATCAATAGATTCTTTAGTTCCTCTTCTATTTCTGCCATAAGAGTGTTGTCATTTGCATATCTGAGGTTATTGATACTTTTCCTGGCAATCTTGATTTCATCTTGTACTTCATCCACCCCAGCATTTTACATGATCTACTCTACATAGAAATTAAACAAGAAGGGTGAAAATATAGTCTTGACACATTCCTTTCCCAATTTGGAACCAGTCTGTGGTTCTATGTTCAGCCCTAATTGTTGCTTCTTAACCTGCATAGAGGTTTCTCAGGAGGTAGGTAAGATGGTCTGGTATTCCCATCTCTTTGAGAAATTTCCACAGTTTGTAGTGATTCACACAATCCAAGGCTTTTTCATAGTCAATGAAGCAAAAGTAGATGTTTTTCTGGAATTCTCTTGCTTTTTCTATGATCCAACAGATGTTGGCAATTTGAGCTCCAGTTCCTCTGCCTTTTTAAAATCCAGATTAAACTTCTGGAAGTTATCAGTTTATGTAATATTGAAGGCTCACTCGGAGGAATTTGAAAAATACTTTGTGAGCACGTGAAATGAGTGCAATTGTGTGGTAGTTGAACATGGCAATGCCTTTCTTTGGGATTGGAATGAAAACTGACCTTTTCCAGTCTTTTGCCACTGCTTCAGATTTCCAAATTTCCCAAAGTGAAAAAACAAGTAGTGTGAGAAATAAAATTGCCTAGAGACACAGTGGAGCTTCCCTAATAGCTCAATTGGTAAAGAATCCACCTGCAATGTAGGAGACCCCAGTTTGATTCCTGTATGGGAAAGATCCAGTGGAGAAGGGATAGGCTATCTACTGCAGTATTCTTGGGCTACCTTGTGGCTCACCTTGTATAGAATCTGCCTGCAATGCGGGAGACCTGGGTTCGATCCCTAGGTTGAGAAGATCCCCTGGAGAAAGGAAAGGCTACCCGCACTAGTATTCTGGCCTGGAGAATTCCATGGACTATACAGTCCATGGGTCACAAAGAGTCAGACACTCCTGAGCAACTTTCACTTCACTTCGCTTCACTTCAGAGACACATTACAGATCATAGTACATAGACAGAAATCGCAGGCAGAGGGCAGTGATATCCCTGACCTAAGCATACAGGTGAAAAATCCACCTGTGATGCAGGAGATGCAGGAGGCACGGGTTCAGTCCCTGGGTCAGTATGATCTCCTGGAAGAGGTCATCACAATCCACTCCAGTATTCTTAACTGGAAAATCCCATGGACAGAAGAGCCTGGCAGGCTATGACCCATAGGGTCACAAAGAGTCAGACATGACTCAAGTGACTGACCACAGCTATGGAACATACAGAGATTAAAGTTTAGGTTCACTGAGGTAGTTGTAAGTTGCAAGGCAGAGTTCAACATAAGAAGAATCTATATAGAAAAAGAGCACCAAAACTCTGCATAGCAATTGCTCTGAGTCTTCACAGAATATTAGACTACATATGTGTAAAATGAAAGTTTATGAGACAAGGAAAAAGAACAATAAGGTGATGATATAAGCTAAATAGTTCTCAGATTACATGAAGTGCAGAGATATTAAAGATAACAACAGTACAGGAAACTCAACTGTCAATAACTTATGGTATTCAGTAAGGTTCCCTGGAGGTTAATATTTTGGTAGAAAAACAATGACAGTAGTAAGCCTAATTTGTCCAGGCTAGAAGCAAGATAGTAATATTATTAATAATAAGAAGCCTAAATTTTCTCCAGAAAATCATGTGTTTTACACTCACTATAGCAATCCTTAAAAATAAGTCTAGAGAAAAATCAACCTGAGAATAATTGAATTGAATTCTAGAACAAAAGTCAGGCTTATTTTCAAGAAAAAAAAAATAAATCCTAGACTTTCAGCAATGTAGTAGGTATAATGTTCAACACCCAATTAAGCATTTCCCTGGTGGTTCAGAAGTAAAGAACCTGCCTGCAATACAGGAGAGGCAGGTTTGATCCCGGGTCAGGGTGATCCCCTGGAGGAGGACATGGTAATTGGTCATAGTAATTGGACATGTCTTACTCACTAAACCACCACACCATCCAATTAAAAAATTTCTACACATGCCAAGAAACAGGAAAATGTGACTCGCTGGCAGAAGACTAATAGTAGAAAAGATGAGAGTACCAAAACAGTACTTTGTGTATTTCTATGATATAGGATTCAAGAAATTAAAGGAAAAATAGAAAGATGAAAATGTAGCTGTAAAGAAGTCTCTGCCAAAGAGAGGCTATTTGATGATACTAAAAGCAGATTAGATACTGCAGCAACAATGAACACACTTGGAAAATATCAATAGGGATTATCCAAACTTGAGTGCAGAGACAGGACTTCCCCAATGTAATAGCTCTGTGGTAAAGAATTCGCTTGCAGTGCAAGAGACACAGGAGATGCAAGTTTGATTCCTGTGTTGGAAAATTCCCTTGGAATAGGAAATGTCCAACCACTCCAGTATTCTTTCTGGGAAATTCCATGGATAGAGGAGCCTGGTGGGCTACAGTACAAAGGGTTGCAAAGAGTCAGACACGACTGAGCATAGACCAGAGTGCAGACATGGAAAACAGACCAGTGGTTTCTAGTCGGTAAGTGAAGGAATAGTGGGAAGAGACTGCTAGTGGGCACTAAGTGTCTAAAAGTAAGATAGTGTGTGATGCACAAAACTTAATAAGGCTTGGGATTATAATGTCCATGAGAAGGGCATGATACTAAATTACTAATGAGAATTATACCAAACATGCCAGTGGACTACTAACAATTATTTCTATATTGAGGAGATACTATTACAATATCAAATTAAAATATTTTTCAGATAAAAAATAGTGTATGATTATGATCCATGTTTTCTGTGGCTAAATGCATAATTTACATTATTTACATAAGTTGTTATGGGAATGTATTTTAGACTAGGTACAGGTTTATTTAGGTTTAAAGTAACATAGGAATTAATAAAAATCTGTATTACTCACCACCTGGTGAATCAGCTCTGATCATGCACTAGCTCTCACATTATAATTAGCCCACACTTTAATAGCCCACACTACTGTCTGTGTATGCATCAGTGGATTTGGACTCTGTGGAGTTGCAAAGAGTCAGACATGACTGAGTGACTAACACAATATCAAGGAGACTATAATATGGGCTTCCCTCGTGGCTCAGAGGTTAAAGCATCTGCCTGCAATGAGGGAGACCTGGGTTTGAACCCTGGGTTGGGAAGATCCCCTGGAGAAGGAAATGGCAACCCACTCCAGTATTCTTGCCTGGAGAATCTCATGAACAGAGGAGCCTCGTGGGCTACAGTCCACAGGGTATAGCTACATTTAAAAAAATAATTAAATGCAAATACAACTTCGGTAGATTTACTCTGTGGAATAGAAACAACACCTGAAGTTTCACATATATTAATATTATTATATTATTTTTTATTTCATTCAAAGACATGCAAATAAGTTTAAAAGCAACCTTTATTTATCATGGGTCCTATACATTGAATTGGGCTTCCCAGATGGCTCACTCACAAAGAAACTGCTGCCAACACAGGAACACAGGAGCTGTAGGAGACTCAGGTTCAATCCTTGGGTCGGGAATATTTCCCTGGAGGGGGAAATGGCAACCCACTCCATTGGGAAATCCCATAGACAGAGGAGCCTGGTGGACTACAGTCCATGGGGTCACAAAGAATTGGACAACTGAGCAACTGAGAAGGCAGCAGAGCATACATAGAATTAGGTAAAAATGAAGATTTGGAGGAAGTCAACAGTATTTGTCAACAGCAAAGGAAGTTTGTAATTCTCTAGAAAATTACCAGATGCCAGAGAACTAAAATTATAGTTTAATTGCATGCATTTTTATACAGCATTTTTGGATTTCCTAAAATTACTCACTTATATCATTGAGACAGTCTCACAGAAGCCTTCTAATACCTAGCCTGTATGCAAATAAAAAGAAAATAATGATCACTGTCATAAGCAACACTATGTGTGTGTATACACACACACACACACACACACACACACACACACATATATATATATATTAAAACAAAGGAATCAAGTACTCAGGAGTGATATATACCATTAAAACATGTAATTGTTGAATGTTGATTGGATAAGTTTTAGCCTTTTGCCCGGTTCCTTTACCAAAAGCTTGGGTATTAATTGAACCAAATAAAAAAGATGTGTGGAGAACAGCCAGATAATTTATTAACTCTTAAACTGGGCCATAAGTCTGTTCAAAGGCTAATTAGATCAATCTGAGAATGTATCAATCACATAATGACTCAGAGTATTTATATTAGTCATATATAATATATTCATGAGAAACTGCTAATATCTAACCTTGTGGTTTCGCAATGATGTTAGTTCAATGAGGAAATGAAATCCATGTATGATTCACTGAATCAGACAAAGGAGGGCTTCTGAAAGCACATGTATAGATAAAGCACATGTATAGATCTTTTAAAGCACATATAAACCCAAAATTGGTGAGATGAAATGAGTTTTAAAATATTTAATTATCAAGGTTTTGACCCAAATAAACAGTACTAGATACATGTCCATTAGGAGGTAATGAATGATGAGGTTATTTTGTGGTGATTTCTTTCATCATGAGGCAAGATATTGTGACCTACCGAGGCACAAAGTCAGGCCTGTGTGACAGTGCTCCATTATCAAAAGGAAGTGGGGATGAAGGAGACAGGGCTTGAACAGGGCTGAGGGAAAAGTAGCTTGTGTGAGGAAGTAGCTCACATGTCCATGGCTCCTACTCATATATGACATTCGTGAACCCCATAAAGACAGTACTGCATGATATAAAGAGACCACCCAAAGCTGACAGCTGTGGCCATCTGGTTTCTGTCTGGGAATACCTCTAAAGGACAGAGGTGAATGGAGACTTGCCAAGGAGACTTGTAACAGAGCACAGCCAAGTGCAGACCTCAGCACAGCCGTACCTGTGAGCTATTAAGCTGCACCCTGTCACCAGGCAACAGGTCCTGTTCAGCCATTTGCAATGGGCTCCTCCCCCAAGGAAGCAACTACCAGTGAGTGACCGTTAGTGAGGACATTCAGCGAAGTTCACTGGAGCAGGGATTGTCAAGTGGTCAGTGAGGTAAGAGTCAATCCCAGCCTTCCCCCAAAGGTGCTCCAGTTCATCCAGCCACAGGCCAGCGGGTGTTCTGGGGGAGCAGGGGACATGTTGGGGGCTGTGTCCTGCTGACCTCCAGAGCCTTTACTGTGGCCCCTACTGGCCGGGCCCAGGCCTTGAGGAGGCAATGACTCTCTCCCCTCCTCTGCCACCTTCTGACAGCCCCGTCTGCCTGGGATGCCATCTGGAGGACCTGCTCCCATACCTCCCACCACATGGCCGACCTTAGGATCCTGAGGGCCAGTTGGGTTGGGTGCCTGGCTCCCTCAGCACTGACGGCTGAGCAGGGTCTCAGGACCCAACCCTGAGGGCGCTGCCAGCTGAGCTCTGACTCAGCCAGGACTAGACCCTGGAGGGTAAGTCCTGCCTCAGGACCTGCCCTTTCTTGTCAGAACAGAGACTAACACTCATGAGATATTTATGGGAACAGTTACCTGACCTTGACCTGACCCCCAGAACAAGGGCTCTGACACCAAGATGTTTATAACTCACCATATCCCTCTTTCACTTTCCTAGGAAAGAGTTTTGATGAGAGCTTTCAGGAAGTTTAGGGTTTTTAAGGCATGAGCCACTCCTCTCCTTTCAGGGCCCTCAGAACACCTTTCTGGGCTCCATAGCCTGACCTTCTGTTTGATGTTTTTGGAAACAGGATAGGAAGATATTTTTGTTCCATATGAATTTGTTAAGAAAAGAGAGAGAGACTCACTGTCTTTGCCCAGTGACTGATGAACAAAGCAGCCCTGGTGACAAGGATGGGGTCAGCATGAGCTTAGCAATGCTGAATTCCACTCCTGAAGCTGGCCTGGCTATAGACACTGCTGAGTGTCCATATCCCAACAATGGAGACTGACCCTGAGTTCTCTGAGGTAATTAGCCAGCTACACGGTGGCAGACTGACTATAGTATATCACTTTCTTTATACAGTTGGGTAATATCTTGGTTTTACTGGAAAATACAGTCACTCGGAAAATGAATTTGCTTTCCTTGTCCACAGTGCTTCCCCCCAGACTACCATGACTGCTATATCCACTGTCATCGTTTCCCACACAGCTTTGCTTCTGAACTAAATACTGCAGAATTCCCTTTCTAGTGTGTTTCTACATTGGGTAGGCTACAAGAGCTACACTCCTGTAAAACTTCAAGGAGGCTTTGAAATAACTATTTTATAGTGCACATACACTTCCTAATGACTCAGTTACACACTCATTTTGCACTGCTCTGTAGGAATTTGGCAGCTGTAATTAAATTGATTTAATGAATCAGTCCTAAGCAGTCAATTTTATTGAAAGATATATCATCCTGGCTGGCCCAAACTTAATTAATCATAAGGTCTTTAAAAGAGGGTGTGTGCATGCTCAGTTGCTAAGTCATGTCTGACTCTTTTGCAGCCCCATAGATGGTAGCCACCAGGCTCCTCTGTCCATGGGGTTTCCCAGGCAAGAATCCTGGAGCAGATTGTTATTTCCTTTTCCAGGGGATCTTCCTGACCCAGGGATCGAAGCCACGTCTCCTGCATTGGCAGGCTGGTTCTTTACTATTGAGCCACCTGGGAAGCCCTGTTAAAAGAGGATCAATGAGTCAATGAAGTCGCTTAGTCGTGTTGGACTCTGCAACCCCATAGACTGTAGCCGACCAGGCTTCTTTGTCCATGGGATTTTCCAGGCAAGAGTACAGGAGTGGGCTGCCAATTCCTTCTCCAGGGGATTTTCCCAACCCAGGGACCAAATCTGGGTCTCCTGCATTGCAGGCAGACTCTTTACCATCTGAGGAAGCCCCTACAAGAGGATAGACCCTTTCTATGTCCAGAGGATCCTGGCTTCAGTTCATATAGTTCCAGCCATGATTTTTACTTCCTGACTGTATGCCTTGCCAGCTTTCTGTTCTTTAATTAGCCAGCACAGATGTGTGAACCAATCCCTTGTAATAAATGTTGCTTCTTTATTGAATTTCTGTGCACAAAAGTAATACATTTTACCACACCACAAAAAAGTATTTTAAACACCATTTTAAACACCACAAAAAATATTTTAATTAATTACATATCTTTATTATTTATTATATTTTTTACAACTGATGGACCAATGTTGTCACATGATTATTAAGTAAGCACCATAATTTATGTAAGGAGTTACTCTTTCTTTTGTAGAGTTCTATGGGTTTTGACAAATGCATCATACCACGTGTCCACCATTATAATATTTTATGAATAGTTTTAAGAACCTAAAGACTCCTGGGCTCCATTTATTCATCCCTGCTTCCCCTCCCCTTCCACCAAGCTCTTCCACCAAACTTCTGGCAAGCCCTGATCTTTTTAACACCTGTAGAGCTTTGCCTTTTCCAGAATGTCATATAGGTGAAAGCACCTATTTTTATTCAGGCTTTTGAGACTGACTTCTTTCACTTAGTAATATCTGTTTAAAATTTCTCAATTTTTACCAAGGCCCAGTAACTCATTTCTTTTTATTTCCAAATAATAATCTTTTGTATGGATGTATCACAGTTTATTCACTTATTGAGGGAAAACTTGATTAGTTTCATTTTCGGCAATTATGAATAAAGTTGCTCTAAACATCTGTGTGAAGGGTTTCATGTTTTCAGTGCATTTGGATAATTTACATGGAGTGTGATTGCTGTATTATATGGTAGGCAACCTATATTTAGTTTCATAAGAAACCCACAAAGTGCTTTTACCATTTTACATTCCAACAACAGTTAATGGATTGAGTTTCTCTTGCTCTGTATCTTCACCAATATTTGGTGTTGTCTGTGTTTTTGGAGTTTAGCCATTGTGATAATTGGATAGTATTTCTGCTTTATTGACTATTCCAAAGCCTTTGACTGTGTGGATCACAATAAACTGTGGAAAATTCTGAAAGAGATGGGAATACCAGACCACCTGACCTGCCTCTTGAGAAACCTATATGCAGGTCAGGAAGCAACAGTTAGAACTGGACATGGAACAACAGACTGGTTCCCAATAGGAAAAGGAGTACGTCAAGGCTGTATATTGTCACCCTGCTTATTTAACTTCTATGCAGAGTACATCATGAGAAACGCTGGGCTTGAAGAAGCACAAGCTGGAATCAAGATTCCCGGGAGAAATATCGATAACCTCAGATATGCAGATGACACCACTCTTATGGCAGAAAGTGAAGAGGAACTAAAAAGCCTCTTGATGAAAGTGAAATAGGAGAGTGAAAAAGTTGGCTTAAAGCTCAACATTCAGAAAACGAAGATCATGGCATCTGGTCCCATCACTTCCTGGAAAATAGATGGGGAAACAGTGGAAACAGTGTCAGACATTATTTTTGGGGGCTCCAAAATCACTGCAGATGGTGATTGCAGCCATAAAATTAAAAGACACTTACTCCTTGGAAGGAAAGTTGTGACAAACATAGATAGCATATTAAAAAGCAGAGACATTATTTTGCCAATAAAGGTCCATCTAGTCAAGGTTATGGTTTTTCCATGGTGACGTATGGATGTGAGAGTTAGACTGTGAAGAAAGCTGAGCACTGAAGAATTGGTGCTTTTGAACTGTGGTGTTGGAGAAAACTCTTGAGAGTCCCTTAGACTTCAAGGAGATCCAACCGTTCCATCCTAAAGGAGATCAGTCCTGGGTGTTCGTTGGAAGGACTTATGCTGAGGCTGAAACTCCAATACTTTGGCCACCTCATGAGAAGAATTGACTCATTGGAAAAGACCCTGATGATGGGAGGGACTGGGGGCAGGAGGAGAAGAGGATGATGGAGGATAAGATGGCTGGGTGGCATCACCGACTCGATGGACGTGAGCTGGGTTAGACTCTGGGAGTTGGTGATGGACAGGGAGGCCTGGTATGCTGCGATTCATGGGGTCACAAAGAGTCGGACATGACTGAGTGACTGAACTGAACTGAACTGATCCCCTTTTAACAGAAATGTTGATGTATGGCCAAACCAATACAGTATTGTCAAGTAATTAGCCTCCAATAAATTTATATTAAGAAAAGCAAAAAAAAAATTTAATTTTTCATTCTTTCTTACTTTACTTTAGACCATACTTTTGTATTTATTTATTTAGTAGTGTAGCTATTGTGTAGTACCTGAAAACTTTAATCCTAGAACCAGGTTTCTTAGATTCAAATTCCAACTCTACATTTTACTGCTTGGTGACATAGGTTAACTACTTAAAATATGTTTCAGTTACCTTATGGACTTCCACAGTAAGGAGCTCAAGTGCTAAGAATCCACCTGCAATGCAGGAGACCTGGGTTTGATCCCTTGGTCTGAATGATCCCCTGGAGGAGGGAATGGCAACCCACTCCAGAATTCTTCTTTCATGAATCCAGTGCACAGAGGTTTTAGTCCATGGGGTCACAAAGAGTTGGACAGGGATGAATGATTTTCACTTTTATCAGTAATCTTATGGATAAGATATACCTTACAGAGTTGTTACAGTAATTAAGCTTACATTATTATGGAACATATAAATAACAATGAGTATCTTCCCTGTACTAAAATCTTTTGTTGTTTAATTGTATAAAATAAGTTCATTTTTTATCAGAGGGAAGGTATTTAGAATGTAATCAATTCCAAATTGATAGAGTAATGGTAATTATTTTAATTTTAAATGACTGTTTAGGAGAACTCATTTACATAATGATAGCAATCTTCAATTGCTACATCGATACCATATTCAGCTATTAGTACAGTATTTAAATTATAATTCAGTAACTTCACAGCCATAGGTCTTTTCACAAACCTTCAATATTGGGAAGGGCAACCTAAGGTATTTTTAATTTTTGTTTTGTTTTGTTTTCTTTTAATGAAAGGGAGAAAGATATGTTTTAACCACCACTATTTTGTAATTGTGTTTGGTCATGACTTTGACTTGATGAAACTGAGTTCAGTATAATAAACGAAGTTGCATGTTCAAGATTTTGATCCTATATTTATTGTTACCTATTCAATAAACTGAATTCTTAAAATTTCAGTTCTCTCTAGAAGATGCCACAGCTAAGTATCTTAATTTCAATACATAAGCAGATTGTTATTGGTACTCTGATTCACCTACCACAACTGAATAGCCTGTGGCCTGACCCTAGGAGGGTACAAATTTCAGAGACTTAATTATTACAAACAGTATGTCTTCTGTTTTAAGTCTCTAGTGGAGAGTAACTCTAAGTCACTTATGCAAGGAACTGATTTAAGTTTCATGACCTTGAAAAATGCTGCTACCTCCATTTAGGTTAAAGGTCTAATAGCTTTGACCATTTTGGGAGAACTGTCAGTAGGTAATATGTCCTAAATTTGGCCGGTTTCATATGAGCACTGTTAAGACATTACAGGACTTCCATGGTTAGGTATTCCAATGGTTAGGACTCTGAATTTTCACTACCCAGGCCCAGGGTTCAGTCCTTGGTCAGGAAACTAAGATCCTGCAAGCCTCAAGGTATGGAGAAAAAAAGAAAAGAAGAAAATCCCACCTCCCTTCCAAAATATTATTAAACCCCAGAACTAAGTTGTGCTTGTCATGGGCATCATGATTAAGAATTTTTCTATCTCATCAAAATTTTTGAGACCTGATGTGAGCAGACTTGGTGACTGGGGAATTCACTGATGGTCTGTGCTGATTTCTGAGAAGAGCTGAAAATTCTGCAGCTTAGCTGGGCCCCAGTCTTCTCCTGGATAGCGTATTCAAAAGCAGAGACATTACTTTGCCAACAAAGGTCCGTCTGGTCAAGGGTATGGTTTTTCCATTGGTCATGGATGGATGTGAGAGTTGGACTGTGAAGAAAGCTGAGCATAGAAGAATTGATTCTTTTGAACTGTGGTGTTGGAGAAGACTCTTGAGAGTCCCTTGGACTGCAAGGAGATCAAACCAGTCCATACTAAAGGAGATCAGCCCTGGGTGTTCTTTGGAAGGGATGATGCTAAAGCGGAAACTCCAGTACTTTGGCTACCTCATGCGAAGAGTTGTCTCATTGGAAAAGACTCTAATGCTGGGAGGGATTGGGGGCAGGAGGAAAAGGGGACGACAGAGGATGAGATGGCTGAATGGCATCACCGACTTGATGGACGTGAGTGTGAGTGAGCTCCACGACTTGGTGATGGACAGGGAGGCCTGGCCTGCTGCGATTCATGGGGTCGCAAAGGGTTGGATACGACTGAGAGACTGAATTGAACTGAAATCAAGTCTTCTCCTGAGAGCCTGCTGCTTGCAGGAAGCACTGTTTCCCTCTTCTTCCAGCTCTGCCCCAGAAGAGACAGGTGCAGATTGGTGGGAAGGTGAGAGGTTCTGTGACTAACAGTGGGAACTGCCTCTTCCTCAACCTGGACCTTAGCAAATGAACTGGTGTCAAGGAGAAAAGACAAGTATATCTTTTCTTATTGCTTTTCTCCTCACTACCTTCAACCCCAATGTGATGCAGCATCATGCTTAAGATCAAAGCTATGAGATCAAGCCCTGAGTCTTTGGAGTGTAAGCACTGACTCCAAGACCCTACACTACTAGGGAACTAAACCTAGGGAGTGTCAAATTGTGAGAACTCACACAAAGGAAACCACTTGAATATAATACCCAGTATCACACAATGACCAGTAGCACCCTCTGCAGGAAGCCTCATTCAAACAACAAACAAGACAAAAATACAAACCTAGTCATCAGCAGACAGAATAACCACCTCACTCAGCCCTGACCATCAGAGGGAAAAAAAGAAAAAATGCAAATCTCACCTGTAGGAAGCTTAGACAAACCACTGGACCAAACTTCAGAGGGCAGAAACCAAAAGGAAGAAAGAATTCAACCTTGAAGCCTGGGAAAAGGAGACCTCAAACACAATAAGTTAAAAAAAAAATTAAAAGGCAGAGGAATATTGCACAAATGATGACCAATCAGGAAACAAAGAATTCCAAATAATTGAAGAGGAAATAGGCAAACTACCTGAAAAAGAATTCAGAAAATGATAGTAAAGATGATCAAAAACCTTGCCAACAGAATGGAGAAAATGCACGTATTAATTAACAAAGAGCCAGAAGAATTAAAGAATAAACATACAGAGACAAAAGGATTACTGAAATTAAAAATACTGTAGAAGGAATCAATGGCAGAATATCTGAAGCAGAAGCATGGAACAATGAACTGGAAGATAAAATGGTAGAAAAAACTGCTGAAGAGCAGAATAAAGTAGAAAGAATGAAAAGAACTGAGGTTAGTCTCAGAGAACTCTGAGACAATATTAAGTGCACCAACATTATATTATAGGGGTCCAAGAAGAGAAGAGAAAAAGAAAGGATATGAGAAAATTTCTGAAGAGATTATAGTTGAAAATTTTCCCAACATGGAAAAGGAAATAGTCAATCAAGTCCACAAAGTGCAGACAGTCCCATCTGGATAAACCCAAGGAGAAACACACCAAGACACATACTAATCAAACTAACAAAGATTAAACACAAAGAAAGAATATTAAAAGTAGTAAGGGAAAAGCAACAAGTAACATACAAGGGAAACCCCATATGTTTAACAGCTGGTCTTTGAGCAGAAGCTCTGCAGGCCAAAGGAAGTGGCAGGATATATTTAAAATGCTGAAAGGGAAAAAAATTTACAACCAAAATTACTCTACCCAGCAAGAATATCATTCAAAATTGATGGAAATTAAAATGCTTTTCAGACAAGTCAAAGTTAAGAGAATTCAGTACCACCAAACCAGCTTTCAACAAATGTTAAAGGAACTTATATAGTTGGGAAATAAAAGTGAAGAAAAAGATTTACAAATGCAAACCACAAACAATTAAGAAATTGGCAGTAGAAATATATATATCAATAATTACTTCAAATATAAATGAATTAAATGTTTCAACGAAAATACACAGACTGGATCAATGGATACAAAAACAAGACATATATTCTGTCTAAAAGAAACCCACTTCAGACCTAGAGACACATATAGACTGAAAGTGAGAGGATGGAAAAATACATTTCATGCAAATGGAAAGCAAAAGAAAGCTCAATTAGCAATCCTCATATCAGACAAAGTAGACCTTAAAGAATGTTACAAGAGATAAGGAAGGACACCACATAATGATCAAGGGATAGATCAAAGAGGAAGACATACAATTGTAAATATCTATGCACCCAACGTAGGAGCACCTCAATACATAAGACAAACACTAACAGACATAAAAAGAGAAATTGACAGAAACAATAATAGTAGGAGACTTTAACACCCCACTTACACCAATAGACAGATTATCAAAACAGAAAATTAATAAGGAGACACAAGTCTTAAGTGATACATTAGATGAGATGGATCTCATTGATATCTTCAGGACATTACATCCAAATGCAGAAGAACTCACCTTCTTCTCAAGTGCCTGTGGAACATTCTTCAGTATAGAAAACCCAGGGTCACAAATCAAGCCTCAGTAAATTTAAGAAAATTGAAATTGTATCAAGCACCTTTTCCAACCACAACACTATGAGACTAGATATCAATTATGAGAAAAATACTGTAACAAACACATGGAGATTAAACAATATGTTTGTAAATAATGAACCAGTTACTGAAGAAATCAAAAGGGAAATACAAAAATTCCTAGAAACAAATGACAATGAAAGCACAACTCAAAACCTACGGGATGCAGCAGTTCAAAGAAGAGTTTATGGAAATACGATCCTACCTCAAGAAACAAGAGAAACATCAAATATACAACCTAAATTTATACCTAAAAGAAACTGAAAAAGAAGAACAAAAACAATTAGTAGAAGGAAAGAAATCATAAAGATCAGAGTAGAAATAAGTGAAAAAGAAATGAAACAATGATAAAGATTAATAGAAGTAAAATCTGTTTCTTTGAGAAGATAAACAAAATTGACAAACCTTTAGCCAGACTCATCAAGCATAAAAGAGAGAATAGTCAAATCAACAAAATTAAAAATGAAAAAGGAGAGCTTACAACAGACAATGCAGAAATACAAAGGATTATGAAACTATTATTAACAACTTTTACGGCAACAAAATGGATAACCTGGAAATAAGGGACATATTTTTAGAAAAGTTCAGTCTTCTAATACTGAACCAGGAAGAAATAGAAATTATGAACAATCCAATTATGAGCACTGCAATCAAAGCTGTGATCAAAAATCTACCCAAAAACCAAAAGCCCAGGACCAGATGGCTTCACAGGTGATTTCTATCAAACGTTCAGAGATGAACTAATGCCTATTATTCTAAAACTCGTTCAAAAAATTGCAGAGGAAGGAACATTCGCAAACTCATCCTACAACGCCACTCTCACACCAAAACAAAACAAAAAACTATATGCCAATATCAGTGGCGAGCATAGATGCAAAAATCCTCAAAAAAATTCTAGTAAAAAGAATTCAACAGCATATTAAAGAGCTCATACACCTTGATCAAGTTGAGTTTATTCCATGGATGCAAGGATTCTCAGTATATTGCAAATCAGTCAATGTGATACATTATGTTAACAAATTGAAGGTAAAAAACAATATGACAATCTCAATAAATGCACAAAAGTCCTTTGAGAAAACTCAGCACTCACATATGATTAAAATTCTTAAAAAAATAGACATAGAAGGAACCTACCTCAACATCAGTTCAGTTCAGTTCAGTTCAGTCGCTCAGTCGTGTCCGACTCTTTGCGACCCCATGAATCTCAGCACACCAGGCCTCCCTGTCCATCACCAACTCCTGGAGTTCACTCAGCCTCACGTCCATTGAGTCAGTGATGCCATCCAGCCATCTCATCCTCTGTCGTCCCCTTCTCCTCCTGCCCCCAAACCCTCCCAGCATCAGAGTCTTTTCCAATGAGACAACTCTTCACGTGAGGTGGCCAAAGTACTGGAGTTTCAGCTTTAGCATCCTTCCTTCCAAAGAAATCCCAGGGCCGATCTCCTTCAGAATGGACTGGTTGGATCTCCTTGCAGTCCAAGGGACTCTCAAGAGTCTTCTCCAACACCACAGTTCAAAAGCATCAATTCTTCGGCGCTCAACCTTCTTCACAGTCCAACCTCAACATAGCAAAGGCCAACATGATAACAGCAAACATTATTCTCAATGGTGAAAACCTGAAACCATTGCCCCTAAGATCAGTAAGAAGACAAGGGTGTCCACTTTCACCACTACTATTCAACATAGTTTTGAAAGTCCTAGCTACAGCAATCAGAGGAGAAAAAGAAAGAAACACAATCCAGATTATAAAAAAAAAAGAAGAAATAAAGCTCTCACTGTTTGGCAGATGACATGATACTACATATAGAAAACCCTACAAATACTGTCAGAAAATTACTAGAGATAATCAGTGATAGCAAAGTCACAGGACACAAAATAAATACACAAGTCACTTGCATTTCTATATACTAACATTGAAATGTCAGACAAATAAATTAAGAAATCAATCCCATTCACCATTGCAAAACATAATTATCTAGGGATAAACTTACCTAAGGAGACAAAATAGCTGTATACAGAAAATTATAAGACACTGATGAAACAAATCAAAGATGACATAAATGGATCAAGAGATATTCTATATTCCTGGGTAGGAAGAATCAGTATTGTGAAAATGACTATCCTACAGAATCAATGTGATCCCTATCAAATTATCAATGGCATTTTTCACAGGACTAGAACAAAATATTTCACAATTCATATGGAAACTCAAAAGACCCCAAATAGCCAAAGCAGTCTTGAGAAAGAAGAATGGAGCTGGAGGAATCAACCTTTCTGACTTCAGATTATACTACAGAGCTACAGTCATCAAGACAGTATGGTACTGGCACAAAATAGAAATATAACCCAATGAAACAAGATAGAAAGCCCAGAAATAAACCAATGCACCTATGGGTACCTTATTTTTGACAAAGGAGGTAAAAATATACAATGGAGCAAAGACAGCATCTTCAATAAGTGGTGTTGGGAAAACTGGAATGCTACATGTAAAAGAATGAAATTATAACCTTTCCTAACACCATTCACAAAGCAAAACTCAAAATGGATTAAATACCTAAATGCAAGACCAGAAACTATAAAACTCTTAGAGGAAAACATAGGTAGAACACTTGATGACATAAATCAAAAGAAGATCCTCTATGAACCACCTCCTAGAGTAATGGAAACAAATGCAAAACAAGTGGGACTTGATTAAACTTAAAAACTTTTGCACAGGAAAGGACACTATAAGCAACATGAAAAGACAGCCCTTAGAATGGGAGAAAATAGCAGCAAATGAAAGAACTGACAAAGGATTAATTGCCAAAATATACAAGCAACTCATACAACTCAATACTAGAAAAACAATCAACCAATGAAAAATTGGGGAAAAGACCTAGAGACATTACTCCAAAGAAGACATACAGATGGCTGACAAACACATGAAAAGATGCTCAACATTGCTCATTATTAGAGAAATGTAAAGCAAAATTACAATGAAATATCACCTCACACCAGTCAGAATGGCCATCATCAAAAAGTCTACAAACAATAAATGCTGGAGAGGGTGTGGAGAAAACGAAATATTCTTGCACTGGTGGTAGGAATGCAAATTGATATAGCCACTATGGAAGATGGTATGGAGAGTCCTTGAAAAAGTAGGAATAAAACTACCATATGACCCAGCAATCCCAGTCCTAGTCATACACCCTGAGTAATCCAAGAATGAAACAGACACATGTACCCCAGTGTTTATTGCATCACTATTTACAATAGCTAGAACATGGAAGCAACTTAGATGACTATCAACAGATGAATGGATAAAGAAGTTGTGGTACATATAAACAATATAATATTATTCAGCCGTAAAAAGGAATGCATCTGAGTCATTTCTAATGAGATGGATGATACTAGAGCGTATTATACAGAGTGAAGGAAATCAGAAAGAGAAAGCTAAATACTGTATACTAACACATGCATACGGGATCTAGAAAGATGATACCAAAGGATTTATTTACAGGGCAGCAATAGAGAAACAGATTTAGAAACAGACTTATGGTTGGGGAGAGGGAGGGGGATGGGGAGATATATGAAGCGAGTAACATGGAAACTTATATTTAGTTCAATTCAGTCTCTCAGTTGTGTCCGACTCTTTGCGTCCCCATGAACCACAGCACGCCAGGCCTCCCTGTCCATCACCAACTCCCGGAGTCCACCAAAACCCATGTCCATTGAGTCGGTGATGCCATCCAATCATCTCATTCTCTGTCATGCCCTTCTCTTCCTGCCCTCAATCTTTATATAATATATATATATATATATATATATATATATATATATATATATACATATATATACTATGGAGAGAGACACAAACATACATATGTGTGTTTGTGTGTAAGGCATAAATGGCTTAACTTTTCCATACAATTTGTCCTGTAAATTGTCAGCCTTATCATTACACTGAGTAACAATGTTTGTCTTCAGTAATGTTATTTTTATTTTTTATTTTTTTAACTTTACAACATTGTATTGGTTTTGCGATATATCAAAATGAATCTGCCACAGGTATACATGTGTTCCCTATCCTGAACCCTCCTCCCACCTCCCTCCCCATACCATCCCTCTGGGTCGTCCCAGTGCACCAGCCCCAAGCATCCAATATCGTGCATAGAACCTGGACTGGCAACTTGTTTCATATATGATATTATACATATTTCAATGCCATTCTCCCAAATCATCCCACCCTGTCCCTCTCCCACAGAGTCCATAAGACTGTTCTATACATCAGTGTCTCTTTTGCTGTCTCGTAAACAGGGTTATTGTTACCATCTTTCTAAATTCCATATATATGCGTTAGTATACTGTATTGGTGTTTTTCTTTCTGGCTTACTTCACTCTGTATAATACACTCCAGTTTCATCCACCTCATTAGAACTGATTGACATGAATTCTTTTTAATGGCTGAGTAATACTCCATTGTGTATATTCATTACTTTTTCTGGTTTCCCTTATCCTTTTATTTTTTTTTTCTTTTTCAATTTTATTTTTAAACTTCACATAATTGTATTAGTTTTGCCAAATATCAAAATGAATCCGCCACAGGTATACATGTGTTCCCCATCCTGGACCCTCATCCCTCCTCCCTCCCCATACCATCCCTCTGGGTCGTCCCAGTGCACCAGCCCCAAGCATCCAGTATCGTGCATTGAACCTGGACTGGCATCTCGTTTCATACATGATATTGTACATGTTTCAATGCCATTCTCCCAAATCTTCCCACCTCTCCCTCTCCCACAGAGTCCATAAGACTGTTCTATACATCAGTGTCTCTTTTGCTGTCTCATACACAGGGTTATTGTTACCATCTTTCTAAATTCCATATATATGCGTTAGTATACTGTATTGGTGTTTTTCCTTCTTCCTTACTTCACTCTGCATAATAGGCTCCAGTTTCATCCACCTCATTAGAACTGATTCAAATGTATTCTTTTTAATGGCTGAATAATACTCCATTGTGTATATGTACCATAGCTTTCTTATGTATTCATCTGCTGATGGACATCTAGGTTGCTTCCATGTCCTGGCTATTATAAACAGTGCTGCGATGAACATTGGAGTACACTTGTCTCTTTCCCTTCTGGTTTCCTCAGTGTGTATGCCCAGCAGTGGGATTGCTGGATCATAAGGCAGTTCTATTTCCTGTTTTTTAGGGAATCTCCACACTGTTCTCCATAGTGGCTGTACTAGTTTGCATTCCCACCAACAGTGTAAGAGGGTTCCCTTTTCTCCACACCCTCTCCAGCATTTATTGCTTGTAGACTTTTGGATCTCAGCCATTCTGACTGGCGTGAAGTGGTACCTCATAGTGGTTTTGATTTACATTTCTCTGATAATGAGTGATGTTGAGCATCTTTTCATGTGTTTGTTAGCCATCTGTATGTCTTCTTTGGAGAATTGTCTATTTAGTTCTTTGGCCCATTTTTTGATTGGGTCATTTATTTTTCTGGAGTTGAGCTGTAGGAGTTGCCTGTATATTTTTGAGATTAGTTCTTTGTCTGTTGCTTCATTTGCTATTATTTTCTCCCATTCTGAAGGCTGTCTTTTCACCTTGCTGATAGTTTCCTTTTATGTGCAGAAGCTTTTAAGGTTAATTAGGTCCCATTTGTTTATTTTTGCTTTTATTTCCAATATTCTGGGAGGTGGGTCATAGAGGATCCTGCTGTGATGTATTTTGGAGAGTGTTTTGCCTATGTTCTCCTCTAGGAGTTTTATAGTTTCTGGTCTTACGTTGAGATCTTTAATCCATTTTGAGTTTATTTTTGTGTATGGTGTTAGAAAGTGTTCTAGTTTCATTCATTTACAAGTGGTTGACCAGATTTCCCAGCACCACTTGTTAAAGAGATTGTCTTTAATCCATTGTATATTCTTGCCTCCTTTGTCAAAGATAAGGTGTCCATATGTACGTGGATTTATCTCTGGGCTTTCTATTTTGTTCCATTGATCAATATTTCTGTCTTTGTGCCAGTACCATACTGTCTTGATAACTGTGGCTCTGTAGTAGAGCCTGAAGTCAGGTAGGTTGATTCCTCCAGTTCCATTCTTCTTTCTCAAGATCGCTTTGGCTATTCGAGGTTTTTTTGTATTTCCATATAAATTGTGAAATTATTTGTTCTAGCTCTGTGAAGAATACTGTTGGTAGCTTGATAGGGATTGCATTGAATCTATAAATTGCTTTGGGTAGTATACTCATTTTCACTATATTGATTCTTCCAATCCATGAACATGGTATATTTCTCCATCTATTAGTGTCCTCTTTGATTTCTTTCACCAGTGTTTTATTGTTTTCTATATATAGGTCTTTAGTTTCTTTAGGTAGATATATTCCTAAGTATTTTATTTTTTCCGTGGCAATGGTGAATGGAATTGTTTCCTTAATTTCTCTTTCTGTTTTCTCATTATTAGTGTATAGGAATGCAAGGGATTTCTGTGTGTTGATTTTATATCCTGCAACTTTACTATAGTCATTGATTAGCTCTAGTTATTTTCTGGTGGAGTCTTTAGGGTTTTCTTTGTAGAGGATAATGTCATCTGCAAATAGTGAGAGTTTTACTTCTTCTTTTCCGATTTGGATTCCTTTTATTTCTTTTTCTGCTCTGATTGCTGTGGACAAAACTTCCAAAACTATGTTGAATAGTAATGGTGAAAGTGATCACCCTTGTCTTGTTCCTGACTTTAGAGGAAATTATTCCAGTTTTTCACCATTGAGGATAATGTTTGCTGTGGGTTTGTCATATATAGCTTTTATTATGTTAAGGTATGTTCCTTCTATTCCTGCTTTCTGGAGAGTTTTTATCATAAATGGGTGTTGAATTTTGTCAAAGGCTTTCTCTGCATCTATTGAGATAATCATATGGTTTTTATTTTTCAATTTGTTAATGTGGTATATTACATTGATTGATTTGCGGATATTGAAGAATCCTTGCATCCCTGGGATAAAGCCCACTTTGTCATGGTGTATCATCTTTTTAATGTGTTGATGGATTCTGCTTGCTAGAATTTTGTTAAGGATTTTTGCATCTATGTTCATCAGTGATATTGGCCTGTAGTTTTCTTTTTTTGTGGGATCTTTGTCAGGTTTTGGCATTAGGGTGATGGTGGCCTCATAGAATGAGTTTGGAAGTTTACCTTCCTCTGCAATTTTCTGTAAGAGTTTGAGCAGGATAGGTGTTAGCTCTTTAAATTTTTGGTAGAATTCAGCTGTGAAGCCGTCTGGACCTGGGCTTTTGTTTGCTGGAAGATTTTTGATTACAGTTTCAATTTCCGTGCTTGTGATGGGCCTGTTAAGATTGTCTATTTCTTCCTTGTCCAGTTTTGGAAAGTTGTACTTTTCTAAGAATTTGTCCATTTCTTCCTCGTTGTCCATTTTATTGGCATATAATTGTTGATAGTAGTCTCTTATGATCCTTTGTATTTCTGTGTTGTCTGTTGTGATCTCTTCATTTTCATTTCCAATTTTATTGATTTGATTTTTCTCCCTTTGTTTCTTGATGAGTCTGGCTAATGGTTTGTCAATTTTATTTATCCTTTCAAAGAACCAGCTTTTGGTTTTGTTGATTTTTGCTATGGTCTCTTTTGTTTCTTTTGCATTTATTTCTGCTCTAATTTTTAAGATTTCTTTCCTTCTACTAACCCTGGGGTTCTTCATTTCTTCCTTTTCTAGTTGCTTTAGGTGTAGAGTTAGGTTATTTATTTGACTTTTTTCTTGTTTCTTGAGGTGTGCCTGTATTGCTATGAACTTTCTCCTTAGGACTGCTTTTACCATGTCCCACAGGTTTTGGGATGTTGTGTTTTCATTTTTATTTGTTTCTATGCAAATTTTTATTTCTTTTTTGATTTCTTCTGTGATTTGTTGGTTATTCAGCAGCGTGTTGTTCAGCCTCCATATGTTGGAATTTTTAGTAGTTTTTTTTTCCTGTAATTGAGATCTAATCTTACTGCATTGTGGTCAGAAAAGATGCTTGGAATGATTTCTATTTTTTTGAATTTACCAAGGCTAGCTTTATGGCCCAGGATGTGATCTATCATGGAGAAGGTTCCATGTGCGCTTGAGAAAAAGGTGAGATTCATTGTTTTGGGATGAAATGTCCTATAGATATCAATTAGGTCTAACTGGTCTATTGTATCATTTAAAGTTTGTGTTTCCTTGTTAATTTTCTGTTTTGTTGATCTATCCATAGGTGTGAGTGGGGTATTAAAGTCTTCCACTATTATTGTGTTATTGTTGATTTCTCCTTTCATACTTGTTAGCATTTGTCTTACATACTGCGGTGCTCCCGTGTTGGGTGCATATATATTTATAATTGTTATATCTTCTTCTTGGATTGATCCTTTGATCATTATGTAGTGACCTTCTTTGTCCCTTTTCACAGCCTTTGTTTTAAAGTCTATTTAATCTGATATGAGTATTGCTACTCCTGCTTTCTTTTGGTCCCTATTTGCATGAAAAATCTTTTTCCAGCCCTTCACTTTCAGTCTGTATGTGTCCCCTGTTTTGAGGTGGGTCTCCTGTAGACAACATATGTAGGGGTCTTGTTTTTGTATCCATTCATCCAGTCTTTGTCTTTTGGTTGGGGCATTCCACCCATTTACATTTAAGGTAATTACTGATAAGTATGATCCCGTTGCCATTTACTTTATTGTTTTGGGTTCGAATTTATACACCTTTTTGTGTTTCCTGTCTAGAGAATATCCTTTAATATTTGTTGGAGAGCTGGTTTGGTGGTGCAGATTTCTCTCAGCTTTTGCTTGTCTGAGAAGCTTTTGATTTCTCCTTCATACTTGAATGAGATCCTTGCTGGGTATAATAATCTGGGCTGTAGGTTATTTTCTTTCATCATTTTAAGTATGTCTTCCCATTCCCTCCTGGCTTGAAGAGTTTCTATTGAAAGATCAGCTGTTATCCTTATGGGAATTCCCTTGTGTGTTATTTGTTGTTTTTCCCTTGCTGCTTTTACTATTTGTTCTTTGTGTTTGATCTTTGTTAATTTGATTAATATGTGTCTTGGGGTGTTTCTCCTTGGGTTTATCCTGTTTGGGACTCTCTGGGTTTCTTGGACTTGGGTGATTATTTCCTTCCCCATTTTAGGGAAGTTTTCAACTATTATCTCCTCAAGTATTTTCTCATGGTCTTTCTTTTTGTCTTCTTCTTCTGGAACCCCTATGATTCGAATGTTGTAGCGTTTAATATTGTCCTGGAGGTCTCTGAGATTGTCCTCATTTCTTTTAATTCGTTTTTCTTTTATCCTCTCTGATTCATTTATTTCTACCATTCTATTTTCTAATTCACTAATCCTATCTTCTGCCTCTGTTATTCTACTATTTGTTGCCTCCGGAGTGTTTTTAATTTCATTTATTGCATTATTCATTATATATTGACTCTTTTTTATTTCTTCTAGGTCCTTGTTAAACCTTTCTTGCATCTTCTCAATCCTTGTCTCCAGGCTTTTTATCTGTGATTCCATTTTAATTTCAAGATTTTGGATCAATTTTGCTATCATTATTCGGAATTCTTTATCAGGTAGATTCCCTATCTCTTCCTCTTTTGTTTGGTTTGGTGTGCATTTATCCTGTTCCTTTATCTGCTGGGTATTCCTCTGTCTCTTCATCTTGTTTAAATTGCTGATTTTGGGGTGTCCTTTCTGTATTCTGGCAGTTTATGGAGTTCTCTTTATTGTGGCTTTTCCTCACTGTGTGTGGGTTTGTACAGGTGGCTTGTCAAGGTTTCCTGGTTAGGGAAGCTTGTGTCGGTGTTCTGGAGGGTGGAGCTGTATTTCTTCTCTCTGGAGTGCAATGAAATGTCCAGTAATGAGTTATGAGATGTCTATGGTTTTGGGGTGACTTTGGGCTGCTTGTATTTTGAAGCTCAGGGCTGTGTTCCTCTGTTGCTGGAGAATTTTCTTGGTATGTCTTGCCCTGGAACTTGTTGGCCCTTGTGTGGTGCTTGATTTCAGTGTAGGTATGGAGGCGTTTGATGAGCTCCTGTCAATTAATGTTCCTTGGAGTCAGGAGTTCCCTGGAGTCAGGGTTTGGACTTAAGCCTCCTGCTTCCAGTTATCAGTCTTATTTTTACAGAAGTTTCAAAACTTCTCCTTCTATACAGCACCATTGATAAAACATCTACATGACAGATGAAAAGTTTCTTTACTGTGAGGGTCACTCAGAGAGGTTCACAGCGTCACATGGAGAAGAGAAGAGGGAGGAGGGAGTTAGAGGTGACCCAAATGAGATGAGATGGAATCAGTAGTGGAGAGAGTGGGGTAGCCAGTAGTCACTTCCTTATGTGCACTCCACAACTGGACCACTCAGAGATGTTCACGGAGTTATACAGAGAAGAGAAGAAGGAGGAAGGAGACAGAGGTGGCCAGAAGGATAAAAGGGGGGAATGAAAAGGAGGGAGACAGATCCAGCCAGTAATCAGTTCCCTAAGTGTTCTCCACTGTCTGGATCACACAGAAATTCACACAGTTGGGTAGAGTAGAGAGGGGTTAGGGAGGAGACACAGGTGGCCTGGTGGAGAAAAAGGAGAGTCCAAAGGGACAGAAAGCAGTCAAGCCAGTAATCTTGCTCCCTAGTGAAAAATGGGTCCTGAAGATTGGGTTCTTAAAGGTACAAAATTGGTAACAAATACATAAAAGCAAAAATTAAAAATCTAGAGTAGAGTTTGGAATTTCAAAAATACGATGTTAAAGAAAAGAAGAAGGAAAAGAAAGAGAGAAAAAACGAACAAAGAAAAACAATCAAGGTCACAAAAATTATAAAGAAAATACAGGTACAAAATTGATAACTAATACCAAAAAGCAAAAATTAAAAATCTAGAGTAGATTTTGGAATTTCAAAAATACAATGTTAAAAAAAGGAAGAAGAAGCATAAAGACAGAAAACACACAAACAAACAAAAACAAACAATGTTGCAAAAATCATAAAGAAAATACAGGTACAAAATTGATATCAAATACCAAAAAGCATAAATTAAAAATCTAGAGTAGAGTTTGGAATTTTAGATATACAATGTTATATAAACGAAGAAGAAAAAGAAACAGAAAAAAAAAAAAATCACAGAAATTATAAAAAAAAACTATAGGTACAAAATTGATAACATATACCAAAAAGCTAAAATTGAAAAACTAGAGTAGAGTTTGGAATTTCAAAAATACAATGTTAAAGAAAAGAAGGAAAAAAAAAAAAAGGTCAAAAAATTATAAAATATATATATATGAAGTTTGCTGAAGAAGAAAAAAATAGGGTCTTTTTTTTTTTTTGCAAAGTAATAGGTTATAAAAGTGAAAATTAAAGGAACAATAGAGGACTTAAATTTTTTTTTTTAATTAAAAAAAAAGAAAGAATGATCGTAAAAATAGTAAAAATATATCTAGGACTTTTTCTGGTTTTGTTGTGAGTATTGTGGGTTCAGTTCATTTTTGGCTAGTTCCTTGGTCCGATTTATATTTCTCAAGATCTATAGGCCCCTTCCTATGTAGTCCGTAGTAACCACAGGGTTTTCATCTGTTGCCTGTAGCTTCTGGGGCGTTTCCCTCTGTTATAGCTTCTTCTGTTTGCTGGTCTCTTCAGTGTCTGGTTTCCGCCCTGACACAAAGGGGATGGTGGAGGACACTTTTTTTTTTTTTAGGCTCACTTGTTCAGTTGCGCTGTGGGGAGGGAGGGAGGGATGCTGCAAACAAATAACACTGGCGTGCGCTCGCATTGCCTCAGCCACACTGGGTCTGACCCCACTCACGGCGCGTGTAGCCTCCCTGCCCACACTGCTCGGGCTCTAGGTTGTTCCGCCGGGATCAATCCGAGGCCGGCCCTGGGCTGCATGTACCTCCCCGGTCCAAGCCGCTCAGGTTCAAGCACTCGGGTAGTCCTCAGAGTCGCAGACTCAGTTGGGCCTGCGTTTTGTGCTCTTCCCAGGTCCGAGCAGCTCAGGTGATGAGGTGTTTAGCGAGCGCCAATGCTGCGACTTATCGTCTCCCCACCACTCGGTTATCTAGGTGTAAAACCAGCGCACCTTCTCAGGCAGATGTTAACCGTCCAGACCCCCAAGAAGTTTTAGTTAGCAAAGAAGCCTGCTTACAGTTTTATAGATAATGTCTCTCTGGGGCTGTGATTGCCCCCTTTCGGCTCTGGCTGCCTGTCACCGGAGGGGGATGGTCTGCAGCCGGCTATCTCTGTTCAGTCCTTTGTTCTGTGCGCGGGCCTGGTGGTGTCTTAGGTTGGGGCTGGCTTTTCGCCTGGTAGATATCCCACAGTCTGGTTTGCTAGCCCAAATTATTTTGCTCAGATAGCGCTCAGGGTATTCAGGCCAGATTCTTACTCTAAGTGATGCAGCCCGTGCCGTGCTTCCCTGCCCAGCCCCCGCTTGCTAATGGCGTGTGCAGGCGTCTGTGCTGCTTCTCCACTGGGGGAGTTACCGTAGGGCTTGCAATCTGCAAGTTTTAATTGTTTATTTATTTTTTCTTCCCGTTATGCTGCCCTCTGTGCTTCCAAAGCTCAGCACAGATTCGGCAGTGAGAAGGTTTCCTGGTGTTTGGAAACTTCTCTCTTTTTAAGACTCCCTTCCCGGGACGGAACTCCATCCCTCCCTCTTTTGTCTCTTTTTTTGTCTTTTATATTTTTTCCTACCTCCTTTCGAAGAGTTGGGTTGCTTTTCTGGGTGCCTGATGTCCTCTGCCGGCATTCAGAAGTTGTTTTGTAGAATTTACTCAACGTTTAAATGCTCTTTTGATGAATTTGTGGGGGAGAAAATGTTCTCCCCGTCCTATTCCTCCGTCATCTTGGCTCCTCCCCGCCCCAGTAATGTTATTTTTGGTAATGGAGTGTTGGGCATGGTTTTTCTCCAGCATTCAAGAGATAATCCCTTATAAACTTTCCATTCCTAAAAAGTTTTAATGAAGAGAGGATTTTTTTTTCCAATTCTTATGTAATTTGATTTTACACTATAATTATTTA
Source organism: Bos grunniens (assembly GCF_055505025.1). Lineage (NCBI taxonomy): Eukaryota > Metazoa > Chordata > Mammalia > Artiodactyla > Bovidae > Bos > Bos grunniens. Next base: position 74,436,362 of record NC_141180.1, on the reverse strand, counting down.
TTATATTTTTAATACTGATGTTTTATTAATCTGGGGAATTTCCAGATACCTCACTGGAAATAAAATACCATTGGAAAGAAAAATATAATCAAATAAAAATCTTTGTACTACTCTGTGCTTTTGTCTTGGCAGTGGAAAGCACATTTCTAAGAAAAGACTTAATTTCAACAAGTCAAATATATTCAAGATAAATATTGCCCTAAAACTTGCCTTGTTTTACAGCCATACAAAAAGTAGATTTTTAAAAAATCAGCCAAATTTTTTGTCTAATTGATCAGAGCCAAAGGGCTCATGATTCTTTTTTTTTTTTTTTTAATATTGAACTAATATAAAAAAATAGAGTGAAACATACTTTTGTGGTTTGTAAGTCAAAGCCATTCCTTAAATGATATTCAGTTTATCGTATTAAATTATAAAACCCTGTTTTTCAAACAATATTGAAAAAGAGAGATTAAGAAAAATTACCAATAACTTTTTGATTATTTTCTTTTTTAAAATGATAAATGGTATTTTATTGTTTTTAACAAATTGTGTACAATTTAGAAATACTTGCCAAGTACACCATTCTTGAACCTTTTCTTATAATTGTAAATATTTAGATCACTTCACTATATTCCATAATGGCATTTTAAAGTTTATTTTCCATAAAGGAACAACTGTGAAAAAGATCAAACAGTATCAGTTTTCTGTTTTATTGCCTTCCAAAGCAATCTGTGGAATTATATAACTAAAATTTTCACTTCTATTGCAAATGATCAATCACCTGAGACATATTAGAAACTCTTAATATGACAGACAAAAGAAGACACAATTGGCCAATGAAATGACCAAAGATTTATTGATCTTATTTTTTAACATCTTTATTTGCACAACAACAGATATAAATATTTGACTCTTTCATTAACTTTATACAATAAAGAATTATGGTCTTCCTGGTGGTCATGTACAGTTGTGAGAGCTGGACTGTAACAAAGGCAGAGGAAGCAGAGGTCAAATTGCCAACATCCATTTGATCTTTGATAAAGCAAGAGAGTTCCAGAAAAACATCTAGTTCTGCTTTATTGTCTATGTCAAAGCTTTTGACTTTGTGGATCACAATAAGCTGTGGAAAATTCTGAAAGACATGGGAACACCAGACCACCTGACTGGGCTCCAGAGAAATCTGTATGCAGGTCAAGAAGCAACAATTAGAGCCAGACTGGGAAGAACAGACTGGTTCCAAACTGGGAAAGGAGTACATCAAGGCTGTATATAGTCACTCTACTTATTTAACTTCTATGCAGAGTACATCATGTGACATGTTGGGATGGATGAAATGCAAGCTGGAATCAAGATTGCCGGGAGAAATATCAACAAGCTCAGATAAGCAGATAACACCACCCTTATGGCAGAAAGCAAAGAACTAAAGAGTCTCTTGATGAAAGTGAAAGAGAAGAGTGGAAAAGCTGGCTTAAAACTCACCATTCAGAAAATGAAGATCATGGCATCCAGTCCCATCACTTCATGGCAAATAGCTGGGGAAACAATGGAAACAGTGACAGACTTTATTTTCTTGGGCTCCAAAATCACTGCAGATGGTGATTGAAGCCATGAAATTAAAAGATGCTTGCTCCTTCAAAGAAAAGCTATGAGAAACCTAGACAGCATTTTAAAAAGCAGACATTACTTTGCCAACACAGGTCCATCTAGTCAAAGCTATGCTTTTTCCAGTAGTCATGTATGGATGTGAGAGCAGGACCATAAAGAAAACTGAGCGCCAAAAGACTAATGCTTTTGAACTGTGGTGTTGGAGAAGACTCTTGAGAATTCCTTGGACTGCAAGGAGATCCAACCAGGCCATCCTAAAATAAATCAGTCCTGAATATTCATTGGATGGAGTGATGCTGAAGCTGAAATTCTCATACTTTGGCCACCTGATACAAAGAAATGACTCATTTGAAAATACCCTGATGCTGGGAAACACTGAAAGCATGAGAAGAAGGGGACCACAGAGGATGAGACGGTTGGATGGCATCACTGACTCAACAGACATGAGTTTGAGCAAGCTCTGGGAGTTAGTGATGGACAGGGAAGCCTGGAGTGCTACAGTCCATGGGGTTGCAAACAGTCAGACATGACTGAGTGACTGAACTGAACTGAATGAGAAAGAGGGTAAGAGAAGTAGCAAGGTGTGTATCTGTGTGTGTGTGTTCTTAGTCTTTCCTAGTAATGGTGCTAACTTCTTTATCTGGGTTCTTTGATTTAATTAAAGAACTCTCCATGTTAGAAATGTTTATTTCTACTTTAATATGAAGATATAGTCTTCAAATTCTGCTTTGTTCTGCTTCCTAAACACGTCCTCTTACTACCTGCCAGAATGGTCATTCCGGAATACCAGTGAGGCCAGTGAGAAGTGCTAAAGAATGTCTTCAAGGCAGCATGTGGTAGATGGGGTGTGGGAATTAGCCTCAGAGTTATCTGGGTTTGAATCCCAGTGCTGCTACTAGTTAGCTAGATTAACACTTGTTCAGAGTTATACAAATACTCCAGATGCTCATTGGTTTCATTGTCTGTTAAATGAATGTAATAATTTCATGTACGTAAAGATGGGCTTCCCAGGGGATGCAGAGGTAAAGAATCTGCCTTTCATTGTAGAAGAGGCAAGAGACTCGGGTTCAGTCCCTGGGCTAGGGAGATCCCCTAGAGAAGGAAATAGAAGCCCACTCCAGTATTCTTGCCTGGAGAAATCCATGGACACAGGACCCTTGTGGGCTACACTCCAGGGGATCGCACAGAGGTGGACACGACTGAGTGCATGTGTGCATGGGCACCCACACAAGTAAAAACTTAACTAGTCTAGAATTGCCAGATGTATTTAATATCAGTTCCTTTCTTCTGCCTACCTTTAATTAGAGACAATGGTGATCAAGTGCGGATTCAGCCGGCTTTGGGGAAATTGATGGAAGAAAAGAGCATGTGTGGGACTGTCCTGAGAGGTAAAGCTCCCTTGCTGGAGGAGAGTTGAGGTGTGTGGCCTGATCCTTTGCAGGGTTCCTGGCTCAAGGACTGAAAAGAACATAATGTAAGGAAGGAGTGAGAAAGAGGGAAAGGTCAGTAACAGACGTGTATCTATTAAAATAGATAAGTTAATGTAATTAAAATAATTCAGGGGAGATTTGAATCAGAACTGGTGGAGATGGAGGTGGGGAGGGTGGTCAGATTCTGAATGTTGATCTGCTGCTGCTGCTGCTAACTCGCCTCAGTCGTGTCCGACTCTGTGCGACCCCATAGACGGCAGCCCACCAGGTTCCCCCGTCGCTGGGATTCTCCAGGCAAGAACACTGGAGTGGGTTGCCATTTCCTTCTCCAATGCATCAAAGTGAAAAGTGAAAGTGAAGTCGCTCAGTTGTGTCCGATTCTTCGAGACCCCATGGACTGCCGCAGATGTTAAATGGGAAGGGAAAGAAAGTGAGGGATTAATCATGATTATCAGCTTTTTGTCAAGAAAAAACTGTAAGGAGTCTATGGGGTTATGAAGTGAGGCAAATTGGGGCAGAGAAAGATCTCTTCTCCTGAGTTGTTGGCACACTTCAATGTTACTCACAAGTTCCAGGCAGAATATTTGGGAGACCCAACAAAGTGATGTTTAAATATGAGACCAAAAATCCATTAATTGCTTATAAAAGATGAAGTCATTTTCATTTTTTATTTACTTACATTGTAATACTGTAAGAATTTCTAAGGGTGTTATTCATTTCAAAAATTTTCATTTAAAGATAAAATTAATATTCTAACAGACATATTCTTGAAAAATACTATTATCAGAACTAGAGGAAAGTAAAAATAAAATGATATTATTTGAATAATATTTTGTAAATGTTATGCAAATGAAATTTTTGTAGATGCCTTTGATTATTAACTTTTTCTCTTCTCATTTTCTGCCCTTATATTTATAACATGAACCACTGATGGGATTGAGTTTGTTGTTGTTTAGTTGCTAAGCTGTACCTGACTCTTTGCAACCCCATGGACTAGAGCCTCCAGGCTCCTCTGTCTGTGGGATTTCCCAGGCAAGAATACTGGGGCGGGTTGCCTTTTCCTTCTTCAGGAGGTCTTCCTGACCCAGAGATAAAACCCACATCTCCTGAATTGGCATGTTTCTTTACCTCTGAGTCACCAGGGAAGCCCTGGGAATGAGTTCAATGGAACTGGAAGTCCCAGGAAAAACATACTGAGAGAAAATAAGATTTATGGGTATGTACATCATTGTTTCTAGTTTATTTCACATGTTAGTCAATACAATCTGTTGTCATTATAAGGTATATAGATAGTTAAAGTAATTTAGATTCAAAGATGTTTTAGGATCTTGTCTTAGTTTACTAGGGCTGCCATCACAAAATACCACAGACAGAACATTATTCTCTCATGTTCTGGAGGCTAGGAGTTAAGAACAAGTTGGTTTTTCTTGAGAAGTCCGTCCTTGGCTTTGAGATGACTGCCTTCTCACTGGGCTCTCTCATGGCTTTCTTTCTGTGTAGATACAGAATTAAGACTCCAACAGAAAAATGTAGGAGGACAAAATTAAGTTCATAACACTCCAATGGCTATTAAACAATAAAACTGGGATTTTCCTTCTCCCAGATCCACAATGCAAGTTGTGCACATGTAGTGTTTGACGTCAGACTGAGGCCTGAGACTGGAGATAGAGGTAGGAACATACAGTGGGAAGGGAGCAGGGGTCACTTGAAGAGTCTTATGTAATGGAGATATATAAATGGTGATACTTAAATTATTGCTTACTTTTCTTGGAGTCAAATTACTTGTAGGCCATTTAAAAATTTGTTTTTTGAATTAATACTTCATTTTTATTGAAGTATAGTTGATTTACAATGTTGTGTTAATTTCTGGTGTACAGCAAAGTTTATATATATATATATATATATATATATATATATATATCTCCATATGTATCTCTGGGCTTCCCTGGTGGCTCCGCAGTAAAGAATCTGTCTGCCAATGCAGGAGGTGAGGGTTCAAGCCCTGGGTGGGGAAAGTGCCCTGGAGATGGAAATGGCAAACTGATCCAATATTCTTGCCTGGGAAATCCCATGGACAGAGGAGCTTGGAGGACTGCAGTCCATGGGTTTATAAAGAATCGGACATGACTTAGCAACTAAACACACATACACACACACACACACACACACACACCTCTATTTTTTTCAGATTCTTTTCTCTTAGAGGATATTGCAAAATATTGAGTATAATTCCTGGTGCTATACTGTAGGTCTTTGTCAGTTTTATAGTTTATATATAGTATTGTGTACATTTTAATCCCAAACTCCTAATTTATTCCCCTTGCTTTTCCCCTTTGATAACCATAAATTTGTTTTCCATGTTTTTTGGTTTGTTTTGTTTTGTATGTAAGTTTGTATCTCTTTTTATTTTTAAGAATCAACATATACACAATACCATACGATGTTTGTCTTTCTCTGTCTTACTTCACTTAGTATGATAATGTCTAGGTCCATCTATGTTGCTGCAAGTGGCATTATTTCATCCTTTTTTATGACTGAATAATATACCCTTGTATACATGTCCCACCTCTTCTTTATCCATTCCTCTTTTGATGGACATTTAGGTTGCTTCCATGTCTCAGTTGTTGTAAAAGTGTTGCACTGAACATCGTGGTGCCTGTATCTTTGTAAATTATGGTTTCCTCTGGATGTATGCCCAGGAGAGGTATTGCTGGGTCATATGGTTGCTCTATTTTTAGTTTTTTAAGAACCTTCTTACTGTTCTCCATGCTGGTTGTAGCAGTTTACATTCCCACCAACAGTTTAGAAGAGTTCTCTTTTCTCCACACCCTTTCCAGCCTTTATTATTTGTACATTTTTGGATAATGATTGGACTGGTGTGAAGTGGTATCTCACTATAGTTTTGATTTTCATTTCTCTAATGATTAGAAATGTTGGGCATCTTTTCATGTGTCTGTTGGCCATCTGTATGTCTGCTTCAGAGAAATGTGCATTTAGATCTTCTGCCCATTTTTGGATTGGGTTGTTGTTTTTATTTTTATTTTTTATATTAAACTTCATAAGCTGTTTTTATATTTTAGAGATTAATCCCTGGAGGTTAATCACATCATTCACAAATATTTTCCCCTGTTCTGTAGGTTGTCATTTCTTTGTTTTTGGTTTCCTTTGCTGAGCAGAACTTTTTAAGTTTAACTAGGTCCCATTTGTTTATTTCTATTACTCTAGGAGTCAAATTCATAAAGATATTGCCGTGATTTATATCAGAGGTTCTATGTATGTTTTCCTCTAGTTTTGTAGTATCCAGTCTTACATTTAGGCCTTTAATTCCTTTTGAGTTTATTTGTATGTGTGTGTGTTGTTATAAAATGTTTTAATTTCATTCTTTTACATGTAGTTATCTAGCTTCCCAGCATCATTTATTGAGGAGACTGTTTTTCTTCATTGTATATTCTTAACTCCTTTGTTGTAGATTAATTAACTGAATGTGCATGTGTTTATTTCTGGGCTCTCTATCTTGTTCCATTGGTCTGTATTTTCATTTTTGTACCTGTGTGTCATTTTTAAATTAAAATATAAATGCTTCTTGCAAAATCCCGACTTAGTCTTCTGGGAAAAGGCAAAATATGGCAGTAGTGTAAAAGACTGCAAAATTGACCATCATCATCAAGCTATAGCAATGTTGTACTTCTCTTCAGTCATAAATATAAATCTTAAATATTTAGAGCAAACTTAAAAATTTGTAAGAGAATAAATGTTTACAAAAAATGCAAACTGTGCCTTGGAACCTCTGATATTCCAAACTTTCTTTTCTTTTTACATATTCATGATCCTATTTCTTATATCTATGAACACTGGATTCATTTTTCTGCTTTAACTTTTAAATAAAATGTGAAACTATTGACACTAAAGAGTATGAGATAAACACTGGCCTAAAAAAAAAAAAAAAAAAGCTGTTTGTGCATGTATGTGCATGTGTGTATTTCTGTGTTGAGTTAAACAATGCTTTCATTAGATGAAATGAGATCCAAAGAAAAAATTTGGTTTTATCCAGTAGATAAAATTAGGTACTTTGAGAGACAGGAGGCCTTTACTAAGTTGCTGATAGTATGACAAGTGAACAATAACTTTTAATGCCTGCATTCAGTGGTCTTTTCCTCTTCAGGCGATATAAACACAGATTTAGATGTAGATATAGAAATAGTGAGATATACATGAATATTCTGACCTATCATAAGATGTACAAACCCACAGCAAACATTATCCTCAATGGTGAAAAATTGAAAGTGTTTCCTCTCAAGTCAGGAAAAAGACAAGGGTGCCCACTTTCACCATTACTATTCAACATAGTTTTGGAAGTTTTGGCCACAGCAATCAGAGCACACAAAAAAATAAAAGGAATCCAAATCGGAAAAGAAGAAGTAAAACTCTCACTATTTGCAGATGACATGATTCTCTACATAGAAAACGCTAAAGACTCCACCAGAAAATTACTAGAACTAATAAGTGACTATAGTAAAGTTGCAGGATATAAAATCAACACACAGAAATCCCTCGCATTCCTATACACTAATAATGAGAAAATAGAAAGAGAAATTAAGGAAACAATTCCATTCACCATTGCAACGAAAAGAATGAAATACTTAGGAATATACCTAAAGAAACTAAAGATCTATATATAGAAAACTATAAAACACTGGTGAAAGAAATCAAAGAGGACACTAATAGATGGAGAAATATACCATGTTCATGGATTGGAAGAATCAATATAGTGAAAATGAGTATACTACCCAAAGCAATTTATAGATTCAATGCAATCCCTATCAAGCTACCAACAGTATTCTTCACAGAGCTAGAACAAATAATTTCACAATTTGTATGGAAATACAAAAAACCTCGAATAGCCAAAGTTATCTTGAGAAAGAAGAATGGAACTGGAGGAATCAACCTACCTGACTTCAGGCTCTACTACAGAGCCACAGTTATCAAGACAGTATGGTACTGGCACAAAGACAGAAATATAGATCAATGGAACAAAATAGAAAGCACAGAAATAAATCCACACACCTATGGACACCTTATTTTTGACAAAGGAGGCAAGAATATACACTGGATTAAAGACAATCTCTTTAACAAGTGGTGCTGGGAAATCTGGTCAACCACTTGTAAAAGAATGAAACGAGAACACTTTCTAACACCATACACAAAAATAAACTCAAAATGGATTAAAGATCTCAACGTAAGACCAGAAACTATAAAACTCCTAGAGGAGAACATAGGCAAAACACTCTCTGACATACATCACAGCAGGATCCTCTATGACCCACCTCCCAGAATACTGGAAATAAAAGCAAAAATAAACAAATGGGACCTAATTAAACTTAAAAGCTTCTGCACATCAATGGAAACTATAAGCAAGTTGAAAAGACAGGCTTCAGAATGGGAGAAAATAATAGCAAAAGAAGCAACAGACAAACAACTAATCTTAAAAATATACAAGCAACTCCTACAGCTCAACTCCAGAAAAATAAATGACCCAATCAAAAAATGGGCCAAAGAACTCAACAGACATTTCTCCAAAGAAGACATACAGATGGCTAACAAACACATGAAAAGATGCTCAACATCACTCATTATCAGAGAAATGCAAATCAAAACCACTATGAGGTACCATTTCATGCCAGTCAGAATGCCTGTGATCCAAAAGTCTACAAGCAATAAATGCTGGAGAGGGTGTGGAGAAAAGGGAACCTTCTTACACTGTTGGTGGGAATGCAAACTAGTACAGCCACTATGGAGAACAGTGTGGAGATTCCTTAAAATACTGGAAATAGAACTGCCTTATGATCCAGCAATCCCACTTCTGGGCATACACACTGAGGAAACCAGAAGGGAAAGAGACACGTGTACCCCAGTGTTCATCGCAGCACTGTTTATAATAGCCAGGACATGGAAGCAACCTAGATGTCCATCAGCAAATGAATGGATAAGACAGCTGTGGTACATGTACACAATGGAGTATTATTCAGCCATTAAAAAGAATATATTTGAATCAGTTCTAATGAGGTGGATGAAACTGGAGCCTATTATACAGAGTGAAGTAACCCAGAAGGAAAAACACCAATACAGTATACTAACGCATATATATGGAATTTAGAAAGATGGTAACAATAACCCTGTGTATGAGACAGCAAAAGAGACACTGATGTATAGAACAATCTTCTGGACTCTGTTGGAGAGGGAGAGGGTGGGAAGATTTGGGAGAATGGCATTGAAACATGTACAATATCATGTATGAAACGAGTTACCAGTCCAGGTTCAATGCACGATACTGGATACTTGGGGCTGGTGCACAGGGACGACCGAGAGGGATGGTATAGGGAGGGAGGAGGGAGGAGGGTTCAGGATGGGGAACACATGTATACCTGTGGCGGATCTATTTTGATGTTTGGCAAAACTAATACAATATTGTAAAGTTTAAAAATAAAATAAAATTTAAAAAAAAGAATAAAAAAAAAATGTACAGATGAGATCAGATCAGATCAGTCACTCAGTCGTGTCTGACTCTTTGTGACCCCATGCATCACAGCACACCAGGCCTCCTTGTCCAACACCGACTCCCAGAGTTCACTCAGACTCACATCCATCGAGTCAGTGATGCCACCCAGGCACCTCATCCTCTGGTGTCCCCTTCTCCCCTTGCCCCCAATCCCTCCCAGCATCAGAGTCTTTTCCAATGAGTCAACTCTTCGCATGAGGTGGCCAAAGTACTGGTGTTTCAGCTTTAGCATCATTCCTTCCAAAGAAATCCTAGGGCTGATCTCCTTCAGAATGGACTGTTTGGATCTCCTTGCAGTCCAAGACTCTCAAGAGTCTTCTCCAACACCACAGTTCAAAAGCATCAATTCTTTGGCGCTCAGCCTTCTTCATAGTCCAACTCTTACATCCATACATGACCACAGGAAAAACCATAGCCTTGACCAGACGGACCTTTGTTGGCAAAGTAATGTCTCTGCTTTTGAATATACTATCTAGGTTGGTTGTAACTTTCCTTCCAAGGAGTAAGCGTCTTTTAATTTCATGGCTGCAGTCACAATCTGCAGTGATTTTGGAGCCCAGAAAAATAAAGTCTGACACTGTTTCCACCGCTTCTCCATCTATTTCCCATGAAGTGACGGGACCGGATGCCATGATCTTCATTTTCTGAATGTTGAGCTTTCAGCCAACTTTTTCACTCTCCACTTTCACTTTCATCAAGAGGCTTTTTAGTTCCTCTTCACTTTCTGCCATAAAGGTAGTGTCATCTGCATGTCTAGGTTATTGATATTTCTCCCGGCAATCTTTTTTTTTTTTTTTAAATACTTCTTCTTGCATTCATTTTTAATTTGTTAATCAGTGTATGGTACATAAAGCATATTCAAATTAAATAAAATTCTTCTTGAATCTAATAAATAGCAACGTATCTCCCGGCAATCTTGATTCCAGCTTGTGTTTCTTTCAGTCCAGCGTTTCTCATGATGTGCTCTGCATATAAGTTAAATAAACAGGGTGACCATATACAGCCTTGACATACTCCTTTTCCTATCTGGAACCAGTCTGTTGTTCCATGTCCAGTTCTAACTGTTGCTTCCTTACCTGCATACAAATTTCTCAAGAGGCAGATCAGATGGTCTGGTATTCCAATCTCTTTCAGAATTTTCCACAGTTTATTGTGATCCATACAGTCAAAGGCTTTGGTATAGTCAATAAAGCAGAAATAGATGTTTTTCTGGAACTCTCTTGCTTTTTCCATGATCCAGTGGATGTTGGCAAATTGATCTCTCGTTCCTCTGCCTTTTCTAAATCCAGCTTGAACATCAGGAAGTTCACGGTTCACATATTGCTGAAGCCTGGCTTGGAGAATTTTGAGCATTTCTTCACTAGCGTGTGAGATGAGTGCAATTGTGCGGTAGTTTGAGCATTCTTTGGCATTGCCTTTCTTTGGGATTAGAATGAAAACTGACTTTTTCCAGTCCTGTGGCCACTGCTGAGTTTTCCAAATTTTCTGGCATATTGAGTGCAGCACTTTCACAGCATCATCTTTGGGGATTTGGAATAGCTCAACTGGAATTCCATCACCTCCACTAGTTTTGTTCGTAGTGATGCTTTCTAAGGCCCACTTGACTTCACATTCCAGGATGTCTGGCTCTAGGTCAATGATCACACCATCATGATTATCTGGGTCGTGAAGATCTTTTTTGTACAGTTCTTCTGTGTATTCTTGCCATCTCTTCTTAATATTTTCTGCTTCTGTTAGGTCCATACCATTTCTGTCCTTTATCGAGCTCATCTTTGCATGAAATGTTCCTTTGGTATCTCTGATTTTCTTGAAGAGATCTCTAGTCTTTCCCATTCTGTTGTTTTCCTCTATTTCTTTCCACTGATCACTGAAGAAGTCTTTCTTATCTCTTCTTGCTATTCTTTGGAACTCTGCATTCAGATGCTTATATCTTTCCTTTTCTCCTTTGCTTTTCACTTCTCTTCTTTTCACAGCTATTTGTAAGGCCTCCCCAGACAGCCATTTTGCTTTTTTGCATTTCTTTTCCATGGGGATGGTCTTGATCCCTGTCTCCTGTACAATGTCATGAACCTCATTCTATCTATATATATATCTGCATATTTTAAAGGTCCTTATTTGATTTAATTTTAAAATAGAGCTTGCTATTGTTGATCATAGAATCTTCCATGCATATAAATAAATAGTTTGGCCTTAGAGAATTTTTTTCACAGCTTAATCACACAGAAAACTAAGTGACACCAGGGACTCATTCAGTATTAGAGCACTCAGTAACAGACAAGTAACAAAGCAAATACCCTTAACATATATATATATTTACTGGACAAGAGAAAAAATGACAGAAGACTTTCTCTACAGGGAATAAAAATCCTTTTATTATATTATATGTTACAATAACATATCTCCCATTTTCCTGGGAATTTTAATGCTCTCAGTAGTAAGGTCAGAGAAGGCAATGGCACCCCACTCCAGTGCTCTTGCCTGAAAAATCCCATGGATGGAGGAGCCTGGTAGGCTGCACTCTCTGGGGTCGCTAAGAGTCGGACACGACTGAGCGACTTCACTTTCACTTTTCACTTTCAAGCATTGGAGAAAGAAATGGCAATCCACTCCAGTATTCTTGCCTGGAGGATCCCAGGGATCGGGGAGCCTGGTGGACTGCCATCTGACTGCCAGAGTCAGATACAACTGAAGCGACTTAGCAGCAGCAGCAGCAGCAGTAGTAAGGTAAGAGGGGTATTCTTTCAGCAAAAGACCTAGAAAGCTAGACTTTACAAAAAAGGTTCAGGTCATTATTTTTAAGTTTTTTAGTAGGGAAGCCTTAACATCAGTGTTCAGGTTGATTTTTAAAGCTCTTTTTGTGTTGCTTTTGAGTTTTAATATTAAAGAATTTGTGAAATTTGGAACAGATGCAGTTCATAAGCACTGAAATTGTTTCATTTAGATATAATGCCTACACATATACCTGAGAGATAAAAAAATTCAAACACTATATGGAAAGTCTTTAAATTTCATTTATAGAAAAAAAACTGAAGTAGCAATTGTACCTGTGTATTTAAATGACATGGTGTACTTTCAATGTTTCTGATGTTTACACCTAATTTTATAATTAAATTTTTGTAATTACTCATACTTTTAGGGCACTCCATTTTGCTTACCATTTGTTTTATATACATTTTTTTTTTCTTTTTGACCACGCCTTACAGCATGTGGGATTTTAGTTACCCCACCAGGGATCAACCTGAGTCCCTAGCATTGGAAGCACAGAGTCCTAACTACTGGACAACCAAGGAAGTCATTGCTTTATGTATTTTAATTGAAAACTCTATATGTTTTAGCTAAAAAATATTTAAGACAAAAAAATTGAAATTCCATTTCATCCCATTAGGTTTCACTTCCTTCCCAAGGATACGCCCTTGTTTCTATATGCCCTTTTAGCCATTTTCTTGTGTTTCCATAGTACTTATGCATATTCTTTTTATTTTCACAAATGTCATCATGCTATGCATACTATTATCATCATGTTCCCTTTCTAATGGCAATACCATTATTTATGTAATGTTTCACTTCATAGGAAAAGGTAAAACTATAAGATATTGACTTTAGGATATTATGGTATTTAAAAATGCAGTAATCAAGGCTAGTAGGAAAGGGGTGCAAACTTAAAAAATATTCACAACCTAAAAATTGAGAGTTCCGTTTTAGGTGGTACAAATTCTTAGGGCCTCAAGACCAAGAGCTAGCATCTCAAGTGACCCTGAGATAAATGCTTCCAGGACGTGAGAGAAAGAACCAGGTGATATAGAAGTTTTGTAAGAAAGGGTAGGTAGTCTTAACATCAAAAGATTATTACTAAAGGAAACCAGATATGTCAAGTTAAGGAATTTAGCACTTTTTCTGTATATGAGTAGATGTAAGAGACTGGGGTCACTGAAATCATTTCTTTGATATGCATCTCAGCTATTCTGGGGCCAGAATCCTGTGTTTTTCTCATCCTGAGCGGGCATGGCGCTCACTCACAGTAGGGAGGGGCTACAGTCTGATAGCTGGCATTCTTCTCCTTCCTAAGTGCTGTTAGGGCTCACCAGCTCACCATCTATGGTGGCTACAATTGCTGGTGACTGTGACATCCTTCGGAGAAGGCAATGGCACCCCACCCCAGTACTCTTGCATGGAAAATCCCACAGAGGGAGGAGCCTGGAAGGCTGCAGTCCATGGGGTCGCTGAGGGTCGGACACGACTGATCGACTTCACTTTCACTTTTCACTTTCATGCATTGGAGAAGGAAATGGCAACCCACTCCAGTGTTCTTGCCTGGAGAATCCCAGGGACGGGGGATCCTGGTGGGCTGCCATCTATGGGGTTGCACAGGGTCGGACACATCTGAAGTGACTTAGCAGCAGCAGCAGCAGTGACATCCTTGCCTAATGATATGACAGGGCATATTACATCTCTCAGGGGAGTTGGAGATTCAGAGCTCAGGGCTGGCTTGGAGACTAGGTGTGCTGGCCCACCACATTCCATCACTGGTAAAACAAATTCTTGTGATAGAAATCAGTGGCAAGGGAAACAAGTTGAACGTCACACCTTTTCAAATTTATGCAGTGAATGCTGTCTTCCTATACACAGTGCATCGATTTGAAAGTCTTTTACAAGGTTCTAGGTACTGAATTCTTATTTTTGTTTTTGCTAATTATGTTTAATTTTCTGTTTTGCCAAACTATATCAAGGAAATAATATGTACAAATAAGCACAGGATGCTAAAGTTTATTCTTCCCAGATCTATTTCCTCCCATTCAAGAACATCAATCATTACATAAATTCTATAAGATTCTGGAGTTGAAAGCTCATCCTGGGTATTATACAAATGTTCTTTTATAATCCTTTATGCCATTTCTGATTAAGGTAATTCACTCTGTTTTCATTATTGTTTTTGTTTTATTAAAATATCATCACTAATTAAGTGAAAATGACTTAAAGGAAGGAAGTAGGAGAAAGGCCTGAATATGCTGCTGGACACACTAGCTACTTCTGTTGGTCTGAGGTTTAAGCAGGAACCCCAAATTAAACATTATTCCTAGAAATGCAGTGATGAAATTCAAACATACTTTCCCCATCCCATACGGTGGGAAATTGTCCAATTCTTGTCCAATTTCAATATTCTACTAGGATATTTTATATCAGATGAGTTCTGAAATATTGATATATAAACATTCTGAGCATATTTAAGGAAATAAAATCCCAAATTATTACCACACATAAAATTCTTCCTGCATTTATATTAGTCTTCTCAAGTGGGTACGATTTATCTTTCTACAATAAAAATTATCCTTTTTGTTATTTAACTCACACTGCAATATCTTATAGTCCATAATAAATTATAAATCCTCTTTTTGAATGTACAAGCTGAGAGTCACACCAGAAACAAACTATACCTTACTGAACTCTTTAAAGACATAGAAAGCTTTGGAAAAGAATAAATGTCTCTGGAGAAATGTCCTGACAAAGCAGTAATAAAAAGGTCACACTACTTTTCATGCAGCATTTGCCTTGTTTAATAAGAATTATATCCCAAAATGTGTTTTAATTATTGATAATTAGAAACATTATATTTAAAGAAGAAATCAAGACTACCTTAATACTAGGTTAAGCACACTGGTCTAAATTTTTTATCAAAATGGCAACTCTCTGATACGGGCATTCAGATTTATTCTCAAAGCTTTTTAACTTTTCCTAAATATCAAGGGCAGAGTGTTTTCCAGTTCTTATTTTATTATAACTTGAGACCAGTTTTTAACAATTATTACTTTAAGAATCATGGCTTATGTCTGAAGGCTGAAATAAGAACAGATCATAAGCATACAAGAACATGAATTTAAATGGATATATGGAGAATAAAAGAAGTATAGAGTTTACCATAAAATCAGTGGCATATTTATTAAAATACTTTATCACATTTCTTTCAAGAAAAAATATTTAAATTTTAAGTTGTATGAAAGAGAAAAAGAGAAAGGAAACGCCTTCATGTGCTTTTCATTGAACTTTCTTGCAAGAGTTCATTTAAATACCATCGCATGTAGATGAAAGACAGCTGATATGCCAATTACATTCTTATTCCTGCTGAGAACTTATTTTCAGTAATATTCAATCAGTTTAAAACAACTTCAAACTATCAGTCTGATACAATGACAAACTCAAAAAGGAAAAGTGCTAGTCACTCAGTCCTGTCTGACTCTTTGCGACCGCATGCACTGGAGGCTGCCAGGCTCCTCTGTCCATGGGATTCTCTAGGCAAGAATACTGGAGTGGGTTGCCATTCCCTTTTCCAGGGTATCTTCCTGACCCAGGGATTCAACCTGGGTATCCTACATTAAAGGCAGATTCTTTACCTTCTTGCCAACTCAAATACACAGCTGGATAAAAATTTTAACAGTGTTACTTGTTGATTGCTTACTAAAGGCAGAACTCCTTAATGTCTTTTAATTCATAGATCTTCATCTCTAAAACTAGAAAAAGCCTGTCTATGTTGGAGGGCTATTGTGATGTGTCAGGGAGGTGCTAAGCTGCATCAGGACAGCTTCTCAATAAATGCTGTCTTATCCTGTCACTAGAGATTCTGGAAATGTCTATCCATTGGGTCGAGGGGTTCAGTGTATTTGATGACTCAGTGACTTTGTTATACTCTAAATGAGCCTAATGCAAACTACTGAATAATAAGACATCATCAATATGTGAAATATATAATCTTAAAGAACCCATCTGCCAATGCGGGAGATTTAAGAATTGCAGATTTGATCCCTGGCTTGGAAAGATCTCCAGTAGCATATTGGGCACCTAACGCAGAGTTCCAAAGAATAGCAAGAAGAGATAAGAAAGACGTGTGCAGCGATCAATGCAAAGAAATAGAGGAAAACAACAGAATGGGAAACACTAGGGATCTCTTCAAGAAAATCAGAGATACCAAAGGAACATTTCATACAAAGATGAGCACGATAAAGGACAGAAATCGTATGGACCTAACAGAAGCAAAAGATATTAAGAAGAGATGGCAAGAATACACAGAAGAACTGTACAAAAAAGATCTTCATGACCAAGATAATCACGATGGTGTGATCACTGACCTAGAGCCAGACATCCTGGAATGTAAAGTCAAGTGGGCCTTAGAAAGCATCACTACGAACAAAGCTAGTGGAGGTGATAGAATTCCAGTTGAGCTATTCCAAATCCTGAAAGATGATGCTGTGAAAGTGCTGCGCTCAGTATGCCAGAAAATTTTGAAAACTCAGCAGTGGCCACAGGACTGGAAAAGGTCAGTTTTCATTCCAATCCCAAAGAAAGGCAATGCCAAAGAATGCTCAAACTACCACACAATTGCACTCATCTCATATGCTAGTAAATTAATGCTCAAAATTCTCCAAGCCAGGCTTCAGCAATATGTGAACTGTGAAATTCCTGATGTTCAAGCTGGTTTTAGAAAAGGCAGAGGAACCAGAGATCCAATTGCCAACATCCGCTGGATCATGGAAAAAGCAAGAGAGTTCCAGAAAAACATCTATTTCTGCTTTATTGACTCTACCAAAGCCTTTGACTGTGTGGATCACAATAAACTGTAGAAAATTCTGAAAGAGATGGGAATAACAGACCACCTGATCTGCCTCTTGAGAAATTTGTATGCAGGTCAGGAAGCAACAGTTAGAACTGGACATGGAACAACAGACTGGTTCCAAATAGGAAAAGGAGTTCGTCAAGGCTGTATATTGTCACCCTGTTTATTTAACTTATATGCAGAATACATCATGAGAAATGCTGGACTGGAAGAAACACAAGCTGGAATCAAGATTGCCGGGAGAAATATCAATAACCTCAGATATGCAGATGACACCACCCTTATGGCAGAAAGTGAAGAGGAACTAAAAAGCCTCTTGATGACAGTGAAAGTGGAGAGTGAAAAAGTTGGCTTAAAGCTCAACATTCAGAAAACGAAGATCATGGCACCTGTCCCGTCACTTCATGAGAAATAGATGGGGAAACAGTGGAAACAGTGTCAGACTTTATTTTTCTGGGCTCCAAAATCACCACAGATAGTGACTGCAGCCATGAAATTAAAAGACGCTTACTCCTTGGAAGGAAAGCTATGACCAACCTAGATAGCATATTCAAAAGCAAAGATATTACTTTGCCAACAAAGGTCCATCTGGTCAAGGCTATGGTTTTTCCTGTGGTCGTGTATGGATGTGAGAGTTGGACTGTGAAGAAGGCTGTGCTCCGAAGAATTGATGCTTTTGAACTGTGGTGTTGGAGAAGACTCTTGAGAGTCCCTTGCACTGCAAGGAGATCCAACCAGTCCATTCTGAAGGAGATCAGCCCTGGGATTTCTTTGGAAGGAATGATGCTAAAGCTGAAACTCCAGTACTTTGGCCACCTCATGTGAAGAGTTGACTCATTGGAAAAGACTCTGATGCTGGGAGGGATTGGGGGCAGGAGGAGAAGGGGACGACAGAAGATGAGATGGCCAGATGGCATCACTGACTCGATGGATGTGAGTCTAAGTGAACTCAGTGAACTCTGAGTGAACTCTGGGAGTTGGTGATGGACAGGGAGGCCCAGCGTGCTGTGATTTGTGGGGTCGCAAAGAGTCAGACACGACTGAGAGACTGATCTGATCTGAACCACCTGGGGAATTCCTTTTTCAGTATCCTATTATTTTGCTTTTTCATACTGTTCATGGGGTACTCAAGGCAAGAATAACGAAGTGGTTTTCCATTCCCTTCTCCAGTGGACCACATTCTGTCAGACCTCTCCACCATGACCCGCCCTTCTTGGGTGGCCCCACATGGCATGGCTTAGTTTCATTGAGTTTCATGGCATTGCTTAGTTTCATTGAGTTAGACAAGGCTGTGCACCGTGTGATTAGATTGACTAGTTTTCTGTGATTATGGTTTCAGTGTGTCTGCCTTCTGATGCCCTCTCGCAACACCTACCATCTTACTTGGGTTTATCTTACCTTGGACGTGGGGTATCTCTTCATGGCAGCTCCAGCAAAGCACAGCCACTGCTCATTACCTTGGACGAGGATTATCTCCTCTCCAGAAAGAATGAAGGGATGGAGGCAAACCAAAAATAATACCCAGTTGTGGATGTGCCTGGTGATGGAAGCAAGGTCCAATGCTGTAAAGAGCAATATTACATAGGAACCTGGAATGTTAGGTCCATGAATTAAGGCAAATTAGAAGTGGTCAAACAGGAGATGGCAAGAGTGAACATTGACATTCTAGGAATCAGTGAACTAAAATGGACTGGAATGGGTGAATTTAACTCAGATGACCATTATATCTACTACTGTGGGCAGGAATCCCTTAGAAGAAATGGAGTAGCCATCATGGGCAACAAAAGAGTTCGAAATGCAGTACTTGGATGCAATCTCAAGAACACCAGAATGACCTCTGTTCGTTTCCAAGGCAAACCATTCAGTATGACAGTAATCCAAGTCTATGCCCCGGAGAAGGCAATGGCAACCCACACCAGTACTCTTGCCTGGAAAATCCCATGGACGGAGGAGCCTGGTAGGCTGCAGTCCATGGGGTCGCTAAGAGTCGGACATGACTGAGCGACTTCACTTTCACTTTGCACTTTCATGCTTTGGAGGAAGAAATGGCAACCCATTCCAGTGTTCTTGCCTGGAGAATCCCAGGGACGGCAGGGCCTGGTGGGCTGCCATCTATGGGGTTGCACAGAGTCGGACATGACTGAAGCGACTTAACAGCAGCAGCATGTATGTCTATGCCCCAACCAATAATGCTGAAGAAGCTGAAGTTGAATGGTTCTATGAAGACCTACAAGACCTTTTAGAACTAACACCCAAAAAGATGTCTTTTTCATTATAGGGGACTGGAATGCAAAAGTAGGAAGTCAAGAACACCTGGAGTAACAGGCAAATTTGGCCTTGGAATACAGAATGAAGCAGGGCAAAGGCTAATAGAGTTTTGCCAAGAGAAAGCACCAGTCATAGCAAACACCCTCTTCCAACAGCATGAGAAGACTCTACACGTGGACATCACCATATGGTCAACACTGAAATCAGATTGATTATATTCTTTGGAGCCAAAGATGGAGAAGTTCTATACAGTCAGCAAAAACAAGACTAGGAGCTGACTGTGGCTCAGATCATGAACACCTTATTGCCAAATTCGACTGAAATTGAAGAAAGTAGGGAAAACTACTAGACCATTCAGGTATGACCTAAATCAAATCCCTGATGATTATACAGTGGAAGTGAGAAATAGATTTAACGGACTAGATCTGATAGATAGAGTGCCTGATGAACTATGGACGGAGGTTTGTGACATTGTACAGGAGACAGGGATCAAGACCATCCCCATGGAAAAGAAATGCAAAAAAGCAAAAATGGCTATCTGGGGAGGACTTACAAACAGCTGTGAAAAGAAGAGAAACGAAAAGCAAAAGAGAAAAGAAAAGATATAAGCAGCTGAATGCAGAGTTCCAAAGAATATCAAGGAGAGGTAAGAAAGACTTCTTCAGCGATCAATGCAAAAAAAATAGAGGAAAACAACAGAATGGGAAAGACTAGAGATCTCTTCAAGAAAATTAGAGATACCAAGGAAACATTTCATGCAAAGATGGGCTCGATAAAGGACAGAAATGGTATGGACCTAAAAGAAGCAGAAGATATTAAGAAGAGTTGGCAAGAATACACAGAAGAACTATACAAAAAAGATCTTCACGACCAAGATAATCACGATGGTGTGATCACTCACCTAGAGCCAGACATCCTGGAATGTAAAGTCAAGAGGGCCTTAGAAAGCATCACTACGAACAAAGCTAGTGGAGGTGATGGAATTCCAGTTGAGCTATTTCAAATCCTGAAAGATGATGCTGTGAAAGTGCTGCACTCAGTATGCCAGCGAATTTGGAAAACTCAGCAGTGGCCTGCGGACTGGAAAAGGTCAGTTTTCATTCCAATCCCAAAGAAACGCAATGCCAAAGAATGCTCAAGCAACCACACAATTGCACTCATCTCACACAGTAGTAAAGTATGCTCAAAATTCTCCAAGCCAGGCTTCAGCAATATGTGAACCGTGAACTTCTAGATGTTCAACCTGGTTTTGCAAAAGGCAGAGGAACCACCAGAGATCAAATTGCCAACATGTGCTGGATCATGGAAAAAGCAAGAGAGTTCCAGAAATACATCTATTTCTGCATTATTGACCATGCAAAGCCTTTCACTGTGTGGATCACAATAAACTGTGGAAAATTCTGAAAGACATGGGAATACCAGACCACCTCAGCTGCCTCTTGAGAAACCTATATGCAGGTCAGGAAGCAACGGTTAGAACTGGACATGGAACAACAGACTGTTTCCAAATAGGAAAAGGAGTACGTCAAGGCTGTATATTGTCACCCTGTTTATTTAACTTCTATGCAGAGTACATCATGAGAAATGCTAGGCTGAAAGAAGCACAAGCTGGAATCAAGATTCCCAGGAGAAATATCAATAACATCAGATATGCAGATGACACCACCCTTATGGTAGAAAGTGAAGAGGAACTAAAAAGCCTCTTGATGAAAGTGAAAGAGGAGAGTGAAAAAGTTGGCTTAAAGCTCCACATTCAGAAAACTTAAGAACATGGCATCTGGTCCCATCACTTCATGTGGGATAGCTGGGGAAACAGTGGAAACAGTGTCAGGCTTTATTTTATTGGGCTCCAAAATCACTGCAGATGGTGACTGCAGCCTTGAAATTAAAAAAGGCTTACTCCTGGGAAGGAAAGTTATGACCAACCTAGACAGCGTATTCAAAAGCAGAGACATTAGTTTGCCAACGAAGGCCTGTCTACTCAAATCTATGGTTTTTCCAGTGATCATGTATGGATGTAAGAGTGGGACAGTGAAGAAAGCTGAGTGCTGAAGAATTGATGCTTTTGAACTGTGGTGTTGGAGAAGACTCTTGAGAGTCCCTTGGACTGCAAGGAGATCCAACCAGTCCATTCTAAAGGAGATCAGCCCTGGGTGTTCTTTGGAAGGAATGATGCTAAATCTGAAAAAAACTCCAGTACTTTGGCTACCTCATAGGAAGAGTTGACTCATTGGAAAAGACTCTGATGCTGGGAGGGATTGGGGCAGGAGGAGAAGGGGATGACACTGGAAGAGATGGCTGTATGGCATCACCGACTCAATGGACGTGAGTTTGAGTGAACTCCGGGAATTGGTTGATGGACAAGGAGGCCTGGCATGCTGCCATTCATGGAGTCGCAGAATCGGACATGAATGAGCAACTGAACTGAACTGAACTTAGATCTCCTGGACAAGGAAATGCAACCCACTCCACTAATTTTGCCTGGAGAGTCCCATGGATAGAGGAATCTGGAGGGCTAGAGTCCATAGGTTGGCAAAGGGTTGGACACAAGTAAAGTGACTTAGCACAAACATGTTACCAGTTTGTTTACTATAATGATCGACTCTGAGAGTGGAACAAAATAATGGTTTCAGTGTGAAACCATCTTTAGAAGTGAAGGGAAATTTGTGTCAAAAATATGGAACACCCTCTGGCTAAAACAATGGATCTAGAAGGTGTTCAGTTCAGTCACTAAGTCCTGTCTGTCTCTTTGTGACCCCATGGACTGCATCAGGCCAGGCCTCCCTGTCCATTACCAACTCCCAGAGTTTACTCAAACTCATGTCCATTGAGTCAGTGATGCCATCCACCATTCTCATCCTTTGTGGTCCTCTTCTTCTCCCACCTTCAGGGTCTCCCTTCCAGCATCAGGGTGTTTTCAAATATGTCAGTTCTTCCCATCAGGTGGCCAAAGTATTGGAGTTTCATCTTCAACATCAGTCCTTCCAATGAATATTCAGGACTGATTCCATTTAGGATGGACTGGTTGGATCTCCTTTCAGTCCAAGGGACTCTCAAGAGTCTTCTCCAACACCACAGTTCAAAAGCATCGATTCTTTGGCACTCAGCTTTCTTTATAGTCCAACTCTCATATCCATACATGACTACTGGAAAAACCATAGCCTTGACTAGGTGGACCTTTGTTGGCAAAGTAATGTCTTTGCTTTTTAATATGCTATCTAGTTTGCTCATAACTTTTCTTCCAAGGAATAAGTGTCTTTTAATTTCATGGCTGCAATCACCATCTGCAGTGATTTGGGAGCCGCCAAAAAATAAAGTCTGCCACGGTTTCCCCATTTATTTGCCATGAAGTGATGGGACCACAGATTCCATAATCTTCATTTTCTGAATGCTGAGTTTGAAGACAACTTTTTCACTCTCCTCTTTCACTTTTATCAAGAGGCTCTTTAGTTCTTCTTCGCTTTCTGCCATAAAGGTGATGTCATCTGCATATCTGAGGTTATTGAAATTTCTCCCACCAATCTTGATTCCAGCTTGTGCTTCATTCTGCCCAGCATTTTTCATGATGTACTCTGTGTATAAGTTAAATAAACAAGGTGACAACATAAAGCTGTGACGTACTCCTTTTCCTATTTGGAACCAATCTTTAGTTCCATGTCCAGTTCTAACTGTTCCTTCCTGACCTGCATACAGATTTCTCAAGAGGCAATCAGGTGGTCTGGTATCCCCATGTCTTTCAGAATTTTCCACAGTTTATGGTGATCCACAGAGTCAAAGGCATCAGTATAGTCAATAAAGCAGAAATATAATTTTTTCTGGAACTCTCTTGCTTTTTTGATGATCCAACAGATGTTGGCAATTTGATCTCTGGTTCCTCTGCCTTTTCTACAACCAGTGATTTACATATAAAATTTCACGATTTGCATGTTAAAAGAGGGAGGATTTGGTGGAAACTATTAGATAAGAAATTGATCTTCCTGAGTTTAGCGTTTTATCAGTTGATGCAATTAACTAACTTCTTTGCTGCTGCTGCTGCTGCATTGCTTCAGTCGTGTCTGACTCTGTATGACCCCATAGACAGCAGCCCACCAGGCTCCCCCGTCCCTGGGATTCTCCCGGCAAGAACACTGGAATGGGTTACCATTTCCTTCTCCAAGGCATGAAAGTGAAAAGGGAAAGTGAATTCGCTCAGTGGTGGCAGACTCTTAGCGACCCCATGGACTGCAGCCTACCAGGCTCCTCCATCCATGGGATTTTCCAGGCAAGAGTACTGGAGTGTGTCACCATTGCCTTCTCCAGTTCCTAGTCTATGTGTGTATAAATATATACATACATCTCATAAGAATATATAAATACACGTTTTAAAATATATAATCAATATATGTAAGAAAATATACCATTTTTATATTGAAAAGGGGGAAATTAGTAAAGAACAATTATTGTTTAGTTAAACTTATATAAAAGTATACCCTAAAAATGGTAAAGAACCTTCCTGCCAATACTAGACTCATAAGAGACACAGGTTCAGTCCCTGGGTTGGGAAGATCACCTAGAGAAGGAAATGGCAACTCACTCCAGTATTGTTGCCTGGAAAGTCCCATGGACAGAGGAGCCTGGCAGGCTACAGTCCATGGGGTGATAAAGGGTGAGACACAACTGAGCCCATGATGGATGTTTACCCTAGGAAAAAGATAAATTTATATTTGTTTGGACATGTATATAAGAAAGAGAAATGTATCACTGGTAATGTAAGCACATAAGCATTTTTATTGTAAATTAATGTTTTAAACCCAATTTTGCATAAAACAATGCATTACTGCACACTGAGAGAGAATTCCAGATGATGAGAGAAGACCCCCTTAAGCATTTGGCTGAATACTGACCAGTATATGTGCCTGAGGTCAGGGAAAACCACCTGAAGGATTGGGTGTAACAGGGCAGAGCCTCCACACAAGGACAGTCATGTGTGTGTTCCCATCCCCCAGATTGGAAAATCTCAAAGTTTACAGGGTATTGTACATGGAGGGTTTTGCCACAGTAGTAGGAAATAATTAGTCTAAAGCAAAACACTTCAAAAGTTCCAAATAACAAGTCCTATTAACTAGATCCAGAGGATCAAAAGGAATTTCTATTAAACTAGATCCAGAGGATCGAAAGTTTCAAAGGAATTTTAATAAGTCTCAAAATTAAGTATGAGGATATTTGTAGAAGTCAGTATATATACTATCCACTATGTAAAATTTACAGTGTCAGAGAACCAGTGAAAAATTACCAAGCAAGTATTAGAAATAGTAAGCACTGACATTAAAAGAATTATTATATTGTTATTGCCTCTGTCCAAAAAGTAGATACAAAGAAGATTAAAAGTAGAGGAGAACATAAGCAAAACACTCTCCGACATACATCACAGCAGGATCCTCTATGACCCACCTCCCAGAATATTGGAAATAAAAGCAAAAATAATCAAATGGGACCTAATTAACCTTAAAAGCTTCTGCACATCAAAGGAAACTATTAGCAAGGTGAAAAGACAGCCTTCAGAATGGGAGAAAATAATAGCAAATGAAGCAACCGACAAACAACTAATCTCAAAAATATACAAGCAACTCCTACAGCTCAACTCCAGAAAAATAAACGACCCAATCAAAAAATGGGCCAAAGAACTAAATAGACATTTCTCCAAAGAAGACATACAGATGGCTAACAAACACATGAAAAGATGCTCAACATCACTCATTATCAGAGAAATGCAAATCAAAACCACTATGAGGTACCATTTCACACCAGTCAGAATGGCTGCGATCCAAAAGTCTACAAATAATAAATGCTGGAGAGGGTGTGGAGAAAAGGGAACCCTCTTACACTGTTGGTGGGAATGCAACCTAGTACAGCCACTATGGAGAACAGTGTGGAGATTCCTTAAAAAACTGGAAATAGAACTGCCTTATGATCCAGCAATCCCACTGCTAGGCATACACACTGAGGAAACCAGAAGGGAAAGAGACATGTGTACCCCAATGTTCATCGCAGCACTGTTTATAATAGCCAGGACATGGAAGCAACCTAGATGCCCATCAGCAGATGAATGGATAAGAAAGCTGTGGTACATATACACAATGGAGTATTACTCAGCCATTAAAAAGAATACATTTGAATCAGTTCTAATGAGGTGGATGAAACTGGAGCCTATTATACAGAGTGAAGTAAGCCAGAAGGAAAAACATAAATACAGTATACTAACGCATATATATGGAATTTAGAAAGATGGTAACAATAACTCTGTATACGAGACAGCAAAAGAGACACTGATGTATAGAACAGTCTTATGGACTCTGTGGGAGAGGGAGAGGGTGGGAAGATTTGGGAGAATGGCATTGAAACATGTAAAATATCATGTAGGAAACGAGTTGCCAGTCCAGGTTCGATGCACGATGCTGGATGCTTGGGGCTGGTGCACTGGACGGCCCAGAGGGATGGTATGGGGAGGGAGGAGGGAGGAGGGTTCGGGATGGGGAACACATGTATACCTGTGGCGGATTCATTTTGATATTTGGCAAAACTAATACAATTATGTAAAGTTTAAAAATAAAATAAAATTAGAAAAAAAATAAATTAAAAAAAAAAAAAAAGTAATGCAAATCAGAGTTTCAGACTTCTAGAGATGAAAATTAAATGTCCAAGTTGAAAATAAATTGGATGTAACTAAAAATAAACTAAATATTGTAAGAAAAAATTAATGAAAGACATTACTTTGCCAACAAAGGTCCGTCTAGTCAAGGCTATGGTTTTTCCTGTGGTCTTGTATAGATGTGAGAGTTGGCCTGTGAAGAAGGCTGAGCACCGAGATGCTTTTGAACTGTGGTGTTGGAGAAGACTCCTGAGAGTCCCTTGCACTGCAAGGAGATCCAACCAGTCCATTCTGAAGGAGATCAGCCCTGGGATTTCTTTGGAAGGAATGATGCTAAAGCTGAAACTCCAGTACTTTGGCCACCTCATGTGAAGAGTTGACTCATTGGAAAAGACTCGGATGCTGGGAGGGATTGGGGGCAGGAGGAGAAGGGGACGCCAGAGGATGAGATGGGTGGATGGCATCACTGACTCAATGGACGTGAGTCTGAGTGAACTCCGGGAGTTGGTGATGGACAGGGAGGCCTGGCGTGCTGCGATTCATGAGGTCACAAAGAGTGGGACATGAGTGAGCAACTGAACTGAACTGATCTGAATTAAACTAAATATTGTAAGAAAAATTTAATAAACAATAGTGCATCCATGTGTGTTCTCACTCATGGCTGACTTTTTGGACCCCATGAATTGTAGCCTGCCAGGCTTCCTTGTCCTGGGATTCTCCAGGCAAGAATACTGGAGTGGGTTGTCATTTCCTCCTCCATAAGCAAAGGGGTACATAAACTTTACTATTTTCATACTAAGTAATAGAAGAGTACAAAAGAATGAATGATTAACATATGCAACATGAACACATCTCAAATATGCCTAAAGAAAGAAGATAGACAAAAAGGATATTTATGCGTAGTTGAACATATACAAAATTACAGAAAAATGCAAAATAATTCATGGTGACAACAGATTAGTTGTTGCCTGGCATTAGTGGAGTAGGTAAATATGTAAAGCATACATTAAAAAAGATCATGAGGAAACTTTTTGTCATAGAAAGTATAAATACTTACATGAGGAAAGTTTTTGTCAACAGAAAGTATAAATACTTTCATATATATAAATTCATAGGCTTTTCCTATGAATTACATTAGGATTTTCCTATTTCTTCAAACTTGTTTTCTAAAGACTTGAAATTACTGGTGTAATGTTCAAAGGAGCATTTTTACAGTTTACCACTTTAAAGACTTATATAACCTCATTTTTTATATAATGGCATTGATTTAATGGCAAGACTTGGAGTTCATCATTATTATCTATAACATTGCAGCCATATATGATTGAAAAAAATTTTTTCTTTGGGTCACTTACATATTTTCTGATCTTTAGAGCAGGGATTATAACTTCTGTTCATCCAGATTATCTCTTCAAAGACTCAGCACTCAGTCTAAGAACTGAATATGATGCTTACCTTCAGGTCACTTGCTTGACTCTGGTGACCATTCCTCTTTGCCGATCCTTTCAGGGGTAACCACTATCTTGAATTTTGCATTGAAAATTCATTTACCATTAATTTAAGCTTTTCCAAATGAACTGAGAAATTTTATATGATTTTTCTGTTTTTTTACATATCTCCTAGTGTTATATGTGTATGCTAAGTCACTTCAGTTGTATCTAACTCTTTGAAACCCTGTGGACTGTTGCCTGCCAGGCTCCTCTGTCCATGAGATTCTCCAAGCAAGAACACTGGTGTGGGTTGCTGTGCCCTCCTCCAGGGTATCTTCCCAACCCAGGTATTGAACCCATGTCTCATATCTCTTGCTTTGGCAGGTGGGTTCTGTACCACAAGCACCACCTGGGAAGCCCTGTTGTTACATGTGTAAAAACAACTTGGCAAATAACTAATAACTTAATATCTGCATTGTAGGGTGATGTTTTCAGTTTTATAAAATTGGATTGGGCCAAACTATCTTTCTAATCACTTGGACCTCCATCCACACCCAACAGAAAATGAATGAGTGTAACATTAGTGCTCTATTTCTCTGCTGTGTCTTAGTGTTGTCTGACTTGATTTGTTCCACCAATTTGCTAAGTGTAAAATGATAGCTCTCTGTATTTTCAGCCTGTACTTTCCTTATCACTAGTGATGCTAATCACTTTTTCATAAGGTCATGACCTTTTCAAATTTTCTTCTCTAAATCCTGGATCAAGTTTTCCCCCACATTTTTCTAATTTTAAAGTTTAAAACCTTTGTTCCTGTAGGCTGGTACTAAGCCTTTGTCAGGTCTTCGTTGGTGGCTCAGTGGTAAAGAATCTACCTTCAGTGCAGGAGACATGGGTTTGATCCTTGTGTTCAGAAGATCCCCCAGAGAAGGGAATGGAAACCCACTCCAGTATTATTGCCTGGGACACCCCATAGACAGATGAGCCTGGCAGGCTACAGTCCATGGAATTGCAAAAGAGTTAGACATGACTTAGTGACTAAACAACAACAAAAGCCTTTGTCAGTTTAGTGAATTCCAAATACGTTCTCCCACTTAAGAGGTTCTCTTCCTCTTTTATTATAAAAAGGAAGACAACTGCTGCATGGCAAGAGGGCGCCAGAGATCTGCATGAGGTCACCTCCAGCCCCAAGCAAGGTATTGATTTAGGCTGAGGAAATAACCACCTCAATGGTGAGAGGAAATGGTACTTGGTCACATAAGGTTGGCAATAGTGTCTATCCCCAAGAGCCACGCTGGGAATCTTGTAATTCATTTGTCTTTGGGTAAACCCTGGAGAAGGAAATGGCTACCCATTCCAGTATCCTTGCCTGGAGAACTCCATGGCCTGGCAGGCTACAGTCCATGGGGGTGCAAAGAATCTGACATGACTGAATGACTAATAATTATACTACTTAGTGTAAGTAAGACATAGTGACTAAACAACAAAACAGGGTACTCAGAAGAGTCTGGTTTCAGCACTAGGGCATCCTTTTAGCTTTAAACTAAATCCTGCCTATGGTTCTGTGTGTGTGTTAGTTGCTGTCATGTCCAGCTCTTTGCAATCCCATGGACTGTAGCCTGCCAGGCTCCTCTGTCCATGGAATTTCCCAAGCAAGAATACTGCAGTAGATTGCCATTTCCTTCCCCAGGTGATCTTCCTTACCCAGGGATCGAACCCAGCTCTCCTGCATTGCAAGTAGATGCTTCACTGTGGAGTCACCAGGGAAGCCCATGATTCTGCAAAACCAATGTTAAAAGCAAAAACTGAAAGGTGAACACATCACATTTCCAAGAAAACCAACTACATTCCCATTAAAAAACAAACAAACAAACAAACAAAAAACCTTCCATTGGCATTTATGGGACACAGACAGATACAGTCTACAATACAGTGAAATTCACAAGGTCTGATGAAATAAAAACTCTTTTACATGTATAAAAGCTTAAGGAATTTGTAACCAGCAGACCTGCACTTCATGAAATCTTAAATAAATTGGTTCAGATGTAAAGTTAATATTAATTCTGTGGGTAAATACATAATACTGTTTCTTCATTAAAAACCTTTTAACAAATATTAACTATTTGAATAACAGTGGTAACAATAAAATGTGAGGTTTCTAACCAAAGTAGGACTAAATGTGTGATAGTAATGGCAAAATGACCAGGAAAAGAGACAGGGAGGTACATTATGGGAAGTTCCTTTTACTATATGTGAAGAGCAATATTATTTGAAGGCAAACAGTTATATGTTGAATATACATATTATTAAAGCAAAGCAACCACTAAGATAGCAAAACCCAAACTGACAGCTAATAAGCAAAAAAAAAAAAAAAAAAAAAAAAGGAAGATGAAGACAAAGTGGAATTGTAAAAAAGAAAAAACAAACTTTAATTCTAAAGGAGGCAGGAAAGGAGAAATGCACAGAGCAAAACGAAATAAATATAAAAACACAAAAATGAATGTATCCTATTTATTTTATTCATACAAACTTCTGGAAAATGCAAACCAACTGACAGTGATGAAAGCAGATCATTGATGTCCTGGGCAGGAAGGGAAAGGTAAGAATGAGGATTACCAAGGAGCACAGGAAACTTTGGAGGGTGATGGTATGGTCATATCTTGATTGTGATGTTGGTGTTTTATTTATGTAGATGACCAACCTTGGCAGTGGTTATAATCACTTTAAGACAACGTTGTTGTTCAGTTGCTAAGTAGTGGCTGAATCTTTCACAACCACATGGACTGTAGCCCTTCAGGCTCCTCTGCCCATGGGATTTCCCAGGCAAGAATACTGGAATGGGTTGCCATTTCCTTCTCCACAGGATCTTCCTGACCCAGGGATCAAACACACATCTCTTAGGTCTCCTGTGTTGGCAGGTCGATTCTTTACCACTAAGCCACTTAGGGATGCCCTTAAGCTTGTATAAAATACTGGAAAAGACAGTATCATGCATTAATCCTGAATAGTTATAGATCAGAATTTCCCTTTATAAAATCATTAATTATGCAGTATATTTAAATCACACTTTTTATTTTTATAATATATCCTAGTTATTGAACAAATGCCATGTTGTAATGAGCTTGTTGTATGATTAATACATATTTCTTGACCTAATAGCACACTTCATGGGAAATAGATGGGGAAACAGTGTCAGACTTTATGTTTTGAGGCTCCAAAATCACTGCAGATGGTGACTGCAGCCATGAAATTAAAAGATGCTTACTCCTTGGAAGGAAAGTTATGACCAACCTAGATAGCATATTCAAAAGCAGAGGCATTACTTTGCAACAAAGATCCATCTAGTAAAGGCTATGGTTTTTCCAGTGGTCATGGATTGATGTGAGAGTTGGACTGTGAAGAAGGCTGAGCGCCAAAGAATTGATGCTTTCGAACTATGGTGTTGGAGAAGACTCTTGAGAGTCCCTTGGACTGCAAGGAGATCCAACCAGTCCATTGTAAAGGAGATCAGCCTGGGATTTCTTTGGAAGGAATGATGCTAAAGCTGAAACTCCAGTACTTTGGCCACCTCATGTGAAGAGTTGACTCATTGGAAAAGACTCTGATGCTGGGAGGGATTGAGGGCAGGAGGAGAAGGGGACGCCAGAGGATGAGATGGCTGGATGGCATCACTGACTCGATGAATGTGAGTCTGAGTGAACTCGGGGAGTTGGTGATGGACAGGGAGGCCTGGCGTGCTGTGATTCATGGAGTTGCAAAGAGTCGGACACGACTGACTGTGCATAGCACACTTGCAAATAATGTATTATTTTTCTAATATTAAAAAATATAATTTGTATCTTATGTAATGAGTTTATACTATCTTCATTTATTACTTATATTTTTTTAATTTAGTGCTAGACATAGAATTTTTAATAGTTAAATAATCCTTTGATAAAAGAGGAATAAACATGTTTATTTATCATTAGATACTAGGTGTACATGATTTTAGATTAAAAAAAGAAGTATAGTAAGAAAGACTTCAAGAAACTTGCTTTGTTTTCAGTGTTCCATACACATCAGGGACTCATGACTGCCTACGTTTTATCTCACTCTCTTTAGTGTGTGTCTTATATTTCTAGTGATACCAGAATGCCTGCTGAAGCTCCAGCCATCAATTTCAAATCCCAGGCGGCAGAAATAAGGAATAGGAAAGATATCTGCTTTTAAGGAGCATAAGCTATCTGTGTTTTATTTCACTGGTCAGAATAAACCCATAGGGTGAAATGAGAGACTGGAAAATGTAATGCTTTATTGGGCATTTTATTGCCTCCCATAAGATCGGGATCTATTACTAAGAATAGGAAAATCAGTGTGTACACCTACTGGTCTCTATCTCATTACACAGTTAAAATTATTTTTTTCCAGATATCATCTTTAAAGGCAACTTGTAATTTTTAGACCTGAGGTTAAGGTTATTAATTTGAGTTTTTTTAATGTTATTTCATTGTGGTAGTAACTTTTAGTATTAGATCTGCCTTCTTAACAAATCTTTAAGTCTATCATACAACACTGTTGACAATAGGTACAGTGTTGTACAGAAGATCTCTAGAGCTTAAAGATTTTAATAGCAAAGATAGAATAGATGTGCAGATAAAAGGTTACCAGATTTTAAACTAGAAGACAAAAGTCAGAGGCTCAAACTTAAGGAAAATGGAAGATAATTTTAACTTTATAATTTTAACGTTATTACTATTAGCATTAACCATATCCTTAGGTTGCATTATGTTGACTGGTTTACCAGTCTATAAATATTTATCTTCTTTTTAAAGTAATTTTAAAACACGATGAAAATTTAATTTTCTATTGACTCAAAAATTTTCAAAGCCTTCGTGAAGGATCAGAAGCTAGTGGGTTTCTGCAGGGTGGAAATCATTTCTCATTTTTCTTGACATATCTAGAACCTATGAGTACCTGAGTGCCTGATCCATAATTTAGATGCCCATTAAATTCAAGTTGAAGAGACAGTGTTTGAAAAAAGTGGTCTTACCAAAAATGCACATGGGCAAAATTATTTTTTGTTTTTCCTGAGAAAAGTGAATACTGTAAAAGTGACAAGTATAAGGAGGATAGAAAGGACAGTCATTACAGGTGTTAGTGCCTTTTTTTATATAAGTATAAAACTGTGTATGCTTAAGATATAGAGATTGATGATTTGATAGATGTACACATTGTAAAAAGATCAATCAAGCCACATGTTTATCATCTCTACATAGTTACTTTTTAAAATGTGTGTATGTGTGTGTGTATGTGGAAAAGATTTAAGATCCTTTTAGAAAATGTCATATTTACAATTTAGTATGAACATTGGGCAGCATGCCCTTAAGGTAGATCCCCAGAACTCATTGATCCTGTGTAAGTGAATCTCTGTACCTGCAAGGAGCACCTCCCCATTTCCTGCCAGCAAACACATTATGCTCTCAGTTTCAGTGAGTCTCTTTTAGATCCCATGTGTAAGTGAGCTGGCATTGTCTTTATCCTCTGGGGCTTATTTCACTTACCATAGTGAGTTCTGGGTTTCTCCATCTTGTTCCAAATGACAGGATTTCCCTCTTTCTAAGCTGGAAAAATGAAGTGCAGATACATCTTTGAGATTCGACTTTAATTTCATTTAGACATACACTTGATCTTTGAATAATGCAAATCTTAGGGACACCCACCCTCCCTCTAGTCAAAAATCCACATGAAATTCAAAATCTGGATCTCCTAATAAGCAGGTGATTCCCCCCAATTATTCAGGTTCCCCATGTGTGGATGCAACTGACCACAGACCTGATAGCCCTGGAGTATTTACTACTGAAAACATAATCCATGTGTAAGTTCAGTTCAGTTCAGTCACTCAGTTGTCTCTGATTCTTTGCAACCACATGGACTGCAGCATGCCAGGCCTCCCTGTCCATCATCAACTTCCTGAGTTTACTCAAACTCATGTCCATTGAATCGGTGATGCCATCCAACCATCTCATGCTCTGTCAGCCCCTTCTCTTCCTGCCTTCAATCTTTCCCAGCATCAGGGTCTTTTCAAAAGAGTCAGTTCTTCACATCATGTGGTCAAAGTATTGAAGACTCAGCTTCATCATTGATTCTTCCAATGAATATTCAGGACTGATTTCCTTTAGGATGGACTGGTTGAATCCCCTTGCAGTTCAAGGGACTCTCAAGAGTCTTCTCCAACACCACAGTTCAAAAGCATCAATTCTTCAGCACTCAGCTTTCTTCATAGTCCAACTCTGGAAAAACTATAGCTTTGACTAGACGGACGTTTGTTGGCAAAGTAATATCTCTGCTTTTTAATATGCTGGCTAGGTTGGTCGTAACTTTTCTTCCAAGTAGTAAACGTCTTTTAATTTCATGGTTGCAGTCACCATCTGCAGTGATTTTGGAGCCGCCCCCCCCACCCCCGAAAAATAATCTGCCACTGTTTCCACTGTTTCCCCATCTATTTGCCATGAAGTGATGGGACCAAATGTCATGATCTTAGTTTTCTGAATGTCTTTAAAGTAACACATAACTCAACAAGCACATTTTTATACATTTTTGAGTTACAGTTGTCAAAATACAAACATTGGACAAATACTGTGTATGTCAATATTTTGAGTTTTAATGTGACAAATAGGCTTGTTTAATGTTTGCGCATAAGTAGTCAAGATGAGAAATCACTGTTTTATTTCTTTCTACAGTGTTACGTTTAACACACTGTAGGAGGCAAACAATCAATTGTAAAAGCAATTATCCAAATTAATCCCCTTGCATAGTTTCCATAAAAATGCATAAAATGTTTGTACTTTGTTCCTATCATATTTATCTTGAATATATTTACTGTAATGTGATTTTCTTTCTTGTTTCTAATAAAAATAGATTTTGCATTTTATATGTCTTCATTGCTTATATTTTTGTAGTGCTTTATACCTGTTGCATTTTACAAAATTAGTTTTCCACATTAAATTGTGCAGGAGGTGATGATGGATTCTAGATAGTTTGGGAAGTACTGAGCTTCATGAAAATTTCAGAAGACAAATAGAAAATCTTTTCAAATATAGTAAGGTATTTGGAGTGGTATTAGTATGTAGAAACTTAACCAGTGACTTAATCAATATTTGACTAACAAAAGAAAAAAGTATGAAGTTCAAGTTTTGAACTACTGTTGTTGAGTGAGACACTCAATTTTCTGGGAAATTCAGAAGACACAAGTTTGGAAAAGTCACGAGGAGCTAGCAAGATAGTTTATAAGTATTTTAAATGTTTGATAGGTCTTTTCTGTATTTACATCATAGTTAAAATTTTCAGCAATAACTGAAAAATCATGGCACCCTTTCCTTCCCCTGAGTTTGCACGACATGGGATCATAAAATGTCACTTAGCCTCAGGTGTTTCACTAGTTATCAAAAGAGAATTTGTTTCTGTTTCTCATACTCCACTGCCTCCCAGGAGTCCTGTGTATACTTTTAAAGATTTAGCCTGAAGATACATTTGAATGACATCACATTTAAAATCATTATTATCTTGAAAAATACAAAATGCTTTTTTGGAGATCAAAATGTATTTTATGAACATAGGTGTCTACCAAGATGACAGTTTGCATGTCTCTCACATGTCTGAACTCCATCAGTGAAGTGTATCTCTAGCATGATATTTCAGATCATCTTCATTTCTCAGATGTACTTGGAGTGATGAATAACCAGCAAATTAACAGGCAAATAAACATAGCTATTAACATATTTAAGAAATGAAACATACTAAGCTATCAGATTTTACAGGGATAGTTCTGACACCTTTGACTAAGTAAATCAATATATCTTATTGCTTATTTGTTCAATTTTCATGACGGCTTATGACTGTCATCTGTCACACTGTTCAGATATTTTGCATTTATTTGTATAATTATTTATATATATCTGTCTTCTCACTATACTATATATACCTTATTTATTCCTTATTAGTAACTAGCATTCAGCCTGACAAAGATTAGGGGCTAAATAAATATGAGTAAATGAAAGATGGACTTTATTCAACATACAGTCTGACCAGAACAAAATGCTTGTTAATTACCGAGTTCCATTTGCTTGCCAGTAGCCTTCTGCCTGCTGCTACTGCTACTGCTAAGTCGCTTCAGTTGTGTCTGACTCTGTGCGACCCCATAGACGGCAGCGCACCAGGCTCCCCGGTCTCTGAGATTGTCCAGGCAAGAATACTGGAGTGGATTGCCATTTCCTCCTCCAATGCATGAAAGTGAAAAGTGAAAGTGAAGTTGCTCAGTCCTGTCTGACTCGTAGCGACCGCATGGACTGCAGCCCACCAGGTTCCTCCGTCCATGGGATTTTCCAGGCAAGAGTACTGGAGTGGGGTGCCATTGCCTTCTCTGAGCCTTCTGCCTAGGGACACTAAAAAGATTTGAAATGCTGGTTGTTATTATTTTTAGGCATGGCTATTCAGTGATTCTATTATTAAAAGAAAATTAATTTTCTTCTCGTGCAAAAATGAAGTAACTAGCCCATTCTTAGAATGCATTTTGAATTTCCTAGAAGAAAATGCACTTTGAAATGCTCGTTTCTTCTTTCTACAGTTATTTGAAATATGGCAGAGAGGGTTTCTCTTTCAGAGAAGCCTCTTAACCATTCTACTCCAATAATTCTAGTAACCCAGGTCTCTAAAAGAATCTTCTCTGAGAGGCTCATTCCGTGCCACTAACCTGTGAACATCTGCTTTCCAGCAAATATCTGTGTTTTAGAGAACAGTGGAGCTTATCACTGTGATTTGTTTTCCTCCTTATGAAACTGATCAAAAGCATTTTTCATTCAAAATGTTATAAATAATCTTGTCCACCAGGGCTTCCCCTGGTGGTTCAGACAGTAAAGAATCCGCCCGCATTGCAGGAGACCTGGGTTCCATCCCTGGGTTGGGAAGATCCGCTGGAGAAGGGAAAGGCTCCATTGCTCTGACCTGGAGAATTCCATCAACTGTATAGTCCATGGGGTAGCAAAGAGTCGGACACGAGTGTGCGACTTTCACTTTTATATTGTTTTAACACTTTCATGCAAAATTATATCTGAGAGCATTTAACAGTTCTTGAAGACGAGCTCTGTCGCCCTGGCGGGCCGCCCTCCTGTCCCACGCGGCGGGGCAGCGCCGGCCTCAACCCAGGAGAGCGTTCGGGCAGCGCGCGGGCGGCTGGCCCCTGCCGCGCGGGCTGGCGGGCGACGGCGACGGGCGGCTCCGCGGTGTGGGGACCACACACCGCCCGCCCGCGCCCGGCCCCTTGTCCTCGCGCGGCGAAGGTCCCGCGCGGCGGCGCTGGCGGCGGGACACGGTGGTCCCTGCGCGAATTATAGGCGTTCCTTCTGAGGCTCCATGTTAAGCCTCTCCCGGACGCGCCCTCCCGGCTCCCCGTCCCCGAAAGCCGCACCCCGGGGCCCCAAGGAGCCGCGCTACCGGCCCGCACCCCACGCTCCCGGCCCCGGGCCTCAGGCTGCGGCATCTCCAGCCCCCAGCCGCCGCCGGGACCGCGCGCCCGCGCCGCTGTCTGGTTCCGGAGCGGGGGCAGCCTCGGAAGGGTGAGGAAAGGGGCGCCGGCGGCGTCGGGGGGCTGCGGTGTCCGTGCTGGGCTCCGGCCTCGGCTGAGTTTGGGAGAGAGCGAGCCTGCGCCCCGGGGGGCGGCGCAGTGGGGACCGGTGCATTTTGGTTACTAATTTTCTCTCAGGTTGAGGAGTCAAGACCTGAAAATTAGATGGTTTTTTGGATTTGAGGATGTGGAAGATCCTATGATTCCTCATGTGAGTTAACTATTTGGACCTTAATGTCCGACGACGAGTCTCTCAGCGTTTAACTTTGTTAATTATGGCTTTCTCTGTATAAATTTAGATTTTTTTCTCTCTGTAGGCAGATCTGTCAATGTTATTTTTAAAGTTCCTGGCCGGGATGTCATTCTGAGAAAACGCCTGTTCGCCTCAGCTGAACATAGATAGTTTCCCATCCTTTCCTCTGGTCTGAGTTTTGATTTGCTTCGGTGCTGGTTCTGACCTTTTGTCCCGCCTGTGAGAGCAGGGCTCCCAGCTCTTCGCGATTTCCATCTCCGGCTCTCTATTGAGATCCCTGCTCTGTTCCTGCTAGGTGGAGGTAGTG
Organism: Bos grunniens; assembly: GCF_055505025.1. Lineage (NCBI taxonomy): Eukaryota > Metazoa > Chordata > Mammalia > Artiodactyla > Bovidae > Bos > Bos grunniens. Next base: position 74,398,705 of record NC_141180.1, on the reverse strand, counting down.
TCTGGGCTCTCCAAGCAGTCTCTGTTGACCGACCATGGTGGGAGGGACCCCTCCTTACCGTGGTGGGAGTGGGAGTTTCAGCTCCCCATTTTCTTATTAATAAGGTTTGAGAAATGTTCATTCATTCATAATATCTTTGGCCACCCACCAGGGGATACACCTTCAGTTGGCAAATTTAAAAAAGACATACTCTTTGCTCTCAAGCAGTTAAAAGGGTGTAACATCAGAAGTGGAAATGCGCATTTTTGTAAACATTTATAAATGGTTGAAATGTGTACTAAAATTGTATGCATGATTATACTGCAAAACTACAAATATGTTCCTTAATGTTTAGTTAAAAATCAGCTGGGGAGCTTATATCACAAAAGAATAAAGGTAAATAAATCTGATAGGGTATAATTTAAAATTATATAATGCAGTGTTGATTTTAGCGTTATTCATTATAGTCTATTCATATTAAAAATTTTCATAAAGTATATATAAGTTTAACACATACTGAAAACCTATAATGATATTAAAAATTTGATTCATTATTCAACATTTTATTTTTGGAACACATTAATATAAAATTTGATGATTTAAGAAAATATAATCTTGATAAGGATTATAAAGAACAATTTACTAATAAAATGAAAATAAACATAACAATCAAGGGTCAGAATTAGAAATGATTTTATTGAAGTACAGATATGTTTGTTGAAAAAACGTCTTTCCCATTTCTTAGTTTAAACTTGTAAGAAGTAGACACTGTCACTAAAATCCATTAAAATAGTTTAGCTCCTTAGCCAGGATCTGTATTTCACTATATATTAGTTGCTGCTGCTGCTACTGCTGCTAAGTAGCTTCTGTCGCGTCCAACTCTCTGTGACCCCACAGACGGTAGCCCACCAGGCTCCCCCTTCCCTGGGATTCTCCAGGCAAGAACACTGGAGTGGGTTGCCATTTCCTCCTCCAATGCATGAAAGTGAAAAGTGAAAGTGAAGTTGCTCAGTCATGTCTGACTCTTAGTGACCCCATGGACTGCAGCCCACCAGGCTCCCCCATCCATGGGATTTAACAGGCAAGAGTACTGGAGTGGGGTGCCACTGCCTTCTCTGGTTATGATCATGAAAAACACATTTTCTAATTCAATAATTTTAAAGCTATTTGTCTCTTTACCACAAATGTGATGGCTAGTGGAAATTTTGGCTGAAAGTACCAATATGTTGCTCTTAAGTCTGCACTTAAACAAGAGCTGGAAACAGTTCAACCTCGCTTCAATTTATGCCATTTCCCTTCCTTCCCATTCCTATCACAAAGCAGTTTCACAGTTAAAGGGAGGATTAATATTGGTGTAAGTAGATAAATAGTTTGGATATAAGAAATCATGAACTGACGTAGTCCACTTATATATTTCCCCACCTCAAATTATGTTTCATTCAACCCCTGGCTTCAAATACACTGGTTGTTCATGGCCAAGGATTTTGAAGAAACAAAATGTGATGGCTTTAAAGGACTAAGCTTGCAAAGTACAAATAGTAATTTTTCCTCTATAAAAATCTTCAGTTAATTAAGGCCTAGATAAGAGATTGGAGTGAAAAAAAAAAACTCATCATAAGGGAAATTATGTCACATTGTAACCCAAAGAAGATGGAAAACAGGATTAAAAAGTATAGCCATTCAACTTCTTAATCTTAGATTGGGCTTCCCTAGTGGCTCAGACTGTAAAGAATCTGCCTGCAATGTGGGAGACCCATGTTCCATCCCTGGGTTGGATCCCCTGGAAAAAGGAATGGTTACCCACTCCAGTATTCTTCCCTGGAGAAGTCCATGGATGGAGGAGCCTGATGGGCTAAAGTCCATGGGGTTGCAAAGAGTTGGACACCATGGAGTGATTATGAATAAATGTAAAAAGTCTAAGCTGTATTGGACAAGACCTAGAGTTCAGTTGCTCAGCGGTGTCCAACTCTTTGAGACCCCATGGACTGCAGTGCACAAGGCTTTCCTATCCATCACCAACTCTCAGAGATTGCTCAAACCCATGTCCATCGCCTTGGTGATGCCATCCAACCACCTCATCCTCTGTCCACCCTTTCTGTCTTCAATCTGTCACAGCATCAGGGTATTGTTCAGTGAGTCAGTTCTTCACATGGGGTGGCCAAAGTATTGGAGCTGAAGCTTCAGCATCAGTCCTTCCAATAAATATGCAAGATTCATTTGCTTTAGCATTGACTGGTCTGATCTCCTTGCAGTCCAAGGGACTCTCAAGAGTTTTCTCAAACACCACAGTTCAAAAGCATCAATTATTTGGCACTCAGCTATCTTTATGGTCCCAATTCTCACATCCATGCATGCCTACTAGAAAAACAATAGCATTGACTAGACTGACGTTTGTCGGCAAACTAATGTCTCTGCCTTTGAATACGCTGTCTAGGTTGAATCATAGCTTTTCTTCCAAGGAACAAGCTTCTTTTAATTTCATGGCTGCAGTTACCATCTGCAGTGATTTTGGAGCCCAAGAAAATAGTTTGTCACTGTTTTCATTCCTTCCCCAACTATTTGCCATGAAGTGATGGGACCAGATATGATGATCTTCGTTTTTTGAATGTTACACTTTAAGCCAGCTTTTTTACTCTCTTCTTTCACTTTCATCAAGAGGCTGTTTAGTTCCTTTTCACTTTCTGCCATAAGGGTGATATCATCTGCATATCTGAGCTTATTGATATCTCTCCTGGCAATCTTGATTCCAGCTTTTGCTTCAGCAAGCTTGGCATTTTGCATGATGTACTCTGCGTCAGTTCAGTTCAGTTCACTCGCTCAGTCATATCAGACTCTTTGGGACCCCATGGACTGCAGCATGCCAGGCCTCCCTGTCCATCACCAACTCCTACAGTTTACTCAAACTCAGGTCCATTGAGTCGGTGATGCCATCCAGCCATCTCATCCTCTGTCGTCCCCTTCTCCTGGCTTCAGTCTTTCCAAGCATCAGGGTCTTTTCAAATGAGTCAGTTCTTTGCATCAGGTGGCCAAAGTTTTGGAGTTTTAGCTTCAGCATCAGTCCTTGCAATTAATATTCAGGACTGATTTCCTTTAGTTAATTAAGCAGAGGGACAATAGGCAGCCTTGATGTACTCCTTTCCCAGTATCGAACCAGCCTGTTGTTCAATGTCTGGTTCTAAATGTTGTTTTTCCTGCATACAAATTTCTCTGGAGGCAGGTAAGGTGGTCTGGTAATCCCATGTCTTTTAAGAATTTTCCACAGTCTTTTGTGATCCACAGAGTCAAAGGGTTTGGTGTAGTCAATAAAGCAGAAGTAAATGTTTTTCTGGAACTCTCTTGCTTTTTCTATGATCCAGCAGATGTTGGCAATTTGCTCTCTAGTTCCTCTGCCTTTTCTAAATCCAGCTTGAACATCTGGAAGTTCACAGTTCACGTTCTGTTGAAGCCTTCTTGGAGAATTTTGAGTATTACTTTGCTAGCATGTGAAATGAGTGCAATTGTGTGGTAGTATGAACATTTTTGGCATTGCCTTTCTTTGGGAATTGGAAGGAAAACTGACATTTCCCAGTCCTTTGGCCACTGCTGAGTTTCCAATTTTGCTTACGTATTGAGTGCAGCACTTTCACAGCATCATCTTTTAGCATTTGGAATAGCTCAGCTGGAATCCCATTATCTCCACTAGCTTTGTTCCTAGTGATGCTTCCTAAGGCCCACTTGACTTCACACTCCAAGATGTCTGGCTCTAGGTGAGTGCTCACACCATTGTAGTTATCTGGGTCATGAAGATCTTTTTGTGTAGTTCTTTTGTGTATTCTTGCCACCTCTTCTTAATATCTTCTGCTTCTGTTAGGTCCATACCATTTCTGTCCTTTATTTTGCCCATCTTTGCCTGAAATGATCCCTTGGTATCTCTAATGTTATTGAAGAGTTCTCTAGTTCTTTCCCATTCTATTATCTCCTCTATTTCTTTGCATTGCTCACTGAGGAATGCTTTCTTATCTCTCCTTTCTATTCCTTGGAACTCTGCATTCAAATGGGCATTGCTTTCCTTTTCTCCTTTGCCTTTTGTTTCTCTTCTTTTCTCAGCTATTTCTAAGGCCTCCTCAGAGGCATTTCTGCATTTTTAAAAATGCCTTTTTTTTTTTTTTTTTTTTTTGCCTTTTTGCAACCATTTTGCCTTTTGCATTTCTTTTTCACAGGGATGGTCTTGATCACCGCCTCCTGTACAATGTCCCAAACCTCTATCCATATTTCTTCAGTCACTCTCAGATCTGGTCTCTTGAATCTATTTGTCACTTCCACTGTATACTTGTGAGGGATTTGATTTAGGTCATAACTGAATGGCCTACTGGTTTTCCTTCCCTTCAATTTATGTCTGCATTTTGTGAAAAAAGAGTTCATGAGCTGATCCACATTTAGCTCCTTTTCCTGTTTTTGCTAACAGTATAGAGCTTCTCCATCTTTGGCTGCAAAGACTAAAATCAGTCTGATTTTGGTATTGACGTTCTGGTGATGTCCATATGTAGAGTCATCTCTTGTGTTGTTAGAAGAGGGTGTTTACTATGACCAGTGCATTCTTTTTGCAAAACTCTGTTACCTTTGCCCTGCTTCATTTTGTACTCCAAGGCTATAATTGCCTGTTACTCTAGGTATCTCTTGACTTCCTACTTTTGCATTCCAGTCTCCAATGATGAAAAGGACCACTTTTTGGGGTGTTAGTTCTAGAAGGTCTTGTAGATCTTCATAGAACTGTTCAATTTCAGCTTTCTCAGCATTACTGATTGGGGCATAGATTTGGATTACTGTGATATTGAGTGGCTTACCTTGGAAAGGAACAGAGATCATTCTGTCATTTTTGAGATTGCACCTCAGTACTGCATTTTGGACTCTTGTTGACTATGAAGGCTACTCCATTTCTTCTGAGGGATTCTTGCCCACAGTAGTAGATATAATGGTCATCTGAATTAAATTCGCCCATTCCAGTCCATTTTAGTTCACTGATTCCTAAAATGTCGATGTTCACTCTTTCCATTTCCTGTTTGACCACTTCCAATTTACCTTGATTCATGGGACAAATATTCCAGGTTCCTTTGCAATGTTGTTCTTTGCAGTATCTGACTTTACTTCCATCATCAGTCACCTCCACAGCTGGGCTTTTTTTTTTTTTTTTCTCTCTTTGACTGTTTCTCTTCATTCTTTCTGGAGTTATTGCTCCACTCATCTCCAGTAGCATATTGTGTACCTACTGTCCTTGGAAGTTCATCTTTCAATGCCATGTCTTTTTGCCTTTCCATATTGTTCATGGGGTTCTCAAGGCAAGAATACTGGTTTGCCATTCCTTTCTCCAGCGAATCACATTTTGTTGAACTCTCCACTATGACCCGTCCATCTTGGGTGGCTCTACATGGCTCATAGTTTCATTGAGTTAGACAAGGCTGTGGTCCATGTGATCAGTTTGGTTAGTTTTCTGTGACTGTGGTTTTCATTCTGTCTGCCCTCTGAGGGATAAGGATAAGAGGCTTGTGGAAGCTTCCTGATGGGAGAGACTGATTTTGGGGGAAACTGGGTCTTTTTCTTACGGGCGGGATCATGTTTAATCAGTCTTTAATCCAATTTTCTCTTGATTTGGGCTTCTTTGTTCTTTCCACGTTGCTTGGCCTGAGGCCAAACTATGGTAAGAGTAATGAAGATAATGGTGATTTCTTTCAAAAGGAGTTGTGCATGCACTGTTGTATTCAGTGCCCCTGACGCTGCAGCAGGCCACTGTCGACCCATGCCTCCACCAGAGATTTTTGGTTACTCACAGGCAAGTCTGGCACAATCTCTTGTGGGGACGCTGTTCTTTTCTTCTGGCTTCTGGTGTGCACAAGATTTCCTTTGTGCTCTGCAAGAGTCTGTTTCCCCAGTCCAGTGGAAGTTCTGGAATCAAATCCCACTGGCCTCCAAAGTCAAATTCTCTGGGGTTCTCAGTACCTTTCCCAGACCCCAGGTTGGAAAATCTGATGTGGGTCCTAGAACTTTCTTAACAGTTCTAGAAGACTTAGAGTGTTAATGTATTTGTTAAAATATAAGATTAACCCATATAAAATTTAAATATAATAAAACACATAGCATGTGTCTCTGGGAAGGAAGATGGTAATATTTATGTGTATATAATACTGTGTTCCAGCTTGTAACTCAGCCCACCCAGCATTTCTCTGATGTCTTCAGCATGTAGGTTGAACAGACAGGGTGACCACAGACAGCCGTGTGGTACTCCTTTCTCAGTCTTGAACCAGTCAGTTTCCCACACAGGGTTCTCACTGCTGTTTCTTGAACCACATTCAGGTTTCTCAGGAGACAGGTAAGATGGTCTGATATTCCCATCTCTCTAAGCACTTTACACAGTTTGTAATGATCCACACAGTCAAAGGCTTTAGTATAGTTGATGAAAAAGAGATTGATGTTTTTCTGACATCTGATTATAGAGAAAGATGTTTTACTTTCTCTATAATCCAGTGAATGCTGGCAGTTTGATCTCTAGTTCCTCTTCCTTTTCTAAACCCAGCTTGGACATCTCGAAGTTCTTGGTTCACATAATGCTGAAGCCTTGCATGCAGGATTTTAAGCATGACCTTACTAGCATGGGAGATGAGAGCAACTGTCTGATGGCTGGCACATTCTTTGGTACTATCCCTCTTGGCAATTGTGATGAAGATTGACCTTTTCCAGTCCTGTGGCCACTGCTGGGTCTTTCAGATCTGCTGACATAAGGAATGTAAAACCTTGTTGGCATCATCCTTTAGGGGTTTGAATTGTTCTTCTGGAAGTTCATTACATCTACTAGCTTTGTTAACAGCAGTGCTTCTGAAGGCCCACTTGAACTCCAGAATGTCTGGCTCTAGGTCACTAACCACACCATCATAGTAATCTGGTTCATTAAGATCTTTTTAATACAGTTTTTCCATGTAATTTTTCCATCTTTATCTCTTCAGTGTCTACTAGGTTTTTATCCTTCATTGTGCCCATCTTTGGATATAATGGTCCCTTGATGTTTCCAATTTTCCTGAAGAGATCTCTAGTCTTTCCCCTTTTGTTGTTTCTTTTATTATTAAAACCTGTTCATTGAAGAAGGCCTTCTTGTCTCTGCTAGCTATTCTTTGAAACTCTGCATTTAATTGGATTTACCTTTCCCTCTTTCACTTGCTTTTCACTTCTCCATTCTTCTGATGTTTGTAAAGCCTCCTCAGATCACCACTTTGCCTTCTTGCTTTTCTTTTTCCTTGGGATAGTTTTGTTTTCTGCCTCCTGTACAGTATTACAAACCTCTGTCCATAGTTCTTCAGACACACAGTTAAGTAGATCTAATCCCTTGAATCTATTTATTACCTCTGTTGCGAATTCATACAGGATTTGATTTAAGTCATGCCTGACTGACCTAGTATTTTCCCCAGTTTTCTTTAGTTTAAGCCTGAATTTTTCTATGAACAGCTGATCTTCTGAGCCACAGTCAGCTCCGGCCCTTGTTTGTGCTCACTGTACAGTTTCTCCATCTTCAGCTACAAAAAATGTATCAGTTTGATTTTGGTATTGATCATTTGGTGATATCAATGTGTAAAGTCATCTCTTGTGTTGTTCAAAAAGGGTATTTGCTATGTCTAGTGCATTCTCTTGACAGAATTCAAGAGCCTCTTGATGAGCGTGACAGAGAGGAGTAGACGAGCCAGCTTAAGACTATGTATTTAAGAAACTAAGATCATCGCATCTGGGCCCATTACTGCACAGCAAATAGAAGGGGAGAAGGTGGAAGTAGTGATAGATTTCCTCTTCCTGTGCTCTAAAATCACTGCAGATTGTGACTGCAGCCATGACATCATAAGATGATTGCTTCTTGGCAGGAAAGCAATGACAAACCTAGATTCTGTGTTGAATAGCAGACATTACTCTGCTGACAAAGTCTGTATAGTCCAGGCTATGGTCTTCCCAGTGGTCACATACAGTTGTGAGAGCTGGACCTTACGGAAGCCAGAACATCAACAAATTGATGCCTTTGAATTGTCGTGCTGGAAGACACCGGAAAGTCCCTTGAACAGCAAGATCAAACCAATCAATCTTATGGGAGATCAACCCTGAGAATTCACTCGAAGAACTGATGCTGAAGCTGAAGCTCCGGTGATTTGGTCATCTAATGCAAACATGACTTGTTGTAAAAGTCCTGGATGCTGCAGAAGATTATGGGTAGAAGGAGAATAGGGCATCAGAGGATGAGATGCCTGGACAGCATCACGGATGCAATGAACATGAACTTGGGCAAACTCTGGGAGATGGTGAGGGACAGGGAGGCCTGTTGTGTTGCAGCCCATGGGGTTGCAAAGAGTTGGACACAGGTGGAAACAAATTCTATGCTAGTATATATATGTTTGTTTAAACATACATACATTTTCAGACATATTTAGATATATCTATTTACATATATGGAGAAGGCAATGGCACCCCATTCCAGTACTCTTGCCTGGAAAATCCCATGGACGGAGGAGCCTGGTAGGCTGTAGTCCATGTGATCGCTAAGATTCAGACACGACTGAGCGACTTCAATTTCTCTTTTCACTTTCATGCATTGTAGAAGGAAATGGCAACCCACTCTGGTGTTCTTGCCTGGAGAATCTCAGGGACGGAGGAGCCTGGTGGGCTGCCGTCTATGGGGTCACACAGAGTCGGACACGACCGAAGTGACTTAGCATAGCATAGCATTTACATATATATGCTACAGGTCATTCAAATATTGAAGTATTTGAATCTGCCAATCAGAATATTTGTGATTTTAGAATTGTCATTGGGTATTTTATTCTTTTTTTTTAATTTATTTTTTATTTTATTTTTAAACTTTACAATATTGTATTAGTTTTGCCAAATATTGAAATGGATTCGCCACAGGTATACATGTGTTCCCCATCCTGAACCCTCCTCCCTCCTCCCTCCCCATACCATTCCTCTGGGTCGTCCCAGTGCACCAGCCCCAAGCATCCAGTATCGTGCATTGAACCTGGACTGGCAACTCGTTTCATACATGATATTATACGTGTTTCAATGCCGTTCTCCCAAATCTTCCCACCCTCTCCCTCTCCAACAGAGTCCATAAGACTGTTCTATACTTCAGTGTCTCTTTTGCTGTCTTGTACACAGGGTTATTGTTACCATCTTTCTAAATTCCATATATATTTTATTCTAAATATAAAGAACAAGCTCTTTTTTCCTATATTTAAGCCCTAAGAGACTATTTGAAAAATAGCTCAAGCTAATTAGTGATGACCCAAAAGTAGAGGAAAAAATAACTCTTGGACTATGTTGGTTACTGCAGCACCTCTGAAGGGCCCAGAGGCATTCATACAAAATATTTAGGACTGGAATTGTTTTGTTTTTGTTAGGTTGTTTTAATGTGCCAGATCCCTTTAACACTTAGTACCTTACACAAATTGCAGTCACTTTTTGAAAGTGAAAAATAATGTTTTATTCTCAAATAACTTCACATCTTTTCCTTGGTCTACTGACCATACCAGATAATGGGGGTGGAGGGTTCAATTCATTACTCTTAAGATTCAGAAAGCACTATGCTCAGGCACAATAAATAAGACCTATGACAAAGATGATGTATATTGCTTTACACTGTTCTTTAATAAAATATACTTTTATTATTGAAAATAGTATACATTACTAAAATATATTTTATCATTTAAAAAGTCTCTAATTATATATAAAAATGAGTATTTTGTTAGCCATAAAACAAATGACATAATGCTATTTGCAGCAACATGGACCTAGAGATTATTATATTAAGTCAGACATATGATGTCATATTAAGTCAAATGTTTGATGTCACTTGTATGCAAAATCTAAAATAATGGTACAAATGAACTTACTTACAGAACAAAAATAGGCTCAGATACTGAAAACAGGCTGATGGTTACCAAAGGGGTTAGCAGGGGCAGGGGGATAAATTAGGAGTTCAGGATTGACAGATACACACTACTCTAAATAAAATAGATAATCACGGACTTCCTGATGGTCCAGTGGTTAAGAATCTGTGCTTCCAATGCAGAGAACATGGTTCAATCTCTGGTCCAGAGAACTAAGATCCCACAGTGCTATGAGGTATGGCCAGAACAACAATAATGAAAGGCAAGTTCCAGAATGGTGTACATAGAATTGAAAGGTTGTTGTTGAATCACACGAAGACACCGGGATTCTTGGCCCCTGGAGGAGAAGAATTCAATCCAGGGCCAGAGACGAGGCTTGATTGCTCAGAGCTTTTGTGTAGTAAAGTTTTATTAAAGTATAAAGGAGATAGAGAAAGCTTCTGACATAGGCATCAGAAGGGGGCAGAAAGAGTACCCTCTTGCTAGTGTTAACAATGAGGTTATATAATCCAAAGAATGTCTGGAGGGTGTAAAGACCTCATCAGACCTACTCCCATAATTTACATTTTAAGATAACACTGTCCTCAGGCAAGATACATCCTTGTAAAGACCAGGTCTACTCCCATAATTTTAAGATAACAGAAGGTTGAATCCAAAGACTGTCCTTAGGCAGGATACATTATTGTTATATAATCCTAAGGAATGTGGAGAAAGAAAAAAAGTGTGTCCTTTATTCCTCCTTGAGAATTCCAGACCCCTCTCTCCTTGGGGACCCCTAGACTCCCTATCAACCTGCCTAGGAAATGACTCTCTCAGAATGATATCATTGATTACAAAGGACCTACTGTGTAACATATAATGGAAAAGAATCTGAAAAGGAATATATATATTCAGATATATATATATCTGAATCACCTTATTGTATACCTGAAACTAACACAATATTGTAAATTATATATCACTTAAATTTTTTTTTTCAAAGAGGAGAAACGTGTAATTTGTCAGCTAAAGCATTCACTTGGAAAATAGAAGTAAAACTGCTAATTTGTTACTAATTCATTTTTGTGCTTTAAGTTACTGTTCTCCTTTTCTCCTCTTTCCTCTTTTTCTTTTCACAGAAAGCAGTACTCACAATAAATCTTACCCAGACTTACAATTAAATAAAAGTATCAGAACATCTGGGTTTGTAATGTTCAAGCCAGGAGGTTAGCAAATTATTACATTCTGGCTTCTCTTTCTTCTTTACTACTGTTTTGAAGGTCAGGATATTACCGGGGGTGAGGGTTGAGAGGCTGAATTTATGATATAGATAAAACTGTTATCTGTTTGCATGGGAAAACTGAGGCAAAGAATGACTAAAACTCCCTCAGCCATAGATATTAGACTTTAAAAGAACTGCACTTAGGTTATTAAAAGATTGATTGCAATCATTTTCTTAAAACTTTGTGCATGCAAGTCTGAAGAGAAAATGGTGTAGTAGTAATGATAACAGTGTGTTGAACAATAGTGTAGATTTGTGCTTTTTAACACATTGCATATGTTTTAGCCCTCACCCTGAAGTCAAATCAATTTGAGTTTTGTAATGGGTGGAGTACAGTTATTAAAAATTTCCTTCTTATCCCCTGCCTTTTAGTATGAGTACAAATAGTGGTTTAAAATGACATTCTTATCATCTATATTCTTGTGATCTGTAGAATTTTATTGGAAACAAGGGAGCAATACAACAACTGATTTGAATAACCAACCTGCTTCAGTGTGAAAAAAATTAATGTGAAGTACTGGAGAAGTGGTGTTGAATATATGCTCCGTCTTTTGTAAGTTAACTAATTACACTGTTCAAAACTGTTTACAAACAGTTCAGTTGAGGTCAGTTCAATCGCTCAGTCGTGTCTGACTTTGCGACCCCATGAATTGCAGCACGCCAGGCCTCCCTGTCCATCAACTGCCAGAGTTCACCCAAACTCCTGTCCATCGACTCGGTGATGCCATCTAGCGATCTCATCCTCTATCATCCCCTTTTCCTCCTGCCCCCAATCCCTCCCAGCATCAGAATCTTTTCCAATAAGTCAACTCTTTGCATGAGGTGGCCAAAGTATTGGAGTTTCAGCTTTAGCATCAGTCCTTCCAGAGAACACCCAGGACTGATGTCCTTCAGAATGGATTGGTTGGATCTCCTTGCAGTCCAAGGGACTCTCAAGAGTCTTCTCCAATACCACAGTTCAAAAGCCTCAGTTCTTCGGTGCTCAGCATTCTTCACAGTCCAACTTTCACATCCATACATGACCACTGGAAAAACCATAACCTTGACTAGATGGACCTTTGTTGGCAAAGTAACGTCTCTGGTTTTTAATATGCTATCTAGGTTGGTTGTAACTTTCCTTCCAAGGAGTAAGCATCTTTTAATTTCATGGCTGCAATCAGCATTTATAGTAATTTTCCAGCCCCCAAAAATAAAGTCTGACACTGTTTCCCCATTTATTTCCCATGAAGGGATGGGACCAGATGCCATGATCTTTGTTTTCTGAATGTTGAGCTTTAAGCCAACTTTTTCACTCTCCACATTCATGTTCATCAAGAGGCTTTTTAGTTCCTCTTCACTTTCTGCCATAAGGGTGGTGTCATCTGCATATCTGAGGTTATTGATATTTCTCCCGGCAATCTTGATTCCAGCTTGTGCTTCTTCCAGCCCAGTGTTTCTCATGATGTACTCTGCATAGAAGTTAAATAAGCAGGGTGACAATATACAGCCTTGACATACTCGGTTTCCTATTTGGAACCAGTCTGTTGTTCCATGTCCAGTTCTAACGGTTGCTTCCTGACCTGCATATAGGTTTCTCAAGAGGCAGGTCAGGTGGTCTGGTATTCCCATCTCTTTCAGAATTTTCCACAGTGTATTGTGATCCACACAGTCAAAGCCTTTGGCATAGTCAGTACAGCAGAAATAGATGTTTTTCTGGAACTCTCTTTCTTTTTCCATGATCCAGTGGATGTTGGCAATTTGATCTGTGCTCCCTCTGCCTTTTCTAACACCAGCTAAAACCTGAGGAAGTTCACACTTCCTGTATTGCTGAGGCCTGGCTTGGAGAATTTTGAGCATTACTTTACTAGTGTGTGAGATGAGTACAATTGTACGGTAGTTTGAGCATTCTTTGGCATTGCTTTTCTTTGAGATTGGAATGAAAACTGAATTTTTCTAGTCCCATGGCCACTGCTGAGTTTTCCAAATTTGCTGGCATATTGAGTGCAGCGCTTTCACAGCATCATCCTCCAGGATTTGAAAGAGCTCAACTGGATTTCCATCATCTCCACTAGCTTTGTTCGTAGTGATGCTTTCTAAGGCCCACTTGACTTCACATTCCAGGATGTCTGGCTCAAGGTAAGTGATTACACCATCGTGATTATCTGGGTCGTGAAGCTCTTTTTTGCACAGTTCTTCTGTGTATTCTTGCCACCTCTTCTTAATATCTTCTGCTTCTGTTAGGTCCATACCATTTCTGTCCTTTATTGTGCCCATCTTTGCATGAAATATTCCTTTGGTATCTCTGATTTGCTTGAAGCAATCTCTAGTCTTTCCCATTCTGTTGCTTTCCTCTATTTCTTTGCATTGATCACTGAGGAAGCCTTTCTTACCTCTTCTTGCTATTCTTTGGAACTCTGCATTAAGAGGTGGCAAGAATACCAGAAGAACTATACAAAAAAGATCTTCACGACCAAGATAATTATGATGGTGTGATTACTCACCTAGAGTCAGACATCCTGGAATGTGAAGTAAAGTGGGCTTTAGAAAGCATCACTACAAACAAAGCTAGTGGAGGTGATGGAATTCCAGTTGAGCTCTTTCAAATTTTGAAAGATGATGCTGTAAAAGTGCTGCACTCAATATGCCAGCAAATTTGGAAAACTCAGCAGTGGCCTCCGGAATGGAAAAGGTCAGTTTTCATTCCAATCTCAAAAAAAGGCAATGGCAAAGAATGCTCAAACTACTGCACAATTGTACTCATCTCACACACTAGTAAAGTAATGCTCAAAATTCTCCAAGCCAGGCTTCAGCAATACATGAACCGTGAACTTCCTGATGTTCAAGCTGGTTTTAGAAAAGGCAGAGGAACCATAGACCAAATTGCCAACATCTGCTGGATCATGGAAAAAGAAAGAGAGTTCCAGAAAAACATCTATTTCTGCTGTACTGACTATGCCAAAGGCTTTGACTGTGTGGATCACAATACACTGTGGAAAATTCTGAAAGAGATGGGAATACCAGACCACCTGACCTGCCTCTTGAGAAACCTATATGCAGGTCAGGAAGCAACCGTTAGAACTGGACATGGAACAACAGACTGGTTCCAAATAGGAAACCGAGTATGTCAAGGCTGTATATTGTCACCCTACTTAATTAACTTATATGCAGAGTACAGCATGAGAAATGCAGGGCTGGAAGAAGTACAAGCTGGACTCAAGATTGCTGGGAGAATTATCAATAACTTCAAATATGCAGATGACACCACCCTTATGGCAGAAAGTGAAGAGGAATTAAAAAGCCTCTTGATGAACATGAATGTGGAGAGTGAAAAAGTTGGCTTAAAGCGCCACATTCAGAAAACGAAGATCATGACATCCGGTCCCATTCCTTCATGGGAGATTGATGGGGAAACAGTGTTAGACTTTATTTGGGCTCCAAAATACCTGCAGATGGTGGTTGTAGCCATGAAAGTAAAAGACACTTCTTGGAAGGAAAGTTACAACCAACCTAGATAGCATATTCAAAAGCAGAGACATTACTTTGCCAACAATCCATCTAGTCGAGGCTGTGGTTTTTCCAGAGGTCATCTATGGATGCGAGATTTGGACGGTGAAGAAAGCTGAGCTCTGAAGAATTGATGCCTTTGAACTGTGATGTTATAGAAGACTCTTTAGAGTCCCTTGGACTGCAAGGAGATCTAACCAGTCCATTTCGAAGGAGATCAGTCCTGGGTGTTCTTTGGAAGGACTGATGCTAAAGCTGAAACTCCAATACTTTGGCCACCTAATGGGAAGAGTTGACTCACTGGAAAAAGCCTGATGCTGGGAGAGATTGGGGGCATGAAGAGAAGAGGACAACAGAGGATGAGATGGCATCATCCCTCTCGATGGACATGAGTTTGAGTGATCTCTGGTAGTTGGTGATGGACAGGGAGGGCTGGCATGCTGCATTCATAGGGTCACAAAGAGTTGGACATGACTGAGTGACTGAACTGAGTGAACTAATATTCCTTAGGTTTCAAAGGGCAGATCCAAACAGTTGCTGATAAGAGAAGAGAGGGGATATAAAAACAGAGGAGAAACAATCAAAGGGTGGTACAGCCTTAGGGCTAGATCTGGTTCTTACTCAAGGAAGACACATAACAATATCTTTGAGTTCTTCTATGGAGCTGGGAACCCCACCCAGGTGGAAGATGTTAACTTTAGGATGAGCACAAGATTCCTGGAACACCACCCTGTTGCCTTACCCCAAATTTTGCCTTCCTTTGCTGGGGACCAGTGATAACCATCTTGTAAGGTGTACTGTTTGGCCCCTATTTCTTCTCTGACAGGGTCCGAGAGTTTTAGACTAAATTGCTGTTACTACAAGGATGGAATCCAGTTTCAGATACAGAATACCTCAACCTAGATCAGGTAGAGAGAGACTTTTACTCTGCTAGGCAGAACTACATGCATGAACAGCAGGAAGAAGTTACAGAAGAAAGATACCTCTGTCCCAGTTCCCAAGAAGTCTCTCAGGGACAGTTGTTTGGGGAAGCTCACTGACTGAAATGACCTACCCTTCCCAGATACCAGAGTAACCATTTGCATGAATTGTTTTATGACAGGAGGTCCTGGTAAGGAACATGGAACTAATAAATGACCACCAACTGGAAGAGTCGGGGAAGGTCAAAAGGAGACACCACATGTCTGACGACCTCCCTGAATCCTTCTCACTGGCAGCCATCTTGGCTGAGCAATGCATGCACAACAAGGAAGGACTCTGAGTCAGAATGATTGGTCAGTGACAACCCCGAAATTAATCCCATCACTGTAAATCTCAAGACTGGGAGCCACGTGGCAGAGCAGTTCTCCTGGGTTCCCTTACCCTACCTCTCTCCACCTGGGCACCCCTTCCCAATAAAATCTCTTGCTTTGTCAACACATGTATCTCCTCAGCCAGTTCATTTCTGAGTGTTAGCCAAGAGCCCCATTTGGGCCCTGGAAACAGAAGTCCTTCCTGCAACAGAAGGACTGATGCTGAAGCTGAAGCTCAATACTTTGGCCACCTGATGGAAAGAGCTGACTCATTAAAAATGACCCTTATGACGGGAAAGATTGAAGGCAGGAGAAGAGTACGACAAAGGACAAGATGGTTGGATAGAATCACTAACTCAATGGACATGAGCTTGAGCAAGCTCCAGGAGATGGTGAAGGACAGGAAAGACTGGCGTGCTGCAGTCTGCAGTCCATGGGGTTCCACAGAGTTAGACACAGCTGAGTGACTGTACAAAAACAACAAAACACACATAAGCAGAAACACACACACACACCTCTCATAAATATTACCAAATTTATTAGTTTCATTCTATTAGATATATTTTTACTGCAAAATGTATCTAAATGGCTTGTGTCATTGAATACGGTGTCATCGAATACAGTGTAGTGGTAGTTCCAAGAGGTTGTCCTTATACAAATGCAGTAAAAGTGAATGAAAGTGTCAAATTTAGTGTGTGTGTATTTAACTCTTAATTTAAAAAAAAAAGTCAAATGCTTAGTTTTGATGTTTAGTCATTAAGTCGTGTCTGACCCTTTTGCAGCCTCATGGACCATAGCCCACCAGGCTTCTCTGTCCATGGGATTTCCTGGGCAAGAATATGAAGTGGGTTGTCATTTCCTTCACCGAGGGATCTTCCCAACCCAGGGAGTCAAACCTGCCTCTCCTGTAATTGTAGGCAAATTCATTACCACTGAGCCACTAAAGGCTTATAGCAACCAAGTAAAAGCCTAATCAAGAAGGCAACTTAAAAATAGTTGAGGAGCTTTGAAGTGTTTTTACTTGCCTTTGTCCTACCTCTCTCCTGGCTCCAACATGGTCTTGAAATGACAACCAGTATTCCAATATGTCATTCTGGTCCCTGGCTCCAGAGGAAGCAAAGTCGAACTTATTCTCAAATAGGTATTTGTATTTGTTTTAGTCTAATGCCTACCTATAGGACTGACAAAAGCACTCGCCTCTGCTTCACCTGATCCAGAACTTCCTCAGGGCAGAAAAGTGGCTACACAGAGGGCATTTCTCAGAAAATGTGGAAGGCAAATGAAGAACCCACTGCTGCATAGAGCAAATGATTACAACTTGAGGAACAATAACAAACTGCTAGAAGCCTGAGAGGAAAATTTGTGAAGAAAGTGTCTTTGAAGAATTATGGCATTGAAAATCTCACATGAGTATTAGGGAATATAGAAATTTATGTGCATGCCCAGAGAAAAATTTTTGTTAAAAACAAACAAACCAAAGAACCTGAGATGACTCTAAACTGTTACCTCAGACTGATCTTTAGGCTCTGCACAAAGAGGAAGTAAAGACTGAGCAAGGTCGGTAACTGGCCAGCTAAGGCTAAAGGAGTGTTGCAACAAAGAGCTGGTGTGCAAAGACTAAGAGAATTTTGGGTTCTGTTTTCATTGATAAGCATCCAAAGACATCACGCAACATCACCTAACCAAAAGAAGAAAGACTGCAGACCACACATATCAATGAATACATTCTTTACAAACATAGATTAGAAAACTCATTAAAAAACCAACCAAATAAAAGCAGAGAAAGCAACAACAAAAAATTTCAAGGTGGCAGAGGAATCTAATTTCCAGAATTAACAAGTCTAAAATTTTAAATGTTCAGGTTTCAACAAAAAATAATGAAACATGTAAAAAAAAAAATGTATGCTCCACTCATAAGAAAATTAACCAAAATTGTCTCTGTGGAAGTATAGACATTGGACTTACTAGAAAAAGACTCTACTGTCTTATAGTCAAAGAGGTAAAGGAACTATGGACAAAACTAAAGGACATTATGCAAATAATGCCTCAGGAATGATAGATATCAATAAAGAGAGAAACTATAAAAAAGGAACCAAACAAGAATTCTGGAGTTGAAAAGTATAAAAGGTACAAAATGATTGTATCTCTCTCTCTACAAACACAGTAAAAGTAAACAAAAAAAATCTGAATTGATTTTGCTTAACTCTTGAAAAAAGTCAAAGCTTATAGCAATCAATAAATATCAAATCAAGAAGGCAAGTTAAAAATAGTTGGAGAGCTTTGAACTATTTTTTATATTAAAAAAATCACTAGAGAATTTCAACAAGAGATTTAGGGAAAGCAAAAGTGTATATATATAAGAGAGATCAATTGCAGATATCCAGTCAGAGGAGCAGAAAGAAAAACTAATGGAGACAAAAAAAAAAAAAAAAACCAGCATAAAAGGCTTGTAAGACATCATCAAACTTACTGATAATGCAGACTAGGAGTCCCAGTGGGAGAGGAACAAGTGACACAGTATGTGATGATACAATGGCTGAAAGCTTCCTAATTTGACGGAAGATACGATTTTACACAAATAGGATATTTAATGAACTCCAAGAAGAATGAATACAACAGTATCCACATTGAGACACATTATAATCAAACTGTCAAAAGACAAAGAGAACACCCTGAAATCAAAAGGAGAGAGGCTACTTACCACAAACAAGTGGTTGACAACATTAAGTGTCAATTTCTTAGCAAAAATGATGGAGGCCAGAAAGTTGTGGGGTGGCATTCCTAAACTGCTAGATAATAGCAACAAAATAATCCACTGAATCCCATATCTGATTAGCAAAATTTCAAACTCAATAAGAAATTTAAGCAGTTTATAGCATATGGAACTATATTCAATATTTTCCAATAACCCACAATGAAAAATAATCTGAAAAAGAATATACATATATATAGACACATATATGTAAACACACAACTGAAGCACTTTGCTGTAAACCTGTTTCTAACACAGAACTGTAAGTCAACTAGACTTCAATTTAAAAAAAAATCAAGGTAAACAAAAGTTCAAGGAATTTGTTGTTTGTAGACCTGCCCTGCTGCTGCTGCTGCTGCTAAGTCGCTTCAGTCGTGTCTGACTCTGTGCAACCCCATGGACTGCGGCCTACCAGGCTTCTCCGTCCCTGGGATTCTCCAGGCAAGAACACTGGAGTGGGTTGCCATTTCCTTCTCCAAGACCTGCCCTAGAAGAATGCAAAAAAAGGAGTCTTCCTGATGTAAACACAAGGACACCAGACAGCAACTTGAAGCCATACATCAAAATAAAGAAGACTGGTGGAGATAACTACATAACCAAATGCAAACTCAATTATTATAATATTTCTTGTCTAAAATCTCTCTCCTTGTCCCTGTATGATTTAAAGGACCAAGGCATAACATAGATATAAATAAATTTATGTTAATGCATATATAATATATAAATATGTAATTTATGATGACAACAAAACATCAAGCCCTGTCTCCCATCATGATTGTGTTTGGATATAAGGGCTTTGAAGAGAGTAATTAAAAGTGAAATGAGGTCAAAAGCGGGGCCCTAATCTAACAACATTGATGTCCTTGTAAGAAGCAGAATGGACACCAGGAGCACATACAGAGAAAAGGCCATGTGCCAATACAGTAAAAAGGGTCTGCAAGCCAAGGAGAGAGGTCATACCAGAAATCAACTTTGCCAGCACCTTGATCTTGGATTTCCAGCCCCCAGAATTATGAGAAAATACAGCTGTCTTGTGGCTCAGCTGGTAAAGAATCCGCCTGCAGTGTGTGAGACCTGGGTTGGAGCTCTGGGTTGGGAAGATCCCCTGGAGAAGGGAAAGGCTACCCATTCCAGTATTCTGGCCTGAAGAATTCCATGGACTTATGTCTATGGGGTCACAAAGAGTCAGACACGACTGAGCAACTTTTAATTTCACTTTTCACAATTCTCTTGTGTCAGTCAGTCTGTGGTATTTGTTATAGAAGCCTTAGCAGATAAGCACATGCATTCGGTCCTTAGTCCTAGTACGGGTAATATGTTCTTTTCTTTTTTTTTTTTTTCTTCATTTTTATTATTTTTTTTTGCCTTTTTTTATTAATATTTTTATTTTTAAACTTTACATAATTGTATTAGTTTTGCCAAATATCAAAATGAATCCACCACAGGTATACATGTGTTCCCCACCCTGAACCCTCCTCCCTCCTCCCTCCCCATACCATCCCTCTGGATCATCCCAGTGCACTAGCCCCAAGCATCCAGTATCGTGCATCGAACCTGGACTGGCATCTCGTTTCATACATGATATTTTACATGTTTCAATGCCATTCTCCCAAATCTTCCCACCCTCTCCCTCTCCCATAGAGTCCATAAGACTGTTCTATACATCAGTGTCTCTTTTGCTGTCTTGTACACAGGGTTATTGTTACCATCTTTCTAAATTCCATATATATGTGTTAGTATACTGTGTTGGTGTTTTTCCTTCTGGCTTACTTCACTCTGTATAATAGGCTCCAGTTTCATCCACCTCATTAGAACTGATTCAAATGTTTTCTTTTTACTGGCTGAGTAATACTCCATTGTGTATATGTACCATTGCTTTCTTATCCATTCATCTGCTGATGGACATCTAGGTTGCTTCCATGTCCTGGCTATTATAATCTCATATATAACTTCTTTATTAATATAATTAAGAATTATTAAGAGGTTGATTGCCTTATTTAATTAAATGAAATTTTGTATAAAATCTTTTTCATGAAATTTTCAATCTGAATATACAGCTTTAACTTACTGGAATCACATACAGTATTAACATAAAATTTATTCCTTTCTAAAGAAACCATCAGTGTAGATCATAATTCTCTTATGGCCATCTGAAACATGCTTACTAATATTTTTTAAGACAATATATATATTCATTCATAAATACCACTTTAGTGCTCAATCGCTTCAGTCATGTCTGACTCTTTGCGACCCTATAGGCTGTAGCCTGCAAGGCTCTTCTGTCCATGGGATTCTCCAGGCAAGAATGCTGGAGTGGATTGCCGTGCTGACTTCCAGCAGCTCTTCTGGACACAGGGATCGAACCTGTATCTCCAGCAATTATTTTGAAGTGATCCAGCTTAGAATCAAGATTGCTTAAACTTAGTGAAGACTGTATTTTTCCATGCTCACTAGCTGTTTTATAAAATGAGAATTGTTATTTGTCATAGAAATAGGATATGCCTTATAAAATTAATTTGAACTTGACTAACTTTTAGAAGCCATTATTTGTTTTTTTTTTTAAATTTTTGATTTGATGACTATTTACTCTGAATACTGATTCATTAAGTTATTTGTGCTTCATTGGATTAATTTTATGAAATTCTGGCTCTGCTTGAGTATAATTTGTTTCAAGATTTTCAAATTCATTGAATTGCCACCACAATCTAGTCATATATACACAAACGCATGCACACACACATGCACACATACATTTTAGCTATTCCATTTTAGTTACTATTTTTTTTTTACTCTTTTCATCTTTATTTAGATTTACCAGAAACCATTTCATCTTTTTTTAAAGCCATCAGTTCCTGAACTGTTTAATACATTTTACGGATTCAATTTGCTTTGTTTTTGGTGTATTAATTTCCATCTATAAATCAACTACATTTATTTTAATCATTTGAAGTAAATCATTAGTTAAATTTAAAAAATTATTCTGTTTAATGTTTAACAAACTTGGTCTCTTCATCTCTGAGCATAGTTTTAGGTTTCAATTTTGATTTATTATTCATTCTATATAGTATTATCTAGGTTTTTTTATTACCTTATTATTGTGGTTTATTTTTATACTTTTATTATTAAATTGTTAGATTTTTAGTTATGTGCACATGTTTGTATATTTGATATGTATTAATGTAACTGAAAAATAATATTAATTGAACAATGTATTTTATCTATCTACTCGCTCAGTCATGTCTGACTCTTTGCGACCCCATGGCCTATACCCTACCAGGTTCCTCCATCCATGGGATTCTCCAGGCAAGAATACTGGAGTGGGTTGCCATTTGCTTCTCCAGGGGATCTTCCCGACCCAGGGATCAAACCCAGATCTCCCGCACTGCAGGCAGACACTTTAGCCTCTGAGCCACCAGGGAAGCCCATGTATTTTATAGGAGCATTCAAGTTTTTTCACTAACCTAAAATATAAAATTACACAAACATATTCATAGGTACTGACAACACCCACACATATTTTGTCTCTAATATTATTTGCTATTTTGGTAGCTAAATATTGCAAACAGTTGCCAGGGATCCATTTCTTTTCTGGAGACCATGTTTCAAGACATCACAGTAACAGAGGCTGAAGCAGTCTTAGGGTGGTTAGGGTATCTGGTAGCTAGAACTCTCAGCTTGTAGGCATTATTTCATGAAGTTAATGTGAGTTAAAGGAAAGACTCTTTTTCTACATTATTGCTATGTCTCTTGGCACCAACTATAGGCAAAAAATGTTAGATAGAATGCCTGTATTTTCTACATCCTGGATTTCTTTAAGTACATTTACACTTTCAAAAACTTCTAGAATACAATAAATATCAATGAAATATAACAAAATGTTTTTAAATGTGCCTTTAGACACAACCTAGTACACAAACAGGTATTCCTACCTTAATAGTCAACTCACCCCCAAAGCAGCTCGTAATCACATATGACAAGTTGCAAGAACTTAGTCTTTAGCAGCTAGTCACCAGTGAAGATCAAGAATACTGGAGTGGGTAGTTTCCCTTGTGGCTCAGATGGTAAAGATTCCACCTGCAATGCGGGAGACCTGGGTTTGATCCGTGGGTTGGGAAGATTCCCTGGACAAGGGAACAGCTACCCACTCCAGTATTCTGGCCTGGAGAATTCCATGGACAGAGGAGCCTGGCAGACTACAGTCCACGGGGCTGCTAAGAGTCAGACACAACTGAACAACTTTCCCATCACGTTGAGTCTAATATTCATTGATCAATCTGAACTATGCAAAATGAGTCATCTTGTCAAATCAGAAGAGTCCAGACTTGCAAGCTCAGTTTTGCATACCAGTGACCAAAGGAGAGACCATATAGTAACTCAGTACCATTTAAGATATTTACTACTGTGCCAAAGTTACATATTTTCATGTTATTTGAGATATTTATTACCATATCACAGTTATGTATTTTCATGTTAAAGAATGATAAGGGTCAAAGAAGTCCTAGGAATGCTCTATGCTGGGCGAAAGTGAAAGTGAAGTCGCTCGGTCATGTCTGACTCTTTGCGACCCCATGGACTGTAGCCTACCAGGCTCCTCAGTCCATGGGATTTTCCAGGCCAGAATGGGCCTGGAAAGTGGGTTGCCACTTCTATGCTGGGTAGTAAACTAAAATTAAGACCAACTTGGAAGGAGCCCAAGTCTTTAAACCACCACGTTTTTAAGGCTTATCAACACCAAGGGAAAGACCGGAGTGTGCCAATTTTATGCTCCACAAGTAGAAGACATTCCAATATGTCTCACAGCAAATTTTGAGAAGAGTTGCACAGAGCTCAAGTTGTAAAACAAAATCTGTCATTAGTGTCATTTAATAATCATGGATTTACTGCAATGAGGAATGACTGCCTATTTAAGCTGCTAGATAGGTTTTCTTACTCTTTGAATATTAATCAGAAAATTTCAACCTTTGCCCTTTCTATTACCTAAGCTACATCCAAGATAACATTAGCTAGTTTTTCTTTACTATGAGAGAGCATGTTATAATAAGTAATCAAGGAAAGCTTAAATGAATACTTGAAATTAGCATCATGCGTTAGAGAGGGGATAAGAATTCTTCCACAGTCTACCATGTATCATCTTACACAGTATCGATTGGTGAGGAATATACATAAAAGCAAGATTTTCAATAGAGTTAATATAGAAAAGGGCTTCCCTTGTGGCTCAGCTGGTAAAGAATCTGCCTGTAAGGCGGGAGACCTGGGTTCCATTCCTGGGTTGGGACGATCTCTTGAAGAAGGGAAAGGTTACTTCCTCCAGTATTCTGGCCTGAAGAATTCCATGGAGTGCATAGTCCACGGGGATGCAAAGAGTTGGACACAACGGAGCAGCTTTCATTTCAAGGTTAAAGTGCTACACTCAATATGCCAAACAAATTTGGAAAATTCAGCTGTGGACACAGGACTGGAAAAGGTCAATTTTCATTCCAATCCCAAAGAAAGGAAATGCCAAAGAATGCTCAGACTACCACAAAATTGCACTCAGCTCACACACTAGTAAAGTAATGCTCAAAATTCTCCTAGCCAGGCTTCAACAGTACGTGAACTGTGAACTTCCAGATGTTCCAAGTGATTTAGAAAAGGCAGAGGAATCAGAGATCAAATTGCCAAAATCCGTTTAATCATTTAAAAACTAAGAGAGTTCCAGAAAAATATCTACTTCTGTTTTATTGACTATGTCAAAGCCTTTGATTCTGGTGGACCATAGCAAAGTCTGCAGAATTCTTAAGGAGATGGGGATACAACAACACCAGACCTGCCTCTTGAGAAATCTGTATGCAGGTCAGGAAGCAACAGTTAGAACTGGACAAGGAACAACAGACTGGTTCCAAATCAAGAAACGAGTACGTCAAAAGCTATATATTGTCACCCTGCTTATTTAACTTATATGCAAAGTACATCATGAGAAGCACTGGGCTGGCTGAAGCACAAGCTAGAATCAAGATTGCTGGGAGAAATATCAATAACCTCAGATATGCAGATGACACCACCCTTATGGCAGAAAGCAAAGAATAACTAAAGAGCCCCTTGATGAAAGTGAAAGAGGAGAGTGAAAAAAACGGTTTAAAGCTCAACATTCAGAAAACAAAGATCATGGCATCTGGTCCAATCACTTCATGCCAAACAGATGGGAAAACAATGGAAAGAGTGGCAGATTTTATTTTTGGGGGGGCTCCAAAATCACCACAGATGGTGACTGTAGCCATGAATTTAAGACACTTACTCCTTGGAAGAAAAGTTATGACCAAACTAGACAGCATATTAAAAAGCAGTGACATGTCTTTCTAGTCAAAGCTATGCTTTTTCCAGTAGTTATGAATGGATGCGAGATTTGGACCATAAAGAATGTTGAGCACCGAGGAGTGATGCTTTTGAACTGTGGTGTTGGAGAGGACTCTTGAGGGTCTCTTGGACTGAATGGAGATCGAACCAGTCCATCCTAAAGGAAATCAGCCCTGAATATTCATTGAAAGGACTGATGCTGAAGCTGAAACTCCAATACTTTGGCCACCTGATGGGAAGAACTGACTCACTGAAAAGACCCTGATGCTGGGCAAGACTGAAGGCAGGAGGACAAGGGGATGCCAGAGAATGAGTTGGTTGGACGGCATCACCCACTCAATGGACATGAGTTTGAGTAAACTCCGGGAGTGGTGATGGACAGGGAGGCCTGGTGTGCTGCAGTCCATGGGGTCCCAAAGAACTGGACACGACTGAGTGACTGAACTGAAGTGAACTGAACTGAATTGTCAGTCTAAATAATTCAGTTATTTAGAAAATACCCACTTTAGACATTAGGGTGAATTGTTGGGTAATATCTTAGGTTATATCCTCTAAGTATGGAGTTTTCCCAAAAATTAAAAACAGAAATACCATATGATTGAGCAATTCCATTTATGGGTATTTTTTCAAAGTGTGTATCAAGAGATGAATGAATAAGCTTTGGTATGCATGGATTATTACTCAGCCAAAAAGAAGAATAAAATCTTGTCATTTGTGAGAACATGGATGGACCTAGAGGGTTTTATGCTAAGGAAAATAAGTCTGACAGAGTGACAAATACAGTATGATGTCACTTGAATGTGGAAACTGAAAATCAAAACCAGTGAACCAAAATAACTGAACAGTAATGTAGTCATTGAAACAGAGAACAAAGAAGTGATTTACAGGGAGGAGAGGGATGTGGTGATGAGAGAGCTGGGTGAGAGAGATTAAGACTTACAAACTTACCTTATAAAATAAATGAGTTTGGGAGACAAATGTACACCATGAGAATACAGTCAATGAGAATAGTCCTTTGGGCAGCTGGAATAAAAGAGCAGGAGAAATATAAGGAATGACAACTAAAATTTAAAGAGCCTTTTTGGAGAGAAATCCTCTGTGTCAGAAGAAAAGAGAGAAACACGCTTAAGCTACAAATGGAGATCAATGATGGATCATGAACTTTTTACCCTGAAAGCAGACTGAGTTCTGAAAAATCCTGACATGCAAGTCTTGAAAGGGTAATATTGACCTCCTATGACTACTGGAATGAGCAGATATGAGAAAACAGAATTCTTAAAGACAATGACAGAAGGATAGATGTTAGAAATAAATTTGCAGTTTCTTAAACAACAAAGACTGAGTTGTGTGAAGGGGGAAATGATCCCAGTGGTAGACACTAAGGTGACTGGCTTAAGACAATTTCTTAAGTTCTACCTCTGTTGAGGGGGTTACTTTATACATATTTGTTTTTACAAAAAGTTATTTTGAAAGTAAATAGATAAAAACATTTAATGAAAAAACTTACTTATAAATATGGAACATATAGATATATACAGAACAAAAAGATAAAACTGTAGATAAAACTAATACTAAATCGACAGAGCAAAACAAATGAAGCTGTACAAAATGAGGACTCTCAGTAGAGAGGCAGTGAGGCCTCCCCTGATCTGGTCCAGATGAGGCTCCTGGTGCTGTGGGGGATCCATCCCCTTTGGGGTCCAGGATGATGTCCAGGTCCAGGTCTTCAGGGATTCAGAGCAGAGCCTGCAACACCAACACAGGTGATGGAGTCCCTGGAAGATGCAGAGTCAGACAGAGGAGGGCTCCCTGGGGAGGGTGTGCAGGACCCAGAAGACTTCCCAGCATCTAGACTTGGCTTTGGAGCTCAGATCTGCAAGGCACTGGGTCTGTTTGCTGCTCTTTGCTGAGGGTGTTGTCTGTTAGTAAGGAGTGTCTAGAAATGTCCCCCAGGAGCAAGTACACCTGGGCATCTGGCTGGCAAACCTCAACTGATGGGTCCCCTGGACAGTGAGACTCAGGCAAAGGAACAGGGGACTTGAGATTCAGGATTGAAAGTTTGGGTCCCCCCTTCCCTCTAGGCCCTGGGAGAAGCAGGAGGTCAGATGACACAGAGGGTAGGAGAACCTGCCCACCCATCCTACACAGTACAACTGCTCCTGAGACCTGAGCATTGGAAATGGACAATCACCTGGAATCTCTGTTTTCCTGAATAATTATTTCTAAGCCCCAACCAAACTCTCCTGAGGTTTCTGCCTTTAAACTGTTTTTATATTATAAAAAGTACATTTTAACTGTTTAGCATATCGCAACATTGAAATTTGAGAGAAAACATTTCTTTTCAAACTATAATAAAACAAGATATGTTATTAATGACAGACTTGGGAACAAAATAAAAGGAACATGAGTAACTTGAATCCTGCCACTCATCCCAAGTGTGCGGCTCAGTCGCCTGAGTCATCTCTGAGTCTGCGCAACCCTATGGATGATAGCTCACCAGGTTCCTCACTCACTGGGATTCTTCACACAAGAACACTCGAGTGGGTTGCCATCTACTTCTCCATTGGATCTTCCATACCCAGGGATCAAACCCTTTTCTTATGTCTCCTGCATTGGCAGGAGGGTTCTTTACCACTAGCAACACCATCCCAAGTGCACAAAGGACTAAATTGCTTTCTGATGTGTCTTCAGTTGGACACATACACAGAAAAATCTACAGAACCTCCAAATTCAGGTTGAGAGATGCTGCCCTGAGGTGACCTAGGACCCCAGGGTTCCAGATCCTGAGAAACCCCAGACTTGGGCACCCCCAGGCTGGCTGGGACCCTCAGGACCAGGGAGCACCCACAGGGATGCAGAGCTGCCAGGTGATGCCCTGCCTGCATGACCTCTGGGCACCTGTGTCTCCTTCACTCTGTTCCCAGAGCCCAGGACTGGGGAGGGCAGGGCCGCCCCAACCTCTCTCTGCAGCTGGTAATGGACTAGGGATTCCCCCTGCTGCCTTTAGCAGGGTTGGGAGGGCAGAGCTGGATCCTGCAGAGGGAGATGAGGAAACCCCCACGGGGAGATCTTTAAAGAGAGCACTCTGGAACAGCAGCTCCTGGACTCCTGCACACGGTGGCCCCACAGTGCCCCCCAGCCTCCCTGCAAATGTAAGAGCTGCCAGAGAAGCCAGTCCTGCAACCTCGGGGGCATCTCTGGATGGGACCTGTGCCCTGGGGAGACATGCTCAGGGCATCCTCCACTCGTCTGCACAGAGTGTTACCACCCTCTTGTCTCTACGTTTGTGGTAACCCTCAGAAGCAGACCCCATGGTTTCTGCTGGTGATTCTGAAGCACCAACAAGCGAATGGGGTCATGACAGAGACACAGGCCCTCGTCTGCCTCACCTTTCACCCCAGGTCCCACGTTCACTCTTGCTCTTCCAGGTCTTCCTCATCATCGCTGCTGACTTCTCCTGAAGCAGTCTTCAAAAAGATGACCAGAGATCTTTTTGGTATCTGGAAGGAAGAGATCAGTCAAGCAGGTCCAATCCCTCCCAGGGTAGGAAAGCAACCATATGGGGTAGCTCAGGGCAGTGCAGACTTCATGGGGGCCCTTCAGCTGTGTGGGTCCAGACCTGCTGACTCCAGCCTCAACTCCTGCTCAGGCCACTCATGGTGACAAAGCCAGGTTCAAGGGTGCAGACATGAGGACAGGAGTAGGGAAATGCTCAGAAAATGGGGGAATAGGGCTTAAGATAGATTCATAGATTTTATATAAGCTCCTAGGTCCCCAAGTGCCTATAAGACACCAGGTCCTGCAGAAGGCTAATCAGAAAAAGAGGGAAAGAGGAGAAAGGGAAGGGCTGCAAAGAAGAGTCTATTGATCAGGATAAGAGAGAACATTTTTAAAAGATATGAAAGAAGAAATAAATGACCTCTATAGTCTTGCTCTCCTCCAAATCCTCAATATGCACCATGCAGTTTCTTGGTGTCTGAGGGCAGCAGTCATCTGGAGTGGCTGTGGGAAAGCAAAGGGGAGATTTAGAGTCAGGATGTGACCAGGGGACCCTGTGCTCCTCACAACCTGGCCTTGGGACCCCTGGTGCCCTTGTCTCCAGGGACCTCCCAGGGCCTCAGTGTTTCACTTCTGCAATGAAAAAGTGGGTCTTTGACATCCAACATCCTGTTGCCACCCTCAGCTTGTCTATGAGTGATGAGGAATGACGCCATTTCCACGTGTTCCTCCTCCAGGTGGTCACTGTCTCCATGCATCTCTGCCCATGACCTTGCTTGCCTCCTTCTCCCGCTGTTTCCCCTCTACTTCCTTCATCATTTCTCTCCTCTAGTCACTGTTCTTTTCCTTCCTCCTTGAGTCTCCACCAACCCTAGAGTTCTCCAACATGGAAACATTAGAAGAAGGACCATGTGTGTATGGCCACAGTCTCTAATGAGTCCATTATTTAATTAAACAATCCATCACTCTCAGAAAAGGGCCTGACATGGACATGAGAATCTTCTGAGTCCTAGGGGAGGGAAGGACAAAAAGTTCACATAACAGAGACTATCCTGTTGCCTGACGTGACCTCAGTGGTCTGGGAGATACTTAATGCTCTCAGCAACACCTTAAGTTTCCCAGACCCTAAGAGAGGATAGAGGCAAACACTTTCAATTTCATTTAGCCAGAAATGGAAAAAAGAAATCCAAAAATATATATGGAACCCCTAAGGACTCCAAACAGCCACAATAATCTGGAGAACTAATTTCAAATTTTCTCACCTCCTGATTTCAAAATACAGTACAAAGATATAGGGATCAAAGCTGTATGATAGTGACATAGGAACACATACATAGCCCTAAAGACCAGAACAAAGAGCCCCAAGTAAACTCATGGTTATAGGGTCAAATGAAATTCACCAAGTTTCTAAGACAAGAAAAGAGTGAAAGCATAGTCTCTTCAACAATCAGTAGGATGAAAAGATAACCTACAGAAAAATTACAAACAATATATCAGAAAGGGAGATTATACTCAAAGTATATAAGAAAATACCACAACTCAAATGTAAAACAAGTAAAAAAATGAAAGGTAAATAAACGAGTTGAGGAGTGTGCAAAGATTGTGATCAAAACCACCGAGAGCTTCTCTCTGGAGGGAGTACTGGGTTCTAAGATGAGTAGCCACACTGAGTCCTGCTGCTCTGAGTCTCTGACCTAGGTCTGGTCAGTCCCAGAAGACCAGATCAGTAGGGCTCCTAGAACATGTGTAAAGAAAGCCAGCAGCCCCTTCACAGTCTCTAGAATCTGCAGCCATGCTGGTCTCTAGGGACACATGGGCTGCTCTCACATGGAAGCACCTTCAGCACAGCATCCTTGGGGAGGTGTGGTTCTGAGAGGAACTCCAGCAGACTCAGCCCAGGCAGGGACTCAGTAGCACGTGTGTTCTGACTCATTCAACCCTGAGAGCACCCTTTACATGAGGAATAAACAGTGAGGACAAACATGAGGGCAGGCCACACGTTCTGAAAATGCACAGGGAGAGAGTTCATATCTCACCCACAACCTGACACTCACTGCCAGAACTTGGTCTCCAGTGTCAAGTGACTATGAGACTTTTGTGCCACTAGGATATGGCCATCATAGGAGAATTTAAACATGAAGCCAAAGTCCTTCATGTATACTACACTGCAGGTAATAACCAGAAGCCAAGGTTTCATATTTGGCAGGTGAAAAGGCAAGGAACAAGGAGTCTTGTGAGAAAGGATATTTCTAAATGGAAAAGCAAGAAGAAATGGCTATAAGCACAACAGAATAAACTACATGGACACATAGCTCTATTATATTGTTAAAATATGAAAAGAACAAACTACAACTCTAGACATATTTCCTTCTTCTTCCTTGGTTTATATTCATCTCTGAAGAAGCAGGTGTAACTCAAATGGTCCAGGAACCCTCTCCCTCTAAATCCCACCTGAGAGTTGTTCCCTACCTGCATTCTCTTCCACATCATTGCTGCTAACGTTTTCCACAAAACAGTCTGTAGAAAGATAACCATGAGCAATAATACAGTTATTACACAAGTTGAGCTACCCATTTCTCCTCCTCCACTTGGCTCACACAGCATCTCCCTGGTCTTCCTTCCAGGCTTAGACCTTCCCTGTGCTTTGTGGAGTCAGAGCCCTTCAACAAGACGGTGATCACATTTGAACATATTCACATGAGAAAGAGGCTGAGAAAATTACCTTTTAACCTTCTACTTCTACAGGCCCAATAGAGCTCTTATATTCCAGCTTATGAAGCTGAAATGCCAATGCTTATGGACACTTTTGAAATATGACTAGTGTGACCAAGCTATGTGTGCTCTTTGTGATTGTTTCAATATAACAAGTTAAGTATTGTTGAAATATGTTAATTATAGATAGGCAGCTCTAGCTAATGGCTACTACACTGGAAAGTTCAGCTCTAAGGGCTCCACAGACAAGAAAAAGGCAACTAATTGCCTGTTCTGTTTTTCATTTATTCCAGATGATATGATGGCCTGATAAGATCATTCATATGCAGGTAAATCTGGGGCTCTTGAACCCAGTCCAGGCACTGGGAGAGTGCTTGTGAACATCCCAATAGTGCTGGAGTGGGTAGCCGTTCCCATTTCCACGGCATCTTCCCAGCGCAGGAATTGAACTCGGGTCTCCTACATTTCAGGCGGATTCTTTACCAGCTGAGCCACAAGTGAAGCTCGAGAATACTGGAGTGGGTAGACTATCCCTTCTCTAGCAGATCGCCCTGACTCAGGAATCGAAACAGGATCTCCTGCGTTGCAGGCAGATTCTTCAACAATTGAGCTACCAGTGAAGCCCTAGTAAGGTGAACACTCAGATTCAAAGAAAATTCTCAGGAGGGAGCTCATTTGTGGGTAGAGGTAAAGGGCATGGCCCAGCATTTGTGTACTACAAGTAACCAGAAAGTAGGTATGGAGGGAAGGGAGGAATATTCACTCTCTTCCTGAGCCCATCTTTCCCATCCCTGATTCTACAGGACCCAAGGAAGGCAGTGGAAAGGGCTTATTAGGAAGTGAAAGTTTTGTGCACTGGAAACCATAGAACACTGTTAAAAGAAGAAGAGACAAGTAATCAGAATACCGTACCATATTCATAGACTGGAATATTTAGTGTTGTTGACCTTCCTATACTCCTAAAAGTGATTTACATATATATTGAAACCACTTACAAAATCCCATGTCATTTTAATAAAATGGAAAAAAAAAAATCTCCCAAACTACGGAACCCAGAAGAAACCCAAAGAACAAAAGCAGTCTTGAGAGCAAAGAACAACAATGGGGCCTTCAGGCTTCCTAAATTCAGAACAGGCAAGAATGCCACAGCAGTCAAAACTGTGTTGTACCTGCAGCTAAATAGGCAGAGAGACCAATGAATCGTAAGGAGGGAATCTTGAATATACTGACCCCTGTGGCCAAATGATATTTGCAAAGGTTCTAAAATTATCAAGTGAAGAAAGGATCGTCTCCTCAAAAATCAATAGACAGGCAACCTATAGAATCAAAGAAGTATCTGCAAACTTTGTATCTGAATAAAGGGCCAATATCCCGAATATAAAAGCAACTGCTAAAACACAACTTCACAATAATATCAGGCAAATAACTGACTTTAAAACATGTTCAAAAGCTTCCATAGACATTTCTTCATAGAAGACATAGAAATGATCAATATACATAGGAAATATGCTTAGCATCACTAAGTAGCAAGTGGGGTACTTAGTGGAAATGGAAACCAAGTCAAAAGGAGATATCACCTTTCAGGAGGTGTATTATATGAAGAAAATAATAGATGTTGGCAAATATGTAGAGAAGTGGAACTTCCATGCCTGTTGGTAGGAATGATAAATGGCATAGCCATTATAGAACAGTTTGGAAGTCCCTCAAAAAATTATTAAGATTATCATAAGATCCAGCAATCATTTATTTGAGTTTATATCCAAAGGAGATAAAACTAGAATGTTCCAGGAGATACCTATAATCTCATACCCATTGTTGCATCGTACACAACAATCAAGGTAGAAAAACTGCTCAGTGTCCAAGGGCAGATAAATCAAGAAAGAAAATGTGGTGCATACATACACTGGAATGTGATTGAGTCTTTAAAAATGAAGGCAATCCTGTCATTTGAAGCAAAGTGGGAAGCTATTGGTAAGGGCGAAATAAGCTAGTCGCAGGACAAATATTGAACAATTCCACTTACCTGCCATATCGAAAGGAAAGTTCAGGGAAGCAGCGAATAAAAGGGTGGATCCAAGACCTGGGAAGAGGTTGACACAGGGAGTGTCTGTTCAATGGTTACAGGATTTTAGTGGCAGGATGGAAAAGTTCTAGAGATGTGCTAAACAACATGGTGCATTGAGTTAACAGGACAGATTGGACACTTCAAAGGGTAAGAGGCAAAGCTGGAATGAACTTCCTCCATTTGTGCCTGGAGCCTCCTCCTTTCTCAGATTCCTCTGAAACTAGGTGTTGCTCTTGGGTACCAGGGGCTCCCTGCAGAAGGAAGGAGCCTCCCCAGTACTTGGGGCCTTGGATGAAGTGGGTGATTCATTCTGAGGCTCCAACAGAAAGAGTTTGAATGAGGGAAGTGGCAGAGTGGTGAACCATGAACAATCAAAATCCTACAAGACCTACTAAGTGATGAGATTTACTATTAAATGAAGGTGTGGTTGACCCAATAAAGGGGATTCTGAAACACAGTTTTGCTCATTAAGAATCTTATAGGACTTCTATGGTGGCTCAGTGGTTAAGAATCTACCTGACAATGCAGGAGACAGGAGTTCAACCCCTGGTCTGGAAAGATTCCACATGCTGTGGAGCAACTAAACCATGTACCACAACTACTGAGCCCACGTGCCAAACTATGGAAGCCCAAGAGCCCTGGAAGCCATGCTCTGCAACAAAGAAGCCACTAAAGTGAGAGGCCTACGCACCACAACTAGAGAGTTGCCCTTGCTCTCCATAAGTAGAAAGAAGCCTGGGCAGCAAGGAAGGCCAAGAACAGCCAATAAAAATTTTAATAAAAATTAAAAAGAATCCTGTAAACATCTTCCTCGGCAGTGATGGGATCTGTCTTCCTGGGAAAAGGATGTTCACTTGGTATAAAATCAATGGATACAGTGAATGTATATACTTTGTTTTCTTTTTATACACATAAACATTCATGGTACATTGTGATGGAAAATATTTTGGGGCTGACACCACTAACAGTGACGTTTAGGGTGATAGATATTTTGGAAAACACATCCCAAAAATTCAAACACACAAAGAATCACACTATTCATTATACATAAAAACACACCCAGTCCCATGGACACAAACCTAGACTATTAACCATAATACAGCTTCTTCCGGGAACTACAGTAATCATCCACATTGATCTCTTGTAAATTACTTTCTATCACCAGGGCCCCTATACTCATTCCCAGCAGGAATTTGGAATCAGTTTGGCCTCTACACTAAAACCAGCAAGAAAGCCCCAACTTTCTCATCTACAAAGTTTTTTCTCCCAAAGGGAATGATTCTAGAATACATACCACTTTCACATCCTGAAAGGGCCACCTGCAAGTACAGAAGAGAAGATGCTATGAGGGTAAGATCACATAGATGCACAGTCTTTGGTTCATTGGGTGACAGTAGAAAACCTGATGAGGAGCAGTGTGGAGTCCAGGAAACCCAGCAAGATCAGCACACACATCCTCAGGATGAAAGGCACGACCTGTGCCTGGAGGATGGAACTCCAAGTCCATTTAGGCTGGAAATTGCACAATTCTTTTCCTAGAAGAAATGTTGCTGCAGGAGAGAGAAATCTGTACTCTACAGAGTGTAATGGATGCTAAAAATTTTAGTATCTTGTGGACTGAGGAATCATGAGTTGGTAATAAGACTCTCGTCTACATTATTCCAACAAAGGGAACTGTCTCTAAATGAAATAAAAACCATCAGAGTCACAACTTAATTCTACTGAAAGAGAAATGAAACAATATTTCTATCTCATACAAAACAAACAAACAAACAAACAAACAAAAACAGCTTGCCTTGGAGAAACACTGAGTCTCTTCTGTGTTGTCACATGGTAGGTTGACTGGCAGGTCCTCAGTGAAGTCTAGAGGGACACAGAGTAGCTGTTAGAACACTGGTGAAGCTGTTCAGGAATCATGCAGGGGGTTTTCTCTTTGTGTGGACATGGGGTGGTGTGTCCAGATGTGGGAGGTTATTAAGCATGAGGTGAACTTGTGTTCATCCATCCTCTTTGGAGGAGGAAGGAAAGTAAAGGAGAGGAAGAAGGAAATGAAAATAGTACTTTGGCTTTCTAGCTAGAGGAACCTAATCAACATGAAATATTCAATCTTAAAAAAGGAAAGCTCTAAAATGTGTGTATTGTTCAATGAAAGAGACCCATGACTCCTCCTGCTTAATGTGAGGTCCTGCTAAATTACCACTGTCCCTTGATTTTTCCCAGATCACTCTTCTCCAGGATCTACAATTGCCGATATTCTAATCATCATGTTTTGTATGAGACTTTGTACTTGATTAAAAGTGATCTCTGTTAGGGAACTGAATTCAATATTGGGCAAAGTATGCTATTCTCTTAATTCACTAGCCAATTTTCTTAAATGAAATCAAATATGCAGTATTTGGCAATACTGAGTTCCTGCCATTTAATAAGAGCCACTATGAATGATATCATATTTTTCTATCAATATTTGTTTTCTATAGTGTGCATGTCCACTGAGTCAGTTCCTGTCCACATTCACAAGGGCAATATGTATAGTGGGAAAGTTGATTATAGAAAGCACAGTTTCTCCACCAGGTCTTCCTGGGGAGCTAGAGGGACACAGAGTTGCAGTCAGGACATGGGTGAGGATGCTTATCAATCTCTCAGTGTTTCTTTCTTCTTTTTTTTTTTTTTCCTTTTATTTGAAGGGGACATAGGGTCGAGTGTATGCATGAGGGAGGATAGTAGCTATGGACCGAGCTGCTGTTGAATCATCCTTTTTGCTGGATGAAGGAGAGCAAAGGAGAGGAGAAGGAAAGAAATGAAACACAGTTTCTGCGTTTTGACTAGGGATAACCTGAATGATCGGGAAAAAAGTAACACAAAAATGTACGCCAGCTTTCAATGACAGAGACCCATGAACCTCCTGCTTATTTAGAGCATCTGTTAAATGGTCCCTGTCTTCTGCGTTTTGACTAGGGATAACCTGAATGATCGGGAAAAAAGTAACACTAAAATGTATGCCAGCTTTCAATGACAGAGACCCATGAACCTCCTGCTTATTTAGAGCATCTGTGAAATGGTCCCTGTCTTCTGGATTTTTTCTCAGATCATTGCCTCCCCAGGATCCACATTTGTAGCTACTGAATTTAGAATGTTTTCTCTCAGACTTTGTTCTTGATTAAAAGCAAACTCTGTTAGAGGACTGAATTCAATCCTACCTTTCCAAATAGCTACTATTAACCATGTGATATTCTTTCCCAGTCTTCATTTTCCAAACAATGTTTGCATGTCCACTGAGTCAGTGGCTGTTCACTCACAGAAGTCATACATTTAGTGGGACAGTTCATTGTAGAGAGGAAACATAGGCTGAACGCTGACTTTGTCTAACCCAGGATTACAACAATGTTCAGGAGATTACAACAAAAGTAATGGTCATTAGACTAACTACCAAGTTCCACTGTGAGATCTATTTGACACCTTCCATTGACTGTGTGATACAGGGTCTAATCAATGTAAGGTTTATGGTTATGTCACCCAGTACAATGAAATGTTTCCTTGATAGGATCTGCTCTTGTTCTTGTTTAAGCAATCACACTAGCATCAACACATATGACCAACATTGTCTACACAGCCACACAACTCTCAAGATCTGAGAGCTGACCAGGAAGATGCGACCACATGGTGCCTTTTACCCTGATGACTGTGCCAAAGTTGGCTGTTAATCCACCTTTGGTTGCCCTGGGTTTCATGACAACTGAGCCCACCTTAAAATGAGTCTGGAACTCTGGAGCTGCTAGTACCTCCAGGCATGGACATAGATGCAGGGACCCCTTTCTCCATGACTGAGGACCATGGCTGAGCAATAAGTGCAGGTCAGGGGTCCAGAGCAGACACACTGGGACCACCCATAGGTTTCCAGTTTGGCTTGTCCACTTAGGAGGTCAAGAGCTTGGGCTGTTTTTCTCAGCACCATCTCCATTTGAGGACAATGAATATTAACCAAACTTGAGGAATGGCTGAGTTGAGGGAAGAGTCAGATAATGTATAGACAATGTCCAGTGGGGATGAGAACTGTTGAGACAATTCACAGTTGACTTGTGTTGTGTAAGAGGGAAACATCGCCTGAGGAAACACACACACATAGAGCTTCAGAATGACAACACATGGGCCCACACATGTGCCCCAAATCTGATTCACAGAAACCCACAGTATCTAAATGATGTATCTGTTTCCAAGTACCATAGAACACAGACATTGTTCTTTTCTGGGAGATCAGTCTCTTCTCTGGACCCCCCCGTAGGAATCCAGCATCAGGGTGACTCTGCAAAGCTAGCTGGAAAGAGAGCCCCCAAATCATCAGCTAAATTGTTCCTCAGAAGAGGGACTGTCGCTCAGTATTTACCATGTTCATTGGCTGCTCCGGCTGCCTGTGATTAGAGAGAAGAGAACAGTGTGAGGGTAGCCAGCACCATCTGTTCTCTGCAGTAAGTTTTATGGTATCTGAGTTTTTGTTTTCCTCAGGTAACTAAACTTTTTAAAAAATCAATCGTTCCAAAAGAAAACAGAGAGGACCCTTGTTGAAAAGGCTGGGCTCTTTCACTTAAGATCTTTCAGTTTCCAGGAGGAAAAAATTCTACTGAGGAAAGTACCTACAGTAGTAATTGACGGTATTTTTTAGTGTCCTTTTGAATCAGGTCTCTGTTGGTAAGAGAATTAACGTAAATATTTCACCAGCAAGGAACTGCATACAGAAGTGCTAATAATATACATTGTCAGATTACTATAACTGTATTTCACTGAATGAAACATAAAGAAGTGAAGCAGCATCTATGTGAGACACAGAGAGTTGAGCTTACCTCCAGGGGTCCGAGGGGCAATTCCTCAGCCCCGGCATGGGGCAGTTCCACCATGAGGTGCTCCTGGGGAACTAGAGGGAAACGAAAGTCATCAGGACTGAGGAGAGGCTGCTTCCAAAGATCTCAGGTTTCTTGTTTGTTTGTTTGATGGGACATGGGGTGGAATGTGTACATGAGAGAGGTTAGTAACTGGGGACTGAGCTGCTCTTGAACCCTCCTCTTTGCTGGATGAAGTACAACAAAGGAGACAAGCAGGAAGGCAATGAAAGAGAGTGCCTGCACTTAACTGGTGATAACCAAAGTAATCGGAAAAGCGAAACATTACAATGCTTGCCAGCTTTCAATGACAGAGACGCATGTCCCTCCTGGCTGTTAGAGCTTCTGGGAAATCACACCTATCTTCTGGATTACTTCCTAGATCACTGCATCCTCAGAATCCACTGTTTCAGCTATTGTACTTACCAAGTCTGTGAGACTTTATTCTCGATTAAAAGTAAACTCTTGTTAGAGGACTAAAGTCAATACTACCTTTCCAAATAGCTATTATTAATCATGCGATGTTGTTTTCCGGGCTTGATTTCCCAAACAACGTTTGCAAGTCCACTGAGTCAGTGGTGATTCACACTCACAGAAGTCACACTTTTAGTGGGACAGTTCATTATGGAGAGGAAGCATGGGGTGAACCTGACTGTCTCTGACCCAGCTGTGTATGAGATTTACGACAAGAGTCACGGTCACTAGACTATCATGTTCCACTGTGAGCTTTATTTGACAATTTGCCTTGAGTGTGTACTACAGGGTTTAATCAATGTGAGGTTATGGTAATTACCCGGTACAATGAAATACACCTCTGATGATAACATGCTTTTGTCCTTGTGTATACAAAGATAGGAACACCAACACATAGGACTTACACTCTACAAAAGGCCACCCAACGCTCAGAATCTGTGACTTTACCAAGAGGATGTGAGTCCCGAGATTCTTTTCCCAATAATGACTGTGCCAAAATTGGCGTTAATCCACCTATGTTTACCCTGGGTTCTTTGACCACTGTGCCCACCTTATAATTATAATGACGGGCAGGATCTGGACCCCTGGGCCTGCTAGTACCTCCAAGGATGGATATAGATGCCAGGACCCCCTTTCCACATGACTGAGGATCACGTGGCTGACTGGTAGGAGCAGCTTACTCATTCAGAAGAGCCAAATTTGGATCAACCCTAGGTACTCAGTTTGGCTTTTCCAATAGGAGGTTAAGACTTTGGGCCATTTGTCCAATTGCCATCTTCACCTGAGGAAAATTAATATTAAGCTATGTTGGGGAATGGATTCCCTGATAGCTCAGTTGTTAAAGAATCCGGCTGCAATGCTGGAGACCTGTGTTTGATCCCTCGGTTTGGAAGATTCCCTGGAGAAGGGAAAGACTACCCACTCCAGGATTCTGGCCTGGAGAATTCCATGGACTCTAGTGCATGGGGATGCAAAGACTCGAATACACACTGAATGACTTTCACTTTCGCTTCTGAGGAAAGACTGAGTTGAGGAAAGAATCAGGTAATGTATGGCCAGTGTGCAGTGGTAGTGAGAAGTGTTTAGAAAGTTCACAGTTGACTAGTGCTGTGTAACAGGGATGCATCTCCAGAGGCAACGCACACAGACACAGAACTTCAGAATCACACCACTTGGGCCCACACATGGACCCCCCAACCCTGATTCACACAAACCCACAACATCTAAATGATGTAGTTGCTTCCAGGTACCCTAGAACAAAGGCATCGTTCTTTCCTGGGAGATCAGTCTCTTCTCTGCACCCACAGCCCACAC
Source organism: Bos grunniens (assembly GCF_055505025.1). Lineage (NCBI taxonomy): Eukaryota > Metazoa > Chordata > Mammalia > Artiodactyla > Bovidae > Bos > Bos grunniens. Next base: position 74,358,778 of record NC_141180.1, on the reverse strand, counting down.
CCTAAATAGGAATCTAGCATCAGGGCCACTCTCCAACCAGAGCCAGTCAGAGAACCCCACCTTTATCAGTTGGATTGTCCCTCAGCAGAATGATGATCCCTGAATATTTACCGTGTTCACAGGCGTCCCCGGATTCCTGTGATTGCAGAGAAGAAAACAGAGTGAGTGTCTCAGCTTCTTGAGTTTTCTGCACTAAGTCTTCTGTTACCTGTTTTTTTGTCCTCAGGTAACTAGCACTCTTCATTTCAGTGGCTCCAAAATAAAACAGACAATCTTCTGTTGGGAAGACTGGTCTGTTTCACATAAGATCTCTCAGTTTTAATTTGACCAACGTTTACAAATTTTTTTCAAGAAAGAACACTTTCTGTTGAGCAAAGTACCTACAGTAATAAATGATGCTGTCTTATTGAAATGTCCTTTTGAATCTGGACTGTGTTAATAATAGATTTATCCTCTCTACTTTCCCAGCCAAGTATTTGCATGCCTCAGTGGTAACGTAAATTGTCAGATTACTATACCTGTATTCAACTAAAAGGAAAATAAAGCAGTGAAGCCGCAGCCTTGCCCCGGTTAAGAAAGGTGCACTTACGTCCACAGTCTTCAGAGCCTTGTCTTCAGCCCAGTCCCGGGGCAGCTCCACCACCATGTCCTCTTGAGGAACTGGAGGGACACAGAACAGCACAGGGACACAGGTAAGGTGCTCACTAACCTCTCAGGAGCCTTGTTCATTGGAGGGGCATGGGGTGGAGTGTGTGCATAAGGCATTAGTAACTATGCACTGAGTTGCTGTTGAGTCCTCCTCTTTGTTGTATAAATAAGAGCAAATCAGAGGAGCTGGAAATAACGAAACAAAACTTCTGTATTTTAACTAGTGATAACCTAACAGTTCGGGAAAAAAGAACCACTGAAATGCATGCCACCTTTCACTGACAGAGACTCATGAAACTCCTGCCTGTTTATATCTTCTGCAAAACCACCCCTATCCAGAAGGATTTCTTCCTAGATCACTGCCTCCCCAGGATTCAGTTTCAGCTGATGCACTTATTAAGTTTTCTGTGAGATTTTGTTCTTGATTAAAAGCAATCTCTGTTAGAGGACTGAATTCAACCCTACCTTGCCAAATAGCTATAATCTATCATGTGATGTTTCTTCCTAGTCTTCACTGTCCAAACATATTTGCACGTCCACTGAGTCAGTGTTTGTTCACACTCATTGAAGTCATACATTTAGTGGGACAGTTCATCATGGAGAGAAAGCATGGGGTAAACGTTGACCTTCTTGGACCCTGGTGTGCAGGAGGTTCACAACAAGAGTCAAGGTCACCAAGCAGAGTGTCAAGTTCCACTGTGAGATCTATATGACACCTTCCCTTGAAAGTGTGCTACAGGGTTTAACCAATGTAAGGCTTATGGAAATGTCACCCAGTACAAAGAAATATCTCCCTGATGACAATCTTCTTTTGTTCTTGGTTAAGCAGTGACACTAGCACCAACAGATATGGCCTGGACTGTCAAAACAAGGGAACACAACTTTCAGATCTTTGAATTGACCAGGAGGACAGGAATCCCAAGGTGTCTTTCACAATAATGACTGTGCCAATGTTGGCGATAATCCCCCTACGTTTGCCCTGTGTCCCATGACCACTGAGCCCATTTTACAATGATGGGCACAATCTGAACCTCTGGAGCTCTAGTACCTCCAAGCATAAACGGAGATGCAGGGACCCCCTTGCTCCATGACTGAGGATCCCATGGTTGAGTGATAAGTGCAGGTCAGGGGTCCAGAGCAGACACACTGGGACCACCCACAGGTTCCCAGTTTGGCTTGTCCACTTAGGAGGTCAAGAGCTTGGGCTGTTTTTCTCAGCACCATCTCCATTTGAGGACAATGAATATTAACCAAACTTGAGGAATGGCTGAGTTGAGGGAAGAGTCAGGTAATATATAGACAATGTCCAGTGGGGATGAGAAGTGTTGTGACAGTACACAGTTGACTTGTGCTGTGTAAGAGGGCAACATCGCCTGAGGAAACACATACACATAGAGCTTCAGAATCACAACACATGGGCCTACACATGGGCCCCCAAACCTGATTCACACAAACCCACAGTATCTAAATGATGTAGCTGTTTCCATGTACCATAGAACATAGACATTGTTCTTTTCTGGGAGATCAGTCTCTTCTCTGGACCCCCAGTCTTTACCCCCCATAGGAATCCAGCATCAGGGTGACTCTGAAAAGCTAGGTGGCAAAGGAGCCCCACAGTCATCAGCTAAATTGTTGCTCAGCAGAGGGACGGTCGCTCAATATTTACCATGTTCGTTGGCTGCTCCAGCTGCCTGTGATTAGAGAGAAGAGAACAGTGTGAGGGAGGCCAGCACCGTGTGTTCTCTGCAGTAAGTTTTATGTTATCTGAGTTTTTGTTTTCCTCAGGTAACTAAACTCTTAAAAAAATCAATCGTTCCAAAAGAAAACAGAGAGGACCCTTGTTGAAAAGGCTGGGCTCTTTCACTTAAGATCTTTCAGTTTCCAGGAGAAAAAATTTCTACTGAGGAAAGTACCTACAGTAGTAATTGACGGTATTTTTTAGTGTCCTTTTGAATCAGGTCTCTGTTGATAACAAAATTATGGTCAATATTTCACCAGCAAGGAATTGCATACATAAGTGCTAATATACATTGTCAGATTACTATAACTGTATTTCACTGAATGAAACATAAAGGAGTGAAGCAGCATCTATGTGAGACACAGAGAGTTGAGCTTACCTCCAGAGGTGGGAGAGCCGATTCCTCAGCCCCGGCCTGGGGCAGTTCCACCACGAGGTCCTCTTTGGGAACTAGAGGGAAACATATAGCCATCAGGACAGAGGAGAGGCTGCTTCCAAAGATCTCAGGTTTCTTGTTTGTTTGTTTGATGGGACATGGGGTGGAATGTGTACATGAGAGAGGTTAGTAACTGGGGACTGAGCTGCTCTTGAACCCTCCTCTTTGCTGGATGAAGTACAACAAAGGAGACAAGCAGGAAGGCAATGAAAGAGAGTGCCTGCACTTAACTGGTGATAACCAAAGTAATGGGAAAAGCAAAACATTACAATGCATGCCAGCTTTCAATGACAGAGACACATGTCCCTCCTGGCTGTTAGAGCTTCTGGGAAATCACACCTATCTTCTGGATTACTTCCTAGATCACTGCATCCTCAGAATCCACTGTTTCAGCTATTGTACTTACCAAGTCTGTGAGACTTTATTCTCGATTAAAAGTAAACTCTTGTTAGAGGACTAAAGTCAATACTACCTTTCCAAATAGCTTTTATTAATCATGCGATGTTATTTTCCAGGCTTGATTTTTCCAAACAATGTTTGCAAGTCCACTGAGTCAGTGGCGGTTCACACTCACAGAAGTCACACTTTTAGTGGGACAGTTCATTATGGAGAGGAAGCATGGGGTGAACCTGACTGTCTCTGACCCAGCTGTGTATGAGATTTACGACAAGAGTCATGGTCACTAGACTATCATGTTCCACTGTGAGCTTTATTTGACAATTTGCCTTGAGTGTGTACTACAGGGTTTAATCAGTGTGAGGTTATGCTAATTACCCAGTACAATGAAATACACCTCTGATGATAATATGCTTTTGTCCTTGTGTATACAAAGATAGGAACACCAACACATAGGACTTACACTCTACAAAAGGCCACTCAACGCTCAGAATCTGTGACTTTACCAAGAGGATGTGAGTCCCGAGATTCTTTTCCCAATAATGACTGTGCCAAAATTGGCGTTAATCCACCTATGTTTACCCTGGGTTCTTTGACCACTGTGCCCACCTTATAATTATAATGACGGGCAGGATCTGGACCCCTGGGCCTGCTAGTACCTCCAAGGATGGATATAGATGCCAGGACCCCCTTTCCACATGACTGAGGATCACGTGGCTGACTGGTAGGAGCAGCTTACTCATTCAGAAGAGCCAAATTTGGATCAACCCTAGGTACTCAGTTTGGCTTTTCCAATAGGAGGTTAAGACTTTGGGCCATTTGTCCAATTGCCATCTTCACCTGAGGAAAATTAATATTAAGCTATGTTGGGGAATGGATTCCCTGATAGCTCAGTTGTTAAAGAATCCGGCTGCAATGCTGGAGACCTGTGTTTGATCCCTCGGTTTGGAAGATTCCCTGGAGAAGGGAAAGACTACCCACTCCAGGATTCTGGCCTGGAGAATTCCATGGACACTAGTGCATGGGGATGCAAAGACTGGAATACACACTGAATGACTTTCACTTTCGCTTCTGAGGAAAGACTGAGTTGAGGAAAGAATCAGGTAATGTATGGCCAGTGTGCAGTGGTAGTGAGAAGTGTTTAGAAAGTTCACAGTTGACTAGTGCTGTGTAACAGGGATGCATCTCCAGAGGCAACGCACACAGACACAGAACTTCAGAATCACACCACTTGGGCTCACACATGGACCCCCAACCCTGATTCACACAAACCCACAACATCTAAATGATGTAGTTGCTTCCAGGTACCCTAGAACAAAGGCATCGTTCTTTCCTGGGAGATCAGTCTCTTCTCTGCACCCACAGCCCACACCCTAAATAAGAATCTAGCATCAGGGCCACTCTCCAACCAGAGCCAGTCAGAGAACCCCACCTTTATCAGTTGGATTGTCCCTCAGCAGAATGATGATCCCTGAATATTTACCGTGTTCACAGGCGTCCCCGGATTCCTGTGATTGCAGAGAAGAAAACAGAGTGAGTGTCTCAGCTTCTTGAGTTTTCTGCACTAAGTCTTCTGTTACCTGTTTTTTTGTCCTCAGGTAACTAGCACTCTTCATTTCAGTGGCTCCAAAATAAAACAGACAATCTTCTGTTGGGAAGACTGGTCTGTTTCACATAAGATCTCTCAGTTTTAATTTGACCAACGTTTACAAATTTTTTTCAAGAAAGAACACTTTCTGTTGAGCAAAGTACCTACAGTAATAAATGATGCTGTCTTATTGAAATGTCCTTTTGAATCTGGACTGTGTTAATAATAGATTTATCCTCTCTACTTTCCCAGCCAAGTATTTGCATGCCTCAGTGGTAACGTAAATTGTCAGATTACTATACCTGTATTCAACTAAAAGGAAAATAAAGCAGTGAAGCCGCAGCCTTGCCCCGGTTAAGAAAGGTGCACTTACGTCCACAGTCTTCAGAGCCTTGTCTTCAGCCCAGTCCCGGGGCAGCTCCACCACCATGTCCTCTTGAGGAACTGGAGGGACACAGAACAGCACAGGGACACAGGTAAGGTGCTCACTAACCTCTCAGGAGCCTTGTTCATTGGAGGGGCATGGGGTGGAGTGTGTGCATAAGGCATTAGTAACTATGCACTGAGTTGCTGTTGAGTCCTCCTCTTTGTTGTATAAATAAGAGCAAATCAGAGGAGCTGGAAATAACGAAACAAAACTTCTGTATTTTAACTAGTGATAACCTAACAGTTCGGGAAAAAAGAACCACTGAAATGCATGCCACCTTTCACTGACAGAGACTCATGAAACTCCTGCCTGTTTATATCTTCTGCAAAACCACCCCTATCCAGAAGGATTTCTTCCTAGATCACTGCCTCCCCAGGATTCAGTTTCAGCTGATGCACTTATTAAGTTTTCTGTGAGATTTTGTTCTTGATTAAAAGCAATCTCTGTTAGAGGACTGAATTCAACCCTACCTTGCCAAATAGCTATAATCTATCATGTGATGTTTCTTCCTAGTCTTCACTGTCCAAACATATTTGCACGTCCACTGAGTCAGTGTTTGTTCACACTCATTGAAGTCATACATTTAGTGGGACAGTTCATCATGGAGAGAAAGCATGGGGTAAACGTTGACCTTCTTGGACCCTGGTGTGCAGGAGGTTCACAACAAGAGTCAAGGTCACCAAGCAGAGTGTCAAGTTCCACTGTGAGATCTATATGACACCTTCCCTTGAAAGTGTGCTACAGGGTTTAACCAATGTAAGGCTTATGGAAATGTCACCCAGTACAAAGAAATATCTCCCTGATGACAATCTTCTTTTGTTCTTGGTTAAGCAGTGACACTAGCACCAACAGATATGGCCTGGACTGTCAAAACAAGGGAACACAACTTTCAGATCTTTGAATTGACCAGGAGGACAGGAATCCCAAGGTGTCTTTCACAATAATGACTGTGCCAATGTTGGCGATAATCCCCCTACATTTGCCCTGTGTCCCATGACCACTGAGCCCATTTTACAATGATGGGCACAATCTGAACCTCTGGAGCTCTAGTACCTCCAAGCATAAACGGAGATGCAGGGACCCCCTTGCTCCATGACTGAGGATCCCATGGTTGAGTGATAAGTGCAGGTCAGGGGTCCAGAGCAGACACACTGGGACCACCCACAGGTTCCCAGTTTGGCTTGTCCACTTAGGAGGTCAAGAGCTTGGGCTGTTTTTCTCAGCACCATCTCCATTTGAGGACAATGAATATTAACCAAACTTGAGGAATGGCTGAGTTGAGGGAAGAGTCAGGTAATATATAGACAATGTCCAGTGGGGATGAGAAGTGTTGTGACAGTACACAGTTGACTTGTGCTGTGTAAGAGGGCAACATCGCCTGAGGAAACACATACACATAGAGCTTCAGAATCACAACACATGGGCCTACACATGGGCCCCCAAACCTGATTCACACAAACCCACAGTATCTAAATGATGTAGCTGTTTCCATGTACCATAGAACATAGACATTGTTCTTTTCTGGGAGATCAGTCTCTTCTCTGGACCCCCAGTCTTTACCCCCCATAGGAATCCAGCATCAGGGTGACTCTGAAAAGCTAGGTGGCAAAGGAGCCCCACAGTCATCAGCTAAATTGTTGCTCAGCAGAGGGACGGTCGCTCAATATTTACCATGTTCGTTGGCTGCTCCAGCTGCCTGTGATTAGAGAGAAGAGAACAGTGTGAGGGAGGCCAGCACCGTGTGTTCTCTGCAGTAAGTTTTATGTTATCTGAGTTTTTGTTTTCCTCAGGTAACTAAACTCTTAAAAAAATCAATCGTTCCAAAAGAAAACAGAGAGGACCCTTGTTGAAAAGGCTGGGCTCTTTCACTTAAGATCTTTCAGTTTCCAGGAGAAAAAATTTCTACTGAGGAAAGTACCTACAGTAGTAATTGACGGTATTTTTTAGTGTCCTTTTGAATCAGGTCTCTGTTGATAACAAAATTATGGTCAATATTTCACCAGCAAGGAATTGCATACATAAGTGCTAATATACATTGTCAGATTACTATAACTGTATTTCACTGAATGAAACATAAAGGAGTGAAGCAGCATCTATGTGAGACACAGAGAGTTGAGCTTACCTCCAGAGGTGGGAGAGCCGATTCCTCAGCCCCGGCCTGGGGCAGTTCCACCACGAGGTCCTCTTTGGGAACTAGAGGGAAACATATAGCCATCAGGACAGAGGAGAGGCTGCTTCCAAAGATCTCAGGTTTCTTGTTTGTTTGTTTGATGGGACATGGGGTGGAATGTGTACATGAGAGAGGTTAGTAACTGGGGACTGAGCTGCTCTTGAACCCTCCTCTTTGCTGGATGAAGTACAACAAAGGAGACAAGCAGGAAGGCAATGAAAGAGAGTGCCTGCACTTAACTGGTGATAACCAAAGTAATGGGAAAAGCAAAACATTACAATGCATGCCAGCTTTCAATGACAGAGACACATGTCCCTCCTGGCTGTTAGAGCTTCTGGGAAATCACACCTATCTTCTGGATTACTTCCTAGATCACTGCATCCTCAGAATCCACTGTTTCAGCTATTGTACTTACCAAGTCTGTGAGACTTTATTCTCGATTAAAAGTAAACTCTTGTTAGAGGACTAAAGTCAATACTACCTTTCCAAATAGCTTTTATTAATCATGCGATGTTATTTTCCAGGCTTGATTTTTCCAAACAATGTTTGCAAGTCCACTGAGTCAGTGGCGGTTCACACTCACAGAAGTCACACTTTTAGTGGGACAGTTCATTATGGAGAGGAAGCATGGGGTGAACCTGACTGTCTCTGACCCAGCTGTGTATGAGATTTACGACAAGAGTCATGGTCACTAGACTATCATGTTCCACTGTGAGCTTTATTTGACAATTTGCCTTGAGTGTGTACTACAGGGTTTAATCAGTGTGAGGTTATGCTAATTACCCAGTACAATGAAATACACCTCTGATGATAATATGCTTTTGTCCTTGTGTATACAAAGATAGGAACACCAACACGTAGGACTTACACTCTACAAAAGGCCACTCAACGCTCAGAATCTGTGACTTTACCAAGAGGATGTGAGTCCCGAGATTCTTTTCCCAATAATGACTGTGCCAAAATTGGCGTTAATCCACCTATGTTTACCCTGGGTTCTTTGACCACTGTGCCCACCTTATAATTATAATGACGGGCAGGATCTGGACCCCTGGGCCTGCTAGTACCTCCAAGGATGGATATAGATGCCAGGACCCCCTTTCCACATGACTGAGGATCACGTGGCTGACTGGTAGGAGCAGCTTACTCATTCAGAAGAGCCAAATTTGGATCAACCCTAGGTACTCAGTTTGGCTTTTCCAATAGGAGGTTAAGACTTTGGGCCATTTGTCCAATTGCCATCTTCACCTGAGGAAAATTAATATTAAGCTATGTTGGGGAATGGATTCCCTGATAGCTCAGTTGTTAAAGAATCCGGCTGCAATGCTGGAGACCTGTGTTTGATCCCTCGGTTTGGAAGATTCCCTGGAGAAGGGAAAGACTACCCACTCCAGGATTCTGGCCTGGAGAATTCCATGGACACTAGTGCATGGGGATGCAAAGACTGGAATACACACTGAATGACTTTCACTTTCGCTTCTGAGGAAAGACTGAGTTGAGGAAAGAATCAGGTAATGTATGGCCAGTGTGCAGTGGTAGTGAGAAGTGTTTAGAAAGTTCACAGTTGACTAGTGCTGTGTAACAGGGATGCATCTCCAGAGGCAACGCACACAGACACAGAACTTCAGAATCACACCACTTGGGCTCACACATGGACCCCCAACCCTGATTCACACAAACCCACAACATCTAAATGATGTAGTTGCTTCCAGGTACCCTAGAACAAAGGCATCGTTCTTTCCTGGGAGATCAGTCTCTTCTCTGCACCCACAGCCCACACCCTAAATAAGAATCTAGCATCAGGGCCACTCTCCAACCAGAGCCAGTCAGAGAACCCCACCTTTATCAGTTGGATTGTCCCTCAGCAGAATGATGATCCCTGAATATTTACCGTGTTCACAGGCGTCCCCGGATTCCTGTGATTGCAGAGAAGAAAACAGAGTGAGTGTCTCAGCTTCTTGAGTTTTCTGCACTAAGTCTTCTGTTACCTGTTTTTTTGTCCTCAGGTAACTAGCACTCTTCATTTCAGTGGCTCCAAAATAAAACAGACAATCTTCTGTTGGGAAGACTGGTCTGTTTCACATAAGATCTCTCAGTTTTAATTTGACCAACGTTTACAAATTTTTTTCAAGAAAGAACACTTTCTGTTGAGCAAAGTACCTACAGTAATAAATGATGCTGTCTTATTGAAATGTCCTTTTGAATCTGGACTGTGTTAATAATAGATTTATCCTCTCTACTTTCCCAGCCAAGTATTTGCATGCCTCAGTGGTAACGTAAATTGTCAGATTACTATACCTGTATTCAACTAAAAGGAAAATAAAGCAGTGAAGCCGCAGCCTTGCCCCGGTTAAGAAAGGTGCACTTACGTCCACAGTCTTCAGAGCCTTGTCTTCAGCCCAGTCCCGGGGCAGCTCCACCACCATGTCCTCTTGAGGAACTGGAGGGACACAGAACAGCACAGGGACACAGGTAAGGTGCTCACTAACCTCTCAGGAGCCTTGTTCATTGGAGGGGCATGGGGTGGAGTGTGTGCATAAGGCATTAGTAACTATGCACTGAGTTGCTGTTGAGTCCTCCTCTTTGTTGTATAAATAAGAGCAAATCAGAGGAGCTGGAAATAACGAAACAAAACTTCTGTATTTTAACTAGTGATAACCTAACAGTTCGGGAAAAAAGAACCACTGAAATGCATGCCACCTTTCACTGACAGAGACTCATGAAACTCCTGCCTGTTTATATCTTCTGCAAAACCACCCCTATCCAGAAGGATTTCTTCCTAGATCACTGCCTCCCCAGGATTCAGTTTCAGCTGATGCACTTATTAAGTTTTCTGTGAGATTTTGTTCTTGATTAAAAGCAATCTCTGTTAGAGGACTGAATTCAACCCTACCTTGCCAAATAGCTATAATCTATCATGTGATGTTTCTTCCTAGTCTTCACTGTCCAAACATATTTGCACGTCCACTGAGTCAGTGTTTGTTCACACTCATTGAAGTCATACATTTAGTGGGACAGTTCATCATGGAGAGAAAGCATGGCGTAAACGTTGACCTTCTTGGACCCTGGTGTGCAGGAGGTTCACAACAAGAGTCAAGGTCACCAAGCAGAGTGTCAAGTTCCACTGTGAGATCTATATGACACCTTCCCTTGAAAGTGTGCTACAGGGTTTAACCAATGTAAGGCTTATGGAAATGTCACCCAGTACAAAGAAATATCTCCCTGATGACAATCTTCTTTTGTTCTTGGTTAAGCAGTGACACTAGCACCAACAGATATGGCCTGGACTGTCAAAACAAGGGAACACAACTTTCAGATCTTTGAATTGACCAGGAGGATAGGAATCCCAAGGTGTGTTTCACAATAATGAGTGTGCCAATGTTGGCGATAATCCACCTACGTTTGCCCTGTGTCCCATGACCACTGAGCCCATTTTACAATGATGGGCACAATCTGAACCTCTGGAGCTCTAGTACCTCCAAGCATAAACAGAGATGCAGGGACCCCTTGCTCCATGACTGAGGATCCCATGGTTGAGTGATAAGTACAGGTCAGGGGTCCAGAGCAGACACACTGGGACCACCCCGAGGTTTTCAGTTTATCCTTTTCCACTTAGGAAGTCAGTAGCTTGGTCCATTTTTTCTCAGCACCATCTCCATTCCAGCAAAATGAATATTAACCAAACTTGAGTAATAATTGAGTTGAGGAAAGAATTAAGTAATCTATAGCCAGTGCACAGTGTGATCAGAAGTGTTTAGAAAGTTCACAGTTGACTTATGCTCTATAAGAGGGAGACAGCTCCTGAGGAAACACACACAGACAGCTTGAGAATCACACTGCATGGGCTCACACATGGGACCCAAACACACGCATCTAAATGATGTAGTTGTTTCCACCTACCATAGACCACAGACATTTTCTTTCTGGGAAATCAGTCTCTTATCTGTACCCCCTCCCTTCACCCCCTTTAGGAATTCAGCATCAGGGCAACTCTCCAAACAGAGCTGGCAAGAGATTGCCACCTTCATCAACTAGATTATTTTCATCAGAGGGATGATCCCTGAATAATTACCATGTTCACTGGCTTGCTCACGTGCCTGCAATTAGAAAGAAGAAAACGGTGTGAGTGTGTCAGTGTCTTGAGTACTGTGCATTCAGGTCTTTTGTTCTCTTTTTCTTGTCAGAAAACCGAATGGGAATGTGCTGTTCAGTCCGTAGCCCCAAAAGAACAATAGAGGACACCTGTGGGAAAGGCTGGCGCTCCTCCTGGAAGAGCACTCCAGCTCATTTTCACCAGTAATTAAAACTTTCATTTCAGGAAGGAACAGTTTCTGCTGAGGAAACTGCTCCCGATTCCAGTTTTTAATTCATGTTGTCATTTTTGAAAAACATCCTTTTGAATAAGTTATCTGCTGGGAGAAATTCATCCATCAAATTAAAAACTGTTTCTATGAACTGTCTGGAATAATTTGAACCTTTATCTGAATTCAGCTAGAAAATAAAGTTATGAAGCAACACTTTTATCTCAGATGAATAGGAGGCACTTACTATGGAGTTGGGCAGAGCCTCTCCCTCCAACGGTGAAATGGATAGCCCCTCAAGATGGTTCTCAGGGAGCTCTAGGAAGACATAGAGGAATTGTCAGGACATCTCTGATGCTGATCGGGAAGACCTTGTTAATGTGGACACATCGGGGGAGTGTGTGGATGTGGGTGGTTAATAAGTGTTGGCTGAAATCTGCTGGACAACCTTTCTCATGGGTGGAGGAAGGCAAAGGAGATGAATGTTTCAGAAATGAGTCAGAGAGCCTTAAGCTTTCTGGCTAAGGGGAACCTGATCGCCCTGAAACTCGGTCTGAGAGAGGGAAGCACTAAAAATCACACTAGGCTTCAATAGTCATGTACAGTTGTGAGACTTGGACCATTAAGAAGGCTGAGTGCCAAAGAATTAATGCTAATTAATGCTTTAGAATAGTGGTGCTGAAGAGACTCTTGTGAGTTCCTCGGACAGCAAGGAGATCAAACCAGTTAATCATAATCAATCATGAATATTCATTGGAAGGACTGATGCTGAAACTTCAATACTTTGGCCGCCTGATGTAAAGAACAGGCTCACTCAAAAAGCCCCTGATGCTGGGAAAGACTGAGGGCAGGAGGAAAAGAAGGGGCCACAGAGGATGAGATGTCTGGATAGCATTTTTGACTCAATGGACATGAATTTGAGCAAACTCAGGAAGATAGTGAAAGACAGGGAAGCCTGGTGTGCTTCTGTCCATGGGCTCACAGACATAACTTAGCGACTGAGCATTGTCATAAAAAATACATTGTATTTATTCTTTTCATAATTTTTAAGAATTAAAAAGTTCCATCAGTTCAGTTCAGTTGCTCAGTCGCGTCCGACTATTTGTGACCCCATGAATCACAGCACACCAGGCCTCCCTGTCCATCACCAAATCCCAGAGTCCACCCAAGCCCATGTTCATTGAGTCGGTGATGCCATCCAACCGTCTCATCTTCTGTCATCCACATCTCCTCCTGCCCTCAATCTTTCCCAGCATCAGGGTCTTTTCAAATGACTCAGCTCTTCACATCAGGTGGCCAAAGTATTGGAGTTTCTGCTTCAACATCAGTACTTTCAATGAACATTGAGGACTGATCTCTTTTAGGTTGGAATGGTTGGATCTCCTTGCAGTTCAAGGGACTCTCAAGAGTCTTCTCCAACAGTGCAGTTCAAAAACATCAATTCTTTGGTGCTCAGCTTTCTTTATAGTTCAACTATCATATCCATACATTACTACTGGAAAAACCATATCCTTGACTAGATGGACCTTTGTTGACAAAGTAATGTCTCTGCTTTTTAATATGCTGTCTAGGTTGGTCATAACTTTCATTCCAAGGAGTAAGTGTCTTTTAATTTCATGGCTGCAATCACCATCTGCAGTGATTATGAAGCCCAGAAAAATAAAGTTAGCCACTGTTTCCCCATCTATTTGCCATGAAGTGCTGGGACCAGATGCCATGATCTTAGCTTTCTGAATGTTGAGCCTTAAGCCAACTTCTTCACTCTCCTCTTTCACTTTCCTCAAGAGGCTCTTTAGTTCTTCTTCAGTTTCTGCCATAAGGGTGGTCTCATCTGCATATCTGAGGTTATTGATATTTCTCCTGGCAATTTGATTTTTCTGTATTCACAGTTTAGTGTACCTATCAACATCATCTACATCTTTTTCATCAGATCCAATAGAACCTCTGTACCCATTAAGTCATAATCCACCTTCTCCATTGCCTCCTCGCTTTGGTAACTTCTATTTCCAACTTCCATGAGTTAGCCTATTCTGTGTACCTTAAACCAGTGGAATCATACAATATTTGTCTTTCTGTGCCTGCCTTATTTCACTAACTATAATAAATGTTTGTGTTAATCATCCATCCATTTTATAGCATATTTCAATCCTTAATTCATTTTTATGGCGGGATAGTATTCCATTCTGAGTACATACCACATTTCATTTATCCATTGATCACATGATGGTCTTTGGGTTGTTTCTAGTATTTAAGTACTAATAATACACTGTGAACATTTAGTGTGTAGATTTTTGTATGGTGCTATAATTTAAATGTGCATATTTAAAATATCACTGTATATAACAATACAAAGTGTGAATGTTAGGTGAACTAACAATGTTAGACTTTGAATTACTAAAAATATATTTTCTCACTAATTGTAAAAAATGTAGCACACATATGTTATTTGTGAGTAGAATTTGATAGCTGAAACTGAAGTGATATGATACAGGAATTTTCTGTATAATCCGTACAACTTTTATGGCAACGTAACCCTGCTTTAAATAAAGTCTAATAATTTAAAGAAATCCTGAAACATGACTTCAGGGGGGAACACATCACAGCTAGTGTTAAAAAATTAGCTAATGTCCAAACCGTAGCTAGAGACCATCGTCATTTTTAAGCATGAACCAAATGTTGAATTTAGAATGCATCTTTCCTTTCATAGTTAAAGCAGTACCAACTGATATAGTTTCAATTTGAACACATGAAATAAAAGAACATTGCTTAATATTTCTGGGTTTTTTTTTCTTAAATATGAGGCCCTGAACATACTACAATAATCATTCTTGAATGAACTTAATGAGAAAATTTCCACAGTACCTTCAGTCGAGTCACTTATAGGGTGCACCCTATTATGTGGCCAACAACAAACTCTCTTCATCCAGCTGGTTCTTGATGTTCTTGACACTTGAGGGGTGTCGCTTCTCGCCTTCTGACTGAGACATCCTGTGAAATGCATTATAATGGTGAGAGCTGTTGACATGTTGCCGGCAGAGGACCACCCAGGAACTAATAATAATTGATCCATAATTCAATCCTCTGGTCCCCTTCCTCACCAGATGCCTAGCAAGGCCTCCTGAATCCAAGGTGGACTTAGGAAGATCTGCAGTTTGAGGTGCACTGGAAACATCCAACAGACTGGCTGTGTGTGCAAATATCTGTATTTAACTGAGACCTAGAAGCTCAGCAAAACATGGTGACCATGGCTGATGGACTGGATTCAAATCACATTTAGGAGAAGCAGGTACTTGGGAAAGACATATGGATCCCTCTTTGCCTCAGTTCCCTGTCCTGAGTTGGAGAAAGGTTAACATGGCCTATTTTTAGTATTATGAGGCCAAGAATGATTAAGTACAGGTAAAATATTAGAAAAATAAAGGAGGGACTTCCTGGGCAGTCCAGTGGGTAAGAATCTGCCTCTCAACGCAAGGGACAGGGTTTGATTTCTGACCAGCAAACTCCGGTCCCACATGCCTCTGAACAGTTAAGCCTACATGTTGCAACTACCGAGGTCAAGCACCACAAGCAGAGAGTCAGTGCCCTGCAACGAAAGAGCTGCACAATGTGATGAAGATTCCACGTGCCACAAATAAGACCCGATGCAGCCAAATAAATAAATGCTAGACAGACAAATAAATAAATAAATATAAAAGTAAAGGACTGGTGCTTCATAATTTCTCTGTAAGTGTTCAACCTTGAATGATGGCAAGAATAAGATGGACCTTCAGTAGTGGTTGAAAGCAGAGAGGGCATTTTGATGGCTCCAATAAGTGCGGATGGAAGCTTATTCTTCAGCTTTTTCACCAAAACAAGTTTTTAGAGTGCATGGAGAGTATCTATTATCACCTCTTCGGACACCCAGCCCTGTACAAGAGGAAGGGTGGACAAAGTGTGGGCTGTAATCCATATGTTACATTAGATGGTGTTGAAATTTAGAGAGATGAAGTGATTTTCCAAGGGTCACACAATAATAAATAGTGGATCTGGGACAGGATTGTACATGGTTCCCTGAGGACACAGATGCCTGCACCCCTGAGACCTGTGCTAAAACCCCTTAACCAGGACCTCAACCCTACCTCCATTTCAAATTATTCTGTCCCTAGTTTTCTGGGGATGAGAGCAGATGCCCTGAAGAAGATGCCTCAGCCTTAAAAAGAGCTCAAATCCTCCTTCTACCACTCGTCTCTATATCTCAGTTCCTGATCCCAAATACAAGTTTCTTCTGAGCAAAGCACCTCAGAAAGACCACAAGATTCCAAGTCTGTCCATCCTCCAAAGCTTCTTCACACACTCAACCATCTCACAAGCAGCCTTCCCAAAGCCCAGTTCACCTTGCTAAGTGACCAGTGGTCTGTTTGGCCAACAAGTTGGCTCAGAGCTCAGAACCTTCTAAACCAAAGGCCACACGATGGCTCTACCAAGAATTAGCTTCCCTTTAACTTGACCAAGTCTGGATGAGCAGGTAATGTGAGTTAACTGGGGAGGTGGCCATCTGTGCTGGCCTTTGGTATCTTAATTAAGTCTGAGATGCTCAGTCTCACAGCTGATCTGAACTCTTATTTGAGCAGCCTGGACCAAGTGCTAGTTAAGAATGGGCAGGAATTCAACCTTTCCCCACTAAAATTCTGACTCTATCAACTTCTCATCATGCTCTAGACCCTGGAGTGGAAGACAACAGAGCCCCATATTCTTTTTGAAAATCATCTCCATCCTCACAGCCTGGAGACTCTAACCCTAGATACTCCTTGAGGATCAACAGACAGGCTCTCCTTCCCTTAGTGACCAAATGTTCATCCTACCAACCCAACAGCACTATGCCATCTCACTAAACTCCTTGGCAACAGCCAAACAATGATCCAGCCCACATCCACCCATGGGAATCCCACCAGTAAATCCCAGTTTCTTTCCTTTTTAAGTCTCACGATTTACACTGCTAGTGTTTGTAGATTTGGGCAGCAGCATTTGAGAACAGTTCAGATGTAATTCCCTTTACTATAATGTCAGATGTTGGGGAGACATCATGGTTCTCCTCTGTTAGTTCTTTCCATCTGTTCTCTGGTAAGAGTGTGTACAAAACTGGCATTGGGAAATTGGAAATTTAGGAAGATATTTAAGGCAGCCAGCTGACAGCAGAATCAAAACATAATTTAAGGAATAATACAAAACTATAAGATACAGTTATAACTCTGTAGATAAATTAGAGTGATGGAAAAGAAAAATAATAAGATGAGGAAAATTCATCAGTAAAGGTTAACCAGCCCATTTGAAGGAACAGTGTTCATATGATCAGTGGGAACCTACCTCCCAAACAGTTCAGGTTACCCATTTCTCTTTGCCACCATACATGAAGCTCTCAGCTCGCAAACACACTGAATGCGGAATGTGTATCACCACATTACCATGGCGACCACACATCACAGAACCTTCAGAATTAACTGAACTCTGCACAGGATGAGTCCAACTGCCTCTGTCCAACTGCTACTGTCATTCTATGGACAAGTTTGGCTTTTCAGAGTAAACATTTTATTTCAAAAATTGAATCTCAGGCTCACACATTCCTCTCTGATTACGAAAATAATTTATATGAATGAAAATGTTCTGTCCCCAAGTATAGCTGATAGTGAACATTTCGGGATGAGGAGGGACAAATCTAACACATTGAGAATAAAAACAGATTCTATTATTGATTAGAATATCATCTTGGTACTGATCACAAGTTTGTGCTCCTAACACACAGTGAGGAGAGAAAGCCTTCCTGCAGGGCCACACAAGGAGAAAAGACAAAAAAAGCTGAGCACCCAGAAAACTTTTAGCAAAGTGCTTTTCTAGGAAAGCTGAGGCAGTGGCCTGGTTACTTCTGGGGTCAGAATCTTTGTTCTTGATGTCAGGGCATGGTCAGGTCACCATGTTCTTGTGGTGGTGGTGGTGGTTTAGTCACTGAGTCAAGTCCGACTCTTGCGGCCCCATGGACTGTAGCCTGCCGGGCTCCTCCATGGGATTCTCTAGGCCAGAATACTGGAGTGGGTTGCCATTTCCTTCTCCAGGGGACCTTCCCGACCCATGAATCAAACCCTGGTCCCCTGCACTGCAGACAGGTTCTTTACCGATGGAGCTAAGAGGGAAGCCCTAATGTTGCTGTAAACCTCCCCACAAAACAAACGCTACTCTCAGTTCTGACAAGAAAGCATCAGGTCTCAGGCACCACCCTCTACCTCTGGGGTTCAGGCCCAGGCCAGGAGGAGGGGTCCTGGGCATGCAGGGTATCCGGCACCCAGCCGGGGTCCTATGTCCAATGCTCGGCCCTAGATGAGGGGGCGGGTCTCAGTGGGCAGCACCTCAGAGCCAAGTCCCAGACCCCATCCAACTTCCATCTCTCTCGGTGCCTGGCGCCCAGGACCCATCCGGGCCTCAGGCTGTTCATATAAGCTGCAGAGACACACTTGTAGCAATTTCCAACTGGGTTAATCTTTAGTTCACAACAATTACTCTCTTTGAGAGAGGTCCCAACTACAGAGGCGAGCCTGAAATGATGTGTAAGATCCTTGCACACCAACCTAACCTCCTGCCACCTCCTGGGGGTGGACAACTGATCAGTGCTGGACCAAGTGTGAAACGTGAATGGAGAACAGGAGCTGGGAAACTCTTCCCTTAGTAGCCAGGGTCATATCCTCCAGCTGCCCAGGGCTCTGGGGACCATGCCCAGATCGTCCTCTGCAGCTTATAGGTCATGGAGGCAGGGACTGGGGAGAGGTGCATTGCTTTGTGTTGGGAAGAACCCCTGGAGAAGGGAAAGGCTACCCAATCCAGCATTCTGGCCTGGAGAATGCCATGGACTGTATAGTCCGTGGGATAGCAAAGAGTCAGACACGACTGAGTGACTTTCACTTTCACTTCAGCAGCTTTGTGGCCTGGATCTGGCCTGTGGGCACCCATGGCAAGGGCTCTGGGACTCTGTGGGACACAGTCTCCAAACTGTCCTGGGCCCCTATCTCACCCGCCTGCCCTGAGGCCTGAGGGCCTGGATAGCGCATGGAGAAGGCCTCTGTCCCGGACTCATCAAACTCTGGCGAGGACTGCTGACAGGTATCCTGTTGGTGGAGCATGACCTCTAACCCTAGTCTAAGGGTCCCACTGAAGGTCTTACAATATTGACTGTGTGCCCACCCCACCCCTAGTACAGTCTCCTCCACCCATTTCTACTCTTTCCCAGTCCCCAGACTTCCCTAGAAGAAACAAAGCCTAAGATTTAATCTTATAAACAAAATTAAGTTTCATACCTAATGTATCTACTTGTACTCTTTATTTGGACCCCAGTAAATTCTTCTCACAAAAATGAATGTTTTTGTCGTGTGTTGCAAGCATGTTTTCAGTTTATCACTATCTTTAATTTTTATTTGTTTTTGTCTGTGCTAGGTCTTCCTTGTCATGCTTGGCTTCTCTCTAGCTGTCCTGAGTAGGGACTTCTCTCTTGTTGTGGAGCACAGGCTCTAGGTGCACAGGCTTCAGAAGCTGTAATTCATAGGCTCTAGAGCCCTGGGTCAGTAGCTGTGGTGCACAGGCTAGTTGCTCAGCGGCATGTGGGATCTTCCCAGACCAGGGACCAGATCCATGTTCCCTGCACTGGCAGGCAGATTCTGAACCCCTGGGCCACAAAGGAAGTCCCATCACTGTCTTTTTATTATGGTTACTTTTACTTATATCATGAAGACATTTATTTTCAAAAACATCAGTAATTTAAATATTTTTGTTATTTTGGTTGTGAGAAGGTAAAGGGGAATGATGTTATAACTAATATTTTTATTAAGGGCCAAGTACTCCTTTAAAAATATTTTAATAAATAGGAAAATAACAACAGGTGTTTAAAGACAACTTTTTTATTAAACAATTCTAAATATTTCTAAAGATGTTTGTCAAAATGGACTAATTAATTTTTTAGGGTAATGATAGAAAATTTCCCCCAGAAATGATATAGAGTAGAAATATCCTGATATAGTCATAAATGGAACTGAGTGTTTTGTAAAGCACATGTGATAATTTATGTCTCAAAAACCTTAAAACATTTTGGAAGTGATAATGATGGTATATCAATGATTCAGTCATTTTAATAAATTTCATTTACAATGTGTCTATTCATCAGATAATGAACTTGCAGTTGTTTTCTGAGACAAGAGGGGCGTGTTCAATTAATGTTAGTTAAAGAACTTTAAAAGAATTTGTGATTAAATTTGTTATGTCCTATTAATGATTTCAATGGTGGAGAATTCACTGAGTTTTAATACAGCTCCAATTTGCCAAGTATATTTGTATTTCTTTGACCAAGCAACATATTGGACTTTTTGAAAGTTTTCCTATAGCTGATTCAAGAACTATTTATAAAAGTTGGTGAATATTTATAATAATTAAACAGGATAAATTATGTAAAACAAGGAAATGGGACCAACTTAGAGAATATCACTCTGTTAAGTGCATAGTGCCTCGAACATCCTAACTAAATTCTGCTGACTCTAAGTAGTGTGAGCTATTCTTGTTATGGACTAAACCCCTGTGTCCCCACATAAATTTATATATTGAAACCCTAACCTCCAGTGAGATGGTCCCAGGAGGTGGAGCCTTTGGGAGCTAATAACATCATGAGGGTGGAGTCCCCATGATATTACCATCTTTCTAAAAAGAGAAATAGAGCTCATCCTTTCTCTCTTTCTGCCACATGAAGATAAATGAGAAGGTGGCAAAATCTAAGGAAGACACATTCACCAGAACCTGACCTTGCTGAATCCTGACCTCGACTCTCAACCTTTAGACTATGAGAAACAAATAATTATTGTATAAGCACCCTCATCCAAGGTATTCTGTTACTGCACCCCTAACTGACTGAAGCACATATCATTATGGATTTTGAGAGTAAGATTTTTCTTTAGCTATTTAGTTAATAGACAGGAGCCACAGATCCTCCCAAATACACTGCACTGGAAAGAGTTAAATAGGCAAGGAAAACTTTATTCAAGACATTGTGATAAAGGTCAAGACTATTGCAAGGAGAAAGATTGAACTCAACTCCCCTGAAACAAGTGACTGGGGATAGGGGGATTTGTAAACACTGAGTGAGCTAATGAGAACATAACACAGGCCCTCAGCCTCAAGGTTCCCATATGTGCTTAGTCATTGGCACTTGTGGAAATGAAGCTTCCACGTTTCCACACAGACTGGGACAAAGGGACCCATTTTTCAGATGATCACTTTTGGGAAGGCGGGCTCACAGTTTCTCGAGAAAGACATTCCTGGGTTGTAAAATGTTCACAGATCATCATGGTAGAGAAGGAACTCACACACCTTCTAAAGTAGATGGTCAAAGAATAAGGAGATAAAGAAAAAGTGTCTGGAATAAATTGGGAGATTGGGATTTATATTTACACACTGTTACATACAAAGTAGACAACTAATAAGGCTCTACTCTACAACACAGGGGACTCTCTTCAATACTCTATGTGCTGTGCTTAGTCAATCAGTCGTGCCCAAATCTTTGTGACCCCATTGACTGTAATCCATCAGGTTCCTCTGTCAATACTCTATAATTGATATATATATATGTATAAAGAATCGAAAATGAGTGTATATATGTAATTAATTCACTGTGGTGTGCAGCAGAAACTAACACAACATTGTAAAGCAACTGTACTCCAAGACAAATTAGTTTTTAAAAATGTCTGAAGTTTATACAAACTGTGGGGACTGTTAAAGCCCTTTTCGTAAAGCCCTAGTTCTTGCTTTTTTACTCTTGATAGAAAGGGAAAAATAAACAAAAGAAAATCTGTTGATCTGGTAGACATGCACTGCTAATCATTTTACATTGTGGTTTATTCATGAAGAACCTCTGAATAAACAAAACAGTAAAAATAATCCCTCAGCATTCTTGATAATACCTTTTTATTAATACATACTTTACAATTGTACATTTTAATGAAGGACAAATATGATAATTACAACAAATCAAATCTTTTGGATGTTTTGCTCAATGATATTAGAGAATATATTATAATGACTAATCTTGTAATGGTAACAGTGTGAGGGGCTAGAAGTCATCCCAGACTGCTATCAGTTTGGGATCCCCCTGAGACACCCAGACCCCTGAACACATACAGACATGTGCTTATTCCTATTTGCAAGTGTATTAGCCAGGGTAAAATTGATGAGAACTTATTAAAATACAGTTTCTTCTTGTTGTTCAGTCACTAAGTCACGTTGGACTCTTTGTGACTCCATGGACTGCAGCATGCGAGGTTTCCTAGTCCTTCACTGATTATTGTATTTGTATCATAATTAAATCCATTAATGAGCACCTGGCATCACTTATTTCTCATTGAAAATATTTCCTGTATAATACAGTCTGCTGGATATGAGTGTAATTAAATAAGTCTTGATCTTACTTTTAAATCTAAAACCATCACTGTGTGACACTGCTGTTGTTGTTCAGTCAGTAAATCATGTCCAGTTCTTCACAACCCCATGGACTGCAGTATGCCCGACTTCCCTGTCCTTCACTATTTCCTGGACTTTGCTCAAATTCATGTCCATTGAGTCAGTGATGCTAACTAACTACCTCTAACTACCTCATCCTTTGCTGCCCTCTTCTCCTTTTGTCTTCAATCTTTACCAGCATCAGGGACTTTTCCAATGAGTCTGATCTTCAAAACAGGTGGATAAAATATTGGCACTTCAACTTCAGTCATTCCAATGGGTATTTGACGTTGATTTCCTTTAAGAGTGACTGGCTTGATCCCCTTGCAGTCAAACGGACTCTCAAGTGTCTATTCCAACACCACGGCTCAAAAGCATCAGTTCTTTGGCACTCAGCCTTCTTTACAGTCCAACTCCTCCATTTGTACAACTACTGGCACAACCATGTGACCTAGGACCTTTGTCAGCAAGGTGATGTCTCTGCTTTTTAATATGCTGTCTAGGTTGGTCATAACTTTCCTTCCATGGAGTAAGTGTCTTTTAATTTCATGGCTGCAATCACCATCTGCAGTGATTTTGGAGCCCCCAAAATAAAGTCAGCCACTGCTTCCACTGTTTCCCCATCTACTTGCCATGAAGTTGAAAGGCTGTTGCTGAACGATGCAAAGACCTCTGGATTCTTGGTCTCCGGAGGAGAAGAATTCAATCCGGGGCCAGAGACGAGGCTTGACTGCTCAGAGCTTTTGTGGAATAAAGTTTTATTAAAGTATATAGGAGATAGAGAAAGCTTCTGACATAGGCGTCAGAAGGGGGCAGAAAGAGTACCCCCTTGCTAGTGTTAGCCATGGAGTTATATACTCTCTAATTAGTTACTACAGTGAATCAAAAGAATGTCTGGAGGTTGTAAAGACCTCACTAGACCTACTCCCATAATTTACACCTTAAGATAAGAGGATTAGCCAGAAGCTTTTTTTCCAGAGACTGTCCTCAAGCAGGATACATTATTGTTATATAATCCTAAGGAATGTAGAAGGACACAAAAGTTTGTCCTTTCTTCCTCATTGAGAATTCCAGACCCCTCTCTCCTTGGGGACATCTGGACTTCTTATCAACCTGCCTAGGAAATGACTCTCTCAAAATGATGGGACCGGATGCCATGATCTTCATTTTCTGAATGTTGAGCTTTAAGCCAAATTTTTCACTCTCCTCTTTCACTTTCATCAAGAGGCTCTTTAGTTCTTCACTTTCTGACGTAAGGGTGGTGTCACCTGCATATCTGAGGTTACTCTTATTTCTCCCGGCAATCTTGATTCTAGCTTGTGCTTCCTCCAGCCCAGCATTTCTCATGATATGCTTTGCATATAAGTTAAATAACCAGGGTGACAATATACAACCTCGACGTACTCTTTTTCCCATTTGGAACCAGCCTGTTGTTCCATGTCCAGTTCTCACTGTTGCTTCCTGACATGCATACAGGTTTCTCAAGAGGCAGATCAGGTGGTCTGGTATTCCCATCTCTTTCAGAATTTCCCAGTTTATTGTGATCCACACATTCAAAGGCTTTGGCATAGTCAATAAAGCAGACATAGATTTTTTTTTTTTTAACTCTCTTGCTTTTTGGATGATCAGCGGATGTTGGCAGTTTGATCTCTGATTCCTCTGCCTTTTCTAAAAGCAGGTTGAACATCTGGAAGTTCACAGTTCATGTAATGCTAAAGGCTCACTTGGAGAATTTTGAGCATTACAGAGTGAAGTAAGTCAGAAAGAGAAAAAACAAGTGTTGCATATATAAGGGATATAGAAAATGGTACTAATGTATGTCTTTGCAAGGCAGGAATAGAGATTCAGGCCTAGAGAACAGACTTCTGGACACAGTGGGTGCAGGAGAAGATAGTATGAACTGAGAGAATAGCATTGAAATATATTCATTACCATATGTAAAATAGATAGCTAATGTTAACTTTATGTATAACACTGCTGCTGCTGCTAAGTCGCTTCAGTCATGTCCGACTCTGTGCGACCCCATAGACGGCAGCCCACCAGGCTCCCCTGTCCCTGGGATTCTCCAGGCAAGAACACTGGAGTGGGTTGCCATTTCCTTCTCCAATGCATGAAAGTGAAAAGCGAAAGTGAAGTCGTGTCCTACTCTAGTGACCCCATGGACTGCAGCCCTCTAAGCTCCTCCGTCCATGGGATTTTCCAGGCAAGCGTACTGGAGTGGGGTGCCATTACCTTCTCCATGTATAACACAAGGAGCACAAACTGGTGCTCTTTGATAACCTAGATGGGTGGCATTGGATGGGAGGTGGGAGGAGGATTTAGGAAGGAGGGGACGTATGTAAACTTATGGCTGATTTATGTTGATGTATGGCAGAAACCAACACAACACTGTAACACAATTATCCTCCAAATAAAAATGAATAATTTTTTTTTAAAGTCCCTTTTAAAATTGACTGAAAAAATATACTTAGGAATAAACCTGACTAAGGAGGCAAAAGAACTATATGCTGCCAAATATTAAACATGGATAAAGGAAATTGAAGATGATTCAAAAAAATGGAAAGATACCCATGATATTTGATTGGAAGAATTAATATTGTTATAATGCCCACACTACAGAAGGCAATCCACAGGTTTAATGCAATCTCTGTCAAGGCAACTATGACATTTTTCACAGAACTGAAACAAATATCCCAAAATTTATTTGGAAACATACAAATAAACAAAAACAACTGCAAAAGCAATCCTAGGGTAAATGATCAAAGCAGGAGCCATAACCTTCACAGACTTCAGACAATGCTACAGAACTATGGTAATCAGGACAGAATGGTATTGGCACAAAAATAGACATGTGGATCAATGGAATAGAAATAACCCACATATCTATGGTCTATTAATCTTCAACAAAGGAGGCAAGAATACACAATGGAGAAGAGATAGTATCATCCACAAGTGGTGTTGGGAAAGCTGGAAAGTCACATGTAAATTGATGAAGTTAGTGTACACCCTCACACCATACACAAAAGTAAACTAAAAATGGCTTAAAGTTTTAAATATAAGACATGACATGATAGAACTAGAAGAGAATATAGTAAAACATTCTCTGACATAAATCACAGCAATATTTTCATAGATCAGTCTCCCAAGGCAATAGATATAAAAGCAAAAATAAAAAAGGAACATAATCAAACTCATAAGCTTTTCCACAGCAAGGGAAATCAGAAACAAAATGAAAAACAATCTACGGAATGGGAGGAAACATTTGCAAATGGTGTGAATAACAAAGGATTAATCTCCAAAATATACAAACAGCTCATACAACTCAATAACAAAAAAAAAAACAAAGAATGCAATAAAAAACTGAGCAGAAGACCTAAATAAACATCTTTCCAAAGAAAACATAGAGATGGCTCATAAGCATATAAAATGATGTTCAACATCACTAATAATGAGAAATTCAAGTCAAAACTACAACGATGTACCACCTCACAATAGTCAGAATGGTTATCATTAAAATGTCAATAACAAATGCTAGAGAGGGCATGAAAAAAATGGGACACCCCCCACCTCATACTGTTAATGGGACTATAAATTTGTGAAACCATTATGGAATAGAGTAGTTACATTAAAAACTGAAAATAGAACTATTATGTTGCTATTGTTCATTTACTTAGTCATGTCCAACTCTTTGCCACCCCTTGGACTATAGCACTCCAGAGTTCCTTGTTCTTCACTATCTCCCAGAGTTTGCTCAAACTCATGTTCATTGAGTCGATGATGCCATCAAACCATCTCATCCTCTGTTATCCCCTTCTCTTCCTGCCTTCAATCTTTGCCAGCATCGAGGTCTTTCCAAATCAGTCAGTTCTTCAAATCAGGTGGCCAAATTATTGAAGCTTCAGCATAAGTCCTTCCAATGAATATTCAGAGTTGATTGGTTTGATCTCCAAACTGTTCAAGGGACTCTCAAGAGTCTTCTCCAACACCACAGTTCAAAAGCATCAACACTGTGGTGCTCAGCCTTCTTTACAGTAGAACTCTCACATCCACACATGAATACTGGAAAACCATAGCCTTCACTATTTGGAGGTTGGTTGGTAATGTGATGTCTCTGCTTTTCAATACACTGTCTAGGTTTGTTATAGCTTTTCTTTCAAGGAACAAGTGTCTTAATTTCATGGCTAAAGTCACTGTCTGCAGTCATTTTGGAGCCCTCCAAAAAGAAGAGACATTACTTTACCAACAAAGTTTAATCTAATCAAGACTATGGTTTTTCCGGTGGTCATGTATGGATGTGAGAGTTGCACTGTGAAGAAAGCTGAGTGCTGAATAATTGATGCTTTTGAACTGTGGTGTTGGAGAAGACTCTTGAGAGTCCCTTGGACTGCAAGGAGATCCAGCCAGTCCATTCTAAAGGAGATCAGCTCTGGGTGTTCTTTGGAAGGAATGATGCTGAAGCTGAAACTCCAGTACTTTGGCCACATCATGTGAAGGGTTGACTCATTGGAAAATACTCTGATGCTGGGAGGGACTGGGGGAAGGAGGAAAAGGGGACGACAGATGATGAGATGACTGGATGGCATCACTGACTTGATGGACATGAGTGTGAGTGAACTCCGGGAGTTGGTGATGCACAGGGAAGCCTGGTGTGCTGCGATTCATAGGGTTGCAAAGGGTCGGACATGAGTGAGTGACTGAACTGAACTGAAAATAAAGTCTCATTGCTTCCATTGTTTCCCCATCTATTTCTTATGGAGTGATAGGACCGGATGCCATTCAGTTCAGTTCAGTTTAGATACTCAGTCATGTCCAACTCTTTGCTACCCCATGGACTGCAGCACACCAGGCCTCCCTGTTCATCATCAACTCCCAGAGTTTAGTCAAACTCATGCCCATTTAGTCAGTGATGCCATCCAACCATCTCATCTTCAGTCGACCCCTTCTCCTCCCGCCCTCAGTCTTTCCCAGCATCAGGGTCTTTTCAAATGAGTCAGCTCTTCACATCAGATGGCCAAAGTACTGGAGTTTCAGCTTCAACATCAGTCCTTCCAATGAATATTCAGGACTGATTTCTTTTAGGATGGACTGGTTGGATCTCCTTGAACTCCAAGGGACTCTCAAGAGTCTTCTCCAACACCACAGTTCAAAAGCATCAATTCTTCAGTGCTCAGCTTTCCTTAGAGTCAAACTCTCACATCCATACATGACTACTAGAAAAACCATAGCCTTGACTAGATGGACCTTTGTTGGCAAAGTATTATCTCTGCTTTTTAATATGCTGTCTAGGTTGCTCATTATCTTAATGATATCAGATTCCATTATCTTAATTTCTTCAATGCTGAAGTTTAAGCTAGCATTTTTTTTTTTTTACTCTCCTCTTTCACATGTAGTTCCTTTTTGCTTTCTGTCATGACATTGGTGTTGCAGTAGAAATTACTAGGCAGTCAGTGTAAAACTCTGAAACCTCAGGCTTGTTTTCAGTAAACATCCTGCTCCACTGTCCTGGATTCCTGGAATGTGTCTTTAGTTTGATCAATTATCAGCACTCAGATCCAAAGAAGAGCAGCAATTAAATTCTGTTCCATATGCTTGAGGGAAAAACAATGGTGATCATTAATCTTAAGACCATACATTTGGCCCATGGTAAAATGGACAGAGGGCATGAAAAAGGGCAGTGACTTAATCCAAGGATCAAAAGAAGTCATAAAGATGATGTTAAGTATCTTGACCTTTAAAGTGAATGTTTAGAAATAATGTGATTTAAAGGGTATAAAAACCTCCTTGGGGTGATTCTTTACCCCCTCTCTATGCTGAGTGTCTATGCTGAGAGCTTTGCAATTTCCTCCTCTTTAATAAATCTTATTCAGTTACTACCATGTGCTTTTGCATGTTCACGAACTCCATTCTCTGGCTGCATGGACAAGAACTCGGATTCCTGTCTCATCTTTTGGGGGCTCGTCTGGAAATCCTGAATGCCTACTCAAGGTAAGCACAGACACTCATTCTCAAATCTGTCATTCACTTCTCATTACCTAATCTAGCTGCACGGTCTCTTGAGGCACTCTATTACACAACCCTGCACGAGTTCCAAAGGCAGACAGCGTTAGTAGACAGTGGCCTTGGGTCTCGGTATTAGCCAGCAGATTGACCTGGGGTGCTGAGCAAAATCTCTGCTAGGCTGCTGCCTCAGTGAGAACCGCAGGACATCTACCATTTCTCTTTCCTAACATTTAGAGGTTTTGAGATTTTTCACTTAAGGTAGGATCATTTTGGAGTGTGTGTAAATACTACTAACCTTGTGCACTACATAGCTTGCTTTAGGGGAACTCCAGTTCAGGCACACCCAATGTTCAAGAGCACAGCAAGTCCACCAACTTAGGCTCTCACTCTGTATCTGTCTCTAGGTGGAAAGGAAGATGGAGACAGGAAGAGGACAACAGTCTAGGGTAACCGGATAATGATGCTCCAGACCAGGTGCACTCCAGAGTTGAGGGAAGCATACTTTATTGGTGTTTCTTTGCTCCCACAGTGCAAGGTGGGGACACCCTCTATCAGAAGAATCAGAGAAAAGACGAAGAGCACTGGACGCTGGTCTTTTGTCTTTCAGATGGGAGCCACCTCTTCTTGCCTTACACCCAGCTCAAAGCAGATGCCTTTGGCAAGTATACTGAAGAACTAGAAGAAGTTTGACCCTTAGACCTTGTTAAAGAAGTGTATGATCTTTTTCTGCACCAAGGCATAGCCTCAATAGGACCTATCTGATGGTGAAAAATGACCCCCTGAGGGCTCATTTGATTATAATACCATCCTCCAACTAGACCTCTTTTGTAGACCAGAAGGAAAATGGTCAGAAGTGTCATATATACAGATTTTGTCTTGAGAGAGACAACCCTCTTATCCAGGAGTTGTGGGCTTGCTACTTCCATGCTGCCTATAACTTCCTCCAAGTCCTCAGGTCCAAACTGTCGCCCTTAACCAGAGCTGCCCAAACCTAGCCCGCAGGAGCCTCCACAATCTCTGGTAATGCCTTGGGTACCAGCAGCAGCTCCTACCCCAGTGGCTCCTAACCCAACACTGGTGATCTCTAGGCTGTATCCTCCCCTCCTTCCATTACAAGAAGCTCCTAATGGGGACTTGGGAGCCACAGGAGTCCATGTTTCTTTCCCCCTTCGAGATTTAAGGCAAATTAAATTAGACCTAGGAAGCTTTACTGAAGATCCTGACAATTATATAAGTGTTTTCCAGGGTCTAAACCAGTCTTTGAAATGGCACGGAAAGATATTATGCTAATCCTGACTAACGCCCTTACTGACAATGAAAGAAGTAGTAATTAAAAATGCCCCAGGGATGGGGTGATGAATGGTATGCTATTGGCATGCAGGGGAGATGTGACAGTGAGTCAGCATGGTTACCTACCGGGCTCCAGGCAGTGCCCATAGCCGATCCTAACTGGGCACATGACAAAGACAGTGATGACTGGAAGAGAGTTCACTTTATCACTAGCATTAAGGAAGGCTTAAAAAAATCACGGGCTACTCCAAACTATCTGGAGTGACTCAGGAAAAGGAGGAAATTCACACAGCTTTTCTCGAAAGGCTCAGGGAGGCACTGAGAAAGCACACTAATTTGCATCCAGATGCCTCAAACTTATTCTTAAAGACAAATTTATTAGTCAGTCTGTTCCAGATATTCAGAGGAAAGTCCAAAAACTGGCCTTTGGCCCCCATATAGATTTAGAGGGCCTCGTTTAAGGAAAGAAATATTGCTCAAAATAGTCTGGAGTCAAAACTCCCTCCCAGGTCCTCCTCACCATTCTATGCAAAACAAAGAACTCTGACCTGAAGAAAAAAAATGGACAATAAGGTTGATCACACCCAGCTCCTAGCTGGTCCCAGCTGGTCTCCAGAATTCCTTGCCCCAGCCGTTTATGAAATAACTACTCCGAACACTTCCCTGGCTTCCCTGTGGCTCAGACAGTAAAGTGTCTGCCTACAATGCAGGAGACCTGGGTTCAATCCCTGGGTCGGGAAGATCTCCTGGAGAAGGAAATGGCAACCCACTCCAGTATTCTTGCCTGGAAAATCCCATGGACAGAGGAGCCTGGTAGGGCTACAGTCCATGGGGTCACAAAGAGTTGGACATGACTGAGAGACTTCACTCACTCCAAACAACCTTGGAGAAGAACAGGCCCCCTTAACAGTAGATGTCCACATATATGCCTATATATACTTACTCTTTTCTTGGGTTAGTGCAGCAGCTCACTAATCTGATGCTGCCCCTTCTTGCCTCATTAAAGGTGAATCCGTTCCGTTAAGTGCCGGTCTCCTTCTTTTTCTGAACCTCGCCTCCTCTGACTCCCTTACCCTACACTGGTAAGAGCTGCCACATCAGTACTCCTAAACAGAAATCAGGAAGAACCTAAAGAAAAAGAGAATAGAGATAAGAGAAAGGCCGAAGCTCTCATTATGGCCCTACAGGGAGTTAACTTTAGGGCTACAAATGTGGGAGGACACAAGCAAAAACCTGGAGTCTGTTTTTGTTGTGGCAAGAATGGACACTTTAAGGGACAATGCCCCCAAGGCAAGCAGAGGCCACCACCAAGGCCCTGCCCCACTTGCAAGGGAGATCACTGGAAGAGTAATATCCCCAGGGACGTAGGTTTCAGGGGTCAGAAACTCAGACACAAGATCAAGATTCACGGGGCCCAGGGCTTCCCACTTTGGCTTCTGTCCTCATTACCACAAAGGAGCCTCAGGTGACTCTAACTAGAGCAGGCCATCCTGTTAAATTCCTACTGGATACCGGAGCCACTTTCTCAACCCTCCTGTGTAATCCGGGTCCTCCTTCTACTAAGTCAGCTACTAAAGGTGGCATTTCTGGAAAGCCAATTACAAAATTCTTTACACAACAGTTGAGTTGTAACCGGGATTCTCTTCTTTTTTCTCATGTGTATATGTGCATGTGCTCAGTCGTGTCCACCTCTTGGACTCTATGACCCCTTGGACTGCAGCCCGCCAGACTCCTCTGTCCAAGGGATTTTCCAGGCAAGAATACAGGAGGGGGTTGCCATTTCCTCCTCCAGGGCATCTCCCCTACTCAGGGATCGAACTTGCATCTTTGCAACTGCCTGCATTAGCAGGCTGATTCTTTTCTACTGCACCACCTGGGTATCCCAAGTGAGCACAGGGCGCCTGGTGTGCAGGCGTGGGGTGAAGGGCAGTGGCAGCAAAACTCCACGAGGTGAAGAAGCGGGAGGGCGATCACCCGAGGCCAGGTGATCCGCTCCTCCCATGGGGAGGCCGAAGGATCCCCCATGCTCCATCCACGAGGGATGCAGCATCCTTCCCCAAAGTTCTGATGGGGAGACCCTCCTCGAGGGCCCGGTGGGCCGGAAGTGGGGCTACGGACACCAGCCGGGCACATCAGGGACAGCCGTGGCACCCTCACTTCCACCCCCCCCCCCCAGGGGTGGTGGTACAGGCATGGCACTCCACTCCAGTACTCTTGCCTGGAAAACCCCATGGACGGAGGAGCCTGGTAGGCTGCAGTCCATGGGGTCCCTAAGAGTTGGACACAACTGAGCAATTTCCCTTTCACTTTTCACTTTCATGCATTGGAGAAGGAAATGGCAACCCACTCCAGTGTTCTTGCCTGGAGAATCCCAGGGACGGGGGAGCCTGGTGGGCTGCCGTCTATGGGGTCGCACAGAGTCAGACTCTACTGAAGTGACTTAGCAGCAGCAAGCCGGTGACCTGCGCACACTTGGACGAGGGCACCGCAGGGGGTGTCTCGCCGGGGGCTCAGGCGCTCTTCCTGGTCCAGCACGCGACAACATCAGCAGACAGAAGGAGGCAAAGGGCAATGGAGACTGGGGAAGGCAGGCCAGGGAAGCGAGACGCACCAGGGCGCAGCCCCAGGGATCAGAGGACAGGACGGACGAGGCACCAATGAAGTGCTGCCACGTAGGCCCACGTGGCATAGACATGGAAGAGGCATAGAACCAACAGTGGAGGTGGGGTGGCCGCCAGCTAATGTGAGGGGCCCGGAAGTCATTCTGAATGACCCGGAGGCGAAGCTGCTTCTGCCTCAGGACACGGAATCTCACCGCAAGAAGCCTCCAGCGCAGGAGCGGTCCCCTGGCACCCAGGATGTCTATTGACCTTCCTGGCCCCCATGGAGCCCCCGTATCGGGGCTTGCGCCCACCACCGCCAACACCCAGAGCCACAAATGGCCCAGGAGAGCACTTTCCCGCCGTGTACCGGTGCCTCTACGGCCCTCACATGCAACTTGCTGTGCCCAGCTTCCCTCCTCGGGGACCGAGGGCACTTCTGTGCCCGGAGACACCACCAGCCATGGAGGCCAGGGAAGGACACCACATGAGGCAAGACCGGTTAGGTCCTAAACAGGGTAAGGGGGCACTGGGCGGTCACCTGTGTCGGGTGGGCCGGGAGCGGGGAAAAGCTGGAAGTGACGGGGAAGAGCAACAAACACGCACAGGGAGGGCCGGGGGACAGGAGCACGTGCGCTGTCTGGTGATCAGAAAGACTGAGTCACGGCCGGCCACCTAGTTTTCAAGTAGGAATATTGCTATTTTTAAACAAAAACACGTCCACACCTGTTAAAGGATTTTGAGAGGCAGGTTGGAACCGCTCACCCTTATATATACTATCAGCTGACTGAGTAGAATGATTTGAATTTGTTTCATGAATATAAAGATATTTTGCTGCTTTGTTTTCCTAACGTATACTACAGATTTACACTCCAAATAGTAACAGAGATGAATTTCAGGTGTTTAATACATTCATCACCTTTTGGTAATTTTTTTTCTTTTTTGTTTTATTCATCCTGTTGAGTATGTAATGGGTCCTAATTTTCTTAAATACATATTTTTCCTGATGACTAATGGTATTATGCAAGTAAGCTTTTGGGTCATCACGTTCTTTTGCCAACTTTTGTTGGGTTATTTGCCTTATTAGTACATTAAACTTCTTTATAATTGGGACCATGAGTCTTTTCTTAGAATAATATATATTTCAAATAACTTTATTCATACTTTGTTCTGTGTATTTACTCAGAAAATGCATTTGGTAAGCAGAAGTTCTTATTCATAATATATTTCAGTTCCTTATATTTTCCTGTGTAGTTATTACTTTTCAAATCCTGGATAAGAAAAAATTCCTACTCCAAAATTTTGAAAATGTTTCCTTATGCTTTATCTTCTAAGAGACAATTCTATTATTGTTTGCACTTATATCTAAAATCTATCTAGAATATATTTATGTGTTTAGTGTGAGGTTGCTGTTGTTTAGTCACTAAGTCCAACTCTTTGTGACCCCATGGACTATAGCCCTCCAACCTCCTCTGTCCATGTAATTTTCCAGGCAAGAATACTGGAATGGGTTGCCATTTCCTCCTCCAAGGGATCTTCCCAACCCAGAAATAGAACCTGTGTCCCCTGTCTCCTGCTTGGCAGGTGGATCATTACCACTGAGCCACCTGGGAAGCCCTTAGTATGAGGTAGGTGGTTACATTATTATTATTTTTCCTGTGTACTTATTTAAACAAACTCATTCAATTTCTTAAAAATAGTACAATTTCCTCTCACTTCACTGCAGTGGAACATTTCTTACACATAACATAACTTTGTAAAGTATTAATGTATCTTTGTCTGGCTTCTGTTTTACTGGCCATTTTTTTTCTTCCTATTTTTACACTAATGCTTCACAATCTTATTTACCAGTGGTTTATAAGAGCCTTGATATCTGGTGGTAAATGATGATGATACCAGCAATTGATGTACCGGGCTCCTCTGTCCCTGGGATTCTCCATGCAAGAACACTGGAGTGGGTTGCCATTTCCTTCTCTAATGCATGAAAGTGAAAAGTGAAAGTGAAGTCGCTCAGTAGTGTCTGACTCTTAGCCACCCCATGGCCTGCAACCTACTAGGCTCCTCCATCCATGGGATTTTCCAGGCAAGAGTCCTGGAGTGGGGTGCCATTGCCTTCTCCAAAATTGTGTTTACTAATCTTTATAATAAAGAAACTACTTAATCAGATGGTTGTATTGATGGCTATGATGATGTATGTTAATATTTTGAAAAATACAATATTCTTTGAAAATGTATGTATGTATATACACTCTTGAGAGTCCCTTGAACTCTCAAGATCTTGAGAGCTCAAGGAGATCCAACTAATCCATCCTAAAGGAAATCAGTCCTGAATATTCTTTGGAAGGACTGATGCTGAGGCTGAAGCTCTAATACTTTGGCCACCTGATGCGGAGCACCGACTAATTGGAAAAGGCCCTGATATTGGGAAGGATGGAAAGCAGGAGGAGAAGGGGACAAAAGAGGATGAGATGGTAGGATGGCATCACTGACTCGATGGACATGCGTTTGAGCAAGCTCCAGGAGTTGGTCATGGACAAGGAAGCCTCATGTGCTGCACTCCATGGGATTACAAGGAGTTAGACATGACAGATGGAGAAGACAATGGCACCCCACTCCAGTACTCTTGCCTGGAAAATCCCATGAATGGAGGAGCCTGGTAGGCTGCAGTCCATGGGGTCGCTAAGAGTCTGACACAACCGAGCGACTTCACTTTCACTTTTTGTGAAAGACACTCAGTCGTGTCTGACTCTTTGCGACCCCATGAACTGCAGCATGCTAGGCCTCCCTGTCCATCATCAACTGCCAGAGTTTACCCAAACTCATGTCCATTACACAGGCCTCTAGGGCTTCCCAGGTTGTTCAATGGTAAAGAATCAGCCTGCCAAGCAGGCTGACCCGCTTCAGTCTGTGGGTTGGGAAGATCCCTGGAGAAGGAAATGGTAACCCTCCTCAGTCTTCTTGCCTGGGAAATCTCATGGACATAGAAACCTAGGAGGCTATAGTCCATGGGATCACCAGTGAGTTGGACATGACTTAATGACAAAACAAGGAACGGAAGGGTCCTCTAATCTCCCCAAAAGAGGGAGAAGGGGTGGAAGAGAGATGGGAGGTAAGCAGGTTGACAGGAGTCTATCAAAGTTACAACTCATTCTCAGGGCCTTCTTTCCCAATCCAAACTATAAATTTCAAGTCAATGAACATTTGAAATTACATTATAATATTGCTATTCTCATGATTAAAATGGAGAACTTAAATTCAGATAGATGTGTTTTCTGCATTTCCAAGAAATTAGAGACTCTGAGCATGCCCACAGAAGACGTTCTTTGGCCTAAAACCTATAGCATGATTCCAGAAGAGTACAAGGGATAAGTTTTGTGGTTGCTGCTGTTGTTTGCCACTGAATTACATTGACTTCCACTCTCCCAGTTCTGTGCAAAATAAACCATTGCCATCCTCTAACCTAACCAAATTAGACAATGTATTCCCGATTCCAGCTTTAAGGGTCTCTTTCCTGGAATCACTTCTGTAGCATATGATTTCTATTTTGTCTCTTTTTATCCTTAATTTTTCAAGAAAACAAATTATTATATATTTGGTCATATTAATTATCATATAACTTAACATCCATGTAGTTGTGTCATTTTTCTTCTCATTACTCCTTCAAATATAAATTTAAATGTAAATATTTATGGGGTAACTCTTCTGAAGAAGAAAGTGTATGAGAAACATATATATATATATGTATATATATACACACACACACACATACATATATATATACAGATGTGTAAAGTGAAAGAAAGAAAGTGAAGTCAGTCAGTCGTGTCCAACTCTTTGCGACCATATAGACTGTAGCCTACCAGGTTTCACCGTCCATGGGATTTTCCAGGCAAGAATATAGGAGTGGGTTGCTATTTCCTTCTCCAGGAGATCTTCCCAACCGAGGCATTGAACCCAGGTCGCCCGCATTGCAGGCAGAAGCTTTATCGTCTGAGCCACCAGGGATAGACAGATGTGTATATATATGTGTATATTCACACACACAAATATATGAATTATCCCCTCATATTTGAAGGTGATCTAGTTGATAAAAATTTTGATCCTAGCATTCTTTTTTTGTGATTTTTTAAAAAGTTTCATTGGAATGTGGTTGCTTTTCAATGCTGTGTTAGTTTGTAATGTATAGCAATGTGAATCAGCATACTTATATATACATCCCCTCCCTTTTGTACTTCCTTGTTATTCAGCTCATCACAGAGCATTAAGTAGAGTTCCCTTTGCTGTAACATTCTCATTAGTGATGTTTTTAAAATACATAAAATATTGCATTATATAACTACTGAGCAGTCTGATGGCTAGCCTGATCCTTGTCAGAGTCTCAGATGCAGTCCTTGGGAATATCAGCCTGTTGTGTAAATTTGTGGGTGGGGAAACAGTTGCAGGCAAGACCCTAACTTGTACATATCTTTTCTAGTTTATGTACAAATGAGTGCCCAATTTAAAAGACAGCTACATGATGTCGTGAAACTGATAAAGATCATTTTTAATTACTTCCATGTCCAGCTTCCCCAAAGGGCAATTCCACTGATGGGACTGGAGATATACTGAATTCATGGTGACTTAGAAGGAAAAGAAGAAGAAAGATGAATGTCCACAGATGTGTGGTTAGTTTAAACCAGTATTCATCTCTTCTGATAATGACCTGTGAACACATAGGCTAGGTGTCAAATCTTGTGAAAGAAAAAGATCACAATTAACCTGGGGAACCAGAGAGAAATAAGAGGTCAATGGAAGCATTCCACACTATTCTATTTAATGCATATTCAGTATTCACTGCAACACTGATGCTAATTTTTCCGACCTAAGAGATTCTTTTGTGAACATTTTTGTATTTAAGCGTTTATATAAAAGCAATTCTAGGGTATATACCTGGAAGTGGAGTTTTGGGATCATGTACAAGGGCATCTTAAACTTTCTCAGATATTAGCCAAATGTAATCTACAGTACCGTAAAATATTTCTATTTATATGCCAGCAGTGTGTTAGAGTTTCCTTTACATTTTTATAAAAGAATAATTTTTTAGACTATTTTAAATCCATATTAAATAGGTGTATAGTAGTATCATTGTCTGGAGAAGGCAATGGCAACCCACTCCAGTGTTCTTGCCTGGAGAATCCCAGGGACGGTGGAGCCTGGTGGGCTGCCGTCTATGGGGTTGCACAGAGTCGGACAGGACTGAAGTGACTTAGCAGCAGCAGCAGCAGTATCATTGTCCTTGTTGTTCAGTCGCTCAGTTGTGTCTGACTTTTTGCAACCCCATGGACTGCAGCACACCAGGCTTCCCTGTCCTTCACCATCTCCTGTAGCTTACTAAAACTCACGTCCATTGAGTTGATGATACCATCCAACCATCTCGTCCTCTGTTGTCCCCTTCTATTCCTGCTTTCAAACTTTCCCAGGATCAGGGTCTTTTCTAAGGAGTCAGCTCTTCACATCATGTGGCCAAAGTATTGGAGCTTCAGCTTCAGCGTCAGTCCTCCAATGAATATTCAGGACTGATTTCCTTTAGGATTGACTGACTTGATATTCTTGAAGTCTTCTCCAGTGCCACAGTTCAAAAACATCAATTCTTCAGCACTCAGCCTTAAAAATTAGTATTTTAGACTATTTTAAATCCATATTATAGGTGGACAAAGGTATCATATAATCTTTTAATTTGAATATTCCTGATCGTCAATGCGATTGATTATTCTTTTATTTGTTTTCTGACTATTTTGATTATTCTTCTGCAGATTACCTGCCAATCCAAATTTTGCATCAGTTATGCTCTTGGTCTTTTCCCTTTTTGTGTGTGCACATTTAATGTGTATCTTTGAGACTAACATTGGTGATTTAGTTACATTGCATATTTGTCATAGTATTTAAGGTCAGTTCTTTAAAAATAAATTCTTTTCTTCTGTGTGTGTGCTTAGTCACTCAGTCGAGTCTGACTCTTTGTGACCCCATGGACTGTAGCCTGCCGGGGTCCTCTGTCTATGGGGATTCTCCAAGCAAGAATACTGGAGTGGGTTGCGATGCCCTGCTCCAGGGGATCTTCCCAAACCAGGGATTGAACCCAGGTCTCCCGCACTGCAGGCAGATTCTTTACCATCTGAGCCACCAGGGAAACCAGTGTTATTTTATATTTTAAATGTATAGTAGATGGATTCCCCCTTTGTACTTCTCTCTTTTTGATTGGAATTATGTTTATTTTGGAGATTATTTAGGAAAAATAATTTCTCTTAGTGATATTGTTACTGTAGCACTTATCACCTTTATTTTTGCATGAGCACATTTTTGTTTTAAACTTCAGAGTTACTTCTGAGCAATTTAAAAGTGGTTTGTTAATATTTTATGTGTTATATTATTCTTACGATTTTTCATTTTCTGATCACTTTTTTTGAGTTTTTATATTCAGAATTTATAGAGAACTAACTTGGCATGTTTATTTAATTAATTTATTTAATAAATCTTTTTATTCCTTAACACAATCTATCTATCTATCTATCTATCTATAACCTTTTGGCCATACTAAGTGGCATGTGGAATTTTAGTTACCCAATGAGAGATCGAACCTGTGCTGCTTCAGTGGAAGCTGAGAGACCTAACCACTGGATCTCCAGGGAAATCCCTAACACCTGGCATGTTTTGAATTTGCTTATTTATTTAATTGATTTATTTTTAAAGAAGGATATTTGCTTTTCAGAATTTGTTGGTTTCTGCCAAACATCAACATGAATCAGCTATAGGTATACATATGTCCTTTCCCTCTTGAACCTCCCTCCCATCTCCCTCCCCAAACCACCCCTCTAGGTTGATACAGAGCCCCTTTTTGAGTTCCCTGAGCCATACAGCAAACTATCTATTTTACACGTGGTAATGTAAGTTTCCATGTTACTCTCTCAATATATCCCACCCTCTCCCTCCTCCCTTCTCCCCATTTCCATAAGTCTGTTCTCTATGTCTGTGTCTGCATTGCTGCTCTGAAAATAACTCCATCAGTACCATCTTTCTAGATTCCATATATATGTGTTCAGTTCAGTTCAGTCGCTCAACAGTGTCCGACTCTTTGCGACCCCATGAATTGCAGCACGCCAGGCCTCCCTGTCTATCACCAACTCCCGGAGTTCATTCAAACTCATGTCCATCAAATCGGTGATGTCATCCAGCCATCTTATCCTCTGTGGTCCCTTTCTCCTCCTGCCCCCAATACCTTCCAGCATGAGAGTCTTTTCCAATGAGTCAACTCTTCGCATGAGGTGGCCAAAGTACTGGAGTTTCATCTTTAGCATCATTCCTTCCAAAGAACACCCAGGACTGATATCTTTTAGAATGGACTGGTTGGATCTCCTTGCAGTCCGAGGGACTCTCAAGAGTCTTCTCCAACACCACAGTTCAAAAGCATCAATTCTTCGGTGCTCAGCTTTCTTCACAGTCCAACTCTCACATCCATACATGACCACTGGAAAAACCATAGCTTTGAGTAGATGAACCTTTGTTGGCAAAGTACTGTCTCTGCTTTTGAATATGCTATCTAGGTTGGTCATAACTTTTCTTCCAAGGAGTAAGCGTCTTTTAAATTCGTGGCTGCAATCACCATCTGCAGTGATTTTGGAGCCCCCCAAAATAAAGTCTGACACTATTTCCACTGTTTCCCCATCTGTTTCCCATGAACTGATGGGACCAGATGCCATGATCTTTGTTTTCTGAATGTTAAGCTTTAAGCCAACTTTTT
This sequence comes from Bos grunniens, assembly GCF_055505025.1. Classification (NCBI taxonomy): domain Eukaryota; kingdom Metazoa; phylum Chordata; class Mammalia; order Artiodactyla; family Bovidae; genus Bos; species Bos grunniens. Next base: position 74,318,916 of record NC_141180.1, on the reverse strand, counting down.
CACTCTCCTATTTCACGTTCATCAAGAGGCTTTTTAGTTCCTCTTCACTTTCTGCCATAAGGGTGGTGTCATCTGCATATCTGAGGTTATTGATATTTCTCCCGGCAATCTTGATTCCAGCTTGTGCTTCTTCCAGCCCAGCATTTCTCATGATGTACTGTGTATATAAGTTAAATAAGCAGGGTGACAGCCTTGACGTACTCCTTTTCCTCTTTGGAACCAGTCTGTTGTTCCATGTCCAGTTCTAACTGTGGCTTCCTCACCTGCATATAGGTTTCTCAAGAGGCAGGTCAGATGGCCTGGTATTCCCATCTCTTTCAGAATTTTCCACTGTTTATTGTGATCCACACAATGTTAGGATACCATGTTTATCTTTCTCTTTCTGACTTGCTTCACTCTGTAATAGGCTCTAGGTTTATTCATCTTATTAGAAGGGAGTCAAGTGTTCCTTTTATGATGGAATAATCTTCCATTTTATATATGTACCACAGCTTCTTTATCTATTCATCTGTCCATAGACATCTAGATTGGTTCCATGTTCTAGCTGTTGTAAATAGTACTCTAATAAACAGTGGGGTACATGTGTCTTTTTCAATTTTTCTAACCTGGCATGTTTTTAATAAGCTTAATTTGTGGTAAATAATAACTATAAAATAATTAATAAAATGTATTCAGAGTTTGTTTCCTTTTACAGTCCATTTTTAACTCTGATGCTATATTGAAGCATAGTTAGAAAATGAACATTTACCAGTAATTTCAAGAACTACAAAAGTATTATTAGTACTGAATCTAGATGTCTGATCTAGTGTAGTTTAATTTCTCTCTATTTTATTCCATAGTTTATTACTCATTTAGATATAAGTTATGCTTTCAGATGTAATTTTGAACATCATTTTCAGACTTATTTCAAGACTTTGAAATGTTGCTCTTTACAGATTAATTTTATCAGAAATCAATGTTTAGCTGTCAACTTCATTGGGATTTGCAAGATTGCATTTCTTATTGTTTTGTTTTAACTTTTGTTGAGAGTTCATTTTCAGCAAGAGCTTTTGGATTTTTTTTTCTCTTTTCTTCTGTTTGGTATTTTGAAATTAATTAGCTCATAAGGAATTCCAGCCTTAAGACATGTTTGAGAGAGTGATTGCTAAGTCAGACAGTCGTGTCCAACCCTTAGGGTCCCCATGAACTGTGCCCACCAGGCTGCTCTGTCCATGGAATTTTCCAGGCAAGAGTACTGGAGTGGGCTGACATTTCCTCCTCCAGGGGATCTTCCCAATCCAGGGAGATATGTTTAGTAGTACTTACTTATTTTCCCTTCTTTTATTCACTGATAGGTGTGGAAATACTGACTTCGAGTATTAAATTAACCTGAGGTCCCCATAATCCTAACAATAAATTAGCATACCAACCAAGAAGGAGTAATACTCATGTGATAGACAAATTCCCTGTTCTCGGATTTATTTCATATATGAACCCAACTGTCCTTTTTAGCTTTCTTCATGTTTATAGTTGCTCTGATTTTAAATAAAGGTCAACATCAAAGCTAGAAATAACTTTCTGTACTGTGTCAGTTGTTCGGGCTGAGTTTCAAAACTGCTTCAGAATCCAGTAGAAAAAGCAATTTTCAATTATTGGAAATAAGTACAATATACTTTGACAATATAATAGGTAGCCTAAACTGTATACAAAGGGTCATTCTATGACATATTGCCTTCAAATTTATGATTTTGAGGAACCATTGAGAATTTTTATGCAGCATTAATGACATTTTAATCTATGCTGATTTATTTAGATTAGAAAATGTTATGTTTTCTAGTTTTGTGGATAACTTCTCAATAGCATTGCTTGTGTAATCATATGTACTAGTATATATAGTATATCAGCAACTTCATTTTTTAGTTTGAACTGTTTCTGTTACATATATTTTCTTTCTTTTTTTTCTTTTGGAAAAATTACAGTGACATAAAAATTAATTTACTTAAATTTACAAAATGCGTTATAGGAAGCAGAAAACTGGTGCCTCTCACTTTGGCCTGTACAGACAGGACTGGAGATTGAAATGCTATGAGGAACTGATATTCTTTGGGAAGATTCAGCTTCAGCTTTTATCTGTCATTAGTGTTTATGTGATAAGTGTATTCAGCTATTCGTGAATTCTGATGTTTGTTCCACAGTAAAAACTACCTAGTCAAATACCTTACCTTTATGATTAAGAAAAACAAGGATCAGACTCGTGACATTTGTTACAAACTGTCACAAGTTGGAATGCATTCTTAAGATGATAAAAATTTATAAGTAAATGGATGCAGTTCTTTGACATTAAGCATTGTAAAACTGTACACTTAAGCTTAAACTGTAAAACTCCTGCCTTAACAGTTAAAAAGTATATTCAAGTTTAAGAACTGTGTTATAATGTTAACCTGATTATTTCTTACATAATACAGTGGCCTGTAGTTGGATTACTCTCATCAGATAATTCAGTTTTAAGAAAACATAATTTAGCAATGGACTGGAATATATAATGGCTGCTTGTATGTACTATTCTGCGTGAGTGCATGCTGTGTGTTTGATTGTAACACCAAGGACTGCAGCCCTCCAGGCTCCTCTGTCCGTGGATGTTTCCAGCAAGAATACTGAAGTGAGTTACCACTTCCTCCTCCAGGGGATCTTCCTGACCTAGGGATCAAACCCAATTCTCCTGTGTCTCTTGCATTGGCAGGCAGATTCTTTACCACTGACCCACCTGAGAACTTCATTCATTACTTGCAACAGTGCTGATCTACGCAAAACAAATTACACACCCTCATTATCCTAAATTAATGTCAGCCATGATGTCTCCGGAATAACAATGTTTAACTTTCTTAGGGAAATTAGGTGTGACAGCAATGCAGATTTCCCTTACCAAGCAACAAATAATAGCTTGTTTTATTTTGGTTAGGCTGTGTGACTTCAAAAAACAAAAGTTAAAAATATTCCATAAAATGATTATTTTCTACATTATATAGATGTTCTAAAATAAAAGTTTTAGTCAGTACTTTTTATGCATATCAAAAGATGGAATGTAAACAAAATTTCTACTTGAAAGTGGAAGATTAACTATATTAATTTAGATCCACAAAATTTGTTATCTAAGGGTGAATGAGTGTTATCCAATTTTTATGTTTCTTTCTATAAAAATGAGATTTCTTGTTTTAAAATCGTCTGCTCTTGGATATGTGCCTTACTCCTTTTCATAGAATTAATGTGGTTTGCATCATTTCTCAGACAGGACTCTTGGTGTCTCTTTCTTTCATCTGGACTGGTGTGAGTCCATACCTTTTGTAAGGTCTGTATGGACACAGGAATCTTATAGAAAAGTACACTCTAGTTAGCTCTGTAGAGAAAAACAAGTCATGTTCTTTCTGTCCTTCTTGGTCACATTTCTGTCTTATATCAGAAAGTTTGGGTTCATATTTGATCAAAAGAAGTGATATTTATTATGTCTTATCAGTTATTTTATTTTTTACTGTAAAAGTACATTTAATTATACTTAACAAAGTTACTTGCTCACCTATTTTCTGTATTGAAATCTAATTCTGTAATTTCTTTTGTATATTTTCCCTTGTGTACAAGAATAATAATAATTACATTTACACACATTAGATGTAGCAACTAGTTTAAACACACACACATAATTTATTCTTCACAACAGTTTTATGAAATAGATGTTATTATGTCTCAGATTAGGAAGACAAGATAGGAAAAGGATGACTAACCACTCCTAGGATACAGACAAAGTAAATGGTAAACTAAAGATTCATACTCAAACAGCCTAATTTCAGAGTTCATATTTTTTAAAATTTATTTTATATCTCACATAGCATTTTTACTAATTTCTTCATTAAAATTGTACATAACATAAAACAAAGTAATTGTGCCAAACAACTGACAATGTACTCCAGTTCAGTTCAGTTCATTTGCGCAGTCATGTCTGACTCCTTGTGACCCCATCGACTGCAGCTTGCCAGGCTTCCCTGTCCATCACCACCTCCCAGAGCTTGCTCAAGCTCATGTCCATCGAGTCGGTGATGGCAGTGGCACTGAACAACCTCTCTATCTGCCAGTAATGCTTCGAGCTCCATTAGATCTGCTGACCCATGGGACTTAAGTGGCAGAGCAGTTGCAGCTGGTGCCCCTGGGCTTCCAGTCTGCTGCAGTCTTCCTGTCTGTCTGCTACCTATAGACATTAAGCTTCAGCTCGGTGCTGAATATTCTCTGACTCATAATGAGTATTGATTGTACATGTGAGCAGAAATAGGATGTTTAAATCATTTTGCATCTTCTTCTTCTTATTATTTATTTTTCTATGCCTGTTCATCATGAGGCAAGATATTCTGACCTACCAAGGCACAAAGTCAGGCATGTGTGACAGTGCTCCATTATCAAATGGAAGTGGGAATGAAGGAGACAGGGCTTGAGCAGGGCTGAGGGAAAAGTAGCTTGTGTGAAGGAGGTAGCTCACATCTCCATGGCTCCAACTCATAGATCACATTCTTGAGCCCAATAAAGACAGTACTGTGGGATATAAAGAGACCACCCAAAGCTGACAGCTGTGGCCACGTAGTTTCTGTCTGGGGGTACCTCTAAAGGACAGGGCTGAATGGAGACTCGACCAGGAGACTTGTAACAGAGCACAGCCAAGAGCAGACCTCAGCACAGCTGTACCTGTGAGCTATTACTCTGCACCTTGTTACCAGGCAGCAAGTCCTGTTCAGCCATTTTCAATGGGCTCCTCCCCCCAAGGAAGCAACTGTCAGTGAGTGACCATTAGTGGGGACAACCAGGCAAGGTCAGCAGAGCAGGGCTTGTCACATGGACAGTGAGGTAAGAGTCAATCCTGGCCTCCCCTCCAGGGTGCTCCAGTTCATCCAGCCTCAGACCAATGGTGATCTGGGGACCCAGGGGATATATGGGGGTCTGTGTCCTGTTGACCTCCAGAGCCCTCACTGCGGCCTCTACTGGCCGCACCCAGGCCTTGAGGAGGCAGTGACCCTCTCCCCGCCTCTGCCACCTTCTGGCTGCACCATCTGCCCTGGATGCCATCTCCAAGACCTGCTCCCACACCCCCCACATGGCTGGCCTGAGGAGCCTGAGGGCCAGTTGCATTTGGCGCCTGGCTCCCTCAGCAATGACAGCTGAGCAGGGTCTGAGGACCCAGCGCTGAGGGCGCTGCCAGCTGAGCTCTGACTCTGCCAGGACTGGACCCTGGAGGATAAGTCATGCTTCAGGACCTGCCCTTTCTTGTCAGAACAGAAACTAACGAGTGTTAGCTTTCGTTATTTACGGGAACAGTTACCTGACCATGACCTGGCCTCCAGATCTAGAGCTCTGACACCAAGATGTTTAAACACCTCACCATGCTCCTGCCTCAGCTTTCTAGGAAAGGGCTTCACTGAGGGCTTTCAGGCAGTTTGAGGTTTTTAAGGCATGAGCCACTCCTGTCCTTGCAGGGCCCTCAGTACATCTTTCTGGGCTCCACACCCTGACCTTCTGTTCTTGTTTAGCCTCCCTGTAAGTTGGGCATAGGGACTTGTTTTTCAGTAAAAGGCAGAGCTTCAGTCAGGGTAATTGCCTGTTTGCTTTTGCCTATAAGGCGAAATGCCAAATGACCAGCTCGATACCAATTCATGAAATGTGGCCAGTGGTTTGGTGGAATGATCATGGGCACAATTGTAAGATTCATGGAAAAAGAGTCTTGAAGATGGTCTGTAGGTAGATGTCTTTGGAAACAGGAAAGGAAGATATTTGTGTTCCATGTGAATTAGTAAAAAGAAAACCAACCAACCAAACAAAAAAAGAGGTACTTTAGCAATCAAGTGACTAAGACGGCTTCTACTATGAATGTCTGTGAGCATCCTGCTCAGCCACCTCTGTCTTTGCTCAATGACTCATGAACAAAGCAGTCCTGGTGACAAGGATGGGATCAGCATGAGCTTAGCAATGCTGAATTCCACCCCCAAGGCTGGCCTGGCTGTTGACTCTGTTGAGTGTCCTTATCCCAACAATGGAGACTGACCCTGAGTTCTCTGAGGTGATCAGCCAGCTACCTGGTGGCAAGCTGACTACATTAAATCCCTTTCTTTATCGAATTGGTTAACATCTTGCTTTTCCTGGAAAATACACTTGCTCAGAAAATGAATTTGCCTTCCTTGTCCACAGTGCTTCCCCCCAGACTACCATGACTGCTATATCCACCGTCATGGTTTCCCACACAGCTTTGCTTCTGAAGTAAATCGTGCAGAATTCCCTTGCTAGTGTGTTTCTACATCAGGTAGGCTGTAAGAGCTACACTCCTGTGAAACTTCAAGGAGGCTTTGAAATAACTGTTTTATAGTGCACGTACACACACATCTCCTAATGACCTAGTTACACACTCATCTTTTCACTGCTCTGTAGGAATTTTGAAGCTGCAGTGAAATTGATTTAATGAATCAGGCCTAAGCAGTCAGTTTTATTAAAAGATATATCATCTTGGGTGGGCCAAATTTAATTAATCAAAAGGCCTTTAAAAGAGGGTGTGTGCGTGTTAGTCCCTAAGACATGTCTGAGTCTTTTGTGACCCCATGAATGAAAGCCCACCAGGCTCCTCTGTTCATGGGGTTTCCCAGCCAAGAATCCTGAAGCAGATTGCTATTTCCTTTTCTAGGGGATCTTCCTGACGCAGGGATCAACCCAGGTCTCCTGCATTAACAGGCGGCTTCCTTAGCATTGAGCCACATTGGAAATTCTGTTAAAAAAGGATAGATCCTTTTTATATCCAAAGATTCCAGGCTTCATTTCATATAGTTTCCAGTCATGATTTTTAGCTCCTGGCTATATGCCTTGCCAAAGTTCTCTTCTTTAATCAGCCACCAGGAATGGGTGAACCAATCCCTTGTAATAAGTATTGCTTCTTTTATTGAATTTCTGTGCACAAAAGTAATTCATGTTATTAGAGATTATTTCTAACACAAGAAGCACTTTTGTTAATTACATTTCTTTATTTTTGATTATAATTTTTATAACTGATGGACCAATGTTGTCACCTGATTATTAAGTAAGCACCATAATTTATGTTAGGCATCACTCTTCCTTTTGTACAGCTTTGTGGGTTTTGACAAATGCATCATGCCACGTGTCCACCATTGTAATATTGTATAGATAGTTTTAGGACCCTAAAGACCCCTGGGCTGCACTTATTCTTCTCTCTCTCTCCTCCCCTTCCACCAAACTCTTCCACCAAACTTCTGGCAATCCCTGATCTTTTCAACACCTGTAGAGCTTTGCCTTTTCCAGAATGTCATAGAAGTAAAAGCATCCCTTTTTATTCAGGATTTTGAGAATGACTTCTCTCACTTAGTAATAGCTCTTTAAACCTTCTCCATTTCTTTCAAGGCTCAGTTACTCATTCCTTTACTTACCAAATAATAATCTATTGTATGAATGCATCACAGTTTATTCACTTACTGAAGGACAACTTGATTACTTCTAATTTTTGGCAATTATGAATAAAGTTGCTCTGAACATCTGTGTGGAAGCTTTCATGTTTTCAGTGCATTTGGATAATTAACTAGGAGTGTGATTGCTGTATTACATGATAGGTAGCCTATATTTAGCTTCATAAGAAGCCCATAAAGTGCTTGTACCATTTTACATTCCAACAACAGTTAATAAATTGAGTTCCTGTTGCTCTGTATCTTCACCAATATATGGGATTTTCTGTTTATTGGAGTTTAGCCACTCTGATAATTGTCATAGTGGTATCTGCTTTTAAAAGAAATGAATTTATCATTCGTTCTTACTTTACTTTAGACCTTATTTTTGTATTTAGTATTGTAGCTATAGTGTAGTACCTGAAAACTTTAATCCTAGAACCTGGTTTCTTAGGTTCAAATTCTAACTCTACCTTTTACTCCTTGGTGACATTAGGTTAGCTGTTTAACATGTGTTTCAGTAACTTTATGGGTTTCCACTGTAAAGAGCTCAGATGCTAAAGAATCCACCTGCAGTGTACAAGACCTGGGTTTGTACCCTGGATCTGGAAGATCCCCTGGAGAAGGGAATGGCAACCCACTCCAGTGTTCTTTGGTGAATCCAGTATACAGAGGTTTTAGTCCATGGGGTCAGCGAAGAGTTGGACAGCAATAAGTGACTTTCACTTTTTTCAGTAGCCTTAATAATAAGATATACCTCACAGAGTTGTTACAATAATTAGGCTTAGATTATTCTGGAACATATAAATAGCAATGAGTATCTGGCCTGTACTAAACTCTTTTATTATTTAATTGTATAAAATAACTTCATTTTTTGTTAAGAGGAAGCCATTTAGAATGTAAATAATTCCAAATATAGACAGAATATTGGTAATTATATTAATTTTAATTGTAAGGAAAACTTTCACATAATGATAACATTCCTCCATTGCTGCAGTATTACCATATACAGCTATCACTACACTATTTAAATTGTAATTCAGTAACTTCACAGTTGTAGGTCCCCCCACTACTTTGTAATTTTGTTTGATCATGGCTTTGACTTGATGAAACTGAGTTCAATATAATAAATGAAATTGCAAGTTCAAGGTTTTGATCCTGTATTTATTGTTAAATTCTAGTAATCAGAATCCAACAACACATTATAAAGATCATACACCATGACCAAGTGGGCTTTATCCCAGGGATGCAAGGATTCTTCACTATCTGCAAATCAATCAATATAATACACCACATTAACAAATTGAAAAATAAAAGCCATATGATTATTTTAATAGATGCAGAGAAAGCCTTTGATAAAATTTAACATCCATTTATGATAAAAACTCTCCAGAAAGCAGGAATAGAAGGAACATACCTCAACATAATAAAAGCTATATATGACAAACCCACAGCAAACATCCTCAATGGTGAAAAATTGAAAGCCTTTCCCCTAAGGTCAGGAAAAAGACAAGGTTGCCCACTCTCACCACTACTATTCAACATAGTTTTGGAAGTTTTGGCCACAGCAATCAGAGCAGAAAAAGAAATAAAAGGAATCCAAATTGGAAAAGAAGAAGTAAAACTCTCACTGTTTGCAGATGACATGATCCTCTACATAGGAAACCCTAAAGACTCCACCAGAAAATTACTAGAGCTAGTCAATGAATATAGTAAAGTTGCAGGATATAAAATCAACACACAGAAATCCCTTGCATTCCTATGCACTAATAATGAGAAAATAGAGAAATTAAGGAAACAATTCCATTCACCATTGCAATGAAAAGAATAAAATACTTAGGAATATATCTACCTAAAGAAACTAAAGACCTATGTATAGAAAACTATAAAACACTGATGAAAGAAAGCAAAGAGGAAACTAGTAGATGGAGAAATATACCATGCTCATGGATCGGAAGAATCAATATAGTGAAATGAGTATACTACCCAAAGCAATCTATAGATTCAATGCAATCCCTATCAAGCTACCAACGGTATTTTTCACAGAGCTAGAACAAATAATTTCACAATTTGTATGGAAATACAAAAAACCTCGAATAGCCAAAGCAATCTTGAGAAAGAAGAATGGAACTGGAGGAATCAACCTGCCTGACTTCAGGCTCTACAACAAAGCCACAGTCATCAAGACAGTATGGTACTGGCACAAAGACAGAAATATAGATCAATGGAACAAAATAGAAAGCCCAGAGATAAACCCACACACCTATGGACACCTTATCTTTGACAAAGGAGGCAAGAATATACAGTGGAGAAAAGACAGTCTCTTTAACAAGTGGTGCTGGGAAAACTGGTCAACCACTTGTAAAATAATGAAACTGGAACACTTTCTAACACCATACACAAAAAAATAAACTCAAAATGGATTAAAGATCTAAACATAAGACCAGAAACTATAAAAATCTTAGAGGAGAACATAAGCAAAGTGCTCTCTGACATACATCACAACAGGATCCTCTATGACCCACCTCTCAGAATATTGGAAATAAAAGCAAAAATAAATGGGATCTAATTAAATTTAAAGCTTCTGCACGACAAAAGAAACTATAAGCAAGGTGAAAAGACAGCCTTCAGAATGGGAGAAAATAATAGCAAATGAAGCAACTGACAAACAACTAATCTCAAAAATATACAAGCAACTCCTTCAGCTCAATTCCAGAAAAATAAACGACCCAATCAAAAAATGGGCCAAAGAACTAAATAGACATTTCTGCAAAGAAGACATACAGATGGCTAACAAACACATGAATAGATGCTCAACATCACTCATTATTAGAGAAATGCAAAGCAAAACTACAATGAGGTACCATTTCAATCCAGTCAGAATGGCTGTGATCCAAAAGTCTACAAGCAGTCAATGCTGGAGAGGGTGTGGAGAAAAAGGAACCCTCTTACACTGTTGGTGGGAATGCAAACTAGTACAGCCACTATGGAGAACAGTGTGGAGATACCTTAAAAAACTGGAAATAGAATTGCCATATGACCCAGCAATCCCATTGCTGGGCATACACACTGAAGAAACCAGAATTGAAAGAAGACACGTGTACCCCAATGTACATTGCAGCACTGTTTATAATAGCCAAGATATGGAAGCAACCTAGATGTACATCAGCAGATGAATAGATAAGAAAGCTGTGGTATATATACACAATGAAGTATTACTCAGCCATTAAAAAGAATATATTTGAATCAGTTCTAATGAGATGGATGAAACTGGAGCCTATTACACAGAGTGAAGTAAGCCAGAAAGAAAAACACCAATACAGTATACTAAAGCATATATATGGAATTTAGAAACATGGTAATGACAACCCTGTATGCAAGACAGCAAAAGAGACACTGATGTATAGAACAGTGTTTTGAACTCTGTGGGAGAGGGAGGGGGGGATGATTTGGGAGAATGGCATTAAAACATGTATAATATCATATAAGAAATGAATCGCCAGTCCAGGTTCGATTTAGGATACAGGAAGCTTGGGGCTGGTGCACTGGGATGACCCAGAGGGATGGGATGGGAAGGGAGGTGGGAGGGGGGTTCAGGATGGGGAACACGTGTACACCCGTGGCAGATGCATGTTGATGTATGGCAAAACCAATACAATATTGTAGTAAAAAATAAACAGGTTAAGTTAAAAAAAAATTAAAAATAGCAATCAGTGAGGCAGAAAAACAACGAGAAGATGGTTCCCAGGATGCTAGTGAAATAATATTCTCATAAAAAAGTAAAGTATATATTTTAAAATGCATACAAAATGTTGAATATGTATGAAACCAAATGTTAACAGTAGTTTTAATGCAGGGGATGTGTCAGTGATTTAATTTGGGGTTTTTTGTTTCTATTTGCCAAAAATGTGCAATAAATTCACAATACTATTGTAATATGAAATGAGAAATATAAAAATAGTTTTGTAAAGATCAGACCCTTTATTGATCTTTTGTAAAATCGATGCATGATACAGGATGCTTGGGGCTGGTGCACCTGGGATGACCCAGAGGAATGGTATGGGGAGGGAGATGGGAGGGGGGGCTCAGGATGGGGAACACGTGTATACCCATGGCAGATTCATGTTGATGTATGGCAAAACCAATACAATATTGTAAAATAATTGTCCTCCAATTAAATTAAAATATAAAAAAAACAATTCAATAAAATGAATTCTTAAAATTTCCACTCTCTCTGGAAGATGCCATAGCTAAGCACCTTAATTTCAATATATAAGAAGATTGTTATTGGTACTCTGATTCATCTACCACAACTGAATAGCCTGTGGCCTGACCCTAAGAGGGCACAAAGTTCAGAGACTTAATTATTACAAAAGTATGTCTTCTGTTTTAATTTTCTAATGGAGAGTAACTCTAAGACCCTTATGCAGGGAACTGACTTATGTTTCATGGCCTTGAAAAATGTTGCCACCTCAGTTAAATTAAGGGTCTACAGCTTTGACCATTTTGGGAGAACTGTCAGTAGTTATATGTCGTAAATGTGGCCATTTTCATATGAGCATTGTTAAGACATTACAGGACTTCCTCAGTGGTCCAATGGTTAGGACTCTGAACTTTCACTGCCCAGGCCCAGGATTCAATCCTTGGTCAAGCAACTAAGACCCTGCAAGCCACAAGGTGTGGCAAAAAAATAAAATAAAAATAAAAAAATAACCCCACCTCCCTTCTGAAACATTGTTAAACCTCAGAACTAAGTTGTGCTTGTCACAGACATCATATTTAGGAGTTTTTCCATCACATCAAAATTTTCATTTACACTACCAAATTTTAGAGCTAATGGATTTTGTACTATATACATATTTACTACATATATAGGTTTACTATATATAAGTATCATAAATGCTTAACTTTTTCATAGAATTTGTCCTGTGAATTTTTAGCCTTATCATGACACTGAGTAATGCTGTGTGTCTTCAATAATGTTATTTTTGGTTGTGGAATGTGGGGCATAATTTTTCTCCCACATTCAAGAGATAACCCCTTATAAACTCTCCGTTCCTAAAATGTTTTAATGAACAGAGGATATTTTTCAATTCCTATGCAATTAGATTTTATAGAATAGTTATATTTTTCATATTGGTATTTTATAAATCTGGGGAATTTCCAACTATTCTGAGGAATACCATTGGAAAAAAAACAAAAAAAAAAAAAATCAAATAATACTTCCCTGTACTACTTTGGGTTCTTATCTTGGCAGTGAAAAGCACATTTCTAAGAAAAGTTAATTTCAACAACAGTAATATCTTTAAGGTAAATATTTCCCTTATACTTGCCTATCATACAACCATACAAAAACTAGATAGATTAAAAAAAAAGTCAGAATTTTTTATCTGATTGGTCAGAGCCAAAGGACCAGTGATTCTTTTTTAATATTAAACTAATATATAAAATAGAGTGAAACATTCTTTTGTAGTTTGTAAGTCAACGCCATCTCATAAATGATATTATATTTATCATATTAAATTTTATTTTTTATGATACACTTTCCAGTTTATTTATTTAATCTTTAAATTTATTTACTTTAATTGGAGGCTAATTAACTTTCCAATATTGTAGTGATTTTGTCATACATTGACATGAATCAGCCATAGGTTTACATGTGTTCCCCATCCTGAACCCCCCCTCCCACTTCCCTCCCCATCCCATCCCTCTGGGTCATCCCAGTGCACCAGCCCTGAACACCCTGTCTCATGCATAGACCTGGACTGGTGGTCTATTTCACATACAATAATATACATGTTGCAGTGCTATTCTCTCAGATCATCCCACTCTCACCTTCTCCCACAGAGTCCAAAAGACTGTTCTATACATCTGTGTCTGTTTTGCTGTCTCGCATATAGGGTTATCATTACCATCTTTCTAAATTCCATATGTATGCATTAGTATACTGTATTGGTGTTTTTCATTCTGGCTGACTTCACTCTGTATAATAGGCTCCAGTTTCATCCACCTCATTAGGACTGATTCCAATGTATTCTTTTTAATGGCTGAGTAATATTCCATTGTGTACATGTACCACTGCTTTTTTATCCACTCGTCTGCTGATGGACATCTGGTTTGCTTCAATGTCCTGGCTATTATAAACAGTGCTGCGATGAACATTGGGGTACACATGTCTCTTTCAATTCTGATTTTCTTGATGTGTATGCCCAGCAGTGGGATTGCTGGGTCATATGGCAATTCTATTTCCAGTTTTTTAAGGAATCTCCACGCTGCTCTCCATAGTGGTATACTAGTTTGTATTCCCACCAACAGTCTAAGAGGGTTCCTTTTTCTCCACACCCTTTCCAGCATTTATTGTCTGTAGATTTCTGGATAGCAGCCACTCTGACCAGCATGAGATGGTACTTCATTGTGGTTTTGATTTGCATTTTTCTGATAATGAGTGATGTTGAGCATCCTTTCATGTGTTTGTTAGTCATCTGTGTGTCTTCTTTGGAGAACTGTTTAGTTCTTTTGCCGATTTTTTGATTGGGTCATTTATTTTTCTGGAATTGAGCTGAAGGAGTTGCTTGTATATTTTTGAGATTAATTGTCAGTTGCTTTGTTTGCTATTATTTTCTCCCATTCTGAAGTCTGTCTTTCCACTTTGTTTATAGGTTCCTTCATTGTACAAAAGCTTTTAAGTTTAATTAGGTCCCATTTGTTTATTTTTGCTTTTATTTCCATTAGTCTGGGAGGTGGGTCATAGAGGATCCTGCTATGATTTATGTTGGAGAGTGTTTTGCCTGTGTTTTCCTCTAGTTTCTGGTCTTAACGTTTAGATCTTTAATCCATTTTGAGTTTATTTTTGTGTATGGTATTAGAAAGTGTTCTAGTTTCATCCTTTTACAAGTGGTTGACCAGTTTTCCCAGCACCACTTGTTAAAAAGAGATTGTCTTTTGTCCATTGTATATTCTTGCCTCTTTTGTCAAAGATAAGGTGTCCATATGTGCGTGGATTTATCTCTGGACTTTCTATTTTGTTCCATTGATCTATATTTCTGTTAAATTTTCAAACCCTTTTTTCAAACAATATTGAAAACAGATTAAGAAAAATTACCAACACCTTTTTGGATATTTTCTTTTTTTAAAAGATAGCGAAAGGTGGTTTGTTTTTTTTTTAATAAATTGTGTACAATTTAGAAATACTTTTCATATGCACTATTCTTGGACATTTTCTTACAATGGTAAATATTCAGAGCACTTCACGATATTCCACAATGACATTTTTAAGTTTATTTTCCATTCTATTCTGATCTATTGTGTATATCTGTTTTTGTGCACATTAAGGAAAATGTCAAAGCGGTTTAGTAGTACATTTTCATTACAAAAGGTAAGCTTCCATAAAGGAACGACTGTGAAAAAGATCAAACAGTGTCAATTTTCTGTTTTATTGCCCTCTAAAGCAACTTGTGGGCTTAAATAATTGCAATTTTGACCTCTATTGCAAATGATCAGTCAGCAGAGACATATTAAAAACTCTTAATATAACTGACAAAAGAAGATATAATTGGGCAACAAAATGGCCAGAGATTGATCTTAGTTTTTAAAATCTTTATTTGCTCAATGACAGATATAAGTCTTGGGGATGAACTCGGCAGGCAGAGAAGATGTCTAAAGCAAAGGCGCCCCTGTGTGGATGTGCCTGCCAGGAACAGTGAGGAAGTCAAGGAAGTGGACATAAACTGAGGTGTTAGGTGGTGAATTTGGAGAAGTCAACAAGAACATGGATGGCCTAACCTGAATTACTCTGTGTGTGTGTGTGTTTAGATCTGTTTAATCAGAAAGGGGTTAGGAAAAGTAGCAAGGTATGTATCTGTGTGTGATCTTATTCTTCCCTACTAACAGTGCTAAGGAGAAGGCAATGGCAACCCACTCCAGTACTCTTGCCTGGGAAATCCCATGGACAGAGGAGCCTGGTAGGCTACAGTCCATGGGGTCGCGAAGGATCCGACATGACTGAGCGACTTCACTTTCACTTTTCACTTTCATGCACTGTAGAAGAAAATGGCAACCCACTTCAATATTGTTGGCTGGAGAATCCCAGGGACGGCAGCCTGGTGGGCTGCCGTCTATGGGATCGCACAGAGTTGGGCACGACTGACATGACTTAGCAACAGCAGCTTAGCAGCAGTAGCTTAGCAGCAGTAACAGTGCTAAATTCTTTATCTGATTCTTGGAGTTGCCTGAGAGCTCAGTTGGTAAAGAAACCACCAGCAATGCAGGAGACCCCAGTTGCATTCCTGGGTTGGGAAGATCTGCTGGAGAAGGGATAGGCTACCCACCCCTGTATTCTTGGACTTCCCTTGTGGCCAATTTGGTAAAGAATCTGCCTGCAATGTGGGAAACGTGGGTTCAGTCCCTGGGTTGGGAACATCCCCTGGTGAAGGGAAAGGCTACACACTCCAGTATTCTGGCCTAGAGAATTCCATGGTCTGTATAGTCCATAGGGTGACAAAGAGTCTGACATCAATGAGCCACTTTCACTTTCACTTTTGATTTCATTAAAGAACTCTCTGTGTTAGAAATTTTATTTCTCTTTTACATGTGAAGATATGGTCTTCAGATTCTTTTTTTTTTCTGCTTCCTAAACACCTCCTCTTACTACCTGCCAAAACAGTCTTTCTAGGATCCCAGGGAGGCCAATGAGAAGTGCTAAAGAATGCCTTCAAGGCAGCATGATGCAGATAGGGTGTGGAAATTGGCCCCAGATTTATCTGGGTTTGAATCCCAGTGTCGCTGCTAGTTAGCTAAATTGACACTTATTCACAGAGCTATACAAGTAGTTCAGATAATCATTGGTTTCATTGTCTATGAAATGAGTGTAATAATTTCATGTATGTAAAGATGGGCTTCTCAGATGGTACAGAGGTAAAGAATCTGCCTTTCAATGTAGAAGCAAGAGACTCAAGTTCAGCCCCTGGGCTGGGAAGATCCCCTGGAGAAGGAAATAACTGCCCACTCCAGTATTCTTGCCTGGAGAAGTCCAGGGACAGAAGAGCCTTGTGGGCTACACTCCATGGGACCGCAAAGAGGTGGACCCTACGGGCACACACACAATTAAAAAGGGAGCTAGCCTAGAATCACCAGATGTAGGTAATATCAGTTCCTTTCTTCTCCCTACCTTTAATTAGAGATAATGGGGATTGGGGAAATGGATGGAGAAAAAGAGCATGTGTGGGACTGCTCTGTGAGGCAAAGCCCCCTTGCTGGAGGAGAGTTGAGGTGTGTGGTCTGATCCTTTCTATGGTTTGTGGTTCAAGGACTTAAAAGAACTAATGCAAGGGGAGATTTGATTCAGAATTGGTGGAGGTGGAGGTGGGGTGGGTAGTCTGAAGGTTGAACTAGCAGATGTGAAATGGGAAGTGAAAGAAAGTGAGGGATTAATCATGATTATCAGCTTTTTGTCAAGAAAACACTATAAGGAGTCGATGGGACTCTGAAGTGAGGCAGATTGCAGGAGAAAAAGATCCCTTCTCTTGAGTTGCTGGCACACTTGAATATGACTCACAAGTTCCAGGCAGAAGATTTGGGAGCCCCAACACATTGGCATTTAAATAGGAAACCAAAATGCATTAATTGCTTATACAACAAGATGAAGTCATTTTCATTTTCTATTTACTTACATTGTGATACTGTAAGAATTTCTAAGGGTGTTATTCATTTCAAAATTTTTCATTTCAACAAAAACAATAATATTCTAACAGACATATTCATGAAGAATAGTATTACCAGAATGAGAGGAAAGTAAAAATAAAACAAGAAATTATTTGAGTCATATTTTGTAAATTTTATGCAAGCCAACTTTCTCTAAATGCCTTGGACTATTAACTTTTTCTCTTCTCATTTTCTTTGCCCTTATAAGTATAAGATGAACCTTGACGGGATTGAGTTTGCTGTTTAGGTGCAAAGATGTGTCTGACTCTTTGCGATCCCATGGACTGTAGCCCACCAGGCCTCTCTGTTCATGGGATATTCCAGGCAAGAATACTGGGGTGGGTTGTCTTTTCCTTCTCCAGGGGATCTTCCCAACCCAGGGATCAAAATCACATCTCCTGATTTGGCAGGTGGTTTCTTTACCTCTGAGTCACCAGGGAAACCCTGAGAATGAGTTCAATGAGTAGTTCATTGGAATTGGAAGTCACAGGAAAAACATACAAAGAGAAAATAAAATTCATAGGTATGTAAACCATTGTCTCTAGATTATTTCACTTGTTAGTCAATGCATTGTAATTATAAGCTGTATAAATAAAGTAATTTAGATTCAAAGATATTTTAGAGTCTTGTCTTAGTTTACTAGGACTGCCATCACAAAATACCACAGACCCGGTTGTTTAAAAGACCGAACACTATTCTCTCATGTTCTGGAGGCTGGGATTTAAGGTCGAGTTGGATTTTCTTGAGCAGTCCATCCTTGACTTTGAGATGACTGCCTTCTCCTTGGGTTCTCTCATGGTTTTCTCTCTGTGTAGATACAGAATTAAGACTGCAACAGAAAAGTGTCGGATGATAATATTAAGTTCAGAACACTCGCATGGCTATTCAACAATAAAACTGGGATTTTCCTTCTCCCAGACTCCACAATGCAAGCTGTGCACGTGTAGTGTTTGACATCAGAGTGAGGCCTGAGACTAGAGATAGAGGTAGGAGCATATAGTGGGAAGGGAGCAGGGGTCACTTGAACAGTCTTATGTAATGGAGATATATAAATGCTGATACTGAAATTATTGCTTACTTTGCTTTGAGTCAAATTACCTGTAGGCCATTTAAAAGTGTGTTTATTTTTTGAACTAATATTTAACTTTTATTGAAGTATAGTTGATTTGCAATGTTGTATTAATTTCAGGTATACAGCAAAGTGATTCAGTTTCATATGTACTTATATATCTTCATACGTATCTGTGGGCTTCCTTGGGCTTTCCTTCTGAAGTAAAGAATCTGCCTGCCAATGCAGGAGATGAGGATTCAAGTCCTGGGTGGGGAAGGTGCCCTGGAGAAAGAAATGATAACCACTGGTAACCACTTGTTTGGTCTCTCTCTCTATGAGCCTGCTTCACTTTTTTGTTACATTCACTAGTTTGTTGTGTTGCTGATGTTCCACACATAAGGGATATCATTCAGTATCTGTCTTTCTCTGATTTATTTCACTGAGCATAATACCTTCCAAGTCTATCCATGTTGCTACAAATGGCATATTTTAATTCTTATGAATGAGTAGTATTCTATTTGGAGAAGGCAGTGGCACCCCACTCCAGTACTCTTGCCTGGAGAATCCCATGGACAGAGGAGCCTGGTAGGCTGCAGTCCATGGGGTCACTAGGAGTCGGACACGACTGAGCGACTTCACTTTCACTTTTCACTTTCATGCATTGGAGAAGGAAATGGCAACCCACTCCAGTGTTCTTGCCTGGAGAATCCCGGGGATGGGGGAGCCTGGTGGGCTGCCGTCTATGGGGTCGCACAGAGTCGGACACAACTGAAGCGACTTAGCAGCAGCAGCAGCAGCAGCAGTATTCTATTGTATGTCTGTGAATATATATGTGTGTGTGTGTATATATATATATATACACACATATGTGAATATATACACACACACACATAACATCTTCTTTATCCATTCACTGGCTGCTGGATACTTAGGTTACTTTCATATCTTGGCAGCTGTGAATAATACTGCTTTGAACAGTGGGCTTCATGTACGTTTTTGAACTAGTGGTTTTGGTTTTCTTCAAATATATACTCAGGAGTAGAACTGCTAGATCATATGGTAGCTCTATATTTATTTTGTTGACGAACCTTTATACTGTTTTCTGTAGTGTCTGTTGCAATTTACATACCCACCAACAGTGTGGGAGGATTCACTTTTCTCAGTATCCTCACCAACATTTGTTTTTTGTATACCTCATTGTTTGTTTTTTTAATCTGCATTTCCCTGATGATTAATGATGCTGAGCATCCTTTCATGTGTTGCTATTATTTTTAAACTGATATGTACAGGTATAAATCTTAACACCTATACAATTTCTTTTATGTTTCACCCACTTAGATGTGAGTCTAGGCCCTTTCCTTTAACAAGAGTTGATACAGAGTAATGAGGGCTTACTTATCACTGACAGATGTCCTGGAAACAACACTATGTAATGTCCACAGTTAAGCCTGAAACGGCCATGAGCCACTCAGGTCAACCTCCTGCTGGAGCCATTTACCACCCACAATGAGCTCTGTGGTTCTGCCTTCTAGGAGGAAGCCCAGGCCTCGTGGGGAGGCTTCCTGAAGCTCTGCCAGCAAGCCCAGCTTCAGCTGCAGACGTGGCAGTGACGTCACCTCCAGTGGAGTCCAGCTCCTAGTGTAGTATCAACCCCAACTGGTGAGTCTCCTCTCCTGAGACCCCAACATCCTAGAGCAGAAATAGCCATCCCCAGTGCACCCTGTCTGAATTCCTCACCTTGGGACCAAAGTGGGTGTCACGTGCCATGACATGGGGCTTAGTTTATAAAAATATTTTATATTAAAAGCATCGAGAATAACACACTTGTGGAAAATTCACAAGTTACAACAGAATGTATATTAAAATCTCTTTCCTTCCTTCCGTATTCTATAGCCTTCTAGATGCTGTCTCTGGAAGTACTGTTATTTTTTCCAGACTTATTAATGGAACTATCAGATAGTGCTGACACTCTGACGTACATGTTTCTAAGAGTTGTACCTACATTTACTCATGTGCTCTTCGTTCACCATGAGTTCTCAGGTGGTAACTAGAAGGGAAATCTGCTTCATTCTGATTTCCTTCTAAAATTGGGTGTCTGAACTGCTGTCCTTTATTTCTTTTTGAATTATATTCCTCCAATATATTTGAAAATACAGTCCCTAGGGATTTGCCTGGCAGTCTAGTGGTTAGGATTCCAAAGTAAGGGGAGTGGGTTCTGGGTTCAGTCTTTAGTCAGGAACTAAGATCCCACATGCCTGGGAGCCAAAAATCCTAAAACATAAAAACTAAGCAATATTGTAACAAATTTAATACATACTTTTAAAATACTATTAAAAAATAGATTCCCTAATTCTTTTTTTAATTTTTATTCCTCAGTTTCCTTATTTATATATACACACACACAGACACACATACACACATTTTCCATCAAGCTGGGAAGCACTAAAATTGTTCATTTCAGTTCAGTTCATTCACTCAGTCATGTTCGACTCTTCGTGACCCCATGAATTGCAGCACGCCAAGCCTCCCTGTCCATCACCAACTCCCAGAGTTCACTCAGACTCACTTCCATCGAGTCAGTGATGCCATCCAGGCATCTCATCCTCTGGCATCCCCTTCTTCTCCTGCCCCCAATCCCTCCCAGCATCAGAGTCTTTTCCATTGAGTCAACTCTTCCCATGAAGTAGCCAAAGTACAGGAGTTTCAGCTTTAGTATCATTCCTTCCAAAGAAATCCCAGGGCTGATCTCCTTCAGAATGGACTGGTTGGATCTCCTTGCAGTCCAAGGGACTCTCAAGAGTCTTCTCCAACACCACAGTTCAAAAGCATCAATTCTTCGGTGCTCAGCTTTCCTCACAGTCCACACTTGGTTCATATCTCAGTTGGGTAATCCTTTTAAATAATTTGACACCATCTTAATTATTGTTTTACTTCATCAAGGACGCACTTAATCTGTTAGTTCAGATATTTGGAGGTGAGGTGAGTTGAGTCAGCAATGAAGGGCTTCCCTGGTGGCTCACACAATAAATAATCTACCTTCAATGCAAGAGACACAGGTTCAATCCCTGGGTTGGGAAGACCCCTGGAGAGGGGAATGGCTACCCACTCCAGTATTCTTGCCTGGAGAATCCCATGGACAGAGAGACTGGCTGGCTACAGTCCACTGAGATGCAAAGAGCCCAACGTGATTGTGTTACTAACACTTTCATTCTTTTTTTTTTTTTCCAGTAACGATAAGGCTTTGTACTATACCTGGCCTTCCCAGATGGCTCAGTGGTAAAGAATCTGCCTGCCAGTGCAAGAGACATGAGTTCCATCCCTGGGTTGGGATGATCCCCTGGAAATGAAATGGCAACCCACTCCAGTATTCTTGCCTTGAAAATCCCATGGACAGAGGAACCTGGTGGGCTACCAGCCATGGGGTTCCAAAGAATCAGATGTTATTGAACACAGAGGTACACACACAATACGGGATTCCATGCCTTGGGCATGGAATTTATTTGTTTTAAATGCGGCAACTTTTAATGGGGTAGTTTGTTTTAAATGGGGCAGCTTTTGGAGAAGGAAATGGCAACCCACTTCAGTATTCTTGCCTGGGATATCCCATGGACAGAGGAGCCTGGTAGGCTACAGTCCATGTGGTCGCAAAGAGTTGGACATGACTGAGTGACTTCATTTTCACTTTTTCATCTTTCTCTTAAAGTTTTCGCTTCTGTGTTTTAGGGGGCTGGTCACTTATCATTCTGTAGCCACTGTTCATGACCATGAGATTGGGGATTGATTAGGTGTTGAATTGTGACCCAGAACACACATTTAATCCTAGAGTTTTGGGTGGTCTAAAATTCTTCATGTAGAAAAACAATACACTTTTCACCTAACCTACAGCTGAAAACACAGTGAATTGTTTTTTGTTACTTGTTCAGTGAATAGCCAGGCTTTACACACAATAACAGATAAATTGTTAAATGAATTGGCAGAGATTGAGAGATAAGTAAGTCTGTACATGTAGATGTATCTGGAGAAAAGGAAGTAATATATGTAGAGGAGAGAAGGATTTACATAATTTGATAAGTATATGTATTTTACAGTAAGAATATGACATTTTGCAATTGAATTTCAATTAATGCTTTTTATTTCAACTGGAACATATTTTGAATTATTTGATCTAGAAATATCTGGTTACTTAGAAATTTTAGAAATGAATAGAAATGATATATATACAGGAATACATTTTCTTGTCAACATGTTAGCCCTGTTCCTCTTCACCCTGAGACGTTCACAAACAACTGTATTTGGGGGGCAGGCCTTTTTCTCTCATATACATTATTTTCTTAATCAGAGAGGAATCCATGTACCTAGGATTCCTTAGTTGAAAAAAAAATATTTACTTTGAAAAGCCCAGTTTGTCCATAGAAACAGAGTTTCTGGACAGTAGCAGTTGGACTCATCCTGTGCAGAGTCCAGTTCACTCTGAAAGTTCTGTGATGAATCGTCTCCACTGTAATGTGATAATGCACATTCTGCACCAGGTGTCGCTTTGTGAGCTGAGAGGTTCACATATGGTGTCAAGTGAGAAGAGCTCACCTTCAACCTTGAGACTGAAAATGGGCAACCTGAACTGTTGTTCTGGAGGGAGGTTCCTACTGATCCTCTGTAGGCTGTTTCTTCAAATGGGCTGGTTAACTATTACTGACTTGTTTTTCCTTTTTTTTTTTAACATAAATTTATTTTAATTGGAGGTTAATTACTTTACAATGTTGTATTGGTTTTGCCATACATCAACTCATTTTTTTTTCATTTCCATCACTTTACAGAGATATAAATGTATTTTATAGTTTGTTTTATTCCTTAATTTATATTTTTTGGTTCTGCTGTCAAATGGCCACCTTAAATATCTTCCTAAATTAGAAAAATGTACAATTTCCTTGTGATAGTTTTGTACACACTCTTCCATAAAAACAAAAATGGAAAGAACAGAAGCAGGAGAACCATGAGGTCTCCCCAACATTGGACATTGCACAATAAGGGAATTGCAGCTCAACAGACAGGAGGGTCATGGGTCTCTATCATTGAAAGCTGACACGCATTTTAGTGTTTCTTTTCCCCATCTGTTAGGTTATCACTGGTTAATATGCAGAAGCTGTAGCTCATTTCTTTCCTGCTCCTCTCCTTTGCTTTCCTTCATCCAGCAAAGAGAATGATTCAGTGGTAGCTCAGTCCATAATTACTAACCTCCCACATGCATACGCTCCACCTTGTGTCCCCATCAAAAAAAAAAAAAAAGAAAAATAGAACACTGAGGGATTGGTGAGCAGCCTCACCAGTGTCCTGACAGCTACTCTGTGTCTCACTACTTCCCCAGGAGGATCTGCTGGAGGAACCCCCCCCGGGGCTGGAATGAGGAACAGGGACTGAGTACCCTGAAGGTATGGTCACCTCTGTTTATCTGAAATAAGGCCGTTGCTTCACTTCTTTTATTTTATTCAGTCGAATACAATTATAGTAGTCTGACAATGTACATTATCACTGATGCATACAGTTTACTTGGTTGCTAGAATATTTAAGGTATATCAATTGTCAACACAGAGCTGATTCCAAAGGACATTTTAAAACGAAAGCATCAGTTACTACTGTATAACAGTAGGTACTTTCCTCAGCAGAAATTTTTCCTCTTGGAAAAGAATTTTGTAATTGTTGTTCAAATGGAAACAGAGATCTTACATGAAATAGGCCACCCTTTTTAACACGGGAGCCTTTCTGTTTTCTTTTGAGGCCATTGACTTAAGGAGTTTTAGTTTTCTGAGAAGAAAAATCAGAAGAGAAGACTTAGTGCAGAGAATAAAAGATGCTGACACCCTCACACTTTTTTTCTCATCTCTCATCACAGGTTTATGAAACAGCCAAAGAGATTTCTTCATATTCAGGGATATACATCCCTCTGCTCAGATACAATCTAATTGGTGAAGGTGGGGCCCTTTGCTGCATCAATTTGAGGAGGAGCCCTGATTTTTGGTTCTTACAGGTGGTGAGACCTAGAAATTGACCTCCCAGAAAAAAGTACTGGCCCAGTTCTGGCGTCTCCAGAAGCAACTGCATCATTTAGATGGTGTGGGATTGTGTGAAGGAGGGTGTTTGGAGGTGAGCATGTGTTGAAACCACATAGTATCACTGTGAATCTGCCTGTCTGTGTATATCCTCAGAAAAAAAGAGGGACATGTGCCCTCTTCAGCCTCACCTTTTCATGCCATGCCCTTCATTCACACTTGCTCATCCAGGTCTTCATCATCATCAATGACATCCCCAAAGTGAAAGTGAAAGTGAAGTAGCTCAGTTGTGTCCAACTCTTTGGACCCCATGGACTGTAGCCCACCAGGCTCCTCCATCCATGGGATTCTCCAGGCAAGAATACTGAAGTGGGTTGCCATTTCCTTCTCCAGGGGATCTTCCCAACCCAGGGATCAAACCCAGGTCTCCCAAATTGCATGCAGATGCTTTAACCTCGAGGCACCAGGAAAGAACAATGACATCTCCAAAAGCATTCCTCAAAAAGATTAACAGAGAGTTTTCTGACATCTAGAAGGAAGAGATCAGTCGGGCAGGTCCAAGCCCTTCCAGGGCAGGAAAGCAACCATATGCGGTAGCCCAGGGCAGTGCAGACTTTATGGGGCCCATTGAGCTGTGTGGGTCCAGACCTACTGACTCCAGCCTCAACTCCTGCTCAGGCCACTCACGGTGACAAAGCCAGATTCAAGGGTGCCAACCTGAGGTCAGGAGTGAGGACGATGCTAAGAAAGTGGGGGAAGAGGGCTGCAGACAGATTTCATATATTTTATATAAGGTCCCAGGAACCCAGTTGCCTATAAGAGACCTGGTCCTGCAGAATGATAATCATAAAAAGATGGAAAGAGGAGATGGGAATAGGTTACAAGGAAGAGTCTGTGGATCAGAAAAAAAGAAAAGAAAAAAAAAAAAAAACGAGATATGAAAGAAGAAATAAATGATTTCCATATTCTTGCTCTTCTTCTCTAATTCTTCGTTATCTGCCATACTGTTTTCTGGTGTTGGTGGGCAGCAGTCATGTGGAGTGGCTGTGAGAAAGTAAAAGGGCAATTTAGAGTCAGGATGTGACCAGGGGACCCTGTGCTCCTCAGAGCCTGGACTTGGGCCCCTGGTGTCCTTGTCTCCAGGGTCCTCCCAGGACCTCAGTGTTTTATGCTTCAGTGAAAAAGTGGGTCTCTGACCTCCAAAATCCTGTTGCCACCCTCAACTTGTCTACATGTGACCAGGAATGAGGCTGTGCCTCCTCCAAGTGCTCACTGTCTCCATGAGTCTCTGCCCACGACCTTGTGAGAGAGTCATTTCCTAGGCAGTTTGATAAGAAGTCTGGGTGTCCCCAAGGAGAGAGGGGTCTGGAATTCTCAAGGAAGAAAAAGGACAAGTTTTTTTTCCCTCTTTCCCTCTACATTCCTTATATAACAATAATGTGTCCTGCTTGAGGACAGTCTCTGGAAAAAACCTTTTGGCTAATCCTGTTATCTTAAAATGTAAATTATAGGAGTAGGTCTAGTGAGGTCTTTACAACTTCCAGGCATTCTTTTGATTCCCTGTCGTAACTAATTGGAGAGTATATAACTCCATTGCTAACACTAGCAAGGGGGTACTCTTTCTGCCCCCTTCTGATGTCTATGTCAGAAGCTTTTTCTATCCCTTTTAAACTTTTATAGACTCTATTGCACAAAAGCTCTGAGTGATCAAGCCTCATCTCTGGCCCTGGATTGAATTCTCAACTGGAGGCCAAGAATCCTGGTGTCTTTTCGTGGAAGGTTACTCTAATTTCACCCCAGGTGGCATCAGAGGCAAGCAAAGTTTAATGGTGAAGAGCTGGACGTCAGTCAGGGATGCCATCAGGTCTATCCCTGGTGCATCCCCACTCAATCTCGGCGGTAGAACCTGGAGGGATGAGTACGGTGCCTTCAACAGTAAGGGACCGACTAAGTCTGACCAGGAAAGAAAAGCTTGGTGTAAAGTCTGTCTACATCCCCATCTAGAGCAGGGAGGGACGCCTCTGGTAGAAAGATGGCGCTGGTCACTTTTTTCTCTCTTACAGATGGGAGTTAACAATTCCAGCCTCACTCCTTTGAACTGTATCCTGAAAAAATAGGATAGATTTGATTCCCAGGGCTTAAAGAAGACACACCTGTTCTTCCTATGTGATACTGCATGACCACGGTAGCCACTGGAGAACAGCAAATGGTGGCCAATTGGAGGGTCTCTTAAGTAGAATACTGTTTTACAATTAGACCGGTTCTGTAGAAAACAAGGGTAATGGGTAGAAGTAGCATATGTGTTGCCCTTTTTCTCTCTTTGAAATATGCCAGACTTGTGTCCTAAGGGTATGGGTTTGGGTGTGACTCCTTTAGCTCCCTCCTATCCTCCTACTTTGCTAGATGAGATGGAGGACAAGAGACAAAGAGATCAAGAAAATCAGGTTTCTCCAGTCTATCCCTGGGATCATATGCACAGAGCAGCCAGAGAGACTGAGGAACAGCCACACAAGCAGTTGCTCTTCATGAAGCACTCACTAGGAAAAATAATCAGTCTATGCAAGTTAATAAGCCTTTTTCTTACCAAGAAATACCAAGAATCAAGGGGACTATTTAGAGGACCCAGAAAAATATATTAGAGCTTTTAAAGGTGTTACTCTGCTTTATGACCTTACTTGGAAGGATGTGATGTATATCTTGGAACAAACACTGACTCCTGACTCAGAGTCAAATTTTGGGAAAAGCTGTTGCTTATGGAGATGAATGGCTTGGTAATGAATCAGTAGGGGAGAGGGAGGACAAGATAGCCGCCCTCCCCACTGGGAATCAGGCAGTCCCAACTATAGAACCAGATTGGGACTACAACATAGCTAAAGGAAGATGGGATCAGAGTCATTTTGTCAGGTGTATTTTGAAGGACTCAAGCAGGCGTGTCCTAAGCCTTTAAACTGTGGCAAATTGGCAAACATAGAACAGTAGGAGAAGGAAGCTCCTGGTAAATTCCTAGATAAACTGAGAGAAGCCCTTCACAGATTCACTAAGATTGATCCCAAAAGTGAAGAGGGAAAAGTGATGTTAAAAGATAGATTTCTCACTTAGTTGGCTCCAGATATCCACCATAAGCTATTAAAACGGGTGTGTGGACCAAATCAGTCTTTAGATAATGTGTTAAAACTGGCTCAGACAGTCTATTATGGTAGGGAATATTAGGAATAGAAAGAAAGGCAGAAAAAGGAACAGGTGGAAGCCCTCATAATGGCTGTAAGAACCATCCTGAAACAGCCTGAGAAAAATGCGCAGAGGGACCCAGGTGAAAAGGGAGGGGCTTGCTATTACTGTGGAAAGGAGGGGCACCTCAGTTGGGATTGCCTTCAGGCATCTAAGCTGCCCCCTGCTCCATGTCCGATCTGCAAAGGACCACACTGAAAGAGAGACTGCCCCCAGATGCGTAGGTTTCAGGGGTCGGACTCTCAAGACAATCAGGACTGAAGTTGCCCATGCAGTCCCCACACAAGCTCCCGTCCTAATTACACCTGAGGAACCCTGGGTATTAATAACTTTGGGGGGCCAATCCGTCGATTTCCTTTTAGACACTGGGGCAGCTTACTCTGTGTTTACTGAAGCCCCTGGCCCACTTTCTTCCCAATCCGCTTCCATAATGGGACTGTCTGGATGAGCCAAAAGGTATTATTTCACTTGTTCTTTAAGCTATAATTGAGACTGTGCTATTTTCACACGAGTTTCTGATCATGCCAGGTCTCCCTCACTGCATTTGGGGAGGGATATACAGAGCAAGGTCCATGCTTCTGTTTTCATGAATATGGAGCCCTCCCTTTCTCTCCCTTTAATTGAACAAAATGTAAATCCTAGAGTGTGGGCTGATGGAAAATCAGTGGGTCGAGCACAAACTGCTGTTCCTGTAGTTGCCAAGCTCAAAGACCTGCACTTATTTCCACATAAGAAGTAGTATGCACTGAAACTTGAGGTTAAAGAAGGGTTAAAACCCATCACTGAAAATTTAAAGGAGCAGGGACTATTAATTCCCTGTAACAGTCCATGCAACACTCCTATTTTGGGTATAAAGAAATCAAATGGTAAATGAAGACGTTCAAGATTTAATAATAAATTTGAGGCTGTAGTTCTTTACACCCCATGGTGCCTAATCCTTATACTCTATTGTCTGAAATGCCTGAATGAGCCAAATATTTCTCAGTAATTGATTTGAAAGATGCTTTCTATTCAGTGCCTTTGGCAGAGGAAAGTCAATTTCTATTTGCCTTTGAAGACCCTACGCAGCCAGCTTCTCAGTTGACCCGGACAGTTTTGCCCCAGGGATTTTGTGACAGTCCTCACTTATTTGGACAAAGTTTGTCACGGGATCTTCAACACTTTAATAGCTGTGAAGCGGTGGTGTTACAATATGTAGATGATATTCTGCTCTGTGCTGAGACAGAGGAAGCTTGTTCACGAGCCTCAGGAGCTTTCTTAAACTTCCTGGCAGGCGGCGGTTGCAAGGCATCAATAGAAAAGGCTCAGCTTTGTCAAGAATCTGTTAGATAGCTGGGCCTAATCATATCAGAAGGGACTAGGGCCATAGGTCCCTAGAGAATTAAACCTATACTAAATCATCCCCTACCTATGACTTTAAGACAACTGAGAGGATTTTGAGGAATCACAGGCTACAGTTGCATTAGGATTCCAGGTTATGGGGAACTTGCCGGGCCTTTATATAAACTTATAGCTGAAACTCAGCAAGCTCAAACCGACAAACTGGTTTGGTCTCCAGATACTCAAAAGGCTTTTAAAGTTCTTCATACTGCTCTCCTGCAAGCTCCAGCTTTGAGTTTGTCCACAGGATCAGAATTTAATTTGTTTATCACTGAAAGAAAAGGTATGGCCTTGGGAGTTTTGACACAACTCCGAGGGCCTCACCAGTAACCTAGTGCTTATCTAAGCAGAGAATTAGATGTAATTTCACGCGGGTGGCCCATTGCCTAAGAGTAATTGGGGCATCGACCTGAAGCTTTAAAAATAATTAATGGACGAAACCTTATTGTATTGACTTCTCATGATGTGAGTGGAATCTTAAATTCTAAGGTTAATATTTGGATGATGGACAGAGGCTTCTTAAATATCAGTCATTGTTGTTACAAGGACCAGTAACTAAGCTTAAAGTTACTGGTCACTTATCATTCTACATATATACATATATACAATATATACTCCCTCTACTTTGGTGCCCTTACAAGGTATGGAATCCTGTACTGTGTCTGTTTGGTCACCAAGTTTCTCAGAGCTCAGAACCTTCTAAACCAAAGGCTACATGATGGCTGTACAAGGAATTAGCTTCCCTTCTACTGACCAAGTCTGGATGAGCAGTTAATGTGAGTTAACTGGGGAGGTGGCCATCTGTGCTGGGCTTTGGTGGCTTAATTACGTCTGTGATGCTCAAAGTCTCACAGCTGATCTGAACACTTATTTGAGCAGCTTGGACCTGGCACTATGTAAGAATGGGCAGGAGTTTAAGTCTGCCCTCACTAAAATTCTGACTCTTATCAACTCCTTATCATGCTCTAGACCCTGTAGTGGAAGACAGTAGAGCCCCAAATTCTTTTTGAAAATCATCTCCATACTCACAACCTGGAGACCACAACCCAAGATTCTTCTTGAGGATCAGCAGAGAGACCCTCCTTCCCTCAGTGACCAAATGTTTGTCCTACTAACCCGACAGCATTGCCCCATCTCACCAAACTCCCTGGCAACAGCCAAACAGTGATCTTGTCCACATCAACCCATAGAAATCCCACAAGTAAATCCCAGGTTTTTTCCTTTTTAAAAGTCTCTGGATTTACACTGCTAGTACCTGTAGATTTGGGAAGCTACATTTAGAAGTGTTGAGCTGTAATTCCCTTTTCCTATAATGTCCATTGTAGGGGAGACCTCACGGTTTTCCTGCTTCACGTCTTTCCATTTGTTCTCTGGTAGGACGTGTACAAAACTGGCACTGGGAAATTGTACATTCTTCTAAATTTAGGAAGATAATTAAGGCAGTCACCAGATAGAAGAGTCAAAATATAACAAGGAATAAAAAAACTATAAGACATATTTATAACTCTGCAGATAAATTAGAGTGATGGAAAAGGAAAAAAAAAAAAAAGATGAGGAAAATTCATTAGTAAAAGTTAACCAGCCCATTTGAAGGAACAACCTTCAGAGGATCAGTGAGGACTTACCTCCAGAACAACAGTTCAGATTACCCATTTTCAAACTTTCAAGGTTGAAGGTGAGCCCTTCTCACTTGACACCTTACATGAACCTCTCTCAGCTCACTAACTGGCACTTGGTACAGAATGCAAAATGTGCATTACCACATTACCATGGCAATGATACACCACAGAACTTTCAGAGTGAACTGGACTCTGGACAAGGTGAATCCAATGGGTACTGTCCAGAAAGTATGTTTCTATGGTCAAGTTTGGCTTTTCAGAGCAAGCATTTTATTTTAAAAACTGAATCTCAGGCTCACACATTCCTCTCTGATTCAGAAAATAATTTATATGAGAGAAAATGACCTGCCCCCAAGTTGTTGATAGCATTTCAGGTTGAAGCGGGACGAAGCTAACACATTGAGAATAAAAAGATATTCTATTCTTGATTAGAATATCATCTTGGTACTGATCACAAGTGTGTGTTCCTAACACACAGTGAAGCCAAGCAGTACCAAACCTTCAGGAGCCTGGAGCAGAGAAAGCCTTACTTCAGGTCCAAACAAGGAGAAAGGACAAACAAAAAAACCTGAGCTCCCAGAAAGCTTTCAGCAAAGCCCTTTTCTAGGGAAGCTGAAGAAGTGGCCTGGTTACTTCTGGGGTCAGAGACTTTGTTCTTGAGGTCAGGTCATGGTCAGGTCATGATGTTCCTGCAAAGCAAATGCTACGCTCAGTTCTGACAAGACAGGGTCAGGTCCCAAGGCACCACCTTCTACCTCCCAGGTCCAGGCCCAGGAGAGGAGGAGGGGTCCTGGGCGGGCAGGTTATCCTTCTCGGGTTCAGGAGGGCATCCATCCAGCACCCAGTCTGCGTCCTCCCACCAGTGCACGGCCCTGGCTGAGGAGGCAGGTCTCAGCTGGCAGCAGTTGCAGAGCCAGGTCCCAGACCCCACCCAACCAACTAAATTACTGTTATTACAAGGGTGAATGCTGGTTTCAGGCAAAAAATACCTTGACTTAGATCAGGTAGAGAGAGACTTCTGCTCTGCTAGGCAGGCATACGCCCATGCGCAGCAGGAAGAAGTTATAGAAGAAAGAGATCTGCGCCCCAATTACCAAGAAGTAACTTGAGTATGAAGTCTCTCAGGGAGGAGTTGTTAGGGGAGGCACACTGATTGAAACCGCCCACCCTGGCCAGGCACCACAGTAACCAATTGCATGAGTTGTTTTACGACAGGAGGTCCTGCTAAGGAACAAGGAACTAATAAGCCACCACCAACTGGAAGAGTTCGGGAAAGCTCAAAAGGAGACACGACATGTCCGACCACCTCCTAGAATCCTTCTCTCTGGCATCCATCTTGGTTGAACAAGGCGTGCACCACCAGGAAGGACTCTGAGTCAGAATGATTGGCTAAGGACAACCCGGAAACTAATCCCGTCACCATAAAACCCAAGACTGCAAGCCATGTGGCAGAGCTGTTCTCCTGGGGTCCTTTACCCTACTACTCTCCACCGGGGTGCCCTTTCCCAATAAAATATCTTGCTTTGTCAGCACGTATGTCTCCTTGGACAATTCATTTCCGAGTGTTAGATGAGAGCCCAGTTTCGAGCCCTGGAAGGAGTCCCCCTTCCTGCAACAAATGGCGAGTCTGGCGGGGACTCTTCTTCACTGCAACTGACATCCTGACCACTTGGGGGTACTCAGGGGCCAGCTTGCCTGCCAATGGACCAGACCCAGCAGCCGCAACTGGGACCTTTTTGTCCCTGGTCTCCTGATGAGGACAACTGACCAGAGTGCCACGACCGGTAAAGAACAAGAGACTTTATTGACCTCTCTCCCCTTTTCTCTCTCTCTCTACTCTCCTTAACCCTTCCTATCCTTCCCCTTTTTACTAGTCCCCCGGTCCTGGACACAGGAATGTGATGATCGAAGGGCCTCAGCCTGAGCTGAGGATTGGAGACTGATCACCTCCTCTTGGCAGAGAAGTTGAATTCTGGTTCCGTTCTGGTCTGATTTCTGGTAGGGCCGAGTTCCAGTCCTCCCTTCTCTGGAGGCCCAGGCCTGGGTGTCTGCAGGTGGCAGGAGATGTCTGTAAGGCCACCCCTTTTGCCCCCCTCTCCTGCCTCCTCCCCCTTCTTTCAACCTGGCTTCCTTTCCTTCCTTTGAAATCTTTGAAGACCTGAGATATTTTCCTTTACTCTGTTCGCACTTGGATCTGAAGTTCTGTGTCTGTATAGGAGGTTTTCTGAGAGACTGTTTTCTTGTATTTAAGGGAGTGTCTGATGAGGACACTGCTGCAATTTTGTTAGAACTTGATTTTATTTCCCTGTGCCTTGAGACCAGGGCTCTGGCTCTGTTCTCGGGAACACTTATCTAGACCATCTTTAACTCCTGAGACTGAGGAAAAAAGGGGAAAAGACTTTAAAAGTATTATCTATTCCAACTGTTTTTTATAAACTAGTAAACTTTATATTGTAATATCCAATTCATGACTAAGCATAGAAAATAAAGCTAGATCTTGCATTGTGTCTGTCTAAATATGTCTTGGCATGTCTTTGTCTCTGGATAGTATTTGTGAGGTTAATTTGTAAATGAGCTGTATTTAATTGGCTTAAAGAAAAGTAAGTCCTTACAAATCAAATAATTCTAAATTAAACAATAAATTCTAGTTTCATGTGAAGTGGGAAATATTCAGTATTAAATACCTGATATTAATGTTTGTTTCTTGACCTGTCTAATATAAACATGTCTTAGAGTAATTAACATTAAGTAGAATATTTTCACTGTACCTAGTAAGCTAAATATTGTATCTGTTACAAGTTTGTCAATAGGGAAATTACCTCTAGTGAAGAAACTTCTAAAAAAAATGTAAATGAGATATGAGCTTTTGGATAAACTCTATTAGGAATAATTATTCTTTAGAAATATCTGTTTAAAATATTCTCTCCAGATGGGCATAACTTGAATTTCTAAGGGTTGTGCTAAACGAAGTGTTGAAAGTCTATTGAATAGTTAGATCATTTCCAAATAAAATAAGATTTTGAAGCATTTACTACTAAACACTAATTTTGTTTTACAGAGAAACAAAGAGATTCGGAGCTATAAATGAATAATGTTTGGTGCCATCCTAAAATGTTCTAAGAAAGCAAGGGTTTTAGAGACTATCACTGGTATTTATGCTGGCCAATCTATAAAATGCTAATATGAAAGTTAGTTCTTGGTTGCTAAAGAAAAGTAGGAAGTGTGTTTTCAGTAAAAAAAAAAAAAACAGAATGAAAAAATGCTAAAAAGAGTTATGCATGACCAAGATTTTCTAAAATTGGATTACAATTAGTTAGATAAATGGGTTTTGTTACGAATGACACAAGCATAAGAAAACTGGTTAGAGCCAACTAGGTCCAAGATGGCGGAGCTGACTTTCACTAGACCTTGAGCCTTGGTATTTATGCCCACTGTGACATATCAGCAAGCTAAATGATACACCCATCAACATTGACTAAATCTGACCAAATGTTCTAAACCTTTTTAATTGATCTTTTCAATAAAACTTACTAAATCGAATTCTTTTGAAGTTCCTTTGACCTCTAGCTAACTTTGGGGTGCTTCAGAGGGCCCCTGAAACATCCCAAAGAGAGATATTAAACTGTGTTTATTTGGTTGGTTAAATTACATGAAAGAGATTATCAAATGAGTAATAAATCCACTCATGTTACAATGTATGGTAAAATTACTGATACAGAGATCCTAGAAATTATATCTGTTCTTAACATTCTTAGGGCTTCCCTGGTAGCTCAGCAGTTAAAGCGCCTGCCCACAATGCGGGAGACCTGGGTTCGATCCCTGGGTTGGGAAGATCCCCTGGAGAAGGAAATGGCAATCCACTCCAGTATTCTTGCCTGGAGAATCCCATGGACAGAGGAGCCTGGTGGGCTACAGTCCACGGGGTCGCAAAGAGTCGGACACTACTGAGCAACTTCACTTCACTTTAACATCCTTATATGTCCTGGTATACTAATGGAAAACCTGATGACTTCACAAAAGTTAACAAAAGGACTGAATGAACTAGCGAATATGCTTATAACTTTTATGGTTTGTATCTGAAAAATTACGGGTTTGAATCTTACATTTTCTGGGAGTAGGGAAAATCTTCCTCTCAAACTAATTATGACAATACTTTGGTAAAATTATATATTATAAGCCAAACAGTTATATTTTCTCTCTATCTGACTCCTCCAGAAATTGGAAACTCTTAGGTTTCCAGTTTATCAAATGAGTTAGGAAGATTATCTCACTAAAAGGTACAAAAATCTCAAGGAACTTTTGAGACCTTAAAAAGGGAAGAATTCACCTAGATTTGTTAGGCAAAATCTGTGATAAGCCTTTGGTGTGAGTTTCCCAGCCCTGTTTTATTTTGAAAGTTCAGTCTGAGACTCTATAAATGTTTCAGCAAAATAAAAAGTCTGTGATCAATCATGGTTATATAAATCATCAGACCAAAATTAGTGGGAACAGACCTATTTTGCAAACAAACTAGCCTTAATTTGGTTATATATGATAAAAATGAGGGTAATTTTAGGGAGAAAAAGATGTTTCAATATATGCTAAATCCAAGTTTGTTAAAGGAGGTCTGCATCTAGTAAGATTCATTTCTTGGATAGTTCTTTGCTGTTATGTGATATTAATGTAAAATTTAATTGAATTTGTAAAGAACACTCTAAGTTTGTTTCTGAAGCTTATCTCAGTAATCTACATTTGGATGAAGATCAGATGCCTCAATGACCTGCATCAAGAACTGGAAAAAGACATAATTTAAGGGACTGTCTCCAACCTGGATGGAAGGACGTTTTTATCAGGTACTCTTAACTGGCTCATGCACGAAACTGAAGGGAAATTAACTTTTAGATTAATTCCCACTTCCAAAGGCCCTTACACTAGATTGGTCTATAGAGAAGACAGCTGACCTGATCTCACCTTAAAATGATGCTCAAACAGGAGAAACTACATGATCGTTTATAATGTTTTCTTGACTTCTTAGACCTCTGCAT
Organism: Bos grunniens; assembly: GCF_055505025.1. NCBI lineage: Eukaryota > Metazoa > Chordata > Mammalia > Artiodactyla > Bovidae > Bos > Bos grunniens. The sequence goes on along the minus strand of NC_141180.1, from coordinate 74,283,420 downwards.
ATAAATCAAATGCTTTTCTATCATAGACCTGATCCTATGCTAGTTTTAGAAATCAATCCAATTGTTGGGTATGTGGCCAATTACCTGTATCTAGTTCTGGATTACCTTGGTAAATTACTACAAGGCTCTAACTGGTTGGCCCTGAGAAAATTTACTTAGAAAAAAAAAAAAATTATCGTCATATTCAGGTCACTGTGATATTACTAGATGGGATCCCCTCACCAGGTCAATTAATAATGCCTGCTCTGACTCTGGCCATAAATTTGTGCTTTCTTCTATCACTCAAACTCAATCAGAGCAACAAGCAAAGTTTCAGCAAAGGAGGAAAACATCTCCCACAATTATGGGATGGATTTGTATAGATAACTCCAGGTTATGGTAATTTAAGTTTAAAGTCTCCTCTATGTTGGAAACAATTAAATCATACTAAGGTTAATCAGTCTAGTAATACTAGAAAACTGGCCTATGTGCCTTATAGACAGTGCCAATATATAATTTCCCTGGAAGATAAAGATTCGTACAGAGTAGACTAAGTCAGATGACCTGGGATATACTGGGCTACATCTAATGGAAGCTCTTAAGTCTTACTTGTGACTTTACTAATACTGCTGGCTATGTTATTTGTATTTCACAATTTTAATTGTGTTTTACACAATTAAACAAAAAATAGCTGTTTTACAAAATTGCTGTTTCTTACACTGCTAAATGTGTGACTGAGGCGTCTGATAAAATAATATATAGTTCCATATGAGATTGATGATGGTAACAGTGTAACTCTAGATATGGGAAGAGGCAACAAGAGGGAATGTTGTTCTGGACCAAGAGGCTAGTAAGACAGGTGGTCCAGAGAATTTTGGATACTGTTTTATGGCCTAGTCCAGTAACAGCACATTGAATGGCCTGTCAACAAAATCTTTGCCAAACCTGAGAATGGACATTCTCAGCACCATGGGATAAAATGGTGAAGAAATGCACCCCTCAGAATCATGGTCAAGTTTATGAGCAATGGGGGCTCTGCCAACTGAAAACTGACACTTGCCATCTACATCTACAAAGATTAAATCATGGCCACTGCCACTGCTGACCTTCAATTGCCCTGAAAGGAGTTCAGGATGAAAATCAGGAATGAGGCACTCTGTGCTCTGGGGAAAAACTGGCAGAACAGGCCTTCAGATAGATCTTTTCAAGAAAAGACTTTATGAGTCCCAAATCTTACATCTTTTCATACCTAGAGAAACACCGACATCGTTAACAGTGAAATCTGCTTTGGCTATTAAGGAAAAATTTACAATTAAAAGTCCAAATAGAGCAGCTACAGTTCAGACATCTTGGGAAATAACTAGGTGATGCTATGGGTGTACTTTCAGATTAGACCTTGTCTTGCTAAACACTTGAGATTTCTGAGGCATGTCCAGCTTGGATGCCACCATTCTCAAAACAATGTATGCTGGAAGCTAGTAACTGCAACCTTACTTTTTATAAAACTAGGAAACTGGCTACCTGGCTACATGTCTCCCTGAAGTGCCAGGTTCAGACTGGGTTTCAGGCCTATACTTCTAAAAAGAAATGAGATTTATTTTGTCTACTAAATTCCAGTTATCACTCCTCCAACTACTTCTAATTGGGTCTGTTGCACCAAAATAGCAGACCAAGGGATTGAGATTTTAATCGTACAAGACTGAGATCTAGAACTTGGAACTCAGGAATACTTCCAAGTCGGTGTCTATTCTCCAGGCTGAGGCAGTCCTATGCCCCATTTTCACAGGAAGTTATCACAATCATGGCTGCCTCGTTCCCTAAATTAAAACTGAGCAGAACTCTGTGGGGCTCTGGAGTACAGATCTGTTCTGTGTTCTCCATTTCTTGTCTGTAGGATATAGGCTTCATTCAGCCTCCTTGACCTTCCCTGAGCTCCAAAGGGTGGATTCAAATGATTGCTCATCAGGGAAGGGAGGGGATACAGAAACAGGAGAAACAATCAAATGGTGGTACAGCCTCCAGACAGGGTCCTGGTTCCTACTCAAAGAAATAAGCATAACAATGTCTTTGAGTTCTTCTACAGAACTAGAGCCCCAAACTAGGTGGAGGATGATAACTTCAGACTAAACACAAGATTCCTGGGGCACAGCTCTTTTGCCTCACCAGCAATCAATCAAAAAAAAAAAAAAAAGGTCACAAATCCTGTAGCCCTCACCCCAAATGTTGCCTCCTGTTTCTGGGGACCAGTGATTACCATCCTGTTAGGTCTCCTATTTCATCTCTGAGAGGAGCCAACAGTTTCAAACTAAATTGCTGTTATTACAAGGGTGAATGCTGGTTTCAGGCAAAAAATACCTTGGCTTAGATCAGGTAGAGAGAGACTTCTGCTCTGCTAGGCGGGCCTACACCCATGCACAGCAGGAAGAAATTACAGAAGAAAGAGACCTCGGCCCCAATTCCCACGAAGTATCTTGAGTATGACGCTTCTCAGTGGGGAGCTGTTAGGGTAAGCACACTGATTGAAACCGCCCACCCTAGCTAGGCCCCACAGTAACCATTTGCATGAATTGTTTTACGACAGGAGGTCCTGCTAAGGAACATGGAACTAATAAGCCACCACCAACTGGAAAAGCTCGGGAAAGGTCAAAAGGAGACACACATGCCTGACCACTTCCCAGAATCCTACTCTCTTGCATCCATCTTGGCTTAACAAGGTGTGTACCACCAGGAAGGACTCTGAGTCAGAATGATTGGCCAAGGGCAACCTGGAAACTAATCCCATCGCCATAAAACCAAATAACACCTAAGACAGCAATCATGTGTGAGAGCTGTTCTGGGGTCCCTTACACTATTGCCTTCCACCTGGGTGCCCTTTCCCAATAAAATCTCTTGCTTTGTCAGCACGTGTGTCTCCTCAGACTATTCATTTCTGAGTATTAGAAAACAGCTCAGTTTTGGGCCCTGGAAGGGGTCCCCTTCCTGCAACACCCCACTGTGGATAGCAGGTGGCAGTCATCTGTGCTCTGTGCAGTCAGAGCCCTTCAGTAAGACACTGATCTCAGTTGCAAACCTAAAGATAGGGATGCTGAAAGAGTTCTCAACCTCTCATTTCTAGAGACCCATTAGTGCTCTCACCTTCATGCTAACCAACCTGAAATCACAAGTGTTTTGACACATGTATAACATGTTTTTTAGCAAATTATAGCAGTCACATCTCGCTAGTGGCTACCAACTATAATACACAAAAACCACTATATATGTTTATATATGTGTGCAGATAACTCATGCAGTTGATTTCAGCAATTTGTGAGCCCATGAACTAGCCTGCCAGGGCCCTCTGTCATGGAATTCTCCAGGCAAGAATACTGGAGTGGTTAGTCATTTCCTTCTTCAGGGGATCTTCCTGGCTCGGGGTTCTAACCCAGGTCTTCTGGATTGCAGGTGAATTCTTTATTGTCTGAGCCACCAGGGAAGACTGAATGAATCTTAAAATCAGCACCCCTTATTCTGCCATTTCTGACAGATTATGGCAGAACAGGAACTTTGGTAGGGATTCCCAGGTGGCTCAGTGGTAAAGAATTTGCCTGCCAATGCAGGAGACATGGGTTCAGTCCCTAGGTTGGGAAGATACTTTGGAGGAGGAAATGACAATCCACTTCAATATTCTTGCCTGGAAAATACCATGGACAGAGGAGCCTGTTGGGATATAGTCCATGGGGTCACAAAAAGCGGGACACAACTAAGTGATTGAGTATGCACGGATATATATATAGGATGTTAAGAACCCTCTTGTTTATTATCTTTTCATTTTCTGGCCATTTCAAGTAACAAAGAAGAGGGCTCTGCCCCATGAGAGTATTTAGCCTGAGGGGCAAAGAGGGATGTGGCCCTTTTCTGGTTTCCATGGTAACCAATGAGCCAATCTGCTGTTCATTCCCGCTGTAACTGGTAGACTCCTTATCCCCCCCAGAGTAAAGAATGCTGCAGCTCCTGTCTTCTGCCTGTCCCCTGCTATCCACAGTGGGTATCTCTCTGAGAGGGTAACAGGCAGGAAGGCCAGGGGTCTCCAAATGGAGGAAATAGGCTGCAAGTGTCAGACATTTTTATCTCTCTCTTAAGCAGCAGGAGGAAACAAACTAGCAATATGTTTTCTCTCTCTCTCTCTCTCTTTTTTTTTTCCCTTCTCTATACAAATGTAAAGGGAGGTTTCTCTTAAAATACTGTGTTGCCATAATGACCCCTGGTTTCACCTAAAGTTAACTATTCTCAAACCTTGAGTTAACTAATGCATTCTTCTTATGGAAATGTTTGTCTTAAGCTATGTTAATGTACTATGCCTTTACCCCAAACTCTGTCTTCAAGTTGGTTCTGCCTAATGGCTCAGAACCTACTTGACAAACCATTATGTTATACTCAGACATTGTTCCCCTAATCTATGTAAACGATGCTATTTGTATGGTAATCTGCCTTTCTACAAGATTCAAGTCAGTCCTCTTATGGCCCAGGTTGACTCCTCTGATGCCAGGATTATCCCAAAATACATCTTATGGGTGAGGGGCCTGGTGCCATTCTGAGTTTTAAGACATTCCTTTCTTTCATTAACAGACTGCTAGAGACTATATAACATCCAGCTGAAGACTAGCAGGGGGGTACTCTTTCTGCCCCCTTCTGATGCCTATGTCAGAAGCTTTCTCTATCTCCTTTATACTTTAATAAAACTTGATTACACAAAAGCTCTGAGCAATCAAGCCTCATCTCTGGCCCTGGATTGAAGTCTTCTCCTCTAGAAGCCAAGAATCCTGGCATCTGTTCATGGTTCAGCAACAACCTTTCATTACCCGGACCCTTTTACTTCAGATATGTAAGACATCCCATCTATTAAACCTTTGATATCTCTGTCAACTCTGGAATCTTTCTTTGGTCTCAAGTCCAGGCAAAGGACAGGGCTTGCGGGCCTATAAAGTGTATCCCAACACTTCTGTAGTGTATTTGGCTGACCTGATTTGGTGATTCATTTGTAGGTATTTCCTGGGCTCGTGCATACATTCCAGGTACTCATGAGCCCTTGAAACACTGAAACAACAATGCCAACATCCAGATCTTAGAGGATTTCCCAGAAGGTGTTCCACTTGAGGGGACAGGTATGGACACAGGGCCCAGGGCACCTGTGCTGAACATCATCAGAGACGAGGTGACGAGGGAGGGAGGGACATTGCATCTCCTCACGAGCCCATCCCTCCACCACTAACTCTGAGATCAGGGAGGGAGGGACACAGGGCTTTCAGAGAGAATGATCAGCACACTGAACACTACACACCCCACTGAGAGAATGAACTAAGGCACAAGGAGCTGAAATGACAGATCATGCTCATAGACTGGAGACTTAGTACCATTGAGATTTCTACACTACTCAAAGCTAAGTAAAATTCATTGCAACACCGATTAAAATATTAACATCATTTTCATAGAAATGGAAAAAATCCAAAAATATATATGGAACTACTAAGGACTCCACATAGACAAAATAATCTTGAAAACAAAGATCAAAGTATCTCACCTCCTGATTTCAAAACACATTACACAGATATAGGAATCAAAGCTGTATGATACTGACATGGAAATAGATACATAGCCCTAAAGACCAGAATAAAGAGCCCCAAGAAAACTCATGGATACATGGTCAAATGAAATTCGTCAAGGTTCTAAGACAATGAAATCGGAAAAGGGTAGTATCTTCAATAAGTCAATCGGATGAAAAGATAACCTACAGAAAAATTAGAAGCCATATATCAGATAAGGAGCTCATACTCAAAATACACAAAATACCACAGCTCAAATGCAAAACAAAATATTAAAAAAAGTAAATAAGGGAGTTGAGGAATGTGCAAAGAATTAAACTGATGTTTCAGGAACAACAAAACAAATGGCTAGCATACAAAGGAAAAGGTTTTCAACCTGACATCATCAGGGCAAAGTAAATCAACACCTCATGCCTGTTAGGTTGTATATTATAAAGGGAAAGAACAGGTTAGGCCATGATGTGGGGAGCTGGAACCTTTACACACTGCTGGTGGGAATGTAAATTGTGTGGCTATGTTGTGGAAAACAATAAAAGGTTCCTTATAAAAGTATAAAAAGAATATCATATGATTCCACAAATAAGGTTCTCGATATATATACCAAGGAAATTAAATCAGTATCACAAAGAGATATCTGCAGTCCTAAATTCACTGCATCACTTTCCACAACAGCCTAGATACACAATCCACTTCAGCTAACAAAGAAGTATTCTGTGCCTGAGGTAACTTTAGATAACTGGGAGAAACTTAATTCTCAAAATAACTGCTTAAGTCTCTTAGCCCCTTAGGGAGGATGAAAACAATATTATAATTAAAGTAGCATGTCAAAATTATCTTAGTCTGAAGTGATGCCATAAGGGTTGTACAGATAGGGAAGCCTCATATACACACAGCACCATCCAGAGGAAATAGACAAAGTACCTGAAAAAGAATTCAGAAAATGATAGTAAAAATGATCAAAAACCTTGCCAACAGAATGGAGAAAATGCAAGTATCAATTAACAAAGAGCCAGAAGAATTAAAAAATAAACATACAGAGACAAAAGGATTACTGAAATTAAAAATACTGTAGAAGGAATCAATGGCAGAATATCTGAAGCAGAAAAATGGATCAATGAACTGGAAGATAAAATGGTGGAAATAACTGCTGAAGAGCAGAATAAAGTAAAAAGAATGAAAAGAACTGAGGTTAGTCTCAGAGAACTCTGGGACAATATTAAATGCACCAACATTATATTATAGGGGTCCAAGAAGAGAAGAGGAAAAGAAAGGATATGAGAAAATTTCTGAAGAGATTATAGTTGAAAATTTTCCCAACATGGAAAAGGAAATAGTCAATCAAGACCACAAAGTGCAGACAGTCCCATCTGGATAAACCCAAGGAGAAACACACCAAGACACATACTAATCAAACTAACAAAGATTAAACACAAAGAAAGACTATTAAAAGCAGCAAGGGAAAAGCAACAAGGAACATACAAGGGAAACCCCATATGTTTAACAGCTGATCTTTCAGCAGAAGCTCTGCAGGCCAAAGGAAGTGGCAGGATATATTTAAAATACTGAAAGGGAAAAAATATATATATACAACAAAAATTACTCCACCTAGCAAGAATCTCATTCAAAATTGATGGAAATTAAAATGCTTTTCAGACAAGCCAAAGTTAAGAGAATTCAGTGCCACCAAACCAGCTTTCAACAAATGTTAAAGAAACTTATATAGTTGGGAAATAAAAGCAAAGAAAAAGATCTACAAATGCAAACCCCAAAGAATTAAGAAAATGGCAGTAGAAATATGTATATCAATAAGGACTTTAGATGTAAATGGAATGGGGAGGGAGGAAGGAGGAGGGTTCAGGATGGGGAACACAGGTATACCTGTGATGGATTCATTTCGATATTTGGCAAAACTAATACAATATTGTAAAGTTTAAAAATAAAATAAAATTAAAAAAAATAAATGTAAATGGATTAAATGCTTCAACCAAAATACACAGACTGGCTGAATGGATACAAAAACAAGATGCATATATATGCTGTCTAAAAGAAACCCACTTCAGACCTAAAGACACATATAGACTAAAAGTGAGAGGATGGAAAAATACATTTCATGCAAATGGAAAGCAAAAGAAAGCCCAATTAGCAATCCTCATATCAGAGAAAGTAGACCTTAAAGAATGTTACAAGAGATAAGGAAGGACACTACATAATGATCAAGGGACAGATCCAAGAGGAAGACATAACAATTGTAAATATCTATGCACCCAACATAGGAGTACCTCAATACACAAGACAAACACTAACAGACATAAAAAGAGAAATTGACAGAAACACAGTAATAGTAGGAGACTTTAACACCCCACTTACACCAATAGACAGATCATCAAAACAGAAAATTAATAAGGAAACACAAGTCTTAAATGATTCATTAGACTAGATGGGTCTCATTGATATCTTCAGGATATTCCATCCAAATGAAGAAGAATAGATGTTCTTCTCAAGTGCTGTGGAACATTCTCCAGGATAGAAAATCCAGGGTCACAAATCAAACCTCAGTAAATTTAAGAAAATTGGAATTGTATCAAGCACATTTTCCAACCACAGCACTATGAGACTAGATATCAATTATGAGGAAAAAAACTGTAAAAAACATGAACACATGGAGATTAAACAATATGTTTCTAAATAATGAACCGGTTACTGAAGAAATCAAAAGGGAAACACAAAAATTCCTAGAAACAAATGACAGAGAAAACACAACAACTCAAAACCTATGGGATGCAGCAGTTCAAAAATGAAAGTTTATGGAAATACAATCCTACCTCAAGAAATAAGAGAAACATCAAATAGACAACTTAAATTTATACCTAAACGAACCTAAAAAAAAAGAAGAACAAAAACAATTAGTAGAAGGAAAGGAATCATAAAGATCAGAGCAGAAATAAGTGAAAAAGAAATAAAAGAAACAATGGTAAAGATTAATAAAACCTGGTTCTTTGAGAAGATAAACAAAATTGACAAACCCTTAGCCAGACTCATCAAGCATAAAAGAGAGAATAGTCAAATCAACAAAATTAGAAATGAAAAAGAACAGCTTACAACAGACAATGCAGAAATACAAAGGATTAGGACTTCACTTTCACTTTTCACTTTCATGCATTGGAGAAGGAAATGGCAACCCACTCCAGTGTTCTTGCCTGGAGAATCCCAGGGACAGGGGAGCCTGGAGGGCTGTCGTCTATGGGGTCGCACAGAGTCGGACATGACTGAAGCGACTTAGCAGCAGTAGCAGCAGCATGATACTATTATTAACAACTTACATGGCAACAAAATGGATAACCTGGAAATAAGGGACATATTTTTAGAAAAGCTCAATCTTCCCATACTGAACCAGGAAGAAATAGAAATTATGAACAATTCCATTATGAGCACTACAATCAAAGCTGTAATCAAAAATCTACCCCAAAACCAAAAGCCCAGGACCAGATGGCTTCACAGGTGAATTCTATCAAACGTTCAGAGATGAACTAATGCCTATTCTTCTAAAACTCTTTCAGAAATTGCAGAGGAAGGAACATTCCCAAACTCATCCTACAAGGCCACTATCACTCTGATACCAAAACCAGACAGACAAAACAAAACAAAACAAAAAACTATATACCAATATCAGTGGTGAACATAGATGTAAAAATCCTCAAAAAAATTCTAGTAAAAATAATTCAACAGCATATTAAAAAGCTCATACACCTTGATCAAGTTGGGTTTATTCCATGGGTGCAAGGATTCTCAATATATGCAAATCAATCATTTGCATATATTATGTTAACAAATTGAAGGTAAAAAACCATATGACAATCTCAATAGATGCACAAAAATCCTTTGAGAAAAGTCAGCACTCACATATGATTAAAATTCTTCAAAAAATGGACATAGAAGGAACCGACCTCAACATAGCAAAGGCCATATATGATAACAGCAAACATTATTCTCAATGGTGAAAAACTGAAAGCATTGCCTCTACGATCAGGAACAAGACGAGGGTGTCCACTTTCACCACTACTATGCAACATAGTTTTGAAAGTCCTAGCTACAGCAATCAGAGAAGAAAAAGTAAGAAACACAATCCAGATTAAAGAAAAGAAGAAGAAATAAAGCTCTCACTGTTTGCAGATGACATGATACTACACATAGAAAACCCTATAAATACTATCAGAAAATTACTAGAGATAATCAGTGTTAGCAAAGTCACAGGATACAACATAACTACACAAATCACTTGCATTTCTATATACTAACAATGAAAAATCAGAAAAATAAATTAAGAAATCAATCCCATTCACCATTGAAAAAAATAATTAAGTATCTAGGGATAAACTTACCTAAGGAGACAAAATAGCTGTATACAGAAAATTATAAGACACTGATGAAACAAATCAAAGATGACATAAATGGATCAAGAGATATTTTATATTCCTGGGTAGGAAGAATCAATATTGTGAAAATGACTATCCTACAGAATCAATGTGATCCCTATCAAATTATCAATGACATTTTTCACAGAACTAGAACAAAATATTTCACAATTACATATGGAAACTCAAAGGACCCCAAATAGCCAAAGCAGTCTTGAGAAAGAAGAATGGAGCTGGAGGAATCAAGCTTCCTGACTTCAGATTATACTACAAAGCTACAGTCATCAAGACAGTATAGTACTGGCACAAAACCAGAAATATAGCCCAATGGAACAAGATAGAAAACCCAGAAATAAACCCATGAGCCTATGGGTACCTTATTTTTGACAAAGTAGGTAAGAATATACAATGGGGCAAAGACAGCATCTTCAATAAGTAGTGTTGGGAAAACTGGAATGCTACATGTAAAAGAATGAAATTAGAACCTTTCCTAACACCATTCACAAAGCAAAACTCAAAATGGATTAAATGCCTAAATGCAAGACCAGAAGCTATAAAACTCTTAGAGGAAAACATAGGCAGAACACTTGATGACATAAATCAAAAGAAGATCTTCTGTGACCCATCTCCTAGAGTTATGGAAACAGAGCAAAAGTAAACAAGTGGGACCTGATTAAACTTAAAAACTTTTGCACAGGAAAGGACACTATAAGCAACATGAAAAGACACCCCTTAGAATGGTAGAAAATAGCAGCAAATGAAAGAACTGACAAACGATTAATTTCCAAAATATACAAGCAACTCATACAACTCAATACTAGAAAAACAATCAACCAATGAAAAATTGGGAAAAGACCTAAAGAGACATTACCCCCAAAGAAGACATACAGATGGCTGACAAACACATGAAAATATGCTCAACATTCCTCATTATTAGAGAAATGCAAAGCAAAATTACAATGAGATATCACCTCACACCGGTCAGAAAGGCCATCATCAAAAAGTCCAGAGAGGCTGTGGAGAAAAGGGAATATTCTTGCACTGTTGGTAGGAATGCAAATTAATATAGCCACTATGGAAGATGGTATGGAGAGTCCTTGAAAAAGTGGAATAAAACTACCATATGACCCAGCAATCCCAGTCCTAGTCATACACCCTGAGGAATCCAAAAATGAAATAGACACATGTACCCAAATGTTCATTGCATCACTATTTACAATAGCTAGAACATGGAAGCAACTTAGATGACCATCAACAGATGAATGGATAAAGAAGTTGTGGTACATATAAACAATAGAATATTATTCAGTCATAACCAGGAATGCATTTGAGTCACTTCTAATGAGATGAATGATACTAGAGCCTATTATACAGAGTGAAGGAAGTCAGAAAGAGAAAGCTAAATACCATATACTAACACATATATCTGATCTGATCTGATCTGAACACATATATATGGGATCTAGAACGATGATACCAAAGGATTTATTTACAGGGCAGCAATAGAGAAACAGATTTAGAAACAGACTTATGGTTGGGGAGAGGGAGGGGGAGATATATGAAGAGAATAACATGGAAACTTATATTTAGTGCAATTCAGTCTCTCAGTCGTGTCCGACTCTTTGCGACCCCATGAACTGCAGCACGCCAGACCTCCCATCACCAACTCCCAGAGTTCACTCAGACTCACGTCCATCGAGTCAGTGATGCCATCCAGCCATCTCATCCTCTGTCGTCCCCTTCTCCTCCTGCCCCCAATCCCTCCCAGCATCAGAGTCTTTTCCAATTAGTCAACACTTTGCATGAGGTGGCCAAAGTATTGGAGCTTCAGAGTCAGCAGCATTCCCTCCAAAGAAATCCCAGGGCTGATCTCCTTCAGAATGGACTGGCTGGATATCCTTGCAGTCCACGGGACTCTCAAGAGTCTTCTCCAATACCACAGTTCAAAAGCATCAATTCTTCGGAGCTCAGCTTTCTTCACAGCCCAACTCTCACATCCATACATGACTACTGGAAAAACCATAGGCTTGGCTAGACAGACCTTTGTTGGCAAAGTAATGTCTCTGCTCTTCAATATGCTATCTAGGCTGGTCATAAATTTTCTTCCACGGAGTAAGCGTATTTTAATTTCATGGCTGCAGTCACCATCTGCAGTGATTTGGGAGCCCAAAAAAATAAAGTCTGACACTGTTTCCACTGTTTCCCCATCTACTCCCCATGAAGTGATGGGACTGGATGCCATGATCTGAGTTTTCTGAAAGTTGAGCTTTAAGCCAACTTTTTTACTCTCCTCCTCACCATCATCAAGAGGCTTTTTAGTTCCACTTCACTTTCTGCCATAAGGGTGGTGTCATCTGCATATCTGAGGTTACTGAAATTTCTCCCGTGAATCTTGATTTCAGTTTGTGCTTCTTCCAGCCCAGCGTTTCTCATGATGTACTCTGCATATAAGTTAAATAAGCAGGGTGACAATATACAGCCTTGCCGTACTCCTTTTCCTATTTGGACCCAGTCTGTTGTTCCATGTCTAGTTCTAACTGCTGCTTCCTGACCTGCATACAAATTTCTCAAGAGGCAGGTCAGGTGGACTGGTATTCCCATCTCAGAGTTTTCTACAGTTTATTGTGATCCACACAGTCAAAGGCATTAGCATAGTCAATAAAGCAGAAATAGATGTTTTTCTGGAACTCTCTTGCTTTTTCGATGATCCAGCAGATGTTGGCAATTTGATCACTTGTTCCTCTACTTTTTCTAAAACCAGCTTGAACATCTGGAAGTTCATGGTTCACGTATTGCTGAAGCCTGGCTTGGAGAACTTTGAGCATTACTTTACTAGTGTGTGAGATGAGTGCAATTGTGCGGTAGTTTGAGCATTCTTTGGCATTGCCTTTCTTTGGGATTGGAATGAAAACTGACCTTTTCCAGTCCTGTGGCCACTGCTGAGTTTTCCAAATTTGCTGACATATTGAGTGCAGCACTTTCACAGCATCATCTTTCAGGATTTGAAATAGCTCAACTGGAATTCCATCACCTCCACTAGCTTTGTTCGTAGTGATGCTTTCTAAGGCCCACTTGACTTCACATTCCAGGATGTCTGGCTCTAGGTGAGTGATCACACCATCATAATTATCTGGGTCGTGAAGCTCTTTTTTGTACAGTTCTTCTGTGTATTCTTGCCACCTCTTATTAATATCTTCTGCTTCTGTTAGGACCCTACCATATCTGTCCTTTATTGAGCCCATCCTTGCATGAAATGTTCCCTTGGTATCTCCCATTTTCTTGAAGAGATCTCTAGTCTTTCCCATTCTGTTGTTTTCCTCTATTTCTTTGCATTGATCGCTGAGGAAGGTTTTGTTATCTCTTCTTGCTATTCTTTGGAACTCTGCATTCAGATGCTTATATCTTTCCTTTTCTCCTTTGCTTTTTGCTTTGCTTCTTTTCACAGCTATTTGTAAGGTCTCCTCAGACAGCCATTTTGCTTTTTTGCATTTCTTTTCCATGGGGATGGTCTTGATCCCTGTCTCCTGTACAATGTCACGACCCTCTGTCCATAGTTCATCAGGCACTGGTTCTATCTGATCTAGGCCCTTAAATCTATTTCTCACTTCCACTGTATAGTCATAAGGGATTTGATTAGGTCATACCTGAATGGTCCAGGGGTTTTCCCTACTTTCTTCAATTTCAGTCTGAATTTGGCAATAAGGAGTTCATGATCTGAGCCACAGTCAGCTCCTGGTCTTGTTTTTGTTGACTGTATAGAGCTTCTCCATCTTTGGCTTCAAAGAATATAATCAATCTGATTTTGGTGTTCACCTTTGGTGATGTCCATGTGTAGAGTTTTCTCTTGTGTTGTTGGAAGAGGGTGTTTGCTATGACCAGTGCATGTTCTTGGCAAAACTCTATTAGTCTTTGCCTTGCTTCATTCTGTATTCCAAGGCTAAATTTGCCTGTTACTGCAGGTGTTTCTTGACTTCCTACTTTTGCATTCCAGTCCCCTATAATGAAAAGGATATCTTTTGGGGTGTTAGTTCTCAAAGGTCTTGTAGGTCTTCATAGAACCGTTCAACTTCAGCTTCTTCAGCATTACTGGTTGGGGCATAGACTTGGATTACTGTGATATTGAATGGTTTGCCTTGGAAATTAACAGAGATCATTCTGTTGTTTTTGAGATTGCATCCAAGTACTGCATTATGGACTCTTTTGTTGACCATGATGGCTACTCCATTTCTTCTGAGGGATTCCTTCCCACAGTAGTAGATATAATGGTCATCTAAGTTAAATTCACCCATTCCAGTCCATTTTAGTTCACTGATTCCTAGAATTTTGACGTTCACTCTTGCCATCCACTGTTTGGCCACTTGCAATTTGCCTTGATTCATGGACCTAACATAACAGGTTCTTATGCAATATTGCTCTTTACAGCATCGGACCTTGCTTCTGTCACCAGTCACATCCACAAGTGGGTATTGTTTTTGCTTTTGCTCCATACCTTCATTCTTTCTGGAGTTATTTCTCCACTGATCTCCAGTAGCATATTGGGCACCTACTGACCTAGGGCATTCCTCTTTCAGTATCCTATCATTTTGCTTTTCATACCGTTCATGGGGTTCTCAAGGCAAGAATACTGAAGTGCTTTGCCATTCCCTTCTCCAGTGGACCACATTGTGTCAGACCTCTCCAACATGCCCGTTGGTCTTGGGTGGCCCCACATGGCGTGGTTTAGTTTCATTGAGTTAGACAAGGGTGTGGTCCTAGTGTGATTAGATTGACTAGTTTTCTGTGATTATGGTTTCAGTGTGTCTGCCCTCTGATGCCCTCTTGCAACACCTACCATCTTACTTGGGTTTCTCTTACTTTGGACATGGGGTATCTCTTCACGGCATGCTCCAGCAAAGCACAGCCACTGCTCCTTACCTTGGACGAGGGGTAGCTCCTCCTGAACTTGAACGAGGAATAGCTCCTCTAAGCAACAGTTAGAACTGGACATGGAACAACAGACTGGTTCCAAATAGGAAAAAGAGTACGTCAAGGTTGTATATTGTCACCCTGCTTATTTAACTTCTATGCAGAGTACATCATGAGAAACGCTGGGCTGGAAGAAGCACAAGCTGGAATCAAGATTGCTGGGAGAAATATCAATAAGCTCAGATATGCAGATGACACCACCCTTATGGCAGAAAGTGAAGAGGAACTAAAAGGCCTCTTGATGAAAGTGAAAGAGGAGAGTAAAAAAGTTGGCTTAAAGCTCAACTTTCAGAAAATGAACATCATGGCATCTGGTCCCATCACTTCATGGGAAACAGATGGGGAAACAGTGGAAACAGTGTCAGACTTTATTTTTGGGGCTCCAAAATCACTGCAGATGGTGACTGCAGCCATGAAATTAAAAGATGCTTACTCCTTGGAAGAAAATTTATGACCAGCCTAGATAGCATATTGAAGAGCAGAGACATTACTTTGCCAACAAAGGTCTGTCTAGCCAAGCCTATGGTTTTTCCAGTGGTCATGTATGGATGTGAGAGTTGGGCTGTGAAGAAAGCTGAGCTCCAAAGAATTGATGCTTTTGAACTGTGGTATTGGAGAAGACTCTTGAGAGTCCCGTGGACTGCAAGGATATCCAGCCAGTCCATTCTGAAGGAGATCAGCCCTGGGAATTCTTTGGAAGGAATGATGCTGAAGCTGAAACTCCAGTACTTTGGCCACCTCATGTGAAGAATTGACTCATTGGAAAAGACTCTGATGCTGGGAGGGATTGGGGGCAGGAGGAGAAGGGGACAACAGAGGATGAGATGGCTGGATGGCATCACTGACTCAATGGACATGAGTCTTAGTGAACTCAGGGAGTTGGTGATGGACAGGGAGGCCTGGCGTGCTGCGATTCATGGGGTCGCAAAGCGTCGGACACAACTGAGCAACTGAACTGAGGCCCTCTGGCGCTCGTGCAGCCACCACTGCTTGGACGTGGGGTCTCTTCTCCCGGCCGCTGCCCCTGGCCTCCAGTAGAGATAGCTCCTCTTGGCTGCTCCTGCGCTTTCATAGCCTGGCACTCTCTGCTGCCGCCCCTGACCTCGGACGTGTCATAGCACCTCTTGGCTGCCGCCCCTGACCTCGAATGTGGGATAACTCTTCTCAGCTGCCGCCCCTGACCTCGGACGTGGGGTAGCTCCTCTCAGCCGCCGCCCATCAGGCTTGGGGTCCTCCCGGCTTCTGTCCCTGACCTCCGACGTGGGGTAGCTCCTCTCTGCCACGTTCCGTGCACCGTCGCATACAAATACTCCAGATGTTCATTGGTTTCATTGTCTGTTGTTGCTGCTGCTGCTGCTAAGTTGCTTCAGTCATGTCCGACTCTATGCGACCCCATAGATGGCAGCCCACCAGGCTCCCCCATCCCTGGGATTCTCCAGGCAAGAACACTGGAGTGGGTATTGTCTGTTAAATGAATGTAATAATTTCATGTACGTAAAGATGGGCTTCCCAGGAGATGCAGAGGTAAAGAATCTGCCTTTCATTGTAGAAGAAGCAAGAGACTCAGGTTCAGTCCCTGGCCTAGGAAGGTCCCCTAGAGAAGGAAATAGAAGCCCACTCCAGTATTCTTGCCTGGAGAAATCCATGGACACAGGACACTTGTGGGCTACACTCCAAGGGATCGCAAAGAGGTAGACACGACTGAGTGCGCATGTGCGTGGGCACACACACAAGTAAAAACTTAACTAGTCTAGAATCGCCAGATATATTTATATCAGTTCCTTTCGTCTCCCTACCTTTAATTAGAGACAATGGTGATCAAGTACGGGTTCAGCCAGCTTTGGGAAAATTGATGGAAGAAAAGAGCATGTGTGGGACTGCCCTGAGAGGTAAAGCTCCCTTGCTGGAGGAGAGTTGAGGTATGTGGTCTGATCCTTTGCAGGGTTCCTGGTTCAAGGACTGAAAAGAACATAATGTAAGGAAGGAGTGAGAAAGAGGGTAGGGGCAGTAACAGACGTGTATCTATTAAAATAGTTAAGTTAATGTAATTAAAATAATTCAGGGGAGACTGGAATCAGAACTGGTGGAGATGGAGGTGGAGAGGGTGGTCAAATTCTGAATGTTGATCTAGCAGATGCGAAATGGGAAGGGAAAGAAAGTGAGGGATTAATCATGATCATCAGCTTTTTGTCAATAAAAAATTGTAAGGAGTCTATGGGATTATGAAGTGAGGCATATTGGGGCAGAGAAAGATCTCTTCTCCTGAGTTGTTGGCACACTTGAATGTAACTCACAAGTTCCAGACAGAATATTTGGGAGACCCAACAAATTGATATTTAAATATGAGACCAAAAATACATTAATTGCTTATACAACAAGATGAAGTCATTTTCATTTTATATTTACTTACATTGTAAATCTGGAAGAATTTCTAAGGGTGTTATTCATTTCAAAATTTTTCATTTAAAGATAAAGGTAATATTCTAACAGACATATTCATGAAGAATAGTATTACCAGAACTAGAGAAAGTAAAAATAAAATGATATTTTTTGAATAATATTTTGTAAATGTTATGCAGGTGAACTTTCTCTAGATGCCTTTGATTATTAACTTTTTCTCTTCTCATTTTCTGCCCTTATATTTATAACATGAACCACTGATGGGATTGAGTTTGTTGTTGTTTAGTTGCTAAGTTGTACCTGACTCTTTGCATCCCCATGGACTAGAGCCCTCCAGGCTCCTCTGTCTGTGGGATTTCCCAGGCAAGAATACTGGAGCAGGTTGCCTTTTCCTTCTTCAGGGGGTCTTCCTGACCCAGAGATAAAACCCACATCTTCTGAATTGGCATGTTGTTTCTTTACCTCTGAGTCACCAGGGAAGCCCTGGGAATGAGTTCAATGGAACTGGAAGTCCCAGGAAAAACATACTGAGAGAAAATAAGATTTATGGGTATGTACATCACTGTTTCTAGATTATTTCACATGTTAGTCAATACAATCTGTTGTCATTATAAGGTATATAAATAGCTAAAGTAATTTAGATTCAAAGATGTTTTAGGGTCTTGTCTTAGTTTACTAGGGCTGCGATCACAAAATACCACAGACAGAATGTTATTCTCTCATATTCTGGAGGCTAGGAGTTAAGATCAAGTTGGTTTTTCTTGAGAAGTCCGTCCTTGGCTTTGAGATGACTGCCTTCTCACTGGGTTCTCTCATGGCTTTCTTTCTGTGTAGATACAGAATTAAGACTCCAACAGAAAAATGTAGGAGGACAAAATTAAGTTCATAACACTCCAATGGCTATTAAACAATAAAACTGGGATTTTCCTTCTCCCAGACTCCACAATGCAAGTTGTGCACATGTAGTGTTTGATGTCAGACTGAGGCCTGAGACTAAAGATAGAGGTAGGAACATACAGTGGGAAGGGAGCAGGGGTCACTTGAAGAGTCTTATGTAATGGAGATATATAAATGCTGATACTTAAATTATTGTTTACTTTTCTTGGAGTCAAACTACCTGTAGGCCATTTAAAAATTTGTTTTTTAAATTAATATTTCATTTTTATTGAAGTATAGTTGATTTACAATGTTGTGTTAATTTCAGGCGTACAGCAAAGTGATTGAGATCTATCTATAGTCGATATAGTAGTAGTCCATATGTATCTCTGGGCTTCCCTGGTTGGCTCCACAGTAAAGAATCTGTTTGCCAATGCAGGAGGTGAGGGTTCAAGCCCTGGGTGGGGAAAGTGCCCTGGAGATGAAAATGGCAACCTGATCTAATATTCTTGCCTGGGAAATCCATGGACAGAGGAGCTTGGAGGGCTGCAGTCCATGGGTTTATAAAGAATTGGACACAATTTAGCAACTAAACACACACACACACACACACACACACACACACACACACACACACACACATCTCTATTTTTTTCAGATTCTTTTCCCTTAGAGGATATTGCAAAATACTGAGTATAATTCCTGGTGCTATACTGTAGGTCTTTGTCAGTTTTATATTTTATGCATAGTATTGTGTACATTTTAATCCCAAACTCCTAATTTACCCCCCTTGCTTTTCCCCTTTGGTAACCATAAATTTGTTTTCCATGTCTTTAGGTTTGTTTTGTTTTGTATGTAAGTTTGTTTGTATCTCTCTCTCTCTCTTTTTATTTTTAAGAATCAACATATACACAATACCATATGATGTTTGTCTTTCTCTGTCTTACTTCACTTAGTATGATAATGTCTAGGTCCATCTATGTTGCTGCAAGTGGCATTATTTCATTCTTTTTAATGACTGAATACTATACCCTTGTATACATGTCCCACCTCTTCTTTATCCATTCCTCTTTTGATGGACATTTAGATTGCTTCCATGTCTCAGTTGTTGTAAAAGTGTTGCACCGAACATCAGGGTGCCTGTATCTTTGTAAATTATGGTTTCCTCTGGATATATGCCCAGGAGAGGTATTGCTGGGTCATATGGTAGCTCTATTTTTAGTTTTTTAAGAACCTCCTTACTGTTCTCCATGCTGGTTGTAGTAGTTTACATTCCCACCAACAGTTTAGAAGGGTTCTCTTTTCTCCACACCCTTTCCAGCCTTTAATATTTGTACATTTTTTGATAATGGTCATTTGGACTGGTGTGAGGTGGTATTTCACTATAGTTTTGATTTACATTTCTCTAATAATTAGAAATGTTGGGCATCTTTTCATGTGTCTGTTGGCCATCTGTATGTCTGCTTCAGAGAAATGCCTATTTAGATCTTCTGCCCATTTTTGGATTGGGTTGTTGTTTTTATTTTTATTTTTTATATTAAGCTTCATAAGCTGTTTTTATATTTTAGAGATTAATCCCTGGAGATTAATCACATCATTCACAAATATTTTCCCTCATTCTGTAGGCTGTCATTTCTTTGGTTTTGGTTTCCTTTGCTGAGCAGAACTTTTAAAGTTTAACTAGGTCCCATTTGTTTATTTTTATTTCCATTACTCTAGGAGTCAAATTCATAAAGATATTGCTATGATTTATATCAAAGAGGTTCTGTATATGTTTTCCTCTAGTTTTACAGTATCCAGTCTTACATTTAGGCCTTTAATTCCTTTTGAGTTTATTTGTATATGTGTGTGTTATTAGAAAATGTTTTAATTTCATTCTTTTACATGTAGTTATCTAGCTTCCCAGCATCATTTATTGAGGAGACTGTTTTTCTTCATTGTATATTCATAACTCCTTTGTTGTAGATTAATTGACTGAATGTGCATGTGTTTATTTCTGGGCTCTCTATCTTGTTCCATTGATCTGTATTTTCGTTTTTGTACCTGTGTGTCATTTCTAAATTAAAATATAAATGCTTCTTGCAAAATTCCCAGTTAGTCTTCTGGGAAAAGGCAAAACATAGCAGTAGAGTAAAAGACTGCAAAATTGACCATCATCATCAAGCTATAGCAATGTTGTACTTCTCTTCAGTCATAAATATAAATCTTAAATATTCAGAGCAAACTTAAAAATTTGTAAGAGAATAAACATTTACAAAAAATGCAAACTGTGCCTTGGGACCTCTGATATTCCAAACTTTTTTCTTTTTACATATTCATGATCCTATTTCTTATGTCTCTGAACACTGGATTCATTTTTCTGCTTTAACTTTTAAATAAAATGTGAAACCATTTACACTAAAGAGTATGAGATAAAGACTGGCCTTAAAAAAAAAAAAAAAAAAGCTGTTTGTGCATGTATGTACGTGTGTGTATTTCTGTGTTGAGTTAAACAATGCTTTCATTAGATGAATTTGGACCCAAGGAAAAAATTTTGGTTTTGTCCAGTAGATAAAATTAGGTACTTTGAGAGACAGGAGGCCTTTACTAACTTGCTGATAGTATGTCAAGGGAACAATAACTTTTAATGCCTGCATTCAGTGGTCTTTTCCTCTTCAGGAGATATAAACACAGATTTAGATGTAGATATAGAAATGGTGAGATATACATGAATATTCTGATCTATCATAAGATGTATAGATGTATCTATCTATCTATATATATATATTTGTATATTTTAAAGGTCCTTATTTGATTTAATTTTAAAATAGAGCTTGCTATTGTTGATCAGAGAATCTTCTGTGCATAGAAATAAATAGTTTGGCCTTAGAGAATTTTTGCACAGCTTCATCACACAGAAAACTAAGTGACACCAGGGACTCATTCAGTAGTATAGCACTCAGTAACAGACAAGTAACAAAGCAAATACCCTTAACATTATATATATATATATATATATATATACACACACACACATATATACATACATACATACATACTGGACAAGAGAAAAAATGTCAGAAGAATTTCTCTAAAGATAATACAAATCCCTTTATTCTATTATATATTATAATAACATCTCTCCCATTTTCCTGGGAATTTTAATGCTCTCAGTAGTAAGGTAAGAGGGATATTCTTTCAGCAAAAGACCTAGAAAGCTAGACTTTACAAAAAAGGTTCAGGTCATTATTTTTAAGTTTTTTAGTAGGGCAGCCTTAAAATCAGTGTTCTGGTTGATTTTTAAAGCTCTTTTCATATTGTTTTTGAGTTTTAATATTAAAGAATTTGTGAAATTTGGAACAGATGTAGTTCACAAGCACTGAATTTGTTTCATTTAGATATAATGCCTACACATACACCTGAGAGATAAGAGAATTCAAACACTATATGGAAAGTCCTTGTATTTCATTTATAGAAAAAAACTGAAGTAGCAATCATACCTGCATATTTAAATGACATGGTGTACTTTCAATGTTTCTGATGTTTACACCTAATTTTATAATTAAATTTTTGTTATTACTCATACTTTTAGGGCACTCCATTTTGCTTACCATTTGTTTTATATACATTTTTTTTTTCTTTTTGACCACACCTTACAGCCGGTGGGATTTTAGTTACCCCACCAGGGATCAACCTGAGTCCCTAGCATTGGAAGCACAGAGTCTTAACTGGACGACCAGGGAAGTCATTGCTTTATATTTTAATTTAAAACTCTATATGTTTTAGCTAGAAAATATTTAAGACAAAAAAATTGAAATTCCATTTCATCCCATTAGGTTTCACTTCCTTCCCAAGGATATGCCCTTGTTTGTATATGCTCTTTTAGCCATTTTCTTGTGTTTCCATAGTAATTATGCATATTCTTTTTATTTTCACAACTGTCATCATGCTATGCATACTATTATCATCATGTTCCCTTTCTAATGGCAATACCATTATTTATGTAATGTTTCACTTCATAGGAAAAGGTAAAACTATAAGATACTGACTTTAGGATATTATGGTATTTAAAAATGCAGTAATCAAGGCTAGTAGGAAAGGGGTGCAGACTTAAAAAATATTCACAACCTAAAAATTGAGAGCTCTATTTTATGTGGTACAAATTTTTAGGGCCTCAAGACCAAGAGCTGGCATCTCAAGTGACCCTGAGAGAAATGCTTCCAGGACACGAGGGAAAGAGCCAGGTGATACAGAAGTTTTGTAACAAAGGGTAGGTAGTCTTAACATCAAAAGATTATTGCTAAAGGAAACCAGATATCTCAAGTTAAGGAATTTAGCACTTTTTCTGTGTATGAGTAGATGTAAGAGACTGGGGTCACTGAAATCATTTCTTTGATATGCATCTCAGCTATTCTGGGGCCAGAATCCTGTTTTTCACATCCTGAACTGACATGGTGCTCACTGTAGGGAGTGGCTACAGTCTGATAGCTGGCATTCTTCTCCTTCCTAAGTGCTGTTAGGGCTCACCAGGTCACCATCTATTGTGGCTACAATTGCTGGTGACTGTGACATCCTTGCCTAATGATATGGAGGAAATATTACATCTCTCAGGTGTGTTGGAGATTCAGAGCTCAGGGCTGGCTTGGAGGCTAGGTGTGCTGGCCCACCACATTCCATCACTGGAAAAACAAATTCTTGTGATTGAAATCAGTGGCAAGGGAAACAAGTTGGGCCTCACACCTTTTCAAATTTATGCAGTGAATGCTGTCTTCCTATACATGGTGCATCGATTTGAAAGTCTTTTACAAGGTTCTAGGTACTGAATTCTTATTTTTGTTTTTGCTAATTATGTTTAATTTTCTGTTTTGCCGAACTATATCAAGGAAATAATATATACAAATAAGCACAGGATGCTAAAGTTTATTCTTCTTCCCAGATCTATTTCCTCCCATTCAAGAACATCAATCATTACATAATTTCTATAAGATTCTGGAGTTGAAAGCCCATCCTGGGTATTATACAAATGTTCTTTTATAATCCTTTATGCCATTTCTGATTAAGGTAATTCACTCTGTTTTCATTATTGTTTTTCATTTATTAAATTATCGTCACTAATTAGGTGACAATGACTTAAAGGAAAGAAGTAGGAGAAAGGCCTGAATATGCTGCTGGACACACTAGCTACTTCTGTTGGTCTGAGGTTTAAGCAGGAACCCCAAATTAAACATTATTCCTAGGAATGCAATGATGAAATTCAAACATACTTTCCCCATCCCATACTGTGTTAAGTGTTCAATTCTTGTCTAATTTGAATATTCTACTAGGAGATTTTATATCAGATGAGTTCTGAAATATCAATATATAAACATTCTGAGCATATTTAATGAAATAAAATCCCAAATTATTACCACACATAAAATTCTTCCTGCATTTATACTAGTCTTCTCAAGTGGGTATGATTTATCTTTCTATAATAAAAATTCTCCTTTTTGTTATTTAACTCACACTGCAATATCTTGTAGTCCATAATAAATTATAAATCCTCTTTTTGAATGTACAATCTGAGAGTCACACCAGAAACAAACTATACCTTACTAAGTTCTTTAAAGACATAGAAAGCTTTGAAAAGGAATAAATGTCTCTGGAGAAATGTCCTGACAAAGCAGTAATAAAAAGGTCACACTACTTTTCATGCAGCATTTGTCTTGTTTAATAAGAATTATATCCCAAAATGTGTTTTAATTACTGATAATTAGAAACATTATATTTAAAGAAGGAATCAAGACTACCTTAATAGTAGGTTAAGCACACTGGTATAAATTTTTTATCAAAATTGCAACCCTATGATACGGGCATTCAGATTTATTCTCAAAGCTTTTTAACTTTTCCTAAAGATCAAGGGCACAGTGTTTTGCAGTTCTTATTTTATTATAACTTGAGACCAGTTTTTAACAATTATTACTTTAAGAATCATGGCTTATGTCTGAAGGATGAAATAAGAACAGATCATAAGCATACGAGAACATGAATTTAAATGGATATATGGAGAATATAAGAAGTATAGAGTTTACAATAAAATCAATGGCATATTTACTAAAATACTTTATCACATTTCTTTCAAGAAAAAAATATTTAAATTTTAAGTTGTATGAAAAAGAGAAAGGAAATACCTTCATGTGCTTTTCATTGAACTTTCTTGCAAGAGTTCATTTAAATACCATCGCATGCAGATGAAAGACAGCTGATATGCCAATGACATTCTTATTCCTGCTGAGAACTTATTTTCAGTAATATTCAATCAGTTTAAAACAACTTCAAACTATCAGTCTGATACAATGACAAACTCAAAAAAGGAAAGTGCTAGTCACTCAGTCCTGTCTGACTCTGCGACCGCATGCACTGGAGGCTGCCAGGCTCCTCTGTCCATGGGATTCTCTAGGGAAGAATACTGGAGTGGGTTGCCATTCCCTTTTCCAGGGTATCTCCCTGACCCAGGGATTGAACCTGGGTCTCCTACATTAAAGGCAGATTCTTTACCTTCTGGCAAACTCAAATATGCAGCTGGATAAAAATTTCAACAGTGTTACTTGTTGATTGCTTACTAAAGGCAGACTCCTTAATGTCTTTTAATTCATAGATCTTCATCTCTAAAACTGGGAAAATCCTGTCTATGTTGCAGGGCTATTGTGATGTGTCAGGGAAGTGCTAGGCTGCATCAGGACAGCTTCTCAATAAATGCTGTCACTAGAGATTCTGGAAATGTCTACCCATTGGGTCGAGGGGTTCAGTGTATTTGATGACTCAGTGACTTTGTTATACTCTAAATGAGCCTAATGCAAACTACTGAATAATAAGACATCTTCAATATGTTAAATATCTAATCTTAAAGAACCCATCTGCCAATGCAGGAGACCTAAGAATTGCAGATTTGATCCCTGGCTTGGAAAGATCTCCAGTAGCATATTGGGCACCTAACGATCTGGGGAGTTCCTCTTTCAGTATCCTATCAGTTTGCCTTTTCATACTGTTCATAGGGTTCTCAAGGCAAGAATACTGAAGTGGTTTGCCATTCCCTTCTCCAGTGGACCACATTCTGTCAGACCTCTCCAACATGACCCGCCCGTCTTGGGTGGCCCCACACAGCATGGCTTAGTATCATTGAGTTTCATGGAGTGGCTTAGTTTTATTGAGTTAGACAAGGCTGTGGACCGTGTGATTAGAAGGACAAGTTTTCTGTTATTATGGTTTCAGTGTGTCTGCCCTCTGATGTGCTCTCGCAACACCTACCGTCTTACTTGAGTTTCTCTTACCTTGGATGTGTGGTATCTCTTCACGGCAGCTCCAGCAAAGTGCAGCTGTTGCGCTTTACCTTGGATGAGGGGTATCTCCTCTCCAGAAAGAATGAAGGGATGGAGCCAAAGCAAAAACAATACCCACTTGTGGATGTGTCTGGTGATAGAAGCAATGTCCGATGCTATAAAGAGCACTATTGCATAGGAACCTGCAATGTTAGGTTCATGAAACAAGGCAAATTGGAAGTGGTCAAACAGGAGATGGCAAGAGTGAATGTAGACATTCTAGGAATCAGCGAACTAAAATGGACAGAAATGGGTGGATTTAACTTAGGTGACCATTATATCTATTACTGCAGGGAGGAATCCCTTATAAGAAATAAAATAGCCATCAGAGGCAACGAAAGAGTCCAAAATGCAGTACTTGGATGCAATCTCAAAAACACCAGAATGATCTCTGTTTGTTTCCAAGGCAAACCATTCAATATCACAGTAATCCAAGTCTATGCCCCAACCAGTAATGCTGAAGAAGCTGAAATTGAATGGCTCTATGAAGACCTACAAAACCTTTGAGAACTAACACCCAAAGAAGATGTCCTTTTCCTTATAGGGGACTGGAATGCAAAAGTAGGAAGTCAAGAAACACCTGGAGTAACAGACAAATTTGGCCTTGGAATATGGAATGAAGCAGGGCAAAGTCTAATAGAGTTTTGCCAAGAGAACACACCAGTCATAGCAAACACACTCTTCCAACATCACAAAAGAACACTCTATACATGGACATCACCAGATGGTCAACACCAAAATCAGACTGATTATATTCTTTGCAGCCAAAGATGGAGAAGTTCTATACAGTCAGCAAAAAAAAAAAAAAAAAAAAAAAAGACCAGGAACTGACTGTGGCTCAGATCATGAACTCCTTATTGCCAAATTCAGACTTAAATTGAAGAAAATAGGGAAAACCACTAGACCATTCAGGTATGACCTAAATCAAATCCCTTATGATTATACAGTGGAAGTGAGAAATAGATTTAAGAGTCTAGATCTGATAGATAGAGTTCCTGATGAACTATGGATGGGGGTTTGTGACATTGTATAGGAGACAGGGATCAAGACCATCCCCATGGAAAAGAAATGCAAAAAAGTAAAAATGGCTGTCTGAAGAGGCCTTACAAATAGCTCTGAAAAGAAGAGAGGCAAAAAACAAAAGAGAAAAGGAAAGATATAAGCAGCTGAATGCAGAGTTCCAAAGAATAGTCAGGAGAGATAAGAAAGCCTTCCTCAGTGATCAATGCAAAGAAATAGAGGAAAAAAATAGAATGAGAAAGACTAGAGATCTCTTCAAGAAAATTAGAGATACCAAGGGAATATTTCATGCAAAGATGGGTTCGATAAAGGAGAGAAATTGTATGAACCTAACAGAAGCAGAAGATATTAAGAAGAGTTGGCAAGAATACACATAAGAACTATACAAAAAACATCTTCATGACCAAGATGATCACTGACCTAGAGCCAGACATCCTAGAATGTGAAATCAAGGGGGCCTTAGAAAGCATCACTGCACACAAAGCTAGTGGAGGTGATGAGCTATTTCAAATCCTGAAAGATGACGCTGTGAAACTGCTGTCCTCAATACGCCAGCAAATTTGGAAAACTCAGCAGTGGCCACAGGACTGGTAAAGGTCAGTTTTCATTCCAATCTTAAAGAAAGGTAATGCCAAAGAATGCTCAAACTACTACACAATTGCACTCATCTCACACGCTACTAAAGTAATGCTCAAAATTCTCCAAGCCAGGCTTCAGCAATGTTAACCGTGAACTTCCAGATGTTCAAGCTGGTTTTAGAAAAGGCAGAGGAACCAGAGATCAAATTGCCAATATCTGCTGGATCATGGAAAAAGCAAGAAAGTTCCAGAAAAATATATATTTCTGCATTATTGACTATGCCAAAACCTTTTACTGTGTGGATCACAATAAACTGGAAAATCCTGAAAGCGATGGGAATACCAGAGCACCTGACCTGCCTCTTGAGAAAACTATATGCAGGTCAGGAAGCCACAGTTAGAACTGGACATGGAACAGACTGGTTCCAAATAGGAAAAGGAGTACGTCAACGCTGTATGTTGTCACCCTGCTTATTTAACTTATATGCAGAGTACATCATGAGAAACGCTGGGCTGGAAGAAGCACAAGCTGGACTCAAGATTGCCGGGAGAAATATCAAAAACCTCAGATATGTAGATGACACCACCCTGATGGCAGAAAGTGAAGAGGAACTAAAAAGCCTCTTGAGGAAAGTCAAAGAGGAGAGTAAAAAAGTTGGCTTAAAGGTCCACATTCAGAAAACTAAGATCATGGCATCTGGTCCCATCACTTCATGTGAAATAGATGGGGAAACAGACGAAACAGGTCAGACTTTATTTGGGTTCAAAATCACTGTAGATGGTGACTGTAGCCATAAATTTAAGACACTTACTCCTTAGAAGAAAAATTATGACCAAAATAGACAGCATATTAAAAAGCAGAGACGTTACTTTGCCAACAAAAGTGTGTCTAGTCAAAGCTATGGTTTTTCCAGTAGTTATGTATGCATGCGAGAGTCAGATCATAAAGAATGCTGAGCACCCTTGAGTGATGCTTTTGAACTGTGGTGTTGGAGAAGACTCTTGGGGGTCCCTTGGACTGAATGGAGATCGAACCAGTCCATCCTAAAGGAAATCAGCCCTGAATATTCATTGGAAGAAGTGATGCTGAAGCTGAAACTCCAATACTTTGGCCACCTGATGGGAAGAACTGACTCACTGAAAAGACCCTGATGCTGGGCAAGACTGAAGGCAGGAGGACAAGGGGATGACAGAGAATGAGTTGGTTGGACGGCATCACCCACTCAATGGACATGAGTTTGAGTAAACTCCAGGAGTGGTGATGGACAGGGAGGCCTGGTGTGCTGCAGTCCATGGGGTCCCAAAGAACTGGACACGACTGAGTGACTGAACTGAAGTGAACTGAATTGTCAGTCTAAATAATTCAGTTATTTAGAAAATACCCACTTTAGATATTAGGGTCAGTTTTCCGGTAATATCTTAAGGTATATACTCTAATTATGGAGTTTTCCCAAAAATTAAAAAACAGAAATACCATATGATTGAGCAATTCCATTTATGGGTATCTTTTCAAAGTGTGTATCAAGAGATAAATGAATAAGCTGTGGTATGCATGGATTATTACTCAGCCAAAAAGAAGAATGAAATCTTGTCATTTGTGAGAAAATGGATGGACCTAGAGGGTTTTATGCTAAGGAAAATAAGTCAGACAGAGTGACAAATACAGTATGATGTCACTTGAATGTGGAAACTGAAAATCAAAACCAGTGAACCAAAATAACCAAACAGTAATGTAGTCATCGAAACAGAGAACAAAGATGTTTTTTCCAGAGAGGAGAGGGATATGGTGATGAGAGAGCTGCATGACAGAGATTAATACTTACAAAAATACCTTATAAAATAAATGAGTTTGGGAGACAAAATGTACACCATGAGAATATAGTCAATGAGAATAATCCTTTGGGCAGCTGGAATAAAAGAGCAGGAGAAATATAAGGAATGACAACTAAAATTTAAAGAGCCTTTTTGGAGAGAAATCCTCTGTGTTAGAAGAAAAGAGAGAAACATGCTTAAGCTACAAATGGAGATCAATGATGGATCATGAACTTTTTACCCTGAAAGCAGACTGAGTTTTGAAAAATCCTGACATGCAAGTCTTGAAAGATCTAGGGTAATATTGACCTCCTATGACCACTGGAATGAGCAGATGTGAGAAAACAGAATTCTTAAAGACAATGACAGAAGGATAGATGTTAGAACTAAATTTGCAGTTCCTTAAACAACAAAGACCGAGTTGCGTGAAGGGGGAAATAATCCTGGTGGTGGACACTAAGGTGACTGGCTTATGACAATTTCTTAAGTTCTACCTCTGTTGAGGGGGTTACTTTATACATATGTGTTCTTACAAAAAGTTATTTTGAAATAGATAAAAACATTTAATGAAAAAACTTACTTATAAATATGGAACATATAGATATATACAGAACATAAAGATAAAACTGTAGATAAAACTAATACTACATCAACGCAGCAAAACAACTGAAGCTGTACTAAATGCGGACTCTCAGGAGAGAGGCAATGAGGCCTCCCCTTATCTGGTCCAGATGAAGCTCCTAGTGCTGTGGGGGCTCCATCCCCTCTGGGGTCCAGGATGATGTCCAGGTCCAGGTCTTCAGGGATTCAGAGCAGAGCCTGCAACACCAACACAGGTGATGGAGTTCTGGGAGGTGCAGCGTCAGACAGAGGAGGGCTCCCTGGGGAGGGTGTGCAGGACCCAGAAGATGTCCCAGGATCTAGACTTGGCTTTGGGGCTCAGATCTGCAGGGCACTGGGTCTGTTTGCTGCTCTTTGCTGAGGGTGTTGTCTGTTAGTAAGGAGTGTCTAGAAATGTCCCACAGGAGCAAGTACACCTGGGTGAGGTTTGGCTGGCAAACCTCAACTGATGGGTCCCCTGGACAGTGAGACTCAGGCAGAGGAACAGGGGACTTGGGAATCAGGATTGAAAGCTTGGGTCCCCCCTTCCCTCTAGGCCCTGGGAGGAGCAGGAGGTCAGATGACACAGAGGGTAGGAGAACCTGCCCACCCATCCTACACTCAGTACAACTGCTCCTAAGACCTAAGCATTGGAAATGGACAGACACCTGAGTCTGTTTTCCTGAATAATCATTTCTAACCCCCAACCAAACTCTCCTGAAGTTTATGAGTTTAAACTGTTTTTATATTATAAAAAAGTACATTTTATCTGTTTAGCATATTGCAACATTAAAATTTGAGAGAAGACATTTCTTTCAAACTATAATTAAACAAGATGTTATTAACGACAAACTTGGAAACAAAATAAAAGGAACATGAGTAACTTGAATCCTGCCACTCATCCCAAGTGGGCTGCTCAGTCGCTTGAGTCATGTCTGAGTCTGCGCAACCCTGTGGATGATAGCCCACCAGGTTCCTCAGTCACTGGGATTGTTCAGGCAAGAACACTGGAGTGGGTTGCCATTTACTTCTCCAGTGAATCTCCAGGGATCAAACCCTTTTCTTGTGTCTCCTGCATTGGCAGGAGGGTTCTTTACCACTAGCACCACCATCCCAAGTGCACAAAGGACTAAATTGCTTTCTGGTGTGTCTTCAGTTGGACACATACACAGAAGAATCTACAGAACCTCCAAATTCAGGTTGAGATATGCTTCCCTGAGGTGAAGCATAGGACCCCTGGGTTCCAGATCCTGAGAGACCCCAGACTCAGGCACCCCTCAGGCTGGCTGGGACCCTCAGGACCAGGGAGCACCCACAGGGATGCAGAGCTGCCAGGTGATGCCCTGCCTGCATGACCTCTGGGCACCTGTGTCTCCTTCACTCTGTTCCCAGAGCCCAGGACTGGGGAGGGCAGGGCCACCCCAACCTCTCTCTGCAGCTGATGATGGACTAGGGATTCCCCCTGCAGCTTTTAGCAGGGATGGGAGGGCAGAGCTGGATCCTGCAGAGGGAGATGAGGAAACCCCCACGGGGAGATCTTTAAAGAGAGCACTCTGGAACAGCAGCTCCTGGACTCCTGCATCCAGTGGCCCCACAGTGCCCCCCCAGACTCCCTGCATATGTAACAGCTGCCAGAGGAGCTAGTCCAGCAACCTCGGAGGCATCTGTGGACAGCACTCTCTGCCTGGGGAGACGTGCTCAGGGCATTCTCCACTCGTCTGCACAGATTGTTACCACCCTCTTGTCTCTACGTTTGTGGTGACACTCAGCAGCAGACCCCATGGTTTCTGCTGGTGATTCTGAAGCACCAACAAGCGAGTGTCATGATGGAGACGTGGGCCCTCGTCTGCCTCACCTTTCACCCCAGGTCCCATGTTCACTCTTGCTCTTCCAGTCTTCCTCATCATCACCACTGACTTCTGTAGAACGAATCTTAAAAAAGATGACCAGAGATCTTTTTGGTATCTGGAAGGAAGAGATCAGTCAAGCAGGTCCAATCCCTCCCAGGGCAGGAAAGTAACCATATGGGGTAGCGCAGGGCAGTGCAGACTTCATGGGGGCCCTTCAGCTGTGTGGGTCCAGACCTGCTGACTCCAGCCTCAACTCCTGCTCAGGCCACTCATGGTGACAAAGCCAGGTTCAAGGGTACAGACGTGAGGTCAGGAGTAGGGAAAGGCTAAGAAAATGCGGGAATAGGGCTGAAGATAGATTCGTAGATTTTTCATAAGCTCCCAGGTCCCCAAGGGTCTACAAGAGACCAGGTCCTGCAGAAGGCTAATCAGAAAAAGAGGGAAAGAGGAGAAAGGGAAGGGTTGCAAAGAAGAGTCTATTGATCAGGATAAGAGAGAACATTTCTAAAAGATATGAAAGAAGAAATAAATGAACTCTATAGTCTTGCTCTCCTCCAAATCCTCAATATGTGGCATGAAGTTACCTGGTGTCTGAGGGCAGCACTCAACTGGAGTGGCTGTGGGAAAGCAAAGGGGAGATTTAGAGTCAGGATGTGACCAGGGGACCCTGTGCTCCTCACAACCTGGCCTTGGGACCCCTGGTGCCCTTTTCTCCAGGGACCTCCCAGGGCCTCAGTGTTTTACTTCTGCAATGAAAAAGTGGGTCTTTGACATCCAACATCCTGTTGCCACCCTCAGCTTGTCTACGAGTGACGAGGAATGACACCATTTCCACGTGTTCCTCCTCCAGGTGGTCACTGTCTCCATGCATCTCTGCCCACGACCTTGCTTGCCTTCTTCTACCACTGTTTCCCCTCTACTTCCTTCATCATTTCTCTCCTCTAGTCACTGTTCTTTTCCTTCCTCCTTGAGCCTCTACCAACCCTAGAGTTCTCCAACATGGAAATATTAGAAGGATGATGGGTGTATGGCCACTGTCTCTAATCAGTCCATTATTTAATTAAACAATCCACCACTCCCAGGAAGGGCCTGGCATGGAAATGATAATCTTCTGAGCCCTAGGGGAGGGAAGGAGGAAAGTTCACATAACAGAGACTATCCCGTTGCCTGACGTGACCTCAGTGGCCTGGGAGATACTTAATGCTCTCAGCAACACCTTAAGTTTCCCAGACCCTAAGAGAGGATAGAGGCAAACACTTTCATGTTCATTTAGCCAGAAATGGAAAAAAGAAATCCAAAAATATATATGGAACCCCTAAGGACTCCAAATAGACACGATAATCTGGAGAACTAATTTCAAAGTTCCTCACCTCCTGATTTCAAAATACATTACAAACATATAGGGATCAAAGCTGTATGATAGTGACATAGAAACACATGCATAGCCCTAAAGACAAGAATAAAGAGCTCCAAGTAAACTCATGGATATAGGGTTAAATGAAATTCACCAAGTTTCTAAGACAAGAAAAGAGTGAAAGCGTAGTCTCTTCAACAATCAGTAGGATGAAAAGATAACCTACAGAAAAATCACAAATAATATATCAGAAATGGAGATCATACTCAAAGTATATAAGAAAATACCACAACTCAAATGTAAAACAATTAAAAAAAATGAAAGGTAAATCAACGAGTTGAGGAGTGTGCAAAGATCATGAACAAAACCACCAAGAGCTTCTGTCTGGAGGCAGTATTGGGTTCTAAGATGAGCAATCACCCCGAGTTCTGCTGCTCTGAGTCTCTGACCTAGGTCTGGTCAGTCTCAGAAGACCAGGTCAGTAGAGCTCCGAGAATATGTGTAAAGAAAGCCAGTGGCCCCTTCACAGTTTCTAGAATCTGCAGCCATGCTGGTCTCTAGGGGCACATGGGCTGCTCTCACGTGGAAGCACCTTCAGCACAGCATCCTTGGGGAGGTGTGGTTCTGAGAGGAACTCCAGCAGACTCAGCCCAGGCAGGGACTCAGGAGCACGTGTGCTCTGACTCATTCAACCCTGAGAGCACCCTTTACATGAGGAATAAACAGTGAGGACAAACATCAGGGCAAGCCACACGTCCTGAAAATGCACAGGGAGAGAGTTCATGTCTCACCCACCACCTGACACTCACTGCCAGAACTTGGTCTCCAGTGTCAAGTGACTATGAGACTTTTGTGCCACTAGGATATGGCCATCATAGGAGAATTTAAACATGAAGCCAAAGTTCTTCGTGTATACTACACTGCAGGTAATAACCAGAAGCCAAGCTTTCATATTTGGCAGGTGAAAGGGCAAGGAACAAGGAGTCTTGTGAGAAAGGATATTTCTAAATGGAAAAGCAAGAAGAAATGACTATAAGCACAACAGAATAAACTACATGGACACATAGCTCTATTATATTGTTAAAATATGAAAAGAACAAACTACAACTCTAGACATATTTCCTTCTTCTTCCTCAGTTTATATTCATCTCTGAAGAAGCAGGTGTAACTCAAATGGTCCAGGAACCCTCTCCCTCTAAATCCCACCTGAGAGTTGTTCCCTACCTGCATAGTCTTCCGCATCACTGATGCTAAGACTTTCCAGAAAACAGTCTGTAGAAAGATAACCATGAGCAATAATACAGTTATTACACAAGTTGAGCTACCCATTTCTCCTCCTCCACTTGGCTCACACAGCATCTCCCCGGTCTTCCTTCTAGGCTCAAATCTCCCCTGTGCCTTGTGGAGTCAGAGCCCTTCAACAAGACGGTGATCACAGTTGAACATATTCACATGAGAAAGAGGCTGAGAAAATTACCTTTTAACCTTACACTTCTACAGGCCCAATACAGCTCTTACATTCCAGCTTACAAAGCTGAAATGCCAATGCTTATGGACACTTTTGAAATATGGCTAGTGTGACCAAGCTATGTGTGCTTTTCGTGATTGTTTCAATATAACAAGTTAAGTATTGTTGAAATATGTTAATTATTGATAGGCAGCTCTAGCTAATGGCTACTACACTGGAAAGTTCAGCTCTAAGGGCTCCACAGACAAGGAAAAGGCAACTAATTGCCTGTTCTGGTTTTTGTTTATTCCAGATGATATGATGGCCTGATAAGATCATATGTAGGTATATCTGGGGCTCTTGAACCCAGTCCAGGCACTGGGAGAGTGCTTGTGAACATCCCAATAGTGCTGGAGTGGGTAGCTGTTCCCTTCTCCAGGGCATCTTCCCAGCCCAGGAATTGAACTCAGGTCTCCTACATTTCAGGCGGATTCTTTACCAGCTGAGCCACAAGTGAAGCTCGAGAATACTGGAGTGGGTAGACTATCCCTTCTCTAGCAGATAGCCCTGACTCAGGAATCGAACCAGGATCTCCTGCATTGCAGGCAGATTCTTCAACAAATGAGCTACCAGTGAAGCCCTAGTAAGGTGAACACTCAGATTCAAAGAAAATTCTCAGGAGGGAGCTCATTTGTGGGCAGAGGTAAAGGGCATGGCCCAGCACTCGTGTACTACAAGTAACCAGAAAGTAGGTATGGAGGGAAGGGAGGAATATTCACTCTCTTCCTGAGCCCATCTTTCCCATCCCTGATTCTAGAGGACCCAAGCAAGGCAGTGGAAAAGGCTTATTAGGAAGTGAAAGTTTTGTGCACTGAAATCCATAGAATACTGTTGAAAAAAAGAAGAGACAAGTAATCGGAATACCGTAACATATTCATACACTGGAATATTTAGTGTTGTTGACCTTCCTATACTCCTAAAAGTGATGTACATATATATTGAAACCACTTACAAAATCCCACGTCATTTTAATAAAATGGAAAAAAAAAAATCTCCCAAACTAAAACTTATGGAACCCAGAAGAAACCCAAAGAGCAAAAACATTCTTGAGAGCAAAGAACAACAATGGGGCCTTCAGGCTTCCTGAATTCAAAACAGGCAAGAATGCCACAGCAGTCAAAACTGTGTTCTACCTGCAGCTAAATAGGCAGAGAGACCAATGAATCGTAAGGAGGGAATCTTGAATACACTGACCCCTGTGGCCAAATGATATTTGCTAAGGTTCTAAAATTATCAAGTGAAGAAAGGATTGTTTCCTCAAAAATCAGTAGACAGGCAACCTATAGAATCAAAGAAGTTATCTGCAAACTTTGTATCTGAATAAAGGGCCAATATCCAGAATATAAAAGCAACTGCTAAAATACAACTTCACAATAAAAGCAGGCAAATAACTGACTTTAAAACATGTTCAAAAGCTTTCATAGACATTTCTTCATAGAAGACATAGAAGTGATCAATATACATAGGAAATATGCTTAGCATCACTAAGTAGCAAATGGGGTACTTAGTGGAAATGGAAACCAAGTCAAAAGTAGATATCACCTTTCAGGAGGTGTATTATATGAAGAAAACAACAGATATTGGCAAGGATGTAGAGAAGTGGAACTTCCATGCCTGTTGGTAGGAATGATAAATGGCATAGCCATTATGGAACACTCTGGAGGTCCCTCAAAAAATTATTAAGAAGATTATCATAAGATCCAGCAATCATTTATTTGAGTTTATGTCCAAAGGAGATAAAACTAGAATGTTCCAGATGTCTATAATCTCATATCCATTGTTGCATCGTACACAACAATCAAGATAGAAAAACTGCTCAGTGTCCAAGGGCAGATAAATCAAGAAAGAAAATGTGGTGCATACATACACTGGAATGTGATTGAGTCTTTAAAAATGAAGACAATTCTGTCATTTGAAGCAAAGTGGGAAGCTATTGGTAAGGTTGAAATAAGCTAGTCGCAGGAGGACAAATACTGAACAATTCCATTTACCTGCCGTATCGAAAGGAAAGTTCAGGGAAGCAGAGAATAAAAGGGTGGATCCAAGACCTGGGAAGAGGTTGACACAGGGAGTGTCTATCAATGGTTACAGGATTTTAGTGGCAGGATGGAAAAGTTCTAGAGACGTGCTAAACAACATGGTGCATTGAGTTAACAGGACAGACTGGACACTTCAAAGGGTAAGAGGCAAAGCTGGAATGAACTTCCTCCATTTATGCCTGGAGCCTCCTCCTTTCTCAGATTCCTCTGAAACTGGGTGTTGCTTTTGGGTACCAGCGGCTCCCTGCAGAAAGAAGGAGCCTCCCCAGTACTGGGGGCCTTGGATGAGGGGGAGAGATTCATTCTCAGGCTCCAATAGAAAGAGTTTGAATGAGGGAAGTGGCAGAGTGGTGAATCATGAGCAATGAAAATCCTACAAGACCTACTAAGTGATGAGATTTCCTATTAAATGAAGGTGTGGTTGACCCAGTAAAGGGGATTCTGAAACACAGTTTTGCTCATTAAGAATCTTATAGGACTTCCATGGTGGCTCAGTGGTTAAGAATCTACCTGACAATGCAGGATACAGGAGTTCAACCCCTGGTCTAAAAAGATTCCACACGCTGTGGAGCAACTAAACCATGTACCACAACTATTGAGCCCATGTGCCAAACTATGGAAGCCCAAGAGCCCTGGAAGCCATGCTCTGCAACAAACAAGCCACTAGAGTGAGAGGCCTACACACCACAACTAGAGAGTTGCCCTTGCTCTACATAAGTAGAAAGAAGCCTGGGCAGCAACGAAGGCCAAGAACAGCCAATAAAAATTTTAATAAAAATTAAAAAGAATCCTGTAAATATCTTCCTCGGTAGTGATGGGATTTGTCTTTCTGGGAAAAGGATGTTCACTTGGTATAAAATCAATGGATACAGTGAATGTATATACTGTGTTTTCTTTTTATACACATAAACATTCATGGTACATTGTGATGGGAAATATTTTGGGGCTGACACCACTAACAGTGATGTTCAGGTGACAGACATTGAGGAAAACACAACCCAAAAATTCAAACACACAAAGAATCACACTATTCATTATACATAAAAACACACCCAGTCCCATGAACACAAACCTACACTATTAACCATAATACAGCTTCTTCCTGGAAGTACAGTAATCATCCACATAGGTCTCTTGTAAATTACTTTCTATCACCAGGGCCCCTATACTCATTCCCAGCAGGAATTTGGAATCAGTTTGGCCTCTACACTAAAACCAGCGAGAAAGCCCCAACTTTCTCATCTACAAAGTTTTTTCTCCCAAAGGGAATGATTCTGGAAAACATACCAGTTTCACATCCTGAAAGGGCCACCTGAAAGTACAGAAGAGAAGATGCAATGAGGATAAGATCACATAGATGCACAGTCTTTGGTTCACTTGGGGACAGTAGAAAACCTGATGAGGAGCAGTGGTGGAGCCCAGGGAACCCAGCAAGGTCAGCCCACACATACTCAGGATGAAAGGCAAGACCTGTGCCTGGAGGATGGAATTCCAAGTCCATTTAGGCTGGAAATTGCACAATTCTTTTCCTAGAAGAAATGTTGCTGCAGGAGAGATAAATCTGTATTCTACAGAGTGTAATGGATGCTAACAATTTTAGTGTCTTGTGGACTGAGGAATCATGAGTTGGTAATAAGACTCTCGTCTACATTATCCCAACCAAGGGAATTGTCTCTATCTGAAACAAAAATGTTCAGACTCACAACTTAATTCTACTGAAAGAGAAATGGAACAATATTTCTATCTCAGACCAGAAAAAAACAAAAACAGCTTGCCTTGGAGAAATACTCAATGTCTTCTGTGTTGTCACATGGTGGGTTGACTGGCAGGTCCTCAGTGAAGTCTAGAGGGACACAGAGTAGCTTTTAGAACACTGGTGAGGCTGTTCAGGAATCATGCAGGAGGTTTTCTCTTTGTGTGGACATGGGGTGGTGTGTACGGATGTGGGAGGTTAATAAGCATGAAGTGAACTTGTGTTCATCTATCTTCTTTGGAGGAGGAAGGAAAGTAAAGGAGAGGAAGGAAAGTAAAGGAGAGGAAGAAGGAAATGAAAATAGAACTTTGGCTTTCTAGCAAGAGGAACCTAATCAACACGAAATATTCAATCTAAAAAAAGGAAAGCTCTAAAATGTGTGTATTGTTCAATGAAAGAGACCCATGACTCCTCCTGCTTATTGTGAGCTCCTGCTAAATTACCACCGTCCCTTGATTTTTCCTAGATCACTCTTCTCCAGGATCTACAGTTGCCAATATTCTAATCATCATGTTTTTTATGAGATTTGTACTTGATTAAAAGTGATCTCTGTTAGAGAACTGAATTCAATATTGGGCAAAATATGCTATTCTCTTAATTCACAAATCAATTTTCCTAAATGAAATCAAATATACAATATTTGGCAATACTGAATTCCTGCCATTTAATAAGAGCCACTATGAATGATATCATATTTTTCTATCCATATTTGTTTTCTATAGTGCGCATGTCCACTGAGTCAGTTCCTGTCCACCTTCACAAGGGCAATATGTACAGTGGGAAAGTTGATTATAGAAAGCACAGTTCCTCCACCAGGTCTTCCTGGGGAGCTAGATGAACACAGAGTTGCAGTCAGGACATGGGTGAGGATGCTTATCAATCACTCAGTGTTTCTTTCTTCTTTTTTTTTTTTTTCCTTATATTTGACAGGGACATAGGGTCGAGTGTATGCATGAGGGAGGTTAGTAGCTATGGACCAAGCTGCTGTTGAATCATCCTTTTTGCTGGATGAAGGAGAGCAAAGGAGAGGAGAAGGAAGGAAATTAAACAGAGTTTTTGCATTTTGACTAGGGATAACCTAAATAATGGGGGGAAAAGTAACACTAAAATGCATGGCAACGTTCAATGACAGAGACTCATGACCCTCCTGCCTGTTTAGAGCATCTGTTAAATGGTCCCTGTCTTCTGGACTTTTTCTCAGATCATCGCCTCCCCAGGATCCACATTTGTAGCTACTCAATTTATTATGCTTTCTGTCAGATTTTGTTCTTGATTAAAAGCAAACTCCATTAGAGGACTGAATTCAATCTTACATTTCCAAATAGCTACTATTAATCATGTGATATTTTTTCCCAGTCT
Source organism: Bos grunniens (assembly GCF_055505025.1). Taxonomy (NCBI): domain Eukaryota; kingdom Metazoa; phylum Chordata; class Mammalia; order Artiodactyla; family Bovidae; genus Bos; species Bos grunniens. Next base: position 74,244,000 of record NC_141180.1, on the reverse strand, counting down.
TCATTTTCCGAACAATGTTTGTATGTCCACTGAATCAGTGGCTGTTCACACTCACAGAAGTAATACACTTAATGGGACAGTTCATTACAGAGAGGAAACATAGGCTGAACACTGACTTTGTCTAACCCAGCTGTTCAGGAGATTACAACAAAAGTAATGGTCATTAGACTAACTACCAAGTTCCACTGTGAGATCTATTTGACACTTTCCATTGACTGGGTGCTACAGGGTCTAATTAATGTAAGGTTTATGGTAATGTCACCCAGTACAATGAAATGTTTCCCTGATAGAATCTGCTCTTGTTCTTGTTTAAGCAATGACACTAGCATCAACACATACGACCAACATTGTCTACACAAGGCCACACAACTCTCAAGATCTGAGAGCTGACCAGGAAGATACGACCACATGGTGCCTTTTACCCTAATGACTGTGCCAAAGTTGGCTGTTAATCCACCTTTGGTTGCTGTGGGTTTCATCACAAGTGAGCCCACCTTAAAATGAATCTAGAACTCTGGAGCTGCTAGTACCTCTAGGCGTGGACACAGATGCAGGGACCCCCTTGCTCCATGACTGAGGACCATGGCTGAGCAATAAGTGCAGGTCAGGGGTCCAGAGCAGACACACTGGGACCACCCATAGGTTCCCAGTTTGGCTTGTCCACTTAGGAGGTCAAGAGCTTGGGCTGTTTTTCTCAGCACCATCTCTATTTGAGGAAAATAATTATTAACCAAACTTGAGGAATGGTTGAGTTGAGGAAAGAGTCAGGTAATATATAGACAATGTCCAGTGGTGATGAGAAGTGATGAGACAGTTCACAGTTGACTTGCGCTGTGTAAGAGGGAAACATAGCCTGAGGAAACACACACATATAGAGCTTCAGAATCACAACACATGGGCCCACACATGGGCCCCCAAACCTGATTCACAGAAACCCACAGTATCTAAATGATGTAGCTGTTTCCAAGTACCATAGAACACAGACATCGTTCTTTCCTGGGAGATCAGTCTCTTCTCTGCACCCCAAGCCCACACTCCCTGTAGGAATCCAGCATCAGGGTACCTCTCCAACCAGAGCCAGCAAGAGAGCCCCACCTTGATCAACTAGGTTTTTTCTCAGAAGAGGGATGATCCCTGAATATTTACCGTGTTCATAGGCTGCTCCATATGCCTGTGATTAGAGAGAAGAAAACACTGTGAAGGTGTCAGCATCATGTTTTCTCTGCAGTAAGTCTCTTGTTTTCTGACTCTGGTCCTCAGATAACTAAAACTCTTTAAGTCAATGCACCAACCCCCTGCAAAAAAAAAAAAAAAAGAACAGAGAGGATCCCTGTTGAAAAGCCTGTAGTATTCTTTTTTTCTTATAATCTCTTCTTTTATTTTTATTTTGTTTATTTATTTACTTTTACTTTACAATATTTTTTTGGTTTTGCCCAAGCTTGGGGCTGGTGCACTGGGATGACCCAGAAGCCTGGAGTATTTCACATAAGATGTCTCAGTTTAATTTGAACAGCAATTACAAATTTATTTTTGGAATGAGGAAAGTACCTAGACTAGTAACTGATGCTGTCTTTTTTTAATGTCCTTTTGAATCAAGTCTGTGTTGATAATAGAATCATCCTCAATATTTCCCCAGCCAAAGACTTGCATACATCAGTGGTAATGAATGTTGTCAGATTACTATAACTATATTCAACTGAATAAAAAATAAAGAAATGAAGCAATAATCTTATCCCAGATAAAGCCAGGTGAGCTTACCTTCAGGGTCCTCCGAGGCTGCTTCTTAGCCCAGGCCTCACGCGATTTCACCACCAGGTCCTCCTGGAGAGCTAGAGGGATACAGAAGAGACATCAGGACACAGGTGAGGCTGCTCACTAATCACTCAGCGTTTCATTTTTTTGTTTGATAGGAACATGGGGTGGAGTGTATGCATGAGGGCAGTTAGTAGCTGTGGACTGAGACGTGGTTGAATTATCCTCTTTGCTGGATGAAGGAGAGAATTCTGCATTTAACTAGTGATATCCTAACCAATGGGGGGAAAAAACACTAAAGTACATGCTAGCTTTCAATGACAGAGACCCATGACACTCCTGCCTATTTAGAGCTTCTGGTAAATCACCCCTGTCTTCTGAATTTCTTCCTAGATCAAAGGCTCCCCAGGATCCACAGTTGCAGCTACTGTACTTACCAAGTGTTCTATGAGACTATGTTTTTTATTAAAAGCAAGCTGTTAGGACTGAATTCAATCCTATGTTTCCAAATATCTATTGTCAATCATGTGATATTTTTTCCAATCTTCATTTTCCAAAGAATGCTTGCACATCAACTCAGTTAGTGGCTGTCCACACTCACAGAAGTCATACATTTACTGGGACATTTCATTATGGTGAGGAAGCATGGGGTGAACACTGACACTCTCTGACCCAGCTCTGCAGGAGATTTACAACAAGAGTCACAGTGAGTAGGCTAACTATCAAGTTCCACTGTGAGATCTATTTGAAACCTTTCCTTGAGTGTGTTCTACAGGGTTTAGTTACTGTAAGGCTTATGGTAATGTCACCCAGTGCAATGAAATTTCACCCTGATGATAATCCGATTTTTTCCATCTTTAACCAATGACACTCACTAAAAGATATGACCTACAGTGTTTACACAAGGCCATGCAACTCTCAGAATCTGTGAGCTGACCAGGAGGATGTGAGTCCTGAGGTACCTTTCACACTAATGACTGTGCTAATTAAGTTGTCTACTAATCCACCTTTGCTTGCACTGGGTTCTGTGATCACTGAGCCCACCTTATAATGATTGGCATGGTCTGGACTTCTAGAAGCTAGTACCTCCAGGCATAAACATAGATGCAGGGACCTCCTTGTTCCATGACTAGGATTTCAAGGCTGAGTGGTAAGTGCAGGTCAGGGGTCCAGAGTAGTCACTCTGGGACCACCCCTAGGTTCCCTGTTTGGCTTGTCCACTTAGGAGGTCAAGGGCTGGGGCCATTTTTCTCAGCACCATCTCCATCTGAGGAAAATGAATATTAAGCAAACTTAAGGAATGGCTGAGCTGACGAAAGAATCAGGTAGTGTATCATCAATGTGCAGTGGTGATGTGAAGTGTTTAGGAAGCTTATAGTCAACTGCTGTGTAAGAGGGAAACATCTGAGGAAACACACAGACACACAGAAACACACAGAGCCTCAGAATCACACCACATGGGCCCACACCTGGTCCCCCAAACCTGATTCACATAAACCTGCTGCTGCTGCTGCTAAGTCGCTTCAGTCGTGTCCGACTCTGTGCGACCCCATAGACGGCAGCCCACCAGGCTCCCCTGTCCCTTGGATTCTCCAGGCAAGAACACTGGAGTGGGTTGCCATTTCCGTCTCCAATGCATGAAAGTGAAAAGTGAAAGTGAAGTCACTCAGTCGTGTCCGACTCCTAGCGACCCAATGGACTGCAGCCTACCAGGCTCCTCCATCCATGGGATTTTCCAGGCAAGAGTACTGGAGTGGGGTGCCATTGCCTTCTCCTCACACAAACCTACAGCATCTAAATGATGTAGCTGTTTCCAGAGACCATAGAACACAGACATTGTTCTTTCCTGGGAGATCAGTCTCCTCTCTGCATGCCAAGCCCACACTCCCTGTAGGAAGGAATCCAGCATCAGGGCGCCTCTCCAACCAGAGCAAGCAAGATAGCCCCGTCTTCATTAATTAGACTGTTTCTCGGCAGAGAGATGATCCCTGAATATTTACCGTGTTCATAGGCTGCTCTGGATTCCTGTAATTAGAGAGAAGAAAACACTGTGAGGGTGTCAGCTTCTCTTCAGTAAGTCTTTGTAATCTGAATTTGGTCCTCAGATAACTAAAACTCTTTGGTCAATGCTCCCCCATCTCCCAAAAAACAGAGAGGACTCCTGTTGAAAAGGCTGGGCTCTTTCACTTAAGATATTTCAGTTTCCAGGAGGAAAAAGTTCTGTTGATGAAAGTCCTACAGTAGTAGTTGACGGTATTTTTTAGTCTCCTTTTGAATCAGGTCTGTGTTGATAACAGATTTAACCTCAATATTTCACCAGCAAGGAATTGCATACATAAGTGTTAAAATGCATTGTCAGATTACTATAACTGAATGAAACAGAAAGAAGCGAAACAGCATCTATGTGAGACACAGACAGTTGAGCTTACCTCCAGGGGTCGGAGAGGCGGTTCCTCAGCCCTGGCCTGGGGCAGTTCCAACACCAGGTCCTCCTGGGGAGCTGGAGGGAAACAGAAGGCCATCAGGACAGAGGAGAGGCTGCTTACAAAAATCTCAGGGTTTTTGTTTGTTTGTTTGATGGGACATGGGGTGGAATGTGTACATGAGAGAGGTTAGTAACTATGGACTCAGCTGCTCTTGAATCCTCCTCTTTGCTGGATGAAGTACAAGAAAGGGGACAAGCAGGAAGGCAATGAAAGAGAGTGCCTGCATTTAACTGGTGATAACCAAACCAATGGGGAAAAGTGAAACAATACAATGCACGCCAGTTTTCAAAGACAGAGACCCATGACCCTCCTGCCTGTTTAGAGCTTCTGGTAAATCACACCTATCTTCTGGATTTCTTCCTGGATCACTGCATCCTCAGGATGTGCTGTTTCAGCCATTGTACTTACCAAGTCTGTGAGACTTTATTCTCGATTAAAAGTAAACTCTTGTTAGAGGACTAAATTCAAGACTACCTTTCCAAATAGCTATTATCAATCACGTGGTGTTATTTCCCAGGCTTGATTTTCCAAACAATGTTTGCACGTCCACTGAGTCAGTGGCGGTTCACACTCACAGAAGTCACGCTTTTAGTGGGACAGTTCACTATGGAGAGGAAGCATGGAGTGAACGTGAGTGTTGCTGACCCAGCTATGCATGAGATTTACAAGAGTCATGGTCACTAGATTATCATGTCCCACTGTGAGCTTTATTTGACAATTTCCCTTGAGTGTGTACTACAGGGTTTAATCAATGTGAGGTTATGGTAATGTTACCCAGTACAATGAAATACATCTCTTTTGATAACATGCTTTTGTCCTGGTGTAAACAAAGACAGGAACACCAACACATATGACTTACACTCTACAAAAGGCTACACAACACTCAGAATCTGTGAGTTTACCAGGAGGATGTGAGTCCTGAGATACTTTTCCCAATAATGACTGTGCCAAAGTTGGCGTTAATCCACCTATAGTTACCCTGGGTTCTTTGACCACTATGCCCACCTTATAATGATGGGCAGGATCTGGACCCCTGGGCCTGCTAGTACCTCCAGGGATGGATATAGATGCAGGGACCCCCTTTCCACATAATTGAGGATCACGTGGCTGACTGGTAGGAGCAGGTTACTCATCCAGAGGAGCCAAATTGGGATCAACCCTAGGTACTAAGTTTGGCTTTTCCATTAGGAGGTTAAGATTTTGGGCCATTTGTCCAATTGCCATCTTCATCTTAGGGCAATTAATACTAAGCTATTTGGGGGAATGGATTCCCTGATAGCTCAGTTCTTAAAGAGTCCACCTGCAATGCTGGAGACCTGTGTTCGATCTCTGGCTCTGGAAGATCCCCTGGAGAAGGGAAAGGCTACCCACTCTAGTATTCTGGCCTGGAGAATTCCATGGACTATAGCACATGGGGCTGCAAAGATTTGAATACAAACTGCATAACTTTCACTTTCATTTTTGAGGAAAGACTGAGTTGAGCAAAGAATCAGGTAATGTATAGTCAATGTGCAGTGGTGATGAGAAGTGTTTAGAAAGTTCACAGTTGACTAGTGCTGTGTAACAAGGAAACTTCTCCAGAGGAAACACACACAGACACAGAGCTTCAGAATCACAACACTTGGGCTCACACATAGGCCCCCAACCATGATTCACACAAACCCACAACATCTAAATGATGTAGTTGCTCCCAGGTACCATAGAACAAAGACACTGTTCTTTCCTGGGAGATCAGTCTCTTCTCTTCACCTACAGCCCACACCCCAAGTAGGAATCTAGCATCAGGGCCACTCTCCAACCAGAGCCATTCAGAGAACCCCACCTTTATCAGTTGGATTGTCCCTCAGCAGAATGATGATCCCTGAATATTTACCGTGTTCATAGGCTTTCCCGGATTGCTGTGATTGCAGAGAAGAAAACAGAGAGTGTGTGTCAGCATCTTGAATTTTATGCACTAAGTCTTCTGTTATTTGGTTTTTGTCCTCAGGTAACTAGCACTCTTTACTTCAGTGGCTCCAAAATAAAACAGACAGTCTCCTGTTGGAAAGACTGGTCTCCTTCACATAAGATCTCTCAGTTTTAATTTGACCAACATTTACAAACTGTTTTTCAAGAAATAAAACTTTCAGCTGAGCAAAGTACCTACAGTCATAAATGATGCTGTCTTATTTAGATGTCCTTTTGAATCAGGACTGTGTTGATAATAGATTTATCCTCTCTACTTTCCAAGCCAAGGATTCGCATGCCTCAGTGGTAACGTAAATTGTCAGATTACTACAACTGTATTCGACTGAAAGGAAAATAAAGAAGTGAAGCAGCAGCGTTGCCCCGATTAAAGGTGCACTTACGTCCGCAGTTCTGAGAGGCTCGTCCGCAGCCCAGCCTTGGGGCAGATCCACCACCATGTCCTCCTGGGGAGCTGGAGGGACACAGAACAAACAGCACAGGGACACAGGTGAGGTGCTCACTAACCTCTGAGGAGCCTTTTTATTGGAGGAGTATGGGGTGGAGTGTATGCATAAGGCATTAGTAACTATGGACTGAGTTGCTATTGAATCATCCTCTTTGTTGTATAAATAAGAGCAAATCAGAGGAGCTGGAAATAATGAAACTAAACTTCTGTATTTAAACTAGTGATAACATAACAGTTCGGGAAAAAAGAAACACTGAAATGCATGCCACCTTTCGATGACAAAGACTCATGAAACTCCTGCCTGTTTATATCTTCTGCAAAACCACCCCTATCCAGAAGGATTTCTTCCTTGATCACTGCCTCCCCAGGATTCAGTTTCAGCTGATGCACTTACTAAGTTTTCTGTGAGATTTTGTTCTTGATTAAAAGCAATCTCTGTTAGAGGACTGAATTCAACCCTACCTTGCCAAATAGCTTTTATCAAGCATGTGATGTTTCTTCCTAGTCTTCATTTTCCAAACAATATTTGCACGTTCACTGAGTCAGTGTCTGTTCACACTAATTGAAGCCATACATTTCGTGGGACAGTTCAGCATGGAGAGAAAGCATGGGGTAAACGTTGACCTTCTTGGATCCAGGTGTGCAGGAAGTTTACAACAAGAGTCAAGGTCCCAAGCCGAGTGTCAAGTTCCACTTTGAGATCTATTTGACACCTTCCCTTGAGAGTGTGCTAAAGGCTTTAACCAATGTAAGGCTTATGGTAATGTCACCCAGTACAATGAAATATCTCCCTGATGACAATCTGCTTTTGTCCTTGGTTAAGCAATGACACTAGCACCAACAGATATGGCCTGTACTGTCTAAACAAGGGAATGCAACTTTCAGATCTGTGAATTGACCAGGAGGATGAGAATGCCAATGTGCTTTTCACAATAATGACTGTGCCAAAGTTGGCAATAATCCACCTATGTTTGTCCTGGGTTCCATGACCACTGAGCCCATCTTACAATGAGGGACACAGCTCGGACCTCTGGAGTTCTAGTACCTCCAGGCATAAATGTAGATGCAGGGACCCCCCTTGCTCCATGACTGAGGATCCTATGGTTGAGTGATAAGTGCAGGTCAGGGGTCCAGAGCAGACACAGTGGGACCACCCCGAGGTGCTCAGTTTATTCTTTTCCACTTAGGAGGTCAATAGCTTGGTCCATTTATCTCAGCACCATCTCCATTCGAGCAAAATGAATATTAACCGAACTTGAGGAATGACTGAGATGAGGAAAGAATTAGGTAATTTATAGCCAGTGCACAGTGTGATGAGAAGTGTTTAGAAAGTTCACAGTTGACTTGTGCTTTATAAGAGGGAAACATATCCTGAGGAAACACACACAGACAGCTTTAGAATCACACTGCATGGGCTCACACATGGGACCCAAACCCATGCATCTAAATGATGTAGTTGTTTCCAGGTACCATAGAGCACGGACATTTTTCTTTCCTGTGAGATCCGTCTCTTATCAGTACCCCCTGTCTTCACCCCCTTTAGGAATCCAGCATCAGGGAGACTCTCCAAACAGAGCTGGCAAGAGATTGTCACCTTGATCAACTAGATTATTTTCATCAGAGGGATGATCCCTGAATATTTACCGTGTTCACTGGCTTGTTCACATGCCTGCAATTAGAAAGAAGAAAAGAGTGTGAGGGTGTCAGCATCTAGAGTACTGTGCATTCAGGTCCTTTGTTCTCTTTTTCTTTTCAGAAAACCAAATGGGAATGTGTTGTTGAGTCTGTAGCCCCAAAAGAACACATAGAGGACACCTGTGGGAAAGGCTGGAGCTCCTCCTGGAAGATCTCTCCAGCTCATTTTCACCAGTAGTTAAAACTTTCATTTCAAGAAGGAACAGTTTCTGCTGAGGAAACTGCTCCCGATTCCAGTTTTTAATTTATGTTGTCATTTTTGGAAAATATCCTTTTGAATAAGTTATCTGCTGGGAAAAATGCATCCATTAAATTAAAAACTGTTTATATGAACTGTATTGAATATTTTGAACCTTTATCTGAACTCAGCTAGAAAATAAAGTCATGAAGCAACACTTTTATCTCAAATGAATAGGAGGCACTTACTATGGATTTGGGCAGAGCCTCTTCCTCCAACGTTGAAATGGATAGCTCCTCAAGCTGGTCCTCAGGGAGCTCTAGGAGGACATAGAGGAATTGTCAGGACATCTGTGATGCTGATCGGGAAGACTTTGTTAATGTGGACACATGGGGGGGAGTGTGTGGATGTGGGTGGTTAATAAGTGTGGGCTGAAATCTGTTGGACAACCTTTCTTATGGGTGGAGGAAGGCAAAGGAGATGAACGTTTCAGAAATGAGTCAGAGAGCCTTAGCTTTCTAGCTAAGGGGAACCTGATAGACTTGAAACTCTCAGTCTGACAGAGGGAAGCACTAAAAATCATACTATGCTTCAGTAGTCATGTACAGTTGCGAGACGTTGACCATAAAGAAGGCTGAGTGCCAAAGAATTAATGCTTTAGAACAGCAGTGCTGAAGAGCTCTTGAGAGTTCCTTGGACAGCAAGGAGATCAAACTAGTTAATCATAAAGGCAATCAACCATGAATATTCATTCGAAGGACTGATGCTGAAACTTCAATACTTTGGCCACCTGATGTAAAGAACAGACTCACTCGAAAAGTCCCTGATGCTGGAAAAGACTGAGGGCAGGAAGAAAAGAAGGGGCAACAGAGGATGAGATGTCTGGATAGCATTATCGACTCAATGGACATGAATTTGAGCAAATTCCAGAAGATAGTGAAAGACAGGGAAGCCTGGCCTGCTGCTGTCCATGGGCTCACAGACATAACTTGGCGATTGAGCACTGTGATCAAAAATACATTGTATTTATTCTTTTCATAATTTTTAAGAATTAAAAAGTTCCATCAGTTCAGTTTAGTCGCTCAACCGTGTCCGACTCTTTTTGACCCCATGAACTGCAGCCCGCTAGGTGTCCCTGTCCGTCACCAACTCCTGGATTCCACCCAAACCCATGTCCACTGAGTCGGTGATGCCATCCAACCATCTCATCTTCTGTCATCCCCTTCTCCTCCTGCCCTCAATCTTTCCCAGCATCAGGGTCTTTTCACATGAGTAATTTCTTCGCATCAGGTGGCCAAAGTATTAGAGTTTCAGCTTCAACATCAGTCCTTCCAATGACCACCCAGGACTGATCTTTAGGTTGGACTGGTTGGATCTCCTTGCAGTCCAAGAGACTCTCCAGAGTCTTCTCCAACACCACAGTTCAAAAGCATCAATTCTTCAGCGCTCAGCTTTCTTTATAGTCCAACGATCACATCCATACATGACTACTGGAAAAACCATAGCCTCGAATAGAGGGAACTTTGTTGACAAAGTAATGCCTTTGCTTTTTAATATGCTGTCTAGGTTGGTCATAACTTTCCTTCCAAGGAGTAAGCGTCTTTTAATTTCATGGCTGCAATCACCATCTGCAGTGATTTTGGAGCTTAGAAAAATAAAGTCAGCCACTGTTTCCACTGTTTCCCCATGTATTTGCCATGAAGTGCTAGGACCGGATGCCATGATTTTAGTTTTCTGAATGTTGAGCCTTAAGCAAAGTTCTTCACTCTCCTCTTTCACTTTCATCAAGAGGCTCTTTAGTTCTTCTTCAGTTTCTGCCATAAGGGTGGTCTCATCTGCATATCTGAGGTTATTGATATTTCTCCCAGCAATCTTGATTTTTCTATATTCACAATTTAGTGTATCTATCAACACCATCTACATCTTTTTCATCAGATCCAATATAACCTCTGTACCCATTAAGTCATTATCCACCTTCTCCGTTGCCTCCTCGCTTTGGTGATTTCTATTTCCAGCTTCCATGAGTTAGCCTAGTCAGTGTACCTTAAACCAGTGGAAGCATACCATATTTGTCTTTCTGTGCCTGCCTTATTTCACTAACTATAATAAATGTTTGTATTAATCGTCCATCCATTTTACAGCATATTTCAATCCTTAATTCATTTTATGGTGGGATAGTATTCCATTCTGAGTACATATCACATTTCATTTATCCATTCATCACATGATGGTCTTTGGGTTGTTTCTAGTATTTAAGTACTAATAATACACTGTGAACATTAGTGTGCAGATTTCTGTATGGTACTATAATTTAAATGTGCATATTTAAAATATCACAGAATATAACAACACAAAGTGTGAATACTAGGTGAACTAACAATGTTAGACTTTGAATTACTAAAAATATATTTTCTTACTAATTGTAAAAAATGTACCACACATATGTTATCTGTGAGTAGAATTTGATAGCTGAAACTGAAGTGATATGATACAGGAATTTTCTGTATAATCCGTACAACTTTTATGGCAACGTAACCCTGCTTTAAATAAAGTCTAATAATTTAAAGAAATCCTGAAACATGACTTCAGGGGGGAACACATCACAGCTAGTGTTAAAAAATTAGCTAATCTTCAAACCATAGCTAGAGACCATCTTCACTTTTAAGCATGAACCAAATGTTGAATTTAGAATGCATCTTTCCTTTCATAGTTAAAGCAGTACCAACTGATATAGTTGCAATTTGAACACATGAAATAAAAGAAGAACATTGCTTAATATTTGTTTTTTTCTTAAATAAGAGGCACTGAACATACTACAATAATTATTCCTGAGTGAACCTAATGGGAAAATTTCCACAGTACCTTCAGTTGAGTCAGTTATAGGATTCACCCTATTAATTGGGCAACAACAAAGTGTCTTTATCCAGCTAGTTCTTGATGTTCTTTGCATCTGAGGGATGTTTCTTCTCGCCTTCTGGATGAAACCTCCTGTGAAATGCATTATAATGGTGAGAGGTGTCAACACCTTGCCGGCACAGGATCACCCAGGAACTAATAATAATTGATCCACAATTCAATCTTCTGGTCCCCTTCCTTACCAGATGCCTAGCAGGGCCTCCTGAATCCAAGGTGGACTTAGGAAGATCTGCAGTTTGATGTGCACTGAAAACACCCAACAGACTGGCTGTGTGTGCAAATATCTCTATTAAACTGATAGCTAGAAACTCAGCAGAGCATGGTGACCATGCCTGATGGACTGGATTCAAATCCCGTTTAGGAGAAGCAGGTACTGGGGAAAGATATATGGATCCCTCTTTGCCTCAGTTCCCTGTCCTGAGTGAGAGAAATGTTAACATGGCCTATTTTTAGTATTATGAAGCCAGGAATGATTAAATATAGGCAAAATATTAGAAAAATAAAGGAGGGACTTCCTCAGCAGTCCATTGGGTAAGAATCTGTCTCGCAAAGAAGGGGATGGGATTTGATTTCTGTTCGGCAAACTCCAGTCCCACATGTTGCAACTACTGAGTTCAAGCACCACAACTAGAGAGTCAGTACCCTGCAACAAAAGATCTGCACGATGTGATGAAGATCCCATGTGCCACAACTAGGACCCGATACTGCCAAATAAATAAATGATAGATATACAAATAAATAAATAGAGAAGTAAAGGACTGGTGCTTCTTAATATCTCTGTAAGTGTTCAACCTTGAATGATAATAAGAATAAGGTGGACCTTCAGTAGCAGTTGAAAGCAGAGAGGGCATTTTGATGGCTCCAATAGGGGGGATGGAAGCTTATTCTTCAGCTTTTTCACACAAACAAGGTTTTATAGCTCATGGAGAGTATCTATTATCACCTCTTCTGACATCCAGCCCTGTTCAAGAGGAAGGCAGACAAAGTTGGGGCTGTAATCCATATGTTACATTAGAAGGTGTTGAAATTTAGAGGGTGAAGAGACTTTCCAAGGGTCAAACAATGATATATAGTGGATCTGGGACAGGATTGTAGATGGTTACCTGAAGACACAGATGCCTGCACCCCTGAGACCTGCGCTAAACCCCCTTAATCAGGACCTCAACCCTACCCCCAACTCAAATTATCCTGCCCCTGGTTTTCTGTGGATGAGAGCTGATGCCCTGGAGAAAATGCCTCAGCCTTAAAAAAGAGCTCAAATCTTCCTACCACTCGTCTCTATATTTCAGTTCCTGATCCAAAATATGTTTCCTCTGAGCGAAGCCCCTCAGAAAGACCACAGGATTCCAACTCTGTCCATCCTCCAAAGCTTCTTCACACACTCAACCATCTCACGAGCAGCCTTCCCAAAGCCCAGTTCACCTTGCTAAGTGACCAGTCGGCTGTTTGGCCAACAAGTTGGCTCAGAGCCCAGAACCTTCTAAACCAAAGGTCACATGATGGCTCTACCAAGAATTAGCTTCCCTTTAACTTGACCAAGTCTGGATGAGCAGTTAATGTGAGTTAACTGGGGAGGTGGACATCTGAGCTGGGCTTTGGTGGCTTAATTAAGTCTCAGATGCTCAGTCTCACAGCTGAATTGAACTCTTATTTGAGCAGTCTGGACCAAGTGCTAGCTAAGAATGAGCAGGAGTTCAATCTTCCCCCACTAAAATTCTGACTCTATCAACTTCTTGTCATGCTCTAGACCCTGTAGTGGAAGACAACAGAGCCCCATATTCTTTTTGAAAATCATCTCCATCCTCACAGCCTGGAGACTGTAACCCTAGATTCTCCTTGAGGATCAACAGACAGACTCCTTCCCTCAGTGACCAAATGTTCATCCTACTAACCCGACAGCGCTATGCCATCTCACTAAACTCCTTGGCAACAGCCAAACAATGATCCAGCCCACATCAGCCCTTGAGAATCCCACCAGTAAATCCCAGTTTCTTTCCTTTTTAAGTCTCACGATTTACACTGCTAGTGTTTGTAGATTTGGGCAGCAACATTTGACAAGAGTTGAGATGTAATTCCCTTTTGCTATAATGTCCGATGTTGGGGAGACATCATGGTTCTCCTCTGTTAGTTCTTTACATCTGTTCTCTGGTAAGAATGTATACAAAACTAGCATTGGGAAATTGGAAATTTAGGAAGATGTTTAAGGCAGCCAGCTGACAGGAGAATCCAAATATAATTTAAGGAATAAAACAAGACTATAAAACACATTTATAACTCTGTAGATAAATTAGAGTGATGGAAAAAAAAAATTTTTTAAAAGATGAGGAAAATTCATCAGTAAAGTTAACCAGCCTATTTGAAGGAACAGCCTTCAGAGGATCAGTGGGAACCTACCTCCAAAACAACAGTTCAAGTTATCCATTTCTCCTTTGCCACCATACATGAACCAACTGGCACTGGGTTCAGAATTCGTAATGTGTATCACCACATTACTGTGGTGACCACACATCACAGAACCTTCAGAATTAACTGGACTCTGCACAGGATGAGTCCAACTGCAACTGTCCAACTGCTACTGTGATTCTATGCACACATTTGGCTTTTCAGAGTAAACATTTTATTTCAAAGATTGAATCTCAGGCTCACACATTCCTCTCTGATTAAGAAAATAATTTATATGAGTGAGAATGTTCTGTCCCCAAATATAGTTGAGAGTGAACATTTCGGGCTGAGGAGGGACAAATCTAACACATTGAGAATAAAAAGAGATTCTATTCTTGATTAGAATATCATCTTGGTACTGATCACAAGTCTGTGCTCCTAACACACAGTGAGGCCAAACAACACCAAGAATCAGGAGCCTGGAGCAGAGAAAGCCTTCCTGCAGGGCCACACAAGGAGAAAAGACAAACAAACAAACAAAGCTGAGCACTCAGAAAACTTTCAGCAAAGCACTTTTCTAGGAAAGCTGAGGGAGTGGCCTGCTTACTTCTGGGGTCAGAGTCTTTGTTCTTGAGGTCAGGTCATGGTCAGGTCATGATGTTCTTGTGGTGGTGGTGGTGGTTTAGTCACTAAGTCAAGTCCGACTTTTGTGGCCCCATGGACTGTAGCCTGCCGGGATCCTCTGTTCATGGGATTCTCCAGGCAAGAGTACTGGAGTGGGTTGCCATTTCCTTCTCCAGGGGACCTGCCTAAGCCAAGGATCAAACCCAGGTCCCCTGCACTGCAGACAGGTTCTTTACCAGTAGAGCTATGAGGGAAGCCCCAATGTTGCTGTAAACCTCCCCCCAAAACAAACGCTACTCTCAGTTCTGACAAGAAAGCATCAGGTCCCAGGCACCACCCTCTACCTCTGGGGTCCAGGCCCAGGCCAGGAGGAGGGGGTCCTCGGCGGGGCAGGGTATCTGGCACCCAGACGGGGTCCTCCATCCAGTGCCCTGCCCTGGCTGACAGTGCAGGTCTCAGCTGGGAGCACCTCAGAGCCGGGTCCCAGACCCCATCCAACTTTCTTCTCTCTGGGTGCCTGGTGCCCAGGACCCAGGCAGGCCTCAGGCTGTTCATTTAAGCTGCAGAGACACACTTGTAGCAATTTCCAATCGGGTTAATCCCTGGTTCACAATAATCACGCTCTTTGAGAGAGGTCCCAACCACAGAGGCGAGCCTGAAATGACATTTTAAGATTCTTGCACACCAACCTAACCTCGTGCCACCTCCTCGGGGTGGACAACCGATCAATGCTGGACCAAGTGTGGAAACATGAACAGAGAGACGGGAGCTGGGAAACTCTTCCCTTAGTAGCCAGGGTCATATCCTCCAGATGCCCAGGGCTCCGGGGACCATGCTCGTATCGTCCTCTGCAGCTTATAGGTCATGGAGGCAGGGACTGGGGAGAGGTTCATGGTTTTGTGTTGGAAAGATCCCCTGGAGAAGGGAAAGGCTACCCAATCTAGCATTCTGGCCTGGAGAACACCATGGACTGTACAGTCCATGGGATCACAAAGAGTTGGACACGACTGAGACTTTCACTTTCACTTCTACTGCTTTGTGGCCTGGATCTGGCCTGTCAGCCGTGGCGAGGGCTCTGTGGCTCTGTTGGACACTGTCCCCAAACTGTCCTGGGCCCCCATCTCACGCACCTGCCCTGAGGGCCTGGATAGCGCATGGAGAAGGCCTCTGTCCCGGACTCACCACACTCTGGCGAGGACTGCTGACAGGTTTCCTGTTGGTGGAACATGACCTCTAACCCTAGTCTAAGGGTTCCGCTAAAGGTCTTACAATATTGATTGTGCACCCACCCCACCCCTAGTACCGTCTCCTCCACCCATTTCTACTCTTTGCGAGTCCCCAGACTTACCTAGAAGAAACAGAGCCTAAGATTTAATCTTATAAACAAAATTAAGTTTCATACCTAATGTATCCACTTTTACTTTTTATTTGGAGCCCTGTAAATTCTGCTCACAAAAATGAATGTTTTTGTCGTGTGCTGCAAGCATGTTTTCAATTTGTCACTAAGTTTTTTGTTGTTGTTATTTATTTTTGTCTGAGCTGGGTCTTCATTGCTGTGCTCGATTCTCTCTAGCTGTCCTGAGTGGGAACTGTTCTCTTGTTGTGGAGCACAGGCTCTAGGCCCACAGGCTTCAGTAGCTGTAACTCGCAGGCTCTAGAGCTTGGGTCAGTAGCTGTGGTGCACAGGCTAGTTGCTCTCCAGCATGTGGGATCTTCCCAGACCAGGGATGAGACCCATGGCCCCTGCACTGGTAGGCAGATTTGAACCCCTGGGCCACAAAGGAAGTCCCATCACTGTCTTTTTATTACAGTTACTTTTCCTTATATCATGAAGACATTTATTTTATTTTTAAAAGCATCACTGATTTAAATATTTTTGCTATTTTGGCTGTGAGAAGGAAAAAGAGGGAAGGATATTATGACTAATATTCTTATTAAGGGCTAAATATTCCTTTAAAATATTTTAATAGGAAAACAACTACAGGTGTTTCAAGACAAACTTTTCTATTGAACAATTCTGAATATTTCTAAAGATGTATGTCAAGATGGACTAATTATTTTTTTAGGATGATAGAAATTTCCCCCCAGAAATGATATAGAGTAGAAATATCCTGATACAGTCATAAAAGGAACACAGTATTTTTTAAAGCACATGTGGTAATTTATGTCTCAAAAACCTTAGAACATTTTGGAAGTGATGATGATGGTACATCAATGATTAAGTCATTTTAACAGACATCATTTACGATGTGTTTATTCACCAAATGAACTTGTGGTTGTTTGCTGAGAAAAGAGGGACACTTTCAATTAATGTTAAAGAACATTAAAAGAATTTTTGATTACATTTGCTATGCCCTATTAATGATTTTAATGGTGAAGAATTAACTGAGTTTTAATATAGCTCCAATTTGCCAAGTACATTAGCATTCCTTTGACCAAGCAACATATTGGATTTTTAAAAAAATTTTCCTATAGTTGATTCAACAACTGTTTATAAAAGTTGGTGAATATTTGTAATAATTAAACAGGATAAATTATGTAAGAACAATGAAACAGGACCACCTTAGAGAATGTATAGTATACACATTGAATATACTATATAATGTACAGCTCTGCAATGTGATGTTGCCCCTCCTCGATCAAGAGATAAGAAGCTGTCTTCTTATTTAAAACAACAACAACAACCATTAGGAGGGTCCTGTGACTGCCTTGATAAATAGAATAGAGTGGAGAAGGATGCTTTGCTTATTTCAGGTGTATCCTTGACTGGATTGGCAACTTCTGTATCCTGTCCTGAGACATTTGCACATGGGGTGCTTTTATCATATTCTTAACCCAGTCATCATGCAGTAATGTCCTCCTCTCTTTGATGCAATGATCAACAGCTGATCTTCCAGTGTCCTAGCAACGGGAATAATTCTCACTGGATGAGCAGACCAGGTGAGGATTCAACAGATTCTAACCTTCCAGTGTTGAATGGCAACTGCATTAAGGCCTCAAGGCAAGAGATGTCCACGGGAGTCCTATTAATTCACACAGCAACGCGAAAATCAATTATATGAAAGTAAGTTTTGGAGTGTTTGCCTCTGTAGTATCAAATAATTAGAGCAGATTTTGGTGAAGTTTTCTGTTTTAGTGTATTGATTCATTTTAGTAGCAGAATTTCTAGAGCCATACTTATAAGCAAGCATCATTTGTCAAACAATTCCTTATTTTGTCTTTGGATTCTTTCCTTTCACATGCAGTTCACCTTCTGTGTACAATTTCAGAAAGTCCACAGACCCCTCTAAATCTCATTCATTAATAAATCTTTCTAGGCAACTACAAACTTTACCTTAAAATCTTCTGTTTCAGAACATTTAACTTTTTTTTTTAAGTCTTTATTGAATTTGTAACAACATTACTTCTGTTTTATGTTTTGGTTTTTTGGCCTCCAGGCATGTGGATATTAGCTCCCCAACCAGGGATCAAACCTGCACTCCTTGTATTAGAAGGCAAAGTCTTAATCACTGGACAGCCAGGGAGCACCCTTAACTTGCTTTCTAATGTCCTCCTCTTTTTGATACTTTCAATCATGTTTCTCTAATAACAGTACAACTTAGCACAGAACAGGAAAGAGACAGATAAAGGTACGTTTTACAGGCTGAAAACATCAGTGACGCTAACACCTAGGATGTATCTTATCCATTACATAACAAAGTCAGGCTTACAAGGAATAGAATTATTCTTAATTTTAATTTTGAAAAGCTGTTTATCTATTCAGTTTTTAGTTTATTTGTATATTTATTCACTGTTTTCTCACTAGTCATTTAGTAAACATGGATGAAGCTCCAATTAAGTTCTGGGACTTGTGCACAGAAATGCAGACATAGAGATGAATGAGGAAACATTTGTAGACACCCACAGGC
Source organism: Bos grunniens (assembly GCF_055505025.1). NCBI lineage: Eukaryota > Metazoa > Chordata > Mammalia > Artiodactyla > Bovidae > Bos > Bos grunniens. The sequence continues at coordinate 74,225,646 of NC_141180.1, read as the reverse complement.
TAGCTGCAAAGACAGATACACAAACAAACAGTACAATTTCTTTAGTACAACAGTAAGAGCGTCAGAGAACATCTTTTGTCATTTATGACCTACATTTTAAAGATAAATGGGAATTTTCTAGGAAGGAAATAAAAGGTAATGACCATTAGAAAAGGATAGGAGAGAGCAGCTGGCAGTTAGAAAAGATTAGAACTGTTGAATAATTCAATCTGAATGTAAGGTATAGCTGGAGATAACCCTGGTGATGTAATCAAGGCCAGGTTATAGCATGTTAGGATGTTCATTTATTGTTTAAAACTGAAATGTATTTGACATATAACATTACGTAAATTCAAGCTGTAAAACACATTGATTTGATACATATTTACTATGATTGACAACATAGCAATAATTAGCTTCTTTATCATGTCATAAAATTTTCATTTGTTTTTAGTGGCTGGAATAATTAAGACCTACTCAGATAGAGAAAGACAAATGATGTATGATACCACTTATATGTGGAAAATAAAAAGAGAGTAAAATGATGGTTACTAGGGGATGGCGTTGGTGGGGATAGGACAAATGTTGTTTAAGGATACAAACTTGCAATGAGTAGTAAATAAGTCCTAGAGATGTCATGCATAATATGGTGAATAGAGGCAACAATATTGTATTATAATCATCAAACTTATCAAGAAACATGCTAGGTTGTTTAGACTTGTTCTGGAAGGGAAGAGGGAGCTATTAAGGGGGTTTCATTAAGAGAGAAAAATAATCAGGATTTATTTTTCCTCCAAATGATCACTTTTGAAGCAATATTAAGGAAGGATTAAAGAATAAATTTCAGAAGGAACACTATGACAGGGGTCTTTCTAATAGTGAACTATTTTGGAAGAGACCTAAATTAATAAAGTAGCAGAAGGAATGAAAGGCGAGAGGTTCAGAGATGTATTTAGAAGGCAGAATTTGCTGATCCTAAACATAGCTTTTTAAAATTTTATTTTACTTTGGAGTATAGCTGATGAACAATGTTGTGTTAGTTTCAGGTGTACAGCAGTGATTCAGTTATACATACATTTATTCTTTGTCAGTGTTTTCCTCTATAGGTTATTACAGAGCATTGGGTAGAATTCATTGTGTTATACAGTAGGTCCTTGCAGCTTACTCATTTTAAATATAGTAGTGTGCATGTGTCAATTCCAAACTCCCTGACTATACCTTTCCCCCATCCTTCCCTCCCTGGCAACCATAAATTCTTTCTGTAAGTCTGTGAGTCTGTATCTGCTTTGTAAATTAGTTCATCTGTATCATTTAAGATTCTACATATAAGGGATATCATATGATATTTCTACTTCTCTAACTTACTTCAGTCAGTAAGACAATCTCTAGGTCCATCCATGATGCAAAAGGCATTATTTCATTCTTTTTAATATCTGAGTAATATTCCATTGTATATATGTATCACATCTTCTTTATCCATGCCTCTGTTTATGGACATTTAGGTTGCTTCCATGTCTTGGCTACTGTAAATAGTGCTCCAATGAATATTGGGGTGCATGTATCCTTTCAGACCATGTTTTTCTCTGGATATATGCCAAGAAGTGAGATTGCTGGATCACGTGGTAACTCTATTTTTAGTTTTTAAAAGAACCTCCTTACTCTTCTGCATAGTGGCTGTACCAATTTACATTCCCACCAAGAGTGTAGAAGGAGTCCTTTCTCACCACACCCTCTCCAGCATTCATTGCTTGAGGACTTTTTGATGATGGCCATTCTGATTGGTAGAAGGGATTTTTGTTAATTTAATGTGAAGATATAAAGAAATAAAGTGTTGTGTTCCTGCTTGTGTTCCTGATTCTTAATGCAAGAAACAATGCAGATTATGGTGTAGATAAACGTATAGAAACCAGGATGAGATACAGTTTAAATATGAAGATCAAAGAATATTTCCTAGATAAAAATTTTAAATAACATGTAAATAGTTATAATTCATTATTGGATATTTGGAGTTTGATATGAGTATGAAATCATCAAGGGAACATAATAAAATGTTGGATACATTTTGACTCTCAAAGAGATGTCTGGGAAAACTGTATTGATTTGGGAATTATTGGCAAACACAATGTTTGAAACCATATTCTTAGATAAAATTAAAATGAAGTTAATACCATTTCTTGAGTGAGAAGAAAACTGAACATAAAACTGTTGGAAATAGCAAGACTTAAGTGTCTTAAGGAAGAAATCCCAATGTATAAGACTAAGAAATAATGGCAACTAATACTGTATAAAATTAAGGAAAATCCCAAAGGGATAAGGGAGAAAAATATTTCAAGAAAAAAAAAAAATCAGTCAAAGATGTGAATTTCAGCAAGGATGCCAAGGGTGATAACTAAATATTCAGAAGTCATCGATTACGTTTTTCCAGAAAGGGTTATTCAGTGATGAGAACAAAAGTCAAACAATAAATTAAACAGTGGACAGGCAGGGAGGAAATAGAATGAGTACAAACTGCTTTTCAACAATATTGGGTTGAAGGGAGATATGCTTGGAAATGAATTCAAGTCAATGTGTACATGTATTTATTGTGTATATTATCAAACCTAAGGTATCACTGTTTGAATCTAAGTCACCATTATCTTGCTGCTAAGTCGCTTCAGTCGTGTCCGACTCTGTGCGACACCATAGACAGCAGCCCACCAGGCTCCCCCATCCCTGGGATTCTCCAGGCAAGAACACTGGAGTGGGTTGCCATTTCCTTCTCCAATGCAGGAAAGTGAAAAGTGAAAGTGAACTCGCTCAGTCATGACTGACTCTTAGCGATCCCATGGACTACAGCCTACCAGGCTCCTCCATCTGTGGGATTTTCCAGGCAAGAGTACTGGAGTGGGGTGCCATTGCCTTCTCCACCATTATCTTATGTATCAACAAAAAAGAAAAAAAAAATACCTTGAAACTATAATACAATATTGTTTTATAACACAGCATTATTAAATATTTATATCACTGTGGTATGTATACAAAGAAGAAAATATAAGCCAAATGCCAAGCAATGACAACTATTGTGCATTATTATTACTGCCTAACTATCCACCAGCAATGTAAGACTCCATCAATGATGCATGTGTGCATGCAAAGTCACTTTAGTCGTGTCCGATTCTTTGCAACCCCATGGACCGTAGCCCACCAGGCTCCTCTGTCCATGGGATTCTCCAGCCAAGAATACTGTAGTGGTTGCCACGCCCTCCTCCAGGGGATCTCCTCAACCTAAGGATTGAACCTATGTCTCCTGCATTGGCAGGTGGTGCCGGGGACCAGCCCCGGCTGATACAGGGAATTCGAAGCGGGGACGGCGTCGGCGAGGATCAGGAAACAACTGCTTAATTAAACGTTTATTAAGGATATAAAGAGTGGTGAAATAAGGATAGCTCAGCGAAGAAATTCAGTGAAGAAAAGAGGCTGAATAAAATTCCAAAGCAGGGAATTTACGTCACCTACGAAGGTCGCAGGCATCCTCCCGTTCTCCCGAAGGAGAGGAGACACTAAGGCCTCCCCGGTCAGATCTTAGAAGCCCAGGCAAAATTAGTAGGCTTGACGAGCTTCCCTGCCTCAGAGGAAAAGTTCAGCTAGAAGGTGAAAGAAAGAACGACATGGGGAGACCAAATTTCGGTGAACAAAAGGGCATACTTTATTTTCCAAAGTAGTTTTATACCTTAAGTTGTGCATAGAGGATAATGGGGGAAGGGGGTAGAGTCATGCAAAGACAGCAGTTCCTGATCCTTATAGCCAGGCTTTCAAACATATCATATGCAAAAGTTTAGGTGATTTACATCATCTTCTGGCCAGGAAGCCTGTTAACATTTTAAGAAACTTATTTTTCTCTAAAGGTGATTATTCTAAAGTCAGGCGCCAGCCTCCAAAAAGCATTGGAGAAAGTTGCATTCCTATAGGGCAAAGGTGAGGTGGGCTCAATCAAGAAAAGAATTAACTCAAGGGTCCAAGGTTACAAACATTGAGGCAACTGCTTACATTTCTATACACCCATTATATCAATCAATACACCGCCAAGGACACAGTAGGTAAGGGATATGGAGACTTAGCAGCAAACATTGGCCCAACAAGTGAAAAACCCTTCACCAATACAATTTCTAATCAATCTTTTAACTACTCAAAGGAATCTGTGTTTAGACAGTTTAGAACATTTCCTGCCTCTCACAGTTGGGAGGCTCTGAACAATCACATGTTGCCGGAAAAAACCTATTCAGGCAGGCTAGAGGACTTCCAAAGGAGTTTGTAGGTTGAAACACTGTCACACCCAGGAATTATTAACTGGAGCTGTAAGCTAACTCTTTTTTCAGAGAGAGGTAGTGGGGGACAGCCCCCCGTAAAGTCAGAGGTGTAGGTGAAAGCACAAAGCAGAAAGTAGGCAGACTCTGGTTTTGGGGATAGATTGCTCGAGAATTTCCAGGGAGACTCCTGAGGCTTGATCCCGCCTTTGCGTATGCCAAGCCTCCTTCCTCATGACCTTTGCCAGGGGCGGAGCTCGCTCCCTGCAAGGTGGGTTCTTTACTACTAAAGCATTAAAATATCAGAAAGGAGATAATGTGGGAAATTATGTGTCTTATGGTCAATCAAAATGATATAATACATTCAGTGTACAAATGAATGTATATGTGTATGTATGTATAGTGTATATTCTCAGAAACTAAAAGGAAGAGTTAAAGTAAATATTAACAACTTACATATTCCTGTAAGTGCAAACATAAGTATTTATTATTAACTGATTCTTTATGTCCAAAATTGCACTCAATATTGAGTATTAATATATATTTGACATACCTTTAATTAGCCTTTAGACTTGAAAAAAGTGAACTGAGGTTTTCATTTGATTTTGGAAACATGAAGTACATTTTGAAGAAAAAAAAAGGAGTAGCTTTAAAAGTAGCACTTTTAAAGGTGAAAACATTTCAAGGACTTCTGAATTTCTGTCATCTAGATGAGAGATTAATAACAACTTTAATATTACTGTTTTTGTAAAACTCAGATTGCACCAGGTTTTCAAGCCTGCTGGGGTGAACTGAATTTTTTTAATAAGAAGTGTTTTAGGTTACCCTTTTTGCATCAAGAAGAACATTCATTAGTGTTACAAACATTGTTTTGTATTATTTCTTGGTTTTCAAAGTTGACATTATGAAAGAAATTACTAGAAAAACATTCAGATTTTGCTTATTTGATATGACTCACCAAAATTTAGCAGTCAGTTTGACTCCTGCTAATGAGTTAAATAATTACACCTCTCAGGGAATGACAAACTACTTAAAGTTTTCTTTCTCAACCAAAAGTAATATGTAAAGATACTGAATGACTTATGGAACTGATAATGAGTTCTTTTATTTTTCTCCACTGATAAGTTCAAAGCTATATTTTGATTTAAAATGAGGGTTACCATATCTACCTTAGTGTATTTTTATCAGATAATTATTGATTTTGACTGAAATTACTGAGTAGACACATGCTAAGAAAAATTTTTCATGTGATATTAAGCACAAAATGTGACAAAAGTGATCAAAATTGTAAAGCATATTGAACAGTGGGCAAAGGGCAGAGGTTCTTTCTATGTATCATTTTAATATCATTACAGACAATCAAGATACAGGTTAGTATGATTATAATTAAATATTGGTATGAAAAATGAGACTGAGATTAATGAAGTAAATAAGATGATAGCAGCAGAAAACCTGGAGTTATTATTTAAAGCCTAAACCTATGCTATAGCTAACTGAAATAATTATAACCAAAACAACAAACACAGTCACAACAGAGTTGTATGATATAAAGAATATATATGTACATACATATATGCACACACACACACACATATATAGAGTTTATAACACTCTAGAGTGTTTTATATATCTATATATAACACTATATATATAAATATATATATTTATATATTTATAAATATGTATATATGCTATGCTATGCTAAGTCACTTCAGTCGTGTCTGACTCTGTGCGACCCCACAGACGGCAGCCCACCAGGCTCCCCTGTCTCTGGGATTCTCCAGGCAAGAACACCGGAGTGGGTTGCCATTTCCTTCTCCAATGCATGAAAGTGAAAAGTGAAAGTGAAGTCGCTCAGTCGAGTCCAACTCCCAGCGACCCCAAGGATTGCAGCCTAACAGGCTCCTCTGTCCATGGGATTTTCCAGGCACGAGCACTGGAGTGGGGTGCCATTGCCTTCTCCCAAATATACATATATATATATATATATATATATATATATATATTTGAAATTGGGGACCCAGAAGAGTGATCAGAATTTGTAAAAATAATCTAAATAGCATTATCCAAATCTCAGATTATGGAATAGAATGGGAACTGATTTTAGGACTAAAAAGATAAAAAATCCAGTTTCATAAATAAGTGGTAGTAAACTTGGCTTGATTAGCTCAAGTTATTTAGGGTCAAAATCAATGTTTATTTAATTAGAAGTAACTAAGTTTTCTAATAGAATATTTGTCATAAAGCCATTGTCTTTGTTAAATTGTCTCACATGCTCTTTTCAGCACCTAAACATCCTCCATAAATTTCTTGCTCCTTTTTCTCCACGTTGTGCTTCCTTATTTAAAAAATAAATAAAAAAACCCAAAACTTCCCCTGACCATGTTATTTCATCTAATTCTGGCCCCATTAAATTCCTTTTTATTATAGAACTTCTCAAAAAAAATTTTTCCTATCTTCAATTCTTCACCAAATGTTTTATTTTTCTTTATAGTGGTTTTATTTAAATATAATTCTCATAACATACAGTTTACCGAGTGGGTATAACTCACTGTTTTACTATATAGGCAGAAATATACAACCATCATTATTCTCAATTTTATAGTCTCCATAAAAAGAAACCATGAACTCTTTAGGTATTACCATCTTATATTCACATTAAGCCCTCAACTCAAACCTAAGTAACCCTTAACCTGCTTTCTGTCTCTATGAATATGTCTCTGCTTAGTCATTTTGGCTTCCCTGACTCTTTGTGACCTTATGGACTAAAGCTGCCAGGCTCTTCTGTCCATGGGATTTGCCAGGCAATAATATTGGAGTGGGTTGCAATGTCCTCTTCTCCAGGGGATCTTCCTGACTCAGGGATCGAAACTGGGTCTCCTGCATTACAGGTGAATTCTTTACCACTGAGCCACCAGGGAAACCCCTCTTGTCTCTATAGATTTACCCATTCTGGACAATTCACATACTATGTGGCATTCTGTGACTAGCTGCTTTCACTTAACATCATGGTTTCAAAATTCATAAATATTGTAGCATGTATCACTAACCCATCACTTTTTATGACTAAATGATATTCCAGTGTGTGGATATACTACATTTCATTTATCCATTTGTAAGCTGATAGAATTCAGGTTATTTCCATCTTTTGGCTATTATTAATAAGGTTGGTATAAATATTTTTCTACTAATTTCTGTGTGGACATGCATTTTAGTTTCTCTGAGGTATCTACTAGGGTGTGGAATTTATGGATAAAAAGGTAACATATGGAAAAGTTTCACAAATCACCAGATTGTTTTCAAGTATGGCTATACCATTTTATATTCCCACCAGCAGTCTATAAGGAGTTTGATACTTCTCATCCTTCAGTTCAGTCCAGTTCAGTCGCACAGTCGTGTTCGACTCTTTGCGACCCCATGAATTGCAGCACTCCAGGCCTCCCTGTCCATCACCAACTCCTGCAGTTCACTCAAACTCATGTCCATCAAGCCAGTGATGCCATCCAGCCACCTCATCCTCTGTCGTTCCCTTCTCCTCCTGCCCCCAATCCCTCCCAACATCAGAGTCTTTTCCAACTTTGGCATGAAGTGGCCAAAGTATTGGGAGTTTCAGCTTTAGCATCAGTCCTTCCAATGAACACCCAGGACTGATTTCCTTTAGAATGGACAGGTTGGATCTCCTTGCAGTCCAAGGGACTCTCAAGAGTCTTCTCCAACACCACAGTTCAAAAGCATCAATTCTTTGGTGTTCAGCTTTCTTCACAGTCCAACTCTCACATCCTTGCTAACACTTATAATCTGACTTTTTGATTATAGCCATATTAGTGAGTATAAGGTGAAAGAAAACTCATTGTGGTTTCAGTCTGGATTTCCCAGGTAGTTAATGATGCTGAGCATCTTTTCATGTGCTTATTGGTCATTCATATAACTTCTTTATAGAAATATCTATTCAGGTTCCTCACTCATTCTTTAATTGGGTTGTCTTCTTCTAATTGAACTGTAATGTTTCCGCATATCCTAGAAAGAAAGTACCTTATCATAAATTTAATTTTCAAATAATTTCTTTTTATCTTTTCACTTCCCTTGATAGTTTCTCATGAAGCAGAAGTGTTTTTATTTTTGATGAAATCTAATAAAAAATTTTTATTTTGTTGCTTATACTTTTGGTATCATATCTAAGAATTATCTGTGAAATCTGAGGTCACAGAAATTTATCCCTGTGTTTTCTTCTAAAAGTTTTGTAGTTTGTTTTTATTTTTACATGTTACATCTACTTCTAGATAGATTGTGTAATAGCATGAGGTAAGAGTCCAATTTTATTATATTGCATGTGGCTATCCAGTTGTCCCAGCATCAGTTGTTGAAAAGACTATTCTTTCCCAGTTGAACAGTGTTGATTCCTTTGCTAAAAACCAATTGACTACAGATATAAAGTTTTATTTCCAGACTCTCAGTCCTATTCCACTGGTCTATGTGTCTATCTTTATGCAAGTACCACACTGTTTTGAATACTATGGTTTGTAATAAGATCTGAAACTGGGAGCTATGAGTCTAACAACTTTTATTTTTTAAGGCTGTTTTGGCTTTTTAAGTCCCCTGCCACTCTACATGAATTTTAGACTGTGTTTGTCAATTTCTGCAGTGGAACCAGTTGGGCCTCTGATAGAGACTGTGTTCAATCTTTAGACAAATTTGGTGAGTACTGCAATCTTATATAGGACTTCCCTTGTGGCTCAGACAGTAAAGTGTCTGTCTACAATGCGGAAGACCCGGGTTCGATCCCTGGGTCAGGAATACCCCCTGAAGGGAGAGGCTACCCACTCCAATATCCTTGCCTGGAGATTTCCATGGACAGAGGTTACAGGCCACAGGGTCACAAAGAGTTGGACACAACTGAGTGACTAATGACATCATCTAACTCTAATTAGTCAGACAGACCTAGACAGCAAATTAAAAAGCTGAGACATTACTTTGCTGACAAGGGACTGTATAGTCAAAGCTATGGTCCTTCCAGTAGGCATGTATGGATGCGAGAGTTGGACTTTAAAGCTGAGCACCAAAGAATTGATGCTATTGAACTACAGTGTTGGAGAAGACCCTTGAGAGTCCCTTGGACAGTAAGGAGATCAACCCAGTCAATCCTAAAGGAAATCATTCCTGAATATTCATTGGAAGGACTGATGCTGAAGCTGAACCTCCAATACTGTGGCTACCTGATGTGAAGAAGTGACTCATTAGAAAAGACCCTGATTCTGAAAGACTAAAGGCAGGAGAGCAGAGGATGACAGAGGATGAGATGCTTGGAGGGCATCACTGACTCAATGGACATGGGTTTGAGCAAGTTCCAGGAGTTGGTGATGAACAGGGAAGCCTTGGAGTGCTACAGTCCATGGGGTTGCAGAGTCAGACATTACTGAGTGACTGAACTGAATGGAAAGAAATTAAATAAATTACTATATAATAGCAAACTGCTTAAAACTGACTTTAAGCAGAATTTAATACAAAACACCATACCTTGATTTTTCCAGTTTTTCTAAGAGTGTCCTTTAAAAAGAAAAAAAAAAACATAATGATGCTTTTCTAGGTATAGAAAATGGGTCAAAAATCGTTCTTTTGAAATGTATGGGCATTGTACATTTTGCAAATAGACTTTCTGTTCCCAACTTTGGGTTTAAAAAAGGAAGTAAACATTTCTTTGCTCTTGAAATCCTCTCATTCATCTTCTTGGTCTTGTTCTTGACTGCATTAGCAACACGTCCCAATTTATTATCTTCAGATTCTGTTTTTAAAATCATGTTTTTTAGAGTTTGTCATCGTTAGGGTTTTCTACAGTAATTTACATCACATCTGCTTCCTTCATCTTACTTATATAGTGTCAGATGGTGACTGGCAGGGAAGTCTGGTATGTGCTTGGGGTCACAGAGACTACAGGACACAACTGAGCAACTGAACTGAACTGAACCCTAATTACTTCCTCAAAGTCCCATATCTAAGTATCATCATATTGGGAGTTAGGAGTTTAATATATCAATTTGTGGGGACACATTCAGTCCATAACACTTTATCTCCCTATCTTCTATTCATCTTCCCCTGATACCTTTCTTCACCCTACTGAACTTGCTTTTCACTGAACACACTTCTGCCTCATGAACTTTAATACTTCTTGTTTCGTCTGTCTGGAAATACATTCCAAGTATCTTCCCATTTTCTACATCCTGCAGCTCCTTCAATATTTGACTCATATCAGTAAATAATTACCTAATTCTGCTCTTGAATATCATAACACTCTCATTCTCCTAAGTTCATTTCTTTTCTTTCATAGCACTAATCACCAGTGACCCTGCATGGCCTGGCTCATAGCTTCATTCAGCTATGCAAAACCCCTCACCATGACAAAGCTGTGAACCATGGAGAGTCACCTAGTAATAGTCTATGTAACCTGAAATTTTAGGATTCTCAGCCTCTCATGAAAACTGAAACTTTATTAGAGCAGAGATTTACTTTTTTTTCAGTTTACTGTTACATTCCCAACTACTATAGTCATGTATGACACAATTAAAAATGCATACTTTTAAATTGAATCAAATTAAAATGAAGTAATTTAAGTCACCTTAGGAAATACAGAATTAAATTATTAAAATTAGGACTGAGTGTCAGTAACATAATTTGTTGTTTAGTACCTGTTCTTCTTTATTAGATGGTTAGCTCTATGAAGCAATGAATTATTCAGTACTGAAGTTTTAGCAGTCTGGACACTGCTTTATTCATTCCTGGAGTTCACTCAGAACTGTTGAGTACATGGCTATATTTCCATTAATTTATCTTATATAATGGTAGCTTGTTGCCAATAGCACTCCTGTTGGATTTTCTGCTTTGAACTATAAAACTCTTACCTAAATTAATATGCCTATTCTGTATTGTCTATGTGTTATGTCTGTGTTACAATAGCAAATGCAAGAAACTCAACTTAGTGTAGGAAGAACCCTTCCTTTTGAACTTAAAAGATACTTTGTAGAGCAATTTGCAATTATTGTACACATAATGTTTTATTTTTTTTAACTCAATGACCTTAATAAACCTAGCCCATCAAAATAATGCCACCAGCAGTATTATGTATTACATTCGTTGAAATGACTCATTTGTGGACAAACTGGTTGCTGTATAATGTTTTCCATGAAGGCTGGAACAGCTGGTTTTTAATTTGTCTGTAAGGCAAAACCATTCCCTTTGGAGTAAATGTTTTCATTTGGATACTTTGATTTGCCATGTTTGCAAACAGTATTTTGCTCACTTTGTTGTGCAAAGGAAAGAGTAATCAGTGAATAAATCTGAACACATACAAGTACAAATCAAGTAACTTCTTTCCTTTTTAGCTTGCTTCTTATTCTAGATTAACAGATAATGTTCAAATATAAGTTAATTGTTTTAACATACTTAAATTACGTTGAAAATCATTATTTTCAACATGTGAATTCCAGGCTAGTCCTGCTTGTCTTCCTCCAGCTTGTTGAGGGGGGAATGATCATGAAGGAGCAATTCAGGAATTACTAATGGAATGCAGAAGTGGCATGGATCATTTCCATCACATCCAGTCTCCAGAATGCGTGGCCATGTGCAGGAGAAGAAATGTGCTCACTGAGCAGCTACAAAATTTATGCCAACTGGAGTGTAATTTTACTTTTTTAAGTGGTAATCAATAAAATTCTTCTCTTATTTATTATTGAGTTAGTCCTACTTTGATTCAACAACTTGTTATTAATTTAGCAAAAGGCTTCTGATTTAGTACTCTAGAATTTCAAAGAAAGCATTTACTAAAACATTGCATAGGTTTAGGTAAGTGCTTTGCTTTTATTGGGAATATGGCAGATGTCAGTCTAAATAGATTTCTATATAAATCATTAGCAGCTGTCTCTCTGTATAATATCTAAAAAGCATCACAGCACTTACTGAAGAATTTGTCCTTCATTAGTATGAAGGATGCTGTCCTTCATATGAACTGTATACTCAACTGTCTCTAGGAAAAAAGAAAAACAACCCAATATTTAACTAGAATTAAGCAATTGATTGTCAGGAACACTGCTAAATATTTTCACATATAGTAGCTAATTAAATGGTGTCATTGGTAGTAAGGCTGTTTCTCTAAGGAAGGGCTGGATAAAGGAGAAGTTAAAAAGGAGGCTGAGCACCAAAGAATTGATGCTTCCTAAATTGTGGTGCTGGAAAAGAATCTTGAGAGTCCCTCAGACAGCAAGGAGATCAAACCAGTCCATCCTAAAGTAAATCAACCCTGAATATTCATTGGAAGAACTATGCTAAAGCTGAAGCTCCAATACTTTAGCCACCTGATGCCAAGAGCCGACTTATTAAAAAAAAAAAAAAAAAACCTTGATGCTGGGAAAGACTGAGGGCAGGAGAAGAAGGGGGTGACAGAGGATGATGGTTAGATAGCATCACTGACTCCATGGATGTGAATTTGAGCAAACTTGGGGAAACAGTGAAGGACAGGGGAACCTGGCATGCTGCAGTCCATTGGGTTGCAAACAGTTGGACACAACTTAGCAACTGAACAACAACAATGAAGGGCAAAATGTAAAACTAGCGAGAAGCGGAGGATAATTCATGGAGGATGTGAGTCCAGGAAGACAGGTCATTGAGTTAAGAAGAATCCTTGGCAAAAACTACAGAGATGAGGAGTATTACAGCGAAATAACAGGAAATTCAAATAGGTCCTGATCCACACCCAGTGATTCTACTCTGTTTTTCTGGTTTGCTCTTTTAGGTTTGTTTCCCTGTTTTCAGCAAAGGGTCTTACACACATTTTTTTAAGATATTAGACAGAGAGGAGCTTCATAGCTGGCTGGTCCTTCGGCTTTTCATTTAAACTGGAGAGTATCATTTGCAGCAAATAGCAATCAGGTTAATCTCCATCTCACAACACTCACCCTTCTTTGAGAGAGGTCCCAACCATAGAGGTGGGTCTGAAGTAATGATGTACAAGGTCCTTGCACCTGAACCTTGACCTCTGGCTATCTCCTGGGGGTGGCCAACTGATGAAAGCTGGACCAAGTTTGGAAACTTGGATGGAGACACAGAAGTTGGTTGAAGCTCTTACCTTAATGGTCCTGTGATATCCTCCAGCTGCTGAGGACTCCCAGAACCAGAGCAGGGATGGGGGTGAGGTTCCCGGCTGCTTCCAGGTCTGGACCTGGGTGGTGGGTGGTGGTGAGGGGGGCTCCGGCATTTATGGGGGCTCCAGAGTTCTGTGAGACAGTCCTCTCAGCCTGTTCTGGGTCTCCAGCTCACCCGATGGTCCTGAGGCCAAAGGGCCTGGAGGGCCACAGAATAAGACCTAGGTCCACGTCTTGCTGCACTCTGCCAAGAGGACCACCGTTAGGCTGATCATCAGCAGAGCAGGAAGACCGTTAAATACCAGGCTAACAGTCTCCCGACCTTTAACCCCAACGCCAATGGTCTCGCGATAACAGCCTCGCGCCTGCGCCCTTACACTTTCTTTTCACAGACGCTTTCCGTGTTTGCGTGGTTACGGGGCAGTTGTCCTCACGTGCCATCAGCACAGGCTTCACAGCCTTTCACTCCTCATCTCGTACCAGCCACTTGTGCTTCTCACATCCACTAAAACCATTTCTTCCACTGTTACAAAGGAACTCTGTGTTGGCCGCTCCACAGGTATGTAGTTTTAATCTCCTCACTTTACTCGGTATTTCAGAGATGTTTAATTCAATGGTTGATTCTCCTTTTGTCAAATGAGCTACTGCTGTTTAAATTCCTTGATGGTTTCCTCATTCATCTCTGTGTCTTCTTCTAGATAATTTTTTTCCCCTATCCTTTCTTCATAATTCTTAAATATGGTGCTTCAAATAACCTCCCTTTTCCTCATTGGATTTCAAATAAATAAATAAAAGAAGTGAGTTAAGCAAATGGGAATAAAATATTGCATTTTTAATGAGGAAGTCAACGTTTCTGTGGCTTCTATATGTGGGCTGATGGTCTTCCCAGTAACAGATCCTAGATATGGACCGAGTCACTCAGTAACAGTTTAGAGCCTTTCTACCTCCCCGGCTCCTTTGGAAGCTGGCTCCCAAGAAAAAGAGGGGAGGAAAGAACAGAGCTAAGCTTGTGTTGTGGTATGCTTAGTGGCACAATCCTGTCTGACTCTTTGTGATCCCATGGAATGTAGCCTGCTAAACTCCTCTGGCTGTGGGGATTTTCCAGGCAAGAATACTGGAATGGGTGCCACGCCCTCCTCCAGGGGATCTTCCCAATCCAGGGATCTAACTGAGGTCTCCTGCATTCATTGCAGAAGGATTTGTTACCATCTGGGCCACCAGGGAAGCTCATGAATACTTGAGTGAGTATACTATGGATTCTCCAGGGAATCTTCCTAACTCAGGAATCAAACTGGGGTCTCCTGCATTGCAGGAAGATTCTTTAATAGCTGAGCCAGGAAGCCCTGAGCTAAGCTTAAGCAGGATAATTATCCTAAGCTGAATATATGCCTTAAGCAGGATAATTATCCTAAGCTGGAATAAAGAGAACCCAGCAGTGCTGTTTCCTCTCTATGGAAGGAAACATTGCAGATGTGTGTGAACAGGTACAGGCAATCCACGGAAGAGCTGGAACTCTGTAGGTTGTATAAAGAAATATTAACCATAAATACTGTGTGACAAGTATGTGATAAGTCCATAAATAGGTGAAAGAAGATACCTGAGCAGAAAGGCCTTTGTAGGCTACCCAACAGAAAATAGTGTTCTTATCCACTTGTGATGTCATTTAGTTTCATTTAGTCTCTAAGTCATATCTGACTTTTAGTCTCTAAGTCATATCTTCTTGTAGCCCTCTGTCCATGGGATTCCCCAGGAAAGAATACTAGAGTGGTTGGAATTTCCTTCACCCAGTGGTCTTCCAGATGGATGGAACCCACATCTCCTGCATCGGCAGGCAGATTCTTTACCACTGAGCCACTTGGGAAGCCCCTTACACACTTACTCCATGCTTGCTTTCCTCTTAGAAGAAGGCAATGGCACCCCACTCAAGTACTCTTGCCTGGAGGATCCCATGGACGGAGGAGCCTGGTAGGCTGTGGTCCATGGGGTCGCTAAGAGTCAGACGCAACTGAGCGACTGAACTGAAGTGAACTGATGTATACATATATACAACACCAAAATTTACTTGCAATTTTCCTCTCTAATTTCTAAAAAGAAGTATAAAAGAGGATGTTTTTCTTTCTCCATGGAAATTAGATTAATAATACTGTCAGATTTTAAGACAAATTCTGAAAAACTTCAAAATGAACTCTCTGGAGAAAATATACAAAAGCCACCATATGTTCTCTTGTTTTTACCTTTCATGATTCATGAGTCCAGAGGCAGCTGTTACAGACATAAACTCCATATGAAACCAGAAAACTTATTTATTTTCAATAAGAAAAATGATTATTGCCTCACATTAGCAGCTTTTCAGAATTTGACAAAATGTTTCCTCCCACATATGGATGTATTAAGCATAATTTTTTTGAGGTCAAGATAAAAATTTATCTTGGGAATATTATTTTTGTTCAGAAACTGAACAAAGAATAGCTACAAAAGTCAATACTCATTCAGGTCAGTCGCTCAGTAGTGTCTGACTCTTTGCAACCTCTTGGACTGCAAGCACGCCAGGTCTCCCTGTGTATCACTAACTCCCAGAGTTTACTCAACCTCATGTCCGTTGAGTCAGTAATGTCATCCAAACATCTCATCCTCTGTCATCTCCTTCTCCTGCCTTCGCTCTTTCCCAGCATCAGGGTCTTTTCAAATGAGTGAGTTCTTTGCATCAGGTGCCCAAAGTATTGGAGTTTCAGCTTCAGCATCAGTCCTTCCAATGAATATTCAGGACTGATTTCCTTTAGGATGGACTGGTTGGATCTCCTTGCAGTCCAAGGGACTCTCAAGAGTCTTCTCCAACACCACAATTCAAAAGCATCAATTCTTCGGTGCTCAGCTTTCTTTATGGTCCAACTCTCACATCCATACATGACCACTGGAAAAACCATAGCCTTGACTAGATGGACCTTTGTTGGCAAAGTAATGCCTCTGCTCTTTAATATGATGTCTATGTTGGTCATACCTTTTCTTCCAAGAAACAAATGTCTTTTAATTTCATGGCTGCAGTCATCATCTGCAGTGATTTTGGAGCCCCAAAAAATAAAGTCTGACACTGACTTACAGAATAAATATTTATTTATTCTAAAAATGATAGAATGAATGTGTTTAGTTAAAAGTGCAAATAAGTAACCTATTATGGGTTAGCATATTTTTTATATAAAGACCTGTACTTTCCACATCAGTGAGATATGCAAAAAATAGATTTTCAAAAATATGAAACAATGCCACTTTATTTATGAGGTTCTTTATTCAGTCTATTGAAATATATTATTTTCCTTGAAGAAAATGAAGATTTGCTCACTTCATTCTGTAGTCCAGTTGGAAGAAAAGAATGTTTTAACCATCTTTTCAGATGATGATGGATATGTTTCTCAGGTATGACACAAAAACTAAATAACTATTAATTTTGTAAAGTTTGCTTACAAAGTAGAAGCTGTAACTATGTCAGTGGATTCATTATTTTCTCTTATGTTAAAGCCCACTGGTGATCCATTCACTTTGAATTGGTCTCTCACATATGCATGATTTTGCACCTTCATGTATTGACCATTAAGAAGGTGGTGATTATGTCTGATACTGACCTATTTCATTCTACAGTATAAAAAGTCACAATCAGTTTCATCAGTTTTTTCAGTAAAACTAGAATGCTGATACAAGTTTTCCAAAGTGCTAATTTTTGTTTAAAAATTGAATCATGTTATTGGCAACGTGGTATAAGTGCCTAGCATTAACCATTTAATTGTAACTTGCAGTTAAGTTTTTGATTGCCAAGGCATCCATTTTCATGGCATCTATTTTGAATAATCATATAGCCAACTGCATGACATAGCTACTGGCAGAACCCTTAGATAAGGAGCCAGGCTGTGCCACCCAAGAAAGTCCCTTTAAAAAATGCCCTGGACCTAGAGATAACCATGATGAGTGAAGTAAATCGGACAAAGGAAGACAAATGCCATATAATATCACTTATATGTGGAATCTAAAAAATATGGTACAAATGAACTTATTAACAAAACAGAAAGAGTCACAGATGCGAAAAACCAACTTACAGTTACCAAGGGGGAAGCAAGCGGAGGAGGGAAAAGATACGTTGGGAGATTGGGACTGACATATACACTCTACTATATATAAAATACATTACTTATAAGAACCAACTGTATAGCACAGGGAACTCGTTATTCTGTAATGACCTACATGAAAAAGAATCTAAAAAAGAGTGGCTATATATGTATATATAAATCAGAATTGCAAGTCAACTATACTGTATTTCAATTAAAAAAAAAAAAAAAAAAGTCCTGGATAATCTAGATAACCAGCAGCTTTTCCTGTTCCTTACCCTCATTAAGGGTAATGTCCCTTTAAGGGTTACCCTGTTCCTTACCCAGCCTTAAGCTTTAAAGTCACCAATAAAGAGTAAGCCCACAAAGTCCTAGACACCCCACCCTCAGAACCCAAAACAGAACCCAAGTCCAAACTCTGTCTCTGAGATTTAATTTAGTGTCAGGGTACAGAGACTGGATTTGGCTTTATAACTAATGCTAAAGCCCTAGCGTATTTCAAAATCAGGCAAGAGGCTAGTGTAACAAGTTGTGAGCTTGTTGAACTTGTGAACTTGTTGAGTTGTGAACTTGTGAACAATGACTGAGAAAGAGGAAATGGAATTAGGGAAGTAACAAGGTGATCAGATTATATGAGGCTTTGTAGACCATCATACAGATGTTTTCTCCTTTTCTTGTTGTTTAGTCACTAAGATGTCCAACTCTTTTGACTTTACCTTTTGTTGAATACAGACATATTACAGGATTTTGAGGAGAGGAGTTGTATAGTTTAATTTAGACTTCAAAAGAATCAGTCTAGTTGTAGAATTTAAGAATAAGAGAGCATGGGCAGACACACATCAGTGAATTAGGAGACTATTATGGTAATCCAGATGAGATATCATGGTGGCTTTGGCTGTCTTTCTTCCAGTTTAGAGGGGAATTCTTCCACATTTTTCATTACTTATTTGGTTTCACCTTTTGTATTCAAATATATGATTTATTTGGAAATTACCCTGGTATATTTGGTAGGCAAGGGAACACATTTTTGTATTTTCTAAGATAATTTTCATGCGAAGAGTTGACTCATTGGAAAAGACTCTGATGCTGGAAGGGATTGGGGGCAGGAGGAGAAGGGGACAACAGAAGATGAGATGGCTGAATGGCATCACTGACTCGATGGACGTGAGTCTGAGTGAACTCTGGGAGTTGGTGATGCACAGGGAGGCCTGGCGTGCCGCGATTCATGGGGTCGCAAAGAGTCGGACACGACTGAGCGACTGAACTGAACTGAAGATAGTTTTCTACATTGAGTTATATAATGTGCTGTGCTGTGCTTAGTAGCTCAGTTGTGTCTGACTCTTTGTGACCTCATGGGCTGTAGCACACCAGGCTCCTCTGTCCATGGGGATTCTCCAGGCAAGAATACTGGAGTGGGTTGCCATGCCCGCCTCCAGCAGATCTTCTTGACTCAGGGATCAAACCCAGGTCTCCCAAATTGCTGGCGAATTCTTTACCACCTGAGCCACCAGAGACGCCCTTAGTTATGTGATACCATTTACTAAAATGCACACCCCATTCCATCGATTTTTAGATCCTGCTTTTAGCAGATTTTAAATTCATACATGTTATTGGTGTCTATTTCTAGACTTTCTCTTGTGTTACAATAGAGACAACAGGCAGATTTTTGTCTGCCTGTTCTGACAAAAATCACCCACTGTTTTAATTGCAGTCTTTATTCTATATTTTAATATCTGATAAGGCTAGGGACATTTCACTCTTCTTTGTCAGTATTTGCCTAACTATATTTAGATATTTCTTCTTCTGAATTAATTTTATAATTAACTTGTTTGTTTCAGATGAAAGGATTATTTCCTTCTACTTTTAGTCCTTCTGCCTAGTTCTTTCAAATCCAAATTCTATTTTCTAACCCCCCTCTCCTAATATGTCATATTTCTCCCTTTTTTTTCTTAGTTCCTCTTCTAAGGAAATCAGGCCTCTTCCCTTAATCCTAAAACAAACACAAGTCCACATATGTGCACACACACTCCTTACTCCTCAATTTGTCTCCTGTGTTTTCTTTTATCTACTAATTACATTCCATGTCTTTGCATCATCACCTCATGTTTGCTCTCAGTTCACTTCTTCTCTACCCCTTTGCTGAGACACTACCAGATAGAAAGGATTCTTACTTTCCTTCATCTGTCTTCAGCAGTATCCTTTCCCAGATCTTCTTTCTCTTTCTGAAAAATTACGAAACCTGCAGAACAATGCTGCATTATAAATGATATATTAGAAAAGTTATTTTTGTACTGTTTAAAGAAAAACTTAATTATATCTCAAATAATAAAAAATCATAAACACTGAGAAATGCTTAACATCTAAAAGGTCACTAAATTGTTAATTTTTGACAAGTAACTCCCTAAAGGTTACCTCTCACTTATTTTTTTTAAATCATATTCAATTCCAAAAGAAAGATAATTCTTTAAAACCAGAGGATAAATTTTTAATATTTCCTGATACAGCCTGTTTCTACATGTTAGGTTGAAATAATGTAAATGCTTGTGCATGTTGTTGTCTAAGATAAACATATACCTATCCTTCAAGGGACATTAGTGAGATTACAGGTATATAATCTTTCACTTGTACTTTTAAAATCCAAAATTTCTGGAGACTGAGTTTTTAAGTAGGTTTGACACCAAAACTTGTTTAAACACAGAAGTTGATCCAAATTGCTTGAAACTATTTGGATATTTGATCAAATTTATTGTAAATATTCATATGTTTGCTGCAGAAATATGAACATTGCTGCTTCAGACCCAACTGAGAATATTACATCAAATACATTATGTGCCTTATATTACTTTCTAAATCTAAAAAATTTACTAGTGGAGCACATCTGGCCTCAAGGGTTTGGGAGACAGAATGAGAACCTGCATGTCTTGAGAAATTAACTAATGTGATGACCTACAAATTCTGCTTGTCTTTTATTTAATTTTTTTGGAAAATATCTTCAATATAATTTTAAAAACTTACCTCAAACTTCATGGCATTATATACTAACTGGCCATGTGTCCTTGGATAAGTCACTGTCTCCCTGAGCATCATGTTTTTTAACCAACAAATGAGGTAATCAGGTTTTCCCAAAGAGATCGGATATAAAATAATAGAACACAAGGGACAAAAGATTCTTCAATCTATAAGCTGTACTGTAGATATACATATACAATCATTAGTTTGTGTTAATACCTGGCATCATTCTTCAACAATTTATTTGGCTCTCATACTCACTAAAATTATTCTTAATAACTATTGACATATGTATTCTTAACTATTAGTATGACACACATTTTAAATATTTGATATTTATATTATACATCATATATATATAATTATATATTACATATGTATAATTATATATTTTATATATTATATAAATATATTTGCCATTATAAATTGGCAAGTAAGCGTTCCTGGTATGACCAGTGCTGCAAGTTCTGATTTTGACATGGATCCCTTTGTTTCATAGTGTTAGTAAGAAAGGGAACATCAATGGGGGAAAAAAAGACATCCTTTTAAGTGACAGAGGTAACTACTTACTAATTAGACATGGCTTTCATTACATCTATCAGGAAGTCTTAGTTTCTTTGTTAAATAAGTTTGTAATTTGCCTGAAATAATCAACAGATTAACCAAGACCTGGTTTTATAGTTAACATGGCGACTTAATTCTTAGTCATTCTCTTTTTTATGGGATAGAAACAACCAAAATTAATAAGAAAGGATTGTTACTCCCACCCAAACTTATGATATATATTGTGGTGGTGGTAGCAGTAATAGCAATAGTAATATCATCAACTTCTATTTTCAGACTCTTTTATAAATCATTGATTATTTTCATGTAAGTTTTAATTTAAAATTCCCCCAAATTCTAATCAATAGGTCAAGTACATTTTCTAGTAAAAGGTTATAAATTTGTCCTGAAACATATTACCAAAGAGGGAAAGGCACCAAAGTTAGATATTTTTCGGAAATATTTTACAACATTTAGCACATGGGAGGAATAATATAAGTATCTGAGATCACTGTAATGACTTCAATAATAATTTAGTATTTCAAAAGAAACTGATACTGAATTTTTACTGTTTTTTGAAATGTATCATTTTCCATTTCCCAGTATGAGTAAAATAGTATTGATATGTACAATCAGTATACTGCCAGTATAGAATTTCAGAAAATAGGTGATTTTATGTTATTCTGCATTTCCAGAACTAACCCATTCTCACAAGGAGGCAGACACAGGAGGATAAATCCATGGATTTTATGTTAACCTCATTCTGTATATGGAATGTTAATAGAAACAATTCATCAGTTTCCTTAATAGATAAAGTAATGAAGCTTTTAAGAGAGATATTTGCTGAGCTGCTAATGATTTATGGTAAATGCAATTATTTCTGCAATGAATTTTCTGTGTCTCCCTAAAGTAAAACTATAAAGCTTTGTTTCATTAATTTCTCCATTATGTCAAATTTTTACATAATTTAACTCTACCATTAACTTAATTGCACTTAATAATCTATGTATTTTATCTTTACACCTGGAAATCAAATACTGTGTTTTGGCATATGTCTAAGAAAAATGTGGACATTTGAGTAAAATAAAATATTTTTGTCATTGAGAAAAAATTTCATTAGTTGAATGAACATTTTATGAGTTCAACATTTTATTATGAATTTGTTTAAATAGTCAATGAAAGCAAAAATGAGCTTTCCAAATGCACTGAAACAACAACAAGAAGTTACCAATTATGATGATTGTCTATAGTCTCAATTTAAATAACTAGAAAAAACATAAACCAATCGTGTACAGGTGTTGGAAAAAATCAGCACATAACTTTGTTACCCAAGAAAAGTTTAACAAGTGATTTAGGCCTTTTACAGGCTGGAAGTCATGTAAGTGGACCCCAAACAAGAAAATATGACCAGTACCAGTAGAAACAATTCAATCAACAGAAACAGATTAAAAAAAATAATATTACAGTAGTTATATAATACAATATGATCCATATGTTCAAGATGGTAGAAGAAAATAGAATGATAAGGAGAAAATTTGAAGACATGAAGCTCATATAGGTTAGAATTTGTAATACTTTACTATTCCATATTTTACTTGGGGAAAAAATATATATGTTGCATGGGATTTACATAAAAATAGCTGCTGCAGAATCAAAACATCAATGAACATAAAGTCCCAGAAATAGACTATCCAATATGCAGAATAAAGAAGAAAAGAAAAAGTAAAAGCCTTGAAAATTTGGTGCAAGCTACTTGTGAGATAATATTGAGTAATTTCATAATTGGAGAAACAGGAGGAAGAGAATGGATATTTGAAGAAATAATGATCAACATTTTTTTGTCCAAATTTGGTGGGAACTCTATTCAGAATCTCAGAAGCTCAGTGAAGCTCAAGGAATATAAATATAACAAATAAAATAGTCTACCTAATACACTATACATAGTAAAACTATCTTTCTGAACTAAAAGCAAATAAGCACGAGGTTTAAAAAACAAAAGCTGAGAAAATTTGTCAACAACAGCTCTGCAGTATGAAAGAAATTGTTAAAGGAAATTCTTAAGATAGAAGAAAAATAATGCCAGGTGGAACTTTAGGTCTAAACAAAATAAGTAAGCATATGGGCAAATGTAAAAGTTACATTTCTATTTAAAAATTTTGTTCAAAAATAATTTGCCATTTATGACAAACATTGTAAGGTTTATAATATATAGAAGCAGAAAAGTATGGCAGTAATACATAATTAAGGAAGAATAATAATATATAATATTATATATTAATATAATATTTATATTGATGTATTGTTGATAATATTATATATTAATAATAATATATAATACATAATTCTATCTCAATAGAATATAGTAAGTTTGTTAAGGGCTTCCCAGTGGTACTATTGGTAAAGAACCTGTGTGCCAATGCAGGAGACATGAGATGTGAGTTCAGTCCCTGGTTGGGGAAGATCCCCTGGAGGAGCACATGCAACTCACTCCAGTATACTTGCTTGGAGAATCACGTGGACAGAGGAGCCCGAAGGCACAGTTTATAGGGTTTCAAAGAATAAAATATGACTGAAGTGACTTAGCACACACGAAAGTTTGTTAAATTACATGCAAAGTGATGTGCTATTTAAGAGTAGACACTGAAAAATGAAAGCTGTATATTTTAAACCCTAGAGTAAGGGACAGCAAATGGTAGCATGCCAGTTTTGGGATAAAATAAAAGCAATCATTCTTAGTGATTTTTGCATTTTCTATGGCTGCTTCCACTTTCCAGTTGAAAAAGTTTAGTAAGTACAGCAGAGTTCATATGGGAAAAGGCAATGGCAACCCACTCCAGTATTCTTGCCTGGAAAATCCCATGGACGGAGGAGCCTGGTAGGCTGCAGTCCATGGGGTCGCTAAGAGTCGGACACGACTGAGCAAGTTCACTTTCACTTTTCCCTTTCATGCATTGGAGAAGGAAATGGCAACCCACTCCAGTGTTCTTGCCTGGAGAATCCCAGGGACGGGGAGCCTGGTGGGCTGCCATCTGTGGGGTCTCACAGAGTAAGACATGACTGAAGCGACTTAGTAGCAGGAGCAGCAGAGCTCATATGGCCTGAAAAGTCTGAAATATTAACTGTTTAGTTCTTCAAAAAACAATTGCCAACCAATGACCTAGAGAAGCTATAAAAAAAAAAAAAAAGAAAATCAAAGACATATAACTAATAACCAATATTGCAAATAAAATGGAATGATTATAAGAATAACTGTATAAATCCTCAATTAATCCAAAGAAGGCAGAGAAAAAAGAGAGGTGCAGAGAACATCTGGAACAAGTGAAATATAACTGCAAGATGGTAGATTTAAATCCTATTGTATTGATACTTGCGGAGAAGGCAATGGCACCCCACTCCAGTATTCTTACCTGGAAAATCCCATGGATGGAGGAGCCTGGAAGGCTGCAGTCCATGGGGTCGCTGAGGGTCGGACACGACTGAGCAACTTCACTTTCACTTTTCACTTTAATGCATTGGAGAAGGAAATGGCAACCCACTCCAGTGTTCTTGCCTGGAGAACCCCAGGGACGGGGGAGCCTGGTGGGCTGCAGTCTATGGGGTCGCACAGAGTCGGACACTACTGAAGTGACTTAGCAGTAGCAGTATTGGTACTTGATACCAGGGGAGCCTGTCGTGCTGCAGTCCACGGAGTATCAGAGAATTGGACACAACAGCAACAATATTAATATTTATATTACATATAAATGAATTAAACATTTCAATTAAGAGGCAGAAGTCATCAGATGGGATTAAAAGAAGCAATACCCAGCTTTATGTTGTCTAAAAGTAACACTTAAAATGTAAAGAAAGAAATAGATTAAAAGCAAAAGGATATAATTAAATTGTATGTAATCACAATTCTAAAGAAAACTTGAATGACTGTATTAATATTAAAGTAGATCCAGGCAACAACTTGGATACTCAACAAAAAGATTTCACGAAGGGGATAAAAGCCTTAAAAAAAACACACTGTAATGAACATTGGGGTACATGTGTCTCTTTCAATTCTGGTTTCCTCGGTGTGTATGCCCAGCAATGGGAGTACCCAAATGTTCATTTCAGCACTATTTATAATAGCCAGGACATGGAAGCAACCTAGATGTCCATCAGCAGATGAATGGATAAGAAAGCTGTGGTACATATACACAATGGAGTATTACTCAGCCATTTAAAAGAATACATTTGAATCAGTTCTAATGAGGTGGATGAAACTGGAGCCTATTATATAGAGTGAAGTAAGCCAGAAAGAAAAACACCAATACAGTATAATAACACATACATATGGAATTTAGAAAGATGGTAACAATAACCCTGTATACGAGACAGCAAAAGAGACACAGATGTATAGAACAGTCTTTTGGACTCTGTGGGAGAGGGAGAGGGTGGGATGCTTTGGGAAAATGGCATTGAAACATGTATAACATCATATATGAAACGAGTCGCCAGTCCAGGTTCAATGCACGATACTGGATGCTTGGGGCTGGTGCACTGAGACGACCCAGAGGGATGGTATGCGGAGGGAGGAGGGAGGAGGGTTCAGGATGGGGAACACGTGTATACCTGTGGCAGATTTAAGTTTATATATGGCAAAACCAATACAATATTGTAAAGTTAAAAAATAAAATAAACTGTAAAGAACTATAGATATAAAACACACATAAAATGAATGTAAGTAAAACTTGGGAAATTTGAGTAAGACTGGTGGGTTTTATCAATATCAATAGCTTGGTTTTGATATCATACTATTACAAGTTTTACCAATGGAGTAACACATCATCACATCATCATTTTGTATTATTTCCTACATGTTAACATGCAATCATTTCAAAATAAAAAGTTTTAAAAAAAATCACACACACACTATAAGATCCTAGCTGAGTGAATGGTTCTAGAAATCAGTGATTCTAAGGATGGGGCATGAGAGGAAGGAATAAACTGCAAAAGGCCAGGAGGGTACTTTTTGTCATTATAGAAATATTGTATGTCATAATTATGGTAGAGGTTGCACTATGTTATGTAGTGTCAAAACTGATTGCATGTGCATTTGGAATTAGTGAATTTCAACAGAATATTAATGAATATTCTAAGATAAATAACATGCTAAAATCATATAGAATGTTTACAGCTAACTTGTTATAGGTGAATCTGTAGACTTGGCCTGTCCTGTTCATTGTTGTCTCCAGATTTAGGATTATTTGTGACTAATCATACCTGAAAGTGAAAGTCTCTCAGTCATGTCTCTTTGCGACCTCATGGACTGTTGCCCGCCAACCTCCTCTGTCCATGGAATTCTCCAGGCAAGAATAGTGGAGTGGGTAGCTATTCCCTTCTCCAGGGCTTCTTCCCAACCCAGGGACTGAACCCAAGTTTCCCACATTGCAGGCAGATTCTTTACCATCTGAGCCACCAGGGAAGCACAGTCATGCCTAGTTAACATTATTAAATGACCAAACTGGAGAAAAAAATAACAAAAATCATGTCATAAATTATGATTATCAACTAATGATAAAAATGCCTCCTGTAAGTCATTTGGGGGTACTAAAAGATGGCAACAAAATTGAAAACCATACTTATTTTTAAATCAGATAATATTTTCAATACATTTTTCTTCAATCTCAGATATTACTTCAGGTGAAATACCTTTAAGCTTAAAGTAGTATGCGTTCTCAGTTGCTAAGTCATGTCTGACTCTTTGTGACCCCATGGACTGGACTGTAGTCCGCCAGGCTCCTCTGTCCATGGGATTTCCCAAACAAGACTACTGGAGTGGGTTGCCATTCCCTCCTCTACGGGATTTCCCGACTGTCTCCTGCGTGGACAGACGGGTTCCTTACCACTGAACCACCTGGGAAGCTCTTAAAGTAGTAAATTCAACTATTAAAATGAAAATACATAAATAAGGTCTTTTCAAAATCTTTTGGAATTTGTACAGAAATGTATTTATTTTACTTTTTCATGTTATCAACTAGATGGTATTTGAGAGCCAAATGAGATGGAGATTTTCTAATGACCTGTTACGTTTCAGGGCATCATGCTTCAGTCTCCAGGATGCAGTATCAACTGCTGTGATTTTGTTTAGCCTATGTGGAAATTCAT
Source organism: Bos grunniens (assembly GCF_055505025.1). NCBI lineage: Eukaryota > Metazoa > Chordata > Mammalia > Artiodactyla > Bovidae > Bos > Bos grunniens. Next base: position 74,198,475 of record NC_141180.1, on the reverse strand, counting down.
ACAATGGAGAAATTTTTCAAGAACAATGCTGCTGCTGCTAAGTCACTTCAGTCATGTCCGACTCTGTGCGACCCCATAGATGGCAACCCACCAGGCTCCTCTGTCCCTAGGATTCTCCACGCAAGAATACTGGAGTGGGTTGCCATTTCCTTCTACATACGTCAAAATTGCTTTCTGTATAAAAATAGGATTCTGGTGATCTCCTGCCAGTACAATATGCCTTGAGGTGAAATCGCACCTTATTTGGAGTAAGCTTTTTATATACTCATTGGAATTCCAAGCTCCAGTTTTCTGAATTAGTCATAATTACACACCCCTAGTACTATTGGCAGATTTAGCAAAAAGAATTATAGGATGCCTAGTTAAATTTGAATTTCAAATAAACAACAAATGATTTTTAGTACAAGCATGTTACATTCAATATATGGTATATAAATATGCTTAAACTTGTTCATTTTTAGTCTGAATTTCAGATTTCACAGGGCATTCTCTATTTTGCCTGGCAACCTTATCCCCATGGCAGGATACAATTCCTTGTGTCTGCCCTGGGGTTATGCAACTGAGTATATGCCTTTATTTGAATATTAACTTGATAATCTTATAATAATTTTACTGGAAAACTTACTGGAAGCTTCAATTATACTGCAGTTTAATTGCTTTGTAAGATAATGATTTTTATTTATAGACTTAAAAATGTCACATCTGCATATCAACTTGAAAGACCGTAACTGAAAGTACTATCTTTCACAGTCCAGTGACAGGTTTCTAGTTAGAAGCACATTGTGGTAGATACTATTTTACAAAAATAATATATTTTCCAGTGTAGAAAATTATTAGAATCATCTGTATTGGCCTAAAATTATATTTAATTTTATTAAGTTATTTTCATGTTGATGTATCTCTATTGGTATGAAACATAGTTTTAGATTTTTGGGTCAAACTGGAAAATTTAGTACCACTTTAGGAGTCAAGTTAATCTTAACTGAAATAGCTAGAGAGGACTATGTCTCCAGAGCAGGTTTTGAAACAGTGCCCTTCCAGCTTAAAAACTTTACCCTTGGGAGGATTAATATTTATTGACTGTGTGTCCGCAAGCCTCTGTATTTACACCTTCTCATAGCCTTGGAAACTAAAAAACTCAATTCTAAAGCTGTTTTCTTTTCCTTTCCAATGCCACGTCAACTCTCCAAACTTGAAGTCTGATGATGTCTTCAGAGTGAATTGACAAAACTTAAAGGGCACAGCTGTTTATTTTTAGAATATGTATGTTTTTGATAAAAAAACAAATGATTCAGTGGCACACTTCCCTTGAAACTTACAGGTAGATCTGATCCACAGGACTCTGCATTCTTCCAGAATACTACCATGTTTTATATCAGATGTATTATGTAAGGAAGTCAAATGTACTTAGGGTTTTCATGCTATTTAGATGCATATCTGTTGTGTTTTTTAAAACACAATGCCATTAGATGATTTTTTTTCACAGTATTTCCATATGAATGTCTGGATGACCATCTATAACCACAATTTCTTATAATTATTCAGTTCAGTTCAGTCACTCAGTTGTGTCCGACTCTTTGTGACCCCATGAAACGCAGCACGCCAGGCCTCCCTGTCCATCACCAACTCCCGGAGTTTACCCAGATGCATGTCCATCGAGTCAGTGATGCCATCGAGCCATCTCATCTTCTGTTGTCCCCTTCTTCTCTTGCCTCCAATCTCTCCCAGCATCAGGGTCTTTTCCAGTGAGTCAGTTCTTCGCATGAGGTGGCCAAAGTTTTGGAGTTTCAGCTTTAGCATCAGTCCTTCCAATGAACACCCAAGACTGGTCTTTAGGATGGACTGGTGGGACCTCCTTGCAGTCCAAGGGACTCTCAAGAGTCATCTCCAACACCACAGTTCAAAAGCATCAATTCTTCAGTGCTCAGTTTTTTTCACAGTCCAACTCTCACATTCATACATGACTACTGGAAAAACCCTAGCCTTGACTAGACAAAACTTTGTTGGCAAAGTAATGTCTCTGCTTTTGAATATGCTGTCTAGGTTGGTCAAAACTTTCTTTCCAAGGAGTGAGCATCTTTTAATTTCATGGCTGCAATCACCATCTGCAGTGATTTTGGAGCCCAAAAATATATGCATGTTGATGTATGGCAAAATCAATACAATATTGTAAAGTTAATAATAATAAAGTCTGACACTGTTTCCACTGTTTCCCCATCTATTCCCCATGAAGTGATGGGATGCACGCCATGATCTTAGTTTTCTGAATGTTGAGCTTTAAGCCAACTTTTTTACTCTCCTCTTTCACTTTCATTAAGAGGCTTTTTAGTTCCTCTTCACTTTTTGCCATAAGAGTGGTGTCATCTGCATATCTGAGGTTACTGATATTTCTCCCGGCAATCTTGATTCCAGCTTGTGCTTCTTCCAGCCCAGCGTTTCTCATGATGTGCTCTGCATAGAAGTTAAATAAGCAGAGTGACAATATACAGCCTTGACGTACTCCTTTTCCTATTTGGAACCAGTCTGTTGTTCCATGTCCAGTTCTAACTGTTGCTTCCTGACCTGCATACAGATTTCTCAAGAGGCAGGTCAGGTGGTCTGGTATACCCATCTTTTTCAGAATTTTTCAGTTTATTGTGATCCACACAGTCAAAGGCTTTGTCATAGTCAAGAAAGCAGAAATAGATGTTTTTCTGGAACTCTCTTGCTTTTTCCATGATCCAGCAGATGTTGGCAATTTGATCTCTGGTTCCTCTGCCTTTTCTAAAACCAACTTAAACATCTGGAAGTTCACGGTTCACGTATTGCTGAAGCCATTATTAAAGCATAGCAAATCAAGTAAACATCCTGTCCAGCCATTTCTGTAATAGAAATACTTTTTTAGACTTACAAAAAGTGTTAGCATAATAGCTTACAAGGTAGCTTATAACTGTGGTTGTTTTGAACAGAATTAGATACTTTATTTTTTAACATCTGTTGGAACAAAAAATGACTACTTGTCAGATATTTCCAATAGCAGTAATTTAAAAATAGTCAAAGTTATATAAACAGTCATACTGTGCGCAAAACTATAGCAAGTTTTTATTGACAGCTATGTGATTTGAAGGTAAGATGCTCTGCAATAATTCCCATAATTTTCTGTAAGTGGTATAACTAACTTGGCATTTATTTATCTTCTAGATGAAATGAATGATCATCAAAATACCCTGTCCTACATGGTGATAAACCCATCTCCAGACACCACACTGGAGCTGAATGATGTGGTGTAAGGTGATGTAGCTCACATAAGGCCTGTATTTTCAGAAAACCACACATTTATTTATTTTTATATTTTTATTTCCCCATAAAGCCCCATATTGTTTTTGTGATGTAAACACTTATAAAATTGAAGTCTAATTTTGGTGTTCAATAAACAAATGCATTTTGTGTATTGCATTGTGTATTGCTGTGTGTCATACTATACAAAAGCATCATAGGATGGTAGAGGTATAGAAGACAACTTGAATTTTGTTTTCAGTATATTGAGCAAATATACATTTGGACAAATGATAGAAAATCTGTGGAATAAAAAGAAGAAAGAAGTTCAAAGGAAAACCTAAAATATCCCACACTAGCTAATTCTAAATCCCTTAGACTTTTCAAAGCCAAGGTAAATGGGTCAAAATCTTTATTAGGAAAGGGTCTATGGTAGTAATTGGTATTATTCATGTTCATAAAAGTGTTAAAGTGCTGCTTTAAAAGTGTGGTCTATATAGCATAACTGTCACATGAGTTAAGCATGGATTAAATGAGATAGTGTTTTTCTAAACTCAGGAAAGAAGGCATCATTGTGAGTTACTCTGATTATAAAGATGGAGGACTTGAACTAGACTCTTAGGGTAGATAGGATTTGTGCAGGAGGAGAGGAGAGATCGTTCCAGAACATGGAGATGGCTTGAGAAAATGCAGTACCTAGGCATCGCATAATGTGTGCCAGCTGGCAATACTACAGAGCCTAGTGTGACCAGAGTAAAAGCTTTGTATTGTTAGCATTTGCATTGCAAATAACTAGTTAAACATGATATTCAGTTCAGTTCAGTTGCTCAGTTGTGTCCAACTCTTTGCGACCCCATGGACTGCAGCACGCCAGGCTTCCCTGTTCATCACCAACTCCTAGAGCCAACTCAAACTCATGTCTATTGAGTCGGTGATGCCATTCAACCATCTCATCCTCTGTCATCCCCTTCTTCTCCTGCCTTCTACCTTTCTCAGCATCAGGGTCTTTTCAAATGAGTTAGTTCTTTGCAGTGTTGGAAACATATTAAACCTGACTTTGGAAGGATCTTAGATTAGAAAATAAAGAATTTATGCTCAATCTTCTAGGTAATAAGAGCACTTGGATATATGAGCAAGAATGTAGCAAAAATTTAGAAAAGTCGTTTTGACAGGTGTTGATGTAAGTCTAGGAGAGAAATTCCTTATGAGAAGCTGCTGGGAGCCAGCACGGGAGTCCCCACCCATAACAAGGTTATGTGGGAGAGTTCTGGTGGGCAAGGCAAGCCAGAACTCGAGGGGTGCCCCTCTGGGCCTGCCTGAGCATCTACCCCAAAACCGGAGTCTGCCTACTTTACTGCTTTGTGCTCTCACCTACACCTCTGACTTTACAGGGGGCCGTACCCCACCACCATCTCTCCCTCTGAAAAAGAGTTAAGTTACAGCTCCAGTTAATAAAGTTCCTGGGCATGACAAGAGTGTTTTAGTTTACAAACCCCTCAGATGGCTCTCTGACTTGCCTGACAGGTTTACCCGGACTCCTACAGCTACAATTGTTTACAGTCTCCCAACAGCGAGAGGCACGGGAAGCTTAAGATATTCAAATAGTATAGAGCCTCTCGGAGAGTTAGAAATTGTCAGAATAGAACTAGTAGAAGATTTCATTGTTGAGCCAATGCTTGCTGCCATGTTTCCACATCCCCTGTATTGTACCCTTGGAAGTGTATTAATTAATATAGTTGGTATGTATAAAAAATAAGTAGTGGCCTTGGTGTTAACAACTTTAGACCCTTAAGGTAATAAATGCTTTCCTTTGTTGTAAACCCATTGCACCTTTGTCCTATAGGAATGCAACTTTATCTAACACCTTTGGAGGATAGTGCCAAACTTTAAAATTATTACTCTTAGAGAAAATAAGTCTTATGGTTGACAAACCTTGGTCAGAATCATAAAATGTTAACAGGCCTTCTGGCCAAAAGATGATGTAAATCACCTAAACCATTTGTATACCATAAGTTTGCAGAAAAGAAACCCTGGTTTTGATAAGGATCAAAGACTTTGCATGATTTCACACCCCCTATTATCCTCTATGTGCAACTTAGGGTATAAAAGCCCCTGTTGAAAATAAAGCTAGGGGCCTTGCTCACCGAAACTTGGTCTCCCCATGTCGTTCTTTCTCTCACCTTCTGGCTGAATTCCCATCTGGAGCATGGAGGCTCGTTAAGCCTACTAATTTTGACGGGACTTCTAAGATCTGACTGGGGAGGCCTTAATGTCTCCTCTCCTTCGGGAGAACGGGAGGATGCCTGCGGCCTACGTAGGTGACACAAACTCCTTGTCTTGGAGTTTTATTGGTTTTCCACGTAAACCAAGTTATTCAGCCTCTTTTCTCCACTGAATTTTCTCACTGAGCTATCCCTATTTAACCACTCTTTATATCTCTAATTAATACTTAACTAAGCTATCACTATTCTAATCGCCGACACCGTCATCCTGAGGGAATCCCTGGATCCAACCGGGGCAGGACCCTGATAAGACGCTTCCACCGAGATCCATGGTTCTAAGGTTTTTCTAGACGAAGGCCTGATTACACAAGGTAGTTAACTCCAGATTGTATTAGTGACATAAAACTAATGCCAAAGATTAACAAGAATTGGTGGGTGTTAGGTCCACAGGATGTGTGTGTGTCTATAACCAGAAAAATAAGCAATAAGGCCAGTGACTTGGAAGTGTGAGGACATTCTATGATGCAGAGCATACAGTGGATCTATGCAAGTTGTTTAGAACTAAAGTTGGTATTAGTAATATGCCAGCAATTAGAAGCCGACTTGTAGATATTGCCAGTTTTCTGGGAGATTTCAGCTGGGATTGAAAGGGTTCAGTTTTTTGAAAGAGCTGTCTATTAAGGAATTGAATTGATTGGCAGGATGGAAATAAGATTCTGTCATAATATCTAGATGAGGGTTGTAAAGACAAAAGCCTATGGAATAAATTTATGGAGGCAAAGTGTAAGACTTGTTCTTTGTTCTGGGAATTGGAAAATAATGGCTCTTACATGGCTTTAAGAGTTAAAATCTATGTGGTTGCAAAAGGAAAAAAAGAAAAAAGAAAAAACCTCTTTAATTGAAAAAAGTCATGAAGGTGAGGCACTTTTCCAAGCAAAGAGCAGTCTTTGGGTGGGGAGGAAAGAGAGGTGAGGAGCTAGGGTTTCAGTACATTGTTCAATGCGCTAATGGAAATGTCTAGAAAGCTTATGGGGATATAGTGCTGAGCTTTGGAAAGAAGCTAGTTCTACGTAGAAGTTAGTTATTTTTTCATCTTCTAAATGAATGAAACTTAAAAGAATTATTTTTTAAAAGAAAAGATACTTAAAGAAGAAAAAGTAGAAGAATGAATGTTCTCCTATTGAGTAGTAGTACTCAGTTTTAGGGCCAAAAGATGAATGTTCTTCAAAAACTCCTTAGAAAAATAACATGAGCAGGAGTAACTCTGACCCAAAATCAGTGTGAAAAGATTTTATATAAGGCATCAAAGATACAACTAGCAAGTATAATATGCTTTTCTTTTTTTTTTTTTTGTGCCATCTGATAGTTAAAATTGGAGACGGCAATGGCACCCAACTCCAGTACTCTTGTCAGGAAAATCCCATGGATGGAGGAACCTGGTAGGCTGCAATCCATGGGGTCACTAAGAGTCGGACACGACTGAGTGACTTCATTTTCACTTTTCCCTTTCATGCATTGGAGATGGAAATGGGAACCCACTCCAGTGTTCTTGCCTGGAGAATCCCAGGGACGGGAGAGCCTGGTGGGCTGCCGTCTATGGGGTCGCACAGAGTCAGACACGACTGAAGCAACTTAGCAGCAGCAGTAGCAGATAGTTAAACTATTAGAACTTTGAGGAATCAGATGATGATAATTCCAGCTGCTAATGTTCTTAAGGCAGCTGACAAAATTTATATCCAGTGGTGATGATGAAATGGAACACTTTAAGTTAGATTAAAATATCTTATTTGTGATACACCTGGCTTTCAACTGCCCATTCTGGAGACTGCACTTCATATATAATTAAAATATGATAAAACTGCTCTGTTTTTCTTGTGTCTATATTTACACATATCTTTCCTCCTTTGACCCATAAAATCAGGCCATTTCTATTAGGTATCCAGTCTGCCCTTGTAGTCCCAACTTCTGTATGCCTCTTTTTCAAAGTTTCAATTATATATAGTTTTAAACTGATTGTACCTTATTTCGTAAAAAATCATGTTTTTTTTTTGAGACTAATATGATTCTTTTCCAGGATTATTTTTCATGAAATGGTAAGATCATGTTAACCTTTTGAGTACATGTACCTAGCCTTCCATCAAATAGATTTTGTAACTCAAAATAATTCCTGAAACTTTTAAAAACTCAAACATAAAAATAAAATATGGATGTTACAATATATATAGGAAAAATAGGCATGGGATTTTATGCCTTTTAGATACTATTACGTGTACTAGTTTTAAGTTAAAACATCAAATTGACTACTATTTTGAAAAAAACAAAAAAGACTCCTTTGCTATGCTCTCTATTTTGGGCATTGAGATAATTAAATTTTACTGTAACTGGAGCAAAAAAAAAAAAAAAAAAAAAGCTACCATGACAAGATGTACAAAAAGACATTCAAGAATTATTTTTCTATTAGACTCATAAGTTTAGTAGTGATTATAATATGGAAGGGGACTTTTGCAGCAAAATCAATGAATTTAGGGGATAATGGATTATACCCAAACTTTTTCTAAATGGTTTCTAAATAGAAAATCCAAATGGTTTTCTAAAGAATTGCATGCAAAAGTTCATTTTATTTGAAGGCACAATATTAATTTGATTCGAAGAACAATAAATCACTAGATGATATGATGATAAAAAGTTTAATGGGCACTATTAGTTTTCTTCATTGATCTACCATGCTATCAATATTCACAGTAATTATAAAGCAGGTGCATGGATAACAAAATCCAGTCGATAGATCCAAGGACACCAATTTCACCTTTCATTTGATGGAAGAACATAGACTACAGTGCTTTAAATTGCTCTTCTCATTTTCATGAAAGCACATCAGTTCAGTTCAGTTGCTTAGTCTTGCCCACCTCTCTATGACCTCATGGACTGCAACATGCCAGGCTTTTCTGTCCATCACCAACTCCTGGAGCTTGCTCAAGCTCATGTCCATCAAGTTGGTGATGCCATCCAACCATCTCATGCTCTGTAAGCCCATTCTCCTCCTGCCTTCAATCTTTTCTTTCTCAGTTTCAGGGTCTTTTCCAATGAGTCAGTTCTTCGTAACAGGTGGCCAAAACATTAGAGCTTCAGCTTCAGCATCAGTCCTTCTAGTGAATATTCAGGATTGATTTCCTCTAGGATTGACTGATTTGATCCCCTTCCAGTCCAAGGGACTTTCAAGAGTCTTCTCCAACACCACAGTTCAAAAGCATCAATTCTTCAATGCACAGCCTTCTTTATGGTCCAACTTTCACATTCATACATGACTACTGGAAAAACCACAGCTTTGACTATACAGACCTTTGGTGGCAAAGTAATGTCTTTACTTTTTAATATGCTGTCTAAGTTGGTCATAGCTTTTCTTCCAAGGAAGAAACGTCTTTTAATTTCATGGCTGCAGTCACCATCTGCAGTGATTTTGGAGCCCAAGAAAATAAAGTTACTCACTGTTTCAATTGTTTCCCCATCTATTTGCCATGAAATGATGGGACTGGACACCATAATCTTAGTTTTTTGAATGTTGAATTTTAAGCCAGCTTTTTCACTCTCCTCTTTCACCTTCATCAAGAGATTTTTTAATTCATCTTTGCTTTCTGCCATGAGGGTGGTGTCATCTGCATATCTGAGGTTGTTGACATTTCTCCTGGCAATCTTGATTCCAGCTTATGCTTCATCCAGTCTGGCATTTCACATGATGTTCTCTGCATATAAGTGAAGTAAGCAGAGTGACAATATGCAGCCTTGACGTACTCCTTTTCCTATTTGGAACCAGTGCATTGTTCCACGCCCGGTTCTAACTGTTGCTTCTTGATCTGCATGCAGATTTCTCAGAATACAGGTCAGGTGGTCTGGTATTTCCATCTCTTTAAGAATTTTCATAGTTTGTTGTGATCCACTCAGTCAAAGGCTTTGGCCTTTGTCAATAAAGCAGAGAACATCTATAATCCAATATTCATAAATATGTCCTTTAATTCGGACATATTTATGAATATCTTCCTTTTCGTTTTTAAGAGAAGAAAAAAATCTTCATTACAGTTCCCAGTTTCTCCATTTATTTGTGTGACTCCTAACATTATTACAAAGTGATGAAATACTCATTGCATTTGCACCTGAACAAGACATTTTAGGAGCTGTGTTACATGTATTCACTTTCCACCTCACTTTCAAGTGCTCATGGCTTCCCACTGCCTCTAGAACAGGAATAGAAACTTATCCTGAAGCTGAAAGTCCTTCATTAGCATCTTTCTAGGTTCTTTTATGAATTTATCTCCTGTTGTTTCCTGGTCTGACCAGTCCTCTGAAGTCAAACTCATTTTCTGAACATGCCAAGGCCATCCTTGGGATGGAATTTTTTTTTTCAGTCCCATTTCCACTCCACTTCTACCTGGAGAGACATCAACCTAACCCCCTCAATAAAACATTCCCTCATTGTCTGCTTTTCTTTTCATCTTTCTGTGGTGTTTGGAATTTCTTTTTCATGCTTTTATCTGCTTCATAAATTAAATCCTCTGCAGGGGTCAGAGAGTGTGGCTTCTCATATTCCCAGATCCAGCTTGTAGTCTAGAGAAGCTCAAGAAACAGACACTCATATCATTAGGCAGTCTGAAGTAAACCATCCTTCTTGAAACAATTTCTAACATTGAAATGTGTGAGCTTGGCAGATGAACATTTACCTATTTATTGATAGAGTGAATTAAGGATAATATTTTTGTCTAATTGCTTAATATAGCACAACCTGAATTTTAGGTTAATTAATTTAAACTGTTATCTATGCACAGTGTTCTTCATAGCATTTCTGAAATCATTAATTTTTTTAGAATAATAGAATATTTAAAAGACTATAGAAATAATTTGATCAAATTATTAATAGTTATGAATGATAAAACTAAGAACAATCAAGTGATATATTCGTGGCTAGAATTTAGATCTCCTTGATAGAAAAATAGCCAAAATAAAGAATAATAAATCAATGTATTTAAAATGAATAACCAACAAAGACCTAGTGTATAGCATATGGAACCATGCTCAGTGTTATGTGGCAGCCTGGGTGGCAGCTGGGTTTTGGAGAGAATAGTATATGTATGACTGAGTCCCTTTGTTGTTCACTTGAAACTATCACAATGTTGTTAATCGACTATACCACAATACAAAATAAACAGTTGAAAAGAAAAAAAAAAGAATAATAGATCAACAAAATACTAGAATAAAACATAAATGCTTGATAAGGTGAACATGGTGATGGATTGTAATTGAATGATAATGATTCATCATTCATCCATATTCATCTTCACAACATTTTTAGGTATAGAAATAATACAAGCCCTGCAAAACTTTACAGACCAAATAATCAGCAAGTCCTTCCACCAACATTATATAGAGACAAGTTTTGATAACCATAAACACTAAACAAATAAACTTTAAGTAACAGTCTAAAGTGTCAGGGTGGATGAGCTTTGCCTTTAGTTGCTATTGCAGTCATTTGCTTTCTTTTGTTAGATCCTTAATCCAACCAGATCCACTGGCTTACCTACCCAACAGTGAACCCAGTCAAAAAAACAGCATCTGCAACACCATGGTTCAGGACTGTTGAGAGGAAACTCAGCTTTGATTTAAAAAAATAATAATAATAAGCTTTTTTGTTGTTGTTTTTTTGCCCTCCAAGGATGTTGCTTGAAACAACTTTAGATCTTAGGAAAGAAAGAGCATTGCTGGCATGAAATAAACTAGATTGTAATATATCCAGTTCTCTCATATTAAAAAATATATATCTCCTGGAAGTATAGAGTATTTTGAAATTTTAAGTACTGCTTGTTGGTACTTCTCCTATTAATATTTGAAAGACATCAATGGAATGGTTTTGAAAACCTAAATCAGAACACAAAAATTTAAACCTGATGTTTCCTTGTTTGACAATGATGCAAGCTGTATAAACCAATTTTTTAAAAAGTATTAAGGCGTTATGAAAGTAAACTAGAAATCTATGTTTGGTGCATCCCAATGGACATAAAAGATGGTTGCTCCTCTTAAAATTAAATGTGTCCTATTACATTGCTGTTGTATAAGAACAGCTCATCATACTGTGTCTAGTCTTCTTTACACAGATAAACAAATTTATGTGGCTGACTTCTCTGTAAGGATCATAGTTTTCTTTAGAATATGAATTCTTCAGTCATTTTAACCTTTTTGTTGCCTTTTCATATGATATGATATCCATTTTAGTATTTGCCATGTTGATAGCATGTTTTATTACTCTGAAGAAATCAAAACCAACTAAAATAAATATTAACTACATGAAAATTTCCCTGTCTTTATGTTTGACACACATTATATGCCAAGAAAAGTATAAAAGCAAATATTTATTGTTCTCCTAACATATTGTTCTCCTAAGAGTATACCTAACATAGGGAAAATACTTGAAACACATTTGTCTACTTAAATTTAATCCAAGAATTGAAACTGAAGTGTTAAGTAATGATTTTCATTAAAACTTTGAGCTTTAACATTTTTTATATATCTATATAGTATGTTTCATTAGAAAGATACTTTAATAGAAGTATAATTATGCTTTTTATAGAATACAAAGAATTTCAAAACATTAGAAGTCCTCATTTATGCCTTTAGCATTAAAATAATCGTATTCCCAAAAATGCTATATCAAAATTTTATCTAATTTAACTGTACTTTAACACTGTGTGGAAAACATACACAATAAAAATAGGTAACTTGGGGGAATTCCCTGGTGGTGTGGTGATTAGGCCTCTGTACTTTCACTGCCAAGGGCCTGAGTTCTATTTCTGGTCAGAGAACTAAGATCCTGCAAGCTGTGTGGTGTGGCCAAAAAGAAAAGGTAGTTTCTGCCATTTAAATTTAATGCAGACCATAAAGAATTTGACAGTTTTAAAAGAAAAGTTGACCCTTTGTGACTCCTGTGCTCTTACCTGTATTGCATTAGTCCCCTTCAGAAACGGGTTGAAAAACACAGCTTAGTTTGCAACGTAGTTGGAATGTGTTGTTATTCCCATGAAATAGATATTGACAAATTTTAAAAGATATTTTTGTTCCAAATTTTTTTTTCTGAATTTTACTTTGAATTTTAATTCAACAGAAAGTAGAACATTTAAAAGTAGAAAGAGACGTGGTATCATTTCTTTACACAAAGAATCAGATAAATTGAAAAGAAAATAAGATTAAAGGTAATAAATAAATCTAATATTCCCCCATAATTCTGTGAATATAAAATTTAAAGTATAAAATGTGAAATTGTAGATTATAGCTATTTTATAATTTGGCTTTGAGTATATGAAATGCCTTTTTGTTGTTGTTTTTGTTTAGTGTTTTATATTACTTTCATTTTAGAATAACATGAACACCAAGAATTTCCCCTAAAATAGGAAGACCCTATATTTAATTCTCTTTAACTAAACAAGGAAATAGAAACATAGCTTAAAACAAAGATGGTATGCCTATACATGTGTATATGTTATGAACACAGGTGAAATACATTTGATAGACATATTCACATATAAATTATTCAAACTGAATGCAGAATTGAATTAATATATGTAATGGAGAACAATAATAAATTTAATGAACTTGTTTCATATTTGCACATTGAAATTTAAATATGATCTTTCTTTGAGTTGCCATGTCTTTACCTGTTACAATTGTGTTTAGGAATAAATGTAAGGTTTTATGAAATCTTCTATTTCCTCCAATATCTCAAATTGAGTATTTTTGCATTATGACAGTTGCCAAGACTAGGATTTTATGCTAGGTAGGACCTGACTATATTTTCTATGAAAAGAAAAAATTTGTTTCATAAATTTTAAAATAATTATTTTTGACTATGAACATGAGTCCAAATTTAAAATTCAACAGAATTCAGATCAGCTTGCTATAATGATGATAGTTTATTAGTCTTTCTGTTATTTAAAAAATAAAAACACACTTATAAAAGCCTTTTAACAAATGGTTGCCTTTTTAAATTACTTACACTTGCACATGCAAGTAAAATATGAAGTCAGTATTAGTTCTTGTAACCCTATGGGATTTGGTTCTGTCTGTTGTCTATGTGCCATTTTGCTACCAGTTACATTGCTTTAAAATAAATAATAAAATTATTTCTGATGATGAAAACATTTATTTTGGCAAAACTTGAGTTGTGTAGGCAAATTATATTTTGATTTGCCACAATTGTATTTTTATCTGTCACTTTAATATTTCAAAACCAATATAAACATGAAGGTTATATCACTGGGAAAGTTAGTGATGAATAAACAGTTGTTAGATTACTTAAGGAAAGAAGGACAGGAAAGCCAGAGAGACAGAGGAGGAAGTGAACAAATGGAAGGGAGGGAAAAGTAGAAAGGGAAAAAGATGAAGAGAGGAAAAAAAGAAGGCCAAGAAAAAGGAAAGGAAAAAAATAAAAAAGAAACACCAATGTAGGTGCCAGAAGAGAAAAAAGCGTTTTTTTTTTTGTTTGTTTGTTTCTTGCTTTTAAAACCTAGAGGATAATGATTCAAAAGGTAGTTTAAAAGCCAGAAAAACAGTGCTTAGAGAAAACCAGTTTTAAATGCAAAGCTAGACTTTTGGTCAGGGAAATGGAGTAGAAACTTTTCTCCCCATTACTTCTAAGTGCAGCTGAAAACCCTAGATATGAAACTGAGCAGCACCCTCTGGGCCTTCCCAGGGACAGACACACCATCCTGCATGTCCTAGGAAAACAGTCAAGCAAGACAAAATAGTATTAACTTAGCCAAAAAAACAGAGTCAAGGACACTTCATTCCTCAAGAGCTCTTAGTCATATTCTGAGCCATACCTTGGAGTTGTTTCACAGATACTGAAACCCCCACAAGGGAAGAAGTTGACTACATGCTGACCACCAGAACATAGATCCCAGACTAGTGGGAACCAGAAAATTGATACTTGAGATTCCTGGATAACCATTCTGTTACCTGAGCCCCAACCAACCAGAAGGATGTACATGAGCCAGTTGCATACAACCCTCTCCTTCTCCTTGTCTTTAAAAACCCTTCCTTGAAAGCCACTGAGAAGTTTGAGTTTTTTGAACACTAGCTGACTGTTCTCCTTACTTGGTGCCTGGAAATAAACACTGTACTTTCCTTCACCACTGCCTGGTGTCCATAGATGGCTTTGCTGTGCCTCAAGCAAGCAGACCTAAGTTGGGTTGAATGACAAAATTATTTCTGATGATGAAAACATTTATTTTGGCAAAACTTGAGTTGCATAGGCAAATTATATTTTGATTTGCCACAATTGTATTTTTATCTGTCACTTTAATATTTCAAAACCAATATAAACATGAAGGCTATATCACTGGGAAAGTTAGTGATAAATAAACAATTGTTAAATTACTTAAGGAAAGAAGTAATCAGTCTATTAAGTTATCAATTGATAACTTGAAAGAAGTTATCAATCCAGTATAAGAAGGCTGAAGAGAAGAAGGAAGATGGACTAGGGAAGTAGGGCTTGAGGAGCAGCATGGTGATGAGTTCTCTGGGTTTTCTTTTTGCCTCCTACAATTGCTTTGGTTATTTGGAAATACCAATGTGCATGCATGCTCAGTCGTGTGTAACTCTTTGTGACCCCACAGACTAGAGCCCGCCAGGCTTCTATACCCATGGGATTTCCAAGGCAAGACTATTAGAGTGGGTTTCCATTTCCTCCTCCAGGGAATCTTCCCAATCCAGGGACTGAATCTGCATCTCCTGAATCTCCTGCATTGGCAGGTGGATTCTTTATCACTGTTCCATCTGGGAAGCCTGGGAAATGTTAGTGAGAACAGCAAAACCAAGAAAAGCCTGCTCTTTCTACGGGACCAACTTTGCAGCATATGCAACTGTCACAGCACCAGACTCCTGATGACACTGCAGTGTGAGTGGCTTGTTCACAGAACATCTCCTAAAATATATGGTGGTCAAAACATCCAGTGGCCAGGAGCTTCCTTCAGCACCCCCAGGATGGTTGTGTAATCAAGTGCCTCCAGTGGTACACTCCTCTGTGAAGACTGTCCTGAGATGTTCAGCAGAGGAGTATCACAGAAGTTTCTGCAATTCTGTGAACTGTAGCGATACCAACAGCCTGGTTTCAGTCCTGGGGTCTTGTCCTGTATGCTCAGTCTCAGCTCTTAAGATAACGCATGCTCCTTATATCTGTTATTGCTGTGTTATTTTCAAGTCCTCTTTACCTAGCACTAACCAATCTGTCATTACTCCCAAGTTTCTGATGCAGTTAATGATTATCTGTAACTTTCTTTGTCAAAATCACTGTGTAGTTCTTCAGATTAGATCCTGGCTGACAATAATACATAAGCCAATAGTTTTCCATCTGAATAAACATGAGATAATGGTGATATCAAATTCCAAGGCCTGGAATTTGAGGACAAATTTTGGGAAAATTTAGCAAATTAAATAGTACCTGCTGGGAAATTTTTAAGACAGACAACACTTACTCTGTGGAGCATTAGACAACTATTATTTCATTTTGATCTCTGATCATTTTATAGGGTTGTTCTCCAATCTATATTATTTAAAGGAACAGGTCAGATTTAACTGTGGCAGAGCAATACAAGATTATACCAAATGGTTCTGCAAAAAATGTTATTTGGCTTATAATTAAAGATTATGTACTATCTTCAGTTCAGTTCAGTCGCTCAGTCGTGTCCGACTCTTTGCGACCCCATGAATCGCAGCAGCCAGGCCTGCCTGTCCATCAGCATCTCCCAGAGTTCACTCAAACTCACATCTATCAAGTAGGTGATGCCATCCAGCCATCTCATCCTCTGGCATCCCCTTTTCCTCCTGCCCACAATCCCTCCCAGCATCAGTGTTTTCCAGTGAGTCAGCTACCTCTCATGAGGTAGCCAAAGTACTGGAGTTTCAGCTTTAGCATCATTCCTTCCAAAGAACACTTTGGGCTGATCTCCTTTAGAATGGACTGGTTGGATCTCCTTGCAGTCCAAGGGACTCTCAAGAGTCAATAAAATTTCATTCTACTGTTTATATCTATTAATAAAAATGTTGCAATAGAGTTACAACTGTCCTCCTAAGTAATAGCAGAAATCTAAGAAATTACACTGTAATTTAGTCACAGTTCAAAGAAATTCAGAGTTGTACTCAGAGACATATCTTTCCTTTTTCTCTTTATACAAATATGTTTAATTTCATGTGCTAACAGACTAGATAGTTTTGCACTTTAAAATTAAATACAATTCCAAAAGGAAAAGTTCCTGAATTTACAGACTGCCATTCCCTGATTTGTATGTTATTAATACTTATATAGAATAAGAAAACTTGAGTATGTCTTGGAATATTCTCAACTTAACAAAAGATTAGGCCTATGAGATGCTCTTATTACTAAGCCTAAGGTAAGCACTCAAGTTGAGATTTGTAAATACGATTATTGATTTGTATTATTTCAAGTGTATAAATATAATGGAAATATTTATTATTTTAGCTAAGAATTCAAAGGTAAGCAAAAAATATTGAGAGAAACACTACTTGAAAAGTGCTTCAATTTTAGAGGTTTGGGGGCCAACTAAGACACAAATGATTTGATTTTGAAAAGAGACTATTTTATGATAACTTTTTAATGAAATTAATTGACTTTTAATGTTTTAGGGAAAAAGCACACTATGACATGGCTATAAAATGACTAAAATTTTCACTGAAAAACGTGTTGCTAAAAATAATTAAGTAGCTGTGTTTGATTTACTATCTCTAACTAAAGGAGAAAAATCTTTTATTTTGAGGTACTCAGCCTCTTCCAAGTTATTGTGAGAAATCCTCATTTTTCACTTGTGCTCAGAGTCTCAGACATGTCTGATTCTTTGTGACCACGTGGACTGTAGCCCACCAGGCTCCTCTGTCCATGGGCTTCTCCAGGCAAGGATACTGGTGTGGGTTGCCATGCCCTCCTCCAGCGGATATTTCTGATCCAGGGACCAAACCTGTGTCTCTTGAGTCTCCTACGTTGGCAGGGGTTTTCTTTACCACTAGTGCCACTTGGCACCTCACTGCAGTACTCTTGCCTGGAAAACCCCATGGACGGAGGAGCCTGGTGGGCTGCAGTCCATGGGGTCGCAAAGAGTCAGACACGACTGAGCGACTTCACTTTCACTTTTCACTTTCCTGCATTGGAGAAGGAAATGGCAACCCACTCCAGTGTTGTTGCCTGGAGAATCCCAGGGACAGGGGATCCTGGTGGGCTGCTGTCTATGGTGTCGCACAGGGTCGGACATGACTGAAGCAACTTAGCAGCAGCAGCAGTAATATTGGTATTTCTTAAATGAGGGAGAGTGGGTCATGTGTTGCCTTATACCAACCTCAGGAAATTTCCTTTATGGAAACAAAAAATGCTCCAGGTAAGGTTAGCCTCAACAAATAAGCTGAACTGAATTTGTTTGTCTGGTGAGGCTGGTTTTGTCTGAGTAGGGAAATAGCAAGGCTGGTCTCCACTGGTTTTTCATTTTAAAAAATTCTAACTCAACTCTCCCTTCTTTATGTTTCTGCCCATAAATGCAGTTAACCTCAAGCCCTAAACAGGCTTGCTTGTTATTTGCTATTGATTTCATGTCCCAAGTTGCAATTCCTCTGCTATTCCTGAATAAACTCATCCTTTTCAAAAGATTATTTATTTTTAATGGAAGGATGATTGCTTTATAATATTGTGTTGTTTTCCGCCATGCATCAGCATGAATCAGCTATAGTTATACCTATATTCTGCATTTCCCTTGTAGCTCAGCAGGTAAGGAATCCCCCTGCAATGCAGGAGACCCAGGTTTGATTCCTGGGTCAGGAAGATCCCCTGGAGAAGGGATTGGTTATCCACTCCAGTATTCTTGCCTGGAGAATCCCCATGGACAGAGGAGGCTGGCAGACTACAGTCCATGGGGTCACAAAGAGTCAGACAGGACTGAGTGACACAGCACAGCACAGCGCATACATATGTTCCATCCCTCTTGGTCCTCCCTCCCACCCCATCTCACCCCTCTAGGTTGTCGTTGTCATAAAGTTATCATTTGGCAATTTTGAGTTTGTTTCCTTTTCCCTTTTCTTTTTGGTCAACAAAGCCATGTCTTGTAAATATGCTATTAAATGTATATTATTAAGAATCTGCAAGAACAAAAGCTTAGCATTTCAGAATTGTCCCTGTAATATTTGTAAACTTTTTATTAAATAGAAACTATCCAATATGACAGGATCTGTCTGCTTCATAATTATTTGGACTTAAGAGACATTTTTCCATATTAAAAAAATCAAACTTCCCTGACATTTTTTCAGTATTTCTCAACACCCTCCTTTTGCTTATCTTTTGATATAAAATAGCTACCAAAACAATTACCAAAGTCATGTAACTTTGAAGGAACTTAGTGAAGTAATTTAATGTCTTTTTGTGTCATGGGTAAAAGACAATATTCATCTGAGTCCAAAATCAATTGTTTCTTTGATGATACTCTCCCAATATCATTGCAGAATAAACTTTGGAATACAGATGATGATCAAGGGTAAGTAAGTAATTTGCTTTGTGTAGACAATATTGATCACTTCTGTAGATTTGCCTGTGTTGAAATTGCCACATCTTATGCTCTGGTATGGATGACTGCACCCACTTACAGAAGCAGCTACTTTGTGCTTGGCATGCAGATGAAGCTAAGTGGTGGGAAATTTTGGCTGGGTGCAAAGGTGATTTGTCATCCAGCACCAGCTCCTCAATCTTGTAACATGGCAATTGTTTCTGTGACCGTTTCTTACCAACTGATATGCTTTGTCCAAGGCTTTGAGGGCTGGAAACTACTGGCCCTGGTACCTGCATGATGGCATTGGGAAATCAGTTTGGTAGGAGAAAATTGTTCATATGCAAACCCATAACAAGTCATTTATTTTTCACTATTGCATTCCCACAGAGTAACTCTTATGCTTTCTGTAATCATTTAATACTTCTTGATATGAATTTACTTTCATGAAGTCCATGCAAGCAATTCTCAAAACTATACCCACTTAAAAAATATCAGTAGGGAATCAATAACTTCAAATATTCAAATCATCTTTAAATCTTTATTTGCATGTTTTCTTTTGATATTAAAATTAGGATGGAGTCAAATTTGAATCTCATAATTATGGTATAGTTTGAATTTCATAGAGGGAACACAGAAAATCATGAGAGCTCAGAAATTTTGTGATATACTCAATTCTTCTATATTCAGAACAAGAGTCCTTACCAGCTTGAACAAAGGTTCCAGAATATTATCATCTCAGTAGAAAAAAAACTTAATGGGGGTAACAAGCATATTAAAAAAGACAGAAAGAAAATTTCAGTTTATGTAAATTTAGGAATGATATTCTGGGTGGTAATTTTATTGAGAATCATAAACTCTGAAGACCTAGCCCTACATGCAGATCTTCTAAATGTTTGTATGCTGAAAGATGCAGTGTAGATGTTTCAGGTCAAAGATCCTGAAAGTACATATCCAGTTCCATGAAAAAAAAATCTGGGTGTTGTACTTCCAGATAAATATCCATTGGCTTGTACCATCTTTTAACAGAATTTCATATAGACAAAAACCTCATAGAAAGCCACTGAACTAAAGTTCTGAAGGTGAAATTGTTGCTAAGAGTTTTTTATCAAAGTCATAAATAGTAACCCATTTTATACCCGTTAAAACTTCATGGATCAAGCTTTTTGTGTATCCCCAAAGTCCTGTTGAAAAATATCATGACCTTTTCTACTTTCTTTCTTTCATTACATCTTCAGTGAAATAGTTTCTCTCAATACTTGGAATGAATATGTGAAACAATGTATAGCCCTGTACCACAGTTTCATTTCCCTGGACTTTTCTGATACTGTTTCCATCTGACTTTTTACATGGTTGGGAAGAGAGGAAGAAAATACCAAAAATGTTTAGTCTTTACATTTGTGTATTTCATTGATTAAAAAATGCATATGGTTATGAATACATGTTTTCCCCATTGGTTTTTACTGTTCATCTATTGCCATTAAACTTGTTTTTCATAAGAAACAGACTTCTGGTAGATGCATTCATTGTGGGGGTGTTTGTTCCTTCGATTTCCTTAAGGGATGAGGTTTCTTCTTTCAGCAAAATGTTCTGAAAATTAAAAACAAATTTTCTCCCTATTATCAGTTCAGTTCAGTTGCTCAGTTGTGTCTGACTCTTTGTGACCATATGGATTGCAGCAAGCCAGGCTTCTCTCTTTAGATTGTCTCCGTGTCTGTGGAGATGAACACCTTCACCCACCCTCACTGTGCATAGCTGGTCATGTGGTATAACCTGCCTCAAGGGCTCAGAAGAGAGAGCTGGAGATACTTAATGAGCGTAACCAATGGCTGCTGCCACATACACCTAGACATGCCCTGGGATTTAGGCCTTGAATCATAAAAACAATAACCTAAAGCTCCCAGAGAAACAAAGAAAAACGGACAGACACACAACTAAAACAAGTCATCTAGAAATAAATGAAGTTCAGATCAGCCACAGTTTGCTCTTTGACACGCTTTGTCTAGAATGGAGCTATGCTTTTAAAGTTTAAAGGAAATCATTTTCCACTTTGATTTTATACCAAATAAAACTATCAGTGTCCTTTGAGGGTAGAGAAGGTCATTTTTGAGATACGGAAAGGCTCAGATAATCTACCATTCACCTTTCTTTTTTTCTTTATGAGGTTTTTTGTCAATATGCAAAAGCAGAGAACAATGAAGAATGAGATGCAGGGTTAGAGAAAAACTATTTGCTGTATAGAAGGAAGGGGATAGCGTCCTCCATGAAAGAGGTGTTCTGGTTACATGGGACCAAGAAAATCAATCTTATGATGAATAAATAAACCAAGATGGGACTAACATGTATGGTTATAAATCTAGAGGGGGTATCCATCCCAATTTCACATAGAAAATTTTTAGATTTCTGAGAGCAGTTTTCTCCGGATAGCAGTAAAATGCCTTGCACCTAGAAAATCCATATAACAAATGATTTGAAAGTAGCAGGTAGTTGCTCAATCCTGTCTGTCTCTGTGCGACCCCATGATCTGTAGCCTGCCAGGTTCCTCTGTCCATGGGATTCTCCAGGCAAGAACACTGGAGTGGGTGGCCATGCCCTTTCTCCAGGGGATTTTCCTGACATGTACATTCACAGAGTGCCCATGGGTGCTAACTCTGAGGTGGTGCAAGACAGTTCCTAAAATGTGTACCCACAATGCACAGTGTCTTGTTTGTTTTTTTTTGTTTGTTTATTTTTACCTTTGGACCATTCAGTTCAGTTCAGTCGCTCAATCGTGTCTGACTTTTTGCGACCCCATGAATCGCAGCACGGCCAGGCCTCCCTGTCCATCACCAACTCCCGGAGTTCACTCAAACTCACGTCCATCGAGTCAGTGATGCCATCCAGCCATCTCATCCTCTGTCGTCCCCTTCTCCTCCTGCCCCCAATCCCTCCCAGCATCAGAGTCTTTTCCAATGAGTCAACTCTTTGAATGAGGTGGCCAAAGTACTAGAGTTTCAGCTTTAGCATCATTCCTTCCAAAGAAATCCCAGGGCTAATCTCCTTCAGAATGGACTGGTTGGATCTCCTTGCAGTCCAAGGGACTCTCAAGAGTCTTCTCCAACACCACAGTTCACAAACATCAATTCTTCGGTGCTCAGCTTTCTTCACAGTCCAACTCTCACATCCATACATGACCACTGGAAAAACCACAGCCTTGACTAGACAGACCTTTGTTGGCAAAGTAATGTCTCTGCTTTTGAATATGCTATCTAGGTTGGTCATAACTTTCCTTCCAAGGAGTAAGCGTCTTTTAAAATTTTATGGCTGCAGTCACCATCTGCAGTGATTTTGGAGCCCCCCAAAATAAAGTCTGACACTGTTTCCAATGTTTCCCAATCTATTTCCCATGAAGTGATGGGACCAGATGTCATGATCTTTGTTTTCTGAATGTTGAGCTTTAAGCCAACTTTGTCACTCTCCACTTTCACTTTCATCAAGAGGCTTTTTAGTTCCTCTTCACTTTCTGCCATAAGGATTAGCGTCTGCAATTTCTAGTACCATTTATTCTCGGCTTCTAAACCCTCAAATCACTCTGTCCATATAACATACTGAGGGTCTTGAGAACCTTCAAATGTTACACTCAGCTTCTAGACAAGCTGCAGCATGAGGGTCTTGAGTTGTTTGAAGCTCATGAAAGAGTACTAACCAGTAACCACACCGTTTTGAGCACATGACCATCGAACGCAGTGTGAAGAATATCAAATCATCTGGGATTGATGCTTTGTTATGAATTTCTCTCAATTTCTGTGTATCTTGGAGAAGTTCCTTAATCCTTTGTTGCCTCAGCTGGTTAGGCAAACCTTTCAACACGTGGAGATCTAGATGGTGAGGAAAGAGACGGACCTGACCCAATGAACAAAAATATCCTTTCAGCTTCTTACTGAGTTTATTATTTTCCCAAGTGCTTGCTCTGTCATTGTTTGACACTGACCCAGGAGCAGGAAATCTCTTCACTATTAAATAACAAGAAACAAGTCAACAACAATAATGAATACAAATAGCAGTATATTGTTTCCTATTTTTGAAATCTTATTTTGCTATTATTGCATATGGGTTTCAATGCAATAGACTTAATTTTCTCTGAGGTAGTAGATATGAGAGGCAACCCCCCACCCCAAATACAGACATGAAACAGATCAAGAAATACAACATAACTTAAGAGAAGTCACTGATTGACAAGAATAGTTACATTTAAAGATTTAAGTTGGAAAGAAACACAGAACTTTGGAATAGAATTTTATTTCTTTGAACTTGTTTTGTGATATCACCATCTTGTGGCCAAATTTAAAATAATTTTCCATTGCAAACTAAGTGCTGGGTTTATTTCAATACAGCGTCCTATGAACGTGTGTGTGTGCGCGCACGCACACGTGGGCTTAGTCATTCCATTGGGTCCAACTCTCTGAGGCCCCATGGACTGTAGCTCTCCAGTCTCCTCTGTCTATGGAATTTTCCAGGCAAGAATGCTGGAACGGGTTGCCATTTCCTACTCCAGAGGACTTTCCTGACCCAAGGATAGAAACTGGAGTCTCTGGAGTCTCCTGGATTGGCAAGCAGATTCTTTACCACTAGCACCACCTGGGAAGCCCCTCCTATGAATATTCTACCATATTAAACTCATCCAACACTGTCTTTTAAAAATTTACTTTAGTGTAATTTTAAGAACTGGTTTTATGTTATCTAAAATTTAACATGTATCATCATGTAAATTATTGAGAAAGATCTTATTGTACAATTTAAGGCTAATTTAATACTAAAGAAAAGTATTTAATACTTTTAAAAAGCAACGTTACATTTGAACAAAGAAAAAGCCTGTTTACCATACATTATATATAGAAATTCATTTAAAGTCAAAACTATTTCCACTTATGAATTTATTATTTAAATATTCTAGGAAAAAAGTCAAAGAAATTCTTTTATCCTTAAGCTTTAAGATGTTCTAGCATCTAAGGTCTTGATAAGAGAAAAGTAACAATCTATTTCATAGGAAACATGGCATTAAGTATGAAAAAGTGTAGCAGAGAAAAGGCTAACACGTGTGTGTTTGTGTATATATATAATGACTTGTCGAATAAGACAGCTGATGTGTGTGTGCTCAGTTGTGTCTGACTCTTTGCAACCCTGTGGACTGTAGCCCGCTAGGCTCCTCTGTCCTTTGGATTTCCCAGGCAAGAATACTGGAGTGGGTCGCCATGCCCTCCTCCTGGGGATCTTCCTACCAAGGGATTGAACCTGTGTCTCCTGCATTGCCAGTCTGATTCTGTACCACTGAGCCCCCTGGCAAGCCCAAAGAAGCTGGTACTAAGGTAAATACCATTTTTGCTTGAAGGAAGTCCTCCTTTCCTTCGGACAGGCCTTCAGTGTGGGGATTTGTGTTCATCGCTTCAGGGTTTGGACTGAGCTCATAGTTTTTCTGTGCTGTGGCAACTCTCACTGTATGGATGTCAGTCTACTCTAGCCACACCTCGTGTTTGTGGTGAGATAATTGCTGGTGTTTCTATCTTTGAACATCTTTTCTCTGCCTGTCTCTGGGCCTCCCATTGTGCTGTCCCTCAAGAAAACCTGCCTAGGGCAGCTCTGCCCAGGGTACCCATTTTCATTCTGTGCTTGTCAGTGTGTGGTGGAGTCACACCGGGTCTTGTCTGACGTTCTGATTAGCTGTGGATTATAGGCGGCCCCGTCAACCTAGGCTTTGGGACGAAGGTGTCACAAAGTTTTCTGTCCCTCCTGCAGGTGTAACTTTGATCCTAAGATGCCTTCCTGCTCCTCTGCCAGCAGTAGAATTTCCCTGTTCTCATACCCCAGGTGCTATAGATTTCTACTGTGACTTCAGGGGGAAATATATGTGGTCCTTTTCCATGTAGACAAAAGCTTCCCATGGAGGAGAAGGAGGAGATGGATTCGTGGAGAGTTCCAGCAATGCCCACCATTTGCATCCCCTGGGTGGCCATACAGGTAAACCTTTCCCAGGAACACCCCACCCCCTGACAAGCTTCCCCTCAGATGCCTGCTGATGTTCATGGAGGAAAAGCCCACAAGACAGAGACAATCCCCCAGTGTCTGCAGCCCAGGGAGTCACACTCTTCAGTGGCCCCTGCCCAGTCTTTAGCGAAATATCAAGCGTTCTCACTCCACTGCTAACCAACATGCCCTTGACATCCTGGCGTGTGTTTCAGGTAAGCAAAAGCTTGGAGTTTGTGTTTAGGCATCTGTAGGTGTTGTCTATTGCTAAAGAAGTGCAGTTAATTGCCTTTATCATTAAATTAGTGAATTCAAAAAAATATGTCCCTTCCCTATTTAAACGATTTCCTTACAAATATGTAGTTGTCGCATCTCCAGTCTCAGAGTCACTTGGTACCTTCAGTAGCAAATCTAGCAAAAAGCAGTGCCTGAGAGGTGGTTCATAAGTGTCTTTTAAAGGATGGGACCTGGAGACTGTCAAACAGAGTGAAGTAAGTCAGGAAGAGAAAAACAAATTTTGTATATTAATGCATATACATGGAATCTAGAAAAATGGTAGAGATGAACCCACTTTCATGGCAGGAATAGAGACACAGACATAGAGAACAAACATTTGGACACTGAAGGGGAAAGGGGGAATAGGGTAAGTTGGGAGTTGTGATTGACATATATACAGAAGTAGATAGAAAATAAATAACTAATTATAACCTACTGAATAGCACAGGGAACTCTCCTTAATGCTCTGTGGCAACCTGAATGGAAAGGAAATCCAAAAGAGAGGGGCTATGTGAGTGTGTCTGTGTGTGTATATACACATATATGCATGTATGTACATATATATACACACACACAGATGTATATACACACACAGATATATATACGCACACATATATACACACATTTATACACACACACACACACATACATGGCATTAGGTTGAATAGTGAGGAATGGAGATTAATGAGATTCACTCTCCCAGTCACACTATGAGCTAAACTCACGGAGCTTTGCTAACACACACACATATATATACACACACACATATATATACCCACACATACATATATGGCTGATTCATTTTTCTGTACAGTAGAAACTAACACAGCTCTATAAAGTAACTGTTTTGCAATAAAATTAATTTTAAAAATACAAAATAAAGGATAGAGAGAGCAGTAGAGAGCAGCTGCATGGGATCAACATCAAGTCTGAAAGGCCCCTGACTGATGCTGTAGGACCCCTGAGTCTGCCCCAGGCTCTGCTCAGCGTGGGTCTCTGCAGCCTCCTTTGCAACATCAGAGGAGCAGGGTTCTCTTGAGGCCCCAAGGCAGATGACTAGCCTGTAGTCTTTGAATTGCAGCCAGGGCCTGATGCTGTGGCTCTTCTGTCTGTTTCAAAACACACTTTTTATGGATTCACTGGTACGGAGACCCCAAGTGTGCATCCTGAATTAGATTCTGATGCTTTCAGAATCCAGACAGTCAGACCTCTGCCAGGAAATTGTACAGCTATCTTGTCGACAGTTTGTTCAGATTAACGAAAAGAGCAGTCCAGACACACTTCAGTAAATCAAACCAGGGGGACTATTTAAAGGAAGCAGAGGAAGCTGGTGACCCTGAACAGATGTAAGGACTAAATCTGCAGTTCCTTTCTCAACAAAGACTGAGTTGAGTGAAAGGGGGAGTTACCCTGGTAGCAGAGGCTAGGGTGACTGGCTCACGACAATTCATTAAGTTCTACCTCTGCTGAGGGTGCTATTCTATACATGTGTGTTTTACAAACAAGTTATTGTAAAAATAGCAAATAGATTTTAAAAATTTAATGAAAAACCTTATCTATAAACATTGAACATACAGATACATACAGAACTTGTAGATAAAACTAGATAAAACTAATACTAAATCTATACAACAAAACAACTGAAGCTGTACTAAATGAGGGCCCTCAGGAAAGAAGCAGTGAGGCCTCCCCTAATCTGATCCAAATGAGGCTCCTCGTGCTGTGTGGGCTCCACCACCTCTGGGGTCCAGGATGGGGTCCAGGTCCAGGTCTTCAGGGATTCAGATGAGAGCCTGCAACGACAACACAGGTGATGGAGTCCCTGGGATGTGCAGAGTCAGACGGAGGAAGGCTCCCTGGGGAGGGTGAGCAGGACCCAGAAGACTTCCCAGGATCTAGACTTGGCTTTGGGGCTCAGATCTTCAGGGTGCTGGGTCTGTTTTCTGCTCTTTGTTAAGGGTGTTGTCTGTGAGTGGGAAGCGTTTAGAAATGCCCCACAGGAGCAAGTACACCTGAGCATCTGGCCAGCAATGTTCAACTGATGGGTCCCCTGGACAGTGAGACTCAGGTGGAGGAACAGGGGACTGGGATTCAGGACTAAAAGCTTGCCCCCCCCCCCCTTCCCTCTAGGCCCTGGGAGGAGCAGGGATCAGATGACACAGTGGGTAGGAGAATCTGCTCACCCATCCTACACTCAATACAACTGCTCCTGAGACCTGAGCATTGGAAATGGACATTTACATAGGGTCTCTATTTTCCTAAATAATCATTTCTAAACCCCAGCCAAACTCTTCTGAGGTTTAATGATTTTCAACTGTTATTATGTTGTTATAATATAAATGTATATTTTATTTGTTTAGCATATTACAACATTAAAATTTGAGAGAAGATACTGCTTTTTAAACAGTAATAAGACAAGATATGTTATTAAGGACAGAATTGGAAAAAAAAAATAAAACGAACATGAGTAAGTTAAATCCTGCCACTCATCCAAGTATGCTGCTCAGTCAGTTAGTCATGTTCGAGTCTGTGCAACCTTATGGATGATAGCCCACCAGGCTCCCCAGTCACTGGGATTCTCCAGGCAATAATACTGGAGTGGGTTGCCATTACCTTCTCCAGTCTATCTTCCCTACCCAGAAGTTGAACCCGAGTCTCCTGTGTCTCCTGCGTTGGCAGGTGGGTTCTTTACCACCAGCACCACCATCCCAAGTGCACACGGCACTGAATTGCTTTCTGGTGATTCTTAAGTTGGAATTGGACACATACGCAGAAGAATCTACACAACCTCTAACTTCAGGTTGAGAAAAGGTACCTGAGCTGACCCAGGACCCCAGGGTTCCAGATCCTGAGGGACTCCAGACTCAGACACCCCCCAGACTGGCTGGGACCCTCAGGGCCAGGGAGCACACACAGGGAGGCAGAGCTGCCAGGTGACTCCCTGACTGCACGAGCTCTGGGTGCCCGTGTCTCTTTCACTCTGTTCCTGGGAGCCCAGGACTGGGGAGGGTGGGGCCACCCGAACCTCTCTCTGCAGCTGGTGATGACCTAGGCATTCCCCCTGCTGCCTTTGGGGGGTTGGAGGGCAGAGCTGGGTCCTGCAGAGGGAAATGAGGAAGCCCCCAGTGGGGATCTTCAAAAAGAACACGCTGGAATAGCAGCTACTGGACTGCACACAGTGGCCCCACAGTGCCCCCAGCCTCCCTGCAAATGTAAGAGCTGCCGGAGTAGCCAGCCCAGCAACCTGGGGTGTCTGTGGACGGGACCTGTGCCCTGGGGAGACGTGCTAAGGGCATCCTCCACTCATCAGTGCGGATTGTTACCACCCTCTTGTCTCCACTTTTGTGGTCACACTCAGCAGCAGACCCCAGGGTTTTTGCTCATGTTTCTGAAGCACCAAGTGAGCTGGGATCATGATGGAGACACATGCCCTCGTCTGCCTCACCTTTTCAACTCAGGCCCCACGTTCACACTTCCTCCTGGTCTTTTTCATCAACACTGATGACATTTTTGCCATTCTCCAAAGAGCTGATTAGAGAGTTGTCTGACATCTGGAAGGAAGAGATCAGTCAGGCAGGTCCCAGAGCAGGAAAGCAATCATATGGAGTAGCTCAGGGCAGTGCAGACTTTATGGGGCTCCTTCAGCTTTGTGGGTCCAGACCTGCTGACAACAGCCTCAACTCCTGCTCAGGCCACTCATGGTGACAAAGCCAGGTTCAAGGGTGTAGACGTGAGGTCAGGAGCCAGGGCAATGCTAAGAAAATGGGGGAAGAGGGCTGCAGACAGATTTCATAGATTTTATATAAGCTTCTAGAACCCTAAGTGCCTACAAGACACCAAGTCCTCCAGAAGGTTAATCACAAAAAGTTGAAAAGAGGAGATGGCGAAGGGTTACAAGGAAGAGTCTATGGATCAGAGAAAGATAAAATTTTTGAAAGATATGAAAGAAGAAATAAATGACCTCAGTATTCTTGCTCACCGTCTCCAAATCTTCATTATCTGCCATGTACCCATCTGGTGTCTGAGGGCAGCAGTCATGTGGAGAGGCTGTGGGAAAGCAAATGGGAGACTTAGAGTCAGGATATGACCAGGGGACCCTGGTGCTCCTCACAGCCTGGCGTTGGGACCCCTGGTGTACTTGCCTCAAGAACCTCCCAGGGCCTCAGAGTTTCATCTCTGCAATGAAAAAGTGGGTCTCTGACCTCCAACATCCTGTTGCCACCCTCAACTTGTCTACATGTGACCAGAAATGAGGCCGTGACTACCTGTTCCTCCTCCAGGTGGTCACTGTCTCCATGCATCTCTGCCCATGACCTCGCTTGCCTCCTTCTCCCACTACTTCCTCTCTCTTCCTTCCTCATTTCTCTCTTCTTGTCCCTGTTCCTTTCCTTCCTCCATGAACCTCCACCAACCCTAGAGTTCTCCAACAGGGGCACATTGGAAGAAGGACCATGGGTGTATGACCAACATCTCCAATCAGCCCATTATTGAATTAACCAATCCATCCCTCCCAGGAATGGCATGGTTCTGAGAGTGTTTTGACCCCTGCGGGAGGGAAGGACAAAAATTCCACACAACAGAGACTCTCCCGTTGACTGAGGTGACCTGAGATATCTGGGAGATGCTTAATGCTCACAGCAACATCTCAAGTTTCCCAAACCCTTAGAGAGGACAGAGGCAAATGCTTCCAAATTCATTTAGCCAGAATGATGTGGCAAGAGTCCTCCATAAACACCTGGTAGCTTCCGGGTTTACACTGAGACTTGGAAAATTGGAGGGATGAAACCTGGGAAGGTGTAAGGAAAGGACAGAGGATGGGGCAGGCCTGGGACTGGGAAGAAGGGGCAGGACTCTCTGGATGCAGCAGTGGGTTATGAGAGCAGAAGTGACCCCAGGACCTGCTGCCCTGGGACTGCTCAATCCCAGGAGAGCAGGTCAGCAGGGCTGTGAAAGCAACTGTGTGAAGAAGCCCCGTGGCCCCTTCACAGACTCTAGAATCTGCAGCCATGGAGGCTCTCTAGGAGCAGCTGGACGTGGACTTCTCACATGGAAGCACATCAGCCTTGGCTGGTGTGGAGGCTGAGTTGAGCCCAAGGAGACCGAGCCCAGAGAGGGACACTAGGACCTGTGCGCTGTGACTCATCCACCCCTGGGAGCGACCTCTACATGAGGAATTAACAGTGAAGGCAAACATGAGGGGAAGTCACAAGTCCTGAAAGCTCAGGAGGAGAGAGTTCACATCTCACACACTACCTCACATGCGCTACAAGTACATGGTTTCCAGTGTCAAGTGGCAATGAGAGTTTTGTGCCCACTAGGATATGGCCATCATAGTTCAACATGAAATAGAAAACAGACTTCAGTGCACAATACCCGAGGTGCTGACCAGAGACCAGGCTTCCATACTAGTGGAAAAGCAGAAAAGAGCAGCTCTTATGGGCAAAATAATTTTTGAAGAGTAAAGCAACAAAAGGTGTTTATAAACAGAGCACAATGCAAGTCCAGGACACGATTTCTCTATCATATCATGAAAATATGAAAATAGTAAGTCAGAACTGTACACAGAGTTCCTTCTTCCTAATTTAATGTTCACCTTCCTTAGGCTCCAAGCAGGATATTTAACCCTAAAGTTCCAGGAAGCCTCTCCCATCAGATCCCAACTGAATATTGTTTTCTGCCCGTGTCCCCTTTCTCATCACTGCACCAAATGCTCTCCACAACACATTCCATAGGAACACAACCAGGAGCAACAAGGTGATTAGATGAGCGACCCACCCACTTCTGCCCCAGTTGAGGCCCTGCTGGCTCTCACAGCATCACCCTGAACTTTTCCCTAGGATACTAGAAAGACACTTCACCATGGATAGCAGATGGCAGTCATCTGTGCTCTGTGCAGTCAGAGACCTTCAATAAGACACTGATCTCAGTTGCAAACCTAAAGATAGAGACGGTGAAAGAGTGAATTCCAACCTCTCACTTCTACAGGCCCATTAGACTTCTCACCTTCATGCTAACCAACCTGAAATTCCAAGTGTTTTTGACACCTGTAAAACATGCCTTTAAGCAAATTATAACAGTCACATCTGGCTAGTGGCTACCACACTATAACACACAACAACCACTATATCCGTTTATCCACGTGCATGTGCTTAGTCACTGAGTCATGCTCAACAATTTGTGACCCTAGGAACTGTAGCCCACCAGGCCCCTCTGTCATGGATTTCTCCAGGCAAGAACACTGGAATGGGTGGTCATTTCCTTCTTTAGGGGATCTTCCTGACCCAAGTTTCAAATCCAGGTCTCCTGCATTGCAGGTGAATTCTTTACTGTCTGAGTCACCAGGGAAGATTGAATGAATCTTGAGATCAGTACCACTTGTTCTAACACTTCTGATAGATTGTGGTAGAATAGTTTTTGGAATGCCAGGGGACTTTGTTACAAGGGAGGATGTAGGGCTTCCCAGGTGGCTCAGTAGTAAAGAATCTGCCTGCCAATAGAGGAGACATGGTTTGAATCCCTGGGTTGGGAAGAGGCTTTGGAGGAGGATATGGTGAACCACTTTAATATTCTTCCCTGGAGAATACATGGACAGAGGAGCCTGGTGGGATATGGGTCCATGGGATCTCAAAGGGTCAGACAAAACTGAGTGACTGAGCATGCAAGGCTATATATAGGATGTTACCACCCCTCTGTTATTTTCCCTCTCCTGATTATTTCCTCTGCAATTTCTGGCCATTTCAAGATGGCTGTTTGCTGATAGATTAACAAAGACAAGACTTCAGCCCCATGAAAGTATTTAGCCTGAGGGGCTAAGAGAGGGATGTGATGCTCTACTGGTTTCCATGGTAACCAATTTAACCAAGGAGCCAACCTGCTGTTCATTCCCACTGTAACTGGTAGACTCCCAATCCCCCCGAGTGAAGAATGCTGCAGCTGCTGTCTTCTGCCTGTCCCCTGCTATCCACAGTGGGTGTCTCTCCAGGATCCTTTTACTTCAGACATGGAAATCATCCCATCTATTAAACCTTTGATATCTCTGTCAACTCTGGGATCTTTCTTTGGTCTCAAGTCTAGATAAGCACAGGACTTGCAGGCCTGTGAATTGTACCCCAACAGTTTCTGTAGAGCATCCGACTGGCTTGATTTGATGATTCATTTGTAGGTATTTCCTGGGCTCATGCACACATCCCAGGTACTCATGAGCCTTTGGGACACTGAAACAGCAATGTCAACACCCAAATCTTAGAGGAATTCCCAGCAGGTATTCCTCTTGAGGGGCCAGGTATGGATACAGGGCCCAGGGCACCTGTGCTGAATATCATCAGAGAAGAGGTGAGGAGGAAGGGAGAGACACTGTGTCTCCTCACAAGCCCATCCCTCCACCACTGACTCTGAGATCAGGGAAGGAGGGATACGGGGCCTTCAGAGAGACACGAACAGCACACTGAACACTACACACCACACTGAGAGAGTGACTCAAGGATGAGGAATTGACATGACATTCCATGCTCATAGACTGGAGACTTAGTACTATTGACATTTCTGCAGTACCTAAACCTAAGTAAAGAATCATTGCAACACCAATCAAAATATTAATGTCATTTTCATAGAAATAGAAAAAACAATTCCAAAAATATGTATGGAACCACAAAGAACTCCAAATAGACAAAATGATCTTGAGAATAAAGATCAAAGTTTCTCACCTCTTGATTTCAAAACACATTACAAAGTTACTGGAATCAAAGCTGTATGATACTGACATAGAAATAGATGCATAGCCCTAAATACCAGAATAAAAAACAAACAAACAAGTAAACTCATGGATACAAGGTGAAATAAAATTTATGAAGGTTCTAAGACAACAAAATAGGGAAAGGGTAGTCTCTTCAACAATCAGTAGGATGAAAAGTTAACCTACAGAAAAATTGCAAACCATATATCACATTAGGAGCTCATACTCAAAATATATCAGAAAATCCCAAAGCTCAAATGCAAAACAAACAAAAAAATAAAAGGTAAACAAATGAGTTGAGGAGTGTGCAAAGATGGTGATCAAAACCACCTGGAGCTTTGGTCTGGAGGGAGTAGTGGTTCTAAGGGGAGCAGTCACCCCAGGTCCTGCTGCTCTGAGTCTCTGACCTAGGTCTGGTCAGTCCCAGGAGACCAGGTCAGCAGGACTGCTAGAGCAAATGTGTAAAGAAAGCCAGCAGCCCCTTCACAGTCTCTAGAATCTGTGGACATGCTGGTCTCTAGGGGCAGCTGCACATGGACTGCTCTCATGCAACACAGCATCCTTGGGGAGGTGTGGTGCTGAGATGAGCTCCAGGAGACTCAGCCCAGGCAGGGACACCAGAGCACATGAGCTTTGACTCATCCAACCCTGAGAGCACCCTTCATACAAGGAACAAACAGTGAGGACAAATATGAAGGGAAACCACAAGTCCTGAAAATGCAGAGGGAGATGGGTTCACATCTCACCCACCACCTGACACTCACTGCCAGAACTTGGTCTCCAGTGTCAAGTGACCGTGAGAATTTTGTGTCCATAGCATGTGGCCATCATAGGAGAATTTAAACAAAAAGCCAAAGTTCCTTGTACATAAAACCCTGCAGGTATTGACCAGAAGCCAAGCTTTCACATTTAGCAGTGAAAGGACAAGGAAAGAGTAGTCTTGTCGGAAAGGAGATTTTTAAATGGACAAACAAAAAGAGATGTCTTGAAGCACAGCACGATATAGCACATGATCACATGGGTCTATAAAATCATTAAAATATGAAAAGAACAAATAAAAAGTCTACGCATATTTCCTTCTACTTCCTCAGTTGATATTCACCTTCCTTCATCTCCTAAGAGTTAAGTGTAACTCAAGTGGTCCTGGAACCCTCTCCCTGTTAACCCCACCTGAGAGTTGTTCCCTACCTGAGTTCTCTTCTGCATCACTGTTGCTAATATTTTCCAGGAAGCAGTCTGCAGAAAGACAACCAGGAGCAATAATACAGTTATTATACAAGTTGACCCACCCATTTCTCCTCCTCAGCTTGGCTCACACATCATCGCCCTGGTCTTTCTTCCAGGTTCACAGACCTCCCCTGTGTTTGTGGAGTCAGAGCCTTTCAACAAGATGTCAATCCCAGTGCAAAATTTCATATGAGAGAGAGATGCTGACAGAATCACATTGTAACCTTACACTTCTACAGGCCCAATATAGCTTTTACATTCAAGCTTACAAAGCTGCAATTCCAACAGTTATGGACACACTGGAGATATGGCTACTGTGATCAACAAATGTGTGTTTTTTGTGATTTTTTAAAAATATGTTAATTATTGTTTGAAATATGTTAATTATAGATAGGGAGATCTGACTACTGCCTACTACATTGGAAAGTTCAGCTCTCATAGCTACAAAGACAAGGAAAAGGTAATTAATTGCCTCTTCAGGTTTTTCTCTATTGTAGACAATTTGATGCCCTGATGAGATCATTCATATATAGGTATACCTGGGGCTCTTGAACCTAGGCCAGGGATTGGGAGAGTGCTTGTGAACATTAAAATAGTAAGATGAACACTCAGATTCAAAGCAAATTCCCTGTAGGGAGCTCACTTGTAGGCAGTGGTGAAGGGCATGGCCCAGAGCTCCTGTCTGACAAGTAACTAGAGAGTAGGTACAGAAGGCAGGGAAGGGACATTCACAGTCTTCAAAAGCCCATCTTTCCCATCCTTGACTCTAGAGGTCCCAAGCAAGGCAACACAAAAGGCCCCTTAGGAAGTGAAAGATTTGTGCACTGAAAACCATAGAATGCTTTTGAAAGAAAGACGAGACAAGTAATCAGAATACCATACTATATTCATTGACTGGAATATTTAGTGTTGTTGACCTTCCTATACTCCTAAAAGTGATGTACATATATATTGAAACCACTCACAAAGTCTCATGTCATTTTCACAGAAATGGAAAGAAAAAATCCCCAAATACTGAAATTTATGCAACTGAAGAGAAACCCAAAGAACAAAACTAATCTTAAGAGCAAAGAACGACAATGGGGTCTTCAGGCTTCCTGAATTCAAAACAGGTAAGAATGCCACAGTAGTCAAAACTGTGTTCTACCTGCAGCAAAATAGGCAGAGACACCAATGAATCATAAGGAGGGAATCTTGAATAAATTCACACATGTGAGGCCAAATGATCTTTGCCAGGGTTCTAAAATGACAAATAAAGAAAAGATGGTCTCTTCAACAATCAACAGAAAGGCTACTGATGGAATGAGAGGAAGTATCTGCAAACTTTGCATCTGAATAAGGGGCCAATATCCAGAATATATAGCAACTACTACAACTCAGCTTCAAAACAACAAAAGGCAAATAACTGACTTTTAAAAATGTGTAAAGGCTTCAATAGATATTTTTTCATAGAAGACAGAGAAGTGATCAATATACATAGGAATAGTCCTCAACATCAGTAAGTATTAGTGAAATGGAAACCACGTCAAACCACCTTTCAGGTTGTGTATTTTAAAAAGAATGTAAAAGATTTTGGCAACAGTGTAGCAAACTGGAAATTTTGTACCTGTTGGTAAGAATGTAAAATGACATAGCCATTATGGAACAGTTTGGAAGTCCCTCAAAATATTATTAAGAGACTGATCTAAGATCCAGGAATCACTCTTTTGAGTTTATGTCCAAAGAAGATAAAATGAGAATGTTCAGGAGATATCTACAATCACATATCCATTGCCATATTGTACACAAAATCCAAGAAAACTGCCCAGTGTCTACGGGCAGATAAATAAAAAAGAAAATGGGGTGTACACATACACTGGAAGCCTTTCAGCATTTAATAATGAAGGATACCTTGTCATTCGCAGCACTGTGAATGAAGCTCGAGGATACTGGTAAGAGTGAAATAAGGTAGTCAACGAAGGACAAATACTGCACAATTCCATTTACCTGAGGTTTCTAAAGGAAAATTCAGATAAGCAGAGAGTGGAAGGGTGGTTCCAAGAACTGGGAGGAGGCTGACAGAGGGATTATCTGTTTAATGGTTATAAAATTTTTGTTGCAGGATGGGGAAGTTCTAGAGACAAGCTGAACAACACAGCGCACTGAATTAATAGGACTGACTGGACACTTCAAAGCTTAAGAGGCAAAGCTGGCCTGAACTTCATCTATGCTTTTAAGTTCCTCCTTTCTCAGACTCCTCTAGACCTGGGTGTGGCATGTGGGTACCACCAGGGATCCCTGCAGAAGGAAGGAGCCTCCCCAGTACTGGGGGCCTTGATTGAAGGGGAAAGATTCATTCTGAGGCTCTAATAGGAAAGAGTTTGAATCATGGAAATGGCAGATGAATCATGACCAATCAAAATGATATAAGACCTAGTAAGAAATGGGATTTATGACTAAATGAAGGTGTAATTGGCCCAGGAGGGGGACAGTTTTGTTTTTTATGAATCGTATAGGGCTTCACTGGTGCCTCAGTGCTTAAGAATCTACATGCTAATGCAGGAGATACGAGCTCAATCCCTGGTCTGGAAAGATTCCAAATGCTTTGGAGAAACTAAACCCGTCAGTGCACCACAAGGACTGAGCCGTGTTCTAGAGCCCAGGAACCACAAGTGCTGAGCCCACCTTCCAAAACTACTGAAGCCCAAGAGCCCTAGAAGCCATGCTCTGCAACAAAAGACGCTGCTAAAGTGATACACCTACGCACCACAACTAGAGAGATGCCCTCATTCTCCACAAGCAGAGAAAACCCTGCAGAGCAATGAAGACCCAGCAGAGCCAAGAAGAAATTCAAGAAAAATTAAAAAGACTCCAGGGTAAACATTCTCCTGGGTAGTGATGAGATTTGTCTTTCAGGGTATTGGATGTTCACTTGGTATAAAATCAATGGATACAGTGAATGTGTATACTTGGTTTAATTTTTATGTACATACTCGTTAATGGTACATGGTGATGGGAAATTTTTTGGGGGGAAGTTGACACCAGTAACAGTGATGTTTAAGGTGACAAATATCGAGGAAAACACAAGACAGAAAATTCACAGACACATGGAGAATCACACTATTCATTACACACAGAGACACACCCAGTCCCATGGACACAAACCTACACTATTAACCATAGTACAGCTTCCTCCTGGAACTACAGTAATCAGCCACATTGCTGTACTTATACATTACTTTCTATCACTAGGGCCCCTATACTCATTGCCAGCAGGAATTTGGAATCAGTTTGGCCTCTATACTAAAACCGGAGAGAAAAGCCCCAACTTTCTCATCTACAAAGTTTTTCTCCCAAAGTGAATGATTCTACAATACATACCACTTTCACATTCTGAAAGGGCCACCTGCAAGTACAGAAGAGAAGACACTATGAGGATAAGATCACATAGATGCACACTCTTTGGTTCATTTAGTGACAGTTCCTGATGAGGAACAGTGGTGGAGTTCAGCAACATCAGAACACACATACTCAGGATGAAAGGCAAGATCTCTGCCTGGAGGATGGAACTTCTAAGATCGTTTGGGTTGGAAATTGCAGAATTCTTTTCTTAGAGGAAATCTGACTGCAGGAGAGAGAAATCTGTACTCAACAGGATGTAATGGATGCTAACAATTTTAATATCCTGTGGACTGAGGCATCATGATCTGGTAATAAGTATCTCACTCCACATTATCCCAACCAAGGGAATCGTCTCTATCTGAAATGAACACCTTCAAAGACTCATAACCTAATTCTACTCAAAAAGAAATGAAACAGTATTTCTATCTCAGACCAGGAAAAAAAAAAAGAACTTTCCTTGGAGACACATGGAGTCTCTTTGGTCCTGTCACAAGTTGGGTTGACTGGCAGGTCCTCAGTGAAACCTAGGGGACACAGAGTAGCTGTTAGAATGCTAGAGAGGAGGCTGAGGAATCATGCAGGATTTTTTCTCTTTGTGTGGACATGGGGTGGTGTGTATGGATGTGGGAGGTTAATAAGCATGGACTGAACGTGTGTTCCTCCATCCTCTTGGAGGAGGAAGGAAAGTAAAGGAGAGGAGGAAGGAAATGAAAACAGATCTTTGGCTTTCTAGCTAGAGGAATCTAATCAACATGAAATATTCAATCTAAAAAATGGAAAACTCTAAAATGTGTGTACTCTTCAATGAAAGAGACCCATGACTCCTCCTGCTCGTTTGCTGCTGCTGCTGCTAAGTCACTTCAGTATGTCAGACTCTGTGAGACCCCATAGACGGCAGCCCACCACTGGAGCTCCTGCTAAATCACTACTGTCTCCTGATTTTTCCCAGATCACTCTTCCTCCGAGATCCACAGTTGCTGCTACTCTGTTCATCATGTTTTCTATGAGACTTTGCACTTGATTTAAAGTAAACTCTGTTAGAGGACTGAAATCAATCCTGGGCAAAGTATGCTATTCTATTAATTCACTAATTACTTGTCTTAGAGAAAATCAAATACACAAGATTTTATATTATTGAATTCCTACCATTTAAAAATAGCTATTATGAATAATATAGTATTTTTCTATCAATATTCGTTTTCTATACAGTGTGTACATGCCCACTGAGCCAGTAGCTGCCCATACTCACAGGAGCCATCTGTTTAGTGGGACAGCTGATTATAGAAAGCGTAGTTCCTCCACCAGGTTTTCCTGGGGAGCTAGAGGGACAGAGTAGCTCTTAGGACACAGGTGAGGCTACTCACCAGTCACTCAGCTTTTTTTTTTTTTTTTTGATAGGGACAAGGGGTGAAGTGTATGCATGAAGGGGTAAGTAACTATGGACTAAGCTGCTGTTGAATCATCCTCTTTGCTGGATGAAGGAGAACAAACGAGAGGAGCAGGAAAGAAGTGAAAGAGAGCCTCTGGATTTTAACAAGTGATCTAATAATAACCTAAACAGTGGGGAAAAAAGAAGCACTAAAATGCATTCCAGCTTTAAATGACAGAGATGAACATCCCTCCTGCTTGTTTGGAGCATCTGCTAAATCAGCCCAGGATTTCTTCCTAGATCACTCCCTCCCCAAGATGCAAAGTTGCAGCTATTGAAATGAACAAGTTTTCTGTGAGATTTTGTTCTTGATTAAAAGCAAGCTCTATTAGAGGACTGAATTCAATCCTGCCTTTACAAATATCTATTATCAATCATGTGATATTTTTTCCCAGTCTTCACTTTCCAAACAATATTTGCATGTCCACTGAGACAGTGGCTGTCCACAATGAGAGAAGTGATACATTTAATGGGACAGTTCATTATGGAGAGGAACCAAGGGTGAATGCTGACTGTCTGTGACCCAGCGCTTTAGGAGATTACAACGACTCATAGTCATGAGGCTAACTATCAAAATCGAATGTGAGATCTATTTGACACATT
Organism: Bos grunniens; assembly: GCF_055505025.1. Taxonomy (NCBI): domain Eukaryota; kingdom Metazoa; phylum Chordata; class Mammalia; order Artiodactyla; family Bovidae; genus Bos; species Bos grunniens. The sequence goes on along the minus strand of NC_141180.1, from coordinate 74,158,776 downwards.
CCCTAGAGTGTGTGTTACCAGGTTTAATCAATGTAGGGCTTGTGGTAATATCATCCAGTAAAATGAAATATCTCCCTGATGATAATCTGCTTTATTCCTTGTTTAAGCATGACACTAGCACCAAGAGATAGGACCAACATTGTCTACACAAGGCCGCAAAACTCTAACAATCTGTGAGTTCACCAGGGGATGCAAACCCCGAGGTGCCTTTCAAAATAATGACTGTGCCAAAGTTAGCTGTTAATCCACTTTGCTTGCCCTGGTTTTGAGACCACTGTGCCAACCTTATAATGATGGGCATGGTCTGGACCTCCAGCTTATAGTACCTCCAGGTATAAACATAGATGCAGGGACCCCTTGTTTCATGACTAGGATTTCAAGGATGAGTGATCAGTTCAGGTGAGGTGTGCAGACCAGAAACACTGGAAGCCCCCTAGGTACTAAGTTTGGCTTTTCCACTTAGGAGGACAAGGGCTTGGGCCATTTTTCTCAGCAGCATCTTCATCTGAGGAAAATGAATATTAATGAAACTTGAGGAATGGCTGAGTTGAGGAAACAATCAGGTAATGTATAATCAGTGGGCAGTGGTGATGAGAAGTGTTTAGAAAGTTCACAGTTGACTTGTGCTGTGTAAGGGGGAAAAATCTCCTGAGGAAACACACATACACACACTTTAAGAATCACATCACAGGGGCTTACACATGGGCCCCCAACCCTGATTCATACAAACTCACATCATCTAAAAGATGTGGTTGTTCCCAGGGACCATAGAACACAGACATTGTTCTTAATGTGAGATCAGTCTTTTCTCAGAACCCCCAACCCTCACTCCCATTAGGAACCCAGTATTAGGGTGACTCTGCAAAGCTAGCTGGCAAGAGAGCCCCACAATCATCAGCTAAATTGTTCCTCAGCAGAGGGACGGTTGCTGAATATTTACCATGTTCATTGGCTGCTCCGGCTGCCTGTGTTTAGAGAAAAGAAAACTGTGAGGGTGGCAGCATCGTGTGTTCTCTGCAGTAACTTTTATGTTATCTGATTTTTTTTTGTTTTCCTCAGGTAACTAAACTCTTTAATAAATCATTCATTCCAAAATAAAACAGAGAGGACCCTTGTTGAAAAGGCTGGGCTCTTTCATTTAAGATCTTTCAATTTCAAGGAGGAAAAATTTCTACTTAGGAAAGTGCCTACAGTAGTAATTGATAGTACTTTTAGTGTCCTTTTGAATCAGGGCTGTGTTTATAACAGATTTAACATCAATATTTCACCAGCAAGGAATTTCATACATAAGTGCTAATATACATTGTCTGATTACTATAACTGTATTTCGCTGAATGAAACATAAAGAAGTGAGGCAGCAGTCTATGTGAGATACAGAGAGTTGAGCTTACCTCCAGGGGATGCAGGGGCGGCTCCTCAGCCCCAGCCTGGGGCAGATCCAACACCACGTGCTCCTGGGGAGCTAGAGGGAAACAGAAGGCCATCAGGACAGATGAGAGGCTGCTTCCAAAGATCTCAGGCTTCTTTTTTGTTTGTTTGATGGGACATGGGGTGCAATGTGTACATGAGAGAGGTTAGTAACTATGAACTGAACTGTTCTTGAATCCTCCTCTTTGCTGGATGAAGTGCAAAAAAAGGAGACAAGCAGGAAGGCAATGAAAGAGATTGGCTGCATTTAACTGGTGATAACCAAACTGATGGGGAAAAGTGAAACATTACAATGCATGCCAACTTTCAGTGACAGAGACGCATGTCCCTCCTGCTTGTTTAGAGCTTCTGGTACATCACACCTATCTTCTGGATTTCTTCCTAGCTCACTCAAGCCTCAGGATCCACTGTTCCAACTATTGTACCTACCAAGTCTGGGAGACTTTATTCTTGATTAAAGGCAAACTCTTGTTAGAAGACTGAATTCAATACTACCTTTCCAAACAGCTGTTATCAATCATGTGATGTTATTTCCCAGGCTTGATTTTCCAATGTTTGCATGTCCACTGTGTCAGTGCTATTCACACTCATAGAAGTCATACTTTTAGTGGGACAGTTCATTATGGAGAGGAAGCATGGAGTGAAAGTTACTCTCTCTGACCCCACTGTGCATGAGATTTACAACAAGGATCATGGTCACTAGACTATCATTTTCCACTGTGAGCTTTATTTGACAACTTCCCTTGAGTGTGTACTACAGGGTTTAATCAATGTGAGGTTACAGTAATGTTACCCAGTACAATGAAATACATCTCTGATGAGAATATGCTTTTGTCCTTGTGTAAACAAAGACAGGAACACCAACATATATGACTTCCACTCTACAAAAGGCTACACAACACTCAGAATCTGTGAGTTTACCAAGAGGATCTGAGTCCCGATTACTTTTCCCAATAATGACTGTGCCAAAGTTGGCATTAATCTAACTATGGTTACCCTGGGTTCCTTGAAACGGTGACCACCTTATAATGATGGGCAGGATCAGGACTCCTGGACCTGCTAGTACCTCCAGGGATGGACATCGATGTAGGCACCCTGGTGCCCCATGACTGAGGATCACTTGACTGACTGGTAAGAGCAGGTCACTCCTCCAGAGGAGCCAAATTGGGATCAACACTAGGTACTCAGTTTGGCTTTTTCACTACGAGGTCAAGAATGTTGGGCATTTGTATCATTTCCATCTTCACCTGAGGAAAATGAATATTAAGCTAGTTTGAGGAATGGATTCCCTGATTGCTCAGTTGTTAAAGTGTACACCTGCAATGCTGGACACCCCATTCGATCCCTGGGTTTGGAAGATCCACCAGAGAAGGGAAACACTACCCACTCCAGGATTCCGGCCTAGAGAATTCCATGGACTCTAGTCCACGCGGCCTCAAAGAGTTGGACACAAACTGAGTGACTTTCACTTTGGCTTTTGAGGAAAGACTGAGTTGAGGAAAGAATCAGGTAATGTATAGTCAGTGTGCAGTGGTGATGAGAAGTGTTTAGAAAGTTCACAGTTGACTTGTACCGTGTAGGAGGGAAACATGTCCTGAGGAAACACACCTTAAGAATCACACCACACAGGCTTACACAAGGGCCCCCAACCCTGATTTACACACACTCACATCAGCTAAAAGATATGGTTGTCTCCAGGGACCATAGAACACAGACACTGTTCTTTCTTTGAGATCAATCTCTTCTCAGAACCCCCAACCCTCACTCCCGTTAGGAATCCAGCATCAGGGTGACTCTGCAAAGCTAGCGGGCAAGAGAGCCCCACAATCATCAGCTAAACTGTTCCTCAGCAGAGGGACGGTCACTGAATATTTACCATGTTCATTGGCTGCTCCGGCTGCCTGTGATAAGAGAGAAGAAAACAGTGTGAAGGTCGTAGAATCGTGTCTTCTCTGCAGTAACTTTTATGTTATCTGATTTTTTGTTTTCCTCAGATAACTAAACTCTTTAAAAAATCAATCATTCCAAAAGAAAACAGAGAGGACCCTTGTTGAAAAGGCTGGGCTCTTTTACTTAAGATCTTTCCGTTTCAAGGAGGAAAAAATTCTACTGAGGAAAGTACCTACAGTCGTAATTGATGGTATTTTTAGTGTCCTTTTGAATCAGGTCTGTGTTGATAACAGATTTAATGTCAATATTTCACCAGCAAGGAATTGCATACATAAGTGCTAATATACATTGTCCGATTACTATAACTGTATTTCACTGAATGAAACATAAAGAAGAGACGCAGCAGCCTTTGTGAAACACAGACTGTTGAGCTTACCTCCAGGGGATACAGAGGTGGCTCCTCAGCCCTGGCCTGGGGCAGTTCCAACACCAGGTGCTCCTGGGGAGCTAGAGGGAAACAGAAGGCCATCAGGACAGAGGAGAGGCTGCTTCCAAAGATCTCAGGTTTCTTGTTTGTTTGTTTGATGGGACATGGGGTGGAATGTGTACATGAGAGAGGTTAGTAACTATGGACTGAGCTGTTCTTGAACCCTCCTCTTTGCTGGATGAAGTACAACCAAGGAGACAAGCAGGAAGGCGATGAAAGAGATTGGCTGGCTTTAACTGGTGATAACCAAACCAATGGGGAAATGTGAAACATTACAATGCATGCCAGCTTTCAATGACAGACCCATGACCCTGTTTTCTGTTTCGAGCTTCTGGTAAATCACACCTATCTTCTGGATTTCTTCCTAAATCACTGCATCTGCAGGATGTGCTGTCTCAACTATTGTACTTAAAAAGTCTGGCAGACTTTTTTCTTAATTAAAAGCAAACTCTTGTTAGAGGGCTAAAGTCAATACTACTTTTCCAAATAGCTATTATGAATCATGCAATGTTATTTCCCAGGCTTGATTTTCCAAACAATGTTTGCTTGTCCACTGAGTCAGTGGCGGTTCACACTCACAGAAGTCATACTTTTAGTGGGACAGTTCATTATGGAGAGGAAGCATGGAGTGAATCTGACTGTCTCTGACCCAGCTATGCATGAGATTTACAACAAGAGTCATGGTCACTAGACTATCAGTTCCATTCTGAGCTTTATTTGACAATATCCCTTGAGTGTTTACTGCAGGGTTTAATCAATGTGAGGTTATGGTAATGTTACCCAGTACAATGAAATACATCTCTTTTGATAATATGCTTTTGTCCTTGTGTAAACAAAGACAGGAACACCAACACATATGACTTCCACACTACAAAAGGCCACCCAACACTCAGAATCTGTGAGGTTACCAGGAGGATATGAGTACTGAGATTCTTTTCCCAATAATGACGTTTCCAAAGTTGGTGTTAATCCACCTATGGTTACCTGGGTTCCTTGACCACTTGCCCACCTTATAATGGTGGGCAGGATCTGGACCCCTGGACCTGCTAATACCTCCTGGCATGGATATAGATGCTGAGACTCCCTTTCCGCATGACTAGGATCACACTGGTGACTGGTAGGAGCAAGTCACTCCTCCAGAGGAACCAAACTGAGATCAACCCTGGGTACTAAGTTCGGTTTTTCCACTAGGACTTTAAAAATTTTGGCCATTTGTCCAATTACCATCTTCACCTGAGGAAAATTGATATTAAGCTATTTTGGGGAATGGATTCCCTGATAGCTCAGTTGTTAAAGAGTCTGCCTGCAATGCTGGATACCTGTGTTTTATCCCTGGGTTTGGAAGATCCCCTGGAGAAGGGAAAGGCTACCCACTCCAGTATTCTGGCCTGGAAAATTCCATGGACTGTAGTGCATGGGACCGCAAAGATTTGAATACAAACTGAATGTCTTTCACTTTCACTTTTGAGGAAAGACTGAGTAGAGGAAAGAGTCAGGTAATGTATGGTCACTGTGCAGTGGTAGTGAGAAGTCTTTAGAAAGTTCACAGTTGGCTAGTGCTGTGTAACAGGGAAACCCCTCCAGAGGCAACACACACAGACACAGAGCTCCAGAATCACACCACTTGGGCTCACACAAGGGCCCCCAACCGTGATTCACACAAACCCACAACATCTAAATGATGTAGTTGCTTCCAGGTACCCTAGAACAAAGACACTGTTCTTTCCTGGGAGATCAGTCTCTTCTCTGCACCCACAGCCCACACCCCAAGTAGGAATCTGGCATCAGGGCCACTCTCCAACCAGAGCCAGAGAACCCCACCTTTATCAGTTGGATTGTCCGTCAGCAGAGTGATGATCTGTGAATATTTACCGTGTTCACAGGCTTCCCCGGATTCCTGTGATTGCAGAGAAGAAAACAGAGTGAGTGTGTCAGCATCTTGAGTTTTCTGCACTAAGTCTTCTCTTATCTGGTTTTTGTCCTCAGGTAACTAGCACTCTTTACTTCAGTGGCTCCAAAATAAAATAGACAGTCTCCTGTTGCAAAGACTGGTGTGTTTCACATAAGATCTCTCAGTTTTAATTTGACCAACGTTTACAAATTGTTTTTCAAGAAAGAACACTTTCTGCTGAGCAAAGTACCTACAGTAGTAAATGATGCTGTCTTATTTAAATGTCCTTTTGAATCAGGACTGTGTTGATAATAGACTTATCCTCTCTACTTTCCCAGCCAAGGATTTGCATGCCTCAGTGGTAATGCAAATTCTCATACTACTATAACTGTGTTTGACTGAAAGGAAAATAAAGAAGTGAGGCCACAGCCTAGCCCCGGTTAAGAAAGCTGCACTTACGTCCACCGTCCTCAGAGGCTCGTCCTCAGCCCCGGCCTGAGGCAGCTCCACCGCCATGTCCTCCTGGGGAGCTGGAGGGACACAGAACAGCATAGGGACACAGGTGAGGTGCTCACTAACCTCTCAGGAGCCTTTTTCATTGGAGGGGCGTGGGGTGGAGTGTATGCATAAGGCATTAGTAACTATGCACTGAGTCGTTTTTGAATCCTCCTCTTTGTTGTATAAATAAGAGCAAATCAGAGGAGCAGGAAACTTCTGTATTTTAACTAGTGATAACATAACAGTTCGGGAAAAAAGAAACACTGGAATGCATGCCACCTTTCAATGACAAAGACTCATGAAACTCCTGCCTGTTTATATCTTCTGCAAAACCACCCTATCTGGAAGGATTTCTTCCTAGATCACTGCCTCCCCAGGATTCAGTTTCAGCTGATGCACTTATTAAGTTTTCTGTGAGATTTTGTTCTTGATTAACAGCAATCTCTGTTAGAGAACTGAATTCAACCCTACCTTACCAAATAGCTATAATCTATCATGTGATGTTTCTTCCTAGTCTCCATTTTCTGAACAATATTTGCACATCCACTGAGTCAGTGTTTGTTCACACTCATTGAAGCCATACATTTAGAGGGACAGTTCATCATGGAGAGAAAGCATGGGGTAAACGTCGACCTTCTTGGACCCTGGTGTGCAGGAGGTTCACAACAAGAGTCAAGGTCACCAAGGAGAATGTCAAGTTCCATTGTGAGATCTATTTGACACCTTCCCTTAAGAGTGTGCTACAGGGTTTAACCAATGTAAGGCTTATGGTAATGTCACCCAGTACAATGAAATATCTCCCTGGATGACACTCTGCTTTTGTCCTTGGTTAAGCAATGACACTAGCACCAACAGATATGGCCTGTACTGTCTAAACAAGGGAACACAACTTTCAGATCTTTGAATTCACTAAGAGGATATGAATCCCAAGGTGCCTTTCACAATACTGACTGTGGCAATGTTGGTGATAATCCACCTATGTTTGCCCTGGGTTCCATGACCACTGAGCCCATCTTACAATGAAGGGCACAATCTGAACCTCTGGAGGTCTAGTACCTCCAGGCATAAACGTAGATGCAGGGACCCCCTTGCTCCATGACTGAGGATCCCATGGTTGAGTGATAAGTGCAGGTCAGGGGTCCAGAGCAGACACACTGGGAACACCCATAGGTTCCCAGTTTATTCTTTTCCACTTTGGAGGTCAATATCTTGGTCCATATTTCTCAGCACCATCTCCATTTGAGCAAGATGAATATTAACCAAACTTGAGGAATGACTGAGATGAGGAAAGAATTAGGTAATCTACAGCCAGTGCACAGTGTGTTGAGAAGTGTTTAGAAAGTTTACCGTTGACTTGTGCTTTATAAGAGGGAAACATCTCCTGAGGAAACACACACAGACAGCTTGAGAATCACACTGCATGGGCTCACACATGGGACCCAAACCCATGCATCTAAATGATGTAGTGGTTTCCAGGTACCATAGAGCACAGACATTTTCTTTCCTGGGAGATTAGTCTCTTATCTGCACCCTGTGCCTTCACCCTCTTTAGGAATCCAGCATCAGGGCAACTCTCCAAACAGAGCTGGCAAGAGATTGCCACCTTCATCAACTAGATTATTTTCATCAGAGGGATGATCCCTGAATAATTACCGTGTTCACTGGCTTGTTCACAGGCCTGCAATTAGAAAGAAGAAAACAGTGTGAGGGTGTCAGCATCTTCAGTCCTGTGCATTCAGGTCTTTTGTTCTCTTTTTCTTTTCAGAAAACCAAATGGGAATGTGGTGTTGCATCCATAGCCCCAAAATAACACATAGAGAACACCTGTGGGAAAGGCTGGAGCTCCTCCTGGAAGAGCACTCCAGCTCATTTTCACCAGTAATTAAAAGTTTCATTTCTGGAAGGAACAGTTTCTGCTGAGGAAACTGATCCCAATTCCAGTTTTTAATTTATGTTGTAATTTTTGAAAAACATCCTTTTGAATAAGTTATCTGCTGGGAGAAATTCATCCATCAAATTAAAAACTGTTTATATGAACTGTCTTGAATATTTTGAACCTTTATCTGAATTCAGCTAGAAAATAAAGTCATTAAGCAACACTTTTGTATCAGATGAATAGAAGGCACTTACTAAAAAAAAAAAAAAAAAAAAGAAGGCACTTACTGTGGAGTTGGGCAGAGCCTCTTCCTCCAACGTTGAAATGGATAGCTCCTCAAGCTGGTCCTCGGGGAGCTCTAGGAGGACATAGAGGAATTTTCAGGGCATCTGTGATGCTGATCGGGAAGACCATGTTAATGTGGATACATCGGGGGAGTGTGTGGATGTGGGTGGTTAATGTGTGGGCTGAAATCTGTTGGACAACCTTTATCATGGGTGGAGGAAGGCAAAGGAGATGAACGTTTCAGAAATGAGTCAGAGAGACTTAAGCTTTCTGGCTAAGGGGAACCTGATCGACTTGAAACTCGGTCTGACAGAGGGAAGCACTAAAAATCACACTAGGCTTCAGTAGTCATGTACTGTTGTGAGACTTGGACCATTAAGAAGGCTGACTGCCAAAGAATTAACGCTTTAGAATAGTGGTGCTGAAGAGACTCTTGTGAGTTCCTTGGACAGCCAGAAGATCAAACCAGTTAATCATAAAGGAAATCAATCATGGATATTCATTGGAAGGACTGATGCTTAAACTTCAATACTTTGTCTGCCTGATGTAAAGATCAGGTTCACTCAAACAGCCCCTTATGCTGGGAAAGACTGAGGGCAGGAGGAAAAGAAGGGGCCACAGAGGATGAGATATCTGGATAGCATTATCGACTCAATGGACATGAATTTGAGCAAACTCCAGAAGATAGTGAAAGATAGGTCAGCCTGGTGTGCTGCTGTCCATGGGCTCACAGACATAAACTAGGGACTGAGCATTGTCATCAAAAATAAATTGTATTTATTCTTCTCATAATTTTTAAGAATTAAAAAGTTCCATCAGTTCAGTTCAGTTGCTCAGTCTTGTCCAACTCTTTTTGACCCCATGAATCGCAGCACACCAGGCCTCCCTCTCCATCACCAAATCCCAGAGTTCACCCAAACCCATGTCCATTGAGTCGGTGTTGCCATCCAACCGTCTCATCTTCTGTCATTCCCATCTCCTCCTGCCCTCAATCTTTCCCAGCATCAGGGTCTTTTCAAATGGCTCAGCTCTTCACATCAGGTGGCCAAAGTATTGGAGTTTCTGCTTCAACATCAGTCCTTCCAATGAACATGCAGGACTGATCTCTTTTAGGTTGGAATGGTTGGATCTCCTTGAAGTCCAAGAGACTGTTCAGAGTCTTCTCCAACACTGCAGTTCAAAAGCATCAATTCTTTGGTGCTCAGCTTTCTTTATAGTCCAACTATCACATCCATACATTAATACTGGAAAAACCATAGCCTTGATTAGATGGACCTTTGTTGACAAAGTAATGTCTCTGCTTTTTAATATGCTGTCTAGGTTGGTCATAACTTTCCTTCCAAGGAGTAAGCATCTTTTAATTTCATGGCTGCAATCACCATCTGCAGTGATTTTGGAGCCCAGAAAAATAAAGTCAGCCACTGTTTCCCCATCTATTTGCCATGAAGTTCTGGGACTGGATGCCATGATCTTAGCTTTCTGAATGTTGAGCCTTAATCCAACTTTTTCACTCTCCTCTTTCACTTTCCTCAAGAGGCTCTTTTGTTCTTCTTCAGTTTCTGCCATAAGAGTGGTCTCATCTGTGTATCTGGGGTTATTTATATTTTTCCCAGCAATCTTGATTTTTCTGTATTCACAATTTAGTGTACCTATCAACACCATCTACATCTTTTCATCAGATCCAATATAACCTCTGTACCCATTAAGTCATAATCCACCTTCTCCGTTGCCTCCTCGCTTTGGTAACTTCTATTTCCAGCTTCCATGAGTTAGCCTAGTCAGTGTACCTTAAACCAGTGGAAGCATACCATATTTGTCTTTCTGTGCCTGCCTTATTTCACTAACTATAATAAATGTTTGTATTAATCGTCCATCCATTTTACAGCATATTTCTATCCTTAATTCATTTTATGGTGGGATAGTATTCCATTCTGAGTACATATCACATTTCATTTATCCATTCATCACATGATGGTCTTTGGGTTGTTTCTAGTATTTAAGTACTAATAATACACTGTGAACATTAGTGTGTAGATTTCTGTATGGTACTATAATTTAAAAGTGCATATTTAAAATATCACTGAATGTAACAATACAAAGTGTGAATGTTAGGTGAACTAACAATGTTAGACTTTGAACTACTAAAAATATATTTTCTCACTAATTATAAAAGATGTAGCACACATATGTTATCTGTGAGTAGAATTTGATAGCTGAAACTGAAGTGATATGTTATTGGAATTTTCTGTATAATCTATACAACTTTTATGTCAATGTAATCCTGCTTTAAATAAAGTCTAGTGATTTAAAGAAATCTTGAAACATGACTTCAGGGGGGAACACATCACACCTAGTGTTAAAAAATTAGCTAATGTCCAAACCATAGCTAGAGACCATCTTCACTTTTAAGCATGAACCAAATGTTGAATTTAAAGTGCATCTTTCCTTTCATAGTTAAAGCAGTACCAACTGATATACTTTCAGTTTGAACACATGAAATAAAAGAACATTGCTTAATATTTCTGTTTTTTTTTTTTTCTTAAATATGAGGCCCTGACCATACTACAATAATCATTCTTGAATGAACTTAATGAGAAAATTTCCACAGTACCTTCAGTTGAGTCAGTTAGAGGGTGCACCCTATTGTGTGGCCAACAACAAACTCTCTTCATCCAACTGGTTCTTGATGTTCTTGACATTTGAGGGGTGTCGCTTCTCGCCTTCTGGATGAGACATCCTGTGAAATGCATTATAATGGTGAGAGCTGTTGACATGTTGCCGGCAGAGGACCACCCAGGAACTAATAATAATTGACCCATAATTCAATCCTCTGGTTCCCTTCCTCACCAGATGCCTTGCAAGGCCTCCTGAATCCAAGGTGGACTTAGGAAGATCTGCAGTTTGATATGCACTGAAAACATCCAACAGACTGGCTGTGTGTGCAAATATCTCTATTTAACTGAGACCTAGAAGCTCAGCAGAGCATGGTGACCATGGCTGATGGACTGGATTCAAATCACATTTAGGAGAAGCAGGTACTTGGGAAAGACATACGGATCCCTCTTTGCTTCAGTTCCCTGTCCTGATTTGGAGAAATGTTAACATGGCCTATTTTTAGTATTATGAGGCCAAGAGTGATTAAATACAGGTAAAATATTAGAAGAATAAAGGAGGGACTTCCCGGGCAGTCCAGTGGATAAGAATCTGCCTCTCAACACAGGGGATGGGGTTTGATTTCTGGTTGGCAAACTCTGGTCCTGTATGCCTCTGAGCAATTAAGCCCACATGTTGCAACTACTGAGGTCAAGCACCACAAGTAGAGAGTCAGTGCCCTGCAACGAAAGAGCTGCACAGTGTGATGAAGATTCCACGTGCCACAACTAAGACCTGATGCAGCCAAATAAATGAATGATAGATAGACAAATAAATAAATAGAAAAGTAAAGGACTGGTGCTTCGTAATTTCTCTGTAAGTGTTCAACCTTGAATGATGGCAAGAATAAGATGGACCTTCAGTAGTGGTTGAAAGCAGAGAGGACATTTTGATGGCTCCAATAAGGGGGGATGGAAGCTTATTCTTCAGCTTTTTCACTGAAACAAGTTTTTATAGCTCATGGAGAGTATCTATTATCACCTCTTTGGACACCCAGCCCTGTTCAAGAGGAAGGGTGGACAAAGTGTGGGCTGTAATCCATATGTTACATTAGATGGTGTTGAAATTGAAAGAGATGAAGTGATTTTCCAATGGTCACGCAATAATAAATAGTGGATCTGGGACAGGATTGTAGATGGTTCCCTGAGGACACAGATGCCTGCACCTCTGAGACCTGTGCTAAAACCCCTTAACCAGGACCTCAACCCTACCTCCAACTCAAATTATCCTGCCCCTAGTTTTCTGTGGATGAGAGCTGATGCCCTGAGAAGGTGCCTCAGCCTTAAAAAGAGCTCCAATCCTCCTCCTACCACTCATCTCTATATTTCAGTTCCTGATCCAAAATACAAGTTTCCTCTGAGAAAAGCCCCTCAGAAAGACCACAGGATTCCAACTCTGTCCATCCTCTAGAGCTTCTTCACACACTCAACCATCTCACGAGCAGCCTTCCCAATGTCCAGTTCACCTTGCTAAGTGACCAGTCATCTGTTTGGCCAACAAGTTGCCTCAGAGCTCAGAACCTTCTAAACCAAAGGGCAAATGATGGCTCTACAAAGAATTAGCTTCGTTTTAACTTGACCAAGTCTGGATGAGCACTTAATGTGAGTTAACTCGGGAGGTGGCCATCTGTGCTGGCCTTTGGTGGCTTAACTAAGTCTGAGATGCTCAAAGTCTCACAGCTGATCTGCACACTTATTTGAGCAGCCTGGACCAAGTGCTAGTTAAGAATGGGCAGGAGTTCAACCTTCCCCCACTAAAATTCTGACTCTATCAACTTCTCATTATGCTCTAGACCCTGTAGTAGGAGACAACAGAGCCCCATATTCTTTTTGAAAATCATCTCCATCCTCACAGCCTGGAGACTGTAACCCTAGATTCTCTTTGAGGATCAACAGACAAGCTCTCCTTCCCTCAGTGACCAAATGTTCATCCTACCAACCCAACAGCACTATGCCATCTCACTAAACTCCTTGGCAACAGCCAAACAATGATCCAGCCCACATCCACCCATGGGAATCCCACCAGTAAATCCCAGTTTCTTTCCTTTTTATCCTGTAAGTGTAAATCCTGTAAGTCTCAGGATTTACACTGCTAGTGTTTGTAGATTTGGGCAGCAGCATTTGAGAACAGTTGAGATGTAATTCCCTTTACTATAATGTCAGATGTTGGGGAGACATCATGGTTCTCCTCTGTTAGTTCTTTCCATCTGTTCTCTGGTAAGAGTGTATACAAAACTGGCATTGGGAAATTGGAAATTTAGGAAGATACTTAAGGCAGCCAGCTGACAGGAAAATCAAAATATAATTTAAGGAATAAAACAAGACTATAAACCACATTTATAACTCTGTAGATAAATTAGAGTGATGGAAAAGAAAAATAATAATAAAAAATGAGGAAAATTCATCAGTAAAAGTTAAACAGCCCATTTGAAGGAACAGCCTTCAGAGGAACAGTGGGAACCTACCTCCCAAACAATTCAGGTTACCCATTTCTCTTTGCCACCATACATGAAGCTCTCAGCTCGCAAACACACTGAATGCAGAATGTGTATCACCACATTACCATGGCAACCACACATCACAGAACCTTCAGAATTAACTGGACTCTGCACAGGATGAGTCCAACTGCCACTGTCCAACTGCTACTGTGATTCTATGCACATGTTTGGCTTTTCAGAGTAAACATTTTATTTCAAAAATTGAATCTCAGACTCACACATTTCTCTCTGATTAGAAAATAATTTGTATGAATGAAAATGTTCTGTCCCCAAGTATAGCTGATAGTGAACATTTCGGGGTGAGGAGGGACAAATCTAACACATTGAGAATAAAAAGAGATTCTATTCTTGATTAGAATATCATCTTGGTACTGATCACAAGTTTGTGCTCCTAACACACAGTGAGGAGAGAAAGCCTTCCTGCAGGGCCACACAGGGAGAAAAGACAGACAAACAAAAAAAGGTGAGCACCCAGAAAAAATGTCAGCAAAGTGCTTTTCTAGGAAAGCTGAGGGAATGGCCTGGTTACTTCTGGGGTCAGAGTCTTTGTTCCTGAGGTCAGGTCATGGTCAGGGCATGATGTTCTTGTGGTGGTGGTGGTGGTTTAGTCACTGAGTCAAGTCTGACTCTTGCGGCCCCATGGACTGTAGCCTGCCGGGCTCCTTTGTCTATGGGATTCTCCAGGTAAGAATACTGGAGTGGCTTGCCATTTCCTTCTCTAGGGGACCTTCCCAACCCAAGAATCAAACCCTGGTCCCCTGCACTGCAGACAGGTTCTTTACTTATGGAGCTATGAGGGAAACCCTAATGTTGCTGTAAACCTCCCCCCAAATCAAATGCTACTCTCAGTTCTGACAAGAAGGCATCAGGTCCCAGGCACCACCCTCTATTTCTGGGGTCCAGGCCCAGGCCAGGAGGAGGGGGTCCTGGGTGGGCAGGGTATCCGGCACCCAGTCGGGGCCCTACGTCCAGTGCCCGGCCCTGGCTGAGGGGGCGGGTCTCAGTGGGCAGCACCTCAGAGCCAAGTCCCAGACCCCATTCAACTTCCATCTCTCTCAGTGCCTGGCGCCCAGGACCCAGCCAGGCCTCAGGCTGTTCATTTAAGCTGCAGAGACACACTTGTAGCAATTTCCAACTGGGTTAATCTTTAGTTCACAACAATTACTCTCTTTGAAAGAAGTCCCAACCGCAGAGGCAAGCCTGAAATGATGTGTAAGATCCTTGCACACCAACCTAACCTCCTGCCACCTCTTGGGGGTGGACAACCGATCAGTGCTGGAACAAGTGTGGAAATGTGAATGGAGAGACAGGAGCTGGGAAACTCTTTCCTTAGTAGCCAGGGTCATATCCTCCAGCTGCCCAGGGCTCTGGAGACCATGCCCAGATCGTTCTCTGCAGCGTATAGGTCATGGAGGCAGGGAATGGGGAGAGGTTCACTGCTTTGTATTGGGAAGACCCCCTGGAGAAGGCAAAGGCTACCCAATCCATCATTCTTGCCTGGAGAATGCCATGGACTGTATAGTCCATGGGGTTGCAAAGAGTCAGACACGACTGAACGACTTTCACTTTCACTTCAGCAGCTTTGTGGCCTGGATCTGGCCTGTGGGCCCCCGTGGCAAGGGCTCTGGGACTCTGTGGGACACAGTCCCCAAACTGTCCTGGGCCTTTATCTCACCCACCTGCCCTGAGGCCTGAGGGCCTGGATAGTGCATGGAGAAGGCCTCTGTCCCAGACTCATCAGACTCTGGCGAGGACTGCTGACAGGTTTCCTGTTGGTGGAGCATGACCTCTAACCCTAGTCTAAGGGTCTCGCTAAAGGTCTTACGATATTGACTGTGCGTCCACCCCACCCCTAGTACAGTCTCCTCCACCCATTTCTACTCTTTCCGAGTCCCCAGACTTCCCTAGAAGAAACAAAGCCTAAGATTTAATCTTATACATCAGTGTCTCTTTTGCTGTCTTTTGGACTCTGTGGGAGAGGGAGAGGGTGGGATGATTTGGGAGAATGGCATTGAAACATGTATAATATCATATATGAAACGAGTCACCAGTCCAGGTTCGATGCACGATACTGGATGCTTGGGGCTGGTGCACAGGGACGACCCAGAGGGATGGTATGGGGAGGGAGGAAGGAGGAGGGTTCAGGATGGGGAACAAATGTATACCTGTGCCGGATTCATTTTGATATATGGCAAAACCAATACAATATTGTAAAGTTAAAAAAAAATAAAATAAAAAGACTTTCCAAAAAAAAAAACCAAAGATTTAATCTTATAAACAAAATTAAGTTTCATACCTAATGTATCCACTTGTACTCTTTATTTGGAGCCCCGTAAATTCTTCTCACAAAAATGAACGTTTTTGTTGTGTGTTGCAAGCGTGTTTTCAATTTATCACTACCTTTAATTTTTTTTAAATTTTTATTTGATTTTGTCTGTGCTAGGTCTTCCTTGTCATGCTTGTCTTCTCTCTAGCTGTCCTGAGTAGGGACTTCTCTCTTGTTGTGGAGCACAGGCTCTAGGTGCACAGGCTTCAGTAGCTGTAACTCGCAGGCTCTAGAGCCCTGGGTCAGTAGCTGTGGTGCACAGGCTAGTTGCTCAGCGGCATGTGGGATCTTCCTAGACCAGGGATCAGATCCATGTCCCCTGCACTGGCAGGAAGATTCTTAACCCCTGGGCCACTAAGGAAGTCCCATCACTGTCTTTTTATTATGGTTACTTTTACTTATATCATGAAGACATTTATTTTCAAAAACGTCAGTAATTTAAATATTTTTGTTATTTTGATTGTTAGAAGGAAAAGGGGAAGGATGTTATGACTAATATTTTTATTAAGGCCCAAATACTCCTTTAAAAATATTTTAATAAATAGGAAAATAACAGCAGATGTTTAAAGACAATTTGTCTATTAAACAATTCTAAATATTTCTAAAGATGTTTGTCAAAATGGACTAATTAATTTTTTAGAGTAATGATAGAAAATTTCCTGATACAGGAAATATACTTATCCTGATACAGTCATAAATGGAACGGAGCATTTTGTAAAGCACATGTGATAATTTATGTCTCAAAAACTTGAAAACATTTTGGAAGTGATAATGATGGTATATCAATGATTAAGTCATTTTAACAAATTTCATTCACAATGTGTCTATTCATCAGATAATGAACTTGCAGTTGTTTTCTGAGACAAGAGGGGCACATTCAATTCATGTTAGTTAAAGAACTTTAAAAGAATTTGTGATTAAATTTGTTATGTCCTATTAATGATTTAAATGGTGGAGAATTCACTAAGTTTTAATACAGCTCCAATTTGCCAAGTTTATTTGTATTTCTTTGACCAAGCAACATATTGGACTTTTTGAAAGTTCTCCTATAGTTGATTTAAGAACTATTTATAAAAGTTGGTGAATATTTATAATAATTAAACAGGATAAATTATGTAAAACAAGGAAATGGGACCAACTTAGAGAATATCACTCTGTAAAGTGCATAGTGCCTCAAACATCCTAACTAAATTCTGCTGACTATAAGTAGTGTGAGCTATTCTTGTTATGGACTAAACCTCTGTGTCCGCACATAAATTTATATGTCGAAACCCTGACCTCCAGTGAGATGGTCCCAGGAGGTGGGGCCTTTGGGAGGTAATTACATCATGAGGGTGGAGTCCCCATGACATTACCATCTTTCTACAAAGAGGAATAGAGCTCATCCTTTCTCTCTTTCTGCCACATGAAGATAAATGAGAAGGTGGCAAAATCTAAGGAAGACACATTCACCAGAACCTGACCTTGCTGAATCCTGACCTTGACTCTCAACCTTTAGACTATGAGAAACAAATAATTATTGTATAAGCACCCTCATCCAAGGTATTCTGTTACTGCACCCCTAACTGACTGAAGCACCTATCATTATGGATTTTGAGAGTAAAAGTTATCTTTAGCTATTTAGTTAATAGAAAGGAGCCACAGATGCTCCCAAAAACATTGCACTGGAAAGAGTTAAATAGGCAAGGAAAACTTTATTCAAGACATTGTGATAAAGGTCAAGACTATTGCAAGGAGAAAGACTGAACTCAAGTCCCCTGAAACAAGTGACTGGGGATAGGGGGATTTGTAAACACTGAGTGAGCTAATGAGAACATAACACAGGCCCTCAGCCTCAAGCTTCCCATCTGTGCTTAGTCATTGGCACTTGTGGAAATGAAGCTTCCGCCTTTCCACACAGACTGGGACAAAGGGACCCATTTTTCAGATGATCACTTTTAGGAAGGCGGGCTCACAGGTTCTCGAGAAAGACATTCCTGGGTTGTAAAATGTTCACAGATCATCATGGTAGAGAAGGAACTCACACACCTTCTAAAGTAGATGGTCAAAGAATAAGGAGATCAAGAAAAAGTGTCTGGAATAAATTGGGAGGTTGGGATTTATATTTACACACTGTTGTATACCAAGTAGACAACTAATAAGGCTCTACTCTACAACACAGGGGACTCTCTTCAATACTCTATGTGCTGTGCTTAGTCAATCAGTCGTGCCCAAATCTTTGTGTCCCCATTGAGTGTAATCCATCAGGCTCCTCTGTCAATACTCTACAATGGATATATATATGTGTATATATATATATATATATATATATATAAAGAGTCTACAATAAGTGTATATATGTAACTGATTCACTGTGGTGTGCAGCAGAGACTAGCATGACATTGTAAAGCAACTGTACTCCAAGATGAATTAGTTTTTAAGTGTCTGAAGTTTATACAAACTGTGGGGACTGTTAAGACCCTTTTTGTAAAGCCCTAGTTCTTGCTTATTAACTCTTGATAGAAAGGCAAAAATAAACAAAAGAAAATCTGTTGATCTGGTAGACATGTACTGCTAATCATTTTACATTGTGGTTTATTCATGAAGAACCTTTGAATAAACGAAACAGTAAAAATAATCCCTCAGCCTTCTTGATAATACCTTCTTATTAATACATACTTTACAATTCTACATTTTAATGAAGGACAAATATGATAATTACAACAAATCAAATCTTTTGGATATTTTGCCCAATGATATTAGAGTATATATTATAATGACTAATCTTGTAATGGTAACAGTGTGAGGGGCTAGAAGTCATGCCAGATTGCTATCAGCTTGGGATCCCTCTGAGACACCCAGACCCCTGAACAAATACAGATATGTGCTTATTCCTATTTGCAAGCGTATTAGCCAGGGTAAAATTGAAGAAAATTTACTAAAATACAGTTTCTTGTTGTTGTTCAGTCACTAAGTCATGTCCAGTTCTTCGCAACCCCATGGACTGCAATATGCCCAACTTCCCTGTCCTTCACTGTTTCTGGACTTTGCTCAAATTCATGTCCATTGAGTCAGTGATGCTAACTAACTACCTCTGACTACCTCATCCTTTGCTGCCCTCTTCTCCTTTTGTCTTCAATCTATACCAGCATCAGGGACTTTTCCAATGAGTCTGATCTTCAAAACAGGTGGGTAAAATATTGGCATTTCAACTTCAGTCATTCCAATGAGTATTTGACATTGATTTCCTTTAAGAGCGACTGGCTTGATCCCCTTGCAGTCAAATGGACTCTCAAGAGTCTTCTCCAACACCACAATTCAAAAGCATCAACTCTTTGGTGCTCAGCCTTCTTTACAGTTGAACTCTCACATCCACACATGACTACTGGAAAACCATAGCCTTCACTATATGGAGCTTGGTTGGTAAAGAGATGTCTCTGCTTTTCAATACACTGTCTAGGTTTTCTTTCAAGGAGCTTGGTTGGTAAAGTGATGTCTCTGCTTTTCAATACACTGTCATAGCTTTTCTTTCAAGGAGCAAGTGTCTTAATTTCATGGCTGCAGTCACTGTCTGCAGTCACTTTGGAGCCCTCCAAACAGCAGAGACAATTATTTGCCAACAAGGGTCCATCTAGTCAAGGCTATGGTTTTTCCAGTGGTCATGTATGGATGTGAGAGTTGGACTGTGAAGGAAGCTGAGTGTCAAAATATTGATACTTTTGAACTGTGGTGTTGGAGAAGATTCTTGAGAGTCCCTTGGACTGCAAGGAGATCCAACCAGTCCATTCTAAAGGACATCAGCCCTGGCTGTTCTTTGGAAGGAATGATGCTAAAGCTGAAACTCCAGTACTTTCGCTACCTCATGCAAAGAGTTGACTCATTGGAAAAGACTCTGATGCTGGGAGGGACTGGAAGCAAGAGGAAAAGGGGACAACAGAGGATGAGATGACTGGATGGCATCACTGACTTGATGGACATGAGTGTGAGTGAACTCTGGGAACTGGTGATGGACAGGGAGGCCTGGCATGCTGCGATTCATGGGGTTGCAAAGAGTCAGACATGAGTGAATGACTGAACTGAACTGAAAATAAAATCTCATTGTTTCCATTGTTTCCCCATCTATTTCTTATGGAGTGGTGGGACCAGATGCCATTCAGTTCAGTTCAGTTTAGTCACTCAGTCGTATCTGACTCTTTGCTATCCCATGGACTGCAGCACACCCGGCCTCCCTGTCCATCACCAACTCCCAGAGTTTACTCAAACTCATGCCCATTGAGTCAGTGATGCCATCCAACCATCTCATCTTCAGTCGACCCCTTCTCCTCTTGCCCTCAGTCTTTCCCAACATCAGGGTCTTTTCAAATGAGTCAGCTCTTCGCATCAAGTGGCCAAAGTACTGGAGATTCAGCTTCAACATCAGTCCTTCCAATGAATATTCAGACTGATTTCTTTTAGATGGACTGGTTGGATCTCCTTGCAGTCCAAGGGACTCTTAAGAGTCTTCTCCAACACCACAGTTCAAAAACATCAATTCTTCAGTGCTCAGCTTTCCTTAGAGTCAAAATCTAATGTCCATACATGACTACTAGAAAAACCATAGCCTTGACTAGACAGACCTTTGTTGGCAAAGTAATGTCTCTGCTTTTTAACATGCTGTCTAGGTTGTTCATTATCTTAATGATAATATCAGATACCATTATCTTAATTTCTTCAATGCTGAGGTTTAAGCTAGCATTTTTTTTTTTTTTACTCTCGTCTTTCACCTTTAGTTCCTTTTTGCTTTCTACCATGACTGGTTTTGCAATAGAAATTACTAGGCAGTCAGTGTAAAACTCTGAAACCTCAGTCTTGTTTTCAGTAAACGTCCTGCTCCCTTGTCCTGAATTCTTGGAATGTGTCTTTAGTCTGATCAATTTTCAGCACTCAGATCCAAAGAAGAGCATCAATTAAATTCTGTTCCATATGCTTGAGGGAGAAACAATGGTGATCATTAATCTTAAGCCCATACCTCTGGCCCATAGTAAAATGGACAGAGGGCATGAAAAAGGGCAGTGACTTAATCCAAGGATCAAAAGAAGTCATAAAGATGATGTTAAGTATCTTGACCGTTTGAAGTGAATGTTTAGAAATAATGTGATTTGCTCCTGCTAAGTCGCTTCAGTCGAGTCCGACTCTGTGTGACCCCATAGACGGCAGCCCACCAGGCTGCCCCGTCCCTGGTATTCTCCAGGCAAGAACACTGGAGTGGGTTGCCATTTCCTTCTCCAATGCATGAAAGTGAAAAGTGAAAGTGAAGTCGCTCAGTTGCGACCCCTTGGACTGCAGCCCACCAGGCTCCTCTGTCCATGGGATTTTCCAGGCAAGAGTACTGGAGTGGGGTGCCATTGCCTTCTCCGAATGTGATTTAAAGGAAGGATATAAAAACCACCTTGGGGATTCTTTACCCCCTCTCTATGCTGAGTGTCTATGCTGAGAGCTTTGCAATTTCCTTCTCTTTAATAAATCTTATTCAGTTACTACCATGAGTGTTTGCATGTTCATGGATTCCATTCTTTGGCTGCGTGGACAACAACTCGGAATCCTGTCTCATCTTTTGGGGGCTTGTCTGGAAATCCTGAATGCCTACTCAAGGTAAGCACAGACACTCACTCTCAAATCTGTCATTCACTTCTCATTACCTAATCCAGCTGCATGATCTCTTGAGCCACTCTATTTCACAAGCCTGCCTGAGTTCCAAAGGCAGACAGCATTAGTATACAGTGGCCTTGGGTCTCGGTATTAGCCAGCAGATTGACCTGGGGTGCTGAGCAAAATCTCTGCTAGGCTGCTGCCTTAGTGAGAACTGCAGGACATCTACCATTTCTCTTTCCTAACATTTAGAGGTTATGAGAGTTTTCATTTAAGGTAGGATCATTTCGGAGTGTGTGTAAATACTACTAACCTTGTTCACTACATAGCTTGCTTTAGGGGAACTCCAGTTCAGGTACACCCAATGTTCAAGAGCACAGCAAGTCCACCAACTTAGGCTCTCACTCTATATCTCTAGGTGGAAAGGAAGATAGAGACAGGAAGAGGACAACAGTCCAGGGTAATCGGATAATGATGCTCAAGACCAGGTGCACTCCAGAGTTGAGGGAAGCATACTTTATTGGTGTTTCTTTTCTCCCACTGTGCAAGGTGGGGACACCCTCTATCAGAAGAACCAGAGAAAAGACGAAGAGCACTGGACGCTGGTCTTTTGTCTTTCAGATGGGAGCCACCTCTTCAAGACCTACACCCAGGTCAAAGCGGATGCCTTTGAAAAGTATACTGAAGAACTAGAAGAAGTTTGACCCTTAGACTTTGTTAAAGAAGTGTATGATCTTTTTCTGCACTAAGGCATAGCCTCAATAGGATCTATCTGATGGTGAAAAATGGCCCCCTGAGGGCTCATTTGATTATAATACCATCCTCCAACTAGACCTCTTTTGTTGACCAGAAGGAAAATGGTCAGCAGTGCCATGTATACAGGCTTTGTCTTGAGAGCAAACCCTCTTATCCAGGAGTTGTGGGCTTGCTACTTCCATGCTGCCTATAACTTCCTCCACGTCCTCAGGTCCAAACTGTCGCCCTTAACCAGAGCTGCCAAAACCTAGCCTGCAGGAGCCTCCACAATCTCTGGTAATGCCTTGGGCACCAGCAGCAGCTCCTACCCCAGTGGCTCCTAACCCAACACTGGTGATCTCTAGGCTATATCCTCCCCTCCTTCCATTACAAGAAGCTCCTAATGGGGACTTGGGAGCCACAGGAGTCCATGTTCCTTCCCCCCTCCGAGATTTAAGGCAAAGTAAATTAGACCTAGGAAGCTTTACTGAAGATCCTGACAATTATATAAGTGTTTTCCAGGGTCTAAACCAATCTTTGAAATGGCACGGAAAGATATTATGCTAATCCTGACTAGCACCCTTACTGACAATGAAAGAAATAGTAGTTAAAAATGCCCAGGGATGGGGAGATGAATAGTAAGCTATTGGCATGCAGTGGAGACCCGACAGTGAATCAGCCTGGTTACCTACTGTGCTCCAGACAGTGCCCATAGCCGATCCTAATTGGGCACATGACAAAGACAGTGATGACTGGAAGAGAGTTCACTTTATCACTAGCATTAGGGAAGACTTAAAAAAATCACGAGCTAAGCCCTTAGACTACTCCAAAGTATCTGGAGTGACTCAGGAAAAGGAGGAAATTCACACAGCTTTTCTGGAAAGGCTCAGGGAGGCACTGAAAAAGCACACTAATTTGGACCCAGATGCCCCAAACTTATTCTTAAAGACAAATTTATTACTCAGTCGACTCCAGATATTCAGAGGAAACTCTAAAAACTGGCCTTTGGCCCCCATATAGATTTAGAGGGCCTCGTTTAAGGAAAATAGTCTGGAGTTAAAACTCACCTCCAGGTCCTCCTCACCATTCTATGCAAAACAAAGAACTCTGACCTGAAGAAAAAAAATGGACAATAAGGTTGATCATGCCCAGCTCCTAGCTGGTCCCAGCTGGTCTCCAGAATTCCTTGCCCCAGCCGTTTATGAAATAACTACTCTGAACACTTCCCTGGCTTCCCTGTGGCTCAGATGGTAAAGCGTCTGCCTACAATGCAGGAGACCTGGGTTCAATCCCTGGGTTGGGAAGATCTCCTGGAGAAGGAAATGGCAACCCATTCCAGTATTCTTGCCTGGAAAATCCCATGGACAGAGGAGCCTGATAGGGCTACAGTCCATGGGGTGCAAGAGTTGAACACGACTGAGCGACCTCACTCACTCCAAATAATCTTGGAGAAGAACAGGCCCCCTTAACAGTAAATGCCCACATATATGCCCATATATACTTACTCTTTTCTTGGGGTAGTGCAGCAGCTCACAATCTGACTGCTGCTCCTTCTTGCCTCATTAAAGGTGAATGTTCCCTAAAGTGCCGGTCTCCTTCTTTTTCTGAACCTTGCCTCTTCCAACTCCCTTACCCTACACTGTTAAGAGCTGCCACATCAGTACTCCTAAACAGAAATCAGGAAGAACTTAAAGAAAAAGAGAATAGAGATAAGAGAAAGGCCAAAGCTCTCATTATGGCCCTACAGGGAGTTAACTTTAGGGCTACAAATGTGGGAGGACAAAAGCAAAAACCTGGCGTCTGTTTTTGTTGTGGCAAGAATGGACACTTTAAGGGACAATGCCCCCAAGGCAAGCAGAGGCCACCACCAAGGCCTTGCCCCACTTGCAAGGGAGATCACTGGGAGAGTAATATCCCCAGGGACGTAGGTTTCAGGGGTCAGAAACTCAGACACAAGATCAAGATTCACGGGGCCCAGGGCTTCCCACTTTGGCTTCTGTCCTCATTACCACACAGGAGCCTCAGGTGACTCTAACTAGAAGAGGCCATCCTGTTAAAATTCCTACTGGATACAGGAGCCACTTTCTCAACCCTCCTGTGTAATCCGGGTCCTCCTTCTACTAAGTCAGCTACTAAAGGTGGCATTTCTGGAAAGCCAATTACAAAATTCTTTACACAACAGTTGAGTTGTAACTGGGATTCTCTTCCTTTTTCTCATGTGTATATGTGCATGTGCTCAGTAGTGTCTGCAGCTCTGACTTTATGACCCCAGGGACTGCAGCCCGCCAGACTCCTCTGTCCAACGGATTTTTCAGGCAAGAATACAGGAGGAGGTTGCCGTTTCCTCCTCCAGGGGATCTCCCCCACTCAGGGATCGAATTTGCATCTTTTGCAACTGCCTGCATTAGCAGGCTGATTTTTTTCTACTGCGCCACCTGGGAATCCCAAGTGAGCACAGGGCGCCTGGCGTGCTGGGCGTGGGGTGAAGGGCAGTGGCACCGAAACTCCACGAGGTGAGGAAGGCGGAGGGCGATCACCCCAGGCCGGCCGACTGTCTCCTCCCACGGCGAGGCCAAAGAATCCCCCACGCTCCATCCAGGAGGGATGTGGCGTGCTGCCCCAAAGCTCTGTTGGGGAGACTGTCCTCGAGGGCCCGGTGGGCTGGAAGTGGGGCTAAGGACACCAGCCGGGCACATGGGAGACGGCCGTGGCACCCTCACTTTCACCCCCCTGGGGGTGGCGGTATAGGCACCGTAGCCAGCCCGTGACCCGCGCACACTGGGACAAGCGCACCGCAGGGGGCACAGGCGCTCCTCCTGGTCCAGCACGCAACAACGTCGGCGGACAGAAGGCGGCAAAGGGCAATGGAGCGGGTGCAAGGCAGGCCGGGAAAGTGAGATGCACCAAGGCGCAGCCGCAGGGATCAGAGGACAGGACGGACGAGGCACCAACGGAGTGCGGCCACACGTAGGCCCGCGTGGCAAAGACGCGGCAGAGGTACAGACCCGACGGTGGAGGTGGGGTGGCCGCGAGCGACAGTGAGGGGCCCGGAAGCCATTCAAAACGACCCGGAAGCAAAGCAGCTACCGCGTCACGCCACGGAATCTCACCGCCAGAAGCCTCCAGCACAGGAGCGGTCCCTGGCACCCAGGACGTCTACTGCCCTTCCTGGTCCCCATGGGGCCCCACTCTCCAGGCTTGCGCCCATCACCGCCAACACCCAGAGCCACAACTGGTCCTGGAGAACACTCTCCGGCTTCCCGCTGTGTACCAGCGCCTCCACAGCCCTCACGTGCAACTTGCTCTGCCCAGCCCTCACGTGCAACTTGCTCTGCCCAGCCCTCACGTGCAACTTGCTCTGCCCATCTTCCCCCCTTGGGGACCGAGAGCACTTCTCTGCCCAGAGATGCCACCAGCCATGGAGACCAGGGAAGGACACCACATGAGGTGAGACCGGATAGGACCTAAACCGGGTAAGGGGGTGCTGAGCGGTCACCTCTGTGGGGTGGGCCGGGAGCTGGGGAAAGCCGGAAGTGACAGGGAAGGGCAACAAACACGCACAGGGAGGGCCGGCGGAGAGGGGCACCAACGCTGTCTGGTGATCAGAAAAACGGAGTCACGGCCGGCCACCCAGTTTTCAAGTAGGAATATGGCTATTTTTAAACAAAATGCGTCCACACCTGTTAAAGGATTTTGAGAGGCAGATTGGAACCGCTCACCCTTATATATACTATCAGCTGAATGAGTAGAATGATTTGAATTTGTTTCATGAATATAAAGATATTTTGCTGCTTTGTTTTCCAAAGGTATACTACAGATTTACACTCCAAATAGTAACAGAGATGAATTTCAGGTGTTTAATGCATTCATCACCTTTTGGTAATTTTTTTTTCTTTTTTGTTTTATTCAACCTGTTGAGTATGTAATGGATCCTAGTTTTCTTGAATACATATTTTTTCCTGATGACTAATGATATTATGCAAGTAAGTTTTGTGGTCATCCCTTTATTTTTGCCAACTTTTGTTGTGTTATTTGCCTTCAGATCAGATCCGATCAGTCGCTCAGTCGTGTCCGACTCTTTGCCACCCCATGAATCGCAGCACGCCAGGTCTCCCTGTCCATCACCAACTCCTGGAGTTCACTCAGACTCACGTCCATCGAGTCAGTGATGCCATCCAGCCATCTCATCCTCTGTCGTCCCCTTCTCCTCTTGCCCCCAATCCCTCCCAGCATCAGAGACTTTTCCAATGAGTCGACTCTTCGCATGAGGTGGCCAAAGTACTGGAGTTTCAGCTTTAGCATCATTCCTTCCAAAGAAATCCCAGGACTAATCTCCTTCAGAATGGACTGGTTGGATGTCCTTGCAGTCCAAGGGACTGTCAAGAGTCTTCTCCAACACCACAGTTCAAAAGCATCAATTCTTTAGCGCTGAGGCTTCTTCACAGTCCAACTCTCACATCCATACATGACCACAGGAAAAACCATAGCCTTGACTAGATGAACCTTTGTTGGCAAAGTAATATCTCTACTTTTGAATATGCTCTCTAGGTTGGTCATAACTTTCCTTCCAAGGAGTAAGCGTCTTTTAGTTTCATGGCTGCAGTCACCATCTGTAGTGATTTTGGAGCCCAGAAAAATAAAGTCTGACACTGTTTGCACTGTTTCCCCATGTATTTCCCATGAAGTGATGGGACCGGATGCCATAATCTTCGTTTTCTGAATATTGAGCTTTAAGCCAACATTTTCACTCTCCAATTTAACTTTCATCAAGAGGCTTTTGAGTTCCTCTTCACTTTCTGCCATAAGGGTGGTGTCATCTGCATATCTGAGGTTATTCATATTTCTCCCGGCAATCTTGATTCCAGCTTGTGTTTCTTCCAGTCCAGCGTTTCTGATGATGTACTCTGCATATAAGTTAAATAAACAGGGTGGCAATATACAGCCTTGATGTAATCCTTTTCCTATTTGGAACCAGTCTGTTGTTCCATGTCCAGTTCTAACTGTTGCTTCCTGACCTGCATACAAATTTATCAAGAGGCAGGTCAGGTGGTCTGGTATTCCCATCTCTTTCAGAATTTTTCCACAGTTTATTGTGATCCACACAGCCAAAGGCTTTGGCATAGTCAATAATGCAGAAATAGATGTTTCTCTGGAACTCTCTTGCTTTTTCCATGATCCAGCAGATGTTGGCAATTTGATCTCTGGTTCCTCTGCCTTTTCTAAAACCAGCTTGAATATCAGGAAGTTCATGGTTCACATATTGCTGAAGCCTGGCTTGGAGAATTTTGAGCATTACTTTACTACCGTGTGAGATGAGTGCAATTGTGCGGTAGTTTGAGCATTCTTTGGCATTGCCTTTCTTTGGGATTGGAATGAAAACTGACCTTTTCCAGTCCTGTGGCCACTGCTGAATTTTCCAAAATTGCTGGCACATTGAGTGCAGCACTTTCACAGCATCATCTTTCAGGATTTGAAATAGCTCAACTGGAATCCTGTCACCTCCACTAGCTTTGTTCGTAGTGATGCTTCCTAAGGCCCACTTGACTTCACATTCCAGGATGTCTGGCTCTAGGTGAGTGATCACACCATCGTGATTATCTGGGTCGTGAACATCTTTTTTGTACAGTTCTTCTGTGTATTCTTGCCATCTCTTCTTATTATCTTCTGCTTCTGTTAGGTCCATACCATTTCTATCCTTTATTGAGCCCATCTTTGCATGAAATGTTCCTTTGGTATCTCTGATTTTCTTGAAGAGATCTCTAGTCTTTCCCATTCTGTTGTTTCCTCTATTTCTTTGCATTGATCGCTGAAGAAAGCTTTCTTATCTCTTCTTGCTCTTCTTTGGAACTCTGCATTCAGATGTTTATATCTCTCCTTTGCTCCTTTGCTTTTCGCTTCTCTTCTTTTCACAGCTCTTTGTAAGGCCTCCCTAGACAGCCATTTTGCTTTTTTGCATTTCTTTCCATGAGGATGGTCTTGATCCCTGTCTCCTGTACAATGTCATGAACCTCATTCCATAGTTCATCAGGCACTCTATCTATCAGATCTAGGCCCTTAAATCTATTTCTCACTTCCACTGTATAATCATAAGGGATTTGATTTAGGTTATTTCCCTTATTAGTACACTAAACTTCTTTATAATTGGGACTATGAGTCTTTTCTTAGAATAATATATATTTCAGATAACCTTCTTCATACTTTGGCCTGTGTATTTACTCACAAAATGCATTTGGTAAGCAGAAGTTCTTATTCATAATACATTTCAGTTCCTTGTATTTTCCTGTGTAATTATTACTTTTCAAATCCTGGTTAAGAAATAATTCCTACTCCAAGATTTTGAAAATGTTTCCTTATGCTTTATCTTCTAAGAGACAATTCTATTTTTATTTGCACTTATATCTATAATCTATCTAGAATATATTTATGTGTTTAGTGTGAGGTTGCTGTTGTTGTTTAGTCACTAAATCCAACTCTTTGTGACCCCATGGACTATAGCCCTCCAACCTCCTCTGTCCATGTAATTTTCCAGGCAAGAATACTGGAATGGGTTGCCATTTCCTCCTCCAAGGGATCTTCCCAACCCAGAAATAGAACCTGTGTCCCCTGTCTCCTGCTTGGCAGGTGGATCATTACCACTGAGCCACCTGGGAAGCCCTTAGTATGAGGTAGGTGGTTACATTATTATTATTTTTTCTGTCTACTTATTTAAACAAACTCACTCAATTTCCTAAAAATAGTACAATTTCCTCTCACTTCACTGCAGTGGAATATTTCTTACACATAACATAACTTTGTAAAGTATTAATATACGTTTGTCTGGCTTCTGTTTTATTCTGTTTTACTGGCCTTTTTGTTTCTTCCTATTTTTACACTAATGCTTCACAATCTTATTTACCAATGGTTTATAAGAGCCTTGATATCTGGCGGTTAATGATGATAATACCAGCAATTGAGATACAAAATGGTTTTGCTTTATAGAATCTTTTCTTATGTTATTAAGTGGAAGAATTACTTGAGTATTAGTTAGTGTTAATTGCTCAGTCTTGTCTGACTTTTCAACCCCATGAGTTGTAGTTCACCAGGCTCCTCTGTCCATGGGGTTCTCCAGGTGAAAATACTGGAGTGAGTAGACTTTCCTTTCTCCAGAAGATCTTCCTTACCCAGGGTCTCTTACATTGCAAGCAGATTCTTTACTGTCTCAGCTGCCAGGGATTTATCTTCTTGCTAACATTTTGCCATTAAATAGCAGCTGTCTATCTCACTAGTAAGCTTTTTGCTATAAAGTTAATTTTACCTTCACTGATTGTTTCCAAATTTGATACTGTTAGGTAGAAAGTTAGGCATAGGCAATGAGGGGTGGCCTAGCTAAAAAAGATTCAAGCTGATCTCTATAAAGCCCACCCCAGACAAGCTCCAGTGTGGCCCAGGAGTGCTCACATATATGCTACAAAGTAACCACAGAGACTGCTCCAACTCTATGTATATGCCCTTGAAACGCAAAGGATACAAAGAAACCACAGGACTTCTTCAACTCCTAGACACTTGCCCTTGATGCACAGTTGTGTCCTCAAGTGGCCTTAGGCAGATGGGAGCCTATTAAATGTTCATAAATATTCTATACATACATGCATTTGAATAAAACATACTGAATTATGGAAAGATATGAGCAATACTGTATGCTGTTATGCAACTTGCAACTGTCAATCAAAACTGCCAGTCTATGTCCACCTAAATGAATATGCAAAAGCCCTTTCTTGAAAACCCTTCTTACCTCATCATTCCAGCAGCAGTGCCTCTCTTGCACCAGCCCATCTCTCCCTTGAGGTGTTCTTTCTGTTCTTTCTTTAATACACTTGTTTTTGCCACAAGTAAGACCTCAGATTCTTCTTTGTTTCCTTATCAAGAACCGAGGCCCACAAAGGAGGATGCTCTTCGACCCTTCCCAAATCTGGTAACGATACCAATAAGTGACAGACCTCAACTTGAGGGTGAGAGAGTCATTTGCAAAAATTTTATTGAAAGTAGGGTGGCCATGAGTAAGAATATGAAACCAGGTCATTTTCAGGAGGGGTGACGGATTATTCCAGATCTGTCTGCTTACATCTGACATATTATGTTGCTATCTTCAGAACATTTCGTATGGGATTTTTGCAATAGCTGGTATCTGTAAAAGAAGAACTTGCTACTGTTGTATTGCTTGGTAAGAAAATGCATTATCTCTTTTGAGTCCCATCTTTGAGAAATCATTTCTATTCTTGGGGAGAAAGGTAAAAGAAGGCTCTGAGTTGTTTTTTTCTTATAAGCTGTCAAGTATATTGGATGTCTGGGTTTCTATCAGGAACTCTTTAAATATATGCTGAAAACCTGCCCAACGTGTCATTATTAGTAATATAAATACTATATTGGATTTAAAAATATCAGCATTACTATAAGTCAAGGAGAAATCATGTTAAGGTTAAATGGGAGAATGTTTCTATATCACTTTTATAGGTAGATAAATTGACAATAAAAATATATGACAATAATTCTAAGAGTCTCATCTTTCTCATATTAGTCACAAAGTTCTGTGAATTTTGCCTATAAATACACACCTTCCATTCATATAACTTAACTCCCTCTAACTTTTCATCCTCACTTTCACCATATTTTGTACGTATTGTGAACAGAAGTCACTTGTACCACATAGCAAACAAGTACATTTCAAACACATCATTTTTATCTAAGACCTGCATATGATTTGCTTTTTGGTTTGCAATGTCTTTCTCACATTTTCACATGGAATTCTTGGTGACACTTCAAGAATCGGCTTGTGCTTCACTCTTCTTATTCTCACATGTACCCTCCACCTTGTCCTCCATGGCACAAAAATAATTTCAACATAAACCGAGTGTCCCTTTCCATTGAATTCTGGATTCTGTTGTCAGATTGTGGAGTTTTGCTTAGTCCTTATGTTCTATTATTACTAATGGGGATGATAAATGTATCATGATGATTACATTACCTATTATGAGTATAATAGGCTTAGGAACAGAACAAGGTCCTATGTCTATTATATGTCTATTTATTTTATTGTAATATGATTGTTGATTTTTCTCATCTTGCATTTCTGAGAGATTATGAGCTCACTAAGCAAGACTCTGACTTTTACATAACTTGTTATTGACATATCAGTTTTCATGTACTCTAAATTTAAGGCCATGCCTAGAGCTAAAATTGCATTTGCTGCTGCTGCTGCTAAGTCACTTCAGTTGTGTCCAACTCTGTGTGACCCCATAGATGGCCTCCTACCAGGCTCCTCTGTCCCTGGGATTCTCCAGGCAAGAACAATGGAGTGGGTTGCCATTTCCTTCTCCAATACATGAAAGTGAAAAATGAAAGTGAAGTCACTCAGTCGTGTCTGACTCTTAGCGACCTCATGGACTGCAGCCTACCAGGCTCCTCCATCCATGGGATTTTCCAGGCAAGAGTCCTGGCATGGGGTGCCATTGCTTTCTCCGAAAATTGTGTTTACTAATCTTTATAATAAAGAAACTACTTAATCAGATGGTTGTATTGATGTCATGGTGTATGTTAATATTTTTGCAAAATACATTATTCTCTGAAAATGTATGTATGTATATACACTCTTGAGAGTCCCTTGAACTCTCAAGGAGATCTTGAGAGCTCAAGGAGATCCAACCAGTCCATCCTAAAGGAAATCAGTCCTGAATATTCTTTGGAAGGTCTGATTCTGAGGCTGAAGCTCTAATACCTTGGCCACCTGATGCAAAGCACTGACTAATTGGAAAAGGCCCTGATATTGGGAAGGACTGAAGGCAGGAGGAGAAGGGGACAACAGAGGATGAGATGGTAGGATGGCATCACTGACTCGATGGACATGAGTTTGAGCAAGCTCCAGGAGTTGGTGATGGACAGGGAAGCCTGATGTGGTGCACTCCATGGGATTGCAAGGAGTTAGACATGCCAAAACAACTGAACTGAACTGATAGATCAGTTCAGTACATCAGGCCTGCAGCATGCTAGGCCTCCCTGTCCATCACCAACTGCCAGAGTTTACCCAAACTCATGTCCATTACACAGGCCTCTAGGGCTTCCCAGGTGGTTCAGTGGTAAAGAATCAGCCTGCCAAGGAGGCTGACCTGCTTCAGTCCCTGGGTTGGGAAGATCCCTGGAGAAGGAAATGGCAACCCTCCCCAGTCGTCTTGCCTGGAAATCCAATGGGCAGAGAAACCTAGGGGGCTATAGTCCATGGGATCACCAATGAGTTGGACATGACTTAGTGACAAAACAAGGAGTGGAAGGGTCCTCTAATCTCCCCAAAGGAGGGAGAAGGGGTGGAAGAGAGATGGGAGGTAAGAAGGTTGACAGGAGTCTATCAAAGTTACAACTCATTCTCAGGGCCTTCTTTCCCAATCCAATCTAGAAATTTCAAGTCAAAGAACATTTGAAATTACATTATAATATGGCTACTCTTATGATTAAATTGGAGAACTTAAATTCAGATAGATATGTTTTCTGCATTTCCAAGAAATTAGAGGCTCTGAGCGTGCCCACAGAAGAGGTTCTTTGGCCCAAAACTTGTAGCATGATTCCAGAAGAGTACAGAGGATAAGTTTTGTGGTTGTTGCTGTTATTTGCCACTGAATTACATTGACTTCCACTCTCCCAGTGCTGTGAAGAATAAACCATTGCCATCCTCTAACCTAACCAAATTAGACAACCTGTTCCAGATTCCAGCTTTAAGGATCTCTTTCCTGGAATCACTTCTGTAGCATATGGTTTCTATTTTGTCTCATTTTATCCTTGATTAACTTTCCAAGAAAACAAATTACTATATACTTGGTCATATTAATTCTCATATAACTTAACATCCATGTAGTTGTGTAATTTTTCTTGTCATTACTCCTTCAAATATAAATGTAAATATTTATGGGGTAACTCTTCTGAAGAGGAAAGTGTATGAGAAACATATATATATATATATATATATATACACACACACACACACACAGATGTGTAAAGTGAAAGAAAGAAAGTGAAGTCACTCAGTTGTGTCTGACTCTTTGCGAAGCTATGGACTGTAGCCTACCAGGTTCCACCGTCCATGGGATTTTCCAGGCAAGAATACTGGAGTGGGTTGCCATTTCCTTCTCCAGGAGATCTTCCTGACCCAGGCATTGAACCCAGGTCTACCACATGCGGGCAGAAGCTTTATCGTCTAAGCCACCAGGGATAGACAGATGTGTATATATATTTATATATTCACACACACAAATATATGAATTATCCCCTCATATTTGAAGGTGATCTAGTTGATAAAATTTTGATCCTAGCATTCTTTTTTTGTGATTTTTTTTAAAAAGTTAAGTTTTATTGGAATGTGGTTGCTTTTCTTTTTTTTAAATATAAATTTATTTATTTTAATTGGAGGTTAATTACTTTACAATATTGTATTGGTTTTGCCATACATCAACATGAATCCGCCACAGGTATACACGTGGTTGCTTTTCAATGCTGTGTTAGTTTCTAATGTATAGCAACATGAATCAGCATACTTATACATACATCCCCTCCCTATTGTATTTCCTTGTTATTCAGCTCACCACAGAGTATTAAGTAGAGTTCCCTGTGCTGTACATAACATTCTCACTACTGATGTTTTTAAAATACATAAAATATTGCATTATATTACTACTGAGCAGTCTGATGCCTAGCCCAATCCTTGTCAGAGTCTCAGATGCAGTCCTTGGGAATATCAGCCTGTTGTGTAAATTTGTGGGTGGGGAAACAGTTGCAGGCAAGACCCTAACTTGTACATATCTTTTCTAGTTTATGTACAAATGAGTGCCCAATTTAAAAGACAACTACATGATGTCATGAAACTGATAAAGATCATTTTTAATTACTTCCATGTCCAGCTTCCCCAAAGGGCAATTCCATTGATGGGACTGGAGAGATACTGAAATCATGGTGACTTAGAAGGAAAGGAAGAAGAAGGTTGAATGTCCACAGATGTGTGATTAGTTTAAGCCAATATTCATCTTGTCTGATAATGACCTGTGAACACATGCTTAGGTGTCAAATATTGTGAAAGAAAAAGAAGATCATAATTATCCTGGGGAACCAGAGAGAAATAAGAGATCAATGGAAGCATTCCACACTGTTCTATTTAATGCATATTCAGTATTCACTGCAACACTGATGCATATTTTCCCGACCTAAGACGTTCTTTTGTGAACATTTTTCTACTTAAGCCTTTACATAAGAGCAATTCTAGGGTATATACCTGGAAGTGGAGTTTTGGGATCATGTACAAGGGCATCTTAAACTTTCTCAGATATTAGCCAAATGTAATCTAAAGTACTGTAAAATATTTCTATTTATATGCCAGCAGTGTGTTAGAGTTTCCTTTACATTTTTATAAAAGAATAATATTTTAGACTATTTTAAATCAATATTTAATAGGTGTATAGTAGTATCATTGTCGTCGTTGTTCAGTCGCTCAGTTGTGTCTGACTTTTTGCAACCCCATGGACTGCAGCACGCCAGGCTTCCCTGTCCTTCACCATCTCCCGTAGCTTACTAAAGCTCATGTCCATTGAGTTGATGATACCATCCAACCATCTTGTCCTCTGTCGTCCCCTTCTCTTCCTGCTTTCAATCTTTCCCAGCATCAGGGTCTTTTCTAAGGAGTCAGGTCTTCACATCATGTGACCAAAGTATTGGAGCTTCAGCTTCAGCATCGGTCCCTCCAATGAATATTCAGGACTGATTTCCTTTAGGATTGACTAACTTGATATTTTTGAAGTCTCCAATGCCACAGTTCAAAAACATCAATTCTTCAGCACTCAGCCTTAAAAATTAGTATTTTAGACTATTTTAAATCCATATTATAGGTGGACAAGGGTATCATATAATCTCTAAATTTGAATATTCCCGATCATCAATGTGATTGATTATTCTTTTGTTTTCTGACTATTTTGATTATTCTTCTGCAGATTACCTGCCAATCCAAATTGTTCATCAATTATGCTCTTGGTCTATTCCCTTTTTGTGTGTGCACATTCAATGTGTATCTTTGAGACTAACATTGGTGATTTAGTTACATTGCATATTTGTCATAGTATTTAAGGTCAATTTTTAAAAAATAAATTTTTTTCTTCTGTGTGTGTGTTTAGTCACTCAGTCGTGTCTGACTCTTTGTGACTGCATGGACTGTAGCCTGCTGGGGTCTTCTGTCTATGGGGATTCTCCAGGCAAAAATACTGGAGTGGGTTGCCATGCCGTGCTCCAGGGGATCTTCCCAAACTAGGGATTGAACCCTGGTCTCCTGCACTGCAGACAGATTCTTTACCATCTGAGCCACCAGGGAAGCCAGTGTTATTTTATATTTTAAATGTATAGTAGGTGGATTCCCCTTTTGTACATCTCTTTTTTTGATTGGAATTATGTTTATTTTGGAGATTATTTAGGAAAAATAATTTATATCAGTGATATTGTTACTGTACCATTTATCACATTTATTTTTGCATGAGCACATTTTTGTTTTAAACTTCAGTGTTACTTCTGAGCATTTTAAAAGTGGTATCTTAATATTTTATGTGTTATATTCTTATGATTTTTCATTTTCTGATCACTTTTTTCGAGTTTTTAAATTCAGAATTTATAGAGAACTAACTTGGCATGTTTATTTAATTAATTTATTTAATAAATCTTTTTATTCCTTAACACAATCTATCTATCTATCTATCTATCTATGTATAACCTTTTGGCCATACCAAGTGGCATGTGGGATTTTAGTTACCCAACAAGAGATCGAACCTGTGCCGCTTCAGTGGAAGCTGAGAGACCTAACCACTGGATCTCCAGGGAAATCCCTAACACCTGGCATGTTTTTAGTTTGCTTGTTTATTTAATTAATTTATTTTTTAATGAAGGATATTTGCTTTACAGAAATTGCTGGTTTCTGCCAAACATCACCATGAATCAGCCATAGGTATACATATGTCTTTGCCCTCTTGAAACTCCCTCCCATCTCCCTCCCTAAACCACCCCTCTAGGTTGATACAGAGCCCCTTTTTGAGTTCCCTGAGCCATCCAGCAAATTCCCATTGGCTATGTATTTTACACATGGTAATGTAAGTTACCATGTTACTCTCTCAATACATCCCAGCCTCTCCCTCCTCCCTTCTCCCCATGTCCATAAGTCTGTTCTCTATGTCTGTGTCTCCATTGCTGCCCTGAAGATAATTTCATCAGTACCATCTTTCTAGATTCCATATATATGTGTTCAGTTCAGTTCAGTTCAGTTGCTCAGTCGTGTCCGACTCTTTGCGACCCCATAAATTGCAGCACGCCAGGCCTCCCTGTCCATCACCAACTCCCGGAGTTCACTCAGACTCACGTCCATTGAGTTGGTGATGCCATCCAGCCGTCTCATCCTCTGTTGTCCCCTTCTCCTCCTGCCCCCAATCCCTCCCAGCATCAGACTCTTTTCCAATGAGTCAACTCTTCCCATGAGGTGGCCAAAGTACTGGAGTTTCAGCTTTAGCATCATTCCTTCTAAAGAAATCCCAGGACTGATCTCCTTTAGAATGGACTGGTTGGATCTCCTTGCAGTCCAAGGGACTGTCAAGAGTTTTCTCCAACACCACAGTTCAAAAGCATCAATTCTTGGGTGCTCAGCTTTCTTCACAGTCCAACTCTCACATCCATCCATGAGCACTGGAAAAACCATAGCCTTGACTAGACGGACCTTTGTTGGCAAAGTAATGTCTCTGCTTTTGAATATGCTATCTAGGTTGGTCATAACTTTCCTTCCAAGGAGTAAGCGTTTTTTAATTTCATGGCTGCAATCACCATCTGCAGTGATTTTGGAGCCCCCCAAAATAAAGTCTGACACTGTTTCCACATCTATTTCCCATGAAGTGATGGGACCAGATGCCATGATCTTCGTTTTCTGAATGTTGAGCTTTAAGCCAACTTTTTCACTCTCCTCTTTCACTTTCATCAAGAGGCTTTTTAATTCCTCTTCACTTTCTGCCATAAGGGTGGTGTCATCTGCATATCTGAGGTTATTGATATTTCTCCCAGCAATCTTGATTCCAGCTTGTGCTTCTTCCAGCCCAGCATTTCTCATGATGTACTCTACGTATAAGTTAAATAAGCAGGGTGACAATATACAGCCTTGATGTACTCCTTTTTTTGTTTGGAACCACTCTGTTGTTCCATGTCCAGTTCTAACTGTGGCTTTCTGACCTGCATATAGGTTTCTCGAGGCAGGTCAGGTGGTCTGGTATTCCCATCTCTTTCAGAATTTTCCACAGTTTATTGTGATCCACATAGTGTTAGGATACCATATTTATCTTTCTCTTCTGACTTGCTTCACTCTGTAACAGGCTCTAGGTTTATTCACCTCATTAGAAGGGACTGAAGTGTTCATTTTATGATGGAATAATATGTACCACAGCTTCTTTATCTATTCATCTGTCGATAGACATCTAGATTGTGTCCATGTTCTAGCTGTTGTAAATCGTACTGTAATGAACAGTGGGGTACATGTGTTTTTTTCAATTTCTCTAACCTGGCATATTTTTAATAAGCTTTATTTGTGGTAAATAATAAGTATAAAATAAAACTTATTCAGAGTTTCTTTTTACAATATTTTTTAACTGTGATGCAATATATATATTTGTGTGTGTGTATATATATATATATATATATATAAGCATAGTTAGAAAATGAACATTTACCAGTAATTTCAAGAACTACAAAAGTATTATTAGTATTGAATCTAGATGTCTGATTTAGTGTAGTTTAATTTCACTCTATTTTATTCCATAGTTTATTACTCTTTTAAATGTAAGTTATGCTTTCAGATATAATTTTGAACATCTTTTTCAGACTTATTTCAAGACTTTGAAATGTTGCTCTTTACAAATTAATTTTATGAGAAGTCATTTTTTAGCTGTCAACTTTGTTGGAATTTTCAGGATTGCATTTCTTATTGTTTTACCTTTTGTTGAGAGTTCATTTTCAGCAAGAGCTTTTGGATATTTTTTTCTCTTTTCTTCTGTTTGGCATTTTGAAATTATGTAGCTCATAAGGAATTACAGCCTTAAGACATGTTTGAGCGAGTGAGTGCTGAGTCACTCAGTCATGTCCAACTCTTTGTGTCCCCGTGAACTGTGCCCACCAGGCTGCTCTGTCCATGGAATTTTCCAGGCAAGAGTACTGGAGTGGGCTGACATTTCCTCCTCCAGGGGATCTTCCCAGTCCAGAGAGATATGTTTAGTAGTATTTAATTATTTTCCCTTTTTTTATTCACTGAGAGCAGTGGAAATATTGAACTCGAGTATTATGTTAACCTGAGGTCTCCATAATCCTAACAGGTAAATTAGCATACCAACCAAGAAGGAGCAATACTCATGTGATAGACAAATTCCCTGTTCTCAGGAATTTATTTCATATATGAACCCAACTGTCTTTTTTCGCTTTCTTCATGTTCATAGTTGCTGTGATTTTAAATAAAGGGCAACATCAAGGCTAGAAATAACTTGCTGTACTGTGCCAGTTGTTTGGGCTGAGTTTCAAAACTGCTTCAGAATCAGGTAGAAAAAGCAATTTTCAATTATTTGAAATAAGTACAATATACCTTGACAATATAATAGGTAGACTAAACTGTATACAAAGGGTCATTCTATGTCATATTGCCTTCAAATTTATGATTTTGAGGAACCATCGAGAATTTTTATGCTGCATTAATAACATTTTAATCTATGCTGATTCATTTATTTAGAATAGAAAGTGTTATGTTTTCTAGTTTTGTGGATAACATCTCGATAACATTGCTTGTGTAATCATATGTACTAGTAAGTATAGTATATCAGCAACTTCATTTTTTAGTTTGAACTATTTCTGTTACATATATTTTATTTTTTTTTCTTTTGGAAAAGTTACAGTGGCATAAAAATTAATTTATTTAAATTTACAAAATGCGTTATAGGAGCCAGAAAACCGGTGCCTCTCACTTTGGCCTATACAGACACGACTGGAAATTGAAATGCTATGAGGAACTGATATTCTTCGGGAAGACTCAGCTTATGCTTGTATCTATCATTAGTGTTTATGTGGTAAGTGTTTTCAGCTATTCATGAGTTCTGATGTTTGTTCCACAGTAAGAACTACCTAGTCAAATACCTTAGCTTTATGACTAAGAAAAACAAGGATCAGACTTGTGACATTTGTTATAAACTGTCACAAGTTGGAATGCATTCTTAAGATGATAAAAATTTATAAGTAAATGGATACAGTTCTTTGACAGTAAGCATTGTAAGACTGTACACTTAAGCTTAAACTGTAAAACTCCTACATTAACAGTTAAAAAGTATATTCAAGTTCAAGAAATGTATATAATTTTTTATAAATTTATTTATTTTAATTGGAGGTTAATTACTTTACGATATTGCATTGGTTTTGCTTAACCTAATTATTTCTTACCTAATACAGTAGCCTGTAATTGGATTACTCCCATCAGATAATTCAGTTTTAAGAAAATATAATTTAGCAATGGACTGGAATATATAATGGCTGCTTCTATGTACTATTCTGCTTAAGTGCATGCTGTCATGTTTGTGACACCAAGCACTGCCGCCCTCCAGGCTCCTCTGTCCGTGGAAGTTTCCAGCAAGAATACTGAAGTGAGTTACCACTTCCTCCTCAAGGGGATCTTCCTGACCTAGGGATCAAACCCAATTCTCCTGTGTCTCTTGCATTGGCAGGCAGATTCTTTACCACTGACCCACCTTAGAACTTTGTTCATTACTTCCTACAGTGCTGATCTATGCAAAACAAATTACACACCTTCATTATCCTAAACTAATGTCAGCCTTGCAGTCTCCTAAATAACAACATTTAACTTTGTTAGGGAAATCAGGTGTGACAGCAATGCAGATTTTTGGTTGATTATTGGTAAGCAATAAATAATAGCTTGTTTTATTTAGGTTAGGCTGTGTGACTTCAAAAAACAAAAGTTTAAAAATATTCCATAAAATGGTTATTTTCTATGTTATATAGATGTTCTAAATAAATATTTTAGTCAGTACTTTTTATACATATCAGAAGATGGAATGTAAACAAAATTTCCACTTGAAGGTAGAAGATTAACTATATTAATTTAGATCCACAAAATTTGTTTTCTAAGTGTGAATGAGTGTTATCCAATTTTTATGTTTCTTTCTGTGAAAATGAGATTTCTTGTTTTAAAATCTGCTCTTGCATACGTGCCTTACTCCTTTTCAGAGAATTAATGTGGTTTGCATGATTTCTCAGACAGGACTCTTGGTGTCTCTTTTTTTCATCTGGACTGGTATGAGTCCTGACCTTTTGTAAGGTCTGTATGGACACAGGAATCTTATAGAAAAGTACACTCTAGAGAAACACAAGTAATGTTCTGTTCTTCTTGGTCACATTTCTGTCTTATATCAGAAAGTTTTGGTTCTTATTCTGATCAAAAAAAAGTGATATTTATTATGTCTTATCAGTTATTTTATTTTTTACTATAAAGGTACATTTAATTATACTTGCAAAGTTACTTGCTCACCTATTTTCTGTATTGAAATCTAATTCTGTAATTTCTTTTTTATATTTTCCCTTGTGTCCAGGAATAATAATAATTACATTTACACTCATTAGATGTAGCAACTAGTTTAAACACACACACATAATTTATTCTTCACAACAGTTTTATGAAATAGATGTTATTACATCTCAGATTAGGAAGACAAGATAGGAAAAGGATGACTAACCACTCCTAGGATACAGACCAAGTAAATGGTAAACTAAGGATTCATACTCAAGCAGCCTAATTTCAGAGTTCATATCTTTTAAAATTTATTTTATATCTCACATAGCATTTTTACTACTTTCTTCATTAAAATTATATGTAATATAAAAGAAAACAAAGTAATTGTGCCAAACAACTGACAATGTACTCCAGTTCAGTTCAGTTCAGTCACTCAGTCGTGTCTGACTCTTTGTGACCCCATCAACTGCAGCTTGCCAGGCTTCCCTGTCCATCACCACCTCCCAGAGCTTGCTCAAGCTCATGTCCATCGAGTCAGTGATGGCAGTGGCACTGAACAACCTCTCTATCTGCCAGTAATGCTTCAAGCTCCATTAGATCTGCTGACCCATGGGACTTAAGTGGCAGAGCAGTTGCAGCTGGTGCCCCTGGGCTTCCAGTCTGCTGCAGTCTTCCTGTCTGACTGCTGCCTGTAGACATTAAGCTTCAGCTCAGTGTTGAATATTCTCTGAGTCTTAATGAATATTGCTGGTATACGTGAGTAGAAATAGGATGTTTAAATTATTTTGCATCTTCTTATTTTTGTATGCCTGTTCATCATGAGGCAAGATATTCTGACTTACCAAGGCACAAAGTCAGGCATGTATGACAGTGCTCCATTATCAAATGGAAGTGGGGATGAAGGAGACAGGGCTTGAGCAGGGCTGAGGGAAAAGTAGCTTGTGTGAAGGAAGTAGCTCACATGTCCATGGCTCCAACTCATATATCACATTCTTGAGCCCAATAAAGAGAGTACTGTGGGATGTAAAGAGACCACCCAAAGCTGACAGCTGTGGCCATCTAGTTTCTGTCTGGGGGTGCCTCTAAAGGACAGGGCTGAATGGAGACTCGACCAGGAGACTTGTAACAGAGCATGGCCAAGAGCAGACCTTAGCAAAGCCGTACCTGTGAGCTATTACTCTGCACCCTGTTACCAGGCAACAAGTCCTGTTCAGCAGTTTGCAATAGGTTCCTCCCCTCAATGAAGCAACTGTCAGTGAGTGACCATTAGTGGGGACATTCAGGCAAGGTCAGTGGGGCAGGGGTTGTCACAGGGACAATGAAGTAAGAGTCAATCCTGCCCTCCCCTCCAGGGTGCTCCAGTTAATCCAGCCTCAGACCAGCGGTGATCTGGGGGCCCAGGAGACATATGGAGGGCTG
Source organism: Bos grunniens (assembly GCF_055505025.1). Taxonomy (NCBI): domain Eukaryota; kingdom Metazoa; phylum Chordata; class Mammalia; order Artiodactyla; family Bovidae; genus Bos; species Bos grunniens. Next base: position 74,116,602 of record NC_141180.1, on the reverse strand, counting down.
TGTCCTGTTGACCTCCAGAGCCCTCACTGTGGCCCCTACTGGCTGGGCCCAGGCCTTGAGGAGGCAGTGACCCTCTCCCCGCCTCTGCCACCTCCTGGCAGCACCGTCTGCCTGGGATGCCATCTGCAAGACCTGCTCCCACACCCTCCACCACATGGCCGGCCTGAGGAGCCTGAGCGCCATTTGGGTTTGGCACCTGGCTCCCTCAGTGACGACGGCTGAGAAAGGTCTGAGGACCCAGCCCTTAGGGCGCTGGCAGCTGAGCTCTGACTCTGCCAGGACTGGACCCTGGAGGGTAAGTCGTGCCTCAGGACCTGCCCTTTCTTGTCAGAACAGAGACTAACTGAGATATTTACAGGAACAGTTACCTGACCATGACCTGACCCCCAGAACAAGGGCTCTGACACGAAGATGTTTAAACAACTCACCACGCTCCTACCTCAGATTTCTAGGAAAGGGCTTCACTGAGAGCTTTCAGGGAGTTTGGGGTTTTTAAGGCATGAGCCACTCCTCTCCTTCCAGGGCCCTCAGTACATCTTTCTGGGCTCCACACTGTGACCTTCTGTTCTTGTTTAGCCTCCCTGTAAGTTGGGCATAGGGACTTGTTTTTCAGTAAAAGGCAGAGCTTCAGACAGGGTAATTGCCTGTTTGCTTTTGCCTATAAGGAGAAATGCCAAATAACCAGCTCAATACCAATTCATGAAATGTGGCCAATGGTTTGGTGAAATGATCAGGGCACAATTGTAAGATTCATGGAAAAAAAGTCCTGAAGAGGGTATGTAGATAGATGTCTTTGGAAACAGGATAGGGAGATATTCGTGTTCCATGTGAATTAGTAAAAAGAAAACAAAACAAACAAAAAAAGAGGGGCTTTAGCAATCAAGTGATAAGACGGCCTCTACTATGAATGTCTGTGAGCATCCTGCTCAGCCACCTCTGTCTTTGCTCAGTGATTCATGTTAACAAAGCAGCCCTGGTGACAAGGATGGGATCAGCATGATCTTAGCAATGCTGAATTCCACCCCCAAGGCTGGCCTGGCTGTAGACTCTGTTGAGTGTCCATATCCCAACAATGGAGACTGACCCTGAGTTCTCTGAGGTGATCAGCCAGCTACCTGGTGGCTGGCTGACTGCATTAAATCCCTTTCTTTATCGAATTGGGTAACATCTTGCTTTTCCTGGAAAATACACTCACTCAGAAAATGAATTTGTTTTCCTTGTCCACAGTGCTTCCCCTGAGACTACCATGACTGCTATATCCACCGTCATGGTTTCCCACACAGCTTTGCTTCTGAACTAAATCCTGCAGAATTCCCTTTCTAGTGAGTTTCTACATCGGGTAGGCTGCAGGAGCTACACTCCTGTGAAACTTCAAGGAGGCTTTGAAATAACTATTTTATAGTGCACACACACACCTCCTAATGACCTAGTTACAGACTCATCTTTGCACTGCTGTGTAGGAATTTTGAAGCTGCAATTAAATTGATTTAATGGATCAGACCTAAGCAGTCAATTTTATTAAAAGATATATCATCTTGGGTGGGCCAGATTTAATTAATCAAAAGGCCTTTAAAAGAGGGTGTGGGCATGTTAGTTGCTAAGATGTGCCTGAGTCTTTTGTGACCCCATGGATGGAAGCCCACCAGGCTCCTCTGTTCATGGGGTTTCCCAGCCAAGAATCCTGAAGCGGATTGTTGTTTCCTTTTCCAGGGCATCTTCCTGATGCAGGGATCAAACCCAGGTTTCCTGCATTAGCAAATGGCTTCCTTAGCATTGAGCCACATGGGAAATTCTGTTAAAAAAGGGTAGACCCTTTCCATAGAGGAAAGTAGACGGAGTTTCCAGTCATGATTTTTAGCTCATGACTGTATGCCTTGCCAAAGTTCTCTTCTTTAATCAGCCACCAGAAATGAGTGAACCAATCCCTTGTAATAAGTACTGCTTCTTTTATTGAATTTCTGTGCACAAAAGTAATTCATGTTATTAGAGATTATTTCTAACACCACAAGAAGCACTTTTATTAATTACATTTCTTTACTTTTGATTATAATTTTTACAACTGATGGACCAATGTAGTTACATGATTATTATTAAGTAAGCACCATAATTTATGTTAGGCATCACTCTTCCTGTTGTACAGCTTTGTGGGTTTTGACAAATGCATCATGCCATGTGTCCACCATTGTAATATTGTATAGATAGTTTTAGGACCCTGAAGACCCCTGGGATCCACTTATTCATCCCTCTTTCTCCTCTCATTCCACCAAAGTCTTCAACCAAACTTCTGGCAATCCCTGATCTTTTCAACACCTGTAGAACTTTGCCTTTTCCAGAATGTCATATAGGTGAAAGCATCCCTTTTGATTCAGGATTTTGAGAATGACTTCTCTCACTTAGTAATAGCTCTTTAAACCTTCTCCATTTCTTTCAAGGCTCAGTAACCCATTTCCTTTACTTACCAAATAATAATCTATTGTATGAATGCATCACGGTTTATTCACTTACTGAAGGACAACTTGATTACTTCCAATTTTTGGCAATTATGAATAAAGTTGCTCTGAACATATGTGTGGAAGCTTTCATGTTTTCAGTGCATTTGGATAATTAACTAGGAGTGTGATTGCTGTATTACATGATAGGTAGCCTATATTTAGCTTCATAAGAAGCCCATAAAGTGCTTGTACCGTTTTACATTCCAACAACAGTTAATAAATTGAGTTCCTGTTGCTCTGTATCTTCACCAATATATGGGATTTTCTGTTTATTGGAGTTTAGCCACTCGATAATTGGTGTAGTGGTATCTCCTTTTAACAGAAATGAATTTTTCATTCTTTCTTACTTTACTTGAGACCTTACTTTTGTATTTGTTTAGTAGTGTAGCTATACTGTAGTACCTGAAAACTTTAATCCTAGAACCAGGTTTTTTAGATTCCAATTCTAACTCTACCTTTTACCCCTTGGTGACATAGGTTAGCTATTTAACATGTGCTTCAGTAACCTTATGGGTTTCCACAATAAAGAGCTCAGATGCTAAAGAAATCCACCTGCAGTGCGCGAGACCTGGGTTTGTACCCTGGATCTGGAAGATCCCCTGCAGAAGGGAATGGCAACCCACTCCAGTATTCTTTGGTGAATCCAGTGTACAGAGATTTTAGTCCATGGGGTCACAAAGAGTTGGACAGGAATAAGTGACTTTCACTTTTTTCAGTAGCTTTAATGATAAGATATACATCATAGAGTTGTTACAGTAATTAGGCTTAGGTTATTATGGAACATATAAATGGCAATGAGTATCTGGCCTGTACTAAACTCTTTTATTATTTAATTGTATAAAATAACTTCATTTTTTGTCAAGAGGAAGCCATTTAGAATGTAAATAATTCCAATTATAGGTAGAATAATGATAATTATTTTAAGTTTAAGTTAATCTTAAGGAAAACTTTCACATAATGATAACATTCCTCCATTGCTGCAGCATTACCATATTCAGCTATGACTACACTATTTAAATTGTATTTCAGTAACTTCACAGTTGTAGGTCTTTTCACAAACCTTCAGTATTGAGAAGGGCAGCCTAAAGATTTCTTATTTTTTTATTTGTTATTTAATGAAAGGGAGAAGGATACTTTTTTTATAATTTTTTAATTTATTTATTTTAATTAGAGGCTAATTAGTTTATAATATTGTATTGGTTTTGCCATACATCAACATGAATCCTCCACTGGTACACGTGTTCCCAATCCTGAACCCCCCTCCTCCCTCCCTCCCCATACCATCCCTCTGGGTCATCCTAGTGCACCAGCCCCAAGCATCCTGTATCCTGCTTCAAACCTGTACTGGCAATCATTTATTAAATGATATTATACATGTCTCAATGCCATTCTCCCAAATCATGCCCCCTTCCCTCTCCTATAGAATCCAAAAGACTGTTCTATACATCTGTGTCTTTTTTGCTGTCTCACATACAGGGTTATCATTACCATCTTTCTAAATTCCATACATATGCATTAGTATACTGTATTGGTCTTTTTCTTTCTGGCTTACTTCGCTCTGTATAATTGGCTCCTGTTCATCCACCTCATTAGAACTGATTCAAATGTATTCTTTTTAATGGCTGAGTAATACTCCATTGTGTATATGTACCACAGCTTTCTTTTCCATTCATCTGCTGATGGACATCTAGGTTGCTTCCATGTCCTGGCTACTATAAACAGTGCTGTGATGGACATTGGGGTACACATATCTCTTTCAATTCTGGTTTCCTCGGTGTGTATGCCCAGCAGTGGGATTGCTGGGTCGTATGGCAGTTCTATTTCCAGTCTTTTAAGGAATCTCCACACTGTTCTCCGTAGTGGCTGTACTAGTTTGCATTCCCACCAACAGTGTAAGAGGGTTCCCTTTTCTCTACATCCTCTCCAGCATTTATTGCTTGTAGACTTTTGGATCGCAGCCATTCTGACTGGCATACAATGGTACCTCACTGGGGTTTTGATTTGCATTTCTCTGATAATGAGTGATGTTAAGCATCTTTTCATGTGTTTGTTAGCCATCTGTATGTCTTGTTTGGAGAAATGTCTATTTAGTTCTTTGGCCCATTTTTTGATTGGGTCGTTTATTTTTTTGGAATTGAGCTGTGGGAGTTGCTTGTATATTTTTGAGATTAGTTGTTTGTCAGTTGCTTCATTTGCTATTATTTTCTCCCATTCAACCTGCCTGACTTCAGGCTCTACTACAAAGCCACAGTCGTCAAGACAGTATTGTACTGGCACAAAGACAGAAATATAGATCAGTGGAACAAAATAGAAGCCCAGAGATAAACCCACGCACCTATGGAACCTCATCTTTGACAAAGGAGGCAAGAATATACAATGGAGAAAAGACAATCTCTTTAACAAGTGGTGCTGGGAAAACTGGTCAACCACTTGTAAAAGAATGAAACTGGAGCACTTCTAACACCATACAGAAAAATAAACTCAAAATGGATTAAAGATCTAAACATAAGACCAGCAACTATAAAACTCTTAGAGGAGAACATAGGCAAAACACTCTCTGACATAAATCACAGCAGGATCCTCTATGACCCACCTCCCAGAATATTGGAAATAAAAGCAAAAATAAATGGGATCTAATTAAACTTAAAAGCTTCTGCACAACAAAAGAAACTATAAGCAAGGTGAAAAGACAGCCTTTAGAAATGGTGGATTTTAACCACCACTGTTTTGTAATTTTGTTTGCTCATGGCTTTGACTTGATGAAACTGACTTCAGTATAATAAATGAAATTGCAAGTTCAAGATTTTGATCCTATATTTATTGTTAACAATTCAATAAACTGAATTCTTAAAATTTCCATTCTCTTTAGAAGATGCCATAGCTAAGCATCTTAATTTCAATATATAAACAGATTGTTACTGGTACCCTGATTCACCTACGACAACTGAATAGCCTGTGGCCTGACCCTAAGAGGGCACAAAGTTCAGAGACTTAATTATTACAAAGAGTATGTCTTCTGTTTTAATTTTCTAATGGAGAGTAATTCTAAGACACTTATGCAAGGAACTGACTTATGTTTCATGGCCTTGAAAAATGTTGCCATCTCAGTTAAATTAAGGGTCTACACCTTTGACCATTTTGGGAGAACTGTCAGTAGTTATATGTCCTAAATTTGGCCAGTTTCATATGAGCATTGTTAAGACATTACAGGACTTCCTCAGTGGTCCAATGGTTAGGACTATGAACTTTCACTGCCCAGGCCCAGGATCCGATCCTTGGTCAGGAAACTAAGATCCTGCAAGCCACAAGGTCTGGCAAAAAAAGATAATAAAACAACCCCACCTCCTTTCTGAAATATTGTTAAACCTCAGAACTAAGTTGTGCTTGTCACAGACATCATATTTAGGAGTTTTTCTATCACATCAAAATTTTCGTTGACACTACCAAATTTTAGAGATAATGAATTTTTTACTATATATATATTTACTACATATACAATTTTACTATATATATATATATATACATATCACAAATGGCTTAACTTTTTCATAGAACTTGTCCTGTGAATTTTCAGCCTTATCATGACACTGAGTAATGCTGTGTGTTTTAAATAATGTTATTTTTGGTTGTGGAATGTGGGGCATAATTTTTCTCCCGCATTCAAGAGATAATCTCTTATAAACTCTTCATTGCTAAACATTTTAATGAACAGAGGATATTTTTCAATTCCTATGCAATTAGATTTTATAGAATAATTATTATATTTTTCATATTGATATTTTATAAATCTGGGGAATTTCCAACTATGCTGAGGAATACCACTGGAAAAAAATTAAAAAGAAATCAAATAATAATTCCCTGTACTACTCTGGGCTCTTATCTTGGCAGTGAAAAGCACATTTCTAAGAAAAGTTAATTTCAACAACAGTAATATCTTAAAGGTAAATATTTCCCTTAAACTTGCCTATCATAGAACCACACAAAAAGTAGATAGATTAAAAAAAAATCAGAATTTTTTGTCTATTTGGTCAGAGCCAAAGGGCCAGTGATTCTTTTTTTAATATTAAGCTAATATATAAAATAGAGTGAAACACAGTTTTGTAGTTTGTAAGTCAAAGCCATCTCTTAAATTATATTTATCACATTGAATTTTATTTTATATACTTTCCAGTTTATTTATTTATTTTTAAAATTAATTTATTTTAATGGGAGGCTAATTACTTTACAATATTGTAGTGGTTTTGTCATACATTGACATGAATCAGCCATAGGTTTACATGTGTTCCCCATCCTGAACCCACTCTCCCACCTCCCTCCCCATCCCATCCCTCTGGGTCATCCCAGTGCACCAGCCCTGAGCACCCTGTCTCATGCATAGACCTGGACTGGTGGTCTGTTTCACATATGATAATATACATGTTGCAATGCTATTCTCTCAGATCATCCCACCCTGGCCTTCTCCCACAGAGTCCAAAAGACTCTTCTATACATCTGTATCTCTTTTGCTATCTCGCATATAGGGTTATCATTACAATCTTTCTAAATTCCATATATATGCATTAGTATACTGTATTGGTGTTTTTCTTTCTGTCTTACTTCACTCTGTATAATAGGCTCCAGTTTCATCCACCTCATTAGAACTGATTCAAATGTATTATTTTTAATGGCTGAGTAATACTCCATTGTGTACATGTACCACTGCTTTCTTATCCACTGGTCTGCTGATGGACATCTAGGTTGCTTCCATGTCCTGGCTACTATAAACAGTCCTGCGATGAACACTGGGGTACACATGTTTCTTTCGATTCTGATTTCCTTGATGTATATGCCCAGCAGTGGGATTGCTGGGTTATATGGCAGTTCTATTTCCAGTTTTTTAAGGAATCTCCACGCTGTTCTCCATAGTGGCTGTACTAGTTTGCATTCCCACCAACAGTGTAAGAGGGTTCCCTTTTCTCCACACCCTCTCTAGCATTTATTGTCTGTAGATTTCTGGATAGCAGCCACTCTGACCGGCATGAGATAGTACTTCATTGTGGTTTTGATTTGCATTTCTCTGATAATGAGTGATGTTGAGCATCCTTTCATGTGTTTGTTAGTCATCTGTGTGTCTTCTTTGGAGACCTGTTTAGTTCTTTGGCCCATTTTTTGATTGGGTCATTTATTTTTCTAGAATTGAGCTGCAGGAGTTGCTTGTATATTTTTGAGATTAATTCTTTGTCAGTTGCTTTGTTTGCTATTATTTTCTCCCATTCTGAAGGCTATCTTTCCACTTTGCTTATAGGTTCCTTCATTGTACAAAAGCTTTTAAGTTTAATTAGGTCCCATTTGTTTATTTTTGCTTTTATTTCCATTACTCTGGGAGGTGGGTCATAGAGGATCCTGCTATGATTTATGTTGGGGAGTGTTTTGCCGTTGTTTTCCTCTAGGAGTTTTATAGTTTCTGGTCTTACATTTAGATCTTTAATCCATTTTGAGTTTGTTTTTGTGTATGGTGTTATAAAGTGTTCTAGTTTCATCCTTTTACAAGTGGTTGACCAGTTTTCCCAGCTACTGCTGCTGCTAAGTCGCTTCAGTCGTGTCTGACTCTGTGCGACCCCATAGGCGGCAGCCCACCAGGCTCCCCCGTCCCTGGGATTCTCCAGGCAAGAACACTGGAGTGGGTTGCCATTTCCTTCGCCAATGCATTAAAGTGAAAAGTGAAAGTGAAGTCGCTGAGTCGTGTCTGACCCTCAGCGATCCCATGGACTGCAGCCGACCAGGCTCCTCCATCCATGGGATTTTCCAGGCAAGAGTACTGGAGTGGGGTGCCATTAGCACCACTTGTTAAAGAGATTGTCTTTTCTCCATTGTATCTTGTTGCCTGTTTTGTCAAAGGTAAGTTTTCCATATGTGTGTGGATTTATCTCTGGACTTTCAATTTTGTTCCATTGATCTATATTTCTGTTAAATTTTCAAACCCTCGTTTTCAAACAATATTGAAAACCGAGATTTTAAGAAAAATTACCAACACCTTTTTGGATATTTTATTTTTTTAAATGATAGCGAATAGTAGTTTATTTTTTTTTAATAAATTGTGTACAATTTAGAAATACTTTACATATACACTATTCTTGGACATTTTCTTACAATGGTAAACATTCAGAGCACTTCATGATATTCTACAATGACATTTTTAAGTTTATTTTCCATTCTATTATGATCTATTGTGTACATCTGTTTTTGTGCACATTAAGGAAAATGTCAAAGTGGTTTAGTATTACATTTTCATTACAAAAGGTAAGCTTCCATAAAGGAACAACTGTGAAAAATCAAACAGTATCAATTTTCTGTTTTATTGCCCTCCAAAGCAATCTGTGGTTAAATAATTGCAATTTTGACCTCTATTGCAAATGATCAATCAGCTGAGACATATTAAAAACTCTTAATATGACTGACAAAAGAAGATACAATTGGCCAACGAAATGGCCAGAGACATATTGATCTTAGTTTTTAAAATCTTTATTTGCTCAATGACAAATATAAATATTCAACTCTTTCATTAAATTTATTCAATAAATACTTATGGTCTTCCCAGTGGTCATGTATAGTTGTGAGCACTGGACTGTAAAGAAGGAAGAATGCCAATGAATTGATAGCTTCAAACTGTGGTGCTGGAGAAGACTCCTGAAAGTCCCTTGGACAGCAAGGAGATCAAACCAGTGAATCTTAAGGGAGATCAACCCTGAATTTTCACTGAAAGGACTAATACTGAAGCTAAAGCTCAAGCTCCAATGTTTTGGTCATCTCATGCAAACAGACAACTCATTGGAAAAGACTGTGATGCTGGGAAAGATTGAGGGCAGCAGGAGAAGAGGACATCAGAGGATGAGATGGCTGGACAGCATCACCAATGCAATGGACATGGGCAACTTGGGCAAACTCTGGGAGATAGTGAGGGACAGGGAAGCCTGGGGTGCTGAATTCCATGAGGGTCACAAAGAGTTGGATATGACTGAGCGAGTGAACAACAACAACAGCGAATATTTATTTAGCAGCTAACATGTGTTAGGCACTAGTCACTTGGGATCTACAGTGAAACGTTTGAATAGCATAATGAACGGTGGCTTATCTAATAAAGTTACCTCGAGCAGGCCTCAGAAGAAAAGTGAATGAATAAGCCAAGTCTTGGGGATGAACTCGGCAGACAGAGAAGACGCCTAAAACAAAGGCTCCCCTCTGTGAACTGTGCCTGCCAGGAACAGTGAAGAAGTCAAGGAAGTGGACATAAAGTGAGGAGTTAGGTGGTAAATTTGGAGGAGTCAACAAGAGCACGCACGGCCTGACCTAACTTACTGTGTATGTGCATGTGCGTATGTGTGTGTGTGTGTGTGTTTAGATCTGTTTAATCAGAAAGGAGGTAGGAAAAGTAGCAAGGTGTATATCTGTGTGTGTTCTTATTCTTGCCTACTAACAGTGATGAATTCTTTATCTGATTCTTGGACTTGCCTGAGAGCTCAGGTGGTAAAGAATCCACCAGCAATGCAGGAGACCCCAGTTGCATTCCTGGGTTGGGAAGATCTGCTGGAGAAGGGATAGGCTACCCACCCCTGTATTCTTGGACTTCCCTTGTGGCTCATTTGGTAAAGAATCCGCCTGCAATGTGGGAAACGTGGGTTCAATCCCTGGGTTGGGAACATCCCCTGGAGGAGGGAAAGGCTACCCACTCCAGTATTCTGGCCTAGAGAATTCCATGGTCTGTATAGTCCATGGGGTGACAAAGAGTCTGACATGACTGGAGCCACTTCCACTTCTGATTTAATTAAAGAACTCTCTGTGTTAGAAATTTTATTTCTCTTTTACATGTGAAGATATGGCCCTCAGATTCTTTTTTTTTTTTTTTTCCTGCTTCCTAAACACATCCTCTTACTACCTACCAAAACTGTCTTTCTAGGATCCCAGGGAGGCCAATGAGAAGTGCTAAAGAATGCCTTCGAGGCAGCATGGTGCAGATAGGGTGTGGAAATTGGCCCCGGATTTATCTGGGTTTGAATCCCAGTGTTGCTGCTAGTTAGCTAAATTGACACTTATTCACAGAGCTATACAAATAGTTCAGATAATCATTGGTTTCATTGTCTATGAAATGAGTGTAATAATTTCATGTATGTAAAGATGGGCTTCCCAAATGGTACAGAGGTAAAGAATCTGCCTTTCAATGTAGAAGAGGCAAGAGACTCAAGATCAGTCCCTGGGATGGGAAGATCCCCTGGAGAAGGAAGTAACTGCCCACTCCAGTATTCTTGCCTGGAGAAATCCATGGATAGAAGAGCCTTGTGGGTTACACTCCATGGGACCGCAAAAAGGTGGACCCTACGGGCACGCACACAATTAAACAGGGAGCTAGCCTAGAATCACCAGATGTAGATAATATCAGTTCCTTTCTTCTCTCTGCCTTTAGTTAGAGATAATGGGGATCAGGTGATTTGATCAACCTGCTCTGAGGAAATTGATGGAGAAAAAGAGCATATGTGGGACTACTCTGTGAGGCAAAGCCCCCTTGCTGGAGGAGAGTTGAGGTGTGTGGTCTGATCCTTTGCAGGGTTTGTGGTTCAAGGACTGAAAAGAACTAATGTAAGGGGAGATTTGATTCAGAATTGGTGGAGGTGGAGGTGGGGAGGATGGTCACATTCTGAAGGTTGAACTAGCAGATGTGGAATGGGAAGTGAAAGAAAGTGAGGGATTAATTACGCTTCTCAGCTTTTTGTCAAGAAAACACTGTAAGGAGTCTATGGGACTCTGAAGTGAGGCAGATTGCAGCAGAGAAAGATCCCTTCTCTTGAGTTGATGGCACACTTGAATATGACTCACAAGTTCCAGGCAGAAGATTTGGGAGCCCCAACAAATTGGCATTTAAATCGGAAACCAAAATTCATTAATTGCTTATACAAGATGAAGTCATTTTCATTTTCTATTTACTGACATTGTAATACTGTAAGAATTTCAAAGGGTGTTATTCATTTCAAAAGTTTTCATTTCAACAAAAACAATAATATTCTAACATACATATTCATGAAGAATAGTATTACCAGAATGAGAGGGAAGTAAAAATAAAACAAGAAATTATTTGAATAATATTTTGTAAATTTTATGCAAGCCAACTTTCTCTAAATGCCTTGGACTATTAACTTTTTCTCTTCTCATTTTCTTTGCCCTTATATGTATAACATGAACCAGTGACGGGATTCAGTTTGTTGTTGTTTAGTTGCTAAGTCGTGTCCGACTCTTTGCGACCCCATGGACTGTAGCCCACCAGGCCTCTCTGTTCATGGGATATCCCAGGCAAGAACACTGCGGGGAGGGGGGGTTGTCTTTTCCTTCTCCAGGGGATCACCAACCCAGGGATCAAACCCACATCTCCTGAATAGGCAGGTGGTTTCTTTACCTCTGAGTCACCAGGGAAGCCCTGAGAATGAGTTCGATGAGTAGTTCATTGGAATTGGAAGTCACAGGAAAAACATACCAAGAGAAAATAAGATTTATAGGTATGTACACCATTGTCTCTAGATTATTTCATTTGTTAGTTAATACATTGTAATTATAAGTTATATAAATAGCTAAAGTAATTTAGATCCAAAGATGTTTTAGAGTCTTGTCTTGGTTTACTAGGACTGCCGTCACAAAATACCACAGAACAGGTTGTTTAAAAGACCGAACGCTATTCTCTCATGTTCTGGAGGCTGGGATTTAAGGTCGAGTTGGATTTTCTTGAGCACTTCATCCTTGGCTTTGAGATGACTGCCTTCTCCTTGGGTTCTCTCATGGCTTTCTCTCTGTGTAGATATAGAATTAAGACTGCAACAGAAAAGTGTCGGATGATAATATTAAGTTCAGAACACTCACATGGCTATTAAACAATAAAACTGGGATTTTCCTTCTCCCAGAATGCACAATGCAAGCTGTGCATGTGTAGTGTTTGACATCAGACTGAGGCCTGAGACTAGAGATAGAGGTAGGAGCATACAGTGGGAAGGGAGCAGGGGTCACTTGAACAGTCTTATGTAATGGAGGTATATAAATGCTGATACTGAAATTATTGCTTACTTTGCTTTGAGTCAAATTACCTGTAGGCCATTTAAAAATGTATATATTTTTGGAATAATATTTAACTTTTTTTAAACTTTTTATTTATTTATTTATTTTAAATTTTATTTTATTTAACTTTGCAATATTGTATTGGTTTTGCCATATATCAAAATGAATTTGCCACAGGTATACATGTGTTCCCCATCCTGAACCTTCCTCACTCCTCCCTCCCCATACCATCTCTCTGGGTCGTCCCAGTGCACCAGCCCCAAGCATCCAGTATTGTGCATCGAACCTGGACTGGCGACTCGTTTCATATATGATATTATACATATTTCAATGCCATTCTCCCAAATGATCCCACCCTCTCCCTCTCCCACAGAGTCCAAAAGACTATTCTATACATCAGTGTCTCTTTTGCTGTCTCATACACCGGGTTATTGTTGCCATCTTTCTAAATTCCATATATATGCGTTAGTATACTGTATTGGTGTTTTTCCTTCTGGCTTACTTCACTCTGTATAATAGGCTCCAGTTTCATCCACTTCATTAGAACTGGTTTAAATGTATTCTTTTTAATGGCTGAGTAATACTCCATTGTGTACATGTACCACAGCTTTCTTATCCATTCATCTGCTGATGGACATCTAGGTTGCTTCCATGTCTTGGCTATTATAAAAAGTGCTGCAATGAACATTGGGGTACACGTGTGTCTTTCAGTTCTGGTTTCCTCAGTGTGTATGCCCAGCAGTGGGATTGCTGGATCATAAGGCAGTTCTATTTCCAGTTTTTTAAGGAATCTCCACACTGTTCTCCATAGTGGCTGTACTAGTCTGCATTCCCACCAACAGTGTAAGAGGGTTCCCTTTTCTCCACACCCTCTCCAGCATTTATTACTTGTAGACTTTTGGATCTCAGCCATTCTGACTGGCGTGAAGTGGTACCTCATAGTAGTTTTGATTTGCATTTCTCTGATAATGAGTGATGTTGAGCATCTTTTCATGTGTTTGTTAGCCATCTGTATGTCTTCTTTGGAGAATTGTCTGTTTAGTTATTTGGCCCATTTTTTGATTGGGTCATTTATTTTTCTGGTTTTGAGCTTTAGGAGTTGCTTGTATATTTTTGAGATTAGTTGTTTGTCTGTTGCTTCATTCACTATTATTTTCTCCCATTCTGAAGCCTGTCTTTTCAACTTGCTTATAGTTTCCTTTGTTGTGCAGAAGCTTTTAAGTTTAATTAGATCCCATTTGTTTATTTTTGCTTTTATTTCCAGTATTCTGGGAGGTGGGTCTTAGAGGATCCTGCTGTGATGTATGTCAGAGAGTGTTTTGCCTATGTTCTCCTCTAGGAGTTTTATAGTTTCTGGTCTTACGTTTAGATCTTTAATCCATTTTGAGTTTATTTTTGTGTGTGGTGTTAGAAAGTGTTCTAGTTTCATTCTTTTACAAGTGGTTGACCAGATTTCCCAGCACCACTTGTTGAAGAAATTGTCTTTAATCCATTGTATATTCTTGCCTCCTTTGTTAAAGATAAGGTGTCCATATGTGCGTGGATTTATCTCTGTGCTTTCTATTTTGTTCCATTAATATATATTTCTGTCTTTGTGCCAGTACCATCCTGTCTTGATGACTGGCTTTGTAGTAGACCCTGAAGTCAGGCAGGTTGATTCCTCCAGTTCCATTCTTCTTTCTCAAGATCGCTTTGGCTATCGAGGTTTTTTGTATTTCCATACAAATTGTGAAATTATTTGTTCTAGCTCTGTGAAGAATACCGTTGGTAGCTTGATAGGGATTGCATTGAATCTATAAATTGCTTTGGGTAGTATACTCATTTTCACTATATTGATTCTTCCCATCCATGAACATGGTATATTTCTTCATCTATTAGTGTCCTCTTTGATTTCTTTCACCAGTGTTTTTATAGTTTTCTATATATAGGTCTTTAGTTTCTTTAGGTAGATATATTCCTAAGTATTTTATTCTTTTCGTTGCAATGGTGAATGGAATTGTTTCCTTAATTTCTCTTTCTATTTTCTCATTATTAGTGTATAGGAATGCAAGGGATTTCTGTGAAAGTGAAGGACTGGAAAAAGATTTTCCATGCCAATAGGGACCAAAAGAAATCGGGAGTAGCAATACTCACATCAGATAAAATAGACTTTAAAACAAAGACTGTGAAAAGAGACAAAGAAGGTCACTACATAATGATCAAAGGATCAATCCAAGAAGAAGAAATAACAATTATATATATATATATATATATATATATATATATGCATCCAACACAGGAGCACTGCAATATGTAAGAAAATACTAACAAGTATTAAAGAAGAAATTAACAATAACACAATAACAGTGGGAGACTTTAATACCCTGCTCACACCTATGGATAGATCAACTAAACAGAAAATTAACAAGGAAACACAAACTTTAAATGATACAATAGACCAGTTAGACCTAATTGATATCTATAGGACATTCATCCCAAAACAATGAATTTCACCTTTTTCTCAAGTGCACACGGAACCTTCTCCAGGATAGATCACATCCTTGGCCATAAATCTAGCCTTGGTAAATACAGAAAAATTGAAATCATTCCAAGCATCTTTTCTCACCACAATGCAGTAAGATTAGATCTCAAGTACAGGAGAAAAATTATTAAAAATTTCAATATGGAGGCTGAACAACATGCTGCTGAATAACCAACAAATCACAGAAGAAATCAAAAAAGAAATCAAAATTTGCATAGAAACGAATGAAAATGAAAACACAACAACCCAAAACCTGTGAGACACTATAAAAGCAGTGCTAAGGGGAAAGTTCTTAGCAATACAGGCATACCTCAAGAAACAAGAAAAAAGTCAAATAAATAACCTAACTCTACACCTAAAGCAACTAGAAAAGGAAGAAATGAAGAACACCAGGGTTAGTAGAAGGAAAGAAATCTTAAATATTAGGGCAGAAATAAATGCAAAAGAAACAAAAGAGATCATAGCAAAAATCAACAAAGCCAAAAGCTGGTTCTTTGAAAGGATAAATAAAATTGACACACCACTAGCCAGACTCATCAAGAAACAAAGGGAGAAAAATCAAATCAGTAAAATCAGAAATGAAAATGGAGAGATCCCAACAGACAACACAGAAATACAAAGGATCATAAGAGACTACTGTCAGCAATTATATGGCAATAAAATGGACAACATGGAAGAAATGGACAAATTCTTAGAAAAGTACAACTTTCCAAAACTGGACCAGGAAGAAATAGAAAATCTTAACAGACCCATCACAAGCATGGAGATTGAAACTGTAATCAGAAATCTTCCAGCAAAGAAAAGCCCAGGTCCAGACGGCTTCACAGCTGAATTCTACCAAAAATTTAGAGAAGAGCTAACACCTATCCTGCTCAAACTCTTCCAGAAAATTGCAGAGGAAGGTAAACTTCCAAACTCATTCTATGAGGCCACCATCACCCTAATACCAAAACCTGACAAAGATCCCACAAAAAAAAGAAAACTGCAGGCCAATATCACCGATGAACATAGATGCAAAAATCCTTAACAAAATTCTGGCAATCAGAACCCAACAACACATTAAAAAGATCATACACCATGACCAAGTGGGCTTTATCACAGGGATGCAAGGATTCTTCAATATCTGCAAATCAATCAATGTAATACACCACATTAAGAAATTGAAAAATAAAAACCATATGATTATCTCAATAGATGCAGAGAAAGCCTTTGACAGAATTCAATATCCATGTATGATAAAAACTCTCCAGAAAGCAGGAATAGAAAGGACATACATCAACATAATAAAAGCTATATATGACAAACCCACAGCAAACATTATCCTCAATGGTGAAAAACTGAAAGCATGTCCTCTAAAGTCAGGAACAAGACAAGGGTGCCCACTTTCTCCATTACTATTCAACATAGTTTTGGAAGTTTTGGCCACAGCAATCAGAGCAGAAAAAGAAATAAAAGGAATCCAAATTGGAAAAGAAGTAGTAAAACTCTCACTGTTTGCAGATGACATGATCCTCTACATAGAAAACCCTAAAGACTCCACCAGAAAATTACTAGAACTAATCAATGAATATAGTACAGTTGCAGGATATAAAATCAACACAGGGAATTAATATTTAACTTTTATTGAAGTATAGTTGATTTGCAATGTTGTGTTAATTTCAGGTATACAGCAAAGTGATTCAGTTTTACATATATATATGTATCTTCATACGTATCTGGGCGCTTCCCTGGGCTTTCCTTCTGAAGTAAAGAATCCGCCTGCCAATACAGGAGATGAGGATTCAAGTCCTGGGTGCGGAAGGTGCCCTGGAGAAAGAAATGGTAACCACTGGTAACCACTAGTTTGGTCTCTCTCTCTATAGAGGATGAGATGGCTGGATGGCATCACTGACTTGATGGACGTGAGTCTCAGTGAACTCCGGGAGTTGGTGATGGACAGGGAGGCCTGGTGTGCTGCGATTCATGGGGTCGCAAAGAGTCAGACATGACTGAGAGACTGATCTGATCTGATCTGATCTGTGAGTCTGCTTCTTTTTTGTCACATTCACTAGTTTGTTGTGTTACTGATATTCCACACATAAGGGATATCATTCAGTATCTGTCTTTCTCTGATTTATTTCACTGAGCATACTGCTACTGCTAAGTCGCTTCAGTCGTGTCCGACTCTGTGCGACCCCATAGACGGCAGCCCACCAGGCTCCCCCGTCCCTGGGATTTTCCAGGCAAGATCACTGGAGTGGGTTGCCATTTCCTTCTCCAATGCATGAAAGTGAAAAGTGAAAAGTGAAAGTGAAATCGCTCAGTCGTGTCCGACTCTTAGTGACCCCATGGACTGCACTACCAGGGTCCTCCATCAATGGGATTTTCCAGGCAAGAGTACTGGAGTGGGGTGCCATTGCCTTCTCCTCACTGAGCATAATACCTCCAAATCTATCCATGTTGCTACAAATGGCATATTTTAATTTTTATGGATGAGTAGTATTCTTTCTATTGTATGTCTGTGAATATAGATACACACACACACACACACACATATATATATATATATATACACACACACATACACACACATAACATCTTCTTTATGCACTCATTGGCTGCTGGATACTTAGGTTACTTTCATATCTTGGAAACTGTAAATAATACTGCTTTAAACAGTGGGCTTCATGTACTTTTTTGAAATAGTGGTTTTGATTTTCTTCAAATATATACTCAGGAGTAGAACTGCTAGATCATATGGTAGCTCTATTTTTATTTTGTTGAGGAACGTTTATACTGTTTTCTGTAGTGTCTGTTGCAATTTACATACCCACCAACAGTGTGGGAGGGTTCACTTTTCTCAGTATCCTCACCAACATTTGTTTTTTGTATACCTCATTGTTTGTTTTTTTTTAATCTGCATTTCCCTGATGATGAATGATGCTGAGCATCTTTACATGTGTTTCTATTGAGTATTTTTAAACTGATATGTACAGGTATAAATCTTAACACCTATACAATTTCTTTTATGTTTCACCCACTTAGATGTGGGTCTAGGCCCTTTCCTTTAACAAGAGTTGATACAGAGTGATGAGGGCTTACTTACCACTGACAGATGTCCTGGAAATAACACTGTGTAATGTCCACAGTTAAGCCTGAAAAGGCCATGAGCCACTCAGGTCTATCTCCTGTTTGAGCCCTCCACCACCCACAATGAGCTCTGCGGTTCTGCCTTCTAGGAGGAAGCCCAGGCCTCGTGGGGAGGCTTACTGAAGCTCGGCCAGCATACCCAGCTTCAGCTGCAGACCTGACAGTGACGTCACCTCCAGAGGAGTCCAGCTCCTAGTGTCAGTATCAACCCCAACTGGTGAGTCTCCTCTCCTGAGATCCCAACATCCTAGAGCAGAAATAGCCATCCCCACTGCACCCTAACTGGATTCCTCACCTTGGGACCAAAGTGGGTGTCACATGCCATGACATGGGGCTTAGTTTATAAAAACATTTTATATTAAAAGCAACAAGAAAAACACACTTGTGGAAAATTCACAGGTTACAATAGACCGTACATTAAAATCTGTTTCCTTCATTTCCTATTCTGTAGCCTTCTAGATGTTGTCTCTGGAAGTAATGTTATTTTTTCCAGATTTATTAATGGAACTATCAGATAGTGCTGACACTGACGTGCATGTTTCTAAGAACTTTACCTACTTTTACTCATTTGCTCTTCATTCACCATGAGTTCTCAGATGGTAGCTGGAAGGGAATTCTTCTGCTTCATTCTGATTTCCTTCCAAAACTGGGTGTCTGAACTGCTGTCCTTTACTCCTTTTTGAATTATATTCCTCCAGTATATTTGAAAATACAGTCCCTAGGGATTTGCCTGGCAGTCTAGTGGTTAGGATTTCCCCTTCCAAAGTAAGGGGATTGGGTTGTGGGTTCAATCTCTAGTCGGGAGCTAAGATCCCACATGCCTGGGAGCCAAAAATCCTAAAATGTAAAAAACAACTAAGCAATATTGTAACAAATTCAATACATAGTTTAAAAATCTTATTAAAAAAGAAATAGATTCCCTAATTCTTTGTTTTAAATTTTATTCCTGTTTCCTTATTTATAACCACACACACACACACACAAAGACACACACAGACACACACACATTTTCCATCAAGCTGGGAAGCACTAAAATTGTTCATTTAGAATAACAATATTACCTGTTATTTTCCACCATTGCTTCATATCTCAGTTGGGTAATCCTTGGAAATAATTTGACACCATCTTAATTATTGTTTTATTTCATCAAGGACCCATTTAGTCTGTTAGTTCAGATATTTGGAGGTGAGGTGAGTCAGCAATGAAAGGCTTCCCTGGTGGCTCACACAATAAAGAATCTACCTTCAGTGCAAGAGACACAGGTTCAATCCCTGGGTTGGGAAGACCCCTGGAGAGGGGAATGGCTACCCATTCCAGTATTCTTGCCTGGAGAATCCCATGGACAGAGAGACTGGCTGGCTACAGTCCATTGAGATGCAAAGAGCCCAACGTGATTGAGTGACTGACACTTTCACCTTTTTTTTTTTTCCAGTGACAATAAGGCTTTGTACTCCACCTGGCCTTCCCAGATGGCTCAATGGTAAAGAATCTGCCTCCCAGTGCAGGAGACACAGGAGACGTGAGTTCCATCCCTGGGTTGGGAAGATCCCTTGGAAAGGAAATGGCAACTCACTCCAGTATTCTTGCCTTGAAAATCCCATGGACAGAGGAACCTGACAGGCTACAGTCCATGGGGTTTCAAAGACTCAGATGCTATTGAACACAGAGGTACACACACACAATATGGGATTCCATACCTTGTAAGGGCACCTAATTTGTTTTAAATGGGGCAACTTTTGGAGAAGGAAATGGCAACCCACTCCAGTATTCTTTTTTTTACTTTACAACATTGTATTGGTTTTGCCATACATCAACATGCATCCGCCACGGGTGTACACGTGTTCCTATCCTGAACCCCCCTCCCACCTCCCTCCCCATACCATCCCTCTGGGTCAACCCAATGCACTAGCCCCAAGCCTCCTGTATCCTGCACTGAACCTGGACTGGTGATTCATTTCTTATATGATATTATACATGTTTTAATGCCATTCTCCCAAATCATCCCCCCCACTCCCTCTGCCACAGAGTCCAAAAGACTGTTCTATACATCTGTGTCTCTTAGCCACTCCAGTATTCTTGCCTGGAATATCCCATGGACAGAGGAGCCTGGTAGGCTACAGTCCATGTGGTCGCAAAGAGTTGGACATGACTGAGTGACTTCACTTCCACTTTTTCATCTTTCTCTTAAAGTTTTCACTTCTGTGTTTTAGGGGGCTGGTCACTTATCATCCTATAGCCACTGTTCATGACCATGAGAATGGGGAGCGATTAGGTGTTGAATTATGACCCAGAACACACATTTAATCCTAGAGTATTGGGTTGTCTAAAATTCTTCATGTAGAAAAACAATACACTTTCACCTAACCTACAGCTGAAAGCACAGTGAATTGTTTTTTGTTACTTGTTCAGTGAATAGCCAGGCTTTACACACAATAACAGATAAATTGTTAAATGAATTGACAGAGACTGAGAGATAAGTAAGTCTGTACATGTAGGTGCATATGGAGAAAAGGAAGTAATATATGTAGAGAAGGAGAGAAAGATTTACATAATTTGATAAGTATATGCATTTTACAATAAGAATATGACATTTTGCAGTTGAATTTCAATTAATGCTGCTTTTTATTTCAACTGGAACATATTTTAAATTATTTGATCTAGAAATATCTGGTTACTTAGAAATCTTAGAAATAATTGGAAATGATATATGTACAAGAATAGAATTCATTTTCTTGTCAACAAGTTAACCTTGTTCTTCCTCACCCTGAGATGTTCACAAACAACTATATTTGGGGGGCAGGCCTTTTTCTCTCATATACATTATTGTCTTAATCAGAGAGGAATCTGTGAACCTAGGATTCAGTTTTTGAAATAAAATATTTACTTTGAAAAGCCCAGTTTGTCCATAGAAACACAGTTTCTGGACAGTAGCAATTGGACTCATCCTGTGCAGAGTCCAGTTCACTCTGAAAGTTCTGTGATGAATCGTCTCCACTGTAATGTGATAATGCACATTCTGCACCAGGTGTCGCTTTGTGAGCTGAGAGGTTCACATATGGTGTCAAGTGAGAAGAGCTCACGTTCAACCTTGAGAGTGAAAATGGGCATCCTGAACTATTGTTCTGAAGGGAGGTTCCTACTGATCCTCTGTAGGCTGTTTCTTCAAATGGGCTGGTTAACTGTTACTGACTTTTTGTCCTCATTTTTTTTTTTTCATTTCCATCACATTAGAGAGATATAAATGTATTTTATAGTTTTGTTTTATTCCTTAATTTATATTTTTTGTCCTGCTGTCAGATGGCCGCCTTAAATATCTTCCTAAATTAGAAAAATGTACAATTGCCTAGTGACAGTTTTGTACACACTCTTCCATAAAAAAATGGAAAGAACAGAAACAGGAGAACCATGAGGTCTCCCCGACAATGGACATTGCATGAAAAGGGAATGACAGCTCAACAGACAGGAGGGTCATAGGTCTATCATTGAAAGCTGACATGCATTTTAGTGTTTCTATTTCCCCATCTGTTAGGTTATCATTGGTTAGTATGCAGAAG
The DNA here is from genome assembly GCF_055505025.1 of Bos grunniens. Lineage (NCBI taxonomy): Eukaryota > Metazoa > Chordata > Mammalia > Artiodactyla > Bovidae > Bos > Bos grunniens. The sequence goes on along the minus strand of NC_141180.1, from coordinate 74,094,835 downwards.
CTGTACCTCATTTCTTTCCTGCTCCTCTCCTTTGCTGTCCTTCATCCAGCAAAGAGAATGATTCAATGGCAGCTCAGTCCATAGTTACTAACCTCCCACATGCATACGCTTCACCTTGTGTCCCCATCAAAAAAAAAGAAAAATAGAACACTGAGGGATTGGTGAGCAGCCTCACCAGTGTCCTGACAGCTACTCTGTGTCTCTCTAGTTCCCCAGGAGGACCCCCCTTGGGGATGGAATGAGGAACAAGAACTGAGTACCCTGAAGGTATGGTCACCTCTCTTTATCTGGGATAAGACCTTTGCTTCACTTCTTTCTTTATTATTCAGCCGAATGCAATTATAGTCGTCTGACAATGTACATTATCACTGATACATACAGTTTACTTTGTTGCTGGAATATTGAGGGTATATCTGTTATCAACACAGACCTGATTTAAAAGGACATTTTAAAATGAAAGCATGTTACTACTGTATAACAGTAGGTACTTTCCTCAGCAGAAATTTTTCCTCCTTGAAAAGAATTTTGTAATTGTTGGTCAAACGGAAACTGAGAGATCTTATGTGAAATAGGAAACACTTTTCAACAGGGGAGACTTTCTATTTCCTTTTGGGGCCATTGACTTAAGGAGTTTTAGTTTTCTGAGAAGAAAAGTCAGAGAAAAGAAGACTTAGTGCAGAGAATAAAAGACGCTGACACCCTCACACTGTTTTCTTGTCTGTCATCAGAGGTTTATGAAACAGCCAAAGAGATTTCTTCATATTCAGGGATATACATCCCTCTGTTCAGATACAATCTAACTGATGAAGGTGGGTCTCTTTGCTGCCTCAAGTTGGGGAGGAGCCCTGAATTTGGGTTCCTACAGGTGGTGAGACCAACAGATTGATATCCCAGGAAAATGCGCTGGCCCAGTTCTAGTGTCTCCAGAAGCAGCTGTATCATTTAGATGGTGTGCGATTGTGTGAAGGAGGGTGTTTGGAGGTGGGGCTGTGTGAACCTACATCGTATGATTGTGAATCTGCCTATCTGTGTATTTACTCAGGAGATATTTCCTTTTAGACAATAAAGCTGTCAGTGTTCTTTGCAAAAAAGTCTCATTAACACTGCACAGTCTCTGTGCATTCCCTCTTGTGCCATCAACATAGCTCTTCCCCAGGTTTGGTTCGTGTTCCCTTTAGTTGGCTGGAGATGGTGCAGAGATCGATGACCTCAGCTTTTGATATCTTAAGTTGCAAAGATAAACTGAAAACCCAGGGCTGGGTCTAAGTATGAATGCTTTTGACCCCTGACCTGCCCATGTCAGTGAGATGAGTGATCCTCAGTCATGGAGCAAGGGGTCCTTGCTCCATGTCCATACTTCGAAGTATTAGTAGCTCCAGAGTTCCAGATCCTGCCCTTCATTATAAGGTGGCCTCTGTGGTCACAGAACCCAGGGCAGCTACTGGGGGCATTAATGGCCGACTTCGGCACAGTCATTAGTGTGAAAGTTATCTCTGGACCCTCATCCTTCTATCAGCTCACAGAGAGTTGTATAGCTTCATGTAGACAATACAGGTCACATCCATCAGTGCAGGTATCAGATTAACTAGGGCACAAACAGATAAGAATCAGGAAGATGTGTTATTGTATTGGGTAACAGTACCATAAGTCTTTCAATTGATGAAACCCTGCAGCACACACCCAAGGGGTAATGGCAACTAAGAACTCAAAGTGAAACTTGATTGTTAGCTTGGTGACCATGACTCTTGTTGAAAATCCCCTATCTGTGTGGTTTAGAGATGTTTAGTGCTTACTCTGTGCTTTTTCTAAGGTGTTGTCCCACTAAACGTATGCCCCCTGTGAGTATGGACAGCAGCTGACTCAGTGGACATCCACATACTGTAGAGAAAACAAATATTTATAGAAAAATATGGTATTGTTGATAGTAGCTGTATAGGAATTCTGTATTATCAAAACTTGTATATCTGATATTCTTTAAGACAAGTGATTAGTGAATTAATAGAAGAGCATATTTCGCTCAGGTTTGAATTCAGTCCTCTAACAGAGTTTACTTTTAATCAAGTACAAAGTCTCATAGAAAACATGATGTAGTAGAAGCACCTGTGAATCCTGGAGGAAGAATGATCTGGGAAAAGTCAAGAGACAGTGACAATTTAGCAGGAGCTCAAAATAAGCAGGAGGAGTCATAGGTCTCTTTCATTGAACAGTAGCATTCATTTTAGAGTTTTCCTTTTATTAGACTGAATATTTCCTTTTTATTAGGTTTCTCTTAGCTAGAGGGCAAAGCTCTGTTTCCATTTCCTTCCTCCTCTCCTTTGCTTTCCTTTCTCCTCTGAAGAGAATGCTGCTGCTAAGTCGCTTCAGTCGTGTCCGACTCTGTGCGACCCCATAGACGACAGCCCATCAGGCTCCACAGTCCCTGGGATTCTCCAGGCAAGAACACTGGAGCGGGTTGCCATTTCCTTCTCCAATGCATGAAAGTGAAAAGTGAAAGTGAAGTCACTCAGTCGTGTCCGACTCTTAGCAACCCCATGGACTGCAGCCTACCAGGCTCCTCCGTCCATGGGATTTTCCAGGCAAGAGCAATGGAGTGGGGTGCAATTGCCTTCTCCTCTGAAGAGAATGGATGAACACGAATTCAGCTCATACTCATTAACCTCCCACAGCCATGCACACCACCCCATGTCTACACAAAGAGAAAACCCCTTGAATGTTTGCAAAGCAGCCTCACCAGTGTTGTAACAGCTATTCTGTGTCCCTCTAGATCTAACTGAGGACCTGTCAGTCAATCCACATTTGACAGGACAGAAGAGACTCCGTATATCTCCAAGGTAAGCTGTTTTGTTTTTTTTTTTTTTTTTTCTGGACTGAGACAGAAATATTGTTTCATTTCTCTTTCAGTAGAATTAAGTTATGAGGCTTTGAGGGTGTTTATTCCAGTTAGAGACTATTCCCTTGGTTGAGATAATGTGGAGTGAGTCTTTTACAGACTCATGATGCCTCAGTCCACAGGATATTGAAATTGCTAGCATCCACCACACCCTGTAGAGTACAGAGTTCTCTCTCCTGCAGCAACATTTCCCCTAGGAAAAGAATTCTGCAATTTCCAACGCAAATGGACTTGGAAGTTCCATCCTCCAGGCACAGGTCTTGCCTTTCATCCTGACATCCTGGGCACCAGTGCTCTGATCTTGCTGGGTTCCCTGGACTCCACCACTGCTCCTCCTCATTTTCTACTGTCACCAAATGAACCAAACACTGTGCATCTTTGTGATCTTCTCCTCACAGTGTCTTCTCTTTTGTACTTGCAGGTGGCCCTTTCACAATGTGAAAGCGGTAGGTATTCTAGAGTCATTCACTTGGGCAGAAAAAGCTCTGTAGATGGGAAATTTGGGGCTTTCTCACTGGTTTTAGGGCAGACACACACTGATTCCAAATTCCTGCTGGGAACGAGTATAGGGACCCTGGTGGTAAAAGTAGCTTGCAAGTAGAATAATATGGCCAGTCCTATAGTTCCAGGAAGAAGTTATGTTATGGTTAATAATGTAGGTTTGTGTCCATGGGAATAGGTTTGTCTCTATGTGTAATGAATAGTGTGATTCTTTGTGTGTGTGTGATTTTTTGTGTGTTGTGTTTTTGTCAATTTATGTCACCCTAAACGTCACTGTTACTGGTGTCATCTTCCCCCTAAAAATTCCCATCACCATTGTACCATGAATGAGTATGTGTATAAGAATTAAACAAGGTATACATTAGCTGTATGATTTGATTTTATAGCAAGAGAAATCCTTTAACCTGGAAGACAAATTAGATCATTACCCAGGAAAATATTTACAGGATTCTTTTAATTTTTATTAATATTTTAATTGTCTCTGCTGGGTCTTCATTGCTGCACAGGCTTTTCTCTACTCGTGGAGAGCGAGGGCAATGGTATAGCTGTGGTGCATAGACATCACTTTGGAGGCTTCTTTTGTTGCAGAACAGGAGTTCTAGGGCTCTTGGGCTGCAGTGGTTTTGGCACGTGGGCTCAGTAGCTGCGGCTCTTGGGCTCTAGGGCACAGGCTCAGTAGTTGTGGGTCATTAGCTTAGTTGCTCCAGGGCATGTGGAATCATTCCAGACCAGGGATTGAGCCTGTATCTCCTGCATTGGCAGGTAGATTTTTAACCACTGAGCCACCAGGGAAGCCCTACAGGCTTCTTAATGAGCAAAACTGTGTTTCAGAAGCCCCCTTACTGGGCCAAAAACACATTCATTTAACAGTAAATCTCACCTCTTAGTAGGTCTTATAGCATTTTGATTGGTCATCATTCATCCCTCTGCCACTTCCCTCACTCAAACTCTCTCCCACTTGAGCCTCAGAATGAATCCTCCCCCCTCACCCAAGGCACCTAATGGTTCTGGGGAGGCTCCTCCTTCTGCTGGGAGCCCCTGGTGGTACCCACGTGACACACCCAGTTCTAGAAGAATCTGATAAAGGAGGAGCGTCCAGGCATAGATGGAGGAAGTTCAGTCCAGCTTTGCCTCTTAAGGTTTGGTGTCCAGTCAGTCCTGTTAACTCAATGCAACATGTTGCTTTGCCTGTCTCTAGAACTTTTCCACCTGGCAACTAAAATTTTATAACCATTCAACAGACCCTCCCAATGTCAACTTCCTTCCGGCTCTTGGAATCACCCTTCTACTCTCAGCTTCTCCTCAGTTTTCCTCTGGATACCACAGGTAAATGGAATCCTGCACTGTTTGTCTTACTGTGACTGGCTTATTTCACTCTTAACTATATCTTTCCACTTCATTTATTGCTGAAAATGACAGGATTTCCTTCATTTTTAAAGACTGAATCACATTCCAGTGTATGTATACATCACATTTTCTTGATTTATCTGCCCGTGGGCACTGGACAGTATCTCCATCTTGGTTGTTGTGTACAAGGTGGCAAAGGATAAGAAATTGTAGATACATCCTGGAACATTCTAGCTTTGTATCCTTTGGACATAAACTCAAATAAGTGATTTCTGGATCTTATGATAATTTTTGGATCCTTATAATTTTTGGAGGGACTTCCAAACTGTTCCATAATGGGTATGTCATTTTCCATTCCCACCAACAGGGTACAAAAGTTGCACTTCTCCACATCCTTGCTAACATCTGTTATATTCTATTTATAATACACATCCGCAAAGGTGATATCTCCCTTTGACTTGGTTTCTGCTTCACTGATACTTAGTGATGTTGAGCACTATTCTTATGCATATTGATCACTTCTAGGAAGAAATATTATTGAAGCTTTTTACAGATGTGAGAGTTGGACTATAAAGAAAGCTGAGTGCCAAAGAATTGATGCTTTTGAACTGTGGTGTTGGAGAAGACTCTTGAGAGTCCCATGGACTGCTAGGAGATCAAACCAGTCCTGAATATTCACTGGAAGGACTGCTGTTGAAGCTGAAACTCCAGTACTTTGGCCACCTGATGCAAAGAACTGACTCATTTTAAAAGACCCTGATACTGGGAAAGATTGAAAGCAGGAGGAGAAGGGGACGACAGAGGATGAAATGGTTGGATGGCATCACTGACTCAATGGACATGAGTTTTAGTAAACTCCAGGAGTTGGTGATAGACAAGGAGGCTTGGTGTGCTGCATTCCATGGGGTTGCAAACAGTCAGACAAGTCTGAGTAACTGATTTGAATGACTGAAACTTCAGTTATTTGCCTGCTGTTGTTTTGGAGTTGAGTTGTAGTAGTTTCTTTGATATTCTGGATATAGGCCTCTTATTCAGATACATATTTTGCAGATACTTTCATTCTATAAGTTGCCTTGTTGCTGATTGTTGAGACTGTCCTTTCTTCACCTGGTAATTTTAGAACCCTGGCAAAGATAATTTGGCTACACATGTGTCAGTTTATTTGCAATTCCCTTCTTATGGTTCATTGGTCTCTCTTCTTGTTTTGTTGTTGGTACAACACTCGTTTGATTTTTGTGGCAATCATGTGTTTTGAATTCAGGAAGCTTTAAAGCCTCATTGTTCTTAAGATTTTTTCACTTTGGGTTTTTTTAGGTTCCATACGTGTTAGTATTTTGGTTTTCTTTTTTTCCATTTCTATAAAATTGAGGTTTTGTGAGTGGTTTCAGTATATATGTATATCACTTTTAGTTGTATAAGAAGGTCAACAGCACTAAATATTCCAGTCTATGAATATGGTATGTCATTCCATTTACTTGTCTCTTCTTTCTTTCAACAGTGTCCTATGGTTTTCAGTGCACAAATCTTTCACTTCCTAAGGAGCCTTTTGCACTACCTTGTTTGAGTTATATGAGTCAGGGATGGGGAAGATGGGCTCAAGAAGAGAGGGAATGTCCTCCCTCCCCTCTGTTCATACCCTATGGTTACTTGTAGTACAAGTGTGCAGGGCCATGCCCTTCACCTCTGCCTACAAGTGAGCCCTCTACTGGGAATTTTCTTTGAATCTGAGTGTTCACCTTACTATTGAAATGTCCACAAGCACTCTCCAAATGTCTGGCCTGTGTCCAAGAGACCCAGGTATACCTACATATGAATGAGAATATCAGACCATCAAATCTTCTGCAATAAAGAAAAACCAGAAAGCAGTTCAGTGTCTTTTCCTTATCTTTGGAACTTTTAGAGTTGAATGTTCCAGTGTAGTAGCCACTGCTCAGATCAGCCTATTTATAATGAACATTCTTCAAACAATAGTTATTGTGTTATCTTAAAAAACCCGCAAAAAACACACAGTTACTTGGTCACATTAGTGATATTCCAAGTGTGTCCATAAGTGTTGGAATTTCAGTTTCATAAGCTTGAAAGTGAGAGCTATATTGAGCGTGTGGAAATGTAAGGTTAAAAGGTGATTCTCTCAGCATCTCTCTGTCATGTGAAATTTTGCAACTGTGATCAACATCTTGTGGAAGGGCTCTAACTTCACCAAGCACAGGGAAGGTCTGTGAACCTGGAGGGAAGACCAGGGAGATGTTTTGTGAGCCAAGAGGAGGAGGAGAGATGGGTGGGTCAACTTGTATAATGACTGTATTATTGCTCATACATCTACAGAATGTATGCTAGAGAGCACTAGCAGCAGTGATGTAGAAGAGAACTAGGTAGGGCACAGTTCTCAGGGAGAGTAGGATTTAGAGGGAGAGGGTTCCTGAACCACTTGGGTTATACCTGCTTCTTTGGAGATAAAATAGGTGAATATGAACTGAGGATTTAAATTAGAGGGAGATGGTTTCTGGACCACTTGGGAGATAAAAGAAGGTGAATATAAACTGAAGAAGAAGAAGGGAATATGTGTAAAGTTGTGATATGTTCCTCATATTTTAATGAAATAATAGAACTATGTGTCCATGTGTTTTATTGTGCTGTGCTTATAGTCATTTCTTGTTATAGACATCTCTTCTTGCTTTTACATTTAGAAATGTCCTTTCTCACAAGACTCCTCTTTCTTTGTCCCTTCATTGACAAATATGAATGCGTGGTTTATGTTTAGTACCTTCAAATTCTTATATACAAGGGACTTTGGCTTCATGTTTAAATTCTCCTATGATGGCCATATCCTAATGGGACCAAAAGTCTAATAGTTACTTGACACTGCAGACCAAGTTCTTGCAATGAGTGTCAGGTTCTGGGTGAGACATGAACCCTCTCCCTCTGCATTTTCAGGACTTGTGGCTTCCCCTCACATTTGTCTTCATTGTTTATTCCTAATGTAAAGGGTGTTTTGGGGGTGGGATAAGTCAAAGCACACAGGCTCTGGTGTCCCTGCCTGGACTGAGTCTCCTGGAGCTCTTCTTAGCTTCCAAACCTCCCCAAGGATGCTGTGCTGAAGGTACTTCCTTAGCTGCTGCCAGAGACCAGCATGGCCACAGATTCTAGAAAATGTGAAGGAGCCACTGGTTTTCTTTACACACATTCTCACAGCCCTGCTGACCTGGTCTTCTGGGACTGACCAGACCTAGGTCAGAGACTCAGAGCAGCAGGACTCAGTGTCACTGTTCCCCATAGAACCCAGTGCTCCATCCAGACAGCCCTGCATCTGCTCCCCACACCCCAGTCCTGCCCATCCTGTGACCTTTACTCAAGCTTTCCCAGGTTTCATTCCTTCTAGTCCTTCCAAGGTTGGGGTAAACCCTGGCTGGTTCTATGTGTATATGAGGCCTCCCTATCTGTAGAACCTTTGTGGCACCAGTTCAGACTAAGATAATTTGGACATGCTACTTTAATTATAATATTGTTTTCATCCTCCCTGAGGGGCTAAGAGACTTAAGCAGTTATTTTGAGAATTAAGTTTCTCCCAGTTATCTAAAGTTACCTCAGGCACAGAATACTTATTTGTTACCTCAAGTTGGTTGTATATCTAGGCTGTTGTGGAAAGTGATGCAGTTGAATTTAGGACTGCAGATATCTCTCTGTGATACTGATTTAATGTCCTTTGTGTATATGTCCAGAACTGTGTTTGCTGAATCATATGACATTCTGTTAATACTCTTATAAGGAACCTTTTACTGTTTTCACCAGCATAGCCACACAACTTACATTCCCATTAGCAGTGTACAAAGGTTCCAGGTCCCCACATCATGGCCTTAACCTGTTAATTCTTTGCCTTTATAATACACAACCTAACAGGCATGAGGTGTTGATTTACTTTGCCCTGATGATTAGTGAGGTTGGAAGCCTTCTCCTTTGTAAGTTAGCCACTTGTATGTCTTGTTCCCGAAACATCTGTTTGAATCTTTGCACATTCCTCAACTCACTTATTTACTCTTTTTAATATTTTATTCATTTTGCATATGAGCTGTGGTATTTTCTTATGTATTTTGAAGATGAGCTCCTTATCTGGTATAGGGCTTGTAATTTTTCTGTAGGTTATCTTTTCATCCTACTGATTATTGAAGAGACTACCCTTCTCCTATTTCATTGTCTTAGAACCTTGATGAATTTCATTTGACCATGTATCCATGAGTTTTCTTGGGGCTCTTTATTCTGGTCTTTAGGGGTATGTATCTATTTCTATATCAGTATCATTCAGCTTTGGTTCCTATATCTTTGTAATGTGTTTTGATATCAGGAAGTGAGATACTTTGATCTTTGTTCTCAAGATTATTTTGTCTATTTGGAATCCTTAGTGGTTCCATATATATTTTTTGATTTGTTTTTTTCCATTTCTATGAAAATGATGTTAGTATTTTGATTGGTGGTGCAGTGAATTTTTCCTTAGATTTGGGCAGAGTAGAAATGTCAATAGTACTAAGTCTCTAGTCTGTGAGCATGATCTGTCGTTTCAATTCCTCGTGCCTTATTTCACTTTCTCAGTGTTGTGTGTAGTGTTCAGTGTGCTGGTCGTGTCTCTCTGAAGGCCCTATGTCCCTCCCTCCCTGATCTCATCAGAGTCAGTGTTGGAGAGATGGGCTTGTAAGGAGACACAGTGTCCCTCCCTCCTTACCTCTTCTCTGATGATGTTCAGCACAGGCACCCTGGGCCTTGTGTCCATACCTGTCCCCTCAAATGGAGCACCTGCTGTTGACATTGCTGTTTCAGTGTCCCAAAGGCTCATGAGTGTCTGGGATGTGTGCATGAGCCCAGGAAATACATACAAATGAATCATCAAATCAGGCCAGCCAAATACTCTGCAGAAGCTATTGAGCTGCACTTTACAGGCCTACAAGCCCTGTACTTGCCTTGATTTGAGGCCAAAGAAAGATCCCAGAGCTGACAGAGATATCAAAGGTTTAATAGATGGGATGTCTTACATATGAAGTAAAAGAGTCCTGCAGAGACACCCACTGTGGATAGCAGAGGACAGGCAGAAGACAGCAGCTGCAGCATTCTTTACTCTGGGGGAATAAGGAGTCTACCAGTTACAGTGGGAATGAACAGCAGATTGGCTCATTGGTTACCACAGAAACAAGTAGAGGGCCACATCCCTCTTACCCCTCAGTCTAAATACTCTCATGGGACAGAGGTCTTTTCTTTGCTAATCTATCAGCCATCTTGAAATGGCCAGAAAATGCAAAGGGAATAAACACGAGGGTTGTTAACATCCTATATATATATCTATCCGTGCATACTCAGTCACTTAGTTGTGTCCCACTTTTTGTGACCTCGTGGACTACATCCCACCAGGCTACTCTGTCCATGGCATTTTCCAGGCAAGAATATTGAAGTGGATTGTCATTTCCTCCTCCAAAGTATCTTCCCAACCCATGGATTGAACCCATGTCTCCTGCATTGGCAGGCAGATTCTTTACAACTGAGCCACCTGGGAATCCCTACACCCTCCCTGGTACCAAAGTTCCTGTTCTGCCATAATCTGTCAGAAATGGCAGTACAAGGGGTGCTGATCTTAAAATTCATTCAGTCTTCCTTGGTGGCTCAGACAATAAAGAATTCACCTGCAATCCAGAAGACCTGGGTTAAAACCCTGAGTCAGGAAGATCCCCTGAAGAAGGAAATGACTAACCACTCCAGTATTCTTACCTGGAGAATTCCATGACAGAGGGCCCTGGCAGGCTAGTCTGTGGGCTCACAAATTGCTGAAATCAACTGCATGAGTTATCCACACACATATATAAACATATATAGTGGGTTTTGTGTGTTATAGTTGGTAGGCACGAGCGAGATGTGACTGCTATAATTTGCATAAAAACATGTTATACATGTGTCAAAACATTTGTGATTTCAGGTTGGTTAGCATGAAGGTGAGAGGTCTAATGCGTCTGTAGAAGTGAGAGGTTGAGAACTGACTCTTTCAGCATCTCTATCTCTAGGTTTACAACTGAGATCAGTGTCTTACTGAAGGGCTCAGACTGCACAGAGCACAGACGACTGCCATCTGCTATCCACAGTGGGGTGTCTCTGCAGAACCTTTGGAAAAAGGTCAAGGTGATGCTGTGAGAGCCAGAAGGGCCTCAATGGAGCAGGAGAAGTGGGTGGGTCGCTCATTCTAATCACTTTGTTGCTCATGGTTGTGTTCCTATGGAATGCGTTGTGGAGAGCATTTGGTGCAGTGATGAGGAAGGGGACACAGGCCGGAAACAACCTTCAGTTGGGATCTGACGGGAGAGGGTTCTGGAAGTTTAGAGTTAAACCCTCTGGAGACTAAGGAAAGTGAACATGAAATTAGGAAGAAGGAAATCTGTATAGAATTCTGACTTAATCTTTACACATTAAATGATATGATAGAGAAATTGTGTCCTGGACTTGCGTTGTGTTCTGTTTACAATCACCTTTTCTTGCTTTGCTCTTCAAAAATTATTTTTCCCGTAAGAGCTGCTCTTTTCTGCTTTTCCACTAATATGGAAGGCAGGTCTCTGGTCAGCACATCTTGGGTATTGTGTACTGCAGACTCTGTTTTCTATTGCATGTTGAACTGTGATAGCCATATCCTAGTGGGCACAAAACTCTTATTGTCACTTGACACTAGAGACCACGTCCTTGTATGCATGTGAGGTAGTGTGTGAGACGTGAACTCTCTCCTCCTGCACTTTCAGTACTTGTGGCTTCCTCTCATGTTTATTCTCACTGTTAATTCCTCGTGTAAAGGGTGCTTCCAGGGGTGGATGAGTCGCAGCACACAGGCCTTGGGGTCCCTGCCTGGGCTCAGTCTCCTGGAGCTCATCTCAGCCTCTGCACCAGCAAAGGCTGATGTGCTGAAGGTGCTTCCATGTGAGAGGTCCACATTCAGCTGCTCCTAGAGACCTTCCATGACTGCAGACGCTAGAGTCTGTGAAGGGTCGACTGGGCTTCTTCACACACTTGCTTTCACAGCCCTGCTGACCTGGTCTCCTGGGGTTGAGCAGTCCCAGCACAGCCAGTCCTGGGGTCACTGCTGCTCTCAGAACCCACTGTTCCATCCAAAGTGTCCTGCCCCTTCTCCTCAACCCCAGGCCTGCCCCATCCTCTGTCCTTTCCTTACACCTTCCCAGTCTCATTCCTCCCAATTTTCCAAGTCTCAGTGCAAACCTGGCAGCTACCAGGTGTTTATGAAGGACCCTTGTCACATCGTTCTGGCTAAATGAACTTGGAAGTGTTTGCCTGTATCCTCTCTAAGGGTCTGGGTAACTGAAGGTTTCCCAGAGCATGTGAGCATTAAGTATCTCCGTGTAATTAAGATCACTCAAGGCAATAGGAGAGTCTCTGTTATGTGGAATTTTTGTTCTTCCCTCCCCCAGGGTTCAGTTCAGTTCAGTCACTCAGTCGTGTCTGACTCTGCAACCCCATGAATCACAGCACGCCAGGCCTACCTGTCCATCAGCAAATCCCAGAGTTCACTCAGCCTCACATCCATTGAGTCAGTGATGCCATCCAGCCATCTCATCCTCTGGCATCCCCTTCTCCGCGTGCTCCCAATCCTTCCCAGAATCAGAGTCTTTTCCAATGAGTCAACTCTTCGCATGAGGTGGCCAAAGTACTGGAGTTTCAGCTTTAGCATCATTCCTTCCAAAGAAATCCCAGGGCCGATCTCCTTCAGAATGGACTGGCTGGATCTCCTTGCAGTCCAAGGGACTCTCAAGAGTCTTCTCCAACACTACAGTTCAAAAGCATCAATTCTTCTGCACTCAGCTTTCTTCACAGTCCAACTCTCACATCCATACATGACCACTGGAAAAACCATAGCCTTGACTAGATGGACCTTTGTTGGCAAAGTAATGTCTCTGCTTTTGAATATGCTATCTAGGTTGGCCATAACTTTTCTTCCAAGGAGTAAGTGTCTTTTAATTTCATTGCTGCAGTGACCATTGGAGTGATTTTGGAGCCCCAAAAAAGAAAGTCTAACACCGTTTCCAGTGTTTCCCCATCTAATTCCCATTAAGTGATGGGACCAGATGCCATGATCTTCGTTTTCTGAATGTTGAGCTTTAAGCCAACTTTTTCACTCTCCTCTTTCACCTTCATCAAGAGGCTTTTTAGTTTCTCTTCACTTTCTGCCATAAGGGTGGTGTCATCTACATATCTGAGGTTATCGATATTTCTCCTGGCAATTTTGATTCCAGCTTGTGCTTCTTCCAGCCCAGTGTTTCTCATGATGTACTCTGCATAGAAGTTAAATAAGCAGGGTGACAATATACAGCCTTGACGTACTTCTTCTCCTATTTGGAACCAGTACGTTGTTCCATGTCCAGTTCTAACTGTGGCTTCCTGACCTGCATATAGGTTTCTGAAGAGGCAGGTCAGGTGGTCTGGTATTCGCATCTCTTTCAGAATTTTCCACAGTTTATTGTGATCCACACAGTCAAAGGCTTTGGCATAGTCAAAAAAGCAGATAGGAGATCAATATTTCTCTAGATATTTCATGACTTGCATGTCAGGGTTTTTTGAAACTCTATATGTAGTGTAAGAAGTTCATGGTAAATCATTCCGTCCTTGTGTAACTAAAATGTGTTTTTATTATAACACAGAGAATTTTTCTCTGAAAACGCTCTTAAAATTCTATTTTTATTCCCTTGTATTTCTCCTGCTTTTTTCTTTCAGCTGCCCAAAGGATGAATCTCATTGACTTTATTCTCATGGCATTCATTTTGTCCCCCAAACTCATTTATTTTATAAGGAAAGTTTGTAAATCTTAATCTCTCTCACCTAGTTTTCTCATCACTACTTCCCTCTCCTGTCTGGCAACCACTTATTTGTTCTCTGCATCTATGACTACATTACTGTTTTGTTATTTTAGTTCATTGGTTTTGGTTTTCGGTTTCCACATACAAATGACATCATACTTGTGATGTATGATGTATTTGTCACTCTGACTTATTGTACTTAGCATAATCCCCTCTAGGTCCTTCTATGTTGTCACAAATGACAAGATTTTATTTTTCTTTATGGCTAAGCGATAATCCATGGATACCACCTCTTATCCATTCACATTCTTGATACACACTTTGAAAAAATAACCATAAGTGAAATTGCTGGATCATATGGTATTTCTAATTTTGGGGGAAAACTGCATACTTGGTGTATATAACTTAAGATATAAGTCAATAATGCACCCTAATACCTAAAGTTGGTATTTTCTGTAACTGAATTATTTATAGTGACACTTGGACATCTGTCAGTTCAGTTTAGTTGCTCAGTCATGTCCGACTGTTTGCAACCCCATGGACTGCAGCATGCCAGGTTTCCCTCTCCATCACCAACTCCTAGCGCTTGCTCAAATTCATGTCCATTGAGTGGGTGATGCCATCCAGCCATTCCATCCTCTGATGTACCCTTCTCCTCCTGCCTTCAATATTTCCCAGCATCAGGTCTTTTTCAGGTGGCCAAAGTATTGGAGCTTCAGCTTCAGCATCAGTTCTTTCAATGAATATCCAGGACTGATTTCCTTTATGGTTGAATGGTTTGATGTCCTGCAGTCCAAGGGACTCTCAACAGTCTACTCCAATGCCACAATTCAAAAGCATCAATTCTTCAGCACTCAGCCTTAAAAATTAGTATTTTAGCCTATTTTAAATCAATATTATAGGTGTATAATGGTATCATATAATCTTTTTGATTATATGAATATTTGAATGTTCAAATATGAAAATTGAATATTCCTGATCATCAATGAGATTGATGTTTTCCTACTATTTTGATTATTCTGCAGATCAGCTGCCAACCCAAAGTACTTATCAATTATGCTATTGGTCTTTTTTTGTGTTTACATATTTAATGTGTAACTTTGAGACTAACATTGGTGATTTATGTGCATTGCATATTTGTCATAGTATTTAAGATCAATTTTTAAAAATGAATTCTTTTCTTGTTTCTGTGTATGCTTAGTTGCTCAGTCATGTCTAACTCTTTGAAACCCCATGGATCATAACCTGCCAGGGTCCTCTGTCTATGGGGATTCTCCAAGCAAGAATACTAGAGTGGATTGCCATGACCTCCTCGAGGGGATCTTCCCAACCTCGAAACCAGGTCTTCCTCATTGCAGGCAGATTCTTTACCATCTGAGCTACCAGGGAAGCCAGTGTTATTTTATATTTTAGTTGTATAGTAGGTCAAATGATTACCCCTTTGTACTTCTCTCTTGTTGACTGGAACTGTCTCTTAGTGATCATGTAGGAAAAAGAAATTTTATCATGATATTGTTACTGTTGGAGAAGGAAATGGCAACCCACTCCAGTATTCTTGCCTGGAGAATCCCATGGACAGAGAAGCCTGGTGGGCTATAGAATATGGGGTCACAAAGCATTGGACACAACTGAAACAACTTAGCATTGTTACTGTACCACTTATCCCCATTACTTTTACTTGAGCACATTTTTACTGACTTTAATGTTACTTCTGAGCATTTTAAATGTGGTAATGTTTTATGTTTATGTTTTATATTATTATAACAGTTTTTCATGTCCTCATCTTTTTTCCAGTTTTTATATTCAGAATGTATAGAGAACTAACCTGGCATTTTTGTTTAATTTATTTATTTAATAAATCTTTTTATTCCTTAACACAAGCTTTTGGCCATTCCAAGTGGTAGGTGGGATGTTGGTTACCCAACCAGATATCGAGCTGTGCCCCTTCAGTGGAAGCTCAGAGACCTAACCACTGGATCTCCAGGGAAATACCTTACCTGGCATGTTTTTTCTTTTTAAATAATTTATTTTTTAATGAAGGATAATTGCTTTGCAGTATTTGTTGGTTTCTGCCAAACATCAACATGAATCACCCATAGGTATACATATGTATCCTCACTCTTGAACCTCTCTCCCATCTCCCTTCCCACCCCACCCCACCCTCTAGGTTGCTACAGAGCTCCTTTTTGAGTTCCCTGAGTCATACAGCAAATTCCCATTGGCTATCTGTTTTACACATGATAATGTAAGTTTCCATGTTACTCTCTCCATTCATCTCACTCTCTCCTCCTGGCTGCACCCTCTACGTCCATAAGTCTGTTGTCTATGTCTGTGTCTCTATGGGTGCTCTGCAAATAATGTCATCAGTACCATCTTTCTAAATTCCATATATACGCATTAGTATACGATATTTATCTTGCTCTTTCTGACTTACTTCACTCTGTGTAATATCTCTATGTTCAGCCACCTCATTAGGAAGAACTCAAGTGTTCCTTTTATGACTGAGTAATATTCCATTGTATATATGTACCACAGCTTCTTTATCCATTCATCTGTCAATGGACATCTAGGGTGCTTCCATGTTTTAGCTATTGTAAATAATGCTGTAATGAGCAGTGGGTCCATGTGTCTTTTTCAATATCTCTAACCTGGCATGTTTCTAATACGTTTTATTTGTGGTAAATAATAACTATAAAATAATTGATAAAACATATTCAGAGTTTGTTTCTTTATACAGTATTTTGTTAACTCTGATGTAATATATTTATATAAATATTTAAGCATAGTCAGAAAATGAACATTTACCAGTAATTTCAAGAACTACAAAAGTATCATTAATATTGAATCTAGATGTCTGTTCTAGTATAATTTAATTTCACCTTATTTTGTTTCATACTTTTTTGCTCTTTTAATGTAAGTTATGCTTTCAGATTTAAGTTTGAACCTCTTTTTCAGACTCATTTCAAGACTTTGAAATGCTGCTCTTTAAAGATTAATTTTATCAAAAATAAATTTTTAGCTGTCAACCATATTGGCTTTTTCAGCATTGCATTTCTTAATATTTTGTTTTTAACTTTTATTGAGAATTCATTTTCAGCAAGAGGGCTCGTTTTTTTTTTTTTTTTTTTCCCTCTCCTTTCTCTTTTCTTCTGTTCAGCATTTTGAAATTATGTACCTCATGAAAAATTACAGCCTTAAGACATGTTTGAGCAAGTGACTGCTGAGTCACTCAATTGTGTCCAACACTTTGTGTCTCCATGGACTGTGCCAACCAGGCTGCTCTGTCCATGGAATTTTCTAGGCAAGAGTACTAGAGTGGGCTGACATTGCCTCCTCCAGGGGATCTTCAAAATCCAGGGAGATATGTTTAGTAGTATTTTTTTTTTCCTTATTTTACTCACTGATAGAAGTAAAATACTGACCTCAAGCATTGAGTTAACCTGAGGTCCCCATAATCCTAACAAGTAAATTAGCATACCAACGAAGAAGGAGCAATACTCATGTGATAGAAAAATTCCCTGTTCTCAGAGATTTATTTCATATATGAACCCAGATGTCTATTTTAGTTTTCTTCATATTTATAGTTGCTCTGACTTTAAAGCAAAGGGCAATTCACCAGGCTCCTCTGTCTCAAAATCTTCTGCTCTTTGATACGTGCCTTAATCTTTTTCAGGGAATTAATGTAGTTTGCATCATTTCTCAGTCAGGACTCTTGGTGTCTCTTTCACACATCTGGACTGGTGTGAGTCCTGACATTTTATAAGGTCTGTATAGGCACAGCAATCTTACAGAAAAAATATACCCTAGCTATCCCAGCAGAGAATTGTCGTGAGCCGCATTAGGCATTACTGACAAAATGGAGGCATGGCCCCAGACCCCTCTCCTCATTCCGCAGGCACGGTCCTGGGATGAAGGAGTTAGGCCTTGTAATTCTGACATGTCTTTTCCTCTCCTCGGCTGAGTTGACTGAACAGGAATATTAAGGTGCTTCTTGTTCTTGAGAGGAGCATGAGAAGGCACAAAGCCTTCTGCAGCTGTGCTCAGAGAATAATTCATAATTGACATTGGTTTAAGGACTTTTACAAAAGAGTGTTCCAGGATAAGCAGATAGGCTGTAGCTTGAGGCCATAGGAGGGATTGCTATCTGAAGCCTATTTGTGAGGAGAATGTTTATGGCAAAGGAGTTTACTGAATTTAGGGCTTAGAAATAATTAAATCAGTTAGAAGTTAAAGATTTAAGGAATGTTGTGAAGTTAGCATATTTTACTATAGCTTATAGAAGTTAGGAATTTTTAGGGACACTATAGCTAGAAGCGTTTTTAAGAGATAGTGAGCTCAGGATGTTAGGGGCAAACAGGATTTAGGAAGATAAGTAGTAAACTGAGGAATGTAGCATGAGTTACAATGTAATCACAAGTTAATTATGGGACACATTAGATGAGGAAGATAATAGATGATAAGGCTGATTCCCAGAGAATCACTGAAGCAGGAACTCTGCTTGAAGAGCAACAATGATTTATGGAGATAATAAATCTGGGAGAGGGGGAACTGAAAATATCAAACCTCTGACCTAATACTTTTGTAAAAGTATAAAAGAGAATCATAAGCTTGAAATAAACAGGCAGTCCAAGAAAACTTAGAGGCTGTCTCATTACTCGCCAACACCGTTCATCTCTTCTGGTTGAATCCCTGGCTG
This sequence comes from Bos grunniens, assembly GCF_055505025.1. Taxonomy (NCBI): domain Eukaryota; kingdom Metazoa; phylum Chordata; class Mammalia; order Artiodactyla; family Bovidae; genus Bos; species Bos grunniens. The sequence continues at coordinate 74,076,576 of NC_141180.1, read as the reverse complement.
CTGGAGCTGGACTCCAGCAGAGAAGCACAAGTGATTTCCTGTTCTTCTTGGTCACATTTCTGTCTTATATCAGAATGTTTTGGTTCATATTCTGATCAATAGAAGTGATATTTATTATGCCTTATCAGTTATTTTATTTATCACCTTAAAAATGCAACTAATTATACTTACAAAGTTACTTGCCCACATATTTTCTGTATTGAAATCTAATTCTCTATTATTTCTCTTTTATATTTTATTTTGTCTATGGGAATAATAATAATTACATTTACAGCTGTTAGATGTACCAGCTATTTTAAACACACACATATAATTTATTCTTCACAACAACTCTACAAAATAGATGATATTATGTCTCAGATTAGAACGACAAGGTAGGAAAAGCATAGTTAACCGTTCCTAGGATACAGACCAAGTAAATGGTAAACTAAGGATTCGTACTCAAGAAGCCTTATTTCAGAGTTCATATTTTAATTTTTTTAAAATTTTATTTATTTTTTTAAATTTTATTTTATTTTTAAACTTTACATAATTGTATTAGTTTTGCCAAATATCAAAATGAATCCGCCACAGGTATACATGTGTTCCCCATCCTGAACCCTCCTCCCTCCTCCCTCCCCATACCATCCCTCTGGGTCGTCCCAGTGCACTAGCCCCAAGCATCCAGTATCGTGCATCGAACCTGGACTGGCAACTCGTTTCTTACATGATATTTTACATGTTTCAATGTCATTCTCCCAAATCTTCCCACCCTCTCCCTCTCCCACAGAGTCCATAAGACTGTTCTATACATCGGTGTCTCTTTTGCTGTCTCGTACACCGGCTTATTGTTACCGTCTTTCTAAATTCCAAATATATGCGTTAGTATACTGTATTGATGTTTTTCCTTCTGGCTTACTTCACTCTGTATAATAGGCTTCAGTTTCAGAGTTCATATTTTAAAATTTATTTTATATCTCACATAGCATCTTTACTACTTTCTTCATTAAAATCACATATAACATAAAATAAATTTTTTCAAACAACTGATGGTGTGCTGACTTGTTGACAGTATCAAAATTAAGTGATTTTCACAATATAAAGCCAGTTCAGTAAAGAGCAATAAATATGGAATTTTTGTTGTTCAGTTGCTCAGTCATGTCTGATTCTTTGTGAACCTATGGACTACAGCATGGGAGAATTCCCTGTCCTTCACCATCTCCTGGAGCATGCTCAAACTCATGTCAATTGAGTCTGTAATGCCATCACAAAATCTCTTTCTCTATTGTCCCCTTCTCCTCATGCCTTCAGTCCATCCAAGCATCAGAGTCTTTTCTAATGAGCCAGGTCTCTCTGCATCAGGTGGGCCAAATTATTGGAGTTTAAACTTCAACATCAGTCCTTCCAATAAATATTCAGGATTATATAATGTCCTTATAGTCCCAGGGACTCTCAAGAGTCTTCTCCAAATCCACAGTTCAAAAGCATGAATTCTTTGCTTCTCAGCTTTCTTTATGGTCCATCTCTCACATCTGTACATGACTACGGGAAAAACTATAGCTTTGACTAGATGAAACGTTGTTGGCAAAGTAATGTCTCTGCTTTTTAAAATGCTGTCTAGGTTTATCATAGCTTTTCTTCCAAGGAGCAAGCGTCTTTTAATTTCATGATTGTAGTCACCATTTGCAGTGATTTTGGAGTCCAAGAATATGAAGTCTGTCATCATTTCCCCATTGTTTCCCCACATATTTGCCATGCAATAATGGGACTGAATGCCATGATCTTCATTTTTGAATGTTGAGTTTTAGCTGGCTTTTTCACTCTCATCTTTCACCTTCATCAATAGATTCTTTAGTTCCTCTTCTATTTCTGCCATAAGAGTGTTGTCATTTGCATATCTGAGGTTATTGATACTTTTCCTGGCAATCTTGATTTCATCTTGTACTTCATCCACCCCAGCATTTTACATGATCTACTCTACATAGAAATTAAACAAGAAGGGTGAAAATATAGTCTTGACACATTCCTTTCCCAATTTGGAACCAGTCTGTGGTTCTATGTTGAGCTCTAATTGTTGCTTCTTAACCTGCATAGAGGTTTCTCAGGAGGTAGGTAAGATGGTCTGGTATTCCCATCTCTTTGAGAAATTTCCACAGTTTGTAGTGATTCACACAATCCAAGGCTTTTTCATAGTCAATGAAGCAAAAGTAGATGTTTTTCTGGAATTCTCTTGCTTTTTCTATGATCCAACAGATGTTGGCAATTTGAGCTCCAGTTCCTCTGCCTTTTTAAAATCCAGATTAAACTTCTGGAAGTTATCAGTTTATGTAATATTGAAGGCTCACTCGGAGGAATTTGAAAAATACTTTGTGAGCATGTGAAATGAGTGCAATTGTGTTGTAGTTGGACATGGCAATGCCTTTCTTTGGGATTGGAATGAAAACGGACCTTTTCCAGTCTTTTGCCACTGCTTCAGATTTCCAAATTTCCCAAAGTGGAAAAACAAGTAGTGTGAGAAATAAAATTGCCTAGAGACACAGTGGAGCTTCCCTAATAGCTCAATTGATAAAGAATCCACCTGCAATGTAGGAGACCCCAGTTTGATTCCTGTATTGGAAAGATCCACTGGAGAAGGGATAGGCTATCCACTGCAGTATTCTTGGGCTACCCTTGTGGCTCACCTTGTATAGAATCTGCCTGCAATGCGGGAGACCTGGGTTCGATCCCTAGGTTGAGAAGATCCCCTGGAGAAAGGAAAGGCTACCCGCACTAGTATTCTGGCCTGGAGAATTCCATGGACTATAAAGTCCATGGGTCACAAAGAGTCAAACACCACTGAGCAACTTTCACTTCACTTCGCTTCACTTCAGAGACACATTACAGATCATAGTACATAGACAGAAATCGCAGGCAGAGGGCAGTGATATCCCTGACCTAAGCATACAGGTGACAAATCCATCTGTGATGCAGGAGATGCAGGAGGCACGGGTTCAGTCCCTGGGTCAGTATGATCTCCTGGAAGAGGTCATCACAATCCACTCCAGTATTCTTAACTGGAAAATCCCATGGACAGAAGAGCCTGGCAGGCTACGGCCCATAGGGTCACAAAGAGTCAGACATGACTCAAGTGACTGACCACAGGTATGGAACATACAGAGATTAAAGTTTAGGTTCACTGAGGTAGTTGTAAGTTGCAAGGCAGAGTTCAACATAAGAGGAATCTATATAGAAAAAGAGCACCAAAACTCTGCATAGCAATTGCTCTGAGTCTTCACAGAATATTAGACTACATATGTGTAAAATGAAAGTTTATGAGACAAGGAAAAAGAACAATAAGGTGATTATATAAGCTAAATAGTTCTCAGATTACATGAAGTGCAGAGATATTAAAGATAACAACAGTACAGGAAACTCAACTGTCAATAACCTATGGTATTCAGTAAGGTTCCCTGGAGGTTAATATTTTGGTAGAAAAACAATGACAGTAGTAAGCCTAATTTATCCAGGCTAGAAGCAAGATAGTAATATTATTAATAATAAGAAGCCTAAATTTTCTCCAGAAAAACATGTGTTTTACACTCACTATAGCAATCCTTAAAAATAAGTCTAGAGAAAAATCAACCTGAGAATAATTGAATTGAATTCTAGAACAAAAGTCAGGCTTATTTTCAAGAAAAAAAAAATAAATTCTAGACTTTCAGCAATGTAGTAGGTATAATGTTCAACACCCAATTAAGCATTTCCCTGGTGGTTCAGAAGTAAAGAACCTGCCTGCAATACAGGAGAGGCAGGTTTGATCCCGGGTCAGGGTGATCCCTTGGAGGAGGACATGGTAATTGGTCATAGTAATTGGACATGTCTTACTCACTAAACCACCACACCATCCAATTAAAAAATTTCTACACATGCCAAGAAACAGGAAAATGTGACTCGCTGGCAGAAGACTAATAGTAGAAAAGATGAGAGTACCAAAACAGTACTTTGTGTATTTCTATGATATAGGATTCAAGAAATTAAAGGAAAAATAGAAAGATGAAAATGTAGCTGTAAAGAAGTCTCTGCCAAAGAGAGGCTATTTGATGATACTAAAAGCAGATTAGATACTGCAGCAACAATGAACACACTTGGAAAATATCAATAGGGATTATCCAAACTTGAGTGCAGAGACAGGACTTCCCCAATGTAATAGCTCTGTGGTAAAGAATTCGCTTGCAGTGCAAGAGACACAGGAGATGCAAGTTTGATTCCTGTGTTGGAAAATTCCCTTGGAATAGGAAATGTCCAACCACTCCAGTATTCTTTCTGGGAAATTCCATGGATAGAGGAGCCTGGTGGGCTACAGTACAAAGGGTTGCAAAGAGTCAGACACGACTGAGCATAGACCAGAGTGCAGACATGGAAAACAGACCAGTGGTTTCTAGTCGGTAAGTGAAGGAATAGTGGGAAGAGACTGCTAGTGGGCACTAAGTGTCTAAAAGCAAGATAGTGTGTGATGCACAAAACTTAATAAGGCTTGGGATTATAATGTCCATGAGAAGGGCATGATACTAAATTACTAACGAGAATTATACCAAACATGCCAGTGGACTACTAACAATTATTTCTATATTGAGGAGATACTATTACAATATCAAATTAAAATATTTTTCAGATAAAAAAATAGTGTATGATTATGATCCATGTTTTCTGTGGCTAAATGCATAATTTACATTATTTACATAAGTTGTTATGGGAATGTATTTTAGACTAGGTACAGGTTTAGTTAGGTTTAAAGTAACATAGGAATTAATAAAAATCTGTATTACTCACCACCTGGTGAATCAGCTCTGATCATGCACTAGCTCTCATATTATAATTAGCCCACACTTTAATAGCCCACACTACTGTCTGTGTATGCATCAGTGGATTTGGACTCTGTGGAGTTGCAAAGAGTCAGACATGACTGAGCGACTAACACAATATCAAGGAGACTATAATATGGGCTTCCCTCGTGGCTCAGAGGTTAAAGCATCTGCCTGCAATGAGGGAGACCTGGATTCGAACCCTGGGTTGGGAAGATCCCCTGGAGAAGGAAATGGCAACCCACTCCAGTATTCTTGCCTGGAGAATCTCATGAACAGAGGAGCCTCGTGGGCTACAGTCCACAGGGTATAGCTACATTTTAAAAAATAATTAAATGCAAATACAACTTCGGTAGATTTACTCTGTGGAACAGAAACAACACCTGAAGTTACACATATATTAATATTATTATATTATTTTTTATTTCATTCAAAGACATGCAAATAACTTTAAAAGCAACCTTTATTTATCATGGGTCCTATACATTGAATTGGGCTTCCCAGATGGCTCACTCACAAAGAAACTGCTGCCAACACAGGAACACAGGAGCTGTAGGAGACTCAGGTTCAATCCTTGGGTCGGGAATATTTCCCTGGAGGGGGAAATGGCAACCCACTCCATTGGGAAATCCCATAGACAGAGGAGCCTGGTGGACTACGGTCCATGGGGTCACAAAGACTTGGACAACTGAGCAACTGAGAAGGCAGCAGAGCATACATAGAATTAGGTAAAAATGAAGATTTGGAGGAAGTCAACAGTATTTGTCAAGAGCAAAGGAAGTTTGTAATTCTCTAGAAAATTACCAGATGCCAGAGAACTAAAATTATAGTTTAATTGCATGCATTTTTATACAGCATTTTTGGATTTCCTAAAATTACTCACTTATATCATTGAGACAGTCTCACAGAAGCCTTCTAATACCTAGCCTGTATGCAAATAAAAAGAAAATAATGATCACTGTCATAAGCAACACTATGTGTGTGTATACACACACACACACACACACACACACATATATATTAAAACAAAGGAATCAAGTACTCAGGAGTGATATATACCATTAAAACATGTAATTGTTGAATGTTGATTGGATAAGTTTTAGCCTTTTGCCTGGTTCCTTTACCAAAAGCTTGGGTATTAATTGAACCAAATAAAAAAGATGTGTGGAGAACAGCCAGATAATTTATTAACTCTTAAACTGGGCCATAAGTCTGTTCAAAGGCTAATTAGATCAATCTGAGAATGTATCAATCACATAATGACTCAGAGTATTTATATTAGTCATATATAATATATTCATGAGAAACTGCTAATATCTAACCTTGTGGTTTCGCAATGATGTTAGTTCAATGAGGAAATGAAATCCATGTATGATTCACTGAATCAGACAAAGGAGGGCTTCTGAAAGCACATGTATAGATAAAGCACATGTATAGACCTTTTAAAGCACATATAAACCCAAAATTGGTGAGATGAAATGAGTTTTAAAATATTTAATTATCAAGGTTTTGACCCAAATAAACAGTACTAGATACATGTCCATTAGGAGGTAATGAATGATGAGGTTATTTTGTGGTGATTTCTTTCATCATGAGGCAAGATATTGTGACCTACCGAGGCACAAAGTCAGGCCTGTGTGACAGTGCTCCATTATCAAAAGGAAGTGGGGATGAAGGAGACAGGGCTTGAACAGGGCTGAGGGAAAAGTAGTTTGTGTGAGGAAGTAGCTCACATGTCCATGGCTCCTACTCATATATGACATTCTTGAACCCCATAAAGACAGTACTGCATGATATAAAGAGACCACCCAAAGCTGACAGCTGTGGCCATCTGGTTTCTGTCTGGGAATACCTCTAAAGGACAGGGGTGAATGGAGACTTGCCAAGGAGACTTGTAACAGAGCACAGCCAAGTGCAGACCTCAGCACAGCCGTACCTGTGAGCTATTAAGCTGCACCCTGTCACCAGGCAACAGGTCCTGTTCAGCCATTTGCAATGGGCTCCTCCCCCAAGGAAGCAACTACCAGTGAGTGACCGTTAGTGAGGACATTCAGCCAAGTTCACTGGAGCAGGGATTGTCAAGTGGTCAGTGAGGTAAGAGTCAATCCCAGCCTTCCCCCAAAGGTGCTCCAGTTCATCCAGCCACAGGCCAGCGGGTGTTCTGGGGGAGCAGGGGACATGTTGGGGGCTGTGTCCTGCTGACCTCCAGAGCCTTTACTGTGGCCCCTACTGGCCGGGCCCAGGCCTTGAGGAGGCAATGACTCTCTCCCCTCCTCTGCCACCTTCTGACAACCCCGTCTGCCTGGGATACCATCTGGAGGACCTGCTCCTATACCTCCCACCACATGGCCGACCTTAGGATCCTGAGGGCCAGTTGGGTTGGGTGCCCGGCTCCCTCAGCACTGACGGCTGAGCAGGGTCTCAGGACCCAACCCTGAGGGCGCTGCCAGCTGAGCTCTGACTCAGCCAGGACTAGACCCTGGAGGGTAAGTCCTGCCTCAGGACCTGCCCTTTCTTGTCAGAACAGAGACTAACACTCATGAGATATTTATGGGAACAGTTACCTGACCTTGACCTGACCCCCAGAACAAGGGCTCTGACACCAATATGTTTATAACTCACCATATCCCTCTTTCACTTTCCTAGGAAAGAGTTTTGATGAGAGCTTTCAGGGAGTTTAGGGTTTTAAAGGCATGAGCCACTCCTCTCCTTTCAGGGCCCTCAGTACACCTTTCTGGGCTCCATAGCCTGACCTTCTGTTTGATGTTTTTGGAAACAGGATAAGAAGATATTTTTGTTCCATATTAATTTGTTCAAAAAAGAGAGAGAGACTCACTGTCTTTGCCCAGTGACTCATGAACAAAGCAGCCCTGGTGACAAGGATGGGGTCAGCATGAGCTTAGCAATGCTGAATTCTACTCCTGAAGCTGGCCTGGCTATAGGCACTGCTGAGTGTCCATATCCCAACAATGGAGACTGACCCTGAGTTCTCTGAGGTAATTAGCCAGCTACACGGTGGCAGACTGACTATAGTATATCACTTTCTTTATACAATTGGGTAATATCTTGGTTTTACTGGAAAATACAGTCACTCGGAAAATGAATTTGCTTTCCTTGTCCACAGTGCTTCCCCCCAGACTACCATGACTGCTATATCCACTGTCATCGTTTCCCACACAGCTTTGCTTCTGAACTAAATACTGCAGAATTCCCTTTCTAGTGTGTTTCTACATTGGGTAGGCTACAAGAGCTACACTCCTGTGAAACTTCAAGGAGGCTTTGAAATAACTATTTTATAGTGCACATACACTTCCTAATGACTCAGTTACACACTCATTTTGCACTGCTCTGTAGGAATTTGGCAGCTGTAATTAAATTGATTTAATGAATCAGTCCTAAGCAGTCAATTTTATTGAAAGATATATCATCCTGGCTGGCCCAAACTTAATTAATCATAAGGTCTTTAAAAGAGGGTGTGTGCATGCTCAGTTGCTAAGTCATGTCTGACTCTTTTGCAGCTCCATAGATGGTAGCCACCAGGCTCCTCTGTCCATGGGGTTTCCCAGGCAAGAATCCTGGAGCAGATTGTTATTTCCTTTTCCAGGGGATCTTCCTGACCCAGGGATCTAAGCCACGTCTCCTGCATTGGCAGGCTGGCTCTTTACTATTGAGCCACCTGGGAAGCCCTGTTAAAAGAGGATCAATGAGTCAATGAAGTCACTTAGTCGTGTTGGACTCTGCAACCCCATAGACTGTAGCCGACCAGGCTTCTTTGTCCATGGGATTTTCCAGGCAAGAGTACAGGAGTGGGTTGCCAATTCCTTCTCCAGGGGATTTTCCCAACCCAGGGACCAAATCTGGGTCTCCTGCATTGCAGGCAGACTCTTTACCATCTGAGGAAGCCCCTACAAGAGGATAGACCCTTTCTATGTCCAGAGGATCCTGGCTTCAGTTCATATAGTTCCAGCCATGATTTTTAGTTCCTGACTGTATGCCTTGCCAGCTTTCTGTTCTTTAATTAGCCAGCACAGATGTGTGAACCAATCCCTTGTAATAAATGTTGCTTCTTTATTGAATTTCTGTGCACAAAAGTAATACATTTTACCACACCACAAAAAAGTATTTTAAACACCATTTTAAACACCACAAAAAATATTTTTATTAATTACATTTCTTTATTATTTATTATATTTTTTACAACTGATGGACCAATGTTGTCACATGATTATTAAGTAAGCACCATAATTTATGTAAGGAGTTACTCTTTCTTTTCTAGAGTTCTATGGGTTTTGACAAATGCATCATACCATGTGTCCACCATTATAATATTTTATGAATAGTTTTAAGAACCTAAAGACTCCTGGGCTCCATTTATTCATCCCTGCTTCCCCTCCCCTTCCACCAAGCTCTTCCACCAAACTTCTGGCAAGCCCTGATCTTTTTAACACCTGTAAAGCTTTGCCTTTTCCAGAATGTCATATAGGTGAAAGCATCCATTTTTATTCAGGCTTTTGAGACTGACTTCTTTCACTTAGTAATATCTGTTTAAAATTTCTCAATTTCTATCAAGGCTCAGTAACTCATTTCTTTTTGTTTCCAAATAATAATCTTTTGTATGGATGTATCACAGTTTATTCACTTATTGAGGGAAAATTTGATTAGTTTCATTTTCGGCAATTATGAATAAAGTTGCTCTAAACATCTGTGTGAAGGGTTTCATGTTTTCAGTGCATTTGGATAATTTACATGGAGTGTGATTGCTGTATTATATGGTAGGCAACCTATATTTAGTTTCATAAGAAACCCACAAAGTGCTTTTACCATTTTACATTCCAACAACAGTTAATGGATTGAGTTTCTCTTGCTCTGTATCTTCACCAATATTTGGTGTTGTCTGTGTTTTTGGAGTTTAGCCATTGTGATAATTGGATAGTATTTCTGCTTTATTGACTATGCCAAAGCCTTTGACTGTGTGGATCACAATAAACTGTGGAAAATTCTGAAAGAGATGGGAATACCAGACCACCTGACCTGCCTCTTGAGAAACCTATATGCAGGTCAGGAAGCCACAGTTAGAACTGGACATGGAACAACGTACTGGTTCCAAATAGGAGAAGTATGTCAAGGCTGTATATTGTCACCCTGCTTATTTAACTTCTATGTAGGGTACATCATGAGAAACGCTGGGCTTGAAGAAGCACAAGCTGGAATCAAGATTGCCGGGAGAAATATCAATAACCTCAGATATGCAGATGACACCACTCTTATGGCAGAAAGTGAAGAGGAACTAAAAAGCCTCTTGATGAAAGTGAAATAGGAGAGTGAAAAAGTTGGCTTAAAGCTCAACATTCAGAAAACGAAGATCATGGCATCTGGTCCCATCACTTCCTGGAAAATAGATGGGGAAACAGTGGAAACAGTGTCAGACATTATTTTTGGGGGCTCCAAAATCACTGCAGATGGTGATTGCAGCCATAAAATTAAAAGACACTTGCTCCTTGGAAGGAAAGTTGTGACCAACATAGATAGCATATTAAAAAGCAGAGACATTATTTTGCCAATAAAGGTCCATCTAGCCAAGGTTATGGTTTTTCCATGGTGACGTATGGATGTGAGTTAGACTGTGAAGAAAGCTGAGCACTGAAGAATTGATGCTTTTGAACTGTGGTGTTGGAGAAAACTCTTGAGAGTCCCTTAGACTTCAAGGAGATCCAACCGTTCCATCCTAAAGGAGATCAGTCCTGGGTGTTCGTTGGAAGGACTTATGCTGAAGCTGAAACTCCAATACTTTGGCCACCTCATGAGAAGAATTGACTCATTGGAAAAGACCCTGATGATGGGAGGGACTGGGGGCAGGAGGAGAAGAGGATGATGGAGGATGAGATGGCTGGGTGGCATCACCGACTCGATGGACGTGAGCTGGGTTAGACTCTGGGAGTTGGTGATGGACAGGGAGGCCTGGTATGCTGCGATTCATGGGGTCACAAAGAGTCGGACATGACTGAGTGACTGAACTGAACTGAACTGATCCCCTTTTAACAGAAATGTTGATGTATGGCCAAACCAATACAGTATTGTCAAGTAATTAGCCTCCAATAAATTTATATTAAGAAAAGCAAAAAAAAATTAATTTTTCATTCTTTCTTACTTTACTTTAGACCATACTTTTGTATTTATTTATTTAGTAGTGTAGCTATTGTGTAGTACCTGAAAACTTTAATCCTAGAACCAGGTTTCTTAGATTCAAATTCCAACTCTACATTTTACTGCTTGGTGACATAGGTTAACTACTTAAAATATGTTTCAGTTACCTTATGGACTTCCACAGTAAGGAGCTCAAGTGCTAAAGAATCTACCTGCAATGCAGGAGACCTGGGTTTGATCCCTTGGTCTGAATGATCCCCTGGAGGAGGGAATGGCAACCCACTCCAGAATTCTTTCATGAATCCAGTGCACAGAGGTTTTAGTCCATGGGGTCACAAAGAGTTGGACAGGGATGAATGATTTTCACTTTTATCAGTAATCTTATGGATAAGATATACCTTACAGAGTTGTTACAGTAATTAAGCTTACATTATTATGGAACATATAAATAACAATGAGTATCTTCCCTGTACTAAAATCTTTTGTTGTTTAATTGTATAAAATAAGTTCATTTTTTATCAGAGGGAAGGTATTTAGAATGTAATCAATTCCAAATTGATAGAGTAATGGTAATTATTTTAATTTTAAATGACTGTTTAGGAGAACTCATTTACATAATGATAGCAATCTTCAATTGCTACATCGATACCATATTCAGCCATTAGTACAGTATTTAAATTATAATTCAGTAACTTCACAGCCATAGGTCTTTTCACAAACCTTCAATATTGGGAAGGGAAACTAAGGTATTTTTAATTTTTGTTTTGTTTTGTTTTCTTTTAATGAAAGGGAGAAAGATATGTTTTAACCACCACTATTTTGTAATTGTGTTTGGTCATGACTTTGACTTGATGAAACTGAGTTCAGTATAATAAACGAAGTTGCATGTTCAAGATTTTGATCCTATATTTATTGTTACCTATTCAATAAACTGAATTCTTAAAATTTCAATTCTCTCTAGAAGATGCCACAGCTAAGTATCTTAATTTCAATACATAAGCAGATTGTTATTGGTACTCTGATTCACCTACCACAACTGAATAGCCTGTGGCCTGACCCTAGGAGGGTACAAATTTCAGAGACTTAATTATTACAAACAGTATGTATTCTGTTTTAAGTCTCTAGTGGAGAGTAACTCTAAGTCACTTATGCAAGGAACTGATTTAAGTTTCATGACCTTGAAAAATGCTGCTACCTCCATTTAGGTTAAAGGTCTAATAGCTTTGACCATTTTGGGAGAACTGTCAGTAGGTAATATGTCCTAAATTTGGCCGGTTTCATATGAGCACTGTTAAGACATTACAGGACTTCCATGGTATTCCAATGGTTAGGACTCTGAATTTTCACTACCCAGGCCCAGGGTTCAGTCCTTGGTCAGGAAACTAAGATCCTGCAAGCCTCAAGGTATGGAGAAAAAAAGAAAAGAAGAAAATCCCACCTCCCTTCCAAAATATTATTAAACCCCAGAACTAAGTTGTGCTTGTCATGGGCATCATGATTAAGAATTTTTCTATCTCATCAAAATTTTTGAGACCTGATGTGAGCAGACTTGGTGACTGGGGAATTCACTGATGTTCTGTGCTGATTTCTGAGAAGAGCTGAAAATTCTGCAGCTTAGCTGGGCCCCAGTCTTCTCCTGGATAGCGTATTCAAAAGCAGAGACATTACTTTGCCAACAAAGGTCCGTCTGGTCAAGGCTATGGTTTTTCCAGTGGTCATGGGTGGATGTGAGAGTTGGACTGTGAAGAAAGCTGAGAATAGAAGAATTGATTCTTTTGAACTGTGGTGTTGGAGAAGACTCTTGAGAGTCCCTTGGACTGCAAGGAGATCAAACCAGTCCATACTAAAGGAGATCAGCCCTGGGTGTTCTTTGGAAGGGATGATGCTAAAGCAGAAACTCCAGTACTTTGGCTACCTCATGCGAAGAGTTGTCTCATTGGAAAAGACTCTAATGCTGGGAGGGATTGGGGGCAGGAGGAAAACGGGACGACAGAGGATGAGATGGCTGAATGGCATCACCGACTTGATGGACGTGAGTGTGAGTGAGCTCCACGACTTGGTGATGGACAGGGAGGCCTGGCCTGCTGCGATTCATGGGGTCGCAAAGGGTTGGATACGACTGAGAGACTGAATTGAACTGAAATCAAGTCTTCTCCTGAGAGCCTGCTGCTTGCAGGAAGCACTGTTTCCGTCTTCTTCCAACTCTGCCCCAGAAGAGACAGGTGCAGATTGGTGGGAAGGTGAGAGGTTCTGTGACTAACAGTGGGAACTGCCTCTTCCTCAACCTGGACCTTAGCAAATGAACTGGTGTCAAGGAGAAAAGACAAGTATATCTTTTCTTATTGCTTTTCTCCTCACTGCCTTCAACCCCAATGTGATGCAGCATCATGCTTAAGACCAAAGCTATGAGATCAAGCCCTGAGTCTTTGGAGTGTAAGCACTGACTCCAAGACCCTACACTACCAGGGAACTAAACCTAGGGAGTGTCAAATTGTGAGAACTCACACAAAGGAAACCACTTGAATATAAGACCCAGTATCACACAATGACCAGTAGCACCCTCTGCAGGAAGCCTCATTCAAACAACAAACAAGACAAAAATACAAACCTAATCATCAGCAGACAGAATAACCACCTCACTCAGCCCTGACCATCAGAGGGAAAAAAAGAAAAAACTCAATGCAAATCTCACCTGTAGGAAGCTTAGACAAACCACTGGACCAAACTTCAGAGGGCAGAAACCAAAAGGAAGAAAGAATTCAACCTTGAAGCCTGGGAAAAGGAGACCTCAAACACAATAAGTTTAAAAAAAAAATAAAAGGCAGAGGAATATTGCACAAATGATGACCAATCAGGAAACAAAGAATTCCAAATAATTGAAGAGGAAATAGGCAAACTACCTGAAAAAGAATTCAGAAAATGATAGTAAAGATGAGAATGCAAGTATTAATTAACAAAGAGCCAGAAGAATTAAAGAATAAACATACAGAGACAAAAGGATTACTGAAATTAAAAATACTGTAGAAGGAATCAATGGCAGAATATCTGAAGCAGAAGCATGCAACAATGAACTGGAAGATAAAATGGTAGAAAAAACTGCTGAAGAGCAGAATAAAGTAGAAAGAATGAAAAGAACTGAGGTTAGTCTCAGAGAACTCTGGGACAATATTAAATGCACCAACATTATATTATAGGGGTCCAAGAAGAGAAGAGAAAAAGAAAGGATATGAGAAAATTTCTGAAGAGATTATAGTTGAAAATTTTCCCAAGATGGAAAAGGAAATAGTCAATCAAGTCCACAAAGTGCAGACAGTCCCATCTGGATAAACCCAAGGAGAAACACACCAAGACACATACTAATCAAACTAACAAAGATTAAACACAAAGAAAAAATATTAAAAGTAGTAAGGGAAAAGCAACAAGTAACATACAAGGGAAACCTCATATGTTTAACAGCTGATCTTTGAGCAGAAGCTCTGCAGGCCAAAGGAAGTGGCAGGATATATTTAAAATGCTGAAAGGGAAAAAAATCTACAACCAAAATTACTCTACCCAGCAAGAATATCATTCAAAATTGATGGAAATTAAAATGCTTTTCAGACAAGTCAAAGTTAAGAGAATTCAGTACCACCAAACCAGCTTTCAACAAATGTTAAAGGAACTTATATAGTTGGGAAATAAAAGTGAAGAAAAAGATTTACAAATGCAAACCACAAACAATTAAGAAATTGGCAGTAGAAATATATATATCAATAATTACTTCAAATATAAATGAATTAAATGTTTCAACGAAAATACACAGACTGGATCAATGGATACAAAAACAAGACATATATTCTGTCTAAAAGAAACCCACTTCAGACCTAGAGACACATATAGACTGAAAGTGAGAGGATGGAAAAATACATTTCATGCAAATGGAAAGCAAAAGAAAGCTCAATTAGCAATCCTCATATCAGACAAAGTAGACCTTAAAGAATGTTACAAGAGATAAGGAAGGACACCACATAATGATCAAGGGATAGATCAAAGAGGAAGACATACAATTGTAAATATCTATGCACCCAACATAGGAGCACCTCAATACATAAGACAAACACTAACAGACATAAAAAGAGAAATTGACAGAAACAATAATAGTGGGAGACTTTAACACCCCACTTACACCAATAGATAGATTATCAAAACAGAAAATTAATAAGGAGACACAAGTCTTAAGTGATACATTAGATGAGATGGATCTCATTGATATCTTCAGGACATTACATCCAAATGCAGAAGAACTCACCTTCTTCTCAAGTGCCTGTGGAACATTCTTCAGTATAGAAAACCCAGGGTCACAAATCAAGCCTCAGTAAATTTAAGAAAATTGAAATTGTATCAAGCACCTTTTCCGACCACAACACTATGAGACTAGATATCAATTATGAGAAAAATACTGTAACAAACACATGGAGATTAAACAATATGTTTGTAAATAATGAACCAGTTACTGAAGAAATCAAAAGGGAAATACAAAAATTCCTAGAAACAAATGAAAATGAAAGCACAACTCAAAACCTACGGGATGCAGCAGTTCAAAGAAGAGTTTATGGAAATACGATCCTACCTCAAGAAACAAGAGAAACATCAAATATACAACCTAAATTTATACCTAAAAGAAACTGAAAAAGAAGAACAAAAACAATTAGTAGAAGGAAAGAAATCATAAAGATCAGAGTAGAAATAAGTGAAAAAGAAATGAAACAATAATGAAGATTAATAGAAGTAAAATCTGTTTCTTTGAGAAGATAAACAAAATTGACAAACCTTTAGCCAGACTCATCAAGCACAAAAGAGAGAATAGTCAAATCAACAAAATTAAAAATGAAAAAGGAGAGCTTACAGCAGACAATGCAGAAATATAAAGGATTATGAGACTATTATTAACAACTTATATGGCAACAAAATGGATAACCTGGAAATAAGGGACATATTTTTAGAAAAGTTCAGTCTTCCAATACTGAACCAGGAAGAAATAGAAATTATGAACAATCCAATTATGAGCACTGCAATCAAAGCTGTGATCAAAAATCTACCCAAAAACCAAAAGCCCAGGACCAGATGGCTTCACAGGTGATTTCTATCAAACGTTCAGAGATGAACTAATGCCTATTATTCTAAAACTCGTTCAAAAAATTGCAGAGGAAGGAACATTTCCAAACTCATCCTACAACACCACTATCACTCTTATACCAAAACAAAACAAAAAACTATATGCCAATATCAGTGGCGAATATAGATGCAAAAATCCTCAAAAAAATTCTAGTAAAAAGAATTCAACAGCATATTAAAGAGCTCATACACCTTGATCAAGTTGAGTTTATTCCATGGATGCAAGGATTCTCAGTATATTGCAAATCAATCAATGTGATACATTATGTTAACAAATTGAAGGTAAAAAACAATATGACAATCTCAATAGATGCACAAAAATCCTTTGAGAAAACTCAGCACTCACATATGATTAAAATTCTTCAAAAAATAGACATAGAAGGAACCTACCTCAACATCAGTTCAGTTCAGTTCAGTTCAGTCGCTCAGTCGTGTCCGACTCTTTGCGACCCCATGAATCTCAGCACACCAGGCCTCCCTGTCCATCACCAACTCCTGGAGTTCACTCAGCCTCATGTCCATTGAGTCAGTGATGCCATCCAGCCATCTCATCCTCTGTCGTCCCCTTCTCCTCCTGCCCCCAAACCCTCCCAGCATCAGAGTCTTTTCCAATGAGACAACTCTTCACATGAGGTGGCCAAAGTACTGGAGTTCCAGCTTTAGCATCATTCCTTCCAAAGAAATCCCAGGGCCGATCTCCTTCAGAATGGACTGGTTGGATCTCCTTGCAGTGCAAGGGACTCTCAAGAGTCTTCTCCAACACCACAGTTCAAAAGCATCAATTCTTCGGCGCTCAACCTTCTTCACAGTCCAACCTCAACATAGCAAAGGCCAACATGATAACAGCAAACATTATTCTCAATGGTGAAAACCTGAAACCATTGCCCCTAAGATCAGGAAGAAGACAAGGGTGTCCACTTTCACCACTACTATTCAACATAGTTTTGAAAGTCCTAGCTACAGCAATCAGAGAAGAAAAAGAAAGAAACACAATCCAGATTATAAAAAAAGAAGAAATAAAGCTCTCACTGTTTGGCAGATGACATGATACTACATATAGAAAACCCTACAAATACTGTCAGAAAATTACTAGAGATAATCAGTGATAGCAAAGTCACAGGACACAAAATAAATACACAAGTCACTTGCATTTCTATATACTAACAATGAAATGTCAGACAAATAAATTAAGAAATCAATCCCATTCACCATTGCAAAACATAATTATCTAGGGATAAACTTACCTAAGGAGACAAAATAGCTGTATACAGAAAATTATAAGACACTGATGAAACAAATCAAAGATGACATAAATGGATCAAGAGATATTCTATATTCCTGGGTAGGAAGAATCAGTATTGTGAAAATGACTATCCTACAGAATCAATGTGATCCCTATCAAATTATCAATGGCATTTTTCACAGGACTAGAACAAAATATTTCACAATTCATATGGAAACTCAAAAGACCCCAAATAGCCAAAGCAGTCTTGAGAAAGAAGAATGGAGCTGGAGGAATCAACCTTTCTGACTTCAGATTATACTACAGAGCTACAGTCATCAAAACAGTATGGTACTGGCACAAAATAGAAATATAACCCAATGAAACAAGATAGAAAGCCCAGAAATAAACCAATGCACCTATGGGTACCTTATTTTTGACAAAGGAGGTAAGAATATACAATGGAGCAAAGACAGCATCTTCAATAAGTGGTGTTGGGAAAACTGGAATGCTACATGTAAAAGAATGAAATTAGAACCTTTCCTAACACCATTCACAAAGCAAAACTCAAAATGGATTAAATACCTAAATGCAAGACCAGAAACTATAAAACTCTTAGAGGAAAACATAGGTAGAACACTTGATGACATAAATCAAAAGAAGATCCTCTATGAACCACCTCCTAGAGTAATGGAAACAAATGCAAAACAAGTGGGACCTGATTAAACTTAAAAACTTTTGCACAGGAAAGGACACTATAAGCAACATGAAAAGACAACCCTTAGAATGGGAGAAAATAGCGGCAAATGAAAGAACTGACAAAGGATTAATTGCCAAAATATACAAGCAACTCATACAACTCAATACTAGAAAGACAATCAACCAATGAAAAATTGGGGAAAAGACCTAGAGACATTACTCCAAAGAAGACATACAGATGGCTGACAAACACATGAAAAGATGCTCAACACTGCTCATTATTAGAGAAATGTAAAGCAAAATTACAATGAAATATCACCTCACACCAGTCAGAATGGCCATCATCAAAAAGTCTACAAACAATAAATGCTGGAGAGGGTGTGGAGAAAACGGAATATTCTTGCACTGGTGGTAGGAATGCAAATTGATATAGCCACTATGGAAGATGGTATGGAGAGTCCTTGAAAAAGTAGGAATAAAACTACCATATGACCCAGCAATCCCAGTCCTAGTCATACACCCTGAGTAATCCAAGAATGAAACAGACACATGTACCCCGGTGTTTATTGCATCACTATTTACAATAGCTAGAACATGGAAGCAACTTAGATGACTATCAACAGATGAATGGATAAAGAAGTTGTGGTACATATAAACAATATAATATTATTCAGCCGTAAAAAGGAATGCATCTGAGTCATTTCTAATGAGATGGATGATACTAGAGCGTATTATACAGAGTGAAGGAAATCAGAAAGAGAAAGCTAAATACTGTATACTAACACATGCATACAGGATCTAGAAAGATGATACCAAAGGATTTATTTACAGGGCAGCAATAGAGAAACAGATTTAGAAACAGACTTATGGTTGGGGAGAGGGAGAGGGATGGGGAGATATATGAAGAGAGTAACATGGAAACTTATATTTAGTTCAATTCAGTCTCTCAGTTGTGTCCAACTCTTTGCGTCCCCATGAACCACAGCACGCCAGGCCTCCCTGTCCATCACCAACTCCCGGAGTCCACCCAAACCCATGTCCATTGAGTCAGTGATGCCATCCAATCATCTCATTCTCTGTTATGCCCTTCTCTTCCTGCCCTCAATCTTTATATAATCTATATATATATATATACATATATATACTATGGAGAGAGACACAAACATACATATGTGTGTTTGTGTGTAAGGCATAAATGGCTTAACTTTTCCATACAATTTGTCCTGTAAATTGTCAGCCTTATCATTACACTGAGTAACACTGTTTGTCTTCAGTAATGTTATTTTTATTTTTTATTTTTTTAACTTTACAACATTGTATTGGTTTTGTGATATATCAAAATGAATCTGCCACAGGTATACATGTGTTCCCCATCCTGAACCCTCCTCCCACCTCCCTCCCCATACCATCCCTCTGGGTCGTCCCAGTGCACCAGCCCCAAGCATCCAGTATCGTGCATCGAACCTGGACTGGCAACTTGTTTCATATATGATATTATACATGTTTCAATGCCATTCTCCCAAATCATCCCTCCCTGTCCCTCTCCCACAGAGTCCATAAGACTGTTCTATACATCAGTGTCTCTTTTGCTGTCTCGTAAACAGGGTTATTGTTGCCATCTTTCTAAATTCCATATATATGCATTAGTATACTGTATAGGTGTTTTTCTTTCTGGCTTACTTCACTCTGTATAATAGGCTCCAGTTTCATCCACCTCATTAGAACTGATTCACATGAATTCTTTTTAATGGCTGAGTAATACTCCATTGTGTATATTCATTACTTTTTCTGGTTTCCCTTATCCTTTTATTTTTTTTTTTCTTTTTCAATTTTATCTTTAAACTTCACATAATTGTATTAGTTTTGCCAAATATCAAAATGAATCCGCCACAGGTATACATGTGTTCCCCATCCTGGACCCTCATCCCTCCTCCCTCCCCATACCATCCCTCTGGGTCGTCCCAGTGCTCTAGCCCCAAGCATCCAGTATCGTGCATCGAACCTGGACTGGCATCTCGTTTCATACATGATATTTTACATGTTTCAATGCCATTCTCCCAAATCTTCCCACCTCTCCCTCTCCCACAGAGTCCATAAGACTTCTATACATCAGTGTCTCTTTTGCTGTCTCGTACACAGGGTTATTGTTACCATCTTTCTAAATTCCATATATATGCATTACTATACTGTATTGGTGTTTTTCCTTCTGGCTTACTTCACTCTGTATAATAGGCTCCAGTTTCATCCACCTCATTAGAACTGATTCAAATGTATTCTTTTTAATGGCTGAGTAATACTCCATTGTGTATATGTACCATAGCTTTCTTATGTATTCATCTGCTGATGGACATCTAGGTTGCTTCCATGTCCTGGCTATTATAAACAGTGCTGCGATGAACATTGGGGTACACTTGTCTCTTTCCCTTCTGGTTTCCTCAGTGTGTATGCCCAGCAGTGGGATTGCTGGATCATAAGGCAGTTCTATTTCCTGTTTTTTAGGGAATCTCCACACTGTTCTCCATATTGGCTGTACTAGTTTGCATTCCCACCAACAGTGTAAGAGGGTTCCCTTTTCTCCACACCCTCTCCAGCATTTATTGCTTGTAGACTTTTGGATCTCAGCCATTCTGACTGGCGTGAAGTGGTACCTCATAGTGGTTTTGATTTACATTTCTCTGATAATGAGTGATGTTGAGCATCTTTTCATGTGTTTGTTAGCCATCTGTATGTCTTCTTTGGAGAAATGTCTGTTGAGTTCTTTGGCCCATTTTTTGATTGGGTCATTTATTTTTCTGAAGTTGAGCTGTAGGAGTTGCCTGTATATTTTTGAGATTAGTTGTTTGTCTGTTGCTTCATTTGCTATTATTTTCTCCCATTCTGAAGGCTGTCTTTTCACCTTGCTGATAGTTTCCTTTTAT
Source organism: Bos grunniens (assembly GCF_055505025.1). Taxonomy (NCBI): domain Eukaryota; kingdom Metazoa; phylum Chordata; class Mammalia; order Artiodactyla; family Bovidae; genus Bos; species Bos grunniens. Next base: position 74,055,619 of record NC_141180.1, on the reverse strand, counting down.
GTGCAGAAGCTTTTAAGGTTAATTAGGTCCCATTTGTTTATTTTTGCTTTTATTTCCAATATTCTGGGAGGTGGGTCATAGAGGATCCTGCTGTGATGTATGTCAGAGAGTGCTTTGCCTATGTTCTCGTCTAGGAGTTTTATAGTTTCTGATCTTACGTTGAGATATTTAATCCATTTTGAGTTTATTTTTGTGTATGGTGTTAGAAAGTGTTCTCGTTTCATTCGTTTACAAGTGGTTGACCAGATTTCCCAGCACCACTTGTTAAAGAGATCGTCTTTAACCATTGTATATTCTTGCCTCCTTTGTCAAAGATAAGGTGTCCATATGTGCATGAATTTATCTCTGGGCTTTCTATTTTGTTCCATTGATCAATATTTCTGTCTTTGTGCCAGTACCATACTGTCTTGATAACTGTGGCTCTGTAGTAGAGCCTGAAGTCAGGTAGGTTGATTCCTCCAGTTCCATTCTTCTTTCTCAAGATCGCTTTGGCTATTCGAGGTTTTTTTGTATTTCCATATAAATTGTGAAATTATTTGTTCTAGCTCTGTGAAGAATACTGCTGGTAGCTTGATAGGGATTGCATTGAATCTATAAATTGCTTTGGGTAGTATACTCATTTTCACTATATTGATTCTTCCAATCCATGAACATGGTATATTTCTCCATCTATTAGTGTCCTCTTTGATTTCTTTCACCAGTGTTTTATAGTTTTCTATATATAGGTCTTTAGTTTCTTTAGGTAGATATATTCCTAAGTATTTTATTCTTTCCGTGGCAATGGTGAATGGAATTGTTTCCTTAATTTCTCTTTCTGTTTTCTCATTATTAGTGTACAGGAATGCAAGGGATTTCTGTGTGTTGATTTTATATCCTGCAACTTTACTATAGTCATTGATTAGCTCTAGTTATTTTCTGGTGGAGTCTTTAGGGTTTTCTTTGTAGAGGATCATGTCATCTGCAAATAGTGAGAGTTTTACTTCTTCTTTTCTGATTTGGATTCCTTTTATTTCTTTTTCTGCTCTGATTGCTGTGGCCAAAACTTCCAAAACTATGTTGAATAGTAATGGTGAAAGTGGGCACCCTTGTCTTGTTCCTGACTTTAGAGGAAATGCTTCCAATTTTTCACCATTGAGGATAATGTTTGCTGTGGGTTTGTCATATATAGCTTTTATTATGTTAAGGTATGTTCCTTCTATTCCTGCTTTCTGGAGAGTTTTTATCATAAATGGGTGTTGAATTTTGTCAAAGGCTTTCTCTGCATCTATTGAGATAATCATATGGTTTTTATTTTTCAATTTGTTAATGTGGTATATTACATTGATTGATTTGCGGATATTGAAGAATCCTTGCATCCCTGGGATAAAGCCCACTTGGTCATGGTGTATGATCTTTTTAATGTGTTGTTGGATTCTGCTTGCTAGAATTTTGTTAAGGATTTTTGCATCTATGTTCATCAGTGATATTGGCCTGTAGTTTTCTTTTTTTGTGGGATCTTTGTCAGGTTTTGGCATTAGGGTGATGGTGGCCTCATAGAATGAGTTTGGAAGTTTACCTTCCTCTGCAATTTTCTGTAAGAGTTTGAGCAGGATAGGTGTTAGCTCTTCTCTAAATTTTTGGTAGAATTCAGCTGTGAAGCCGTCTGGACCTGGGCTTTTGTTTGCTGGAAGATTTTTGATTACAGTTTCAATTTCCGTGCTTGTGATGGGCCTGTTAAGATTGTCTAATTCTTCCTGGTCCAGTTTTGGAAAGTTGTGCTTTTCTAAGAATTTGTCCATTTCTTCCTCGTTGTCCATTTTATTGGCATATAATTGTTGATAGTAGTCTCTTATGATCCTTTGTATTTCTGTGTTGTCTGTTGTGATCTCTCCATTTTCATTTCTAATTTTATTGATTTGATTTTTCTCCCTTTGTTTCTTGATGAGTCTGGCTAATGGTTTGTCAATTTTATTTATCCTTTCAAAGAACCAGCTTTTGGTTTTGTTGATTTTTGCTATAGTCTCTTTTGTTTCTTTTGCATTTATTTCTGCTCTAATTTTTAAGATTTCTTTCCTTCTACTAACCCTGGGGTTCTTCATTTCTTCCTTTTCTAGTTGCTTTAGGTGTAGAGTTAGGTTATTTATTTGACTTTTTTCTTGTTTCTTGAGGTGTGCCTGTATTGCTATGAACTTTCTCCTTAGGACTGCTTTTACCATGTCCCACAGGTTTTGGGATGTTGTGTTTTCATTTTCATTTGTTTCTATGCAAATTTTTATTTCTTTTTTGATTTCTTCTGTGATTTGTTGGTTATTCAGCAGCGTGTTGTTCAGCCTCCATATGTTGGAATTTTTAGTAGTTTTTTTCCTGTAATTGAGATCTAATCTTACTGCATTGTGGTCAGAAAAGATGCTTGGAATGATTTCTATTTTTTTGAATTTACCAAAGCCAGCTTTATGGCCCAGGATGTGATCTATCCTGGAGAAGGTTCCATGTGCGCTTGAGAAAAAGGTGAGATTCATTGTTTTGGGATGAAATGTCCTATAGATATCAATTAGGTCTAACTGGTCTATTGTATCATTTAAAGTTTGTGTTTCCTTGTTAATTTTCTGTTATGTTGATCTATCCATAGGTGTGAGTGGGGTATTAAAGTCTTCCACTATTATTGTGTTATTGTTGATTTCTCCTTTCATACTTGTTAGCATTTGTCTTACATACTGCAGTGCTCCTGTGTTGGGTGCATATATATTTATAATTGTTATATCTTCTTCTTGGATTGATCCTTTGATCATTATGTAGTGACCTTCTTTGTCCCTTTTCACAGCCTTTGTTTTAAAGTCTATTTAATCTGATATGAGTATTGCTACTCCTGCTTTCTTTTGGTCCCTATTTGCATGGAAAATCTTTTTCCAGCCCTTCACTTTCAGTCTGTATGTGTCCCCTGTTTTGAGGTGGGTCTCCTGTAGACAACATATGTAGGGGTCTTGTTTTTGTATCCATTCATCCAGTCTTTGTCTTTTGGTTGGGGCATTCCACCCATTTACATTTAAGGTAATTACTGATAAGTATGATCCCATTGCCATTTAGTTTATTGTTTTGGGTTCGAATTTATACACCTTTTTGTGTTTCCTGTCTAGAGAATATCCTTTAATATTTGTTGGAGAGCTGGTTTGGTGGTGCAGATTTCTCTCAGCTTTTGCTTGTCTGAGAAGCTTTTGATTTCTCCTTCATACTTGAACGAGATCCTTGCTGGGTATAATAATCTGGGCTGTAGGTTATTTTCTTTCATCTTTTTAAGTATGTCTTCCCATTCCCTCCTGGCTTGAAGAGTTTCTATTGAAAGATCAGCTGTTATCCTTATGGGAATTCCCTTGTGTGTTATTTGTTGTTTTTCCCTTGCTGCTTTTACTATTTGTTCTTTGTGTTTGATCTTTGTTAATTTGATTAATATGTGTCTTGGGGTGTTTCTCCTTGGGTTTATCCTGTTTGGGACTCTCTGGGTTTCTTGGACTTGGGTGATTATTTCCTTCCCCATTTTAGGGACGTTTTCAACTATTATCTCCTTAAGTATTTTCTCATGGTCTTTCTTTTTGTCTTCTTCTTCTGGAACCCCTATCATTCGAATGTTGTAGCGTTTAATATTGTCCTGGAGGTCTCTGAGATTGTCCTCATTTCTTTCAATTTGTTTTTCTTTTATCCTCTCTGATTCATTTATTTCTGATTCATTTATTTCTACCATTCTATCTTCTAATTCACTAATCCTATCTTCTGCCTCTGTTGTTCTACTATTTGTTGCCTCCAGATTGTTTTTAATTTCATTTATTGCATTATTCATTATATATTGACTCTTTTTTATTTCTTCTAGGTCCTTGTTAAACCTTTCTTGCATCTTCTCAATCCTTGTCTCCAGGCTATTTATCTGTGATTCCATTTTAATTTCAAGATTTTGGATCAATTTTGCTATCATTATTCGGAATTCTTTATCAGGTAGATTCCCTATCTCTTCCTCTTTTGTTTGGTTTGGTGTGCATTTATCCTGTTCCTTTATCTGCTGGGTATTCCTCTGTCTCTTCATCTTGTTTAAATTGCTGATTTTGGGGTATCCTTTCTGTATTCTGGCAGTTTATGGAGTTCTCTTTATTGTGGCTTTTCCTCACTGTGTGTGGGTTTGTACAGGTGGCTTGTCAAGGTTTCCTGGTTAGGGAAGCTTGTGTCGGTGTTCTGGAGGGTGGAGCTGTATTTCTTCTCTCTGGAGTGCAATGAAATGTCCAGTAATGAGTTATGAGATGTCTATGGTTTTGGGATGACTTTGGGCTGCTTGTATTTTGAAGCTCAGGGCTGTGTTCCTTTGTTGCTGGAGAATTTGCTTGGTATGTCTTGCCCTGGAACTTGTTGGCCCTTGTGTGGTGCTTGGTTTCAGTGTAGGTATGGAGGCGTTTGATGAGCTCCTGTCAATTAATGTTCCTTGGAGTCAGGAGTTCCCTGGAGTCAGGGTTTGGACTTAAGCCTCCTGCTTCCAGTTATCAGTCTTATTTTTACAGAAGTTTCAAAACTTCTCCTTCTATACAGCACCATTGATAAAACATCTACATGACAGATAAAAAGTTTCTCTACTGTGAGGGTCACTCAGAGAGGTTCACAGCATTACATGGAGAAGAGAAGAGGGAGGAGGGAGTTAGAGGTGACCCAAATGAGATGAGGTGGAATCAGTAGTGGAGAGAGTGGGGTAGCCAGTAGTCACTTCCTTATGTGCACTCCACAACTGGACCACTCAGAGATGTTCACAGAGTTATACAGAGAAGAGAAGAAGGAGGAAGGAGACAGAGGTGGCCAGAAGGATAAAAGGGGGGAATGAAAAGGAGGGAGACAGATCCAGCCAGTAATCAGTTCCCTAAGTGTTCTCCACTCTCTGGATCACACAGAAATTCACACAGTTGGGTAGAGTAGAGAGGGGTTAGGGAGGAGACACAGGCGGCCTGGTGGAGAAAAAGGAGAGTCCAAAGGGAGAGAAAGCAGTCAAGCCAGTAATCTTGCTCCCTAGTGAAAAATGGGTCCTGAAGATTGGGTTCTTAAAGGTACAAAATTGGTAACAAATACATAAAAGCAAAAATTAAAAATCTAGAGTAGAGTTTAGAATTTCAAAAATACGATGTTAAAGAAAAGAAGAAGGAAAAGAAAGAGAAAAAACGAACAAAGAAAAACAATCAAGGTCGCAAAAATTATAAAGAAAATATAGGTACAAAATTGATAACTAATACCAAAAAGCAAAAATTAAAAATCTAGAGTAGAGTTTGGAATTTCAAAAATACAATGTTAAAAAAAGGAAGAAGAAGCATAAAGACAGAAAACAAACAAACAAACAAAAACAAACAATGTTGCAAAAATCATAAAGAAAATACAGGTACAAAATTGATATCAAATACCAAAAAGCATAAATTAAAAATCTAGAGTAGAGTTTGGAATTTCAGATATACAATGTTATATAAACGAAGAAGAAAAAGAAACAGAAAAAAAAAAATCACAGAAATTATAAAAAAAAACTATAGGTACAAAATTGATAACATATACCAAAAAGCTAAAATTGAAAAACTAGAGTAGAGTTTGAAATTTCAAAAATACAATGTTAAAGAAAAGAAGGAAAAAAAAAAAAAGGTCAAAAAATTATAAAATATATATATATGAAGTTTGCTGAAGAAGAAAAAAATAGGGTCTTTTTTTTTTTTTTTGCAAAGTAATAGGTTATAAAAGTGAAAATTAAAGGAACAATAGAGGACTTAATTTTTTTTTTAATTAAAAAAAAAAGAAAGAATGATCGTAAAAATAGTAAAAATATATCTAGGACTTTTTCTGGTTTTGTTGTGAGTATTGTGGGTTCAGTTCATTTTTGGCTAGTTCCTTGGTCCGATTTATATTTCTCAAGATCTATAGGCCCCTTCCTATGTAGTCCGTAGTAACCACAGGGTTTTCATCTGTTGCCTGTAGCTTCTGGGGCGTTTCCCTCTGTTATAGCTTCTTCTGTTTGCTGGTCTCTTCAGTGTCTGGTTTCCGCCCTGACACAAAGGGGATGGTGGAGGACACTTTTTTTTTTTTTTAGGCTCACTTGTTCAGTTGTGCTGTGGGGAGGGAGGGAGGGATGCTGCAAACAAATAACACTGGCGTGCGCTCGCATTGCCTCAGCCACACTGGGTCTGACCCCACTCACGGCGCGTGTAGCCTCCCTGCCCACACTGCTCGGGCTCTAGGTTGTTCCGCCGGGATCAATCCGAGGCCGGCCCTGGGCTGCATGTACCTCCCCGGTCCAAGCCGCTCAGGTTCAAGCACTCGGGTAGTCCTCAGAGTCGCAGACTCAGTTGGGCCTGCGTTTTGTGCTCTTCCCAGGTCCGAGCAGCTCAGGTGATGAGGTGTTTAGCGAGCGCCAATGCTGCGACTTATCGTCTCCCCACCACTCGGTTATCTGGGTGTAAAACCGGCACACCTTCTCAGGCAGATGTTAACCGTCCAGACCCCCAAGAAGTTTTAGTTAGCAAAGAAGCCTGCTTACAGTTTTATAGATAATGTCTCTCTGGGGCTATGATTGCCCCCTTTCGGCTCTGGCTGCCTGTCACCGGAGGGGGAAGGTCTGCCGCCAGCTATCTCTGTTCAGTCCTTTGTTCCGTGCGCGGGCCTGGCGGTGTCTTAGGTTGGGGCTGGCTTTTCGCCTGGTAGATATCCCACAGTCTGGTTTGCTAGCCCAAATTATTTTGCTCAGATAGCGCTCAGGGTATTCAGGCCAGATTCTTACTCTAAGTGATGCAGCCCGCGCCGTGCCTCCCTGCCCAGCCCCCGCTTGCTAATGGCGTGTGCAGGCGTCTGTGCTGCTTCTCCACTGGGGGAGTTACTGTAGGGCTTGCAATCTGCAAGTTTTAATTGTTTATTTATTTTTTCTTCCCGTTATGCTGCCCTCTGTGCTTCCAAAGCTCGGCACAGATTCGGCAGTGAGAAGGTTTCCTGGTGTTTGGAAACTTCTCTCTTTTTAAGACTCCCTTCCCGGGACGGAACTCTGTCCCTCCCTCTTTTGTCTCTTTTTTTGTCTTTTATATTTTTTCCTACCTCCTTTCGAAGAGTTGGGTTGCTTTTCTGGGTGCCTGATGTCCTCTGCCGGCATTCAGAAGTTGTTTTGTGGAATTTACTCGACGTTTAAATGCTCTTTTGATGAATTTGTGGGGGAGAAAATGTTCTCCCCATCCTACTCCTCCGTCATCTTGGCTCCTCCCCGCCCCAGTAATGTTATTTTTGGTAATGGAGTGTTGGGCATGGTTTTTCTCCAGCATTCAAGAGATAATCCCTTATAAACTTTCCATTCCTAAAAAGTTTTAATGAAGAGAGGATATTTTTTTTCAATTCTTATGTAATTTGATTTTACACTATAATTATTTATTATATTTTTAATACTGATGTTTTATTAATCTGGGGATTTTCCAGATACCTCACTGGAAATAAAATACCGTTGGAAAGAAAAATATAATCAAATAAAAATCTTTGTACTACTCTGTGCTTTTATCTTGGCAGTGGAAAGCACATTTCTAAGAAAAGACTTAATTTCAACAAGTCAAATATATTCAAGATAAATATTGCCCTAAAACTTGCCTTGTTTTACAGCCATACAAAAAGTAGATTTTTAAAAAAGCAGCCAAATTTTTTGTCTAATTGATTAGAGCCAAAGGGCTCATCATTCTTTTTTTTTTTTAATATTGAACTAATATAAAAAAATAGAGTGAAACATACTTTTGTGGTTTGTAAGTCAAAGCCATTCCTTAAATGATATTCAGTTTATCATATTAAATTATAAAACCCTGTTTTTCAAACAATATTGAAAAAGAGAGATTAAGAAAAATTACCAATAACTTTTTGATTATTTTCTTTTTTAAAATGATAAATGGTATTTTATTGTTTTTAACAAATTGTGTACAATTTAGAAATACTTGCCAAGTACACCATTCTTGAACCTTTTCTTATAATTGTAAATATTTAGATCACTTCACTATATTCCATAATGGCATTTTAAAGTTTATTTTCCATAAAGGAACAACTGTGAAAAAGATCAAACAGTATCAGTTTTCTGTTTTATTGCCTTCCAAAGCAATTTGTGGAATTATATAACTAAAATTTTCACTTCTATTGCAAATGATCAATCACCTGAGACATATTAGAAACTCTTAATATGACAGACAAAAGAAGACACAATTGGCCAATGAAATGACCAAAGATTTATTGATCTTATTTTTTAACATCTTTATTTGCACAACAACAGATATAAATATTTGACTCTTTCATTAACTTTATACAATAAAGAATTATGGTCTTCCTAGTGGTCATGTACAGTTGTGAGAGCTGGACTGTAACAAAGGCAGAGGAAGCAGAGGTCAAATTGCCAACATCCATTTGATCTTTGATAAAGCAAGAGAGTTCCAGAAAAACATCTAGTTCTGCTTTATTGTCTATGTCAAAGCTTTTGACTTTGTGGATCACAATAAGCTGTGGAAAATTCTGAAAGACATGGGAACACCAGACCACCTGACTGGGCTCCAGAGAAATCTGTATGCAGGTCAAGAAGCAACAATTAGAGCCAGACTGGGAAGAACAGACTGGTTCCAAACTGGGAAAGGAGTACATCAAGGCTGTATATAGTCACTCTACTTATTTAACTTCTATGCAGAGTACATCATGTGACATGTTGGGATGGATGAAATGCAAGCTGGAATCAAGATTGCCGGGAGAAATATCAACAAGCTCAGATAAACAGATAACACCACCCTTATGGCAGAAAGCAAAGAACTAAAGAGTCTCTTGATGAAAGTGAAAGAGAAGAGTGGAAAAGCTGGCTTAAAGCTCACCATTCAGAAAATGAAGATCATGGCATCCAGTCCCATCACTTCATGGCAAATAGCTGGGGAAACAATGGAAACAGTGACAGACTTTATTTTCTTGGGCTCCAAAATCACTGCAGATGGTGATTGAAGCCATGAAATTAAAAGATGCTTGCTCCTTCAAAGAAAAGCTATGAGAAACCTAGACAGCATTTTAAAAAGCAGACATTACTTTGCCAACACAGGTCCATCTAGTCAAAGCTATGCTTTTTCCAGTAGTCATGTATGGATGTGAGAGCAGGACCATAAAGAAAACTGAGCGCCAAAAGACTAATGCTTTTGAACTGTGGTGTTGGAGAAGACTCTTGAGAATTCCTTGGACTGCAAGGAGATCCAACCAGGCCATCCTAAAATAAATCAGTCCTGAATATTCATTGGATGGAGTGATGCTGAAGCTGAAATTCTCATACTTTGGCCACCTGATACAAAGAAATGACTCATTTGAAAATACCCTGATGCTGGGAAACACTGAAAGCATGAGAAGAAGGGGACCACAGAGGATGAGACGGTTGGATGGCATCACTGACTCAACAGACATGAGTTTGAGCAAGCTCTGGGAGTTAGTGATGGACAGGGAAGCCTGGAGTGCTACAGTCCATGGGGTTGCAAACAGTCAGACATGACTGAGTGACTGAACTGAACTGAATGAGAAAGAGGGTAAGAGAAGTAGCAAGGTGTGTATCTGTGTGTGTGTGTTCTTAGTCTTTCCTAGTAATGGTGCTAACTTCTTTATCTGGGTTCTTTGATTTAATTAAAGAACTCTCCATGTTAGAAATGTTTATTTCTACTTTAATATGAAGATATAGTCTTCAAATTCTGCTTTGTTCTGCTTCCTAAACACGTCCTCTTACTACCTGCCAGAATGGTCATTCCGGAATACCAGTGAGGCCAGTGAGAAGTGCTAAAGAATGTCTTCAAGGCAGCATGTGGTAGATGGGGTGTGGGAATTAGCCTCAGAGTTATCTGGGTTTGAATCCCAGTGCTGCTACTAGTTAGCTAGATTAACACTTGTTCAGAGTTATACAAATACTCCAGATGCTCATTGGTTTCATTGTCTGTTAAATGAATGTAATAATTTCATGTACGTAAAGATGGGCTTCCCAGGGGATGCAGAGGTAAAGAATCTGCCTTTCATTGTAGAAGAGGCAAGAGACTCGGGTTCAGTCCCTGGGCTAGGAAGATCCCCTAGAGAAGGAAATAGAAGCCCACTCCAGTATTCTTTCCTGGAGAAATCCATGGACACAGGACCCTTGTGGGCTACACTCCAGGGGATCGCAAAGAGGTGGACACGACTGAGTGCATGTGTGCATGGGCACCCACACAAGTAAAAACTTAACTAGTCTAGAATCGCCAGATGTATTTAATATCAGTTCCTTTCTTCTGCCTACCTTTAATTAGAGACAATGGTGATCAAGTGCGGATTCAGCCGGCTTTGGGGAAATTGATGGAAGAAAAGAGCATGTGTGGGACTGTCCTGAGAGGTAAAGCTCCCTTGCTGGAGGAGAGTTGAGGTGTGTGGCCTGATCCTTTGCAGGGTTCCTGGCTCAAGGACTGAAAAGAACATAATGTAAGGAAGGAGTGAGAAAGAGGGAAAGGTCAGTAACAGACGTGTATCTATTAAAATAGATAAGTTAATGTAATTAAAATAATTCAGGGGAGATTTGAATCAGAACTGGTGGAGATGGAGGTGGGGAGGGTGGTCAGATTCTGAATGTTGATCTGCTGCTGCTGCTGCTAACTCGCCTCAGTCGTGTCCGACTCTGTGCGACCCCATAGACGGCAGCCCACCAGGTTCCCCCGTCGCTGGGATTCTCCAGGCAAGAACACTGGAGTGGGTTGCCATTTCCTTCTCCAATGCATCAAAGTGAAAAGTGAAAGTGAAGTCGCTCAGTCGTGTCCGATTCTTCGAGACCCCATGGACTGCCGCAGATGTTAAATGGGAAGGGGAAGAAAGTGAGGGATTAATCATGATTATCAGCTTTTTGTCAAGAAAAAACTGTAAGGAGTCTATGGGGTTATGAAGTGAGGCAAATTGGGGCAGAGAAAGATCTCTTCTCCTGAGTTGTTGGCACACTTCAATGTTACTTACAAGTTCCAGGCAGAATATTTGGGAGACCCAACAAAGTGATGTTTAAATATGAGACCAAAAATCCATTAATTGCTTATAAAAGATGAAGTCATTTTCATTTTTTATTTACTTACATTGTAATACTGTAAGAATTTCTAAGGGTGTTATTCATTTCAAAAATTTTCATTTAAAGATAAAATTAATATTCTAACAGACATATTCTTGAAAAATACTATTATCAGAACTAGAGGAAAGTAAAAATAAAATGATATTATTTGAATAATATTTTGTAAATGTTATGCAAATGAAATTTCTGTAGATGCCTTTGATTATTAACTTTTTCTCTTCTCATTTTCTGCCCTTATATTTATAACATGAACCACTGATGGGATTGAGTTTGTTGTTGCTTAGTTGCTAAGTTGTACCTGACTCTTTGCAACCCCATGGACTAGAGCCTCCAGGCTCCTCTGTCTGTGGGATTTCCCAGGCAAGAATACTGGGGCGGGTTGCCTTTTCCTTCTTCAGGAGGTCTTCCTGACCCAGAGATAAAACCCACATCTCCTGAATTGGCATGTTTCTTTACCTCTGAGTCACCAGGGAAGCCCTGGGAATGAGTTCAATGGAACTGGAAGTCCCAGGAAAAACATACTGAGAGAAAATAAGATTTATGGGTATGTACATCATTGTTTCTAGTTTATTTCACATGTTAGTCAATACAATCTGTTGTCATTATAAGGTATATAAATAGTTAAAGTAATTTAGATTCAAAGATGTTTTAGGATCTTGTCTTAGTTTACTAGGGCTGCCATCACAAAATACCACAGACAGAACATTATTCTCTCATGTTCTGGAGGCTAGGAGTTAAGATCAAGTTGGTTTTTCTTGAGAAGTCCGTCCTTGGCTTTGAGATGACTACCTTCTCACTGTGCTCTCTCATGGCTTTCTTTCTGTGTAGATACAGAATTAAGACTCCAACAGAAAAATGTAGGAGGACAAAATTAAGTTCATAACACTCCAATGGCTATTAAACAATAAAACTGGGATTTTCCTTCTCCCAGATCCACAATGCAAGTTGTGCACATGTAGTGTTTGACGTCAGACTGAGGCCTGAGACTAGAGATAGAGGTAGGAGCATACAGTGGGAAGGGAACAGGGGTCACTTGAAGAGTCTTATGTAATGGAGATATATAAATGCTGATACTTAAATTATTGCTTACTTTTCTTGGAGTCAAATTACTTGTAGGCCATTTAAAAATTTGTTTTTTGAATTAATATTTCATTTTTATTGAAGTATAGTTGATTTACAATGTTGTGTTAATTTCAGGTGTACAGCAAAGTTTATATATATATATATATGTATATATATATATATATCTCCATATGTATCTCTGGGCTTCCCTGGTGGCTCCGCAGTAAAGAATCTGTCTGCCAATGCAGGAGGTGAGGGTTCAAGCCCTGGGTGGGGAAAGTGCTCTGGAGATGGAAATGGCAAACTGATCCAATATTCTTGCCTGGGAAATCCCATGGACAGAGGAGCTTGGAGGACTGCAGTCCATGGGTTTATAAAGAATCGGACATGACTTAGCAACTAAACACACACACACACACACACACACCTCTATTTTTTTCAGATTCTTTTCTCTTAGAGGATATTGCAAAATATTGAGTATAATTCCTGGTGCTATACTGTAGGTCTTTGTCAGTTTTATATTTTATATATAGTATTGTGTACATTTTAATCCCAAACTCCTAATTTATTCCCCTTGCTTTTCCCCTTTGATAACCATAAATTTGTTTTCCATGTTTTTTGGTTTGTTTTGTTTTGTATGTAAATTTGTTTGTATCTCTTTTTATTTTTAAGAATCAACATATACACAATACCATACGATGTTTGTCTTTCTCTGTCTTACTTCACTTAGTATGATAATGTCTAGGTCCATCTATGTTGCTGCAAGTGGCATTATTTCATCCTTTTTTATGACTGAATAATATACCCTTGTATACATGTCCTACCTCTTCTTTATCCATTCCTCTTTTGATGGACATTTAGGTTGCTTCCATGTCTCAGTTGTTGTAAAAGTGTTGCACTGAACATCGTGGTGCCTGTATCTTTGTAAATTATGGTTTCCTCTGGATGTATGCCCAGGAGAGGTATTGCTGGGTCATATGGTTGCTCTATTTTTAGTTTTTTAAGAACCTCCTTACTGTTCTCCATGCTGGTTGTAGCAGTTTACATTCCCACCAACAGTTTAGAAGAGTTCTCTTTTCTCCACACCCTTTCCAGCCTTTATTATTTGTACATTTTTGGATAATGATTGGACTGGTGTGAAGTGGTATCTCACTATAGTTTTGATTTTCATTTCTCTAATAATTAGAAATGTTGGGCATCTTTTCATGTGTCTGTTGGCCATCTGTATGTCTGCTTCAGAGAAATGTGCATTTAGATCTTCTGCCCATTTTTGGATTGGGTTGTTGTTTTTATTTTTATTTTTTATATTAAACTTCATAAGCTGTTTTTATATTTTAGAGATTAATCCCTGGAGGTTAATCACATCATTCACAAATATTTTCCCCTGTTCTGTAGGTTGTCATTTCTTTGTTTTTGGTTTCCTTTGCTGAGCAGAACTTTTTAAGTTTAACTAGGTCCCATTTGTTTATTTCTATTACTCTAGGAGTCAAATTCATAAAGATATTGCCGTGATTTATATCAGAGGTTCTATGTATGTTTTCCTCTAGTTTTGTAGTATCCAGTCTTACATTTAGGCCTTTAATTCCTTTTGAGTTTATTTGTATGTGTGTGTGTTGTTATAAAATGTTTTAATTTCATTCTTTTACATGTAGTTATCTAGCTTCCCAGCATCATTTATTGAGGAGACTGTTTTTCTTCATTGTATATTCTTAACTCCTTTGTTGTAGATTAATTAACTGAATGTGCATGTGTTTATTTCTGGGCTCTCTATCTTGTTCCATTGGTCTGTATTTTCATGTTTGTACCTGTGTGTCATTTTTAAATTAAAATATAAATGCTTCTTGCAAAATCCCGAGTTAGTCTTCTGGGAAAAGGCAAAATATAGCAGTAGTGTAAAAGACTGCAAAATTGACCATCATCATCAAGCTATAGCAATGTTGTACTTCTCTTCAGTCATAAATATAAATCTTAAATATTTAGAGCAAACTTAAAAATTTGTAAGAGAATAAATGTTTACAAAAAATGCAAACTGTGCCTTGGAACCTCTGATATTCCAAACTTTCTTTTCTTTTTACATATTCATGATCCTATTTCTTATATCTATGAACACTGGATTCATTTTTCTGCTTTAACTTTTAAATAAAATGTGAAACTATTGACACTAAAGAGTATGAGATAAACACTGGCCTAAAAAAAAAAAAAAAAAAGCTGTTTGTGCATGTATGTGCATGTGTGTATTTCTGTGTTGAGTTAAACGATGCTTTCATTAGATGAAATGAGATCCAAAGAAAAAATTTGGTTTTATCCAGTAGATAAAATTAGGTACTTTGAGAGACAGGAGGCCTTTACTAAGTTGCTGATAGTATGGCAAGTGAACAATAACTTTTAATGCCTGCATTCAGTGGTCTTTTCCTCTTCAGGCGATATAAACACAGATTTAGATGTAGATATAGAAATGGTGAGATATACATGAATATTCTGACCTATCATAAGATGTACAAACCCACAGCAAACATTATCCTCAATGGTGAAAAATTGAAAGTGTTTCCTCTCAAGTCAGGAAAAAGACAAGGGTGCCCACTTTCACCATTACTATTCAACATAGTTTTGGAAGTTTTGGCCACAGCAATCAGAGCACACAAAAAAATAAAAGGAATCCAAATTGGAAAAGAAGAAGTAAAACTCTCACTATTTGCAGATAACATGATTCTCTACATAGAAAACGCTAAAGACTCCACCAGAAAATTACTAGAACTAATAAGTGACTATAGTAAAGTTGCAGGATATAAAATCAACACACAGAAATCCCTTGCATTCCTATACACTAATAATGAGAAAATAGAAAGAGAAATTAAGGAAACAATTCCATTCACCATTGCAACGAAAAGAATGAAATACTTAGGAATATATCTACCTAAAGAAACTAAAGACCTATATATAGAAAACTATAAAACACTGTTGGAAGAAATCAAAGAGGACACTAATAGATGGAGAAATATACCATGTTCCTGGATTGGAAGAATCAACATAGTGAAAATGAGTATACTACCCAAAGCAATTTATAGATTCAATGCAATCCCTATCAAGCTACCAACAGTATTCTTCACAGAGCTAGAACAAATAATTTCACAATTTGTATGGAAATACAAAAAAACCTCGAATAGCCAAAGTTATCTTGAGAAAGAAGAATGGAACTGGAGGAATCAACCTACCTGACTTCAGGCTCTACTACAGAGCCACAGTTATCAAGACAGTATGGTACTGGCACAAAGACAGAAATATAGATCAATGGAACAAAATAGAAAGCACAGAAATAAATCCACACACCTATGGACACCTTATTTTTGACAAAGGAGGCAAGAATATACAATGGATTAAAGACAATCTCTTTAACAAGTGGTGCTGGGAAATCTGGTCAACCACTTGTAAACGAATGAAACGAGAACACTTTCTAACACCATACACAAAAATAAACTCAAAATGGATTAAAGATCTCAACGTAAGACCAGAAACTATAAAACTCCTAGAGGAGAACATAGGCAAAGCACTCTCTGACATACATCACAGCAGGATCCTCTATGACCCACCTCCCAGAATACTGGAAATAAAAGCAAAAATAAACAAATGGGACCTAATTAACCTTAAAAGCTTCTGCACATCAATGGAAACTATAAGCAAGTTGAAAAGACAGGCTTCAGAATGGGAGAAAATAATAGCAAAAGAAGCAACAGACAAACAACTAATCTTAAAAATATACAAGCAACTCCTAGAGCTCAACTCCAGAAAAATAAATGACCCAATCAAAAAATGGGCCAAAGAACTCAACAGACATTTCTCCAAAGAAGACATACAGATGGCTAACAAACACATGAAAAGATGCTCAACATCACTCATTATCAGAGAAATGCAAATCAAAACCACTATGAGGTACCATTTCATGCCAGTCAGAATGCCTGTGATCCAAAAGTCTACAAGCAATAAATGCTGGAGTGGGTGTGGAGAAAAGGGAACCTTCTTACACTGTTGGTGGGAATGCAAACTAGTACAGCCACTATGGAGAACAGTGTGGAGATTCCTTAAAATACTGGAAATAGAACTGCCTTATGATCCAGCAATCCCACTGCTGGGCATACACACTGAGGAAACCAGAAGGGAAAGAGACACGTGTACCCCAGTGTGAACGTTGACATTCTAGGAATCAGTGAACTAAAATGGACTGGAATGGGTGAGTTTAACTCAGATGACCATTATATCTACTACTGTGGGCAGGAATCCCTTAGAAGAAATGGAGTAGCCATCATGGGCAACAAAAGAGTTCGAAATGCAGTACTTGGATGCAATCTCAAGAACACCAGAATGACCTCTGTTCGTTTCCAAGGCAAACCATTCAATATGACAGTAATCCAAGTCTATGCCCCGGAGAAGGCAATGGCAACCCACACCAGTACTCTTGCCTGGAAAATCCCATGGACGGAGGAGCCTGGTAGGCTGCCGTTTATGGGGTTGCACAGAGTCGGACATGACTGAGCGACTTAACAGCAGCAGCATGTATGTCTATGCCCCAACCAATAATGCTGAAGAAGCTGAAGTTGAATGGTTCTATGAAGACCTACAAGACCTTTTAGAACTAACACCCCAAAAGATGTCTTTTTCATTATAGGTGACTGGAATGCAAAAGTAGGAAGTCAAGAACACCTGGAGTAACAGGCAAATTTGGCCTTGGAATACAGAATGAAGCAGGGCAAAGGCTAATAGAGTTTTGCCAAGAGAAAGCACCAGTCATAGCAAACACCCTCTTCCAACAGCATGAGAAGACTCTACACATGGACATCACCATATGGTCAACACTGAAATCAGATTGATTATATTCTTTGGAGCCAAAGATGGAGAAGTTCTATACAGTCAGCAAAAACAAGACTAGGAGCTGACTGTGGCTCAGATCATGAACACCTTATTGCCAAATTCGACTGAAATTGAAGAAAGTAGGGAAAACTACTAGACCATTCAGGTATGACCTAAATCAAATCCCTGATGATTATACAGTGGAAGTGAGAAATAGATTTAACGGACTAGATCTGATAGATAGAGTGCCTGATGAACTATGGACGGAGGTTTGTGACATTGTACAGGAGACAGGGATCAAGACCATCCCCATGGAAAAGAAATGCAAAAAAGCAAAAATGGCTATCTGGGGAGGACTTACAAACAGCTGTGAAAAGAAGAGAAATGAAAAGCAAAAGAGAAAAGAAAAGATATAAGCAGCTGAATGCAGAGTTCCAAAGAATATCAAGGAGAGGTAAGAAAGCCTTCTTCAGCGATCAATGCAAAAAAATAGAGGAAAACAACAGAATGGGAAAGACTAGAGATCTCTTCAAGAAAATTAGAGATACCAAGGAAACATTTCATGCAAAGATGGGCCCGATAAAGGACAGAAATGGTATGGACCTAACAGAAGCAGAAGATATTAAGAAGAGTTGGCAAGAATACACAGAAGAACTATACAAAAAATATCTTCACGACCAAGATAATCACGATGGTGTGATCACTCACCTAGAGCCAGACATCCTGGAATGTAAAGTCAAGAGGGCCTTAGAAAGCATCACTACGAACAAAGCTAGTGGAGGTGATGGAATTCCAGTTGAGCTATTTCAAATCCTGAAAGATGATGCTGTGAAAGTGCTGCACTCAGTATGCCAGTGAATTTGGAAAACTCAGCAGTGGCCACAGGACTGGAAAAGGTCAGTTTTCATTCCAATCCCAAAGAAACGCAATGCCAAAGAATGCTCAAGCAACCACACAATGGCACTCATCTCACACAGTAGTAAAGTATGCTCAAAATTCTCCAAGCCAGGCTTCAGCAATATGTGAACCGTGAACTTCTAGATGTTCAACCTGGTTTTGCAAAAGGCAGAAGAACCACCAGAGATCAAATTGCCAACATGTGCTGGATCATGGAAAAAGCAAGAGAGTTCCAGAAATACATCTATTTCTGCATTATTGACCATGCAAAGCCTTTCACTGTGTGGATCACAATAAACTGTGGAAAATTCTGAAAGACATGGGAATACCAGACCACCTCAGCTGCCTCTTGAGAAACCTATATGCAGGTCAGGAAGCAACAGTTAGAACTGGACATGGAACAACAGACTGTTTCCAAATAGGAAAAGGAGTACGTCAAGGCTGTATATTGTCACCCTGTTTATTTAACTTCTATGCAGAGTACATCATGAGAAATGCTAGGCTGAAAGAAGCACAAGCTGGAATCAAGATTCCCGGGAGAAATATCAATAACCTCAGATATGCAGATGACACCACCCTTATGGTAGAAAGTGAAGAGGAACTAAAAAGCCTCTTGATGAAAGTGAAAGAGGAGAGTGAAAAAGTTGGCTTAAAGCTCCACATTCAGAAAACTTAAGAACATGGCATCTGGTCCCATCACTTCATGTGGGATAGCTGGGGAAACAGTGGAAACAGTGTCAGGCTTTATTTTATTGGGCTCCAAAATCACCGCAGATGGTGACTGCAGCCTTGAAATTAAAAAAGGCTTACTCCTGGGAAGGAAAGTTATGACCAACCTAGACAGCGTATTCAAAAGCAGAGACATTAGTTTGCCAACGAAGGCCTGTCTACTCAAATCTATGGTTTTTCCAGTGATCATGTATGGATGTAAGAGTGGGACAGTGAAGAAAGCTGAGTGCTGAAGAATTGATGCTTTTGAACTGTGGTGTTGGAGAAGACTCTTGAGAGTCCCTTGGACTGCAAGGAGATCCAACCAGTCCATTCTAAAGGAGATCAGCCCTGGGTGTTCTTTGGAAGGAATGATGCTAAATCTGAAAAAAACTCCAGTACTTTGGCTACCTCATAGGAAGAGTTGACTCATTGGAAAAGACTCTGATGCTGGGAGGGATTGGGGCAGGAGGAGAAGGGGATGACACTGGAAGAGATGGCTGTATGGCATCACCGACTCAATGGACGTGAGTTTGAGTGAACTCCGGGAATTGGTTGATGGACAAGGAGGCCTGGCATGCTGCCATTCATGGAGTTGCAAAGAGTCGGACATGAATGAGCAACTGAACTGAACTGAATTTAGATCTCCTGGACAAGGAAATGCAACCCACTCCACTAATTTTGCCTGGAGAGTCCCATGGATAGAGGAATCTGGAGGGCTAGAGTCCATAGGTTGGCAACGGGTTGGACACAAGTAAAGTGACTTAGCACAAACATGTTACCAGTTTGTTTACTATAATGATCGACTCTGAGAGTGGAACAAAATAATGGTTTCAGTGTGAAACCATCTTTAGAAGTGAAGGGAAATTTGTGTCAAAAATATTGAGCACCCTCTGGCTAAAACAATGGATCTAGAAGGTGTTCAGTTCAGTCACTAAGTCCTGTCTGTCTCTTTGTGACCCCATGGACTGCATCAGGCCAGGCCTCCCTGTCCATTACCAACTCCCAGAGTTTACTCAAACTCATGTCCATTGAGTCAGTGATGCCATCCACCATTCTCATCCTTTGTGGTCCTCTTCTTCTCCCACCTTCAGGGTCTCCCTTCCAGCATCAGGGTGTTTTCAAATATGTCAGTTCTTCCCATCAGGTGGCCAAAGTATTGGAGTTTCATCTTCAACATCAGTCCTTCCAATGAATATTCAGGACTGATTCCATTTAGGATGGACTGGTTGGATCTCCTTTCAGTCCAAGGGACTCTCAAGAGTCTTCTCCAACACCACAGTTCAAAAGCATTGATTCTTTGGCACTCAGCTTTCTTTATAGTCCAACTCTCATATCCATACATGACTACTGGAAAAACCATAGCCTTGACTAGGCGGACCTTTGTTGGCAAAGTAATGTCTTTGCTTTTTAATATGCTATCTAGTTTGCTCATAACTTTTCTTCCAAGGAATAAGTGTCTTTTAATTTCATGGCTGCAATCACCATCTGCAGTGATTTGGGAGCCGCCAAAAAATAAAGTCTGCCACGGTTTCCCCATTTATTTGCCATGAAGTGATGGGACCACAGATTCCATAATCTTCATTTTCTGAATGCTGAGTTTGAAGACAACTTTTTCACTCTCCTCTTTCACTTTTATCAAGAGGCTCTTTAGTTCTTCTTGGCTTTCTGCCATAAGGGTGATGTCATCTGCATATCTGAGGTTATTGAAATTTCTCCCACCAATCTTGATTCCAGCTTGTGCTTCATTCTGCCCAGCATTTTTCATGATGTACTCTGTGTATAAGTTAAATAAACAAGGTGACAACATAAAGCTGTGACGTACTCCTTTTCCTATTTGGAACCAATCTTTAGTTCCATGTCCAGTTCTAACTGTTCCTTCCTGACCTGCATACAGATTTCTCAAGAGGCAATCAGGTGGTCTGGTATCCCCATGTCTTTCAGAATTTTCCACAGTTTATGGTGATCCACAGAGTCAAAGGCATCAGTATAGTCAATAAAGCAGAAATATAATTTTTTCTGGAACTCTCTTGCTTTTTTGATGATCCAACAGATGTTGGCAATTTGATCTCTGGTTCCTCTGCCGTTTCTAAAACCAGTGATTTACATATAAAATTCCACGATTTGCATGTTAAAAGAGGGAGGATTTGGTGGAAACTATTAGGTAAGAAATTGATCTTCCTGAGTTTAGCGTTTTATCAGTTGATGCAATTAACTAACTTCTTTGTCTGCTGCTGCTGCTGCTGCTGCATTGCTTCAGTCGTGTCTGACTCTGTATGACCCCATAGACAGCAGCCCACCAGGCTCCCCCGTCCCTGGGATTCTCCCGGCAAGAACACTGGAATGGGTTACCATTTCCTTCTCCAAGGCATGAAAGTGAAAAGGGAAAGTGAATTCGCTCAGTGGTGGCAGACTCTTAGCGACCCCATGGACTGCAGCCTACCAGGCTCCTCCATCCATGGGATTTTCCAGGCAAGAGTACTGGAGTGTGTCACCATTGCCTTCTCCAGTTCCTAGTCTATGTGTGTATAAATATATACATACATCTCATAAGAATATATAAATACACGTTTTAAAATATATAATCAATATATGTAAGAAAATATACCATTTTTATATTGAAAAGGGGGAAATTAGTAAAGAACAATTATTGTTTAATTAAACTTATATAAAAGTATACCCTAAAAATGGTAAAGAACCTTCCTGCCAATTCTAGACTCATAAGAGACACAGGTTCAGTCCCTGGGTTGGGAAGATCACCTAGAGAAGGAAATGGCAACTCACTCCAGTATTGTTGCCTGGAAAGTCCCATGGACAGAGGAGCCTGGCAGGCTACAGTCCATGGGGTGATAAAGGGTGAGACACAACTGAGCCCATGATGGATGTTTACCCTAGGAAAAAGATAAATTTATATTTGTTTGGACATGTATATAAGAAAGAGAAATGTATCACTGGTAATGTAAGCACATAAGCATTTTTATTGTAAATTAATGTTTTAAACCCAATTTTGCATAAAACAATGCATTACTGCACACTGAGAGAGAATTCCAGATGATGAGAGAAGACCCCCTTAAGCATTTGGCTGAATACTGACCAGTATATGTGCCTGAGGTCAGGGAAAACCACTTGAAGGATTGGGTGTAACAGGGCAGAGCCTCAACACAAGGACAGTCATGTGTGTGTTCCCATCCCCCAGATTGGAAAATCTCAAAGTTTACAGGGTATTGTACATGGAGGGTTTTGCCACAGTAGTAGGAAATAATTAGTCTAAAGCAAAACACTTCAAAAGTTCCAAATAACAAGTCCTATTAACTAGATCCAGAGGATCAAAAGGAATTTCTTATAAACTAGATCCAGAGGATCGAAAGTTTCAAAGGAATTTTAATAAGTCTCAAAATTAAGTATGAGGATATTTGTAGAAGTCAGTATATATACTATCCACTATGTAAAATTTACAGTGTCAGAGAACCAGTGAAAAATTACCAAGCAAGTATTAGAAATAGTAAGCACTGACATTAAAAGAATTATTATATTGTTATTGCCTCTGTCCAAAAAGTAGATACAAAGAAGATTAAAAGTAATGCAAATCAGAGTCTCAGACTTCTAGAGATGAAAATTAAATGTCCAAGTTGAAAATAAATTGGATGTAACTAAAAATAAACTAAATATTGTAAGAAAAAATTAATGAAAGACATTACTTTGCCAACAAAGGTCCGTCTAGTCAAGGCTATGGTTTTTCCTGTGGTCTTGTATAGATGTGAGAGTTGGCCTGTGAAGAAGGCTGAGCACCGAGATGCTTTTGAACTGTGGTGTTGGAGAAGACTCTTGAGAGTCCCTTGCACTGCAAGGAGATCCAACCAGTCCATTCTGAAGGAGATCAGCCCTGGGATTTCTTTGGAAGGAATGATGCTAAAGCTGAAACTCCAGTACTTTGGCCACCTCATGTGAAGAGTTGACTCATTGGGAAAGACTCTGATGCTGGGAGGGATTGGGGGCAGGAGGAGAAGGGGACGCCAGAGGATGAGATGGGTGGATGGCATCACTGACTCAATGGATGTGAGTCTGAGTGAACTCCGGGAGTTGGTGATGGACAGGGAGGCCTGGTGTGCTGCGATTCACGGGGTCACAAAGAGTCGGACATGAGTGAGCGACTGAACTGAACTGATCTGAATTAAACTAAATATTGTAAGAAAAATTTAATAAACAATAGTGCATCCATGTGTGTTCTCACTCATGGCTGACTTTTTGGACCCCATGAATTGTAGCCTGCCAGGCTTCCTTGTCCTGGGATTCTCCAGGCAAGAATACTGGAGTGGGTTGTCATTTCCTCCTCCATAAGCAAAGGGGTACATAAACTTTACTATTTTCATACTAAGTAATAGAAGAGTACAAAGAATGAATGATTAACATATGCAACATGAACAAACCTCAAATATGCCTAAAGAAAGAAGATAGACAAAAAGGATATTTATGCGTAGTTGAACATATACAAAATTACAGAAAAATGCAAAATAATTCATGGTGACAACAGATCAGTTGTTGCCTGGCATTAGTGGAGTAGGTAAATATGTAAAGCATACATTAAAAAAGATCATGAGGAAACTTTTTGTCATAGAAAGTATAAATACTTACATGAGGAAAGTTTTTGTCAATAGAAAGTATAAATACTTTCATATATATAAATTCATAGGCTTTTCCTATGAATTACGTTAGGATTTTTCCTATTTCTTCAAACTTGTTTTCTAAAGACTTGAAATTACTGGTGTAATGTTCAAAGGAGCATTTTTACAGTTTACCACTTTAAAGACTTATATAACCTCATTTTTTATATAATGGCATTGATTTAATGGCAAGACTTGGAGTTCATCATTATTATCTATAACATTGCAGCCATATATGATTGAAAAAAATTTTTTCTTTGGGTCACTTACATATTTTCTGATCTTTAGAGCAGGGATTATAACTTCTGTTCATCCAGATTATCTCTTCAAAGACTCAGCACTCAGTCTAAGAACTGAATATGATGCTTACCTTCAGGTCACTTGCTTGACTCTGGTGACCATTCCTCTTTGCTGATCCTTTCAGGGGTAACCACTATCTTGAATTTTGCATTGAAAATTCATTTACCATTAATTTAAGCTTTTCCAAATGAACTGAGAAATTTTATATGATTTTTCTGTTTTTTTACATATCTCCTAGTGTTATATGTGTATGCTAAGTCACTTCAGTTGTATCTAACTCTTTGAAACCCTGTGGACTGTTGCCTGCCAGGCTCCTCTGTCCATGAGATTCTCCAAGCAAGAACACTGGTGTGGGTTGCTGTGCCCTCCTCCAGGGTATCTTCCCAACCCAGGTATTGAACCCATGTCTCATATCTCTTGCTTTGGCAGGTGGGTTCTGTACCACAAGCACCACCTGGGAAGCCCTGTTGTTACATGTGTAAAAACAACTTGGCAAATAACTAATAACTTAATATCTGCATTGTAGGGTGATGTTTTCAGTTTTATAAAATTGGATTGGGCCAAACTATCTTTCTAATCACTTGGACCTCCATCCATACCCAACAGAAAACGAATGAGTGTAACATTAGTAACTCTATTTCTCTGCTGTGTCTTAGTGTTGTCTGACTTGATTTGTTCCACCAATTTGCTAAGTGTAAAATGATAGCTCTCTGTATTTTCAGCCTGTACTTTCCTTATCACTAGTGATGCTAATCACTTTTTCATAAGGTCATGACCTTTTCAAATTTTCTTCTCTAAATCCTGGATCAAGTTTTCCCCCACATTTTTCTAATTTTAACGTTTAAAACCTTTGTTCCTGTAGGCTGGTACTAAGCCTTTGTCAGGTCTTCATTGGTGGCTCAGTGGTAAAGAATCTACCTTCAGTGCAGGAGACATGGGTTTGATCCTTGTGTTCAGAAGATCCCCCAGAGAAGGGAATGGAAACCCACTCCAGTATTATTGCCTGGGACATAGACAGATGAGCCTGGTGGGCTACAGTCCATGGGATTGCAAAAGAGTTAGACATGACTTAGTGACTAAACAACAACAAAAGCCTTTGTCAGTTTAGTGAATTCCAAATACATTCTCCCACTTAAGAGGTTCTCTTCCTCTTTTATTATAAAAAGGAAGACAACTGCTGCATGGCAAGAGGGCGCCAGAGATCTGCATGAGGTCACCTCCAGCCCCAAGCAAGGTATTGATTTAGGCTGAGGAAATAACCACCTCAATGGTGAGAGGAAATGGTACTTGGTCACATAAGGTTGGCAATAGTGTCTATCCCCAAGAGCCACGCTGGGAATCTTGTAATTCATTTGTCTTTGGGTAAACCCTGGAGAAGGAAATGGCTACCCATTCCAGTATCCTTGCCTGGAGAACTCCATGGCCTGGCAGGCTACAGTCCATGGGGGTGCAAAGAATCTGACATGACTGAATGACTAATAATTATACTACTTAGTGTAAGTAAGACATAGTGACTAAACAACAAAACAGGGTACTCAGAAGAGTCTGGTTTCAGCACTAGGGCATCCTTTTAGCTTTAAACTAAATCCTGCCTATAGTTCTGTGTGTGTGTTAGTTGCTGTCATGTCCAGCTCTTTGTAATCCCATGGACTGTAGCCTGCCAGGCTCCTCTGTCCATGGAATTTCCCAAGCAAGAATACTGCAGTAGATTGCCATTTCCTTCCCCAGGTGATCTTCCTTACCCAGGGATCGAACCCAGCTCTCCTGTATTGCAAGTAGATGCTTCACTGTGGAGTCACCAGGGAAGCCCATGATTCTGCAAAACCAATGTTAAAAGCAAAAACTGAAAGGTGAACACATCACATTTCCAAGAAAACCAACTACATTCCCATTAAAAAGCAAACAAACAAACAAAAAACCTTCCATTGGCATTTATGGGACACAGACAGATACAGTCTACAATACAGTGAAATTCACAAGGTCTGATGAAATAAAAACTCTTTTACATGTATAAAAGCTTAAGGAATTTGTAACCAGCAGACCTGCACTTCATGAAATCTTAAATAAATTGGTTCAGATGTAAAGTTAATATTAATTCTGTGGGTAAATACATAATACTATTTCTTCATTAAAAACCTTTTAACAAATATTAACTATTTGAATAACAGTGGTAACAATAAAATGTGAGGTTTCTAACCAAAGTAGGACTAAATGTGTGAAAGTAATGGCAAAATGACCAGGAAAAGAGACAGGGAGGTACATTATGGGAAGTTCCTTTTACTATATGTGAAGAGTAATATTACTTGAAGGCAAACAGTTATATGTTGAATATACATATTATTAAAGCAAAGCAACCACTAAGATAGCAAAACCCAAACTGACAGCTAATAAGCAAAAAAAAAAAAAAAAGGAAGATGAAGACAAAGTGGAATTGTAAAAAAGAAAAAACAAACTTTAATTCTAAAGGAGGCAGGAAAGGAGAAATGCACAGAGCAAAACAAAAAAAATAAATATAAAAACACAAAAATGAATGTATCCTATTTATTTTATTCATACAAACTTCTGGAAAATGCAAACCAACTGACAGTGATGAAAGCAGATCATTGATGTCCTGGGCAGGAAGGGAAAGGCAAGAATGAGGATTACCAAGGAGCACAGGAAACTTTGGAGGGTGATGGTATGGTCATATCTTGACTGTGATGTTGGTGTTTTATTTCTGTAGATGACCAACCTTGGCAGTGGTTATAATCACTTTAAGACAACGTTGTTGTTCAGTTGCTAAGTAGTGGCTGAATCTTTCACAACCACATGGACTGTAGCCCTTCAGGCTCCTCTGCCCATGGGATTTCCCAGGCAAGAATACTGGAGTGGGTTGCCATTTCCTTCTCCACAGGATCTTCCTGACCCAGGGATCAAACACACATCTCTTAGGTCTCCTGTGTTGGCAGGTCGATTCTTTACCACTAAGCCACTTAGGGATGCCCTTAAGCTTGTATAAAATACTGGAAAAGACAGTATCATGCATTAATCCTGAATAGTTATAGATCAGAATTTCCCTTTATAAAATCATTAATTATGCAGTATATTTAAATCACACTTTTTATTTTTATAATATATCCTAGTTATTGAACAAATGCCATGTTGTAATGAGCTTGTTGTATGATTAATACATATTTCTTGACCTAATAGCACACTTCATGGGAAATAGATGGGGAAACAGTGTCAGACTTTATGTTTTGAGGCTCCAAAATCACTGCAGATGGTGACTGCAGCCATGAAATTAAAAGATGCTTACTCCTTGGAAGGAAAGTTATGACCAACCTAGATAGCATATTCAAAAGCAGAGGCATTACTTTGCAACAAAGATCCATCTAGTAAAGGCTATGGTTTTTCCAGTGGTCATGGATTGATGTGAGAGTTGGACTGTGAAGAAGGCTGAGCGCCAAAGAATTAATGCTTTCGAACTATGGTGTTGGAGAAGACTCTTGAGAGTCCCTTGGACTGCAAGGAGATCCAACCAGTCCATTGTGAAGGAGATCAGCCTGGGATTTCTTTGGAAGGAATGATGCTAAAGCTGAAACTCCAGTACTTTGGCCACCTCATGTTAAGAGTTGACTCATTGGAAAAGACTCTGATGCTGGGAGGGATTGGGGGCAGGAGGAGAAGGGGACGCCAGAGGATGAGATGGCTGGATGGCATCACTGACTCGATGAATGTGAGTCTGAGTGAACTCGGGGAGTTGGTGATGGACAGGGAGGCCTGGCGTGCTGTGATTCATGGAGTTGCAAAGAGTTGGACACGACTGATTGTGCATAGCACACTTGCAAATAATGTATTATTTTTCTAATATTAAAAAATATAATTTGTATCTTATGTAATGAGTTTACACTATCTTCATTTATTACTTATATCATATTTTTTTAATTTAGTGCTAGACATAGAATTTTTAATAATTAAATAATCCTTTGATAAAAGAGGAATAAACATGTTTATTTATCATTAGATACTAGGTGTACATGACTTTAGATTAAAAAAAGAAGTGTAGTAAGAAAGACTTCAAGAAACTTGCTTTGTTTTCAGTGTTCCATACACATCAGGGACTCATGACTGCCTACGTTTTATCTCACTCTCTTTAGTGTGTGTCTTATATTTCTAGTGATACCAGAATGCCTGCTGAAGCTCCAGCCATCAATTTCAAATCCCAGGTGGCAGAAATAAGGAATAGGAAAGATATCTGCTTTTAAGGAGCATAAGCTATCTGTGTTTTATTTCATTGGTCAGAATAAACCCGTAGGGTGAAATGAGAGACTGGAAAATGTAATGCTTTATTGGGCATTTTATTGCCTCCCATAAGATCGGGATCTATTACTAAGAATAGGAAAATCAGTGTGTAAACCTACTGGTCTCTATCTCATTACACAGTTAAAATTATTTTTTTCCAGATATCATCTTTAAAGGCAACTTGTAATTTTTAGACCTGAGGTTAAGGTTATTAATTTGAGTTTTTTTTAATGTTATTTCATTGTGGTAGTAACTTTTAGTATTAGATCTGCCTTCTTAACAAATCTTTAAGTCTATCATACAACACTGTTGACAATAGGTACAGTGTTGTACAGAAGATCTCTAGAGCTTAAAGGTTTTAATAGCAAAGATAGAATAGATGTGCAGATAAAAGGTTACCAGATTTTAAACTAGAAGACAAAAGTCAGAGGCTCAAACTTAAGGAAAATGGAAGATAATTTTAACTTTATAATTTTAATGTTATTACTATTAGCATTAACCATATCCTTCGGTTGCATTATGTTGACTGGTTTACCAGTCTATAAATATTTATCTTCTTTTTAAAGTAATTTTAAAACACGTTGATGAAAATTTAATTTTCTATTGACTCAAAAATTTTCAAAGCCTTCGTGAAGGATCAGAAGCTAGTGGGTTTCTGCAGGGTGGAAATCATTTCTCATTTTTCTTGACATATCTAGAACCTATGAGTGCCTGAGTGCCTGATCCGTAATTTAGATGCCCATTAAATTCAAGTTGAAGAGACAATGTTTGAAAAAAGTGGTCTTACCAAAAATGCACATGGGCAAAATTATTTTTTGTTTTTCCTGAGAAAAGTGAATACTGTAAAAGTGACAAGTATAAGGAGGATAGAAAGGACAGTCATTACAGGTGTTAGTGCCTTTTTTATATAAGTATAAAACTGTGTATGCTTAAGATATAGAGATTGATGATTTGATAGATGTACACATTGTAAAAAGATCAATCAAGCCACATGTTTATCATCTCTACATAGTTACTTTTTAAAATGTGTGTATGTGTGTGTGTATGTGGAAAAGATTTAAGATCCTTTTAGAAAATGTCATATTTACAATTTAGTATGAACATTGGGCAGCATACCCTTAAGGTAGATCCCCAGAACTCATTGATCCTGTGTAAGTGAATCTCTGTACCTGCAAGGAGCATCTCCCCATTTCCTGCCAGCAAACACATTATGCTCTCAGTTTCAGTGAGTCTCTTTTAGATCCCATGTGTAAGTGAGCTGGCATCGTCTTTATCCTCTGGGGCTTATTTCACTTACCATAGTGAGTTCTGGGTTTCTCCATCTTGTTCCAAATGACAGGATTTCCCTCTTTCTAAGCTGGAAAAATGAAGTGCAGATACATCTTTGAGATTCGACTTTAATTTCATTTAGACATACACTTGATCTTTGAATAATGCAAATCTTAGGGACATCCACCCTCCCTCTAGTCAAAAATCCACATGAAATTCAAAATCTGGATCTCCTAATAAGCAGGTGATTCCCCCCAATTATTCAGGTTCCCCATGTGTGGATGCAACTGACCACAGACCTGATAGCCCTGGAGTATTTACTACTGAAAACATAATCCATGTGTAAGTTCAGTTCAGTTCAGTCACTCAGTTGTCTCTGATTCTTTGCAACCACATGGACTGCAGCATGCCAGGCCTCCCTGTCCATCATCAACTTCCTGAGTTTACTCAAACTCATGTCCATTGAATCGGTGATGCCATCCAACCATCTCATGCTCTGTCAGCCCCTTCTCTTCCTGCCTTCAATCTTTCCCAGCATCAGGGTCTTTTCAAAAGAGTCAGTTCTTCACATCACGTGGTCAAAGTATTGAAGACTCAGCTTCATCATTGATTCTTCCAATGAATATTCAGGACTGATTTCCTTTAGGATGGACTGGTTGAATCCCCTTGCAGTTCAAGGGACTCTCAAGAGTCTTCTCCAACACCACAGTTCAAAAGCATCAATTCTTCAGCACTCAGCTTTCTTCATAGTCCAACTCTGGAAAAAACTATAGCTTTGACTAGACGGACGTTTGTTGGCAAAGTAATATCTCTGCTTTTTAATATGCTGGCTAGGTTGGTCGTAACTTTTCTTCCAAGTAGTAAACATCTTTTAATTTCATGGTTGCAGTCACCATCTGCAGTGATTTTGGAGCCCCCCCCCACCCCCGAAAAATAATCTGCCACCATTTCCACTGTTTCCCCATCTATTTGCCATGAAGTGATGGGACCAAATGTCATGATCTTAGTTTTCTGAATGTCTTTAAAGTAACACATAACTCAACAAGCACATTTTTATACATTTTTGAGTTACAGTTGTCAAAATACAAACATATTGGACAAATACTGTGTATGTCAATATTTTGAGTTTTAATGTGACAAATAGGCTTGTTTAATGTTTGCACATAAGTAGTCAAGATGAGAAATCACTGTTTTATTTCTTTCTACAGTGTTACATTTAACACACTGTAGGAGGCAAACAATCAATTGTAAAAGCAATTATCCAAATTAATGCCCTTGCATAGTTTCCATAAAAATGCATAAAATGTTTGTACTTTGTTCCTATCATATTTATCTTGAATATATTTACTGTAATGTGGTTTTCTTTCTTGTTTCTAATAAAAATAGATTTTGCATTTTATATGTCTTCATTGCTTATATTTTTGTAGTGCTTTATACCTGTTGCATTTTACAAAATTAGTTTTCCACATTAAATTGTGCAGGAGGTGATGACGGATTCTAGATAGTTTGGGAAGTACTGAGCTTCATGAAAATTTCAGAAGACAAATAGAAAATCTTTTCAAATATAGTAAGGTATTTGGAGTGGTATTAGTATGTAGAAACTTAACCAGTGACTTAATCAATATTTGACTAACAAAAGAAAAAAGTATGAAGTTCAAGTTTTGAACTACTGTTGTTGAGTGAGACACTCAATTTTCTGGGAAATTCAGAAGACACAAGTTTGGAAAAGTCACGAGGAGCTAGCAAGATAGTTTATAAGTATTTTAAATGTTTGATAGGTCTTTTCTGTATTTACATCATAGTTAAAATTTTCAGCAATAACTGAAAAATCATGGCACCCTTTCCTTCCCCTGAGTTTGCACGACATGGGATCATAAAATGTCACTTAGCCTCAGGTGTTTCACTAGTTATCAAAAGAGAATTTCTTTCTGTTTCTCATACTCCACTGCCTCCCAGGAGTCCTGTGTATACTTTTAAAGATTTAGCCTGAAGATACATTTGAATGACATTGCATTTAAAATCATTATTATCTTGAAAAATACAAAATGCTTTTTTGGAGATCAAAATGTATTTTATGAACATAGGTGTCTACCAAGATGACAGTTTGCATGTCTCTCACATGTCTGAACTCCATCAGTGAAGTGTATCTCTAGCATGATATTTCAGATCATCTTCATTTCTCAGATGTACTTGGAGTGATGAATAACCAACAAATTAACAGGCAAATAAACATAGCTATTAACATATTTAAGAAATGAAACATACTAAGCTATCAGATTTTACAGGGATAGTTCTGACACCTTTGACTAAGTAAATCAATATATCTTATTGCTTATTTGTTCAATTTTCATGACGGCTTATGACTGTCATCTGTCACACTGTTCAGATATTTTGCATTTATTTGTATAATTATTTATATATATCTGTCTTCTCACTATACTGTATATACCTTATTTATTCCTTATTAGTAACTAGCATTCAGCCTGACAAAGATTAGGGGCTAAATAAATATGAGTAAATGAAAGATGGACTTTATTCAACATACAGTCTGACCAGAACAAAATGCTTGTTAATTACCGAGTTCCATTTGCTTGCCAGTAGCCTTCTGCCTGCTGCTACTGCTACTGCTAAGTCGCTTCAGTTGTGTCTGACTCTGTGCGACCCCATAGAGGGCAGCGCACCAGGCTCCCCGGTCTCTGAGATTGTCCAGGCAAGAATACTGGAGTGGATTGCCATTTCCTCCTCCAATGCATGAAAGTGAAAAGTGAAAGTGAAGTTGCTCAGTCCTGTCTGACTCGTAGCGACCCCATGGACTGCAGCCCACCAGGCTCCTCCGTCCATGGGATTTTCCAGGCAAGAGTACTGGAGTGGGGTGCCATTGCCTTCTCTGAGCCTTCTGCTTAGGGACACTAAAAAGATTTGAAATGCTGGTTGTTATTATTTTTAGGCATGGCTATTCAGTGATTCTATTATTAAAAGAAAATTAATTTTCTTCTCGTGCAAAAATGAAGTAACTAGCCCATTCTTAGAATGCATTTTGAATTTCCTAGAAGAAAATGCACTTTGAAATGCTCGTTTCTTCTTTCTACAGTTATTTGAAATATGGCAGAGAGGGTTTCTCTTTCAGAGAAGCCTCTTAACCATTCTACTCCAATCATTCTAGTAACCCAGGTCTCTAAAAGAATCTTCTCTGAGAGGCTCATTCCGTGCCACTAACCTGTGAACATCTGCTTTCCAGCAAATATCTGTGTTTTAGAGAACAGTGGAGCTTATCACTGTGATTTGTTTTCCTCCTTATGAAACTGATCAAAAGCATTTTTCATTCAAAATGTTATAAATAATCTTGTCTACCAGGGCTTCCCCTGGTGGTTCAGACAGTAAAGAATCCGCCCGCATTGCAGGAGACCTGGGTTCCATCCCTGGGTTGGGAAGATCCGCTGGAGAAGGGAAAGGCTCCATTGCTCTGACCTGGAGAATTCCATCAACTGTATAGTCCATGGGGTAGCAAAGAGTCGGACACGAGTGTGCGACTTTCACTTTTATATTGTTTTAACACTTTCATGCAAAATTATATCTGAGAGCATTTAACAGTTCTTGAAGACGAGCTCTGTCGCCCTGGCGGGCCGCCCTCCTGTCCCACGCGGCGGGGCAGCGCCGGCCTCAACCCAGGAGAGCGTTCGGGGAGCGCGCGGGCGGCTGGCCCCTGCCGCGCGGGCCGGCGGGCGACGGCGACGGGCGGCTCCGCGGTGTGGGGACCACACACCGCCCGCCCGTGCCCGGCCCCTTGTCCTCGCGCGGCGAAGGTCCCGCGCGGCGGCGCTGGCGGCGGGACACGGTGGGCCCTGCGCGAATTATAGGCGTTCCTTCTGAGGCTCCATGTTAAGCCTCTCCCGGACGCGCCCTCCCGGCTCCCCGTCCCCGAAAGCCGCACCCCGGGGCCCCAAGGAGCCGCGCTACCGGCCCGCACCCCGCGCTCCCGGCCCCGGGCCTCAGGCTGCGGCATCTCCAGCCCCCAGCCGCCGCCGGGACCGCGCGCCCGCGCCGCGGTCTGGTTCCGGAGCGGGGGCAGCCTCGGAAGGGTGAGGAAAGGGGCGCCGGCGGCGTCGGGGGGCTGCGGTGTCCGTGCTGGACTCCGGCCTCGGCTGAGTTTGGGGGAGAGCGAGCCTGCGCCCCGGGGGGCGGCGGGGTGGGGACCGGTGCATTTTGGTTACTAATTTTCTCTCAGGTTGAGGAGTCAAGAACTGAAAAGTAGATGGTTTTTTGGATTTGAGGATGTGGAAGATCCTATGATTCCTCATGTGAGTTAACTATTTGGACCTTAGTGTCCGACGACGAGTCTCTCAGCGTTTAACTTTGTTAATTATGGCTTTCTCTGTATAAATTTAGATTTTTTTCTCTCTGTAGGCAGATCTGTCAATGTTATTTTTAAAGTTCCTGGCCGGGATGTCATTCTGAGAAAACGCCTGTTCGCCTCAGCTGAACATAGATAGTTTCCCATCCTTTCCTCTGGTCTGAGTTTTGATTTGCTTCGGTGCTGGTTCTGACCTTTTGTCCCGCCTGTGAGAGCAGGGCTCCCAGCTCTTCGCGATTTCCATCTCCGGCTCTCTATTGAGATCCCTGCTCTGTTCCTGCTAGGTGGAGGTAGTGTCTGGGCTCTCCAAGCAGTCTCTGTTGACAGACCATGGTGGGAGGGACCCCTCCTTACCGTGGTGGGAGTGGGAGTTTCAGCTCCCCATTTTCTTATTAATAAGGTTTGAGAAATGTTCATTCATCCATAATATCTTTGGCCACCCACCAGGGGATACACCTTCAGTTGGCAAATTTAAAAAAGACATACTCTTTGCTCTCAAGCAGTTAAAAGGGTGTAACATCAGAAGTGGAAATGTGCATTTTTATAAACATTTATAAATGGTTGAAATGTGTACTAAAATTGTATGCATGATTATACTGCAAAACTACAAATATGTTCCTTAATGTTTAGTTAAAAATCAGCTGGGGAGCTTATATCACAAAAGAATAAAGGTAAATAAATCTGATAGGGTATAATTTAAAATTATATAATGCAATGTTGATTTTAGCGTTATTCATTTTAGTCTATTCATATTAAAAATTTTCATAAAGTATATATAAGTTTAACACATACTAAAAACCTATAATGATATTAAAAATTTGATTCATTATTCAACATTTTATTTTTGGAACACATTAATATAAAATTTGATGATTTAAGAAAATATAATCTTTATAAGGATTATAAAGAACAATTTACTAATAAAATGAAAATAAACATAACAATCAAGGGTCAGAATTAGAAATGATTTTATTGAAGTACAGATATGTTTGTTGAAAAAACGTCTTTCCGATTTCTTAGTTTAAACTTGTAAGAAGTAGACACTGTCACTAAAATCCATTAAAATAGTTTAGCTCCTTAGCCAGGATCTGTATTTCACTATATATTAGTTGCTGCTGCTGCTACTGCTGCTAAGTAGCTTCTGTCGCGTCCAACTCTGTGTGACCCCACAGACGGTAGCCCACCAGGCTCCCCCTTCCCTGGGATTCTCCAGGCAAGAACACTGAAGTGGGTTGCCATTTCCTCCTCCAATGCATGAAAGTGAAAAGTGAAAGTGAAGTTGCTCAGTCATGTCTGACTCTTAGCGACCCCATGGACTGCAGCCCACCAGGCTCCCCCATCCATGGGATTTAACAGGCAAGAGTACTGGAGTGGGGTGCCACTGCCTTCTCTGGTTATGATCATGAAAAACACATTTTCTAATTCAATAATTTTAAAGCTATTTGTCTCTTTACCACAAATGTGATGGCTAGTGGAAATTTTGGCTGAAAGTACCAATATGTTGCTCTTAAGTCTGCACTTAAACAAGAGCTGGAAACAGTTCAACCTCGCTTCAATTTATGCCATCTCCCTTCCTTCCCATTCCTATCACAAAGCAGTTTCACAGTTAAAGGGAGGATTAATATTGGTGTAAGTAGATAAATAGTTTGGATATAAGAAATCATGAACTGATGTGGTCCACTTATATATTTCCCCACCTCAAATTATGTTTCATTCAACCCCTGGCTTCAAATACACTGGTTGTTCATGGCCAAGGATTTTGAAGAAACAAAATGTGATGGCTTTAAAGGACTAAGCTTGCAAAGTACAAATAGTAATTTTTCCTCTATAAGAATCTTCAGTTAATTAAGGCCTAGATAAGAGATTGGAGTGAAAAAAAAAAAAAACTCATCATAAGGGAAATTATGTCACATTGTAACCCAAAGAAGATGGAAAACAGGATTAAAAAGTATAGCCATTCAACTTCTTAATCTTAGATTGGGCTTCCCTAGTGGCTCAGACTGTAAAGAATCTGCCTGCAATGTGGGAGACCCATGTTCCATCCCTGGGTTGGATCCCCTGGAAAAAGGAATGGTTACCCACTCCAGTATTCTTCCCTGGAGAAGTCCATGGATGGAGGAGCCTGATGGGCTAAAGTCCATGGGGTTGCAAAGAGTTGGACACCACGGAGTGATTATGAATAAATGTAAAAAGTCTAAGCTGTATTGGACAAGACTAGAGTTCAGTTGCTCAGCGGTGTCCAACTCTTTGAGACCCCATGGACTGCAGTGCACAAGGCTTTCCTATCCATCACCAACTCTCAGAGATTGCTCAAACCCATGTCCATCACCTTGGTGATGCCATCCAACCACCTCATCCTCTGTCCACCCTTTCTGTCTTCAATCTGTCACAGCATCAGGGTATTGTTCAGTGAGTCAGTTCTTCACATGGGGTGGCCAAAGTATTGGAGCTAAAGCTTCAGCATCAGTTCTTCCAATAAATATGCAAGATTCATTTGCTTTAGCATTGACTGGTCTGATCTCCTCGCAGTCCAAGGGACTCTCAAGAGTTTTCTCAAACACCACAGTTCAAAAGCATCAATTATTTGGCACTCAGCTATCTTTATGGTCCCAATTCTCACATCCATGCATGCCTACTAGAAAAACAATAGCATTGACTAGACTGACGTTTGTCGGCAAACTAATGTCTCTGCCTTTGAATACGCTGTCTAGGTTGAATCATAGCTTTTCTTCCAAGGAACAAGCTTCTTTTAATTTCATGGCTGCAGTTACCATCTGCAGTGATTTTGGAGCCCAAGAAAATAGTTTGTCACTGTTTTCATTCCTTCCCCAACTATTTGCCATGAAGTGATGGGACCAGATATGATGATCTTCGTTTTTTGAATGTTACACTTTAAGCCAGGTTTTTTACTCTCTTCTTTCACTTTCATCAAGAGGCTGTTTAGTTCCTTTTCACTTTCTGCCATAAGGGTGATGTCATCTGCATATCTGAGCTTATTGATATCTCTCCTGGCAATCTTGATTCCAGCTTTTGCTTCAGCAAGCTTGGCATTTTGCATGATGTACTCTGCATCAGTTCAGTTCAGTTCACTCGCTCAGTCATATCAGACTCTTTGGGACCCCATGGACTGCAGCATGCCAGGCCTCCCTGTCCATCACCAACTCCTACAGTTTACTCAAACTCAGGTCC
Organism: Bos grunniens; assembly: GCF_055505025.1. Taxonomy (NCBI): domain Eukaryota; kingdom Metazoa; phylum Chordata; class Mammalia; order Artiodactyla; family Bovidae; genus Bos; species Bos grunniens. The sequence continues at coordinate 74,018,982 of NC_141180.1, read as the reverse complement.
ATTGAGTCTATGATGCCATACAGCCATCTCATCCTCTGTCGTCCCCTTCTCCTGGCTTCAGTCTTTCCAAGCATCAGGGTCTTTTCAAATGAGTCAGTTCTTTGCATCAGTTGGCCAAAGTTTTGGAGTTTTAGCTTCAGCATCAGTCCGTGCAATTAATATTCAGGACTGATTTCCTTTAGTTAATTAAGCAGAGGGACAATAGGCAGCCTTGATGTACTCCTTTCCCAGTATCGAACCAGCCTGTTGTTCAATGTCTGGTTCTAAATGTTGTTTTTCCTGCATACAAATTTCTCTGGAGGCAGGTAAGGTGGTCTGGTAATCCCATGTCTTTTAAGAATTTTCCACAGTTTTTTGTGATCCACAGAGTCAAAGGGTTTGGTGTAGTCAATAAAGCAGAAGTAAATGTTTTCCTGGAACTCTCTTGCTTTTTCTATGATCCAGCAGATGTTGGCAATTTGCTCTCTAGTTCCTCTGCCTTTTCTAAATCCAGCTTGAACATCTGGAAGTTCACAGTTCACGTTCTGTTGAAGCCTTCTTGGAGAATTTTGAGTATTACTTTGCTAGCATGTGAAATGAGTGCAATTGTGTGGTAGTATGAACATTTTTGGCATTGCCTTTCTTTGGGAATTGGAAGGAAAACTGACATTTCCCAGTCCTTTGGCCACTGCTGAGTTTCCAATTTTGCTTACGTATTGAGTGCAGCACTTTCACAGCATCATCTTTTAGCATTTGGAATAGCTCAGCTGGAATCCCATTATCTCCACTAGCTTTGTTCCTAGTGATGCTTCCTAAGGCCCACTTGACTTCACACTCCAAGATGTCTGGCTCTAGGTGAGTGCTCACACCATTGTAGTTATCTGGGTCATGAAGATCTTTTTGTGTAGTTCTTTTGTGTATTCTTGCCACCTCTTCTTAATATCTTCTGCTTCTGTTAGGTCCATACCATTTCTGTCCTTTATTTTGCCCATCTTTGCCTGAAATGATCCCTTGGTATCTCTAATGTTATTGAAGAGTTCTCTAGTTCTTTCCCATTCTATTATCTCCTCTATTTCTTTGCATTGCTCACTGAGGAATGCTTTCTTATCTCTCCTTTCTATTCCTTGGAACTCTGCATTCAAATGGGCATTGCTTTCCTTTTCTCCTTTGCCTTTTGTTTCTCTTCTTTTCTCAGCTATTTCTAAGGCCTCCTCAGAGGCATTTCTGCATTTTTAAAAATGCCTTTTTTTTTTTTTTTTTTTTTTGCCTTTTTGCAACCATTTTGCCTTTTGCATTTCTTTTTCACAGGGATGGTCTTGATCACTGCCTCCTGTACAATGTCCCAAACCTCTATCCATATTTCTTCAGTCACTCTCAGATCTGGTCTCTTGAATCTATTTGTCACTTCCACTGTATACTTGTGAGGGATTTGATTTAGGTCGTAACTGAATGGCCTAGTGGTTTTCCCTCCCTTCAATTTATGTCTGCATTTTGTGAAAAAAGAGTTCATGAGCTGATCCACATTTAGCTCCTTTTCCTGTTTTTGCTAACAGTATAGAGCTTCTCCATCTTTGGCTGCAAAGACTAAAATCAGTCTGATTTTGGTATTGACGTTCTGGTGATGTCCATATGTAGAGTCATCTCTTGTGTTGTTAGAAGAGGGTGTTTGCTATGACCAGTGCATTCTTTTTGCAAAACTCTGTTACCTTTGCCCTGCTTCATTTTGTACTCCATGGCTATGTTTGCCTGTTACTCTAGGTATCTCTTGACTTTCTACTTTTGCATTCCAGTCTCCAATGATGAAAAGGACCACTTTTTTGGGTGTTAGTTCTAGAAGGTCTTGTAGATCTTCATAGAACTGTTCAATTTCAGCTTTCTCAGCATTACTGATTGGGGCATAGACTTGGATAACTGTGATATTGAGTGGCTTGCCTTGGAAAGGAACAGAGATCATTCTGTCATTTTTGAGATTGCACCTCAGTACTGCATTTTGGACTCTTGTTGACTATGAAGGCTACTCCATTTCTTCTGAGGGATTCTTGCCCACAGTAGTAGATATAATGGTCATCTGAATTAAATTCGCCCATTCCAGTTCATTTTAGTTCACTGATTCCTAAAATGTCGATGTTCACTCTTTCCATTTCCTGTTTGACCACTTCCAATTTACCTTGATTCATGGGACAAATATTCCAGGTTCCTTTGCAATGTTGTTCTTTGCAGTATCTGACTTTACTTCCATCATCAGTCACCTCCACAGCTGGGCTTTTTTTTTTTTTTTTTTTTTCTCTCTTTGACTGTTTCTCTTCATTCTTTCTGGAGTTATTACTCCACTCATCTCCAGTAGCATATTGTGTACCTACTGTCCTTGGAAGTTCATCTTTCAATGCCATGTCTTTTTGCCTTTCCATATTGTTCATGGGGTTCTCAAGGCAAGAATACTGGTTTGCCATTCCTTTCTCCAGCGAACCACATTTTGATGAACTCTCCACTATGACCCGTCCATCTTGGGTGGCTCTACATGGCTCATAGTTTCATTGAGTTAGACAAGGCTGTGGTCCATGTGATCAGTTTGGTTAGTTTTCTGTGACTGTGGTTTTCATTCTGTTTGCCCTCTGAGGGATAAGGATAAGAGGCTTGTGGAAGCTTCCCGATGGAAGAGACTGATTTTGGGGGAAACTGGGTCTTGTTCTTACGGGCGGGATCATGTTTAATCAGTCTTTAATCCAATTTTCTCTTGATTTGGGCTTCTTTGTTCTTTCCACGTTGCTTGGCCTGAGGCCAAACTATAGTAAGAGTAATGAAGATAATGGTGATTTCTTTCAAAAGGAGTTGTGCATGCACTGTTGTATTCAGTGCCCCTGACACTGCAGCAGGCCACTGTCGACCCATGCCTCCACCAGAGATTTTTGGTTACTCACAGGCAAGTCTGGCACAATCTCTTGTGGGGACGCTGTTCTTTTCTTCTGGCTTCTGGTGTGCACAAGATTTCCTTTGTGCTGTGCAAGAGTCTGTTTCCCCAGTCCAGTAGAAGTTCTGGAATCAAATCCCACTGGCCTCCAAAGTCAAATTCTCTGGGGTTCTCAGTACCTTTCCCAGACCCCAGGTTGGAAAATCTGATGTGGGTCCTAGAACTTTCTTAACAGTTCTAGAACACTTAGAGTGTTAATGTATTTGTTAAAATATAAGATTAACCCATATAAAATTTAAATATAATAAAACACATAGCATGTGTCTCTGGGAAGGAAGATGGTAATATTTATGTGTATATAATACTCTGTTCCAGCTTGTAACTCAGCCCACCCAGCATTTCTGTGATGTCTTCAGCATGTAGGTTGAACAGACAGGGTGACCACAGACAGCCGTGTGGTACTCCTTTCTCAGTCTTGAACCAGTCAGTTTCCCACACAGGGTTCTCACTGCTGTTTCTTGAACCACATTCAGGTTTCTCAGGAGACAGGTAAGATGGTCTGATATTCCCATCTCTCTAAGCACTTTACACAGTTTGTAATGATCCACACAGTCAAAGGCTTTAGTATAGTTGATGAAAAAGAGATTGATGTTTTTCTGACATCTGATTATAGAGAAAGATGTTTTACTTTCTCTATAATCCAGTGAATGCTGGCAGTTTGATCTCTAGTTCCTCTTCCTTTTCTAAACCCAGCTTGGACATCTGGAAGTTCTTGGTTCATATAATGCTGAAGCCTTGCATGCAGGATTTTAAGCTTGACCTTACTAGCATGGGAGATGAGAGCAACTGTCTGATGGCTGGCACATTCTTTGGTACTATCCTTCTTGGCAATTGTGATGAAGATTGACCTTTTCCAGTCCTGTGGCCACTGCTGGATCTTTCATATCTGCTGACATAAGGAATGTAAAACCTTGTTGGCATCATCCTTTAGGGGTTTGAATTGTTCTTCTGGAAGTTCATTACATCTACTAGCTTTGTTAACAGCAGTGCTTCTGAAGGCCCACTTGAACTCCAGAATGTCTGGCTCTAGGTCACTAACCACACCATCATAGTAATCTGGTTCATTAAGATCTTTTTAATACAGTTTTTCCATGTAATTTTTCCATCTTTATCTCTTCAGTGTCTACTAGGTTTTTATCCTTCATTGTGCCCATCTTTGGATATAATGGTCCCTTGATGTTTCCAATTTTCCTGAAGAGATCTCTAGTCTTTCCCCTTTTGTTGTTTCTTTTATTATTAAAACCTGTTCATTGAAGAAGGCCTTCTTGTCTCTGCTAGCTATTCTTTGAAACTCTGCATTTAATTGGATTTACCTTTCCCTCTTTCACTTGCTTTTCACTTCTCCATTCTTCTGATGTTTGTAAAGCCTCCTCAGATCACCACTTTGCCTTCTTGCTTTTCTTTTTCCTTGGGATAGTTTTGTTTTCTGCCTCCTGTACAGTATTACAAACCTCTGTCCATAGTTCTTCAGACACACAGTTAAGTAGATCTAATCCCTTGAATCTATTTATTACCTCTGTTGCGAATTCATACAGGATTTGATTTAAGTCATGCCTGACTAACCTAGTATTGTCCCCAGTTTTCTTTAGTTTAAGCCTGAATTTTTCTATGAACAGCTGATCTTCTGAGCCACAGTCAGCTCCGGCCCTTGTTTGTGCTCACTGTACAGTTTCTCCATCTTCAGCTACAAAGAATGTATCAGTTTGATTTTGGTATTGATCATTTGGTGATATCAATGTGTAAAGTCATCTCTTGTGTTGTTCAAAAAGGGTATTTGCTATGTCTAGTGCATTCTCTTGACAGAATTCAAGAGCTTCTTGATGAGCGTGACAGAGAGGAGTAGACGAGCCAGCTTAAGACTAAGTATTTAAGAAACTAAGATCATCGCATCTGGGCCCATTACTGCACAGCAAATAGAAGGGGAAAAGGTGGAAGTAGTGATAGATTTCCTCTTCCTGTGCTCTAAAATCACTGCAGATTGTGACTGCAGCCATGACATCATAAGATGATTGCTTCTTGGCAGGAAAGCAATGACAAACCTAGATTCTGTGTTGAATAGCAGACATTACTCTGCTGACACAGTCTGTATAGTCCAGGCTATGGTCTTCCCAGTGGTCACGTACAGTTGTGAGAGCTGGACCTTACGGAAGCCAGAACATCAACAAATTGATGCCTTTGAATTGTCGTGCTGGAAAACACCGGAAAGTCCCTTGAACAGCAAGATCAAACCAATCAATCTTATGGGAGATCAACCCTGAGTATTCACTCGAAGAACTGATGCTGAAGCTGAAGCTCCGGTGATTTGGTCATCTAATGCAAACATGACTTGTTGTAAAAGTCCTGGATGCTGCGGAAGATTGTGGGTAGAAGGAGAATAGGGCATCAGAGGATGAAATGCCTGGACGGCATCACGGATGCAATGAACATGAACTTGGGCAAACTCTGGGAGATGGTGAGGGACAGGGAGGCCTGTTGTGTTGCAGCCCATGGGGTTGCAAAGAGTTGGACACAGGTGGAAACAAATTCTATGCTAGTATATATATGTTTGTTTAAACATACATACATTTTCAGACATATTTAGATATATCTATTTACATATATGGAGAAGGCAATGGCACCCCATTCCAGTACTCTTGCCTGGAAAATCCCATGGACGGAGGAGCCTGGTAGGCTGCAGTCCATGGGATCGCTAAGATTCAGACACGACTGAGCGACTTCAATTTCTCTTTTCACTTTCATGCATTGGAGAAGGAAATGGCAACCCACTCCGGTGTTCTTGCCTGGAGAATCTCAGGGACGGAGGAGCCTGGTGGGCTGCCGTCTATGGGGTCACACAGAGTCGGACACGACCGAAGTGACTTAGCATAGCATAGCATTTACATATATATGCTACAGGTCATTCAAATATTGAAGTATTTGAATCTGCCAATCAGAATATTTGTGATTTTAGAATTGTCATTGGGTATTTTATTCTTTTTTTTTTAATTTATTTTTTATTTTATTTTTAAACTTTACAATATTGTATTAGTTTTGCCAAATATCGAAATGGATTCTCCACAGGTATACATGTGTTCCCCATCCTGAACCCTCCTCCCTCCTCCCTCCCCATACCATTCCTCTGGGTCGTCCCAGTGCACCAGCCCCAAGCATCCAGTATCGTGCATTGAACCTGAACTGGCAACTCGTTTCATACATGATATTATACGTGTTTCAATGCCGTTCTCCCAAATCTTCCCACCCTCTCCCTCTCCAACAGAGTCCATAAGACTGTTCTATACTTCAGTGTCTCTTTTGCTGTCTTGTACACAGGGTTATTGTTACCATCTTTCTAAATTCCATATATATTTTATTCTAAATATAAAGAACAAGCTCTTTTTTCCTATATTTAAGCCCTAAGAGACTATTTGAAAAATAGCTCAAGCTAATTAGTGATGACCCAAAAGTAGAGGAAAAAATAACTCTTGGACTATGTTGGTTACTGCAGCACCTCTGAAGGGCCCAGAGGCATTCATACAAAATATTTAGGACTGGAATTGTTTTGTTTTTGTTAGATTGTTTTAATGTGCCAGATCCCTTTAACACTTAGTACCTTACACAAATTGCAGTCACTTTTTGAAAGTGAAAAATAATGTTTTATTCTCAAATAACTTCACATCTTTTACTTGGTCTACTGACCATACCAGATAATGGGGGTGGAGGGTTCAATTCATTACTCTTAAGATTCAGAAAGCACTATGCTCAGGCACAATAAATAAGACCTATGACAAAGATGATGTATATTGCTTTACACTGTTCTTTAATAAAATATACTTTTATTATTGAAAATAGTATACATTACTAAAATATATTTTATCATTTAAAAAGTCTCTAATTATATATAAAAATGAGTATTTTGTTAGCCATAAAACAAATGACATAATGCTATTTGCAGCAACATGGACCTAGAGATTATTATATTAAGTCAGACATATGATGTCATATTAAGTCAAATGTTTGATGTCACTTGTATGCAAAATCTAAAATAATGGTACAAATGAACTTACTTACAGAACAAAAATAGGCTCAGATACTGAAAACAGGCTGATGGTTACCAAAGGGGTTAGCAGGGGCAGGGGGATAAATTAGGAGTTCAGGATTGACAGATACACACTACTCTAAATAAAATAGATAATCACGGACTTCCTGATGGGCCAGTGGTTAAGAATCTGTGCTTCCAATGCAGAGAACACGGTTCAATCTCTGGTCCAGAGAACTAAGATCCCACAGTGCTATGAGGTATAGCCAGAACAACAATAATGAAAGGCAAGCTTCAGAATGGTGTATGTAGAATTGAAAGGTTGTTGTTGAATCACGCGAAGACACCGGGATTCTTGGCCCCTGGAGGAGAAGAATTCAATCCAGGGCCAGAGACGAGGCTTGATTGCTCAGAGCTTTTGTGCAATAAAGTTTTATTAAAGTATAAAGGAGATAGAGAAAGCTTCTGACATAGGCATCAGAAGGGGGCAGAAAGAGTACCCTCTTGCTAGTGTTAACAATGAGGTTATATAATCCAAAGAATGTCTGGAGGGTGTAAAGACCTCATCAGACCTACTCCCATAATTTACATTTTAAGATAACACTGTCCTCAGGCAAGATACATCCTTGTAAAGACCAGGTCTACTCCCATAATTTTAAGATAACAGAAGGTTGAATCCAAAGACTGTCCTTAGGCAGGATACATTATTGTTATATAATCCTAAGGAATGTGGAGAAAGAAAAAAAGTTTGTCCTTTATTCCTCCTTGAGAATTCCAGACCCCTCTCTCCTTGGGGACCCCTAGACTCCCTATCAACCTGCCTAGGAAATGACTCTCTCAGAATGATATCATTGATTACAAAGGACCTACTGTGTAACATATAATGGAAAAGAATCTGAAAAGGAATATATATATTCAGATATATATATATATATCTGAATCACCTTATTGTATACCTGAAACTAACACAATATTGTAAATTATATATCACTTAAATTTTTTTTTCAAAGAGAAGAAACGTGTAATTTGTCAGCTAAAGCATTCACTTAGAAAATAGAAGTAAAACTGCTAATTTGTTACTAATTCATTTTTGTGCTTTAAGTTACTGTTCTCCTTTTCTCCTCTTTCCTCTTTTTCTTTTCACAGAAAGCAGTACTCACAATAAATCTTACCCAGACTTACAATTAAATAAAAGTATCAGAACATCTGGGTTTGTAATGTTCAAGCCAGGAGGTTAGCAAATTATTACATTCTGGCTTCTCTTTCTTCTTTACTACTGTTTTGAAGGTCAGGATATTACCGGGGGTGAGGGTTGAGAGGCTGAATTTATGATATAGATAAAACTGTTATCTGTTTGCATGGGAAAACTGAGGCAAAGAATGACTAAAACTCCCTCAGCCATAGATATTAGACTTTAAAATAACTGCACTTAGGTTATTAAAAGATTGGTTGCAATCATTTTCTTAAAACTTTGTGCATGCAAGTCTGAAGAGAAAATGGTGTAGTAGTAATGATAACAGTGTGTTGAACAATAGTGTAGATTTGTGCTTTTTAACACATTGCATATGTTTTAGCCCTCACCCTGAAGTCAAATCAATTTGAGTTTTGTAATGGGTGGAGTACAGTTATTAAAAATTTCCTTCTTATCCCCTGCCTTTTAGTATGAATACAAATAGTGGTTTAAAATGACATTCTTATCATCTATATTCTTGTGATCTGTAGAATTTTATTGGAAACAAGGGAGCAATACAACAACTGATTTGAATAACCAACCTGCTTCAGTGTGAAAAAAAATTAATGTGAAGTACTGGAGAAGTGGTGTTGAATATATGCTCCGTCTTTTGTAAGTTAACTAATTACACTGTTCAAAACTGTTTACAAACAGTTCAGTTGAGGTCAGTTCAATCGTTCAGTCATGTCTGACTCTGCGACCCCATGAATTGCAGCACGCCAGGCCTCCCTGTCCATCAACTGCCAGAGTTCACCTAAACTCCTGTCCATCGACTCGGTGATGCCATCTAGCGATCTCATCCTCTATCATCCCCTTCTCCTCCTGCCCCCAATCCCTCCCAGCATCAGAATCTTTTTCAATAAGTCAACTCTTTGCATGAGGTGGCCAAAGTATTGGAGTTTCACCTTTAGCATCAGTCCTTCCAAAGAACACCAAGGACGGATCTCCTTTAGAATGGATTGGTTGGATCTCCTTGCAGTCCAAGGGACTCTCAAGAGTCTTCTCCAATACCACAGTTCAAAAGCCTCAGTTCTTTGGTGCTCAGCATTCTTCACAGTCCAACTTTCACATCCATACATGACCACTGGAAAAACCATAACCTTGACTAGATGGACCTTTGTTGGCAAAGTAACGTCTCTGGTTTTTAATATGCTATCTAGGTTGGTCATAACTTTCCTTCCAAGGAGTAAGCATCTTTTAATTTCATGGCTGCAATCAGCATCTATAGTAATTTTCCCGCCCCAAAAAATAAAGTCTGACACTGTTTCCCCATTTATTTCCCATGAAGGGATGGGACTAGATGCCATGATCTTCGTTTTCTGAATGTGGCGCTTTAAGCCAACTTTTTCACTCTCCACATTCATGTTCATCAAGAGGCTTTTTAGTTCCTCTTCACTTTCTGCCATAAGGGTGGTGTCATCTGCATATCTGAGGTTATTGATATTTCTCCCGGCAATCTTGATTCCAGCTTGTGCTTCTTCCAGCCCAGTGTTTCTCATGATGTACTCTGCATAGAAGTTAAATAAGCAGGGTGACAATATACAGCCTTGACATACTCAGTTTCCTATTTGGAACCAGTCTGTTGTTCCATGTCCAGTTCTAACGGTTGCTTCCTGACCTGCATATAGGTTTCTCAAGAGGCAGGTCAGGTGGTCTGGTATTCCCATCTCTTTCAGAATTTTCCACAGTGTGATCCACACAGTCAAAGCCTTTGGCATAGTCAGTACAGCAGAAATAGATGTTTTTCTGGAACTCTCTTTCTTTTTCCATGATCCAGCGGATGTTGGCAATTTGATCTGTGCTCCCTCTGCCTTTTCTAACACCAGCTAAAACCTGAGGAAGTTCACACTTCCTGTATTGCTGAGGCCTGGCTTGGAGAATTTTAAGCATTACTTTACTAGTGTGTGAGATGAGTACAATTGTACGGTAGTTTGTGCATTCTTTGGCATTGCTTTTCTTTGAGATTGGAATGAAAACTGAATTTTTCTAGTCCCATGGCCACTGCTGAGTTTTCCAAATTTGCTGGCATATTGAGTGCAGCGCTTTCACAGCATCATCCTCCAGGATTTGAAAGAGCTCAACTAGAATTCCATTATCTCCACTAGCTTTGTTCGTAGTGATGCTTTCTAAGGCCCACTTGACTTCACATTCCAGGATGTCTGGCTCAAGGTAAGTGATTACACCATCGTGATTATCTGGGTCGTGAAGCTCTTTTTTGCACAGTTCTTCTGTTTATTCTTGCCACCTCTTCTTAATATCTTCTGCTTCTGTTAGGTCCATACCATTTCTGTCCTTTATTGTGCCCATCTTTGCATGAAATATTCCTTTGGTATCTCTGATTTGCTTGAAGCAATCTCTAGTCTTTCCCATTCTGTTGCTTTCCTCTATTTCTTTGCATTGATCACTGAGGAAGCCTTTCTTACCTCTTCTTGCTATTCTTTGGAACTCTGCTTTAAGAAGAGGTGGCAAGAATACCAGAAGAACTGTACAAAAAAGATCTTCATGACCAAGATAATTATGATGGTGTGATTACTCACCTAGAGTCAGACATCCTGGAATGTGAAGTAAAGTGGGCTTTAGAAAGCATCACTACAAACAAAGCTAGTGGAGGTGATGGAATTCCAGTTGAGCTCTTTCAAATTTTGAAAGATGATGCTGTAAAAGTGCTGCACTCAATATGCCAGCAAATTTGGAAAACTCAGCAGTGGCCTCCGGACTGGAAAAGGTCAGTTTTCATTCCAATCTCAAAAAAAGGCAATGCCAAAGAATGCTCAAACTACTGCACAATTGTACTCATCTCACACACTAGTAAAGTAATGCTCAAAATTCTCCAAGCCAGGCTTCAGCAATACATGAACCGTGAACTTCCTGATGTTCAAGCTGGTTTTAGAAAAGGCAGAGGAACCACAGACCAAATTGCCAACATCTGCTGGATCATGGAAAAAGAAAGAGAGTTCCAGAAAAACATCTATTTCTGCTGTACTGACTATGCCAAAGGCTTTGACTGTGTGGATCACAATACACTGTGGAAAATTCTGAAAGAGATGGGAATACCAGACCACCTGACCTGCCTCTTGAGAAACCTATATGCAGGTCAGGAAGCAACCGTTAGAACTGGACATGGAACAACAGACTGGTTCCAAATAGGAAACCGAGTATGTCAAGGCTGTATATTGTCACCCTACTTAATTAACTTATATGCAGAGTACAGCATGAGAAATGCAGGGCTGGAAGAAGTACAAGCTGGAATCAAGATTGCTGGGAGAATTATCAATAACCTCAGATATGCAGATGACACCACCCTTATGGCAGAAAGTGAAGAGGAACTAAAAAGCCTCTTGATGAACATGAATGTGGAGAGTGAAAAAGTTGGCTTAAAGCGCCACATTCAGAAAACGAAGATCATGACATCCGGTCCCATTCCTTCATGGGAGATTGATGGGGAAACAGTGTTAGACTTTATTTGGGCTCCAAAATACCTGCAGATGGTGATTGTAGCCATGAAAGTAAAAGACACTTCTTGGAAGGAAAGTTACAACCAACCTAGATAGCATATTCAAAAGCAGAGACATTACTTTGCCAACAATTCATCTAGTCGAGGCTGTGGTTTTTCCAGAGGTCATCTATGGATGCGAGATTTGGACGGTGAAGAAAGCTGAGCTCTGAAGAATTGATGCCTTTGAACTGTGATGTTATAGAAGACTCTTGAGAGTCCCTTGGACTGCAAGGAGATCTAACCAGTCCATTTCGAAGGAGATCAGTCCTGGGTGTTCTTTGGAAGGACTGATGCTAAAGCTGAAACTCCAATACTTTGGCCACCTAATGGGAAGAGTTGACTCATTGGAAAAAGCCTGATGCTGGGAGAGATTGGGGGCATGAAGAGAAGAGGACAACAGAAGATGAGATGGCATCATCCCTCTCGATGGATATGAGTTTGAGTGATCTCTGGTAGTTGGTGATGGACAGGGAGGGCTGGCATGCTGCATTCATAGGGTCACAAAGAGTTGAACATGACTGAGTGACTGAACTGAGTGAACTAATATTCCTTAGGTTTCAAAGGGCAGATCCAAACAGTTGCTGATAAGAGAAGGGAGGGGATATAAAAACAGAGGAGAAACAATCAAAAGGTGGTACAGCCTTAGGGCAAGATCTGGTTCTTACTCAAGGAAGACACATAACAATATCTTTGAGTTCTTCTGTGGAACTGGGAACCCCACCCAGGTGGAAGATGTTAACTTTAGGATGAGCACAAGATTCCTGGAACACCACCCTGTTGCCTTACCCCAAATTTTGCCTTCCTTTGCTGGGGACCAGTGATAACCATCTTGTAAGGTGTACTGTTTGGCCCCTGTTTCTTCTCTGACAGGGTCCGAGAGTTTTAGACTAAATTGCTGTTACTACAAGGATGGAATCCAGTTTCAGATACAGAATACCTCAACCTAGATCAGGTAGAGAGAGACTTTTACTCTGCTAGGCAGAACTACATGCATGAACATCAGGAAGAAGTTACAGAAGAAAGATACCTCTGTCCCAGTTCCCAAGAAGTCTCTCAGGGACAGTTGTTTGGGGAAGCTCACTGACTGAAATGACCTACCCTTCCCAGATACCAGAGTAACCATTTGCATGAATTGTTTTATGACAGGAGGTCCTGGTAAGGAACATGGAACTAATAAATGACCACCAACTGGAAGAGTCGGGGAAGGTCAAAAGGAGACACCACATGTCTGACGACCTCCCTGAATCATTCTCACTGGCAGCCATCTTGGCTTAGCAATGCATGCACAACAAGGAAGGACTCTGAGTCAGAATGATAGGTCAGTGACAACCTGGAAATTAATCCCATCACTGTAAATCTCAAGACTGGGAGCCATGTGGCAGAGCAGTTCTCCTGGGTTCCCTTACCCTACTGCTCTCCACCTGGGTACCCCTTCCCAATAAAATCTCTTGCTTTGTCAACACATGTATCTCCTCAGCCAGTTCATTTCTGAGTGTTAGCCAAGAGCCCCATTTGGGCCCTGGAAACAGAAGTCCTTCCTGCAACAGACGGACTGATGCTGAAGCTGAAGCTCAATACTTTGGCCACCTGATGGAAAGAGCTGACTCATTAAAAATGACCCTTATGACGGGAAAGATTGAAGGCAGGAGAAGAGTACGACAAAGGACAAGATGGTTGGATAGAATCACTAACTCAATGGACATGAGCTTGAGCAAGCTCCAGGAGATGGTGAAGGACAGGAAAGACTGGCGTGCTGCAGTCTGCAGTCCATGGGGTTACACAGAGTTGGACACGGCTGAGTGACTGAACAAAAACAACAAAACACACATAAGCAAAAACACACACACACCTCATAAATATTACCAAATTTATTAGTTTCATTCTATTAGATATATTTTTACTGCAAAATGTATCTAAATGGCTTGTGTCATTGAATACGGTGTCATCGAATACAGTGTAGTGGTAGTTCCAAGAGGTTGTCCTTATACAAATGCAGTAAAAGTGAATGAAAGTGTCAAATTTAGTGTGTGTGTATTTAACTCTTAATTTAAAAAAAAAGTCAAATGCTTAGTTTTGATGTTTAGTCATTAAGTCGTGTCTGACCCTTTTGCAGCCTCATGGACCATAGCCCACCAGGCTTCTCTGTCCATGGGATTTCCTGGGCAAGAATATGAAGTGGGTTGTCATTTCCTTCACTGGGGGATCTTCCCAACCCAGGGGGTCAAACCTGCCTCTCCTGTAATTGTAGGCAAATTCATTACCACTGAGCCACTAAAGGCTTATAGCAACCAAGTAAAAGCCTAATCAAGAAGGCAACTTAAAAATAGTTGAGGAGCTTTGAAGTGTTTTTACTTGCCTTTGTCCTACCTCTCTCCTGGCTCCAACATGGTCTTGAAATGACAACCAGTATTCCAATATGTCATTCTGGTCCCTGGCTCCAGAGGAAGCAAAGTCGAACTTATTCTCAAATAGGTATTTGTATTTGTTTTAGTCTAATGCCTACCTATAGGACTGACAAAAGCACTCGCCTCTGCTTCACCTGATCCAGAACTTCCTCAGGGCAGAAAAGTGGCTACACAGAGGGCATTTCTCAGAAAATGTGGAAGGCAAATGAAGAACCCACTGCTGCATAGAGCAAATGATTACAACTTGAGGAACAATAACAAACTGCTAGAAGCCTGAGAGGAAAATTTGTGAAGAAAGTGTCTTTGAAGAATTATGGCATTGAAAATCTCACATGAGTATTAGGGAATATAGAAATTTATGTGCATGCCCAGAGAAAAATTTTTGTTAAAAACAAACAAACCAAAGAACCTGAGACGACTCTAAACTGTTACCTCAGACTGATCTTTAGGCTCTGCACAAAGAGGAAGTAAAGACTGAGCAAGGTCGGTAACTGGCCAGCTAAGGATAAAGGAGTGTTGCAACAAAGAGCTGGTGTGCAAAGACTAAGAGAATTTTGGGTTCTGTTTTCATTGATAAGCATCCAAAGACATCATGCAACATCACCTAACCAAAAGAAGAAAGACTGCAGACCACACATATCAATGAATACATTCTTTACAAACATAGATTAGAAAACTCATTAAAAAACCAACCAAATAAAAGCAGAGAAAGCAACAACAAAAAATTTCAAGGTGGCAGAGGAATCTAATTTCCAGAATTAACAAGTCTAAAATTTTAAATGTTCAGGTTTCAACAAAAAATAATGAAACATGTAAAAAAAAAAAATGTATGCTCCACTCATAAGAAAATTAACCAAAATTGTCTCTGTGGAAGTATAGACATTGGACTTACTAGAAAAAGACTCTACTGTCTTATAGTCAAAGAGGTAAAGGAACTATGGACAAAACTAAAGGACATTATGCAAATAATGCCTCAGGAATGATAGATATCAATAAAGAGAAAAACTATAAAAAAGGAACCAAACAAGAATTCTGGAGTTGAAAAGTATAAAAGGTACAAAATGATTGTATCTCTCTCTCTACAAACACAGTAAAAGTAAACAAAAAAAAATCTGAATTGATTTTGCTTAACTCTTGAAAAAAGTCAAAGCTTATAGCAATCAATAAATATCAAATCAAGAAGGCAAGTTAAAAATAGTTGGAGAGCTTTGAACTATTTTTTATATTAAAAAAATCACTAGAGAATTTCAACAAGAGATTTAGGGAAAGCAAAAGTGTATATATATAAGAGAGATCAATTGCAGATATCCAGTCAGAGGAGCAGAAAGAAAAACTAATGGAGACAAAAAAAAAAAAAAAAAAAAAACCAGCATAAAAGGCTTGTAAGACATCATCAAACTTACTGATAATGCAGACTAGGAGTCCCAGTGGGAGAGGAACAAGTGACACAGTATGTGATGATACAATGGCTGAAAGCTTCCTAATTTGACGGAAGATACGATTTTACACAAATAGGATATTTAATGAACTCCAAGAAGAATGAATACAACAGTATCCACATTGAGACACATTATAATCAAACTGTCAAAAGACAAAGAGAGCACCCTGAAATCAAAAGGAGAGAGGGTACTTACCACAAACAAGTGGTTGACAACATTAAGTGTCAATTTCTTAGCAAAAATGATGGAGGCCAGAAAGTTGTGGGGTGGCATTCCTAAACTGCTAGATAATAGCAACAAAATAATCCACTGAATCCCATATCTGATTAGCAAAATTTCAAACTCAATAAGAAATTTAAGCAGTTTATAGCATATGGAACTATATTCAATATTTTCCAATAACCCACAATGAAAAATAATCTGAAAAAGAATATACATATATATATAGACACATATATGTAAACACACAACTGAAGCACTTTGCTGTAAACCTGTTTCTAACACAGAACTGTAAGTCAACTAAACTTCAATTTAAAAAAAAATCAAGGTAAACAAAAGTTCAAGGAATTTGTTGTTTGTAGACCTGCCCTGCTGCTGCTGCTGCTGCTAAGTCGCTTCAGTCGTGTCTGACTCTGTGCGACCCCATGGACTGCGGCCTACCAGGCTTCTCCGTCCCTGGGATTCTCCAGGCAAGAACACTGGAGTGGGTTGCCATTTCCTTCTCCAAGACCTGCCCTAGAAGAATGCAAAAAAAGGAGTCTTCCTGATGTAAACACAAGGACACCAGACAGCAACTTGAAGCCATACATCAAAATAAAGAAGACTGGTGGAGATAACTACATAACCAAATGCAAACTCAATTATTATAATATTTCTTGTCTAAAATCTCTCTCCTTGTCCCTGTATGATTTAAAGGACCAAGGCATAACATAGATATAAATTTATGTTAATGCATATATAATATATAAATATGTAATTTATGATGACAACAAAACATCAAGCCCTGTCTCCCATCATGATTGTGTTTGGATATAAGGGCTTTGAAGAGAGTAATTAAAAGTGAAATGAGGTCAAAAGCGGGGCCCTAATCTAACAACATTGATGTCCTTGTAAGAAGCAGAATGGACACCAGGAGCACACACAGAGAAAAGGCCATGTGCCAATACAGTAAAAAGGGTCTGCAAGCCAAGGAGAGAGGTCATACCAGAAATCAACTTTGCCAGCACCTTGATCTTGGATTTCCAGCCCCCAGAATTATGAGAAAATACAGCTGTCTTGTGGCTCAGCTGGTAAAGAATCCGCCTGCAGTGTGTGAGACCTGGGTTGGAACTCTGGGTTGGGAGGATCCCCTGGAGAAGGGAAAGGCTACCCATTCCAGTATTCTGGCCTGAAGAATTCCATGGACTTATGTCTATGGGGTCACAAAGAGTCAGACACGACTGAGCAACTTTTAATTTCACTTTTCACAATTCTCTTGTGTCAGTCAGTCTGTGGTATTTGTTATAGAAGCCTTAGCAGATAAGCACATGCATTCTGTCCTTAGTCCTAGTACGGGTAATATGTTCTTTTCTTTTTTTTTTTTTTTTTTTCATTTTTATTTATTTTTTTTTGCCTTTTTTTATTAATATTTTTATTTTTAAACTTTACATAATTGTATTAGTTTTGCCAAATATCAAAATGAATCCACCACAGGTATGCATGTGTTCCCCACCCTGAACCCTCCTCCCTCCTCCCTCCCCATACCATCCCTCTGGGTCATCCCAGTGCACTAGCCCCAAGCATCCAGTATCGTGCATCGAACCTGGACTGGCATCTCGTTTCATACATGATATATTACATGTTTCAATGCCATTCTCCCAAATCTTCCCACCCTCTCCCTCTCCCATAGAGTCCATAAGACTGTTCTATACATCAGTGTCTCTTTTGCTGTCTCGTACACAGGGTTATTGTTACCATCTTTCTAAATTCCATATATATGCGTTAGTATACTGTATTGGTGTTTTTCCTTCTGGCTTACTTCACTCTGTATAATAGGCTCCAGTTTCATCCACCTCATTAGAACTGATTCAAATGTTTTCTTTTTACTGGCTGAGTAATACTCCATTGTGTATATGTACCATAGCTTTCTTATCCATTCATCTGCTGATGGACATCTAGGTTGCTTCCATGTCCTGGCTATTATAATCTCATATATAACTTCTTTATTAATATAATTAAGAATTATTAAGAGGTTGATTGCCTTATTTAATTAAATGAAATTTTGTATAAAATCTTTTTCATGAAATTTTCAATCTGAATATACAGCTTTAACTTACTGGAATCACATACAGTATTAAGATAAAATTTATTCCTTTCTAAAGAAACCATCAATGTAGATCATAATTCTCTTATGGCCATCTGAAACATGCTTACTAATATTTTGTAAGACAATATATATATATATTCATTCATAAATACCACTTTAGTGCTCAGTCGCTTCAGTCATGTCTGACTCTTTGCGACCCTATAGGCTGTAGCCTGCAAGGCTCTTCTGTCCATGGGATTCTCCAGGCAAGAATGCTGGAGTGGATTGCCGTGCTGACTTCCAGCAGCTCTTCTGGACACAGGGATCGAACCTGTATCTCCAGCAATTATTTTGAAGTGATCCAGCTTAGAATCAAGATTGCTTAAACTTAGTGAAGACTGTATTTTTCCATGCTCAGTAGCTGTTTTATAAAATGAGAATTGTTATTTGTCATAGAAATAGGATATGCCTTACAAAATTAATTTGAACTTGACTAACTTCTAGAAGCCATTATTTGTTTTTTTTTAAATTTTTGATTTGATGACTATTTACTCTGAATACTGATTCATTAAGTTATTTGTGCTTCATTGGATTAATTTTATGAAATTCTGGCTCTGCTTCAGTATAATTTGTTTCAAGATTTTCAAATTCATTGAATTGCCACCACAATCTAGTCGTATATACACAAACGCATGCACACACACATGCACACATACATTTTAGCTATTCCATTTTAGTTACTATTTTTTTTTTACTCTTTTCATCTTTATTTAGATTTATCAGAAACCATTTCATCTTTTTTTAAAGCCATCAGTTCCTGAACTGTTTAATACATTTTGCGGATTCAATTTGCTTTGTTTTTGGTGTATTAATTTCCATCTATAAATCAACTACATTTATTTTAATCATTTGAAGTAAATCATTAGTTAAATTTAAAAAATTATTCTGTTTAATGTTTAACAAACTTGGTCTCTTCATCTCTGAGCATAGTTTTAGGTTTCAATTTTGATTTATTATTCATTCTATATAGTATTATCTAGGTTTTTTTATTACCTTATTATTGTGGTTTATTTTTATACTTTTATTATTAAATTGTTAGATTTTTAGTTATGTGCACATGTTTGTATATTTGATATGTATTAATGTAACTGAAAAATAATATTAATTGAACAATGTATTTTATCTATCTACTCGCTCAGTCATGTCTGACTCTTTGCGACCCCATGGCCTATACCCTACCAGGTTCCTCCATCCATGGGATTCTCCAGGCAAGAATACTGGAGTGGGTTGCCATTTGCTTCTCCAGGGGATCTTCCCGACCCAGGGATCAAACCCGGATCTCCCGCACTGCAGGCAGACACTTTACCCTCTGAGCCACCAGGGAAGCCCATGTATTTTATAGGAGCATTCAAGTTTTTTCACTAACCTAAAATATAAAATTACACAAACATATTCATAGATACTGACAACACCCACACATATTTTGTCTCTAATATTATTTGCTATTTTGGTAGCTAAATATTGCAAACAGTTGCCAGGGATCCATTTCTTTTCTGCAGACCATGTTTCAAGACATCACAGTAACAGAGGCTGAAGCAGTCTTAGGGTGGTTAGGGTATCTGGTAGCTAGAATTCTCAGCTTGTAGGCATTATTTCATGAAGTTAATGTGAGTTAAAGGAAAGACTCTTTTTCTACATTATTGCTATGTCTCTTGGCACCAACTATAGGCAAAAAATGTTAGATAGAATGCCTGTATTTTCTATATCCTGGATTTCTTTAAGTACATTTACACTTTCAAAAACTTCTAGAATACAATAAATATCAATGAAATATAACAAAATGTTTTTAAATGTGCCTTTAGACACAACCTAGTACACAAACAGGTATTCCTACCTTAATAGTCAACTCACCCCCAAATCAGCTCATAATCACATATGACAAGTTGCAAGAACTTAGTCTTTAGCAGCTAGTCACCAGTGAAGATCAAGAATACTGGAGTGGGTAGTTTCCCTTGTGGCTCGGATGGTAAAGATTCCACCTGCAATGCGGGAGACCTGGGTTTGATCCGTGGGTTGGGAAGATTCCCTGGACAAGGGAACAGCTACCCACTCCAGTATTCTGGCCTGGAGAATTCCATGGACAGGGGAGCCTGGCAGACTACAGTCCACGGGGCTGCTAAGAGTCAGACACAACTGAACAACTTTCCCATCACGTTGAGTCTAATATTCATTGATCAATCTGAACTATGCAAAATGAGTCATCTTGTCAAATCAGAAGAGTCCAGACTTGCAAGCTCAGTTTTGCATACAAGTGACCAAAGGAGAGACCATATAGTAACTCAGTACCATTTAAGATATTTACTACTGTGCCAAAGTTACATATTTTCATGTTATTTGAGATATTTATTACCATATCACAGTTATGTATTTTCATGTTAAAGAATGATAAGGGTCAAAGAAGTCCCAGGAATGCTCTATGCTGGGCGAAAGTGAAAGTGAAGTCGGTCAGTCATGTCTGACTCTTTGCGACCCCATGGACTGTAGCCTACCAGGCTCCTCAGTCCATGGGATTTTCCAGGCCAGAATGGGCCTGGAAAGTGGGTTGCCACTTCTATGCTGGGTAGTAAACTAAAATTAAGACCAACTTGGAAGGAGCCCAAGTCTTTAAACCACCACGTTTTTAAGGCTTATCAACACCAAGGGAAAGACCGTAGTGTGCCAATTTTATGCTCCACAAGTAGAAGACATTCCAATATGTCTCACAGCAAATTTTGAGAAGAGTTGCACAGAGCTCAAGTTGTAAAACAAAATCTGTCATTAGTGTCATTTAATAATCATGGATTTACTGCAATGAGGAATGATTGCCTATTTAAGCTGCTAGATAGGTTTTCTTACTCTTTGAATATTAATCAGAAAATTTCAACCTTTGCCCTTTCTATTACCTAAGCTACATCCAAGATAACATTAGCTAGTTTTTCTTTACTATGAGAGAGCATGTTATAATAAGTAATCAAGGAAAGCTTAAATGAATACTTGAAATTAGCATCATGCGTTAGAGAGGGGATAAGAATTCTTCCACAGTCTACCATGTATCATCTTACACAGTATCGATTGGTGAGGAAAATACATAAAAGCAAGATTTTCAATAGCGTTAATATAGAAAAGGGCTTCCCTTGTGGCTCAGCTGGTAAAGAATCTGCCTGTAAGGCGGGAGACCTGGGTTCCATTCCTGGGTTGGGACGATCTCTTGGAGAAGGGAAAGGTTACTTCCTCCAGTATCCTGGCCTGAAGAATTCCATGGAGTGCATAGTCCATGGGGATGCAAAGAGTTGGACACAACGGAGCAGCTTTCATTTCAAGGTTAAAGTGCTACACTCAATATGCCAAACAAATTTGGAAAATTCAGCTGTGGACACAGGACTGGAAAAGGTCAATTTTCATTCCAATCCCAAAGAAAGGAAATGCCAAAGAATGCTCAGACTACCACAAAATTGCACTCAGCTCACACACTAGTAAAGTAATGCTCAAAATTCTCCTAGCCAGGCTTCAACAGTACGTGAACTGTGAACTTCCAGATGTTCCAAGTGATTTAGAAAAGGCAGAGGAATCAGAGATCAAATTGCCAAAATCCGTTTAATCATTTAAAAACTAAGAGAGTTCCAGAAAAATATCTACTTCTGTTTTATTGACTATGTCAAAGCCTTTGATTCTGGTGGACCATAGCAAAGTCTGCAGAATTCTTAAGGAGATGGGAATACAACAACACCAGAACTGCCTCTTGAGAAATCTGTATGCAGGTCAGGAAGCAACAGTTAGAACTGGACAAGGAACAACAGACTGGTTCCAAATCAGGAAACGAGTACGTCAAAAGCTATATATTGTCACCCTGCTTATTTAACTTATATGCAAAGTACATCATGAGAAGCACTGGGCTGGCTGAAGCACAAGCTAGAATCAAGATTGCTGGGAGAAATATCAATAACCTCAGATATGCAGATGACACCACCCTTATGGCAGAAAGCAAAGAATAACTAAAGAGCCCCTTGATGAAAGTGAAAGAGGAGAGTGAAAAAAACGGTTTAAAGCTCAACATTCAGAAAACAAAGATCATGGCATCTGGTCCAATCACTTCATGCCAAACAGATGGGAAAACAATGGAAAGAGTGGCAGATTTTATTTTTGGGGGGGCTCCAAAATCACCACAGATGGTGACTGTAGCCATGAATTTAAGACACTTACTCCTTGGAAGAAAAGTTATGACCAAACTAGACAGCATATTAAAAAGCAGTGACATGTCTTTCTAGTCAAAGCTATGCTTTTTCCAGTAGTTATGAATGGATGTGAGATTTGGACCATAAAGAATGTTGAGCACCGAGGAGTGATGCTTTTGAACTGTGGTGTTGGAGAGGACTCTTGAGGGTCTCTTGGACTGAATGGAGATCGAACCAGTCCATCCTAAAGGAAATCAGCCCTGAATATTCATTGGAAGGACTGATGCTGAAGCTGAATCTCCAATACTTTGGCCACCTGATGGGAAGAACTGACTCACTGAAAAGACCCTGATGCTGGGCAAGACTGCAGGCAGGAGGACAAGGGGATGACAGAGAATGAGTTGGTTGGACGGCATCACCCACTCAATGGACATGAGTTTGAGTAAACTCCGGGAGTGGTGATGGACAGGGAGGCCTGGTGTGCTGCAGTCCATGGGGTCCCAAAGAACTGGACACAACTGAGTGACTGAACTGAAGTGAACTGAACTGAATTGTCAGTCTAAATAATTCAGTTATTTAGAAAATACCCACTTTAGACATTAGGGTGAATTGTTGGGTAATATCTTAGGTTATATCCTCTAAGTATGGAGTTTTCCCAAAAATTAAAAACAGAAATACCATATGATTGAGCAATTCCATTTATGGGTATTTTTTCAAAGTGTGTATCAAGAGATGAATGAATAAGCTGTGGTATGCATGGATTATTACTCAGCCAAAAAGAAGAATAAAATCTTGTCATTTGTGAGAACATGGATGGACCTAGAGGGTTTTATGCTAAGGAAAATAAGTCAGACAGAGTGACAAATACAGTATGATGTCACTTGAATGTGGAAACTGAAAATCAAAACCAGTGAACCAAAATAACTGAACAGTAATGTAGTCATTGAAACAGAGAACAAAGAAGTGATTTACAGGGAGGAGAGGGATGTGGTGATGAGAGAGCTGGGTGAGAGAGATTAAGACTTACAAACTTACCTTATAAAATAAATGAGTTTGGGAGACAAATGTACACCATGAGAATACAGTCAATGAGAATAGTCCTTTGGGCAGCTGGAATAAAAGAGCAGGAGAAATATAAGGGAATGACAACTAAAATGTAAAGAGCCTTTTTGGAGAGAAATCCTCTGTGTCAGAAGAAAAGAGAGAAACACGCTTAAGCTACAAATGGAGATCAATGATGGATCATGAACTTTTTACCCTGAAAGCAGACTGAGTTCTGAAAAATCCTGACATGCAAGTCTTGAAAGGGTAATATTGACCTCCTATGACTACTGGAATGAGCAGATATGAGAAAACAGAATTCTTAAAGACAATGACAGAAGGATAGATGTTAGAAATAAATTTGCAGTTTCTTAAACAACAAAGACTGAGTTGTGTGAAGGGGGAAATGATCCCAGTGGTAGACACTAAGGTGACTGGCTTAAGACAATTTCTTAAGTTCTACCTCTGTTGAGGGGGTTACTTTATACATATTTGTTTTTACAAAAAGTTATTTTGAAAGTAAATAGATAAAAACATTTAATGAAAAAACTGACTTATAAATATGGAACATATAGATATATACAGAACAAAAAGATAAAACTGTAGATAAAACTAATACTAAATCGACAGAGCAAAACAAATGAAGCTGTACTAAATGAGGACTCTCAGTAGAGAGGCAGTGAGGCCTCCCCTGATCTGGTCCAGATGAGGCTCCTGGTGCTGTGGGGGCTCCATCCCCTTTGGGGTCCAGGATGATGTCCAGGTCCAGGTCTTCAGGGATTCAGAGCAGAGCCTGCAACACCAACACAGGTGATGGAGTCCCTGGAAGATGCAGAGTCAGACAGAGGAGGGCTCCCTGGGGAGGGTGTGCAGGACCCAGAAGACTTCCCAGCATCTAGACTTGGCTTTGGAGCTCAGATCTGCAAGGCACTGGGTCTGTTTGCTGCTCTTTGCTGAGGGTGTTGTCTGTTAGTAAGGAGTGTCTAGAAATGTCCCCCAGGAGCAAGTACACCTGGGCATCTGGCTGGCAAACCTCAACTGATGGGTCCCCTGGATAGTGAGACTCAGGCAAAGGAACAGGGGACTTGGGATTCAGGATTGAAAGTTTGGGTCCCCCCTTCCCTCTAGGCCCTGGGAGGAGCAGGAGGTCAGATGACACAGAGGGTAGGAGAACCTGCCCACCCATCCTACACAGTACAACTGCTCCTGAGACCTGAGCATTGGAAATGGACAATCACCTGGAATCTCTGTTTTCCTGAATAATTATTTCTAAGCCCCAACCAAACTCTCCTGAGGTTTCTGCCTTTAAACTGTTTTTATATTATAAAAAGTACATTTTAACTGTTTAGCATATCGCAACATTGAAATTTGAGAGAAAACATTTCTTTTCAAACTATAATAAAACAAGATATGTTATTAATGACAGACTTGGGAACAAAATAAAAGGAACATGAGTAACTTGAATCCTGCCACTCATCCCAAGTGTGCGGCTCAGTCGCCTGAGTCATGTCTGAGTCTGCACAACCCTATGGATGATAGCTCACCAGGTTCCTCAGTCACTGGGATTCTTCACACAAGAACACTCGAGTGGGTTGCCATCTACTTCTCCAGTGGATCTTCCATTCCCAGGGATCAAACCCTTTTCTTGTGTCTCCTGCATTGGCAGGAGGGTTCTTTACCACTAGCACCACCATCCCAAGTGCACAAAGGACTAAATTGCTTTCTGATGTGTCTTCAGTTGGACACATACACAGAAAAATCTACAGAACCTCCAAATTCAGGTTGAGAGATGCTGCCCTGAGGTGACCTAGGACCCCAGGGTTCCAGATCCTGAGAAACCCCAGACTTGGGCACCCCCAGGCTGGCTGGGACCCTCAAGACCAGGGAGCACCCACAGGGATGCAGAGCTGCCAGGTGATGCCCTGCCTGCATGACCTCTGGGCACCTGTGTCTCCTTCACTCTGTTCCCAGAGCCCAGGACTGGGGAGGGCAGGGCCGCCCCAACCTCTCTCTGCAGCTGGTAATGGACTAGGGATTCCCCCTGCTGCCTTTAGCAGGGTTGGGAGGGCAGAGCTGGATCCTGCAGAGGGAGATGAGGAAACCCCCACGGGGAGATCTTTAAAGAGAGCTCTCACAGTGCCCCCCAGCCTCCCTGCAAATGTAAGAGCTGCCAGAGAAGCCAGTCCTGCAACCTCGGGGGCATCTCTGGATGGGACCTGTGCCCTGGGGAGACATGCTCAGGGCATCCTCCACTCGTCTGCACAGAGTGTTACCACCCTCTTGTCTCTACGTTTGTGGTAACCCTCAGAAGCAGACCCCATGGTTTCTGCTGGTGATTCTGAAGCACCAACAAGCGAATGGGGTCATGACAGAGACACAGGCCCTCGTCTGCCTCACCTTTCACCCCAGGTCCCACGTTCACTCTTGCTCTTCCAGGTCTTCCTCATCATCGCTGCTGACTTCTCCTGAAGCAGTCTTCAAAAAGATGACCAGAGATCTTTTTGGTATCTGGAAGGAAGAGATCAGTCAAGCAGGTCCAATCCCTCCCAGGGTAGGAAAGCAACCATATGGGGTAGCTCAGGGCAGTGCAGTCTTCATGGGGGCCCTTCAGCTGTGTGGGTCCAGACCTGCTGACTCCAGCCTCAACTCCTGCTCAGGCCACTCATGGTGACAAAGCCAGGTTCAAGGGTGCAGACATGAGGACAGGAGTAGGGAAATGCTCAGAAAATGGGGGAATAGGGCTTAAGATAGATTCATAGATTTTATATAAGCTCCTAGGTCCCCAAGTGCCTATAAGACACCAGGTCCTGCAGAAGGCTAATCAGAAAAAGAGGGAAAGAGGAGAAAGGGAAGGGCTGCAAAGAAGAGTCTATTGATCAGGATAAGAGAGAACATTTTTAAAAGATATGAAAGAAGAAATAAATGACCTCTATAGTCTTGCTCTCCTCCAAATCCTCAATATGCACCATGCAGTTTCTTGGTGTCTGAGGGCAGCACTCATCTGGAGTGGCTGTGGGAAAGCAAAGGGGAGATTTAGAGTCAGGATGTGACCAGGGGACCCTGTGCTCCTCACAACCAGGCCTTGGGACCCCTGGTGCCCTTGTCTCCAGGGACCTCCCAGGGCCTCAGTGTTTCACTTCTGCAATGAAAAAGTGGGTCTTTGACATCCAACATCCTGTTGCCACCCTCAGCTTGTCTACGAGTGACGAGGAATGACGCCATTTCCACATGTTCCTCCTCCAGGTGGTCACTGTCTCCATGCATCTCTGCCCATGACCTTGCTTGCCTCCTTCTCCCGCTGTTTCCCCTCTACTTCCTTCATCATTTCTCTCCTCTAGTCACTGTTCTTTTCCTTCCTCCTTGAGTCTCCACCAACCCTAGAGTTCTCCAACATGGAAATATTAGAAGGATGATGGGTGTATGGCCACAGTCTCTAATCAGTCCATTATTTAATTAAACAATCCATCACTCTCAGGAAGGGCCTGACATGGACATGAGAATCTTCTGAGTCCTAGGGGAGGGAAGGACAAAAAGTTCACATAACAGAGACTATCCTGTTGCCTGACGTGACCTCAGTGGCCTGGGAGATACTTAATGCTCTCAGCAACACCTTACGTTTCCCAGACCCTAAGAGAGGATAGAGGCAAACACTTTCAATTTCATTTAGCCAGAAACGGAAAAAAGAAATCCAAAAATATATATGGAACCCCTAAGGACTCCAAACAGACACAATAATCTGGAGAACTAATTTCAAATTTTCTCACCTCCTGATTTCAAAATACAGTACAAAGATATAGGGATCAAAGCTGTATGATAGTGACATAGGAACACATACATAGCCCTAAAGACCAGAACAAAGAGCCCCAAGTAAACTCATGGTTATAGGGTCAAATGAAATTCACCAAGTTTCTAAGACAAGAAAAGAGTGAAAGCATAGTCTCTTCAACAGTCAGTAGGATGAAAAGATAACCTACAGAAAAATTACAAACAATATATCAGAAAGGGAGATCATATTCAAAGTATATAAGAAAATACCACAACTCAAATGTAAAACAAGTAAAAACATGAAAGGTAAATAAACGAGTTGAGGAGTGTGCAAAGATTGTGATCAAAACCACCGAGAGCTTCTCTCTGGAGGGAGTATTGGGTTCTAAGATGAGCAGTCACCCCGAGTCCTGCTGCTCTGAGTCTCTGACCTAGGTTTGGTCAGTCCCAGAAGACCAGGTCAGTAGGGCTCCGAGAACATGTGTAAAGAAAGCCAGCAGCCCCTTCACAGTCTCTAGAATCTGCAGCCATGCTGGTCTCTAGGAACACATGGGCTGCTCTCACGTGGAAGCACCTTCAGCACAGCATCCTTGGGGAGGTGTGGTTCTGAGAGGAACTCCAGCAGACTCAGCCCAGGCAGGGACTCAGTAGCACGTGTGTTCTGACTCATTCAACCCTGAGAGCACCCTTTACATGAGGAATAAACAATGAGGACAAACATAAGGGCAGGCCACACGTCCTGAAAATGCACAGGGAGAGAGTTCATGTCTCACCCACAACCTGACACTCACTGCCAGAACTTGGTCTCCAGTGTCAAGTGACTATGAGACTTTTGTGCCACTAGGATATGGCCATCATAGGAGAATTTAAACATGAAGCCAAAGTCCTTCGTGTATACTACAATGCAGGTAATAACCAGAAGCCAAGGTTTCATATTTGGCAGGTGAAAGGGCAAGGAACAAGGAGTCTTGTGAGAAAGGATATTTCTAAATGGAAAAGCAAGAAGAAATGACTATAAGCACAACAGAATAAACTACATGGACACATAGCTCTATTATATTGTTAAAATACGAAAAGAACAAACTACAACTCTAGACATATTTCCTTCTTCTTCCTCAGTTTATATTCATCTCTGAAGAAGCAGGTGTAACTCAAATGGTCCAGGAACCCTCTCCCTCTAAATCCCACCTGAGAGTTGTTCCCTACCTGCATTCTCTTCCACATCATTGCTGCTAACGTTTTCCACAAAACAGTCTGTAGAAAGATAACCATGAGCAATAATACAGTTATTACACAAGTTGAGCTACCCATTTCTCCTCCTCCACTTGGCTCACACAGCATCTCCCTGGTCTTCCTTCCAGGCTTAGACCTTCCCTGTGCTTTGTGGAGTCAGAGCCCTTCAACAAGACGGTGATCACATTTGAACATATTCACATGAGAAAGAGGCTGAGAAAATTACCTTTTAACCTTCTACTTCTACAGGCCCAATAGAGCTCTTATATTGAAGCTTACGAAGCTGAAATGCCAATGCTTATGGACACTTTTGAAATATGGCTAGTGTGACCAAGCTATGTGTGCTTTCTGTGATTGTTTCAACATAATAAGTTAAGTATTGTTGAAATATGTTAATTATAGATAGGCAGCTCTAGCTAATGGCTACTACACTGGAAAGTTCAGCTCTAAGGGCTCCACAGACAAGGAAAAGGCAACTAATTGCCTGTTCTGTTTTTCATTTATTCCAGATGATATGATGGCCTGATAAGATCATTCATATGCAGGTAAATCTGGGGCTCTTGAACCCAGTCCAGGCACTGGGAGAGTGCTTGTGAACATCCCAATAGTGCTGGAGTGGTTAGCTGTTCCCATTTCCAGGGCATCTTCCCAGCGCAGGAATTGAACTCGGGTCTCCTACATTTCAGGCGGATTCTTTACCAGCTGAGCCACAAGTGAAGCTCGAGAATACTGGAGTGGGTAGACTATCCCTTCTCTAGCAGATAGCCCTGGCTCAGGAATCGAAACAGGATCTCCTGCAGGCAGATTCTTCAACAACTGAGCTACCAGTGAAGCCCTAGTAAGGTGAACACTCAGATTCAAAGAAAATTCTCAGGAGGGAGCTCATTTGTGGGTAGAGGTAAAGGGCATGGCCCAGCATTCGTGTACTACAAGTAACCAGAAAGTAGGTATGGAGGGAAGGGAGGAATATTCACTCTCTTCATGAGCCCATCTTTCCCATCCCTGATTCTAGAGGACCCAAGGAAGGCAGTGGAAAGGGTTTATTAGGACGTGAAAGTTTTGTGCACTGGAAACCATAGAACACTGTTAAAAGAAGAAGAGACAAGAAATCAGAATACCGTACCATATTCATAGACTGGAATATTTAGTGTTGTTGACCTTCCTATACTCCTAAAAGTGATTTACATATATATTGAAACCACTTACAAAATCCCATGTCATTTTAATAAAATGGAAAAAAAAAAAAAAATCTCCCAAACTACTGAACCCAGAAGAAACCCAAAGAACAAAAGCAGTCTTGAGAGCAAAGAACAACAATGGGGCCTTCAGGCTTCCTAAATTCAGAACAGGCAAGAATGCCACAGCAGTCAAAACTGTGTTCTACCTGCAACTAAATAGGCAGAGAGACCAATGAATCGTAAGGAGGGAATCTTGAATATACTGACCCCTGTGGCCAAATGATATTTGCAAAGGTTCTAAAATTATCAAGTGAAGAAAGGATCGTCTCCTCAAAAATCAATAGACAGGCAACCTATAGAATCAAAGAAGTATCTGCAAACTTTGTATCTGAATAAAGGGCCAATATCCAGAATATAAAAGCAACTGCTAAAACACAACTTCACAATAATATCAGGCAAATAACTGACTTTAAAACATGTTCAAAAGCTTCCATAGACATTTCTTCATAGAAGACATAGAAATGACCAATATACATAGGAAATATGCTTAGCATCACTAAGTAGCAAGTGGGGTACTTAGTGGAAATGGAAACCAAGTCAAAAGGAGATATCACCTTTCAGGAGGTGTATTATATGAAGAAAATAATAGATGTTGGCAAATATGTAGAGAAGTGGAACTTCCATGCCTGTTGGTAGGAATGATAAATGGCATAGCCATTATAGAACAGTTTGGAAGTCCCTCAAAAAATTATTAAGATTATCATAAGATCCAGCAATCATTTATTTGAGTTTATATCCAAAGGAGATAAAACTAGAATGTTCCAGGAGATACCTATAATCTCATACCCATTGTTGCATCGTACACAACAATCAAGATAGAAAAACTGCTCAGTGTCCAAGGGCAGATAAATCAAGAAAGAAAATGTGGTGCATACATACACTGGAATGTGATTGAGTCTTTAAAAATGAAGGCAATCCTGTCATTTGAAGCAAAGTGGGAAGCTATTGGTAAGGGCGAAATAAGCTAGTCGCAGGAGGACAAATACTGAACAATTCCACTTACCTGCCATATCGAAAGGAAAGTTCAGGGAAGCAGCGAATAAAAGGGTGGATCCAAGACCTGGGAAGAGGTTGACACAGGGAGTGTCTATCAATGGTTACAGGATTTTAGTGGCAGGATGGAAAAGTTCTAGAGATGTGCTAACCAACATGGTGCATTGAGTTAACAGGACAGATTGGACACTTCAAAGGGTAAGAGGCAAAGCTGGAATGAACTTCCTCCATTTGTGCCTGGAGCCTCCTCCTTTCTCAGATTCCTCTGAAACTAGGTGTTGCTCTTGGGTACCAGGGGCTCCCTGCAGAAGGAAGGAGCCTCCCCATTACTTGGGGCCTTGGATGAAGTGGGTGATTCATTCTGAGGCTCCAACAGAAAGAGTTTGAATGAGGGAAGTGGCAGAGTGGTGAATCATGAACAATCAAAATCCTACAAGACCTACTAAGTGATGAGATTTACTATTAAATGAAGGTGTGGTTGACCCAGTAAAGGGGATTCTGAAACACAGTTTTGCTCATTAAGAATCTTATAGGACTTCTATGGTGGCTCAGTGGTTAAGAATCTACCTGACAATGCAGGAGACAGGAGTTCAACCCCTGGTCTGAAAAGATTCCACATGCTGTGGAGCAACTAAACCATGTACCACAACTACTGAGCCCACGTGCCAAACTATGGAAGCCCAAGAGCCCTGGAAGCCATGCTCTGCAACAAAGAAGCCACTAGAGTGAGAGGCCTACACACCACAACTAGAGAGTTGCCCTTGCTCTCCATAAGTAGAAAGAAGCCTGGGCAGCAAGGAAGGCCAAGAACAGCCAATAAAAATTTTAATAAAAATTAAAAAGTATCCTGTAAACATCTTCCTCGGCAGTGATGGGATTTGTCTTCCTGGGAAAAGGATGTTCACTTGGTATAAAATCAATGGATACAGTGAATGTATATACTTTGTTTTCTTTTTATACACATAAACATTCATGGTACATTGTGATGGAAAATATTTTGGGGCTGACACCACTAACAGTGACGTTTAGGGTGACAGATATTTTGGAAAACACAACCCAAAAATTCAAACACACAAAGAATCACACTATTCATTATACATAAAAACACACCCAGTCCCATGGACACAAACCTACACTATTAACCATAATACAGCTTCTTCCGGGAACTACAGTAATCATCCACATTAATCTCTTGTAAATTACTTTCTATCACCAGGGCCCCTATACTCATTCCCAGCAGGAATTTGGAATCAGTTTGGCCTCTACACTAAAACCAGCAAGAAAGCCCCAACTTTCTCATCTACAAAGTTTTTTCTCCCAAAGGGAATGATTCTAGAATACATACCACTTTCACATCCTGAAAGGGCCACCTGCAAGTACAGAAGAGAAGATGCTATGAGGGTAAGATCACATAGATGCACAGTCTTTGGTTCATTGGGTGACAGTAGAAAACCTGATGAGGAGCAGTGTGGAGTCCAGGGAACCCAGCAAGATCAGCACACACATACTCAGGATGAAAGGCACGACCTGTGCCTGGAGGATGGAACTCCAAGTCCATTTAGGCTGGAAATTGCACAATTCTTTTCCTAGAAGAAATGTTGCTGCAGGAGAGAGAAATCTGTACTCTACAGAGTGTAATGGATGCTAAAAATTTTAGTATCTTGTGGACTGAGGAATCATGAGTTGGTAATAAGACTCTCGTCTACATTATTCCAACAAAGGGAACTGTCTCTAAATGAAACAAAAACCATCAGAGTCACAACTTAATTCTACTGAAAGAGAAATGAAACAATATTTCTATCTCATACAAAAACAAACAAACAAACAAAAAAACAGCTTGCCTTGGAGAAACACTGAGTCTCTTCTGTGTTGTCACATGGTAGGTTGACTGGCAGGTCCTCAGTGAAGTCTAGAGGGACACAGAGTAGCTGTTAGAACACTGGTGAAGCTGTTCAGGAATCATGCAGGGGGTTTTCTCTTTGTGTGGACACGGGGTGGTGTGTCCAGATGTGGGAGGTTATTAAGCATGAGGTGAACTTGTGTTCATCCATCCTCTTTGGAGGAGGAAGGAAAGTAAAGGAGAGGAAGAAGGAAATGAAAATAGTACTTTGGCTTTCTAACTAGAGGAACCTAATCAACATGAAATATTCAATCTAAAAAAAGGAAAGCTCTAAAATGTGTGTATTGTTCAATGAAAGAGACCCATGACTCCTCCTGCTTAATGTGAGGTCCTGCTAAATTACCACCGTCCCTTGATTTTTCCCAGATCACTCTTCTCCAGGATCTACAATTGCCGATATTCTAATCATCATGTTTTGTATGAGACTTTGTACTTGATTAAAAGTGATCTCTGTTAGGGAACTGAATTCAATATTGGGCAAAGTATGCTATTCTCTTAATTCACTAACCAATTTTCTTAAATGAAATCAAATATGCAGTATTTGGCAATACTGAGTTCCTACCATTTAATAAGAGCCACTATGAATGATATCATATTTTTCTATCAATATTTGTTTTCTATAGTGTGCATGTCCACTGAGTCAGTTCCTGTCCACATTCACAAGGGCAATATGTATAGTGGGAAAGTTGATTATAGAAAGCACAGTTTCTCCACCAGGTCTTCCTGGGGAGCTAGAGGGACACAGAGTTGCAGTCAGGACATGGGTGAGGATGCTTATCAATCTCTCAGTGTTTCTTTCTTCTTTTTTTTTTTTTCCTTTTATTTGAAGGGGACATAGGGTCGAGTGTATGCATGAGGGAGGATAGTAGCTATGGACCGAGCTGCTGTTGAATCATCCTTTTTGCTGGATGAAGGAGAGCAAAGGAGAGGAGAAGGAAAGAAATGAAACACAGTTTCTGCGTTTTGACTAGGGATAACCTGAATGATCGGGAAAAAAGTAACACTAAAATGCATGCCAGCTTTCAATGACAGAGACCCATGAACCTCCTGCTTATTTAGAGCATCTGTTAAATGGTCCCTGTCTTCTGGATTTTTTCTCAGGTCATCGCCTCCCCAGGATCCACATTTGTAGCTACTGAATTTAGAATGTTTTCTCTCAGACTTTGTTCTTGATTAAAAGCAAACTCTGTTAGAGGACTGAATTCAATCCTACCTTTCCAAATAGCTACTATTAACCATGTGATATTCTTTCCCAGTCTTCATTTTCCAAACAATGTTTGCATGTCCACTGAGTCAGTGGCTGTTCACTCACAGAAGTCATACATTTAGTGGGACAGTTCATTGTAGAGAGGAAACATAGGCTGAACGCTGACTTTGTCTAACCCAGGATTACAACAATGTTCAGGAGATTACAACAAAAGTAATGGTCATTAGACTAACTACCAAGTTCCACTGTGAGATCTATTTGACACCTTCCATTGACTGTGTGATACAGGGTCTAATCAATGTAAGGTTTATGGTTATGTCACCCAGTACAATGAAATGTTTCCCTGATAGGATCTGCTCTTGTTCTTGTTTAAGCAATCACACTAGCATCAACACATATGACCAACATTGTCTACACAGCCACACAACTCTCAAGATCTGAGAGCTGACCAGGAAGATGCGACCACATGGTGCCTTTTACCCTGATGACTGTGCCAAAGTTGGCTGTTAATCCACCTTTGTTTGCCCTGGGTTTCATGACAACTGAGCCCACCTTAAAATGAGTCTGGAACTCTGGAGCTGCTAGTACCTCCAAGCATGGACGTAGATGCAGGGACCCCTTTCTCCATGACTGAGGACCATGACTGAGCAATAAGTGCAGGTCAGGGGTCCAGAGCAGACACTGGGACCACCCATAGGTTCCCAGTTTGGCTTGTCCACTTAGGAGGTCAAGAGCTTGGGCTGTTTTTCTCAGCACCATCTCCATTTGAGGACAATGAATATTAACCAAACTTGAGGAATGGCTGAGTTGAGGGAAGAGTCAGATAATATATAGACAATGTCCAGTGGGGATGAGAAGTGTTGAGACAATTCACAGTTGACTTGTGTTGTGTAAGAGGGAAACATCGCCTGAGGAAACACACACACATAGAGCTTCAGAATGACAACATATGGGCCCACACATGGGCCCCAAATCTGATTCACAGAAACCCACAGTATCTAAATGATGTATCTGTTTCCAAGTACCATAGAACACAGACATCGTTCTTTTCTGGGAGATCAGTCTCTTCTCTGGACCCCCAGTCCTCACCCCCCATAGGAATCCAGCATCAGGGTGACTCTGCGAAGCTAGCTGGAAAGAGAGCCCCAAAATCATCAGCTAAATTGTTTCTCAAAAGAGGGACGGTCGCTCAGTATTTACCATGTTCATTGGCTGCTCCGGCTGCCTGTGATTAGAGAGAAGAGAACAGTGTGAGGGAGGCCAGCACCGTGTGTTCTCTGCAGTAATTTTTATGGTATCTGAGTTTTTGTTTTCCTCAGGTAACTAAACTCTTAAAAAAATCAATCGTTCCAAAAGAAAACAGAGAGGACCCTTGTTGAAAAGGCTGGGCTCTTTCACTTAAGATCTTTCAGTTTCCAGGAGGAAAAAATTCTACTGAGGAAAGTACCTACAGTAGTAATTGACGGTATTTTTTAGTGTCCTTTTGAATCAGGTCTCTGTTGGTAAGAGAATTAACGTCAATATTTCACCAGCAAGGAACTGCATACAGAAGTGCTAATAATATACATTGTCAGATTACTATAACTGTATTTCACTGAATGAAACATAAAGAAGTGAAGCAGCATCTATGTGAGACACAGACCGTTGAGCTTACCTCCAGGGGTCCGAGGGGCGATTCCTCAGCCCCGGCATGGGGCAGTTCCACCATGAGGTGCTCCTGGGGAACTAGAGGGAAACAGAAAGACATCAGGACTGAGGAGAGGCTGCTTCCAAAGATCTCAGGTTTCTTGTTTGTTTGTTTGATGGGACATGGGGTGGAATGTGTACATGAGAGAGGTTAGTAACTGGGGACTGAGCTGCTCTTGAACCCTCCTCTTTGCTGGATGAAGTACAACAAAGGAGACAAGCAGGAAGGCAATGAAAGAGAGTGCCTGCACTTAACTGGTGATAACCAAAGTAATGGGAAAAGCGAAACATTACAATGCTTGCCAGCTTTCAATGACAGAGACACATGGCCCTCCTGGCTGTTAGAGCTTCTGGGAAATCACACCTATCTTCTGGATTACTTCCTAGATCACTGCATCCTCAGAATCCACTGTTTCAGCTATTGTACTTACCAAGTCTGTGAGACTTTATTCTCGATTAAAAGTAAACTCTTGTTAGAGGACTAAAGTCAATACTACCTTTCCAAATAGCTTTTATTAATCATGTGATGTTATTTTCCAGGCTTGATTTTTCCAAACAATGTTTGCAAGTCCACTGAGTCAGTGGCGGTTCACACTCACAGAAGTCACACTTTTAGTGGGACAGTTCATTATGGAGAGGAAGCATGGGGTGAACCTGACTGTCTCTGACCCAGCTGTGTATGAGATTTACGACAAGAGTCATGGTCACTAGACTATCATGTTCCACTGTGAGCTTTATTTGACAATTTGCCTTGAGTGTGTACTACAGGGTTTAATCAATGTGAGGTTATGCTAATTACCCGGTACAATGAAATACACCTCTGATGATAATATGCTTTTGTCCTTGTGTATACAAAGATAGGAACACCAACACATAGGACTTACACTCTACAAAAGGCCACCCAACGCTCAGAATCTGTGACTTTACCAAGAGGATGTGAGTCCCGAGATTCTTTTCCCAATAATGACTGTGCCAAAATTGGCGTTAATCCACCTATGTTTACCCTGGGTTCTTTGACCACTGTGCCCACCTTATAATTATAATGACGGGCAGGATCTGGACCCCTGGGCCCGCTAGTACCTCCAAGGATGGATATAGATGCCAGGACCCCCTTTCCACATGACTGAGGATCACGTGGCTGACTGGTAGGAGCAGCTTACTCATTCAGAAGAGCCAAATTTGGATCAACCCTAGGTACTCAGTTTGGCTTTTCCAATAGGAGGTTAAGACTTTGGGCCATTTGTCCAATTGCCATCTTCACCTGAGGAAAATTAATATTAAGCTATGTTGGGGAATGGATTCCCTGATAGCTCAGTTGTTAAAGAATCCGGCTGCAATGCTGGAGACCTGTGTTTGATCCCTCGGTTTGGAAGATTCCCTGGAGAAGGGAAAGACTACCCACTCCAGGATTCTGGCCTGGAGAATTCCATGGACTCTAGTGCATGGGGATGCAAAGACTCGAATACACACTGAATGACTTTCACTTTCGCTTCTGAGGAAAGACTGAGTTGAGGAAAGAATCAGGTAATGTATGGCCAGTGTGCAGTGGTAGTGAGAAGTGTTTAGAAAGTTCACAGTTGACTAGTGCTGTGTAACAGGGATGCATCTCCAGAGGCAACGCACACAGACACAGAACTTCAGAATCACACCACTTGGGCTCACACATGGACCCCCAACCCTGATCCACCCAAACCCACAACATCTAAATGAGGTAGTTGCTTCCAGGTACCCTAGAACAAAGGCATCGTTCTTTCCTGGGAGATCAGTCTCTTCTCTGCACCCACAGCCCACACCCTAAATAGGAATCTAGCATCAGGGCCACTGTCCAACCAGAGCCAGTCAGAGAACCCCACCTTTATCAGTTGGATTGTCCCTCAGCAGAATGATGATCCCTGAATATTTACCGTGTTCACAGGCGTCCCCGGATTCCTGTGATTGCAGAGAAGAAAACAGAGTGAGTGTCTCAGCTTCTTGAGTTTTCTGCACTAAGTCTTCTGTTACCTGTTTTTTTGTCCTCAGGTAACTAGCACTCTTCATTTCAGTGGCTCCAAAATAAAACAGACAATCTTCTGTTGGGAAGACTGGTCTGTTTCACATAAGATCTCTCAGTTTTAATTTGACCAACGTTTACAAATTTTTTTCAAGAAAGAACACTTTCTGTTGAGCAAAGTACCTACAGTAATAAATGATGCTGTCTTATTGAAATGTCCTTTTGAATCTGGACTGTGTTAATAATAGATTTATCCTCTCTACTTTCCCAGCCAAGTATTTGCATGCCTCAGTGGTAACGTAAATTGTCAGATTACTATACCTGTATTCAACTAAAAGGAAAATAAAGCAGTGAAGCCGCAGCCTTGCCCCAGTTAAGAAAGGTGCACTTACGTCCACAGTCTTCAGAGCCTTGTCTTCAGCCCAGTCCCGGGGCAGCTCCACCACCATGTCCTCTTGAGGAACTGGAGGGACACAGAACAGCACAGGGACACAGGTAAGGTGCTCACTAACCTCTCAGGAGCCTTGTTCATTGGAGGGGCATGGGGTGGAGTGTGTGCATAAGGCATTAGTAACTATGCACTGAGTTGCTGTTGAGTCCTCCTCTTTGTTGTATAAATAAGAGCAAATCAGAGGAGCTGGAAATAACGAAACAAAACTTCTGTATTTTAACTAGTGATAACCTAACAGTTCGGGAAAAAAGAACCACTGAAATGCATGCCACCTTTCACTGACAGAGACTCATGAAACTCCTGCCTGTTTATATCTTCTGCAAAACCACCCCTATCCAGAAGGATTTCTTCCTAGATCACTGCCTCCCCAGGATTCAGTTTCAGCTGATGCACTTATTAAGTTTTCTGTGAGATTTTGTTCTTGATTAAAAGCAATCTCTGTTAGAGGACTGAATTCAACCCTACCTTGCCAAATAGCTATAATCTATCATGTGATGTTTCTTCCTAGTCTTCACTGTCCAAACAATATTTGCACGTCCACTGAGTCAGTGTTTGTTCACACTCCTTGAAGTCATACATTTAGTGGGACAGTTCATCATGGAGAGAAAGCATGGGGTAAACGTTGACCTTCTTGGACCCTGGTGTGCAGGAGGTTCACAACAAGAGTCAAGGTCACCAAGCAGAGTGTCAAGTTCCACTGTGAGATCTATATGACACCTTCCCTTGAAAGTGTGCTCCAGGGTTTAACCAATGTAAGGCTTATGGAAATGTCACCCAGTACAAAGAAATATCTCCCTGATGACAATCTTCTTTTGTTCTTGGTTAAGCAGTGACACTAGCACCAACAGATATGGCCTGGACTGTCAAAACAAGGGAACACAACTTTCAGATCTTTGAATTGACCAGGAGGACAGGAATCCCAAGGTGTGTTTCACAATAATGAGTGTGCCAATGTTGGCGATAATCCCCCTACGTTTGCCCTGTGTCCCATGACCACTGAGCCCATTTTACGATGATGGGCACAATCTGAACCTCTGGAGCTCTAGTACCTCCAAGCATAAACGGAGATGCAGGGACCCCCTTGCTCCATGACTGAGGATCCCATGGTTGAGTGATAAGTGCAGGTCAGGGGTCCAGAGCAGACACACTGGGACCACCCACAGGTTCCCAGTTTGGCTTGTCCACTTAGGAGGTCAAGAGCTTGGGCTGTTTTTCTCAGCACCATCTCCATTTGAGGACAATGAATATTAACCAAACTTGAGGAATGGCTGAGTTGAGGGAAGAGTCAGGTAATATATAGACAATGTCCAGTGGGGATGAGAAGTGTTGTGACAGTACACAGTTGACTTGTGCTGTGTAAGAGGGCAACATCGCCTGAGGAAACACATACACATAGAGCTTCAGAATCACAACACATGGGCCTACACATGGGCCCCCAAACCTGATTCACACAAACCCACAGTATCTAAATGATGTAGCTGTTTCCATGTACCATAGAACATAGACATTGTTCTTTTCTGGGAGATCAGTCTCTTCTCTGGACCCCCAGTCTTTACCCCCCATAGGAATCCAGCATCAGGGTGACTCTGAAAAGCTAGGTGGCAAAGGAGCCCCACAGTCATCAGCTAAATTGTTGCTCAGCAGAGGGACGGTCGCTCAATATTTACCATGTTCGTTGGCTGCTCCAGCTGCCTGTGATTAGAGAGAAGAGAACAGTGTGAGGGAGGCCAGCACCGTGTGTTCTCTGCAGTAAGTTTTATGTTATCTGAGTTTTTGTTTTCCTCAGGTAACTAAACTCTTAAAAAAATCAATCGTTCCAAAAGAAAACAGAGAGGACCCTTGTTGAAAAGGCTGGGCTCTTTCACTTAAGATCTTTCAGTTTCCAGGAGAAAAAATTTCTACTGAGGAAAGTACCTACAGTAGTAATTGACGGTATTTTTTAGTGTCCTTTTGAATCAGGTCTCTGTTGATAACAAAATTATGGTCAATATTTCACCAGCAAGGAATTGCATACATAAGTGCTAATATACATTGTCAGATTACTATAACTGTATTTCACTGAATGAAACATAAAGGAGTGAAGCAGCATCTATGTGAGACACAGAGAGTTGAGCTTACCTCCAGAGGTGGGAGAGCCGATTCCTCAGCCCCGGCCTGGGGCAGTTCCACCACGAGGTCCTCTTTGGGAACTAGAGGGAAACATATAGCCATCAGGACAGAGGAGAGGCTGCTTCCAAAGATCTCAGGTTTCTTGTTTGTTTGTTTGATGGGACATGGGGTGGAATGTGTACATGAGAGAGGTTAGTAACTGGGGACTGAGCTGCTCTTGAACCCTCCTCTTTGCTGGATGAAGTACAACAAAGGAGACAAGCAGGAAGGCAATGAAAGAGAGTGCCTGCACTTAACTGGTGATAACCAAAGTAATGGGAAAAGCGAAACATTACAATGCTTGCCAGCTTTCAATGACAGAGACACATGGCCCTCCTGGCTGTTAGAGCTTCTGGGAAATCACACCTATCTTCTGGATTACTTCCTAGATCACTGCATCCTCAGAATCCACTGTTTCAGCTATTGTACTTACCAAGTCTGTGAGACTTTATTCTCGATTAAAAGTAAACTCTTGTTAGAGGACTAAAGTCAATACTACCTTTCCAAATAGCTTTTATTAATCATGCGATGTTATTTTCCAGGCTTGATTTTTCCAAACAATGTTTGCAAGTCCACTGAGTCAGTGGCGGTTCACACTCACAGAAGTCACACTTTTAGTGGGACAGTTCATTATGGAGAGGAAGCATGGGGTGAACCTGACTGTCTCTGACCCAGCTGTGTATGAGATTTACGACAAGAGTCATGGTCACTAGACTATCATGTTCCACTGTGAGCTTTATTTGACAATTTGCCTTGAGTGTGTACTACAGGGTTTAATCAATGTGAGGTTATGCTAATTACCCGGTACAATGAAATACACCTCTGATGATAATATGCTTTTGTCCTTGTGTATACAAAGATAGGAACACCAACACATAGGACTTACACTCTACAAAAGGCCACCCAACGCTCAGAATCTGTGACTTTACCAAGAGGATGTGAGTCCCGAGATTCTTTTCCCAATAATGACTGTGCCAAAATTGGCGTTAATCCACCTATGTTTACCCTGGGTTCTTTGACCACTGTGCCCACCTTATAATTATAATGACGGGCAGGATCTGGACCCCTGGGCCTGCTAGTACCTCCAAGGATGGATATAGATGCCAGGACCCCCTTTCCACATGACTGAGGATCACGTGGCTGACTGGTAGGAGCAGCTTACTCATTCAGAAGAGCCAAATTTGGATCAACCCTAGGTACTCAGTTTGGCTTTTCCAATAGGAGGTTAAGACTTTGGGCCATTTGTCCAATTGCCATCTTCACCTGAGGAAAATTAATATTAAGCTATGTTGGGGAATGGATTCCCTGATAGCTCAGTTGTTAAAGAATCCGGCTGCAATGCTGGAGACCTGTGTTTGATCCCTCGGTTTGGAAGATTCCCTGGAGAAGGGAAAGACTACCCACTCCAGGATTCTGGCCTGGAGAATTCCATGGACTCTAGTGCATGGGGATGCAAAGACTCGAATACACACTGAATGACTTTCACTTTCGCTTCTGAGGAAAGACTGAGTTGAGGAAAGAATCAGGTAATGTATGGCCAGTGTGCAGTGGTAGTGAGAAGTGTTTAGAAAGTTCACAGTTGACTAGTGCTGTGTAACAGGGATGCATCTCCAGAGGCAACGCACACAGACACAGAACTTCAGAATCACACCACTTGGGCTCACACATGGACCCCCAACCCTGATCCACCCAAACCCACAACATCTAAATGAGGTAGTTGCTTCCAGGTACCCTAGAACAAAGGCATCGTTCTTTCCTGGGAGATCAGTCTCTTCTCTGCACCCACAGCCCACACCCTAAATAGGAATCTAGCATCAGGGCCACTGTCCAACCAGAGCCAGTCAGAGAACCCCACCTTTATCAGTTGGATTGTCCCTCAGCAGAATGATGATCCCTGAATATTTACCGTGTTCACAGGCGTCCCCGGATTCCTGTGATTGCAGAGAAGAAAACAGAGTGAGTGTCTCAGCTTCTTGAGTTTTCTGCACTAAGTCTTCTGTTACCTGTTTTTTTTGTCCTCAGGTAACTAGCACTCTTCATTTCAGTGGCTCCAAAATAAAACAGACAATCTTCTGTTGGGAAGACTGGTCTGTTTCACATAAGATCTCTCAGTTTTAATTTGACCAACGTTTACAAATTTTTTTCAAGAAAGAACACTTTCTGTTGAGCAAAGTACCTACAGTAATAAATGATGCTGTCTTATTGAAATGTCCTTTTGAATCTGGACTGTGTTAATAATAGATTTATCCTCTCTACTTTCCCAGCCAAGTATTTGCATGCCTCAGTGGTAATGTAAATTGTCAGATTACTATACCTGTATTCAACTAAAAGGAAAATAAAGCAGTGAAGCCGCAGCCTTGCCCCGGTTAAGAAAGGTGCACTTACGTCCACAGTCTTCAGAGCCTTGTCTTCAGCCCAGTCCCGGGGCAGCTCCACCACCATGTCCTCTTGAGGAACTGGAGGGACACAGAACAGCACAGGGACACAGGTAAGGTGCTCACTAACCTCTCAGGAGCCTTGTTCATTGGAGGGGCATGGGGTGGAGTGTGTGCATAAGGCATTAGTAACTATGCACTGAGTTGCTGTTGAGTCCTCCTCTTTGTTGTATAAATAAGAGCAAATCAGAGGAGCTGGAAATAACGAAACAAAACTTCTGTATTTTAACTAGTGATAACCTAACAGTTCGGGAAAAAAGAACCACTGAAATGCATGCCACCTTTCACTGACAGAGACTCATGAAACTCCTGCCTGTTTATATCTTCTGCAAAACCACCCCTATCCAGAAGGATTTCTTCCTAGATCACTGCCTCCCCAGGATTCAGTTTCAGCTGATGCACTTATTAAGTTTTCTGTGAGATTTTGTTCTTGATTAAAAGCAATCTCTGTTAGAGGACTGAATTCAACCCTACCTTGCCAAATAGCTATAATCTATCATGTGATGTTTCTTCCTAGTCTTCACTGTCCAAACAATATTTGCACGTCCACTGAGTCAGTGTTTGTTCACACTCATTGAAGTCATACATTTAGTGGGACAGTTCATCATAGAGAGAAAGCATGGGGTAAACGTTGACCTTCTTGGACCCTGGTGTGCAGGAGGTTCACAACAAGAGTCAAGGTCACCAAGCAGAGTGTCAAGTTCCACTGTGAGATCTATATGACACCTTCCCTTGAAAGTGTGCTACAGGGTTTAACCAATGTAAGGCTTATGGAAATGTCACCCAGTACAAAGAAATATCTCCCTGATGACAATCTTCTTTTGTTCTTGGTTAAGCAGTGACACTAGCACCAACAGATATGGCCTGGACTGTCAAAACAAGGGAACACAACTTTCAGATCTTTGAATTGACCAGGAGGACAGGAATCCCAAGGTGTGTTTCACAATAATGAGTGTGCCAATGTTGGCGATAATCCCCCTACGTTTGCCCTGTGTCCCATGACCACTGAGCCCATTTTACGATGATGGGCACAATCTGAACCTCTGGAGCTCTAGTACCTCCAAGCATAAACGGAGATGCAGGGACCCCCTTGCTCCATGACTGAGGATCCCATGGTTGAGTGATAAGTGCAGGTCAGGGGTCCAGAGCAGACACACTGGGACCACCCACAGGTTCCCAGTTTGGCTTGTCCACTTAGGAGGTCAAGAGCTTGGGCTGTTTTTCTCAGCACCATCTCCATTTGAGGACAATGAATATTAACCAAACTTGAGGAATGGCTGAGTTGAGGGAAGAGTCAGGTAATATATAGACAATGTCCAGTGGGGATGAGAAGTGTTGTGACAGTACACAGTTGACTTGTGCTGTGTAAGAGGGCAACATCGCCTGAGGAAACACATACACATAGAGCTTCAGAATCACAACACATGGGCCTACACATGGGCCCCCAAACCTGATTCACACAAACCCACAGTATCTAAATGATGTAGCTGTTTCCATGTACCATAGAACATAGACATTGTTCTTTTCTGGGAGATCAGTCTCTTCTCTGGACCCCCAGTCTTTACCCCCCATAGGAATCCAGCATCAGGGTGACTCTGAAAAGCTAGGTGGCAAAGGAGCCCCACAGTCATCAGCTAAATTGTTGCTCAGCAGAGGGACGGTCGCTCAATATTTACCATGTTCGTTGGCTGCTCCAGCTGCCTGTGATTAGAGAGAAGAGAACAGTGTGAGGGAGGCCAGCACCGTGTGTTCTCTGCAGTAAGTTTTATGTTATCTGAGTTTTTGTTTTCCTCAGGTAACTAAACTCTTAAAAAAATCAATCGTTCC
This sequence comes from Bos grunniens, assembly GCF_055505025.1. Lineage (NCBI taxonomy): Eukaryota > Metazoa > Chordata > Mammalia > Artiodactyla > Bovidae > Bos > Bos grunniens. The sequence continues at coordinate 73,975,040 of NC_141180.1, read as the reverse complement.
AAAAGAAAACAGAGAGGACCCTTGTTGAAAAGGCTGGGCTCTTTCACTTAAGATCTTTCAGTTTCCAGGAGAAAAAATTTCTACTGAGGAAAGTACCTACAGTAGTAATTGACGGTATTTTTTAGTGTCCTTTTGAATCAGGTCTCTGTTGATAACAAAATTATGGTCAATATTTCACCAGCAAGGAATTGCATACATAAGTGCTAATATACATTGTCAGATTACTATAACTGTATTTCACTGAATGAAACATAAAGGAGTGAAGCAGCATCTATGTGAGACACAGAGAGTTGAGCTTACCTCCAGAGGTGGGAGAGCCGATTCCTCAGCCCCGGCCTGGGGCAGTTCCACCACGAGGTCCTCTTTGGGAACTAGAGGGAAACATATAGCCATCAGGACAGAGGAGAGGCTGCTTCCAAAGATCTCAGGTTTCTTGTTTGTTTGTTTGATGGGACATGGGGTGGAATGTGTACATGAGAGAGGTTAGTAACTGGGGACTGAGCTGCTCTTGAACCCTCCTCTTTGCTGGATGAAGTACAACAAAGGAGACAAGCAGGAAGGCAATGAAAGAGAGTGCCTGCACTTAACTGGTGATAACCAAAGTAATGGGAAAAGCGAAACATTACAATGCTTGCCAGCTTTCAATGACAGAGACACATGGCCCTCCTGGCTGTTAGAGCTTCTGGGAAATCACACCTATCTTCTGGATTACTTCCTAGATCACTGCATCCTCAGAATCCACTGTTTCAGCTATTGTACTTACCAAGTCTGTGAGACTTTATTCTCGATTAAAAGTAAACTCTTGTTAGAGGACTAAAGTCAATACTACCTTTCCAAATAGCTTTTATTAATCATGCGATGTTATTTTCCAGGCTTGATTTTTCCAAACAATGTTTGCAAGTCCACTGAGTCAGTGGCGGTTCACACTCACAGAAGTCACACTTTTAGTGGGACAGTTCATTATGGAGAGGAAGCATGGGGTGAACCTGACTGTCTCTGACCCAGCTGTGTATGAGATTTACGACAAGAGTCATGGTCACTAGACTATCATGTTCCACTGTGAGCTTTATTTGACAATTTGCCTTGAGTGTGTACTACAGGGTTTAATCAATGTGAGGTTATGCTAATTACCCGGTACAATGAAATACACCTCTGATGATAATATGCTTTTGTCCTTGTGTATACAAAGATAGGAACACCAACACATAGGACTTACACTCTACAAAAGGCCACCCAACGCTCAGAATCTGTGACTTTACCAAGAGGATGTGAGTCCCGAGATTCTTTTCCCAATAATGACTGTGCCAAAATTGGCGTTAATCCACCTATGTTTACCCTGGGTTCTTTGACCACTGTGCCCACCTTATAATTATAATGACGGGCAGGATCTGGACCCCTGGGCCTGCTAGTACCTCCAAGGATGGATATAGATGCCAGGACCCCCTTTCCACATGACTGAGGATCACGTGGCTGACTGGTAGGAGCAGCTTACTCATTCAGAAGAGCCAAATTTGGATCAACCCTAGGTACTCAGTTTGGCTTTTCCAATAGGAGGTTAAGACTTTGGGCCATTTGTCCAATTGCCATCTTCACCTGAGGAAAATTAATATTAAGCTATGTTGGGGAATGGATTCCCTGATAGCTCAGTTGTTAAAGAATCCGGCTGCAATGCTGGAGACCTGTGTTTGATCCCTCGGTTTGGAAGATTCCCTGGAGAAGGGAAAGACTACCCACTCCAGGATTCTGGCCTGGAGAATTCCATGGACTCTAGTGCATGGGGATGCAAAGACTCGAATACACACTGAATGACTTTCACTTTCGCTTCTGAGGAAAGACTGAGTTGAGGAAAGAATCAGGTAATGTATGGCCAGTGTGCAGTGGTAGTGAGAAGTGTTTAGAAAGTTCACAGTTGACTAGTGCTGTGTAACAGGGATGCATCTCCAGAGGCAACGCACACAGACACAGAACTTCAGAATCACACCACTTGGGCTCACACATGGACCCCCAACCCTGATCCACCCAAACCCACAACATCTAAATGAGGTAGTTGCTTCCAGGTACCCTAGAACAAAGGCATCGTTCTTTCCTGGGAGATCAGTCTCTTCTCTGCACCCACAGCCCACACCCTAAATAGGAATCTAGCATCAGGGCCACTGTCCAACCAGAGCCAGTCAGAGAACCCCACCTTTATCAGTTGGATTGTCCCTCAGCAGAATGATGATCCCTGAATATTTACCGTGTTCACAGGCATCCCCGGATTCCTGTGATTGCAGAGAAGAAAACAGAGTGAGTGTCTCAGCTTCTTGAGTTTTCTGCACTAAGTCTTCTGTTACCTGTTTTTTTTGTCCTCAGGTAACTAGCACTCTTCATTTCAGTGGCTCCAAAATAAAACAGACAATCTTCTGTTGGGAAGACTGGTCTGTTTCACATAAGATCTCTCAGTTTTAATTTGACCAACGTTTACAAATTTTTTTCAAGAAAGAACACTTTCTGTTGAGCAAAGTACCTACAGTAATAAATGATGCTGTCTTATTGAAATGTCCTTTTGAATCTGGACTGTGTTAATAATAGATTTATCCTCTCTACTTTCCCAGCCAAGTATTTGCATGCCTCAGTGGTAACGTAAATTGTCAGATTACTATACCTGTATTCAACTAAAAGGAAAATAAAGCAGTGAAGCCGCAGCCTTGCCCCGGTTAAGAAAGGTGCACTTACGTCCACAGTCTTCAGAGCCTTGTCTTCAGCCCAGTCCCGGGGCAGCTCCACCACCATGTCCTCTTGAGGAACTGGAGGGACACAGAACAGCACAGGGACACAGGTAAGGTGCTCACTAACCTCTCAGGAGCCTTGTTCATTGGAGGGGCATGGGGTGGAGTGTGTGCATAAGGCATTAGTAACTATGCACTGAGTTGCTGTTGAGTCCTCCTCTTTGTTGTATAAATAAGAGCAAATCAGAGGAGCTGGAAATAACGAAACAAAACTTCTGTATTTTAACTAGTGATAACCTAACAGTTCGGGAAAAAAGAACCACTGAAATGCATGCCACCTTTCACTGACAGAGACTCATGAAACTCCTGCCTGTTTATATCTTCTGCAAAACCACCCCTATCCAGAAGGATTTCTTCCTAGATCACTGCCTCCCCAGGATTCAGTTTCAGCTGATGCACTTATTAAGTTTTCTGTGAGATTTTGTTCTTGATTAAAAGCAATCTCTGTTAGAGGACTGAATTCAACCCTACCTTGCCAAATAGCTATAATCTATCATGTGATGTTTCTTCCTAGTCTTCACTGTCCAAACAATATTTGCACGTCCACTGAGTCAGTGTTTGTTCACACTCATTGAAGTCATACATTTAGTGGGACAGTTCATCATGGAGAGAAAGCATGGGGTAAACGTTGACCTTCTTGGACCCTGGTGTGCAGGAGGTTCACAACAAGAGTCAAGGTCACCAAGCAGAGTGTCAAGTTCCACTGTGAGATCTATATGACACCTTCCCTTGAAAGTGTGCTACAGGGTTTAACCAATGTAAGGCTTATGGAAATGTCACCCAGTATAAAGAAATATCTCCCTGATGACAATCTTCTTTTGTTCTTGGTTAAGCAGTGACACTAGCACCAACAGATATGGCCTGGACTGTCAAAACAAGGGAACACAACTTTCAGATCTTTGAATTGACCAGGAGGACAGGAATCCCAAGGTGTGTTTCACAATAATGAGTGTGCCAATGTTGGCGATAATCCCCCTACGTTTGCCCTGTGTCCCATGACCACTGAGCCCATTTTACGATGATGGGCACAATCTGAACCTCTGGAGCTCTAGTACCTCCAAGCATAAACGGAGATGCAGGGACCCCTTGCTCCATGACTGAGGATCCCATGGTTGAGTGATAAGTACAGGTCAGGGGTCCAGATCAGACACACTGGGACCACCCCGAGGTTTTCAGTTTACCCTTTCCACTTAGGAAGTCAGTAGCTTGGTCCATTTTTTCTCAGCACCATCTCCATTCCAGCAAAATGAATATTAACCAAACTTGAGTAATAATTGAGTTGAGGAAAGAATTAAGTAATCTATAGCCAGTGCACAGTGTGATCAGAAGTGTTTAGAAAGTTCACAGTTGACTTATGCTCTATAAGAGGGGGACAGCTCCTGAGGAAACACACACAGACAGCTTGAGAATCACACTGCATGGGCTCACACATCGGACCCAAACACACGCATCTAAATGATGTAGTTGTTTCCACCTACCATAGACCACAGACATTTTCTTTCTGGGAAATCAATCTCTTATCTGTACCCCCTCCCTTCACCCCCTTTAGGAATTCAGCATCAGGGCAACTCTCCAAACAGAGCTGGCAAGAGATTGCCACCTTCATCAACTAGATTATTTTCATCAGAGGGATGATCCCTGAATAATTACCATGTTCACTGGCTTGCTCACGTGCCTGCAATTAGAAAGAAGAAAACAGTGTGAGTGTGTCAGTGTCTTGAGTACTGTGCATTCAGGTCTTTTGTTCTCTTTTTCTTGTCAGAAAACCGAATGGGAATGTGCTGTTCAGTCCGTAGCCCCAAAAGAACAATAGAGGACACCTGTGGGAAAGGCTGGCGCTCCTCCTGGAAGAGCACTCCAGCTCATTTTCAGCAGTAATTAAAACTTTCATTTCAGGAAGGAACAGTTTCTGCTGAGGAAACTGCTCCCGATTCCAGTTTTTAATTTATGTTGTCATTTTTGAAAAACATCCTTTTGAATAAGTTATCTGCTGGGAGAAATTCATCCATCAAATTAAAAACTGTTTCTATGAACTGTCTGGAATAATTTGAACCTTTATCTGAATTCAGCTAGAAAATAAAGTTATGAAGCAACACTTTTATCTCAGATGAATAGGAGGCACTTACTATGGAGTTGGGCAGAGCCTCTCCCTCCAACGGTGAAATGGATAGCCCCTCAAGATGGTTCTCAGGGAGCTCTAGGAAGACATAGAGGAATTGTCAGGACATCTCTGATGCTGATCGGGAAGACCTTGTTAATGTGGACACATCGGGGGAGTGTGTGGATGTGGGTGGTTAATAAGTGTTGGCTGAAATCTGCTGGACAACCTTTCTCATGGGTGGAGGAAGGCAAAGGAGATGAATGTTTCAGAAATGAGTCAGAGAGCCTTAAGCTTTCTGGCTAAGGGGAACCTGATCGCCCTGAAACTCGGTCTGAGAGAGGGAAGCACTAAAAATCACACTAGGCTTCAATAGTCATGTACAGTTGTGAGACTTGGACCATTAAGAAGGCTGAGTGCCAAAGAATTAATGCTAATTAATGCTTTAGAATAGTGGTGCTGAAGAGACTCTTGTGAGTTCCTCGGACAGCAAGGAGATCAAACCAGTTAATCATAATCAATCATGAATATTCATTGGAAGGACTGATGCTGAAACTTCAATACTTTGGCCGCCTGATGTAAAGAACAGGCTCACTCAAAAAGCCCCTGATGCTGGGAAAGACTGAGGGCAGGAGGAAAAGAAGGGGCCACAGAGGATGAGATGTCTGGATAGCATTTTTGACTCAATGGACATGAATTTGAGCAAACTCAGGAAGATAGTGAAAGACAGGGAAGCCTGGTGTGCTTCTGTCCATGGGCTCACAGACATAACTTAGCGACTGAGCATTGTCATAAAAAATACATTGTATTTATTCTTTTCATAATTTTTAAGAATTAAAAAGTTCCATCAGTTCAGTTCAGTTGCTCAGTCGCGTCCGACTATTTGTGACCCCATGAATCACAGCACACCAGGCCTCCCTGTCCATCACCAAATCCCAGAGTCCACCCAAGCCCATGTTCATTGAGTCGGTGATGCCATCCAACCGTCTCATCTTCTGTCATCCACATCTCCTCCTGCCCTCAATCTTTCCCAGCATCAGGGTCTTTTCAAATGACTCAGCTCTTCACATCAGGTGGCCAAAGTATTGGAGTTTCTGCTTCAACATCAGTACTTTCAATGAACATTGAGGACTGATCTCTTTTAGGTTGGAATGGTTGGATCTCCTTGCAGTTCAAGGGACTCTCAAGAGTCTTCTCCAACAGTGCAGTTCAAAAACATCAATTCTTTGGTGCTCAGCTTTCTTTATAGTTCAACTATCATATCCATACATTACTACTGGAAAAACCATATCCTTGACTAGATGGACCTTTGTTGACAAAGTAATGTCTCTGCTTTTTAATATGCTGTCTAGGTTGGTCATAACTTTCATTCCAAGGAGTAAGTGTCTTTTAATTTCATGGCTGCAATCACCATCTGCAGTGATTATGAAGCCCAGAAAAATAAAGTTAGCCACTGTTTCCCCATCTATTTGCCATGAAGTGCTGGGACCAGATGCCATGATCTTAGCTTTCTGAATGTTGAGCCTTAAGCCAACTTCTTCACTCTCCTCTTTCACTTTCCTCAAGAGGCTCTTTAGTTCTTCTTCAGTTTCTGCCATAAGGGTGGTCTCATCTGCATATCTGAGGTTATTGATATTTCTCCTGGCAATTTGATTTTTCTGTATTCACAGTTTAGTGTACCTATCAACATCATCTACATCTTTTTCATCAGATCCAATAGAACCTCTGTACCCATTAAGTCATAATCCACCTTCTCCATTGCCTCCTCGCTTTGGTAACTTCTATTTCCAACTTCCATGAGTTAGCCTATTCTGTGTACCTTAAACCAGTGGAATCATACAATATTTGTCTTTCTGTGCCTGCCTTATTTCACTAACTATAATAAATGTTTGTGTTAATCATCCATCCATTTTATAGCATATTTCAATCCTTAATTCATTTTTATGGCGGGATAGTATTCCATTCTGAGTACATACCACATTTCATTTATCCATTGATCACATGATGGTCTTTGGGTTGTTTCTAGTATTTAAGTACTAATAATACACTGTGAACATTTAGTGTGTAGATTTCTGTATGGTGCTATAATTTAAATGTGCATATTTAAAATATCACTGAATATAACAATACAAAGTGTGAATGTTAGGTGAACTAACAATGTTAGACTTTGAATTACTAAAAATATATTTTCTCACTAATTGTAAAAAATGTAGCACACATATGTTATTTGTGAGTAGAATTTGATAGCTGAAACTGAAGTGATATGATATTGGAATTTTCTGTATAATCCATACAACTTTTATGTCAATGTAATCCTGCTTTATATAAAGTCTAATGATTTAAAGAAATCTTGAAACATGACTTCAGGGGGGAACACATCACAGCTAGTGTTAAAAAATTAGCTAATGTCCAAACCGTAGCTAGAGACCATCGTCATTTTTAAGCATGAACCAAATGTTGAATTTAGAATGCATCTTTCCTTTCATAGTTAAAGCAGTACCAACTGATATAGTTTCAATTTGAACACATGAAATAAAAGAACATTGCTTAATATTTCTGGTTTTTTTTTTCTTAAATATGAGGCCCTGAACATACTACAATAATCATTCTTGAATGAACTTAATGAGAAAATTTCCACAGTACCTTCAGTCGAGTCACTTATAGGGTGCACCCTATTATGTGGCCAACAACAAACTCTCTTCATCCAGCTGGTTCTTGATGTTCTTGACACTTGAGGGGTGTCGCTTCTCGCCTTCTGACTGAGACATCCTGTGAAATGCATTATAATGGTGAGAGCTGTTGACATGTTGCCGGCAGAGGACCACCCAGGAACTAATAATAATTGACCCATAATTCAATCCTCTGGTCCCCTTCCTCACCAGATGCCTAGCAAGGCCTCCTGAATCCAAGGTGGACTTAGGAAGATCTGCAGTTTGAGGTGCACTGGAAACATCCAACAGACTGGCTGTGTGTGCAAATATCTCTATTTAACTGAGACCTAGAAGCTCAGCAAAACATGGTGACCATGGCTGATGGACTGGATTCAAATCACATTTAGGAGAAGCAGGTACTTGGGAAAGACATATGGATCCCTCTTTGCCTCAGTTCCCTGTCCTGAGTTGGAGAAAGGTTAACATGGCCTATTTTTAGTATTATGAGGCCAAGAATGATTAAGTACAGGTAAAATATTAGAAAAATAAAGGAGGGACTTCCTGGGCAGTCCAGTGGGTAAGAATCTGCCTCTCAACGCAAGGGACAGGGTTTGATTTCTGACCAGCAAACTCCGGTCCCACATGCCTCTGAACAGTTAAGCCTACATGTTGCAACTACCGAGGTCAAGCACCACAAGCAGAGAGTCAGTGCCCTGCAACGAAAGAGCTGCACAATGTGATGAAGATTCCACGTGCCACAAATAAGACCCGATGCAGCCAAATAAATAAATGCTAGACAGACAAATAAATAAATAAATATAAAAGTAAAGGACTGGTGCTTCATAATTTCTCTGTAAGTGTTCAACCTTGAATGATGGCAAGAATAAGATGGACCTTCAGTAGTGGTTGAAAGCAGAGAGGGCGTTTTGATGGCTCCAATAAGTGCGGATGGAAGCTTATTCTTCAGCTTTTTCACCAAAACAAGTTTTTAGAGTGCATGGAGAGTATCTATTATCACCTCTTCGGACACCCAGCCCTGTACAAGAGGAAGGGTGGACAAAGTGTGGGCTGTAATTCATATGTTACATTAGATGGTGTTGAAATTTAGAGAGATGAAGTGATTTTCCAAGGGTCACACAATAATAAATAGTGGATCTGGGACAGGATTGTACATGGTTCCCTGAGGACACAGATGCCTGCACCCCTGAGACCTGTGCTAAAACCCCTTAACCAGGACCTCAACCCTACCTCCATTTCAAATTATTCTGTCCCTAGTTTTCTGGGGATGAGAGCAGATGCCCTGAAGAAGATGCCTCAGCCTTAAAAAGAGCTCAAATCCTCCTTCTACCACTCGTCTCTATATCTCAGTTCCTGATCCCAAATACAAGTTTCTTCTGAGCAAAGCACCTCAGAAAGACCACAAGATTCCAAGTCTGTCCATCCTCCAAAGCTTCTTCACACACTCAACCATCTCACAAGCAGCCTTCCCAAAGCCCAGTTCACCTTGCTAAGTGACCAGTGGTCTGTTTGGCCAACAAGTTGGCTCAGAGCTCAGAACCTTCTAAACCAAAGGCCACACGATGGCTCTACCAAGAATTAGCTTCCCTTTAACTTGACCAAGTCTGGATGAGCAGGTAATGTGAGTTAACTGGGGAGGTGGCCATCTGTGCTGGCCTTTGGTATCTTAATTAAGTCTGAGATGCTCAGTCTCACAGCTGATCTGAACTCTTATTTGAGCAGCCTGGACCAAGTGCTAGTTAAGAATGGGCAGGAATTCAACCTTTCCCCACTAAAATTCTGACTCTATCAACTTCTCATCATGCTCTAGACCCTGGAGTGGAAGACAACAGAGCCCCATATTCTTTTTGAAAATCATCTCCATCCTCACAGCCTGGAGACTCTAACCCTAGATACTCCTTGAGGATCAACAGACAGGCTCTCCTTCCCTTAGTGACCAAATGTTCATCCTACCAACCCAACAGCACTATGCCATCTCACTAAACTCCTTGGCAACAGCCAAACAATGATCCAGCCCACATCCACCCATGGGAATCCCACCAGTAAATCCCAGTTTCTTTCCTTTTTAAGTCTCACGATTTACACTGCTAGTGTTTGTAGATTTGGGCAGCAGCATTTGAGAACAGTTCAGATGTAATTCCCTTTACTATAATGTCAGATGTTGGGGAGACATCATGGTTCTCCTCTGTTAGTTCTTTCCATCTGTTCTCTGGTAAGAGTGTGTACAAAACTGGCATTGGGAAATTGGAAATTTAGGAAGATATTTAAGGCAGCCAGATGACAGCAGAATCAAAACATAATTTAAGGAATAATACAAAACTATAAGATACAGTTATAACTCTGTAGATAAATTAGAGTGATGGAAAAGAAAAATAATAAGATGAGGAAAATTCATCAGTAAAGGTTAACCAGCCCATTTGAAGGAACAGTGTTCATATGATCAGTGGGAACCTACCTCCCAAACAGTTCAGGTTACCCATTTCTCTTTGCCACCATACATGAAGCTCTCAGCTCGCAAACACACTGAATGCGGAATGTGTATCACCACATTACCATGGCGACCACACATCACAGAACCTTCAGAATTAACTGAACTCTGCACAGGATGAGTCCAACTGCCTCTGTCCAACTGCTACTGTCATTCTATGGACAAGTTTGGCTTTTCAGAGTAAACATTTTATTTCAAAAATTGAATCTCAGGCTCACACATTCCTCTCTGATTATGAAAATAATTTATATGAATGAAAATGTTCTGTCCCCAAGTATAGCTGATAGTGAACATTTCGGGACGAGGAGGGACAAATCTAACACATTGAGAATAAAAACAGATTCTATTATTGATTAGAATATCATCTTGGTACTGATCACAAGTTTGTGCTCCTAACACACAGTGAGGAGAGAAAGCCTTCCTGCAGGGCCACACAAGGAGAAAAGACAAAAAAAGCTGAGCACCCAGAAAACTTTTAGCAAAGTGCTTTTCTAGGAAAGCTGAGGGAGTGGCCTGGTTACTTCTGGGGTCAGAATCTTTGTTCTTGATGTCAGGGCATGGTCAGGTCACCATGTTCTTGTGGTGGTGGTGGTGGTTTAGTCACTGAGTCAAGTCCGACTCTTGCGGCCCCATGGACTGTAGCCTGCCGGGCTCCTCCATGGGATTCTCTAGGCCAGAATACTGGAGTGGGTTGCCATTTCCTTCTCCAGGGGACCTTCCCAACCCATGAATCAAACCCTGGTCCCCTGCACTGCAGACAGGTTCTTTACCGATGGAGCTAAGAGGGAAGCCCTAATGTTGCTGTAAACCTCCCCACAAAACAAACGCTACTCTCAGTTCTGACAAGAAAGCATCAGGTCTCAGGCACCACCCTCTACCTCTGGGGTTCAGGCCCAGGCCAGGAGGAGGGGTCCTGGGCATGCAGGGTATCCGGCACCCAGCCGGGGTCCTATGTCCAATGCTCGGCCCTAGATGAGGGGGCGGGTCTCAGTGGGCAGCACCTCAGAGCCAAGTCCCAGACCCCATCCAACTTCCATCTCTCTCGGTGCCTGGCGCCCAGGACCCATCCGGGCCTCAGGCTGTTCATATAAGCTGCAGAGACACACTTGTAGCAATTTCCAACTAGGTTAATCTTTAGTTCACAACAATTACTCTCTTTGAGAGAGGTCCCAACTACAGAGGCGAGCCTGAAATGATGTGTAAGATCCTTGCACACCAACCTAACCTCCTGCCACCTCCTGGGGGTGGACAACTGATCAGTGCTGGACCAAGTGTGAAACGTGAATGGAGAACAGGAGCTGGGAAACTCTTCCCTTAGTAGCCAGGGTCATATCCTCCAGCTGCCCAGGGCTCTGGGGACCATGCCCAGATCGTCCTCTGCAGCTTATAGGTCATGGAGGCAGGGACTGGGGAGAGGTGCATTGCTTTGTGTTGGGAAGAACCCCTGGAGAAGGGAAAGGCTACCCAATCCAGCATTCTGGCCTGGAGAATGCCATGGACTGTATAGTCCGTGGGATAGCAAAGAGTCAGACACGACTGAGTGACTTTCACTTTCACTTCAGCAGCTTTGTGGCCTGGATCTGGCCTGTGGGCACCCATGGCAAGGGCTCTGGGACTCTGTGGGACACAGTCTCCAAATTGTCCTGGGCCCCTATCTCACCCGCCTGCCCTGAGGCCTGAGGGCCTGGATAGCGCATGGAGAAGGCCTCTGTCCCGGACTCATCAAACTCTGGCGAGGACTGCTGACAGGTATCCTGTTGGTGGAGCATGACCTCTAACCCTAGTCTAAGGGTCCCACTGAAGGTCTTACAATATTGACTGTGTGCCCACCCCACCCCTAGTACAGTCTCCTCCACCCATTTCTACTCTTTCCCAGTCCCCAGACTTCCCTAGAAGAAACAAAGCCTAAGATTTAATCTTATAAACAAAATTAAGTTTCATACCTAATGTATCTACTTGTACTCTTTATTTGGACCCCAGTAAATTCTTCTCACAAAAATGAACGTTTTTGTCGTGTGTTGCAAGCATGTTTTCAGTTTATCACTATCTTTAATTTTTATTTGTTTTTGTCTGTGCTAGGTCTTCCTTGTCATGCTTGGCTTCTCTCTAGCTGTCCTGAGTAGGGACTTCTCTCTTGTTGTGGAGCACAGGCTCTAGGTGCACAGGCTTCAGAAGCTGTAATTCATAGGCTCTAGAGCCCTGGGTCAGTAGCTGTGGTGCACAGGCTAGTTGCTCAGCGGCATGTGGGATCTTCCCAGACCAGGGACCAGATCCATGTTCCCTGCACTGGCAGGCAGATTCTGAACCCCTGGGCCACAAAGGAAGTCCCATCACTGTCTTTTTATTATGGTTACTTTTACTTATATCATGAAGACATTTATTTTCAAAAACATCAGTAATTTAAATATTTTTGTTATTTTGGTTGTGAGAAGGTAAAGGGGAATGATGTTATAACTAATATTTTTATTAAGGGCCAAGTACTCCTTTAAAAATATTTTAATAAATAGGAAAATAACAGCAGGTGTTTAAAGACAACTTTTTTATTAAACAATTCTAAATATTTCTAAAGATGTTTGTCAAAATGGACTAATTAATTTTTTAGGGTAATGATAGAAAATTTCCCCCAGAAATGATATAGAGTAGAAATATCCTGATATAGTCATAAATGGAACTGAGTGTTTTGTAAAGCACATGTGATAATTTATGTCTCAAAAACCTTAAAACATTTTGGAAGTGATAATGATGGTATATCAATGATTCAGTCATTTTAATAAATTTCATTTACAATGTGTCTATTCATCAGATAATGAACTTGCAGTTGTTTTCTGAGACAAGAGGGGCGTGTTCAATTAATGTTAGTTAAAGAACTTTAAAAGAATTTGTGATTACATTTGTTATGTCCTATTAATGATTTCAATGGTGGAGAATTCACTGAGTTTTAATACAGCTCCAATTTGCCAAGTATATTTGTATTTCTTTGACCAAGCAACATATTGGACTTTTTGAAAGTTTTCCTATAGCTGATTCAAGAACTATTTATAAAAGTTGGTGAATATTTATAATAATTAAACAGGATAAATTATGTAAAACAAGGAAATGGGACCAACTTAGAGAATATCACTCTGTTAAGTGCATAGTGCCTTGAACATCCTAACTAAATTCTGCTGACTCTAAGTAGTGTGAGCTATTCTTGTTATGGACTAAACCCCTGTGTCCCCACATAAATTTATATGTTGAAACCCTAACCTCCAGTGAGATGGTCCCAGGAGGTGGAGCCTTTGGGAGCTAATAACATCATGAGGGTGGAGTCCCCATGATATTACCATCTTTCTAAAAAGAGAAATAGAGCTCATCCTTTCTCTCTTTCTGCCACATGAAGATAAATGAGAAGGTGGCAAAATCTAAGGAAGACACATTCACCAGAACCTGACCTTGCTGAATCCTGACCTCGACTCTCAACCTTTAGACTATGAGAAACAAATAATTATTGTATAAGCACCCTCATCCAAGGTATTCTGTTACTGCACCCCTAACTGACTGAAGCACATATCATTATGGATTTTGAGAGTAAGATTTTTCTTTAGCTATTTAGTTAATAGACAGGAGCCACAGATCCTCCCAAATACACTGCATTGGAAAGAGTTAAATAGGCAAGGAAAACTTTATTCAAGACATTGTGATAAAGGTCAAGACTATTGCAAGGAGAAAGATTGAACTCAACTCCCCTGAAACAAGTGACTGGGGATAGGGGGATTTGTAAACACTGAGTGAGCTAATGAGAACATAACACAGGCCCTCAGCCTCAAGGTTCCCATATGTGCTTAGTCATTGGCACTTGTGGAAATGAAGCTTCCACGTTTCCACACAGACTGGGACAAAGGGACCCATTTTTCAGATGATCACTTTTGGGAAGGCGGGCTCACAGGTTCTCGAGAAAGACATTCCTGGGTTGTAAAATGTTCACAGATCATCATGGTAGAGAAGGAACTCACACACCTTCTAAAGTAGATGGTCAAAGAATAAGGAGATAAAGAAAAAGTGTCTGGAATAAATTGGGAGATTGGGATTTATATTTACACACTGTTACATACAAAGTAGACAACTAATAAGGCTCTACTCTACAACACAGGGGACTCTCTTCAATACTCTATGTGCTGTGCTTAGTCAATCAGTCGTGCCCAAATCTTTGTGACCCCATTGACTGTAATCCATCAGGTTCCTCTGTCAATACTCTATAATTGATATATATATATGTATAAAGAATCGAAAATGAGTGTATATATGTAACTGATTCACTGTGGTGTGCAGCAGAAACTAACACAACATTGTAAAGCAACTGTACTCCAAGACAAATTAGTTTTTAAAAATGTCTGAAGTTTATACAAACTGTGGGGACTGTTAAAGCCCTTTTCGTAAAGCCCTAGTTCTTGCTTTTTTACTCTTGATAGAAAGGGAAAAATAAACAAAAGAAAATCTGTTGATCTGGTAGACATGCACTGCTAATCATTTTACATTGTGGTTTATTCATGAAGAACCTCTGAATAAACAAAACAGTAAAAATAATCCCTCAGCATTCTTGATAATACCTTTTTATTAATACATACTTTACAATTGTACATTTTAATGAAGGACAAATATGATAATTACAACAAATCAAATCTTTTGGATGTTTTGCTCAATGATATTAGAGAATATATTATAATGACTAATCTTGTAATGGTAACAGTGTGAGGGGCTAGAAGTCATCCCAGACTGCTATCAGTTTGGGATCCCCCTGAGACACCCAGACCCCTGAACACATACAGACATGTGCTTATTCCTATTTGCAAGTGTATTAGCCAGGGCAAAATTGATGAGAACTTATTAAAATACAGTTTCTTCTTGTTGTTCAGTCACTAAGTCACGTTGGACTCTTTGTGACTCCATGGACTGCAGCATGCGAGGTTTCCTAGTCCTTCACTGATTATTGTATTTGTATCATAATTAAATCCATTAATGAGCACCTGGCATCACTTATTTCTCATTGAAAATATTTCCTGTATAATACAGTCTGCTGGATATGAGTGTAATTAAATAAGTCTTGATCTTACTTTTAAATCTAAAACCATCACTGTGTGTCACTGCTGTTGTTGTTCAGTCAGTAAATCATGTCCAGTTCTTCACAACCCCATGGACTGCAGTATGCCCGACTTCCCTGTCCTTCACTATTTCCTGGACTTTGCTCAAATTCATGTCCATTGAGTCAGTGATGCTAACTAACTACCTCTAACTACCTCATCCTTTGCTGCCCTCTTCTCCTTTTGTCTTCAGTCTTTACCAGCATCAGGGACTTTTCCAATGAGTCTGATCTTCAAAACAGGTGGATAAAATATTGGCACTTCAACTTCAGTCATTCCAATGAGTATTTGACGTTGATTTCCTTTAAGAGTGACTGGCTTGATCCCCTTGCAGTCAAACGGACTCTCAAGTGTCTATTCCAACACCACGGCTCAAAAGCATCAGTTCTTTGGCACTCAGCCGTCTTTACAGTCCAACTCCTCCATTTGTACAACTACTGGCACAACCATGTGACCTAGGACCTTTGTCAGCAAGGTGATGTCTCTGCTTTTTAATATGCTGTCTAGGTTGGTCATAACTTTCCTTCCATGGAGTAAGTGTCTTTTAATTTCATGGCTGCAATCACCATCTGCAGTGATTTTGGAGACCCCAAAATAAAGTCAGCCACTGCTTCCACTGTTTCCCCATCTACTTGCCATGAAGTTGAAAGGCTGTTGCTGAACGATGCAAAGACCTCTGGATTCTTGGTCTCCGGAGGAGAAGAATTCAATCCGGGGCCAGAGACGAGGCTTGACTGCTCAGAGCTTTTGTGGAATAAAGTTTTATTAAAGTATATAGGAGATAGAGAAAGCTTCTGACATAGGCGTCAGAAGGGGGCAGAAAGAGTACCCCCTTGCTAGTGTTAGCCATGGAGTTATATACTCTCTAATTAGTTATTACAGTGAATCAAAAGAATGTCTGGAGGTTGTAAAGACCTCACTAGACCTACTCCCATAATTTACACCTTAAGATAAGAGGATTAGCCAGAAGCTTTTTTTCCAGAGACTGTCCTCAAGCAGGATACATTATTGTTATATAATCCTAAGGAATGTAGAAGGACACAAAAGTTTGTCCTTTCTTCCTCATTGAGAATTCCAGACCCCTCTCTCCTTGGGGACATCTGGACTTCTTATCAACCTGCCTAGGAAATGACTCTCTCAAAATGATGGGACCGGATGCCATGATCTTCATTTTCTGAATGTTGAGCTTTAAGCCAAATTTTTCACTCTCCTCTTTCACTTTCATCAAGAGGCTCTTTAGTTCTTCACTTTCTGACGTAAGGGTGGTGTCACCTGCATATCTGAGGTTACTCTTATTTCTCCCGGCAATCTTGATTCTAGCTTGTGCTTCCTCCAGCCCAGCATTTCTCATGATATGCTTTGCATATAAGTTAAATAACCAGGGTGACAATATACAACCTCGACGTACTCTTTTTCCCATTTGGAACCAGCCTGTTGTTCCATGTCCAGTTCTCACTGTTGCTTCCTGACATGCATACAGGTTTCTCAAGAGGCAGATCAGGTGGTCTGGTATTCCCATCTCTTTCAGAATTTCCCAGTTTATTGTGATCCACACATTCAAAGGCTTTGGCATAGTCAATAAAGCAGACATAGATTTTTTTTTTTTTAACTCTCTTGCTTTTTGGATGATCAGCGGATGTTGGCAGTTTGATCTCTGATTCCTCTGCCTTTTCTAAAAGCAGGTTGAACATCTGGAAGTTCACAGTTCATGTAATGCTAAAGGCTCACTTGGAGAATTTTGAGCATTACAGAGTGAAGTAAGTCAGAAAGAGAAAAAACAAGTGTTGCATATATAAGGGATATAGAAAATGGTACTAATGTATGTCTTTGCAAGGCAGGAATAGAGATTCAGGCATAGAGAACAGACTTCTGGACACAGTGGGTGCAGGAGAAGATAGTATGAACTGAGAGAATAGCATTGAAATATATTCATTACCATATGTAAAATAGATAGCTAATGTTAACTTTATGTATAACACTGCTGCTGCTGCTAAGTCGCTTCAGTCATGTCCGACTCTGTGCGACCCCATAGACGGCAGCCCACCAGGCTCCCCTGTCCCTGGGATTCTCCAGGCAAGAACACTGGAGTGGGTTGCCATTTCCTTCTCCAATGCATGAAAGTGAAAAGCGAAAGTGAAGTCGTGTCCTACTCTAGTGACCCCATGGACTGCAGCCCTCTAAGCTCCTCCGTCCATGGGATTTTCCAGGCAAGCGTACTGGAGTGGGGTGCCATTACCTTCTCCATGTATAACACAAGGAGCACAAACTGGTGCTCTTTGATAACCTAGATGGGTGGCATTGGATGGGAGGTGGGAGGAGGATTTAGGAAGGAGGGGATGTATGTATACTTATGGCTGATTTATGTTGATGTATGGCAGAAACCAACACAACACTGTAACACAATTATCCTCCAAATAAAAATGAATAATTTTTTTTAAAGTCCCTTTTAAAATTGACTGAAAAAATATACTTAGGAATAAACCTGACTAAGGAGGCAAAAGAACTATATGCTGCCAAATATTAACCATGGATAAAGGAAATTGAAGATGATTCAAAAAAATGGAAAGATACCCATGATATTTGATTGGAAGAATTAATATTGTTATAATGCCCACACTACAGAAGGCAATCCACAGGTTTAATGCAATCTCTGTCAAGGCAACTATGACATTTTTCACAGAACTGAAACAAATATCCCAAAATTTATTTGGAAACATACAAATAAACAAAAACAACTGCAAAAGCAATCCTAGGGTAAATGATCAAAGCAGGAGCCATAACCTTCACAGACTTCAGACAATGCTACAGAACTATGGTAATCAGGACAGAATGGTATTGGCACAAAAATAGACATGTGGATCAATGGAATAGAAATAACCCACATATCTATGGTCTATTAATCTTCAACAAAGGAGGCAAGAATACACAATGGAGAAGAGATAGTATCATCCACAAGTGGTGTTGGGAAAGCTGGAAAGTCACATGTAAATTGATGAAGTTAGTGTACACCCTCACACCATACACAAAAGTAAACTAAAAATGGCTTAAAGTTTTAAATATAAGACATGACATGATAGAACTAGAAGAGAATATAGTAAAACATTCTCTGACATAAATCACAGCAATATTTTCATAGATCAGTCTCCCAAGGCAATAGATATAAAAGCAAAAATAAAAAAGGAACATAATCAAACTCATAAGCTTTTCCACAGCAAGGGAAATCAGAAACAAAATGAAAAACAATCTACGGAATGGGAGGAAACATTTGCAAATGGTGTGAATAACAAAGGATTAATCTCCAAAATATACAAACAGCTCATACAACTCAATAACAAAAAAAAAAAACAAAGAATGCAATAAAAAACTGAGCAGAAGACCTAAATAAACATCTTTCCAAAGAAAACATAGAGATGGCTCATAAGCATATAAAATGATGTTCAACATCACTAACAATGAGAAATTCAAGTCAAAACTACAACGATGTACCACCTCACAATAGTCAGAATGGTTATCATTAAAATGTCAATAACAAATGCTAGAGAGGGCATGAAAAAAATGGGACACCCCCCACCTCATACTGTTAATGGGACTATAAATTTGTGAAACCATTATGGAATAGAGTAGTTACATTAAAAACTGAAAATAGAACTATTATGTTGCTATTGTTCATTTACTTAGTCATGTCCAACTCTTTGCCACCCCTTGGACTATAGCACTCCAGAGTTCCTTGTTCTTCACTATCTCCCAGAGTTTGCTCAAACTCATGTTCATTGAGTCGATGATGCCATCAAACCATCTCATCCTCTGTTATCCCCTTCTCTTCCTGCCTTCAATCTTTGCCAGCATCGAGGTCTTTCCAAATCAGTCAGTTCTTCAAATCAGGTGGCCAAATTATTGAAGCTTCAGCATAAGTCCTTCCAATGAATATTCAGAGTTGATTGACTGGTTTGATCTCCAAACTGTTCAAGGGACTCTCAAGAGTCTTCTCCAACACCACAGTTCAAAAGCATCAACACTGTGGTGCTCAGCCTTCTTTACAGTAGAACTCTCACATCCACACATGAATACTGGAAAACCATAGCCTTCACTATTTGGAGGTTGGTTGGTAATGTGATGTCTCTGCTTTTCAATACACTGTCTAGGTTTGTTATAGCTTTTCTTTCAATGAACAAGTGTCTTAATTTCATGGCTAAAGTCACTGTCTGCAGTCATTTTGGAGCCCTCCAAAAAGAAGAGACATTACTTTACCAACAAAGTTTTATCTAATCAAGACTATGGTTTTTCCGGTGGTCATGTATGGATGTGAGAGTTGCACTGTGAAGAAAGCTGAGTGCTGAATAATTGATGCTTTTGAACTGTGGTGTTGGAGAAGACTCTTGAGAGTCCCTTGGACTGCAAGGAGATCCAGCCAGTCCATTCTAAAGGAGATCAGCTCTGGGTGTTCTTTGGAAGGAATGATGCTGAAGCTGAAACTCCAGTACTTTGGCCACATCATGTGAAGGGTTGACTCATTGGAAAATACTCTGATGCTGGGAGGGACTGGGGGAAGGAGGAAAAGGGGACGACAGACGATGAGATGACTGGATGGCATCACTGACTTGATGGACTTGAGTGTGAGTGAACTCCGGGAGTTGGTGATGCACAGGGAAGCCTGGTGTGCTGCGATTCATAGGGTTGCAAAGGGTCGGACATGAGTGAGTGACTGAACTGAACTGAAAATAAAGTCTCATTGCTTCCATTGTTTCCCCATCTATTTCTTATGGAGTGATAGGACCGGATGACATTCAGTTCAGTTCAGTTTAGATACTCAGTCATGTCCAACTCTTTGCTACCCCATGGACTGCAGCACACCAGGCCTCCCTGTTCATCATCAACTCCCAGAGTTTAGTCAAACTCATGCCCATTTAGTCAGTGATGCCATCCAACCATCTCATCTTCAGTCGACCCCTTCTCCTCCCGCCCTCAGTCTTTCCCAGCATCAGGGTCTTTTCAAATGAGTCAGCTCTTCACATCAGATGGCCAAAGTACTGGAGTTTCAGCTTCAACATCAGTCCTTCCAATGAATATTCAGGACTGATTTCTTTTAGGATGGACTGGTTGGATCTCCTTAAACTCCAAGGGACTCTCAAGAGTCTTCTCCAACACCACAGTTCAAAAGCATCAATTCTTCAGTGCTCAGCTTTCCTTAGAGTCAAACTCTCACATCCATACATGACTACTAGAAAAACCATAGCCTTGACTAGATGGACCTTTGTTGGCAAAGTATTATCTCTGCTTTTTAAAATGCTGTCTAGGTTGCTCATTATCTTAATGATATCAGATTCCATTATCTTAATTTCTTCAATACTGAAGTTTAAGCTAGCATTTTTTTTTTACTCTCCTCTTTCACATGTAGTTCCTTTTTGCTTTCTGTCATGACATTGGTGTTGCAGTAGAAATTACTAGGCAGTCAGTGTAAAACTCTGAAACCTCAGGCTTGTTTTCAGTAAACATCCTGCTCCACTGTCCTGGATTCCTGGAATGTGTCTTTAGTCTGATCAATTATCAGCACTCAGATCCAAAGAAGAGCAGCAATTAAATTCTGTTCCATATGCTTGAGGGAAAAACAATGGTGATCATTAATCTTAAGACCATACATTTGGCCCATGGTAAAATGGACAGAGGGCATGAAAAAGGGCAGTGACTTAATCCAAGGATCAAAAGAAGTCATAAAGATGATGTTAAGTATCTTGACCTTTAAAGTGAATGTTTAGAAATAATGTGATTTAAAGGGTATAAAAACCTCCTTGGGGTGATTCTTTACCCCCTCTCTATGCTGAGTGTCTATGCTGAGAGCTTTGCAATTTCCTCCTCTTTAATAAATCTTATTCAGTTACTACCATGTGCTTTTGCATGTTCATGAACTCCATTCTCTGGCTGCGTGGACAAGAACTCGGATTCCTGTCTCATCTTTTGGGGGCTCGTCTGGAAATCCTGAATGCCTACTCAAGGTAAGCACAGACACTCATTCTCAAATCTGTCATTCACTTCTCATTACCTAATCTAGCTGCACGGTCTCTTGAGCCACTCTATTACACAACCCTGCACGAGTTCCAAAGGCAGACAGTGTTAGTAGACAGTGGCCTTGGGTCTCGGTATTAGCCAGCAGATTGACCTGGGGTGCTGAGCAAAATCTCTGCTAGGCTGCTGCCTCAGTGAGAACCGCAGGACATCTACCATTTCTCTTTCCTAACATTTAGAGGTTTTGAGATTTTTCACTTAAGGTAGGATCATTTTGGAGTGTGTGTAAATACTAATAACCTTGTGCACTACATAGCTTGCTTTAGGGGAACTCCAGTTCAGGCACACCCAATGTTCAAGAGCACAGCAAGTCCACCAACTTAGGCTCTCACTCTATATCTGTCTCTAGGTGGAAAGGAAGATGGAGACAGGAAGAAGACAACAGTCTAGGGTAACCGGATAATGATGCTCCAGACCAGGTGCACTCCAGAGTTGAGGGAAGCATACTTTATTGGTGTTTCTTTGCTCCCACAGTGCAAGGTGGGGACACCCTCTATCAGAAGAATCAGAGAAAAGACGAAGAGCACTGGACGCTGGTCTTTTGTCTTTCAGATGGGAGCCACCTCTTCTTGCCTGACACCCAGCTCAAAGCAGATGCCTTTGGCAAGTATACTGAAGAACTAGAAGAAGTTTGACCCTTAGACCTTGTTAAAGAAGTGTATGATCTTTTTCTGCACCAAGGCATAGCCTCAATAGGACCTATCTGATGGTGAAAAATGACCCCGTGAGGGCTCATTTGATTATAATACCATCCTCCAACTAGACCTCTTTTGTAGACCAGAAGGAAAATGGTCAGAAGTGTCATATATACAGATTTTGTCTTGAGAGAGACAACCCTCTTATCCAGGAGTTGTGGGCTTGCTACTTCCATGCTGCCTATAACTTCCTCCAAGTCCTCAGGTCCAAACTGTCGCCCTTAACCAGAGCTGCCCAAACCTAGCCTGCAGGAGCCTCCACAATCTCTGGTAATGCCTTGGGTACCAGCAGCAGCTCCTACCCCAGTGGCTCCTAACCCAACACTGGTGATCTCTAGGCTGTATCCTCCCCTCCTTCCATTACAAGAAGCTCCTAATGGGGACTTGGGAGCCACAGGAGTCCATGTTTCTTTCCCCCTTCGAGATTTAAGGCAAATTAAATTAGACCTAGGAAGCTTTACTGAAGATCCTGACAATTATATAAGTGTTTTCCAGGGTCTAAACCAGTCTTTGAAATGGCACGGAAAGATATTATGCTAATCCTGACTAACGCCCTTACTGACAATGAAAGAAGTAGTAATTAAAAATGCCCCAGGGATGGGGTGATGAATGGTATGCTATTGGCATGCAGGGGAGATGTGACAGTGAGTCAGCATGGTTACCTACCGGGCTCCAGGCAGTGCCCATAGCCGATCCTAACTGGGCACATGACAAAGACAGTGATGACTGGAAGAGAGTTCACTTTATCACTAGCATTAAGGAGGGCTTAAAAAAATCACGGGCTACTCCAAACTATCTGGAGTGACTCAGGAAAAGGAGGAAATTCACACAGCTTTTCTCGAAAGGCTCAGGGAGGCACTGAGAAAGCACACTAATTTGCATCCAGATGCCTCAAACTTATTCTTAAAGACAAATTTATTAGTCAGTCTGTTCCAGATATTCAGAGGAAAGTCCAAAAACTGGCCTTTGGCCCCCATATAGATTTAGAGGGCCTCGTTTAAGGAAAGAAATATTGCTCAAAATAGTCTGGAGTCAAAACTCCCTCCCAGGTCCTCCTCACCATTCTATGCAAAACAAAGAACTCTGACCTGAAGGAAAAAAATGGACAATAAGGTTGATCACACCCAGCTCCTAGCTGGTCCCAGCTGGTCTCCAGAATTCCTTGCCCCAGCCGTTTATGAAATAAGTACTCCGAACACTTCCCTGGCTTCCCTGTGGCTCAGACAGTAAAGTGTCTGCCTACAATGCAGGAGACCTGGGTTCAATCCCTGGGTCGGGAAGATCTCCTGGAGAAGGAAATGGCAACCCACTCCAGTATTCTTGCCTGGAAAATCCCATGGACAGAGGAGCCTGGTAGGGCTACAGTCCATGGGGTCACAAAGAGTTGGACATGACTGAGAGACTTCACTCACTCCAAACAACCTTGGAGAAGAACAGGCCCCCTTAACAGTAGATGTCCACATATATGCCTATATATACTTACTCTTTTCTTGGGTTAGTGCAGCAGCTCACTAATCTGATGCTGCCCCTTCTTGCCTCATTAAAGGTGAATCCGTTCCGTTAAGTGCCGGTCTCCTTCTTTTTCTGAACCTCGCCTCCTCTGACTCCCTTACCCTACACTGGTAAGAGCTGCCACATCAGTACTCCTAAACAGAAATCAGGAAGAACCTAAAGAAAAAGAGAATAGAGATAAGAGAAAGGCCGAAGCTCTCATTATGGCCCTACAGGGAGTTAACTTTAGGGCTACAAATGTGGGAGGACACAAGCAAAAACCTGGAGTCTGTTTTTGTTGTGGCAAGAATGGACACTTTAAGGGACAATGCCCCCAAGGCAAGCAGAGGCCACCACCAAGGCCCTGCCCCACTTGCAAGGGAGATCACTGGAAGAGTAATATCCCCAGGGACGTAGGTTTCAGGGGTCAGAAACTCAGACACAAGATCAAGATTCACGGGGCCCAGGGCTTCCCACTTTGGCTTCTGTCCTCATTACCACACAGGAGCCTCAGGTGACTCTAACTAGAGCAGGCCATCCTGTTAAATTCCTACTGGATACCGGAGCCACTTTCTCAACCCTCCTGTGTAATCCGGGTCCTCCTTCTACTAAGTCAGCTACTAAAGGTGGCATTTCTGGAAAGCCAATTACAAAATTCTTTACACAACAGTTGAGTTGTAACCGGGATTCTCTTCTTTTTTCTCATGTGTATATGTGCATGTGCTCAGTCGTGTCCACCTCTTGGACTCTATGACCCCTTGGACTGCAGCCCGCCAGACTCCTCTGTCCAAGGGATTTTCCAGGCAAGAATACAGGGGGGGGTTGCCATTTCCTCCTCCAGGGCATCTCCCCCACTCAGGGATCGAACTTGCATCTTTGCAACTGCCTGCATTAGCAGGCTGATTCTTTTCTACTGCACCACCTGGGTATCCCAAGTGAGCACAGGGCGCCTGGTGTGCAGGCGTGGGGTGAAGGGCAGTGGCAGCAAAACTCCACGAGGTGAAGAAGCGGGAGGGCGATCACCCGAGGCCAGGTGATCCGCTCCTCCCATGGGGAGGCCGAAGGATCCCCCACGCTCCATCCACGAGGGACGCAGCATCCTTCCCCAAAGTTCTGATGGGGAGACCCTCCTCGAGGGCCCGGTGGGCCGGAAGTGGGGCTACGGACACCAGCCGGGCACATCAGGGACAGCCGTGGCACCCTCACTTCCACCCCCCCCCCAGGGGTGGTGGTACAGGCATGGCACTCCACTCCAGTACTCTTGCCTGGAAAACCCCATGGACGGAGGAGCCTGGTAGGCTGCAGTCCATGGGGTCCCTAAGAGTTGGACACAACTGAGCAATTTCCCTTTCACTTTTCACTTTCATGCATTGGAGAAGGAAATGGCAACCCACTCCAGTGTTCTTGCCTGGAGAATCCCAGGGACGGGGGAGCCTGGTGGGCTGCCGTCTATGGGGTCGCACAGAGTCAGACTCGACTGAAGTGACTTAGCAGCAGCAAGCCGGTGACCTGCGCACACTTGGACGAGGGCACCGCAGGGGGTGTCTCGCCGGGGGCTCAGGCGCTCTTCCTGGTCCAGCACGCGACAACATCAGCAGACAGAAGGAGGCAAAGGGCAATGGAGACTGGGGAAGGCAGGCCAGGGAAGCGAAACGCACCAGGGCGCAGCCCCAGGGATCAGAGGACAGGACGGACGAGGCACCAATGAAGTGCTGCCACGTAGGCCCACGTGGCATAGACATGGCAGAGGCATAGAACCAACAGTGGAGGTGGGGTGGCCGCCAGCTAATGCGAGGGGCCCGGAAGTCATTCTGAATGACCCGGAAGCGAAGCTGCTTCTGCCTCAGGACACGGAATCTCACCGCAAGAAGCCTCCAGCGCAGGAGCGGTCCCCTGGCACCCAGGATGTCTATTGACCTTCCTGGCCCCCATGGAGCCCCCGGATCGGGGCTTGCGCCCACCACCGCCAACACCCAGAGCCACAAATGGCCCAGGAGAGCACTTTCCCGCCGTGTACCGGTGCCTCTACGGCCCTCACATGCAACTTGCTGTGCCCAGCTTCCCTCCTCGGGGACCGAGGGCACTTCTGTGCCCGGAGACACCACCAGCCATGGAGGCCAGGGAAGGACACCACATGAGGCAAGACCGGTTAGGTCCTAAACAGGGTAAGGGGGCACTGGGCGGTCACCTGTGTCGGGTGGGCCGGGAGCGGGGAAAAGCTGGAAGTGACGGGGAAGAGCAACAAACACGCACAGGGAGGGCCGGGGGACAGGAGCACGTGCGCTGTCTGGTGATCAGAAAGACTGAGTCACGGCCGGCCACCTAGTTTTCAAGTAGGAATATTGCTATTTTTAAACAAAAACACGTCCACACCTGTTAAAGGATTTTGAGAGGCAGGTTGGAACCGCTCACCCTTATATATACTATCAGCTGACTGAGTAGAATGATTTGAATTTGTTTCATGAATATAAAGATATTTTGCTGCTTTGTTTTCCTAACGTATACTACAGATTTACACTCCAAATAGTAACAGAGATGAATTTCAGGTGTTTAATACATTCATCACCTTTTGGTAATTTTTTTTCTTTTTTGTTTTATTCATCCTGTTGAGTATGTAATGGGTCCTAATTTTCTTAAATACATATTTTTCCTGATGACTAATGGTATTATGCAAGTAAGCTTTTGGGTCATCACGTTCTTTTGCCAACTTTTGTTGGGTTATTTGCCTTATTAGTACATTAAACTTCTTTATAATTGGGACCATGAGTCTTTTCTTAGAATAATATATATTTCAAATAACTTTATTCATACTTTGTTCTGTGTATTTACTCAGAAAATGCATTTGGTAAGCAGAAGTTCTTATTCATAATATATTTCAGTTCCTTATATTTTCCTGTGTAGTTATTACTTTTCAAATCCTGGATAAGAAAAAATTCCTACTCCAAAATTTTGAAAATGTTTCCTTATGCTTTATCTTCTAAGAGACAATTCTATTATTGTTTGCACTTATATCTAAAATCTATCTAGAATATATTTATGTGTTTAGTGTGAGGTTGCTGTTGTTTAGTCACTAAGTCCAACTCTTTGTGACCCCATGGACTATAGCCCTCCAACCTCCTCTGTCCATGTAATTTTCCAGGCAAGAATACTGGAATGGGTTGCCATTTCCTCCTCCAAGGGATCTTCCCAACCCAGAAATAGAACCTGTGTCCCCTGTCTCCTGCTTGGCAGGTGGATCATTACCACTGAGCCACCTGGGAAGCCCTTAGTATGAGGTAGGTGGTTACATTATTATTATTTTTCCTGTGTACTTATTTAAACAAACTCATTCAATTTCTTAAAAATAGTACAATTTCCTCTCACTTCACTGCAGTGGAACATTTCTTACACATAACATAACTTTGTAAAGTATTAATGTATCTTTGTCTGGCTTCTGTTTTACTGGCCATTTTTTTTCTTCCTATTTTTACACTAATGCTTCACAATCTTATTTACCAGTGGTTTATAAGAGCCTTGATATCTGGTGGTAAATGATGATGATACCAGCAATTGATGTGCCGGGCTCCTCTGTCCCTGGGATTCTCCATGCAAGAACACTGGAGTGGGTTGCCATTTCCTTCTCTAATGCATGAAAGTGAAAAGTGAAAGTGAAGTCGCTCAGTAGTGTCTGACTCTTAGCCACCCCATGGCCTGCAACCTACTAGGCTCCTCCATCCATGGGATTTTCCAGGCAAGAGTCCTGGAGTGGGGTGCCATTGCCTTCTCCAAAATTGTGTTTACTAATCTTTATAATAAAGAAACTACTTAATCAGATGGTTGTATTGATGGCTATGATGATGTATGTTAATATTTTGAAAAATACAATATTCTTTGAAAATGTATGTATGTATATACACTCTTGAGAGTCCCTTGAACTCTCAAGATCTTGAGAGCTCAAGGAGATCCAACTAATCCATCCTAAAGGAAATCAGTCCTGAATATTCTTTGGAAGGACTGATGCTGAGGCTGAAGCTCTAATACTTTGGCCACCTGATGCGGAGCACCGACTAATTGGAAAAGGCCCTGATATTGGGAAGGATGGAAAGCAGGAGGAGAAGGGGACAAAAGAGGATGATATGGTAGGATGGCATCACTGACTCAATGGACATGCGTTTGAGCAAGCTCCAGGAGTTGGTCATGGACAAGGAAGCCTCATGTGCTGCACTCCATGGGATTACAAGGAGTTAGACATGACAGATGGAGAAGACAATGGCACCCCACTCCAGTACTCTTGCCTGGAAAATCCCATGGATGGAGGAGCCTGGTAGGCTGCAGTCCATGGGGTCGCTAAGAGTCTGACACAACCGAGCGACTTCACTTTCACTTTTTGTGAAAGACACTCAGTCGTGTCTGACTCTTTGCGACCCCATGAACTGCAGCATGCTAGGCCTCCCTGTCCATCATCAACTGCCAGAGTTTACCCAAACTCATGTCCATTACACAGGCCTCTAGGGCTTCCCAGGTTGTTCAATGGTAAAGAATCAGCCTGCCAAGCAGGCTGACCTGCTTCAGTCTGTGGGTTGGGAAGATCCCTGGAGAAGGAAATGGTAACCCTCCTCAGTCTTCTTGCCTGGGAAATCTCATGGACATAGAAACCTAGGAGGCTATAGTCCATGGGATCACCAGTGAGTTGGACATGACTTAATGACAAAACAAGGAACGGAAGGGTCCTCTAATCTCCCCAAAAGAGGGAGAAGGGGTGGAAGAGAGATGGGAGGTAAGCAGGTTGACAGGAGTCTATCAAAGTTACAACTCATTCTCAGGGCCTTCTTTCCCAATCCAAACTATAAATTTCAAGTCAATGAACATTTGAAATTACATTATAATATTGCTATTCTCATGATTAAAATGGAGAACTTAAATTCAGATAGATGTGTTTTCTGCATTTCCAAGAAATTAGAGACTCTGAGCATGCCCACAGGAGACGTTCTTTGGCCTAAAACCTATAGCATGATTCCAGAAGAGTACAAGGGATAAGTTTTGTGGTTGCTGCTGTTGTTTGCCACTGAATTACATTGACTTCCACTCTCCCAGTTCTGTGCAAAATAAACCATTGCCATCCTCTAACCTAACCAAATTAGACAATGTATTCCCGATTCCAGCTTTAAGGGTCTCTTTCCTGGAATCACTTCTGTAGCATATGATTTCTATTTTGTCTCTTTTTATCCTTAATTTTTCAAGAAAACAAATTATTATATATTTGGTCATATTAATTATCATATAACTTAACATCCATGTAGTTGTGTCATTTTTCTTCTCATTACTCCTTCAAATATAAATTTAAATGTAAATATTTATGGGGTAACTCTTCTGAAGAAGAAAGTGTATGAGAAACATATATATATATATATATGTATATATATTCACACACACACACACACATACATATATATATACAGATGTGTAAAGTGAAAGAAAGAAAGTGAAGTCACTCAGTCGTGTCCAACTCTTTGCGACCATATAGACTGTAGCCTACCAGGTTTCACCATCCATGGGATTTTCCAGGCAAGAATACAGGAGTGGGTTGCTATTTCCTTCTCCAGGAGATCTTCCCAACCGAGGCATTGAACCCAGGTCGCCCGCATTGCAGGCAGAAGCTTTATCGTCTGAGCCACCAGGGATAGACAGATGTGTATATATATGTGTATATTCACACACACAAATATATGAATTATCCCCTCATATTTGAAGGTGATCTAGTTGATAAAAATTTTGATCCTAGCATTCTTTTTTTGTGATTTTTTAAAAAGTTTCATTGGAATGTGGTTGCTTTTCAATGCTGTGTTAGTTTGTAATGTATAGCAATGTGAATCAGCATACTTATATATACATCCCCTCCCTTTTGTACTTCCTTGTTATTCAGCTCATCACAGAGCATTAAGTAGAGTTCCCTTTGCTGTAACATTCTCATTAGTGATGTTTTTAAAATACATAAAATATTGCATTATATAACTACTGAGCAGTCTGATGGCTAGCCTGATCCTTGTCAGAGTCTCAGATGCAGTCCTTGGGAATATCAGCCTGTTGTGTAAATTTGTGGGTGGGGAAACAGTTGCAGGCAAGACCCTAACTTGTACATATCTTTTCTAGTTTATGTACAAATGAGTGCCCAATTTAAAAGACAGCTACATGATGTCGTGAAACTGATAAAGATCATTTTTAATTACTTCCATGTCCAGCTTCCCCAAAGGGCAATTCCACTGATGGGACTGGAGATATACTGAATTCATGGTGACTTAGAAGGAAAAGAAGAAGAAAGATGAATGTCCACAGATGTGTGGTTAGTTTAAACCAGTATTCATCTCTTCTGATAATGACCTGTGAACACATAGGCTAGGTGTCAAATCTTGTGAAAGAAAAAGATCACAATTAACCTGGGGAACCAGAGAGAAATAAGAGGTCAATGGAAGCATTCCACACTATTCTATTTAATGCATATTCAGTATTCACTGCAACACT
The DNA here is from genome assembly GCF_055505025.1 of Bos grunniens. Lineage (NCBI taxonomy): Eukaryota > Metazoa > Chordata > Mammalia > Artiodactyla > Bovidae > Bos > Bos grunniens. Next base: position 73,945,156 of record NC_141180.1, on the reverse strand, counting down.
GATGCTAATTTTTCCGACCTAAGAGATTCTTTTGTGAACATTTTTGTATTTAAGCGTTTATATAAAAGCAATTCTAGGGTATATACCTGGAAGTGGAGTTTTGGGATCATGTACAAGGGCATCTTAAACTTTCTCAGATATTAGCCAAATGTAATCTACAGTACCGTAAAATATTTCTATTTATATGCCAGCAGTGTGTTAGAGTTTCCTTTACATTTTTATAAAAGAATAATTTTTTAGACTATTTTAAATCCATATTAAATAGGTGTATAGTAGTATCATTGTCTGGAGAAGGCAATGGCAACCCACTCCAGTGTTCTTGCCTGGAGAATCCCAGGGACGGTGGAGCCTGGTGGGCTGCCGTCTATGGGGTTGCACAGAGTCGGACAGGACTGAAGTGACTTAGCAGCAGCAGCAGCAGTATCATTGTCCTTGTTGTTCAGTCGCTCAGTTGTGTCTGACTTTTTGCAACCCCATGGACTGCAGCACACCAGGCTTCCCTGTCCTTCACCATCTCCTGTAGCTTACTAAAACTCACGTCCATTGAGTTGATGATACCATCCAACCATCTCGTCCTCTGTTGTCCCCTTCTATTCCTGCTTTCAAACTTTCCCAGGATCAGGGTCTTTTCTAAGGAGTCAGCTCTTCACATCATGTGGCCAAAGTATCGGAGCTTCAGCTTCAGCGTCAGTCCTCCAATGAATATTCAGGACTGATTTCCTTTAGGATTGACTGACTTGATATTCTTGAAGTCTTCTCCAGTGCCACAGTTCAAAAACATCAATTCTTCAGCACTCAGCCTTAAAAATTAGTATTTTAGACTATTTTAAATCCATATTATAGGTGGACAACGGTATCATATAATCTTTTAATTTGAATATTCCTGATCGTCAATGCGATTGATTATTCTTTTATTTGTTTTCTGACTATTTTGATTATTCTTCTGCAGATTACCTGCCAATCCAAATTTTGCATCAGTTATGCTCTTGGTCTTTTCCCTTTTTGTGTGTGCACATTTAATGTGTATCTTTGAGCCTAACATTGGTGATTTAGTTACATTGCATATTTGTCATAGTATTTAAGGTCAGTTCTTTAAAAATAAATTCTTTTCTTCTGTGTGTGTGCTTAGTCACTCAGTCGAGTCTGACTCTTTGTGACCCCATGGACTGTAGCCTGCCGGGGTCCTCTGTCTATGGGGATTCTCCAAGCAAGAATACTGGAGTGGGTTGCGATGCCCTGCTCCAGGGGATCTTCCCAAACCAGGGATTGAACCCAGGTCTCCCGCACTGCAGGCAGATTCTTTACCATCTGAGCCACCAGGGAAACCAGTGTTATTTTATATTTTAAATGTATAGTAGATGGATTCCCCCTTTGTACTTCTCTCTTTTTGATTGGAATTATGTTTATTTTGGAGATTATTTAGGAAAAATAATTTCTATTAGTGATATTGTTACTGTAGCACTTATCACCTTTATTTTTGCATGAGCACATTTTTGTTTTAAACTTCAGAGTTACTTCTGAGCAATTTAAAAGTGGTTTGTTAATATTTTATGTGTTATATTATTCTTACGATTTTTCATTTTCTGATCACTTTTTTGAGTTTTTATATTCAGAATTTATAGAGAACTAACTTGGCATGTTTATTTAATTAATTTATTTAATAAATCTTTTTATTCCTTAACACAATCTATCTATCTATCTATCTATCTATAACCTTTTGGCCATACTAAGTGGCATGTGGAATTTTAGTTACCCAATGAGAGATCGAACCTGTGCTGCTTCAGTGGAAGCTGAGAGACCTAACCACTGGATCTCCAGGGAAATCCCTAACACCTGGCATGTTTTGAATTTGCTTATTTATTTAATTGATTTATTTTTAAAGAAGGATATTTGCTTTTCAGAATTTGTTGGTTTCTGCCAAACATCAACATGAATCAGCTATAGGTATACATATGTCCTTTCCCTCTTGAACCTCCCTCCCATCTCCCTCCCCAAACCACCCCTCTAGGTTGATACAGAGCCCCTTTTTGAGTTCCCTGAGCCATACAGCAAACTATCTATTTTACACATGGTAATGTAAGTTTCCATGTTACTCTCTCAATATATCCCACCCTCTCCCTCCTCCCTTCTCCCCATTTCCATAAGTCTGTTCTCTATGTCTGTGTCTGCATTGCTGCTCTGAAAATAACTCCATCAGTACCATCTTTCTAGATTCCATATATATGTGTTCAGTTCAGTTCAGTCGCTCAACAGTGTCCGACTCTTTGCGACCCCATGAATTGCAGCACGCCAGGCCTCCCTGTCTATCACCAACTCCCGGAGTTCATTCAAACTCATGTCCATCAAATCGGTGATGTCATCCAGCCATCTTATCCTCTGTGGTCCCTTTCTCCTCCTGCCCCCAATACCTTCCAGCATGAGAGTCTTTTCCAATGAGTCAACTCTTCGCATGAGGTGGCCAAAGTACTGGAGTTTCATCTTTAGCATCATTCCTTCCAAAGAACACCCAGGACTGATATCTTTTAGAATGGACTGGTTGGATCTCCTTGCAGTCCGAGGGACTCTCAAGAGTCTTCTCCAACACCACAGTTCAAAAGCATCAATTCTTCGGTGCTCAGCTTTCTTCACAGTCCAACTCTCACATCCATACATGACCACTGGAAAAACCATAGCTTTGAGTAGATGAACCTTTGTTGGCAAAGTACTGTCTCTGCTTTTGAATATGCTATCTAGGTTGGTCATAACTTTTCTTCCAAGGAGTAAGCGTCTTTTAAATTCGTGGCTGCAATCACCATCTGCAGTGATTTTGGAGCCCCCCAAAATAAAGTCTGACACTATTTCCACTGTTTCCCCATCTGTTTCCCATGAACTGATGGGACCAGATGCCATGATCTTTGTTTTCTGAATGTTAAGCTTTAAGCCAACTTTTTCACTCTCCTATTTCACTTTCATCAAGAGGCTTTTTAGTTCCTCTTCACTTTCTGCCATAAGGGTGATGTCATCTGCATATCTGAGGTTATTGATATTTCTCCCGGCAATCTTGATTCCAGCTTGTGCTTCTTCCAGCCCAGCATTTCTCATGATGTACTGTGTATATAAGTTAAATAAGCAGGGTGACAGCCTTGACGTACTCCTTTTCCTCTTTGGAACCAGTCTGTTGTTCCATGTCCAGTTCTAACTGTGGCTTCCTCACCTGCATATAGGTTTCTCAAGAGGCAGGTCAGATGGCCTGGTATTCCCATCTCTTTCAGAATTTTCCACTGTTTATTGTGATCCACACAATGTTAGGATACCATGTTTATCTTTCTCTTTCTGACTTGCTTCACTCTGTAATAGGCTCTAGGTTTATTCATCTTATTAGAAGGGAGTCAAGTGTTCCTTTTATGATGGAATAATCTTCCATTTTATATATGTACCACAGCTTCTTTATCTATTCATCTGTCCATAGACATCTAGATTGCTTCCATGTTCTAGCTGTTGTAAATAGTACTCTAATAAACAGTGGGGTACATGTGTCTTTTTCAATTTTTCTAACCTGGCATGTTTTTAATAAGCTTAATTTGTGGTAAATAATAACTATAAAATAATTAATAAAATGTATTCAGAGTTTGTTTCTTTTTACAGTCCATTTTTAACTCTGATGCTATATTGAAGCATAGTTAGAAAATGAACATTTACCAGTAATTTCAAGAACTACAAAAGTATTATTAGTACTGAATCTAGATGTCTGATCTAGTGTAGTTTAATTTCTCTCTATTTTATTCCATAGTTTATTACTCATTTAGATATAAGTTATGCTTTCAGATGTAATTTTGAACATCATTTTCAGACTTATTTCAAGACTTTGAAATGTTGCTCTTTACAGATTAATTTTATCAGAAATCAATGTTTAGCTGTCAACTTCATTGGGATTTGCAAGATTGCATTTCTTATTGTTTTGTTTTAACTTTTGTTGAGAGTTCATTTTCAGCAAGAGCTTTTGGATTTTTTTTTCTCTTTTCTTCTGTTTGGTATTTTTAAATTAATTAGCTCATAAGGAATTCCAGCCTTAAGACATGTTTGAGAGAGTGATTGCTAAGTCACACAGTCGTGTCCAACCCTTAGTGTCCCCATGAACTGTGCCCACCAGGCTGCTCTGTCCATGGAATTTTCCAGGCAAGAGTACTGGAGTGGGCTGACATTTCCTCCTCCAGGGGATCTTCCCAATCCAGGGAGATATGTTTAGTAGTGCTTACTTATTTTCCCTTCTTTTATTCACTGATAGGTGTGGAAATACTGACTTCGAGTATTAAATTAACCTGAGGTCCCCATAATCCTAACAATAAATTAGCATACCAACCAAGAAGGAGTAATACTCATGTGATAGACAAATTCCCTGTTCTCGGATTTATTTCATATATGAACCCAACTGTCCTTTTTAGCTTTCTTCATGTTTATAGTTGCTCTGATTTTAAATAAAGGTCAACATCAAAGCTAGAAATAACTTTCTGTACTGTGTCAGTTGTTTGGGCTGAGTTTCAAAACTGCTTCAGAATCCAGTAGAAAAAGCAATTTTCAATTATTGGAAATAAGTACAATATACTTTGACAATATAATAGGTAGCCTAAACTGTATACAAAGGGTCATTCTATGACATATTGCCTTCAAATTTATGATTTTGAGGAACCATTGAGAATTTTTATGCAGCATTAATGACATTTTAATCTATGCTGATTTATTTAGATTAGAAAATGTTATGTTTTCTAGTTTTGTGGATAACTTCTCAATAGCATTGCTTGTGTAATCATATGTACTAGTATATATAGTATATCAGCAACTTCATTTTTTAGTTTGAACTGTTTCTGTTACATATATTTTCTTTCTTTTTTTTCTTTTGGAAAAATTACAGTGACATAAAAATTAATTTACTTAAATTTACAAAATGCGTTATAGGAACCAGAAAACTGGTGCCTCTCACTTTGGCCTGTACAGACAGGGCTGGAGATTGAAATGCTATGAGGAACTGATATTCTTTGGGAAGATTCAGCTTAAGCTTTTATCTGTCATTAGTGTTTATGTGATAAGTGTATTCAGCTATTCATGAGTTCTGATGTTTGTTCCACAGTAAGAACTACCTAGTCAAATACCTTACCTTTATGACTAAGAAAAACAAGGATCAGACTCGTGACATTTGTTACAAACTGTCACAAGTTGGAATGCATTCTTAAGATGATAAAAATTTATAAGTAAATGGATACAGTTCTTTGACATTAAGCATTGTAAAACTGTAAACTTAAGCTTAAACTGTAAAATTTCTACATTAACAGTTAAAAAGTATATTCAAGTTTAAGAACTGTGTTATAATGTTAACCTGATTATTTCTTACATAATACAGTGGCCTGTAGTTGGATTACTCTCATCAGATAATTCAGTTTTAAGAAAACATAATTTAGCAATGGACTGGAATATATAATGGCTGCTTGTATGTACTATTCTGCGTGAGTGCATGCTGTGTGTTTGATTGTGACACCAAGGACTGCAGCCCTCCAGGCTCCTCTGTCCGTGGATGTTTCCAGCAAGAATACTGAAGTGAGTTACCACTTCCTCCTCCAGGGGATCTTCCTGACCTAGGGATCAAACCCAATTCTCCTGTGTCTCTTGCATTGGCAGGCAGATTCTTTACCACTGACCCACCTGAGAACTTCATTCATTACTTGCAACAGTGCTGATCTACGCAAAACAAATTACACACCCTCATTATCCTAAACTAATGTCAGCCATGACGTCTCTGGAATAACAACGTTTAACTTTCTTAGGGAAATTAGGTGTGACAGCAATGCAGATTTCCCTTACCAAGCAATAAATAATAGCTTGTTTTATTTTGGTTAGGCTGTGTGACTTCAAAAAACAAAAGTTAAAAATATTCCATAAAATGATTATTTTCTACATTATATAGATGTTCTAAAATAAAAGTTTTAGTCAGTACTTTTTATGCATATCAAAAGATGGAATGTAAACGAAATTTCCACTTGAAAGTGGAAGATTAACTATATTAATTTAGATCCACAAAATTTGTTATCTAAGGGTGAATGAGTGTTATCCAATTTTTATGTTTCTTTCTATAAAAATGAGATTTCTTGTTTTAAAATCGTCTGCTCTTGGATATGTGCCTTACTCCTTTTCATAGAATTAATGTGGTTTGCATCACTTTTCAGACAGGACTCTTGGTGTCTCTTTCTTTCATCTGGACTGGTGTGAGTCCATACCTTTTGTAAGGTCTGCATAGACACAGGACTCTTATAGAAAAGTACACTCTAGTTAGCTCTGTAGAGAAAACAAGTCTCTAGTTAGCTCTGTAGAGAAAAACAAGTCATGTTCTTTCTGTTCTTCTTGGTCACATTTCTGTCTTATATCAGAAAGTTTGGGTTCATATTTGATCAAAAGAAGTGATATTTATTATGTCTTATCGGTTACTTTATTTTTTACTGTAAAAGTACATTTAATTATACTTAACAAAGTTACTTGCTCACCTATTTTCTGTATTGAAATCTAATTCTGTAATTTCTTTTGTATATTTTCCCTTGTGTACAAGAATAATAATAATTACATTTACACTCATTAGATGTAGCAACTAGTTTAAACACACACACATAATTTATTCTTCACAACAGTTTTATGAAATAGATGTTATGTCTCAGATTAGGAAGACAAGATAGGAAAAGGATGACTAACCACTCCTAGGATACAGACCAAGTAAATGGTAAACTAAAGATTCATACCCAAACAGCCTAATTTCAGAGTTCATATCTTTTAAAATTTATTTTATATCTCACATAGCATTTTTACTACTTTCTTCATTACAATTGTATATAACATAAAACAAAGTAATTGTTCCAAACAACTGACAATGTACTCCAGTTTAGTTCAGTTCATTTGCACAGTCATGTCTGACTCTTTGTGACCCCATCGACGGCAGCTTGCCAGGCTTCCCTGTCCATCACCACCTCCCGGAGCTTGCTCAAGCTCATGTCCATCGAGTCGGTGATGGCAGTGGCACTGAACAACCTCTCTATCTACCAGTAATGCTTCGAGCTCCATTAGATCTGCTGACCCATGGGACTTAAGTGGCAGAGCAGTTGCAGCTGGTGCCCCTGGGCTTCCAGTCTGCTGCAGTCTTCCTGTCTGTCTGCTACCTATAGACATTAAGCTTCAGCTCGGTGCTGAATATTCTCTGACTCATAATGAGTATTGATTGTACATGTGAGTAGAAATAGGATGTTTAAATCATTTTGCATCTTCTTCTTATTATTATTTATTTTTCTATGCCTGTTCATCATGAGGCAAGATATTCTGACCTACCAAGGCACAAAGTCAGGCATGTGTGACAGTGCTCCATTATCAAATGGAAGTGGGAATGAAGGAGACAGGGCTTGAGCAGGGCTGAGGGAAAAGTAGCTTGTGTGAAGGAGGTAGCTCACATCTCCATGGCTCCAACTCATATATCACATTCTTGAGCCCAATAAAGACAGTACTGTGGGATATAAAGAGACCACCCAAAGCTGACAGCTGTGGCCACGTAGTTTCTGTCTGGGGGTACCTCTAAAGGACAGGGCTGAATGGAGACTCGACCAGGAGACTTGTAACAGAGCACAGCCAAGAGCAGACCTCAGCACAGCTGTACCTGTGAGCTATTACTCTGCACCTTGTTACCAGGCAGCAAGTCCTGTTCAGCCATTTTCAATGGGCTCCTCCCCCCAAGGAAGCAACTGTCAGTGAGTGACCATTAGTGGGGACAACCAGGCAAGGTCAGCAGAGCAGGGCTTGTCACATGGACAGTGAGGTAAGAGTCAATCCTGGCCTCCCCTCCAGGGTGCTCCAGTTCATCCAGCCTCAGACCAATGGTGATCTGGGGACCCAGGGGATATATGGGGGTCTGTGTCCTGTTGACCTCCAGAGCCCTCACTGCGGCCTCTACTGGCCGCACCCAGGCCTTGAGGAGGCAGTGACCCTCTCCCCGCCTCTGCCACCTTCTGGCTGCACCATCTGCCCTGGATGCCATCTCCAAGACCTGCTCCCACACCCCCCACATGGCTGGCCTGAGGAGCCTGAGGGCCAGTTGCATTTGGCGCCTGGCTCCCTCAGCAATGACAGCTGAGGAGGGTCTGAGGACCCAGCGCTGAGGGCGCTGCCAGCTGAGCTCTGACTCTGCCAGGACTGGACCCTGGAGGATAAGTCATGCCTCAGGACCTGCCCTTTCTTGTCAGAACAGAAACTAACGAGTGTTAGCTTTCGTTATTTACGGGAACAGTTACCTGACCATGACCTGGCCTCCAGATCTAGAGCTCTGACACCAAGATGTTTAAACACCTCACCATGCTCCTGCCTCAGCTTTCTAGGAAAGGGCTTCACTGAGGGCTTTCAGGCAGTTTGAGGTTTTTAAGGCATGAGCCACTCCTGTCCTTGCAGGGCCCTCAGTACATCTTTCTGGGCTCCACACCCTGACCTTCTGTTCTTGTTTAGCCTCCCTGTAAGTTGGGCATAGGGACTTGTTTTTCAGTAAAAGGCAGAGCTTCAGTCAGGGTAATTGCCTGTTTGCTTTTGCCTATAAGGCGAAATGCCAAATGACCAGCTCGATACCAATTCATGAAATGTGGCCAGTGGTTTGGTGGAATGATCATGGGCACAATTGTAAGATTCATGGAAAAAGAGTCTTGAAGATGGTCTGTAGGTAGATGTCTTTGGAAACAGGAAAGGAAGATATTTGTGTTCCATGTGAATTAGTAAAAAGAAAACCAACCAACCAAACAAAACAAGAGGTACTTTAGCAATCAAGTGACTAAGACGGCTTCTACTATGAATGTCTGTGAGCATCCTGCTCAGCCACCTCTGTCTTTGCTCAATGACTCATGAACAAAGCAGTCCTGGTGACAAGGATGGGATCAGCATGAGCTTAGCAATGCTGAATTCCACCCCCAAGGCTGGCCTGGCTGTTGACTCTGTTGAGTGTCCTTATCCCAACAATGGAGACTGACCCTGAGTTCTCTGAGGTGATCAGCCAGCTACCTGGTGGCAAGCTGACTACATTAAATCCCTTTCTTTATCGAATTGGTTAACATCTTGCTTTTCCTGGAAAATACACTTGCTCAGAAAATGAATTTGCCTTCCTTGTCCACAGTGCTTCCCCCCAGACTACCATGACTGCTATATCCACCGTCATGGTTTCCCACACAGCTTTGCTTCTGAAGTAAATCGTGCAGAATTCCCTTGCTAGTGTGTTTCTACATCAGGTAGGCTGTAAGAGCTACACTCCTGTGAAACTTCAAGGAGGCTTTGAAATAACTGTTTTATAGTGCACATACACACACATCTCCTAATGACCTAGTTACACACTCATCTTTTCACTGCTCTGTAGGAATTTTGAAGCTGCAGTGAAATTGATTTAATGAATCAGGCCTAAGCAGTCAGTTTTATTAAAAGATATATCATCTTGGGTGGGCCAAATTTAATTAATCAAAAGGCCTTTAAAAGAGGGTGTGTGCGTGTTAGTCCCTAAGACGTGTCTGAGTCTTTTGTGACCCCATGAATGAAAGCCCACCAGGCTCCTCTGTTCATGGGGTTTCCCAGCCAAGAATCCTGAAGCAGATTGCTATTTCCTTTTCTAGGGGATCTTCCTGACGCAGGGATCAACCCAGGTCTCCTGCATTAACAGGCGGCTTCCTTAGCATTGAGCCACATTGGAAATTCTGTTAAAAAAGGATAGATCCTTTTTATATCCAAAGATTCCAGGCTTCATTTCATATAGTTTCCAGTCATGATTTTTAGCTCCTGGCTATATGCCTTGCCAAAGTTCTCTTCTTTAATCAGCCACCAGGAATGGGTGAACCAATCCCTTGCAATAAGTATTGCTTCTTTTATTGAATTTCTGTGCACAAAAGTAATTCATGTTATTAGAGATTATTTCTAACACAAGAAGCACTTTTGTTAATTACATTTCTTTATTTTTGATTATAATTTTTATAACTGATGGACCAATGTTGTCACCTGATTATTAAGTAAGCACCATAATTTATGTTATGCATCACTCTTCCTTTTGTACAGCTTTGTGGGTTTTGACAAATGCATCATGCCATGTGTCCACCATTGTAATATTGTATAGATAGTTTTAGGACCCTAAAGACCCCTGGGCTGCACTTATTCTTCCCTCTCTCTCCTCCCCTTCCACCAAACTCTTCCACCAAACTTCTGGCAATCCCTGATCTTTTCAACACCTGTAGAGCTTTGCCTTTTCCAGAATGTCATAGAAGTGAAAGCATCCCTTTTTATTCAGGATTTTGAGAATGACTTCTCTCACTTAGTAATAGCTCTTTAAACCTTCTCCATTTCTTTCAAGGCTCAGTTACTCATTCCTTTACTTACCAAATAATAATCTATTGTATGAATGCATCACAGTTTATTCACTTACTGAAGGACAACTTGATTACTTCTAATTTTTGGCAATTATGAATAAAGTTGCTCTGAACATCTGTGTGGAAGCTTTCATGTTTTCAGTGCATTTGGATAATTAACTAGGAGTGTGATTGCTGTATTACATGATAGGTAGCCTATATTTAGCTTCATAAGAAGCCCATAAAGTGCTTGTACCATTTTACATTCCAACAACAGTTAATAAATTGAGTTCCTGTTGCTCTGTATCTTCACCAATATATGGGATTTTCTGTTTATTGGAGTTTAGCCACTCTGATAATTGTCATAGTGGTATCTGCTTTTAAAAGAAATGAATTTATCATTCGTTCTTACTTTACTTTAGACCTTATTTTTGTATTTAGTATTGTAGCTATAGTGTAGTACCTGAAAACTTTAATCCTAGAACCTGGCTTCTTAGGTTCAAATTCTAACTCTACCTTTTACTCCTTGGTGACATTAGGTTAGCTGTTTAACATGTGTTTCAGTAACTTTATGGGTTTCCACTGTAAAGAGCTCAGATGCTAAAGAATCCACCTGCAGTGTACAAGACCTGGGTTTGTACCCTGGATCTGGAAGATCCCCTGGAGAAGGGAATGGCAACCCACTCCAGTGTTCTTTGGTGAATCCAGTATACAGAGGTTTTAGTCCATGGGGTCAGCAAAGAGTTGGACAGCAATAAGTGACTTTCACTTTTTTCAGTAGCCTTAATAATAAGATATACCTCACAGAGTTGTTACAATAATTAGGCTTAGATTATTCTGGAACATATAAATAGCAATGAGTATCTGGCCTGTACTAAACTCTTTTATTATTTAATTGTATAAAATAACTTCATTTTTTGTTAAGAGGAAGCCATTTAGAATGTAAATAATTCCAAATATAGACAGAATATTGGTAATTATATTAATTTTAATTGTAAGGAAAACTTTCACATAATGATAACATTCCTCCATTGCTGCAGTATTACCATATACAGCTATCACTACACTATTTAAATTGTAATTCAGTAACTTCACAGTTGTAGGTCCCCCCACTACTTTGTAATTTTGTTTGATCATGGCTTTGACTTGATGAAACTGAGTTCAATATAATAAATGAAATTGCAAGTTCAAGGTTTTGATCCTGTATTTATTGTTAAATTCTAGTAATCAGAATCCAACAACACATTATAAAGATCATACTCCATGACCAAGTGGGCTTTATCCCAGGGATGCAAGGATTCTTCACTATCTGCAAATCAATCAATATAATACACCACATTAACAAATTGAAAAATAAAAGCCATATGATTATTTTAATAGATGCAGAGAAAGCCTTTGATAAAATTTAACATCCATTTATGATAAAAACTCTCCAGAAAGCAGGAATAGAAGGAACATACCTCAACATAATAAAAGCTATATATGACAAACCCACAGCAAACATCCTCAATGGTGAAAAATTGAAAGCCTTTCCCCTAAGGTCAGGAAAAAGACAAGGTTGCCCACTCTCACCACTACTATTCAACATAGTTTTGGAAGTTTTGGCCACAGCAATCAGAGCAGAAAAAGAAATAAAAGGAATCCAAATTGGAAAAGAAGAAGTAAAACTCTCACTATTTGCAGATGACATGATCCTCTACATAGGAAACCCTAAAGACTCCACCAGAAAATTACTAGAGCTAGTCAATGAATATAGTAAAGTTGCAGGATATAAAATCAACACACAGAAATCCCTTGCATTCCTATGCACTAATAATGAGAAAATAGAGAAATTAAGGAAACAATTCCATTCACCATTGCAATGAAAAGAATAAAATACTTAGGAATATATCTACATAAAGAAACTAAAGACCTATGTATAGAAAACTATAAAACACTGATGAAAGAAAGCAAAGAGGAAACTAGTAGATGGAGAAATATACCATGCTCATGGATCGGAAGAATCAATATAGTGAAATGAGTATACTACCCAAAGCAATCTATAGATTCAATGCAATCCCTATCAAGCTACCAACGGTATTTTTCACAGAGCTAGAACAAATAATTTCACAATTTGTATGGAAATACAAAAAACCTCGAATAGCCAAAGCAATCTTGAGAAAGAAGAATGGAAGTGGAGGAATCAACCTGCCTGACTTCAGGCTCTACAACAAAGCCACAGTCATCAAGACAGTATGGTACTGGCAAAAAGACAGAAATATAGATCAATGGAACAAAATAGAAAGCCCAGAGATAAACCCACACACCTATGGACACCTTATCTTTGACAAAGGAGGCAAGAATATACAGTGGAGAAAAGACAGTCTCTTTAACAAGTGGTGCTGGGAAAACTGGTCAACCACTTGTAAAATAATGAAACTGGAACACTTTCTAACACCATACACAAAAAAATAAACTCAAAATGGATTAAAGATCTAAACATAAGACCAGAAACTATAAAAATCTTAGAGGAGAACATAAGCAAAGTGCTCTCTGACATACATCACAACAGGATCCTCTATGACCCACCTCTCAGAATATTGGAAATAAAAGCAAAAATAAATGGGATCTAATTAAATTTAAAGCTTCTGCACGACAAAAGAAACTATAAGCAAGGTGAAAAGACAGCCTTCAGAATGGGAGAAAATAATAGCAAATGAAGCAACTGACAAACAACTAATCTCAAAAATATACAAGCAACTCCTTCAGCTCAATTCCAGAAAAATAAACGACCCAATCAAAAAATGGGCCAAAGAACTAAATAGACATTTCTGCAAAGAAGACATACAGATGGCTAACAAACACATGAATAGATGCTCAACATCACTCATTATTAGAGAAATGCAAAGCAAAACTACAATGAGGTACCATTTCAATCCAGTCAGAATGGCTGTGATCCAAAAGTCTACAAGCAGTCAATGCTGGAGAGGGTGTGGAGAAAAAGGAACCCTCTTACACTGTTGGTGGGAATGCAAACTAGTACAGCCACTATGGAGAACAGTGTGGAGATACCTTAAAAAACTGGAAATAGAATTGCCATATGACCCAGCAATCCCATTGCTGGGCATACACACTGAAGAAACCAGAATTGAAAGAAGACACGTGTACCCCAATGTACATTGCAGCACTGTTTATAATAGCCAAGATATGGAAGCAACCTAGATGTACATCAGCAGATGAATAGATAAGAAAGCTGTGGTATATATACACAATGAAGTATTACTCAGCCATTAAAAAGAATATATTTGAATCAGTTCTAATGAGATGGATGAAACTGGAGCCTATTACACAGAGTGAAGTAAGCCAGAAAGAAAAACACCAATACAGTATACTAAAGCATATATATGGAATTTAGAAACATGGTAATGACAACCCTGTATGCAAGACAGCAAAAGAGACACTGATGTATAGAACAGTGTTTTGAACTCTGTGGGAGAGGGAGGGGGGGATGATTTGGGAGAATGGCATTAAAACATGTATAATATCATATAAGAAATGAATCGCCAGTCCAGGTTCGATTTAGGATACAGGAAGCTTGGGGCTGGTGCACTGGGATGACCCAGAGGGATGGGATGGGAAGGGAGGTGGGAGGGGGGTTCAGGATGGGGAACACGTGTACACCCGTGGCAGATGCATGTTGATGTATGGCAAAACCAATACAATATTGTAGTAAAAAATAAACAGGTTAAGTTAAAAAAAAATTAAAAATACCAATCAGTGAGGCAGAAAAACAACGAGAAGATGGTTCCCAAGATGCTAGTGAAATAATATTCTCATAAAAAAGTAAAGTATATATTTTAAAATGCATACAAAATGTTGAATATGTATGAAACCAAATGTTAACAGTAGATTTAATGCAGGGGATGTGTCAGTGATTTAATTTGGGGTTTTTTGTTTCTATTTGCCAAAAATGTGCAATAAATTCACAATACTATTGTAATATGAAATGAGAAATATAAAAATAGTTTTGTAAAGATCAGACCCTTTATTGATCTTTTGTAAAATCGTTGCATGATACAGGATGCTTGGGGCTGGTGCACCTGGGATGACCCAGAGGAATGGTATGGGGAGGGAGATGGGAGGGGGGGCTCAGGATGGGGAACACGTGTATACCCATGGCAGATTCATGTTGATGTATGGCAAAACCAATACAATATTGTAAAATAATTGTCCTCCAATTAAATTAAAATATAAAAAAAAAAATTCAATAAAATGAATTCTTAAAATTTCCACTCTCTCTGGAAGATGCCATAGCTAAGCACCTTAATTTCAATATATAAGAAGATTGTTATTGGTACTCTGATTCATCTACCACAACTGAATAGCCTGTGGCCTGACCCTAAGAGGGCACAAAGTTCAGAGACTTAATTATTACAAAAGTATGTCTTCTGTTTTAATTTTCTAATGGAGAGTAACTCTAAGACCCTTATGCAGGGAACTGACTTATGTTTCATGGCCTTGAAAAATGTTGCCACCTCAGTTAAATTAAGGGTCTACAGCTTTGACCATTTTGGGAGAACTGTCAGTAGTTATATGTCGTAAATGTGGCCATTTTCATATGAGCATTGTTAAGACATTACAGGACTTCCTCAGTGGTCCAATGGTTAGGACTCTGAACTTTCACTGCCCAGGCCCAGGATTCAATCCTTGGTCAAGCAACTAAGACCCTGCAAGCCACAAGGTGTGGCAAAAAAAAAAAAAATAAATAAAAAAATAACCCCACCTCCCTTCTGAAACATTGTTAAACCTCAGAACTAAGTTGTGCTTGTCCCAGACATCATATTTAGGAGTTTTTCCATCACATCAAAATTTTCATTTACACTACCAAATTTTAGAGCTAATGGATTTTGTACTATATACATATTTACTACATATATAGGTTTACTATATATAAGTATCATAAATGCTTAACTTTTTCATAGAATTTGTCCTGTGAATTTTTAGCCTTATCATGACACTGAGTAATGCTGTGTGTCTTCAATAATGTTATTTTTGGTTGTGGAATGTGGGGCATAATTTTTCTCCCACATTCAAGAGATAACCCCTTATAAACTCTCCGTTCCTAAAATGTTTTAATGAACAGAGGATATTTTTCAATTCCTATGCAATTAGATTTTATAGAATAGTTATATTTTTCATATTGGTATTTTATAAATCTGGGGAATTTCCAACTATTCTGAGGAATACCTTTGGAAAAAAACAAAACAAAAAATCAAATAATACTTCCCTGTACTACTTTGGGTTCTTATCTTGGCAGTGAAAAGCACATTTCTAAGAAAAGTTAATTTCAACAACAGTAATATCTTTAAGGTAAATATTTCCCTTATACTTGCCTATCATACAACCATACAAAAACTAGATAGATTAAAAAAAAAGTCAGAATTTTTTATCTGATTGGTCAGAGCCAAAGGACCAGTGATTCTTTTTTAATATTAAATTAATATATAAAATAGAGTGAAACATTCTTTTGTAGTTTGTAAGTCAACGCCATCTCATAAATGATATTATATTTATCATATTAAATTTTATTTTTTATGATACACTTTCCAGTTTATTTAATCTTTAAATTTATTTACTTTAATTGGAGGCTAATTAACTTTCCAATATTGTAGTGATTTTGTCATACATTGACATGAATCAGCCATAGGTTTACATGTGTTCCCCATCCTGAACCCCCCCTCCCACTTCCCTCCCCATCCCATCCCTCTGGGTCATCCCAGTGCACCAGCCCTGAACACCCTGTCTCATGCATAGACCTGGACTGGTGGTCTATTTCACATACAATAATATACATGTTGCAGTGCTATTCTCTCAGATCATCCCACTCTCACCTTCTCCCACAGAGTCCAAAAGACTGTTCTATACATCTGTGTCTGTTTTGCTGTCTCGCATATAGGGTTATCATTACCATCTTTCTAAATTCCATATGTATGCATTAGTATACTGTATTGGTGTTTTTCATTCTGGCTGACTTCACTCTGTATAATAGGCTCCAGTTTCATCCACCTCATTAGGACTGATTCCAATGTATTCTTTTTAATGGCTGAGTAATATTCCATTGTGTACATGTACCACTGCTTTTTTATCCACTCGTCTGCTGATGGACATCTGGTTTGCTTCAATGTCCTGGCTATTATAAACAGTGCTGCGATGAACATTGGGGTACACATGTCTCTTTCAATTCTGATTTTCTTGATGTGTATGCCCAGCAGTGGGATTGCTGGGTCATATGGCAATTCTATTTCCAGTTTTTTAAGGAATCTCCACGCTGCTCTCCATAGTGGTATACTAGTTTGTATTCCCACCAACAGTCTAAGAGGGTTGCTTTTTCTCCACACCCTTTCCAGCATTTATTGTCTGTAGATTTCTGGATAGCAGCCACTCTGACCAGCATGAGATGGTACTTCATTGTGGTTTTGATTTGCATTTTTCTGATAATGAGTGATGTTGAGCATCCTTTCATGTGTTTGTTAGTCATCTGTGTGTCTTCTTTGGAGAACTGTTTAGTTCTTTGGCCGATTTTTTGATTGGGTCATTTATTTTTCTGGAATTGAGCTGAAGGAGTTGCTTGTATATTTTTGAGATTAATTGTCAGTTGCTTTGTTTGCTATTATTTTCTCCCATTCTGAAGTCTGTCTTTCCACTTTGTTTATAGGTTCCTTCATTGTACAAAAGCTTTTAAGTTTAATTAGGTCCCATTTGTTTATTTTTGCTTTTATTTCCATTAGTCTGGGAGGTGGGTCATAGAGGATCCTGCTATGATTTATGTTGGAGAGTGTTTTGCCTGTGTTTTCCTCTAGTTTCTGGTCTTAACGTTTAGATCTTTAATCCATTTTGAGTTTATTTTTGTGTATGGTGTTAGAAAGTGTTCTAGTTTCATCCTTTTACAAGTGGTTGACCAGTTTTCCCAGCACCACTTGTTAAAAAGAGATTGTCTTTTGTCCATTGTATATTCTTGCCTCTTTTGTCAAAAATAAGGTTTCCATATGTGCGTGGATTTATCTCTGGACTTTCTATTTTGTTCCATTGATCTATATTTCTGTTAAATTTTCAAACCCTTTTTTCAAACAATATTGAAAACAGATTAAGAAAAATTACCAACACCTTTTTGGATATTTTCTTTTTTTAAAAGATAGCGAAAGGTGGTTTTTTTTTTTTTTTAATAAATTGTGTACAATTTAGAAATACTTTTCATATGCACTATTCTTGGACATTTTCTTACAATGGTAAATATTCAGAGCACTTCACGATATTCCACAATGACATTTTTAAGTTTATTTTCCATTCTATTCTGATCTATTGTGTATATCTGTTTTTGTGCACATTAAGGAAAATGTCAAAGCGGTTTAGTAGTACATTTTCATTGCAAAAGGTAAGCTTCCATAAAGGAACGACTGTGAAAAAGATCAAACAGTGTCAATTTTCTGTTTTATTGCCCTCTAAAGCAACTTGTGGGCTTAAATAATTGCAATTTTGACCTCTATTGCAAATGATCAGTCAGCAGAGACATATTAAAAACTCTTAATATAACTGACAAAAGAAGATATAATTGGGCAACAAAATGGCCAGAGATTGATCTTAGTTTTTAAAATCTTTATTTGCTCAATGACAGATATAAGTCTTGGGGATGAACTCGGCAGGCAGAGAAGATGTCTAAAGCAAAGGCGCCCCTGTGTGGATGTGCCTGCCAGGAACAGTGAGGAAGTCAAGGAAGTGGACATAAACTGAGGTGTTAGGTGGTGAATTTGGAGAAGTCAACAAGAACATGGATGGCCTAACCTGAATTACTCTGTGTGTGTGTGTGTTTAGATCTGTTTAATCAGAAAGGGGTTAGGAAAAGTAGCAAGGTATATATCTGTGTGTGATCTTATTCTTCCCTACTAACAGTGCTAAGGAGAAGGCAATGGCAACCCACTCCAGTACTCTTGCCTGGGAAATCCCATGGACGGAGGAGCCTGGTAGGCTACAGTCCATGGGGTCGCGAAGGATCCGACATGACTGAGCGACTTCACTTTCACTTTTCACTTTCATGCACTGTAGAAGAAAATGGCAACCCACTTCAATATTGTTGGCTGGAGAATCCCAGGGACGGCAGCCTGGTGGGCTGCCGTCTATGGGATCGCACAGAGTTGGGCACGACTGACATGACTTAGCAACAGCAGCTTAGCAGCAGTAGCTTAGCAGCAGTAACAGTGCTAAATTCTTTATCTGATTCTTGGAGTTGCCTGAGAGCTCAGTTGGTAAAGAAACCACCAGCAATGCAGGAGACCCCAGTTGCATTCCTGGGTTGGGAAGATCTGCTGGAGAAGGGATAGGCTACCCACCCCTGTATTCTTGGACTTCCCTTGTGGCCCATTTGGTAAAGAATCTGCCTGCAATGTGGGAAACGTGGGTTCAATCCCTGGGTTGGGAACATCCCCTGGTGAAGGGAAAGGCTACACACTCCAGTATTCTGGCCTAGAGAATTCCATGGTCTGTATAGTCCATAGGGTGACAAAGAGTCTGACATCAATGAGCCACTTTCACTTTCACTTTTGATTTCATTAAAGAACTCTCTGTGTTAGAAATTTTATTTCTCTTTTACATGTGAAGATATGGTCTTCAGATTCTTTTTTTTTTCTGCTTCCTAAACACCTCCTCTTACTACCTGCCAAAACAGTCTTTCTAGGATCCCAGGGAGGCCAATGAGAAGTGCTAAAGAATGCCTTCAAGGCAGCATGATGCAGATAGGGTGTGGAAATTGGCCCCAGATTTATCTGGGTTTGAATCCCAGTGTCGCTGCTAGTTAGCTAAATTGACACTTATTCACAGAGCTATACAAGTAGTTCAGATAATCATTGGTTTCATTGTCTATGAAATGAGTGTAATAATTTCATGTATGTAAAGATGGGCTTCTCAGATGGTACAGAGGTAAAGAATCTGCCTTTCAATGTAGAAGCAAGAGACTCAAGTTCAGCCCCTGGGCTGGGAAGATCCCCTGGAGAAGGAAATAACTGCCCACTCCAGTATTCTTGCCTGGAGAAGTCCAGGGACAGAAGAGCCTTGTGGGCTACACTCCATGGGACCGCAAAGAGGTGGACCCTACGGGCACACACACAATTAAAAAGGGAGCTAGCCTAGAATCACCAGATGTAGGTAATATCAGTTCCTTTCTTCTCCCTACCTTTAATTAGAGATAATGGGGATTGGGGAAATGGATGGAGAAAAAGAGCATGTGTGGGACTGCTCTGTGAGGCAAAGCCCCCTTGCTGGAGGAGAGTTGAGGTGTGTGGTCTGATCCTTTTTATGGTTTGTGGTTCAAGGACTTAAAAGAACTAATGCAAGGGGAGATTTGATTCAGAATTGGTGGAGGTGGAGGTGGGGTGGGTAGTCTGAAGGTTGAACTAGCAGATGTGAAATGGGAAGTGAAAGAAAGTTGAGGGATTAATCATGATTATCAGCTTTTTGTCAAGAAAACACTATAAGGAGTCGATGGGACTCTGAAGTGAGGCAGATTGCAGGAGAAAAAGATCCCTTCTCTTGAGTTGCTGGCACACTTGAATATGACTCACAAGTTCCAGGCAGAAGATTTGGGAGCCCCAACACATTGGCATTTAAATAGGAAACCAAAATGCATTAATTGCTTATACAACAAGATGAAGTCATTTTCATTTTCTATTTACTTACATTGTGATACTGTAAGAATTTCTAAGGGTGTTATTCATTTCAAAATTTTTCATTTCAACAAAAACAATAATATTCTAACAGACATATTCATGAAGAATAGTATTACCAGAATGAGAGGAAAGTAAAAATAAAACAAGAAATTATTTGAGTAATATTTTGTAAATTTTATGCAAGCCAACTTTCTCTAAATGCCTTGGACTATTAACTTTTTCTCTTCTCATTTTCTTTGCCCTTATAAGTATAAGATGAACCTTGACGGGATTGAGTTTGCTGTTTAGGTGCAAAGATGTGTCTGACTCTTTGCGATCCCATGGACTGTAGCCCACCAGGCCTCTCTGTTCATGGGATATTCCAGGCAAGAATACTGGGGTGGGTTGTCTTTTCCTTCTCCAGGGGATCTTCCCAACCCAGGGATCAAAATCACATCTCCTGATTTGGCAGGTGGTTTCTTTACCTCTGAGTCACCAGGGAAACCCTGAGAATGAGTTCAATGAGTAGTTCATTGGAATTGGAAGTCACAGGAAAAACATACAAAGAGAAAATAAAATTCATAGGTATGTAAACCTTTGTCTCTAGATTATTTCACTTGTTAGTCAATGCATTGTAATTATAAGCTGTATAAATAAAGTAATTTAGATTCAAAGATATTTTAGAGTCTTGTCTTAGTTTACTAGGACTGCCATCACAAAATACCACAGACCCGGTTGTTTAAAAGACCGAACACTATTCTCTCATGTTCTGGAGGCTGGGATTTAAGGTCGAGTTGGATTTTCTTGAGCAGTCCATCCTTGACTTTGAGATGACTGCCTTCTCCTTGGGTTCTCTCATGGTTTTCTCTCTGTGTAGATACAGAATTAAGACTGCAACAGAAAAGTGTCGGATGATAATATTAAGTTCAGAACACTCGCATGGCTATTCAACAATAAAACTGGGATTTTCCTTCTCCCAGACTCCACAATGCAAGCTGTGCACGTGTAGTGTTTGACATCAGAGTGAGGCCTGAGACTAGAGATAGAGGTAGGAGCATATAGTGGGAAGGGAGCAGGGGTCACTTGAACAGTCTTATGTAATGGAGATATATAAATGCTGATACTGAAATTATTGCTTACTTTGCTTTGAGTCAAATTACCTGTAGGCCATTTAAAAGTGTGTTTATTTTTTGAACTAATATTTAACTTTTATTGAAGTATAGTTGATTTGCAATGTTGTATTAATTTCAGGTATACAGCAAAGTGATTCAGTTTCATATGTACTTATATATCTTCATACGTATCTGTGGGCTTCCTTGGGCTTTCCTTCTGAAGTAAAGAATCTGCCTGCCAATGCAGGAGATGAGGATTCAAGTCCTGGGTGGGGAAGGTGCCCTGGAGAAAGAAATGATAACCACTGGTAACCACTTGTTTGGTCTCTCTCTCTATGAGCCTGCTTCTCTTTTTTGTTACATTCACTAGTTTGTTGTGTTGCTGATATTCCACACATAAGGGATATCATTCAGTATCTGTCTTTCTCTGATTTATTTCACTGAGCATAATACCTTCCAAGTCTATCCATGTTGCTACAAATGGCCTATTTTAATTCTTATGAATGAGTAGTATTCTATTTGGAGAAGGCAGTGGCACCCCACTCCAGTACTCTTGCCTGGAGAATCCCATGGACAGAGGAGCCTGGTAGGCTGCAGTCCATGGGGTCACTAGGAGTCGGACACGACTGAGCGACTTCACTTTCACTTTTCACTTTCATGCATTGGAGAAGGAAATGGCAACCCACTCCAGTGTTCTTGCCTGGAGAATCCCGGGGATGGGGGAGCCTGGTGGGCTGCCGTCTATGGGGTCGCACAGAGTCGGACACAACTGAAGCGACTTAGCAGCAGCAGCAGCAGCAGCAGTATTCTATTGTATGTCTGTGAATATATATATGTGTGTGTGTATATATATATATATACACACATATGTGAATATATACACACACACACATAACATCTTCTTTATCCATTCACTGGCTGCTGGATACTTAGGTTACTTTCATATCTTGGCAGCTGTGAATAATACTGCTTTGAACAGTGGGCTTCATGTACGTTTTTGAACTAGTGGTTTTGGTTTTCTTCAAATATATACTCAGGAGTAGAACTGCTAGATCATATGGTAGCTCTATATTTATTTTGTTGACGAACCTTTATACTGTTTTCTGTAGTGTCTGTTGCAATTTACATACCCACCAACAGTGTGGGAGGATTCACTTTTCTCAGTATCCTCACCAACATTTGTTTTTTGTATACCTCATTGTTTGTTTTTTTAATCTGCATTTCCCTGATGATTAATGATGCTGAGCATCCTTTCATGTGTTGCTATTATTTTTAAACTGATATGTACAGGTATAAATCTTAACACCTATGCAATTTCTTTTATGTTTCACCCACTTAGATGTGAGTCTAGGCCCTTTCCTTTAACAAGAGTTGATACAGAGTAATGAGGGCTTACTTATCACTGACAGATGTCCTGGAAACAACACTATGTAATGTCCACAGTTAAGCCTGAAACGGCCATGAGCCACTCAGGTCAACCTCCTGCTGGAGCCATTTACCACCCACAATGAGCTCTGTGGTTCTGCCTTCTAGGAGGAAGCCCAGGCCTCGTGGGGAGGCTTCCTGAAGCTCTGCCAGCAAGCCCAGCTTCAGCTGCAGACGTGGCAGTGACGTCACCTCCAGTGGAGTCCAGCTCCTAGTGTAGTATCAACCCCAACTGGTGAGTCTCCTCTCCTGAGATCCCAACATCCTAGAGCAGAAATAGCCATCCCCAGTGCACCCTGTCTGAATTCCTCACCTTGGGACCAAAGTGGGTGTCACGTGCCATGACATGGGGCTTAGTTTATAAAAATATTTTATATTAAAAGCATCGAGAATAACACACTTTTGGAAAATTCACAAGTTACAACAGAATGTATATTAAAATCTCTTTCCTTCCTTCTGTATTCTGTAGCCTTCTAGATGCTGTCTCTGGAAGTACTGTTATTTTTTCCAGACTTATTAATGGAACTATCAGATAGTGCTGACACTCTGACGTACATGTTTCTAAGAGTTGTACCTACATTTACTCATTTGCTCTTCGTTCACCATGAGTTCTCAGGTGGTAACTAGAAGGGAAATCTGCTTCATTCTGATTTCCTTCTAAAATTGGGTGTCTGAACTGCTGTCCTTTATTTCTTTTTGAATTATATTCCTCCAATATATTTGAAAATACAGTCCCTAGGGATTTGCCTGGCAGTCTAGTGGTTAGGATTCCAAAGTAAGGGGAGTGGGTTCTGGGTTCAGTCTTTAGTCAGGAACTAAGATCCCACATGCCTGGGAGCCAAAAATCCTAAAACATAAAAACTAAGCAATATTGTAACAAATTTAATACATACTTTTAAAATACTATTAAAAAATAGATTCCCTAATTCTTTTTTTAATTTTTATTCCTCAGTTTCCTTATTTATATATACACACACACAAACACACATACACACATTTTCCATCAAGCTGGGAAGCACTAAAATTGTTCATTTCAGTTCAGTTCATTCACTCAGTCATGTTCGACTCTTCGTGACCCCATGAATTGCAGCACGCCAAGCCTCCCTGTCCATCACCAACTCCCAGAGTTCACTCAGACTCACTTCCATCGAGTCAGTGATGCCATCCAGGCATCTCATCCTCTGGCATCCCCTTCTTCTCCTGCCCCCAATCCCTCCCAGCATCAGAGTCTTTTCCATTGAGTCAACTCTTCCCATGAAGTAGCCAAAGTACAGGAGTTTCAGCTTTAGTATCATTCCTTCCAAAGAAATCCCAGGGCTGATCTCCTTCAGAATGGACTGGTTGGATCTCCTTGCAGTCCAAGGGACTCTCAAGAGTCTTCTCCAACACCACAGTTCAAAAGCATCAATTCTTCGGTGCTCAGCTTTCCTCACAGTCCACACTTGGTTCATATCTCAGTTGGGTAATCCTTTTAAATAATTTGACACCATCTTAATTATTGTTTTACTTCATCAAGGACGCACTTAATCTGTTAGTTCAGATATTTGGAGGTGAGGTGAGTTGAGTCAGCAATGAAGGGCTTCCCTGGTGGCTCACACAATAAATAATCTACCTTCAATGCAAGAGACACAGGTTCAATCCCTGGGTTGGGAAGACCCCTGGAGAGGGGAATGGCTACCCACTCCAGTATTCTTGCCTGGAGAATCCCATGGACAGAGAGACTGGCTGGCTACAGTCCACTGAGATGCAAAGAGCCCAACGTGATTGTGTTACTAACACTTTCATTCTTTTTTTTTTTTTCCAGTAACGATAAGGCTTTGTACTATACCTGGCCTTCCCAGATGGCTCAGTGGTAAAGAATCTGCCTGCCAGTGCAAGAGACATGAGTTCCATCCCTGGGTTGGGATGATCCCCTGGAAACGAAATGGCAACCCACTCCAGTATTCTTGCCTTGAAAATCCCATGGACAGAGGAACCTGGTGGGCTACCAGCCATGGGGTTCCAAAGAATCAGATGTTATTGAACACAGAGGTACACACACAATACGGGATTCCATGCCTTGGGCATGGAATTTATTTGTTTTAAATGCGGCAACTTTTAATGGGGTAGTTTGTTTTAAATGGGGCAGCTTTTGGAGAAGGAAATGGCAACCCACTCCAGTATTCTTGCCTGGAATATCCCATGGACAGAGGAGCCTGGTAGGCTACAGTCCATGTGGTCGCAAAGAGTTGGACATGACTGAGTGACTTCATTTTCACTTTTTCATCTTTCTCTTAAAGTTTTCACTTCTGTGTTTTAGGGGGCTGGTCACTTATCATTCTGTAGCCACTGTTCATGACCATGAGATTGGGGATTGATTAGGTGTTGAATTGTGACCCAGAACACACATTTAATCCTAGAGTTTTGGGTGGTCTAAAATTCTTCATGTAGAAAAACAATACACTTTTCACCTAACCTACAGCTGAAAACACAGTGAATTGTTTTTTGTTACTTGTTCAGTGAATAGCCAGGCTTTACACACAATAACAGATAAATTGTTAAATGAATTGGCAGAGATTGAGAGATAAGTAAGTCTGTACATGTAGATGTATCTGGAGAAAAGGAAGTAATATATGTAGAGGAGAGAAGGATTTACATAATTTGATAAGTATATGTATTTTACAGTAAGAATATGACATTTTGCAATTGAATTTCAATTAATGCTTTTTATTTCAACTGGAACATATTTTGAATTATTTGATCTAGAAATATCTGGTTACTTAGAAATTTTAGAAATGAATAGAAATGATATATATACAGGAATACATTTTCTTGTCAACATGTTAGCCCTGTTCTTCTTCACCCTGAGACGTTCACAAACAACTGTATTTGGGGGGCAGGCCTTTTTCTCTCATATACATTATTTTCTTAATCAGAGAGGAATCCATGAACCTAGGATTCCTTAGTTGAAAAAAAAATATTTACTTTGAAAAGCCCAGTTTGTCCATAGAAACAGAGTTTCTGGACAGTAGCAGTTGGACTCATCCTGTGCAGAGTCCAGTTCACTCTGAAAGTTCTGTGATGAATCGTCTCCACTGTAATGTGATAATGCACATTCTGCACCAGGTGTCGCTTTGTGAGCTGAGAGGTTCACATATGGTGTCAAGTGAGAAGAGCTCACCTTCAACCTTGAGACTGAAAATGGGCAACCTGAACTGTTGTTCTGGAGGGAGGTTCCTACTGATCCTCTGTAGGCTGTTTCTTCAAATGGGCTGGTCAACTATTACTGACTTGTTTTTCCTTTTTTTTTTTAACATAAATTTATTTTAATTGGAGGTTAATTACTTTACAATGTTGTATTGGTTTTGCCATACATCAACTCATTTTTTTTTCATTTCCATCACTTTACAGAGATATAAATGTATTTTATAGTTTGTTTTATTCCTTAATTTATATTTTTTGGTTCTGCTGTCAAATGGCCACCTTAAATATCTTCCTAAATTAGAAAAATGTACAATTTCCTTGTGATAGTTTTGTACACACTCTTCCATAAAAACAAAAATGGAAAGAACAGAAGCAGGAGAACCATGAGGTCTCCCCAACATTGGACATTGCACAATAAGGGAATTGCAGCTCAACAGACAGGAGGGTCATGGGTCTCTATCATTGAAAGCTGACACGCATTTTAGTGTTTCTTTTCCTCATCTGTTAGGTTATCACTGGTTAATATGCAGAAGCTGTAGCTCATTTCTTTCCTGCTCCTCTCCTTTGCTTTCCTTCATCCAGCAAAGAGAATGATTCAGTGGTAGCTCAGTCCATAATTACTAACCTCCCACATGCATACGCTCCACCTTGTGTCCCCATCAAAAAAAAAAAAAAGAAAAAATAGAACACTGAGGGATTGGTGAGCAGCCTCACCAGTGTCCTGACAGCTACTCTGTGTCTCACTACTTCCCCAGGAGGATCTGCTGGAGGAACCCCCCCGGGGCTGGAATGAGGAACAGGGACTGAGTACCCTGAAGGTATGGTCACCTCTGTTTATCTGAAATAAGGCCGTTGCTTCACTTCTTTTATTTTATTCAGTCGAATACAATTATAGTAGTCTGACAA
This sequence comes from Bos grunniens, assembly GCF_055505025.1. Lineage (NCBI taxonomy): Eukaryota > Metazoa > Chordata > Mammalia > Artiodactyla > Bovidae > Bos > Bos grunniens. Next base: position 73,918,492 of record NC_141180.1, on the reverse strand, counting down.
TGTACATTATCACTGATGCATACAGTTTACTTGGTTGCTAGAATATTTAAGGTATATCAATTGTCAACACAGAGCTGATTCCAAAGGACATTTTAAAACGAAAGCATCAGTTACTACTGTATAACAGTAGGTACTTTCCTCAGCAGAAATTTTTCCTCTTGGAAAAGAATTTTGTAATTGTTGTTCAAATGGAAACAGAGATCTTACATGAAATAGGCCACCCTTTTTAACACGGGAGCCTTTCTGTTTTCTTTTGAGGCCATTGACTTAAGGAGTTTTAGTTTTCTGAGAAGAAAAATCAGAAGAGAAGACTTAGTGCAGAGAATAAAAGATGCTGACACCCTCACACTTTTTTTCTCATCTCTCATCACAGGTTTATGAAACAGCCAAAGAGATTTCTTCATATTCAGGGATATACATCCCTCTGCTCAGATACAATCTAATTGGTGAAGGTGGGGCCCTTTGCTGCATCAATTTGAGGAGGAGCCCTGATTTTTGGTTCTTACAGGTGGTGAGACCTAGAGATTGACCTCCCAGAAAAAAGTACTGGCCCAGTTCTGGTGTCTCCAGAAGCAACTGCATCATTTAGATGGTGTGGGATTGTGTGAAGGAGGGTGTTTGGAGGTGAGCATGTGTTGAAACCACATAGTATCACTGTGAATCTGCCTGTCTGTGTATATCCTCAGAAAAAAAGAGGGACATGTGCCCTCTTCAGCCTCACCTTTTCATGCCATGCCCTTCATTCACACTTGCTCATCCAGGTCTTCATCATCATCAATGACATCCCCAAAGTGAAAGTGAAAGTGAAGTAGCTCAGTTGTGTCCAACTCTTTGGACCCCATGGACTGTAGCAAACCAGGCTCCTCCATCCATGGGATTCTCCAGGCAAGAATACTGAAGTGGGTTGCCATTTCCTTCTCCAGGGGATCTTCCCAACCCAGGGATCAAACCGAGGTCTCCCAAATTGCATGCAGATGCTTTAACCTCGAGGCACCAGGAAAGAACAATGACATCTCCAAAAGCATTCCTCAAAAAGATTAACAGAGAGTTTTCTGACATCTAGAAGGAAGAGATCAGTCGGGCAGGTCCAAGCCCTTCCAGGGCAGGAAAGCAACCATATGCGGTAGCCCAGGGCAGTGCAGACTTTATGGGGCCCATTGAGCTGTGTGGGTCCAGACCTACTGACTCCAGCCTCAACTCCTGCTCAGGCCACTCACGGTGACAAAGCCAGATTCAAGGGTGCCAACCTGAGGTCAGGAGTGAGGACGATGCTAAGAAAGTGGGGGAAGAGGGCTGCAGACAGATTTCATATATTTTATATAAGGTCCCAGGAACCCAGTTGCCTATAAGAGACCTAGTCCTGCAGAATGATAATCATAAAAAGATGGAAAGAGGAGATGGGAATAGGTTACAAGGAAGAGTCTGTGGATCAGAAAAAAAGAAAAGAAAAAAAAAAAAAAAAACGAGATATGAAAGAAGAAATAAATGATTTCCATATTCTTGCTCTTCTTCTCTAATTCTTCGTTATCTGCCATACTGTTTTCTGGTGTTGGTGGGCAGCAGTCATGTGGAGTGGCTGTGAGAAAGTAAAAGGGCAATTTAGAGTCAGGATGTGACCAGGGGACCCTGTGCTCCTCAGAGCCTGGACTTGGGCCCCTGGTGTCCTTGTCTCCAGGGTCCTCCCAGGACCTCAGTGTTTTATGCTTCAGTGAAAAAGTGGGTCTCTGACCTCCAAAATCCTGTTGCCACCCTCAACTTGTCTACATGTGACCAGGAATGAGGCTGTGCCTCCTCCAAGTGCTCACTGTCTCCATGAGTCTCTGCCCACGACCTTGTGAGAGAGTCATTTCCTAGGCAGTTTGATAAGAAGTCTGGGTGTCCCCAAGGAGAGAGGGATCTGGAATTCTCAAGGAAGAAAAAGGACAAGTTTTTTTTCCCTCTTTCCCTCTACATTCCTTATATAACAATAATGTGTCCTGCTTGAGGACAGTCTCTGGAAAAAACCTTTTGGCTAATCCTGTTATCTTAAAATGTAAATTATGGGAGTAGGTCTAGTGAGGTCTTTACAACTTCCAGGCATTCTTTTGATTCCCTGTCGTAACTAATTGGAGAGTATATAACTCCATTGCTAACACTAGCAAGGGGGTACTCTTTCTGCCCCCTTCTGATGTCTATGTCAGAAGCTTTTTCTATCCCTTTTAAACTTTTATAGACTCTATTGCACAAAAGCTCTGAGTGATCAAGCCTCATCTCTGGCCCTGGATTGAATTCTCAACTGGAGGCCAAGAATCCTGGTGTCTTTTCGTGGAAGGTTACTCTAATTTCACCCCGGGTGGCATCAGAGGCAAGCAAAGTTTAATGGTGAAGAGCTGGACGTCAGTCAGGGATGCCATCAGGTCTATCCCTGGTGCATCCCCACTCAATCTCGGCGGTAGAACCTGGAGGGATGAGTACGGTGCCTTCAACAGTAAGGGACCGACTAAGTCTGACCAGGAAAGAAAAGCTTTGGTGTAAAGTCTGTCTACATCCCCATCTAGAGCAGGGAGGGACGCCTCTGGTAGAAAGATGGCGCTGGTCACTTTTTTCTCTCTTACAGATGGGAGTTAACAATTCCAGCCTCACTCCTTTGAACTGTATCCTGAAAAAATAGGATAGATTTGATTCCCAGGGCTTAAAGAAGACACACCTGTTCTTCCTATGTGATACTGCATGACCACGGTAGCCACTGGAGAACAGCAAATGGTGGCCAATTGGAGGGTCTCTTAAGTAGAATACTGTTTTACAATTAGACCGGTTCTGTAGAAAACAAGGGTAATGGGTAGAAGTAGCATATGTGTTGCCCTTTTTCTCTCTTTGAAATATGCCAGACTTGTGTCCTAAGGGTATGGGTTTGGGTGTGACTCCTTTAGCTCCCTCCTATCCTCCTACTTTGCTAGATGAGATGGAGGACAGGAGACAAAGAGATCAAGAAAATCAGGTTTCTCCAGTCTATCCCTGGGATCATATGCACAGAGCAGCCAGAGAGACTGAGGAACAGCCACACAAGCAGTTGCTCTTCATGAAGCACTCACTAGGAAAAATAATCAGTCTATGCAAGTTAATAAGCCTTTTTCTTACCAAGAAATACCAAGAATCAAGGGGACTATTTAGAGGACCCAGAAAAATATATTAGAGCTTTTAAAGGTGTTACTCTGCTTTATGACCTTACTTGGAAGGATGTGATGTATATCTTGGAACAAACACTGACTCCTGACTCAGAGTCAAATTTTGGGAAAAGCTGTTGCTTATGGAGATGAATGGCTTGGTAATGAATCAGTAGGGGAGAGGGAGGACAAGATAGCCACCCTCCCCACTGGGAATCAGGCAGTCCCAACTATAGAACCAGATTGGGACTACAACATAGCTAAAGGAAGATGGGATCAGAGTCATTTTGTCAGGTGTATTTTGAAGGACTCAAGCAGGCGTGTCCTAAGCCTTTAAACTGTGGCAAATTGGCAAACATAGAACAGTAGGAGAAGGAAGCTCCTGGTAAATTCCTAGATAAACTGAGAGAAGCCCTTCACAGATTCACTAAGATTGATCCCAAAAGTGAAGAGGGAAAAGTGATGTTAAAAGATAGATTTCTCACTTAGTTGGCTCCAGATATCCACCATAAGCTATTAAAATGGGTGTGTGGACCAAATCAGTCTTTAGATAATGTGTTAAAACTGGCTCAGACAGTCTATTATGGTAGGGAATATTAGGAATAGAAAGAAAGGCAGAAAAAGGAACAGGTGGAAGCCCTCATAATGGCTGTAAGAACCATCCTGAAACAGCCTGAGAAAAATGCGCAGAGGGACCCAGGTGAAAAGGGAGGGGCTTGCTATTACTGAGGAAAGGAGGGGCACCTCAGTTGGGATTGCCTTCAGGCATCTAAGCTGCCCCCTGCTCCATGTCCGATCTGCAAAGGACCACACTGAAAGAGAGACTGCCCCCAGATGCGTAGGTTTCAGGGGTCGGACTCTCAAGACAATCAGGACTGAAGTTGCCCATGCAGTCCCCACACAAGCTCCCGTCCTAATTACACCTGAGGAACCCTGGGTATTAATAACTTTGGGGGGCCAATCCGTCGATTTCCTTTTAGACACTGGGGCAGCTTACTCTGTGTTTACTGAAGCCCCTGGCCCACTTTCTTCCCAATCCGCTTCCATAATGGGACTGTCTGGATGAGCCAAAAGGTATTATTTCACTTGTTCTTTAAGCTATAATTGAGACTGTGCTATTTTCACACGAGTTTCTGATCATGCCAGGTCTCCCTCACTGCATTTGGGGAGGGATATACAGAGCAAGGTCCATGCTTCTGTTTTCATGAATATGGAGCCCTCCCTTTCTCTCCCTTTAATTGAACAAAATGTAAATCCTAGAGTGTGGGCTGATGGAAAATCAGTGGGTCGAGCACAAACTGCTGTTCCTGTAGTTGCCAAGCTCAAAGACCTGCACTTATTTCCACATAAGAAGTAGTATGCACTGAAACTTGAGGTTAAAGAAGGGTTAAAACCCATCACTGAAAATTTAAAGGAGCAGGGACTATTAATTCCCTGTAACAGTCCATGCAACACTCCTATTTTGGGTATAAAGAAATCAAATGGTAAATGAAGACGTTCAAGATTTAATAATAAATTTGAGGCTGTAGTTCTTTACACCCCATGGTGCCTAATCCTTATACTCTATTGTCTGAAATGCCTGAATGAGCCAAATATTTCTCAGTAATTGATTTGAAAGATGCTTTCTATTCAGTGCCTTTGGCAGAGGAAAGTCAATTTCTATTTGCCTTTGAAGACCCTACGCAGCCAGCTTCTCAGTTGACCCGGACAGTTTTGCCCCAGGGATTTTGTGACAGTCCTCACTTATTTGGACAAAGTTTGTCACGGGATCTTCAACACTTTAATAGCTGTGAAGCGGTGGTGTTACAATATGTAGATGATATTCTGCTCTGTGCTGAGACAGAGGAAGCTTGTTCACGAGCCTCAGGAGCTTTCTTAAACTTCCTGGCAGGCGGCGGTTGCAAGGCATCAATAGAAAAGGCTCAGCTTTGTCAAGAATCTGTTAGATAGCTGGGCCTAATCATATCAGAAGGGACTAGGGCCATAGGTCCCTAGAGAATTAAACCTATACTAAATCATCCCCTACCTATGACTTTAAGACAACTGAGAGGATTTTGAGGAATCACAGGCTACAGTTGCATTAGGATTCCAGGTTATGGGGAACTTGCCGGGCCTTTATATAAACTTATAGCTGAAACTCAGCAAGCTCAAACCGACAAACTGGTTTGGTCTCCAGATACTCAAAAGGCTTTTAAAGTTCTTCATACTGCTCTCCTGCAAGCTCCCGCTTTGAGTTTGTCCACAGGATCAGAATTTAATTTGTTTATCACTGAAAGAAAAGGTATGGCCTTGGGAGTTTTGACACAACTCCGAGGGCCTCACCAGTAACCTAGTGTTTATCTAAGCAGAGAATTAGATGTAATTTCACGCGGGTGGCCCATTGCCTAAGAGTAATTGGGGCATCGACCTGAAGCTTTAAAAATAATTAATAATTAATGGACGAAACCTTATTGTATTGACTTCTCATGATGTGAGTGGAATCTTAAATTCTAAGGTTAATATTTGGATGATGGACAGAGGCTTCTTAAATATCAGTCATTGTTGTTACAAGGACCAGTAACTAAGCTTACATTCTACATATATATATATACATATATATATATATACATATATATATATATATACATATATACAATATATACTCCCTCTACTTTGGTGCCCTTACAAGGTATGGAATCCTGTACTGTGTCTGTTTGGTCACCAAGTTTCTCAGAGCTCAGAACCTTCTAAACCAAAGGCTACATGATGGCTGTACAAGGAATTAGCTTCCCTTCTACTGACCAAGTCTGGATGAGCAGTTAATGTGAGTTAACTGGGGAGGTGGCCATCTGTGCTGGGCTTTGGTGGCTTAATTACGTCTGTGATGCTCAAAGTCTCACAGCTGATCTGAACACTTATTTGAGCAGCTTGGACCTGGCACTATGTAAGAATGGGCAGGAGTTTAAGTCTGCCCTCACTAAAATTCTGACTCTTATCAACTCCTTATCATGCTCTAGACCCTGTAGTGGAAGACAGTAGAGCCCCAAATTCTTTTTGAAAATCATCTCCATACTCACAACCTGGAGACCACAACCCAAGATTGTTCTTGAGGATCAGCAGAGAGACCCTCCTTCCCTCAGTGACCAAATGTTTGTCCTACTAACCTGACAGCATTGCCCCATCTCACCAAACTCCCTGGCAACAGCCAAACAGTGATCTTGTCCACATCAACCCATAGAAATCCCACAAGTAAATCCCAGGTTTTTTCCTTTTTAAAAGTCTCTGGATTTACACTGCTAGTACCTGTAGATTTGGGAAGCTACATTTAGAAGTGTTGAGCTGTAATTCCCTTTTCCTATAATGTCCATTGTAGGGGAGACCTCACGGTTTTCCTGCTTCACGTCTTTCCATTTGTTCTCTGGTAGGACGTGTACAAAACTGGCACTGGGAAATTGTACATTCTTCTAAATTTAGGAAGATAATTAAGGCAGTCACCAGATAGAAGAGTCAAAATATAACAAGGAATAAAAAAACTATAAGACATATTTATAACTCTGCAGATAAATTAGAGTGATGGAAAAGGAAAAAAAAAAAAAAGATGAGGAAAATTCATTAGTAAAAGTTAACCAGCCCATTTGAAGGAACAACCTTCAGAGGATCAGTGAGGACTTACCTCCAGAACAACAGTTCAGATTACCCATTTTCAAACTTTCAAGGTTGAAGGTGAGCCCTTCTCACTTGACACCTTACATGAACCTCTCTCAGCTCACTAACTGGCACTTGGTACAGAATGCAAAATGTGCATTACCACATTACCATGGCAATGATACACCACAGAACTTTCAGAGTGAACTGGACTCTGGACAAGGTGAATCCAATGGGTACTGTCCAGAAAGTATGTTTCTATGGTCAAGTTTGGCTTTTCAGAGCAAGCATTTTATTTTAAAAACTGAATCTCAGGCTCACACATTCCTCTCTGATTCAGAAAATAATTTATATGAGAGAAAATGACCTGCCCCCAAGTTGTTGATAGCATTTCAGGTTGAAGCGGGACGAAGCTAACACATTGAGAATAAAAAGATATTCTATTCTTGATTAGAATATCATCTTGGTACTGATCACAAGTGTGTGTTCCTAACACACAGTGAAGCCAAGCAGTACCAAACCTTCAGGAGCCTGGAGCAGAGAAAGCCTTACTTCAGGTCCAAACAAGGAGAAAGGACAAACAAAAAAACCTGAGCTCCCAGAAAGCTTTCAGCAAAGCCCTTTTCTAGGGAAGCTGAAGAAGTGGCCTGGTTACTTCTGGGGTCAGAGACTTTGTTCTTGAGGTCAGGTCATGGTCAGGTCATGATGTTCCTGCAAAGCAAATGCTACGCTCAGTTCTGACAAGACAGGGTCAGGTCCCAAGGCACCACCTTCTACCTCCCAGGTCCAGGCCCAGGCGAGGAGGAGGGGTCCTGGGCGGGCAGGTTATCCTTCTCGGGTTCAGGAGGGCATCCATCCAGCACCCAGTCTGCGTCCTCCCACCAGTGCACGGCCCTGGCTGAGGAGGCAGGTCTCAGCTGGCAGCAGTTGCAGAGCCAGGTCCCAGACCCCACCCAACCAACTAAATTACTGTTATTACAAGGGTGAATGCTGGTTTCAGGCAAAAAATACCTTGACTTAGATCAGGTAGAGAGAGACTTCTGCTCTGCTAGGCAGGCATACGCCCATGCGCAGCAGGAAGAAGTTATAGAAGAAAGAGATCTGCGCCCCAATTCCCAAGAAGTAACTTGAGTATGAAGTCTCTCAGGGAGGAGTTGTTAGGGGAGGCACACTGATTGAAACCGCCCACCCTGGCCAGGGACCACAGTAACCAATTGCATGAGTTGTTTTACGACAGGAGGTCCTGCTAAGGAACAAGGAACTAATAAGCCACCACCAACTGGAAGAGTTCGGGAAAGGTCAAAAGGAGACACGACATGTCCGACCACCTCCTAGAATCCTTCTCTCTGGCATCCATCTTGGTTGAACAAGGCGTGCACCACCAGGAAGGACTCTGAGTCAGAATGATTGGCTAAGGACAACCCGGAAACTAATCCCGTCACCATAAAACCCAAGACTGCAAGCCATGTGGCAGAGCTGTTCTCCTGGGGTCCTTTACCCTACTACTCTCCACCGGGGTGCCCTTTCCCAATAAAATATCTTGCTTTGTCAGCACGTATGTCTCCTTGGACAATTCATTTCCGAGTGTTAGATGAGAGCCCAGTTTCGAGCCCTGGAAGGAGTCCCCCTTCCTGCAACAAATGGCGAGTCTGGCGGGGACTCTTCTTCACTGCAACTGACATCCTGACCACTTGGGGGTACTCAGGGACCAGCTTGCCTGCCAATGGACCAGACCCAGCAGCCGCAACTGGGACCTTTTTGTCCCTGGTCTCCTGATGAGGACAACTGACCAGAGTGCCACGACCGGTAAAGAACAAGAGACTTTATTGACCTCTCTCCCCTTTTCTCTCTCTCTCTACTCTCCTTAACCCTTCCTATCCTTCCCCTTTTTACTAGTCCCCCGGTCCTGGACACAGGAATGTGATGATCGAAGGGCCTCAGCCTGAGCTGAGGATTGGAGACTGATCACCTCCTCTTGGCAGAGAAGTTGAATTCTGGTTCCGTTCTGGTCTGATTTCTGGTAGGGCCGAGTTCCAGTCCTCCCTTCTCTGGAGGCCCAGGCCTGGGTGTCTGCAGGTGGCAGGAGATGTCTGTAAGGCCACCCCTTTTGCCCCCCTCTCCTGCCTCCTCCCCCTTCTTTCAACCTGGCTTCCTTTCCTTCCTTTGAAATCTTTGAAGACCTGAGATATTTTCCTTTACTCTGTTCGCACTTGGATCTGAAGTTCTGTGTCTGTATAGGAGGTTTTCTGAGAGACTGTTTTCTTGTATTTAAGGGAGTGTCTGATGAGGACTGCCAGGTTTATATGTGTGTGTTTTAACTTTGTGTTCTGTGTTGTGATTTTTATGGCCATTTTTCTTTGTTTGGCCACCATTTGGTTTAGACCTGCTGCAATTTTGTTAGAACTTGATTTTATTTCCCTGTGCCTTGAGACCAGGGCTCTGGCTCTGTTCTCGGGAACACTTATCTAGACCATCTTTAACTCCTGAGACTGAGGAAAAAAGGGGAAAAGACTTTAAAAGTATTATCTATTCCAACTGTTTTTTATAAACTAGTAAACTTTATATTGTAATATCCAATTCATGACTAAGCATAGAAAATAAAGCTAGATCTTGCATTGTGTCTGTCTAAATATGTCTTGGCATGTCTTTGTCTCTGGATAGTATTTGTGAGGTTAATTTGTAAATGAGCTGTATTTAATTGGCTTAAAGAAAAGTAAGTCCTTACAAATCAAATAATTCTAAATTAAACAATAAATTCTAGTTTCATGTGAAGTGGGAAATATTCAGTATTAAATACCTGATATTAATGTTTGTTTCTTGACCTGTCTAATATAAACATGTCTTAGAGTAATTAACATTAAGTAGAATATTTTCACTGTACCTAGTAAGCTAAATATTGTATCTGTTACAAGTTTGTCAATAGGGAAATTACCTCTAGTGAAGAAACTTCTAAAAAAAATGTAAATGAGATATGAGCTTTTGGATAAACTCTATTAGGAATAATTATTCTTTAGAAATATCTGTTTAAAATATTCTCTCCAGATGGGCATAACTTGAATTTCTAAGGGTTGTGCTAAACGAAGTGTTGAAAGTCTATTGAATAGTTAGATCATTTCCAAATAAAATAAGATTTTGAAGCATTTACTACTAAACACTAATTTTGTTTTACAGAGAAACAAAGAGATTCGGAGCTATAAATGAATAATGTTTGGTGCCATCCTAAAATGTTCTAAGAAAGCAAGGGTTTTAGAGACTATCACTGGTATTTATGCTGGCCAATCTATAAAATGCTAATATGAAAGTTAGTTCTTGGTTGCTAAAGAAAAGTAGGAAGTGTGTTTTCAGTAAAAAAAAAAAAGAATGAAAAAATGCTAAAAAGAGTTATGCATGACCAAGATTTTCTAAAATTGGATTACAATTAGTTAGATAAATGGGTTTTGTTATGAATGACACAAGCATAAGAAAACTGGTTAGAGCCAACTAGGTCCAAGATGGCGGAGCTGACTTTCACTAGACCTTGAGCCTTGGTATTTATGCCCACTGTGACATATCAGCAAGCTAAATGATACACCCAGCAACATTGACTAAATCTGACCAAATGTTCTAAACCTTTTTAATGGATCTTTTCAATAAAACTTACTAAATCGAATTCTTTTGAAGTTCCTTTGACCTCTAGCTAACTTTGGGGTGCTTCAGAGGGCCCCTGAAACATCCCAAAGAGAGATATTAAACTGTGTTTATTTGGTTGGTTAAATTACATGAAAGAGATTATCAAATGAGTAATAAATCCACTCATGTTACAATGTATGGTAAAATTACTGATACAGAGATCCTAGAAATTATATCTGTTCTTAACATTCTTAGGGCTTCCCTGGTAGCTCAACGGTTAAAGCGCCTGCCCACAATGCGGGAGACCTGGGTTCGATCCCTGGGTTGGGAAGATCCCCTGGAGAAGGAAATGGCAATCCACTCCAGTATTCTTGCCTGGAGAATCCCATGGACAGAGGAGCCTGGTGGGCTACAGTTCACGGGGTCGCAAAGAGTCGGACACTACTGAGCAACTTCACTTCACTTTAACATCCTTATATGTCCTGGTATTCTAATGGAAAACCTGATGACTTCACAAAAGTTAACAAAAGGACTGAATGAACTAGCGAATATGCTTATAACTTTTATGGTTTGTATCTGAAAAATTACGGGTTTGAATCTTACATTTTCTGGGAGTAGGGAAAATCTTCCTCTCAAACTAATTATGACAATACTTCGGTAAAATTATATATTATAAGCCAAACAGTTATATTTTCTCTCTATCTGACTCCTCCAGAAATTGGAAACTCTTAGGTTTCCAGTTTATCAAATGAGTTAGGAAGATTATCTCACTAAAAGGTACAAAAATCTCAAGGAACTTTTGAGACCTTAAAAAGGGAAGAATTCACCTAGATTTGTTAGGCAAAATCTGTGATAAGCCTTTGGTGTGAGTTTCCCAGCCCTGTTTTATTTTGAAAGTTCAGTCTGAGACTCTATAAATGTTTCAGCAAAATAAAAAGTCTGTGATCAATCATGGTTATATAAATCATCAGACCAAAATTAGTGGGAACAGACCTATTTTGCAAACAAACTAGCCTTAATTTGGTTATATATGATAAAAATGAGGGTAATTTTAGGGAGAAAAAGATGTTTCAATATATGCTAAATCCAAGTTTGTTAAAGGAGGTCTGCATCTAGTAAGATTCATTTCTTGGATAGTTCTTTGCTGTTATGTGATATTAATGTAAAATTTAATTGAATTTGTAAAGAACACCCTAAGTTTGTTTCTGAAGCTTATCTCAGTAATCTACATTTGGATGAAGATCAGATGCCTCAATGACCTGCATCAAGAACTGGAAAAAGACATAATTTAAGGGACTGTCTCCAACCTGGATGGAAGGACGTTTTTATCAGGTACTCTTAACTGGCTCATGCACGAAACTGAAGGGAAATTAACTTTTAGATTAATTCCCACTTCCAAAGGCCCTTACACTAGATTGGTCTATAGAGAAGACAGCTGACCTGATCTCACCTTAAAATGATGCTCAAACAGGAGAAACTACATGATCGTTTATAATGTTTTCTTGACTTCTTAGACCTCTGCATATAAATCAAATGCTTTTCTATCATAGACCTAATCCTATGCTAGTTTTAGAAATCAATCCAATTGTTGGGTGTGTGGCCAATTACCTGTATCTAGTTCTGGATTACCTTGGTAAATTACTACAAGGCTCTAACTGGTTGGCCCTGAGAAAATTTACTTAGAAAAAAAAAAAAATTATCGTCATATTCAGGTCACTGTGATATTACTAGATGGGATCCCCTCACCAGGTCAATTAATAATGCCTGCTCTGACTTTGGCCATAAATTTGTGCTTTCTTCTATCACTCAAACTCAATCAGAGCAACAAGCAAAGTTTCAGCAAAGGAGGAAAACATCTCCCACAATTATGGGATGGATTTGTATAGATAACTCCAGGTTATGGTAATTTAAGTTTAAAGTCTCCTCTATGTTGGAAACAATTAAATCATACTAAGGTTAATCAGTCTAGTAATACTAGAAAACTGGCCTATGTGCCTTATAGACAGTGCCAATATATAATTTCCCTGGAAGATAAAGATTCGTACAGAGTAGACTAAGTCAGATGACCTGGGATATACTGGGCTACATCTAATGGAAGCTCTTAAGTCTTACTTGTGACTTTACTAATACTGCTGGCTATGTTATTTGTATTTCACAATTTTAATTGTGTTTTACACAATTAAACAAAAAATAGCTGTTTTACAAAATTGCTGTTTCTTACACTGCTAAATGTGTGACTGAGGCGTCTGATAAAATAATATATAGTTCCATATGAGATTGATGATGGTAACAGTGTAACTCTAGATATGGGAAGAGGCAACAAGAGGGAATGTTGTTCTGGACCAAGAGGCTAGTAAGACAGGTGGTCCAGAGAATTTTGGATACTGTTTTATGGCCTAGTCCAGTAACAGCACATTGAGTGGCCTGTCAACAAAATCTTTGCCAAACCTGAGAATGGACATTCTCAGCACCATGGGATAAAATGGTGAAGAAATGCACCCCTCAGAATCATGGTCAAGTTTATGAGCAATGGGGGCTCTGCCAACTGAAAACTGACACTTGCCATCTACATCTACAAAGATTAAATCATGGCCACTGCCACTGCTGACCTTCAATTGCCCTGAAAGGAGTTCAGGATGAAAATCAGGAATGAGGCACTCTGTGCTCTGGGGAAAAACTGGCAGAACAGGCCTTCAGATAGATCTTTTCAAGAAAAGACTTTATGAGTCCCAAATCTTACATCTTTTCATACCTAGAGAAACACCGACATCGTTAACAGTGAAATCTGCTTTGGCTATTAAGGAAAGATTTACAATTAAAAGTCCAAATAGAGCAGCTACAGTTCAGACATCTTGGGGAATAACTAGGTGATGCTATGGGTGTACTTTCAGATTAGACCTTGTCTTGCTAAACACTTGAGATTTCTGAGGCATGTCCAGCTTGGATGCCACCATTCTCAAAACAATGTATGCTGGAAGCTAGTAACTGCAACCTTACTTTTTATAAAACTAGGAAACTGGCTACCTGGCTACATGTCTCCCTGAAGTGCCAGGTTCAGACTGGGTTTCAGGCCTATACTTCTAAAAAGAAATGAGATTTATTTTGTCTACTAAATTCCAGTTATCACTCCTCCAACTACTTCTAATTGGGTCTGTTGCACCAAAATAGCAGACCAAGGGATTGAGATTTTAATCGTACAAGACTGAGATCTAGAACTTGGAACTCAGGAATACTTCCAAGTCGGTGTCTATTCTCCAGGCTGAGGCAGTCCTATGCCCCATTTTCACAGGAAGTTATCACAATCATGGCTGCCTTGTTCCCTAAATTAAAACTGAGCAGAACTCTGTGGGGCTCTGGAGTACAGATCTGTTCTGTGTTCTCCATTTCTTGTCTGTAGGATATAGGCTTCATTCAGCCTCCTTGACCTTCCCTGAGCTCCAAAGGGTGGATTCAAATGATTGCTCATCAGGGAAGGGAGGGGATACAGAAACAGGAGAAACAATCAAATGGTGGTACAGCCTCCAGACAGGGTCCTGGTTCCTACTCAAAGAAATAAGCATAACAATGTCTTTGAGTTCTTCTACAGAACTAGAGCCCCAAACTAGGTGGAGGATGATAACTTCAGACTAAACACAAGATTCCTGGGGCACAGCTCTTTTGCCTCACCAGCAATCAATCAAAAAAAAAAAAAAAAAAGTCACAAATCCTGTAGCCCTCACCCCAAATGTTGCCTCCTGTTTCTGGGGACCAGTGATTACCATCCTGTTAGGTCTCCTATTTCATCTCTGAGAGGAGCCAACAGTTTCAAACTAAATTGCTGTTATTACAAGGGTGAATGCTGGTTTCAGGCAAAAAATACCTTGGCTTTGATCAGGTAGAGAGAGACTTCTGCTCTGCTAGGCAGGCCTACACCCATGCACAGCAGGAAGAAATTACAGAAGAAAGAGACCTCGGCCCCAATTCCCACGAAGTATCTTGAGTATGACGCTTCTCAGTGGGGAGCTGTTAGGGTAAGCACACTGATTGAAACCGCCCACCCTAGCTAGGCCCCACAGTAACCATTTGCATGAATTGTTTTACGACAGGAGGTCCTGCTAAGGAACATGGAACTAATAAGCCACCACCAACTGGAAAAGCTCGGGAAAGGTCAAAAGGAGACACACATGCCTGACCACTTCCCAGAATCCTACTCTCTTGCATCCATCTTGGCTTAACAAGGTGTGTACCACCAGGAAGGACTCTGAGTCAGAATGATTGGCCAAGGGCAACCTGGAAACTAATCCCATCGCCATAAAACCAAATAACACCTAAGACAGCAATCATGTGTGAGAGCTGTTCTGAGGTCCCTTACACTATTGCCTTCCACCTGGGTGCCCTTTCCCAATAAAATCTCTTGCTTTGTCAGCACGTGTGTCTCCTCAGACTATTCACTTCTGAGTATTAGACAACAGCTCAGTTTTGGGCCCTGGAAGGGGTCCCCTTCCTGCAACACCCCACTGTGGATAGCAGGTGGCAGTCATCTGTGCTCTGTGCAGTCAGAGCCCTTCAGTAAGACACTGATCTCAGTTGCAAACCTAAAGATAGGGATGCTGAAAGAGTTCTCAACCTCTCATTTCTAGAGACCCATTAGTGCTCTCACCTTCATGCTAACCAACCTGAAATCACAAGTGTTTTGACACATGTATAACATGTTTTTTAGCAAATTATAGCAGTCACATCTCGCTAGTGGCTACCAACTATAATACACAAAAACCACTATATATGTTTATATATGTGTGCAGATAACTCATGCAGTTGATTTCAGCAATTTGTGAGCCCATGGACTAGCCTGCCAGGGCCCTCTGTCATGGAATTCTCCAGGCAAGAATACTGGAGTGGTTAGTCATTTCCTTCTTCAGGGGATCTTCCTGGCTCGGGGTTCTAACCCAGGTCTTCTGGATTGCAGGTGAATTCTTTATTGTCTGAGCCACCAGGGAAGACTGAATGAATCTTAAAATCAGCACCCCTTATTCTGCCATTTCTGACAGATTATGGCAGAACAGGAACTTTGGTAGGGATTCCCAGGTGGCTCAGTGGTAAAGAATTTGCCTGCCAATGCAGGAGACATGGGTTCAGTCCCTAGGTTGGGAAGATACTTTGGAGGAGGAAATGACAATCCACTTCAATATTCTTGCCTGGAAAATACCATGGACAGAGGAGCCTGTTGGGATATAGTCCATGGGGTCACAAAAAGCGGGACACAACTAAGTGATTGAGTATGCACGGATATATATATAGGATGTTAAGAACCCTCTTGTTTATTATCTTTTCATTTTCTGGCCATTTCAAGTAACAAAGAAAAGGGCTCTGCCCCATGAGAGTATTTAGCCTGAGGGGCCAAGAGGGATGTGGCCCTTTTCTGGTTTCCATGGTAACCAATGAGCCAATCTGCTGTTCATTCCCGCTGTAACTGGTAGACTCCTTATCCCCCCCAGAGTAAAGAATGCTGCAGCTCCTGTCTTCTGCCTGTCCCCTGCTATCCACAGTGGGTATCTCTCTGAGAGGGTAACAGGCAGGAAGGCCAGGGGTCTCCAAATGGAGGAAATAGGCTGCAAGTGTCAGACATTTTTATCTCTCTCTTAAGCAGCAGGAGGAAACAAACTAGCAATATGTTTTCTCTCTCTCTCTCTTTTTTTTTTTTTCCCTTCTCTATACAAATGTAAAGGGAGGTTTCTCTTAAAATACTGTGTTGCCATAATGACCCCTGGTTTCACCTAAAGTTAACTATTCTCAAACCTTGAGTTAACTAATGCATTCTTCTTATGGAAATGTTTGTCTTAAGCTATGTTAATGTACTATGCCTTTACCCCAAACTCTGTCTTCAAGTTGGTTCTGCCTAATGGCTCAGAACCTACTTGACAAACCATTATGTTATACTCAGACATTGTTCCCCTAATCTATGTAAACGATGCTATTTGTATGGTAATCTGCCTTTCTACAAGATTCAAGTCAGTCCTCTTATGGCCCAGGTTGACTCCTCTGATGCCAGGATTATCCCAAAATACATCTTATGGGTGAGGGGCCTGGTGCCATTCTGAGTTTTAAGACATTCCTTTCTTTCATTAACAGACTGCTAGAGACTATATAACATCCAGCTGAAGACTAGCAGGGGGGTACTCTTTCTGCCCCCTTCTGATGCCTATGTCAGAAGCTTTCTCTATCTCCTTTATACTTTAATAAAACTTGATTACACAAAAGCTCTGAGCAATCAAGCCTCATCTCTGGCCCTGGATTGAAGTCTTCTCCTCTAGAAGCCAAGAATCCTGGCATCTGTTCATGGTTCAGCAACAACCTTTCATTACCCGGACCCTTTTACTTCAGATATGTAAGACATCCCATCTATTAAACCTTTGATATCTCTGTCAACTCTGGAATCTTTCTTTGGTCTCAAGTCCAGGCAAAGGACAGGGCTTGCGGGCCTATAAAGTGTATCCCAACACTTCTGTAGTGTATTTGGCTGACCTGATTTGGTGATTCATTTGTAGGTATTTCCTGGGCTCGTGCATACATTCCAGGTACTCATGAGCCCTTGAAACACTGAAACAACAATGCCAACATCCAGATCTTAGAGGATTTCCCAGAAGGTGTTCCACTTGAGGGGACAGGTATGGACACAGGGCCCAGGGCACCTGTGCTGAACATCATCAGAGACGAGGTGACGAGGGAGGGAGGGACATTGCATCTCCTCACGAACCCATCCCTCCACCACTAACTCTGAGATCAGGGAGGGAGGGACACAGGGCTTTCAGAGAGAATGATCAGCACACTGAACACTACACACCCCACTGAGAGAATGAACTAAGGCACAAGGAGCTGAAATGACAGATCATGCTCATAGACTGGACACATTACACAGATATAGGAATCAAAGCTGTATGATACTGACATGGAAATAGATACATAGCCCTAAAGACCAGAATAAAGAGCCCCAAGAAAACTCATGGATACATGGTCAAATGAAATTCGTCAAGGTTCTAAGACAATGAAATCGGAAAAGGGTAGTATCTTCAATAAGTCAATCGGATGAAAAGATAACCTACAGAAAAATTAGAAGCCATATATCAGATAAGGAGCTCATACTCAAAATACACAAAATACCACAGCTCAAATGCAAAACAAAATATTAAAAAAAGTAAATAAGGGAGTTGAGGAATGTGCAAAGAATTAAACTGATGTTTCAGGAACAACAAAACAAATGGCTAGCATACAAAGGAAAAGGTTTTCAACCTGACATCATCAGGGCAAAGTAAATCAACACCTCATGCCTGTTAGGTTGTATATTATAAAGGGAAAGAACAGGTTAGGCCATGATGTGGGGAGCTGGAACCTTTACACACTGCTGGTGGGAATGTAAATTGTGTGGCTATGTTGTGGAAAACAATAAAAGGTTCCTTATAAAAGTATAAAAAGAATATCATATGATTCCACAAATAAGGTTCTCGATATATATACCAAGGAAATTAAATCAGTATCACAAAGAGATATCTGCAGTCCTAAATTCACTGCATCACTTTCCACAACAGCCTAGATACACAATCCACTTCAGCTAACAAATAAGTATTCTGTGCCTGAGGTAACTTTAGATAACTGGGAGAAACTTAATTCTCAAAATAACTGCTTAAGTCTCTTAGCCCCTTAGGGAGGATGAAAACAATATTATAATTAAAGTAGCATGTCAAAATTATCTTAGTCTGAAGTGATGCCATAAGGGTTGTACAGATAGGGAAGCCTCATATACACACAGCACCATCCAGAGGAAATAGACAAAGTACCTGAAAAAGAATTCAGAAAATGATAGTAAAAATGATCAAAAACCTTGCCAACAGAATGGAGAAAATGCAAGTATCAATTAACAAAGAGCCAGAAGAATTAAAAAATAAACATACAGAGACAAAAGGATTACTGAAATTAAAAATACTGTAGAAGGAATCAATGGCAGAATATCTGAAGCAGAAGCATGCAACAATGAACTGGAAGATAAAATGGTGGAAATAACTGCTGAAGAGCAGAATAAAGTAAAAAGAATGAAAAGAACTGAGGTTAGTCTCAGAGAACTCTGGGACAATATTAAATGCACCAACATTATATTATAGGGGTCCAAGAAGAGAAGAGGAAAAGAAAGGATATGAGAAAATTTCTGAAGAGATTATAGTTGAAAATTTTCCCAACATGGAAAAGGAAATAGTCAATCAAGACCACAAAGTGCAGACAGTCCCATCTGGATAAACCCAAGGAGAAACACACCAAGACACATACTAATCAAACTAACAAAGATTAAACACAAAGAAAGACTATTAAAAGCAGCAAGGGAAAAGCAACAAGGAACATACAAGGGAAACCCCATATGTTTAACAGCTGATCTTTCAGCAGAAGCTCTGCAGGCCAAAGGAAGTGGCAGGATATATTTAAAATACTGAAAGGGAAAATATATATATATACAACAAAAATTACTCCACCTAGCAAGAATCTCATTCAAAATTGATGGAAATTAAAATGCTTTTCAGACAAGCCAAAGTTAAGAGAATTCAGTGCCACCAAACCAGCTTTCAACAAATGTTAAAGAAACTTATATAGTTGGGAAATAAAAGCAAAGAAAAAGATCTACAAATGCAAACCCCAAAGAATTAAGAAAATGGCAGTAGAAATATGTATATCAATAAGGACTTTAGATGTAAATGGAATGGGGAGGGAGGAAGGAGGAGGGTTCAGGATGGGGAACACAGGTATACCTGTGATGGATTCATTTCGATATTTGGCAAAACTAATACAATATTGTAAAGTTTAAAAATAAAATAAAATTTAAAAAAATAAATGTAAATGGATTAAATGCTTCAACCAAAATACACAGACTGGCTGAATGGATACAAAAACAAGATGCATATATATGCTGTCTAAAAGAAACCCACTTCAGACCTAAAGACACATATAGACTAAAAGTGAGAGGATGGAAAAATACATTTCATGCAAATGGAAAGCAAAAGAAAGCCCAATTAGCAATCCTCATATCAGAGAAAGTAGACCTTAAAGAATGTTACAAGAGATAAGGAAGGACACTACATAATGATCAAGGGATAGATCCAAGAGGAAGACATAACAATTGTAAATATCTATGCACCCAACATAGGAGTACCTCAATACACAAGACAAACACTAACAGACATAAAAAGAGAAATTGACAGAAACACAGTAATAGTAGGAGACTTTAACACCCCACTTACACCAATAGACAGATCATCAAAACAGAAAATTAATAAGGAAACACAAGTCTTAAATGATTCATTAGACTAGATGGATCTCATTGATATCTTCAGGATATTCCATCCAAATGAAGAAGAATAGATGTTCTTCTCAAGTGCTGTGGAACATTCTCCAGGATAGAAAATCCAGGGTCACAAATCAAACCTCAGTAAATTTAAGAAAATTGGAATTGTATCAAGCACATTTTCCAACCACAGCACTATGAGACTAGATATCAATTATGAGGAAAAAAACTGTAAAAAACACGAACACATGGAGATTAAACAATATGTTTCTAAATAATGAACCGGTTACTGAAGAAATCAAAAGGGAAACACAAAAATTCCTAGAAACAAATGACAGTGAAAACACAACAACTCAAAACCTATGGGATGCAGCAGTTCAAAAATGAAAGTTTATGGAAATACAATCCTACCTCAAGAAATAAGAGAAACATCAAATAGACAACTTAAATTTATACCTAAACGAACCTTAAAAAAAAGAAGAACAAAAACAATTAGTAGAAGGAAAGGAATCATAAAGATCAGAGCAGAAATAAGTGAAAAAGAAATAAAAGAAACAATGGTAAAGATTAATAAAACCTGGTTCTTTGAGAAGATAAACAAAATTGACAAACCCTTAGCCAGACTCATCAAGCATAAAAGAGAGAATAGTCAAATCAACAAAATTAGAAATGAAAAAGAACAGCTTACAACAGACAATGCAGAAATACAAAGGATTAGGACTTCACTTTCACTTTTCACTTTCATGCATTGGAGAAGGAAATGGCAACCCACTCCAGTGTTCTTGCCTGGAGAATCCCAGGGACAGGGGAGCCTGGAGGGCTGTCGTCTATGGGGTCGCACAGAGTCGGACATGACTGAAGTGACTTAGCAGCAGTAGCAGCAGCATGATACTATTATTAACAACTTACATGGCAACAAAATGGATAACCTGGAAATAAGGGACATATTTTTAGAAAAGCTCAATCTTCCCATACTGAACCAGGAAGAAATAGAAATTATGAACAATTCCATTATGAGCACTACAATCAAAGCTGTGATCAAAAATCTACCCCAAAACCAAAAGCCCAGGACCAGATGGCTTCACAGGTGAATTCTATCAAACGTTCAGAGATGAACTAATGCCTATTCTTCTAAAACTCTTTCAGAAATTGCAGAGGAAGGAACATTCCCAAACTCATCCTACAAGGCCACTATCACTCTGATACCAAAACCAGACAGACAAAACAAAACAAAACAAAAAACTATATACCAATATCAGTGGTGAACATAGATGTAAAAATCCTCAAAAAAATTCTAGTAAAAATAATTCAACAGCATATTAAAAAGCTCATACACCTTGATCAAGTTGGGTTTATTCCATGGGTGCAAGGATTCTCAATATATGCAAATCAATCATTTGCATATATTATGTTAACAAATTGAAGGTAAAAAACCATATGACAATCTCAATAGATGCACAAAAATCCTTTGAGAAAAGTCAGCACTCACATATGATTAAAATTCTTCAAAAAATGGACATAGAAGGAACCGACCTCAACATAGCAAAGGCCATATATGATAACAGCAAACATTATTCTCAATGGTGAAAAACTGAAAGCATTGCCTCTACGATCAGGAACAAGACGAGGGTGTCCACTTTCACCACTACTACGCAACATAGTTTTGAAAGTCCTAGCTACAGCAATCAGAGAAGAAAAAGTAAGAAACACAATCCAGATTAAAGAAAAGAAGAAGAAATAAAGCTCTCACTGTTTGCAGATGACATGATACTACACATAGAAAACCCTATAAATACTATCAGAAAATTACTAGAGATAATCAGTGTTAGCAAAGTCACAGGATACAAAATAAATACACAAATCACTTGCATTTCTATATACTAACAATGAAAAATCAGAAAAATAAATTAAGAAATCAATCCCATTCACCATTGAAAAAAATAATTAAGTATCTAGGGATAAACTTACCTAAGGAGACAAAATAGCTGTATACAGAAAATTATAAGACACTGATGAAACAAATCAAAGATGACATAAATGGATCAAGAGATATTTTACATTCCTGGGTAGGAAGAATCAATATTGTGAAAATGACTATCCTACAGAATCAATGTGATCCCTATCAAATTATCAATGACATTTTTCACAGAACTAGAACAAAATATTTCACAATTACATATGGAAACTCAAAGGACCCCAAATAGCCAAAGCAGTCTTGAGAAAGAAGAATGGAGCTGGAGGAATCAAGCTTCCTGACTTCAGATTATACTACAAAGCTACAGTCATCAAGACAGTATAGTACTGGCACAAAACCAGAAATATAGCCCAATGGAACAAGATAGAAAACCCAGAAATAAACCCATGAGCCTATGGGTACCTTATTTTTGACAAAGTAGGTAAGAATATACAATGGGGCAAAGACAGCATCTTCAATAAGTAGTGTTGGGAAAACTGGAATGCTACATGTAAAAGAATGAAATTAGAACCTTTCCTAACACCATTCACAAAGCAAAACTCAAAATGGATTAAATGCCTAAATGCAAGACCAGAAGCTATAAAACTCTTAGAGGAAAACATAGGCAGAACACTTGATGACATAAATCAAAAGAAGATCTTCTGTGACCCATCTCCTAGAGTTATGGAAACAGAGCAAAAGTAAACAAGTGGGACCTGATTAAACTTAAAAACTTTTGCACAGGAAAGGACACTATAAGCAACATGAAAAGACACCCCTTAGAATGGTAGAAAATAGCAGCAAATGAAAGAACTGACAAAGGACTAATTTCCAAAATATACAAGCAACTCATACAACTCAATACTAGAAAAACAATCAACCAATGAAAAATTGGGAAAAGACCTAAAGAGACATTACCCCCAAAGAAGACATACAGATGGCTGACAAACACATGAAAATATGCTCAACATTGCTCATTATTAGAGAAATGCAAAGCAAAATTACAATGAGATATCACCTCACACTGGTCAGAAAGGCCATCATCAAAAAGTCCAGAGAGGGTGTGGAGAAAAGGGAATATTCTTGCACTGTTGGTAGGAATGCAAATTAATATAGCCACTGTGGAAGATGGTATGGAGAGTCCTTGAAAAAGTGGAATAAAACTACCATATGACCCAGCAATCCCAGTCCTAGTCATACACCCTGAGGAATCCAAAAATGAAATAGACACATGTACCCAAATGTTCATTGCATCACTATTTACAATAGCTAGAACATGGAAGCAACTTAGATGACCATCAACAGATGAATGGATAAAGAAGTTGTGGTACATATAAACAATAGAATATTATTCAGTCATAACCAGGAATGCATTTGAGTCACTTCTAATGAGATGAATGATACTAGAGCCTATTATACAGAGTGAAGGAAGTCAGAAAGAGAAAGCTAAATACCATATACTAACACATATATCTGATCTGATCTGATCTGAACACATATATATGGGATCTAGAACGATGATACCAAAGGATTTATTTACAGGGCAGCAATAGAGAAACAGATTTAGAAACAGACTTATGGTTGGGGAGAGGGAGGGGGAGATATATGAAGAGAATAACATGGAAACTTATATTTAGTGCAATTCAGTCTCTCAGTCGTGTCCGACTCTTTGCGACCCCATGAACTGCAGCACGCCAGACCTCCCATCACCAACTCCCAGAGTTCACTCAGACTCACGTCCATCGAGTCAGTGATGCCATCCAGCCATCTCATCCTCTGTCGTCCCCTTCTCCTCCTGCCCCCAATCCCTCCCAGCATCAGAGTCTTTTCCAATTAGTCAACACTTTGCATGAGGTGGCCAAAGTATTGGAGCTTCAGAGTCAGCAGCATTCCCTCCAAAGAAATCCCAGGGCTGATCTCCTTCAGAATGGACTGGCTGGATATCCTTGCAGTCCACGGGACTCTCAAGAGTCTTCTCCAATACCACAGTTCAAAAGCATCAATTCTTTGGAGCTCAGCTTTCTTCACAGCCCAACTCTCACATCCATACATGACTACTGGAAAAACCATAGGCTTGGCTAGACAGACCTTTGTTGGCAAAGTAATGTCTCTGCTTTTCAATATGCTATCTAGGCTGGTCATAAATTTTCTTCCACGGAGTAAGCGTATTTTAATTTCATGGCTGCAGTCACCATCTGCAGTGATTTGGGAGCCCAAAAAAATAAAGTCTGACACTGTTTCCACTGTTTCCCCATCTACTCCCCATGAAGTGATGGGACTGGATGCCATGATGTTCATTTTCTGAAAGTTGAGCTTTAAGCCAACTTTTTTACTCTCCTCCTCACCATCATCAAGAGGCTTTTTAGTTCCACTTCACTTTCTGCCATAAGGGTGGTGTCATCTGCATATCTGAGGTTACTGAAATTTCTCCCGTGAATCTTGATTTCAGTTTGTGCTTCTTCCAGCCCAGCGTTTCTCATGATGTACTCTGCATAGAAGTTAAATAAGCAGGGTGACAATATACAGCCTTGCCGTACTCCTTTTCCTATTTGGACCCAGTCTGTTGTTCCATGTCTAGTTCTAACTGCTGCTTCCTGACCTGCATACAAATTTCTCAAGAGGCAGGTCAGGTGGACTGGTATTCCCATCTCAGAGTTTTCTACAGTTTATTGTGATCCACACAGTCAAAGGCATTAGCATAGTCAATAAAGCAGAAATAGATGTTTTTCTGGAACTCTCTTGCTTTTTCGATGATCCAGCAGATGTTGGCAATTTGATCACTTGTTCCTCTACTTTTTCTAAAACCAGCTTGAACATCTGGAAGTTCATGGTTCACGTATTGCTGAAGCCTGGCTTGGAGAACTTTGAGCATTACTTTACTAGTGTGTGAGATGAGTGCAATTGTGCGGTAGTTTGAGCATTCTTTGGCATTGCCTTTCTTTGGGATTGGAATGAAAACTGACCTTTTCCAGTCCTGTGGCCACTGCTGAGTTTTCCAAATTTGCTGACATATTGAGTGCAGCACTTTCACAGCATCATCTTTCAGGATTTGAAATAGCTCAACTGGAATTCCATCACCTCCACTAGCTTTGTTCATAGTGATGCTTTCTAAGGCCCACTTGACTTCACATTCCAGGATGTCTGGCTCTAGGTGAGTCATCACACCATCATAATTATCTGGGTCGTGAAGCTCTTTTTTGTACAGTTCTTCTGTGTATTCTTGCCACCTCTTATTAATATCTTCTGCTTCTGTTAGGACCCTACCATATCTGTCCTTTATTGAGCCCATCCTTGCATGAAATGTTCCCTTGGTATCTCCCATTTTCTTGAAGAGATCTCTAGTCTTTCCCATTCTGTTGTTTTCCTCTATTTCTTTGCATTGATCGCTGAGGAAGGTTTTGTTATCTCTTCTTGCTATTCTTTGGAACTCTGCATTCAGATGCTTATATCTTTCCTTTTCTCCTTTGCTTTTTGCTTTGCTTCTTTTCACAGCTATTTGTAAGGTCTCCTCAGACAGCCATTTTGCTTTTTTGCATTTCTTTTCCATGGGGATGGTCTTGATCCCTGTCTCCTGTACAATGTCACGACCCTCCGTCCATAGTTCATCAGGCACTGGTTCTATCTGATCTAGGCCCTTAAATCTATTTCTCACTTCCACTGTATAGTCATAAGGGATTTGATTAGGTCATACCTGAATGGTCCAGGGGTTTTCCCTACTTTCTTCAATTTCAGTCTGAATTTGGCAATAAGGAGTTCATGATCTGAGCCACAGTCAGCTCCTGGTCTTGTTTTTGTTGACTGTATAGAGCTTCTCCATCTTTGGCTTCAAAGAATATAATCAATCTGATTTTGGTGTTCACCTTTGGTGATGTCCATGTGTAGAGTTTTCTCTTGTGTTGTTGGAAGAGGGTGTTTGCTATGACCAGTGCATGTTCTTGGCAAAACTCTATTAGTCTTTGCCTTGCTTCATTCTGTATTCCAAGGCTAAATTTGCCTGTTACTGCAGGTGTTTCTTGACTTCCTACTTTTGCATTCCAGTCCCCTATAATGAAAAGGATATCTTTTGGGGTGTTAGTTCTCAAAGGTCTTGTAGGTCTTCATAGAACCGTTCAACTTCAGCTTCTTCAGCATTACTGGTTGGGGCATAGACTTGGATTACTGTGATATTGAATGGTTTGCCTTGGAAATTAACAGAGATCATTCTGTTGTTTTTGAGATTGCATCCAAGTACTGCATTATGGACTCTTTTGTTGACCATGATGGCTACTCCATTTCTTCTGAGGGATTCCTTCCCACAGTAGTAGATATAATGGTCATCTAAGTTAAATTCACCCATTCCAGTCCATTTTAGTTCACTGATTCCTAGAATTTTGACGTTCACTCTTGCCATCCACTGTTTGGCCACTTCCAATTTGCCTTGATTCATGGACCTAACATAACAGGTTCTTATGCAATATTGCTCTTTACAGCATCGGACCTTGCTTCTGTCACCAGTCACATCCACAAGTGGGTATTGTTTTTGCTTTTGCTCCATACCTTCATTCTTTCTGGAGTTATTTCTCCACTGATCTCCAGTAGCATATTGGGCACCTACTGACCTAGGGCATTCCTCTTTCAGTATCCTATCATTTTGCTTTTCATACCGTTCATGGGGTTCTCAAGGCAAGAATACTGAAGTGCTTTGCCATTCCCTTCTCCAGTGGACCACATTGTGTCAGACCTCTCCAACATGCCCGTTGGTCTTGGGTGGCCCCACATGGCGTGGTTTAGTTTCATTGAGTTAGACAAGGGTGTGGTCCTAGTGTGATTAGATTGACTAGTTTTCTGTGATTATGGTTTCAGTGTGTCTGCCCTCTGATGCCCTCTTGCAACACCTACCATCTTATTGGGTTTCTCTTACTTTGGACATGGGGTATCTCTTCACGGCATGCTCCAGCAAAGCACAGCCACTGCTCCTTACCTTGGACGAGGGGTAGCTCCTCCTGAACTTGAACGAGGAATAGCTCCTCTAAGCAACAGTTAGAACTGGACATGGAACAACAGACTGGTTCCAAATAGGAAAAAGAGTACGTCAAGGTTGTATATTGTCACCCTGCTTATTTAACTTCTATGCAGAGTACATCATGAGAAACGCTGGGCTGGAAGAAGCACAAGCTGGAATCAAGATTGCTGGGAGAAATATCAATAAGCTCAGATATGCAGATGACACCACCCTTATGGCAGAAAGTGAAGAGGAACTAAAAGGCCTCTTGATGAAAGTGAAAGAGGAGAGTAAAAAAGTTGGCTTAAAGCTCAACTTTCAGAAAATGAACATCATGGCATCTGGTCCCATCACTTCATGGGAAACAGATGGGGAAACAGTGGAAACAGTGTCAGACTTTATTTTTGGGGCTCCAAAATCACTGCAGATGGTGACTGCAGCCATGAAATTAAAAGATGCTTACTCCTTGGAAGAAAATTTATGACCAGCCTAGATAGCATATTGAAGAGCAGAGACATTACTTTGCCAACAAAGGTCTGTCTAGCCAAGCCTATGGTTTTTCCAGTGGTCATGTATGGATGTGAGAGTTGGGCTGTGAAGAAAGCTGAGCTCCAAAGAATTGATGCTTTTGAACTGTGGTATTGGAGAAGACTCTTGAGAGTCCCGTGGACTGCAAGGATATCCAGCCAGTCCATTCTGAAGGAGATCAGCCCTGGGAATTCTTTGGAAGGAATGATGCTGAAGCTGAAACTCCAGTACTTTGGCCACCTCATGTGAAGAATTGACTCATTGGAAAAGACTCTGATGCTGGGAGGGATTGGGGGCAGGAGGAGAAGGGGACAACAGAGGATGAGATGGCTGGATGGCATCACTGACTCAATGGACATGAGTCTTAGTGAACTCCGGGAGTTGGTGATGGACAGGGAGGCCTGGCGTGCTGCGATTCATGGGGTCGCAAAGCGTCGGACACAACTGAGCAACTGAACTGAGGCCCTCTGGCGCTCGTGCAGCCACCACTGCTTGGACGTGGGGTCGCTTCTCCCGGCCGCTGCCCCTGGCCTCCAGTAGAGATAGCTCCTCTTGGCTGCTCCTGCGCTTTCACAGCCTGGCACTCTCTGCTGCCGCCCCTGACCTCGGACGTGTCATAGCACCTCTTGGCTGCCGCCCCTGACCTCGAATGTGGGATAACTCTTCTCAGCTGCCGCCCCTGACCTCGGACGTGGGGTAGCTCCTCTCAGCCGCCGCCCATCAGGCTTGGGGTCCTCCCGGCTTCTGTCCCTGACCTCCGACGTGGGGTAGCTCCTCTCTGCCACGTTCCGTGCACCGTCGCATACAAATACTCCAGATGTTCATTGGTTTCATTGTCTGTTGTTGCTGCTGCTGCTGCTAAGTTGCTTCAGTCATGTCCGACTCTATGCGACCCCATAGATGGCAGCCCACCAGGCCCCCCCATCCCTGGGATTCTCCAGGCAAGAACACTGGAGTGGGTATTGTCTGTTAAATGAATGTAATAATTTCATGTACGTAAAGATGGGCTTCCCAGGAGATGCAGAGGTAAAGAATCTGCCTTTCATTGTAGAAGAAGCAAGAGACTCAGGTTCAGTCCCTGGCCTAGGAAGGTCCCCTAGAGAAGGAAATAGAAGCCCACTCCAGTATTCTTGCCTGGAGAAATCCATGGACACAGGACACTTGTGGGCTACACTCCAAGGGATCGCAAAGAGGTAGACACGACTGAGTGCGCATGTGCGTGGGCACACACACAAGTAAAAACTTAACTAGTCTAGAATCGCCAGATATATTTATATCAGTTCCTTTCGTCTCCCTACCTTTAATTAGAGACAATGGTGATCAAGTACGGGTTCAGCCAGCTTTGGGAAAATTGATGGAAGAAAAGAGCATGTGTGGGACTGCCCTGAGAGGTAAAGCTCCCTTGCTGGAGGAGAGTTGAGGTATGTGGTCTGATCCTTTGCAGGGTTCCTGGTTCAAGGACTGAAAAGAACATAATGTAAGGAAGGAGTGAGAAAGAGGGTAGGGGCAGTAACAGACGTGTATCTATTAAAATAGTTAAGTTAATGTAATTAAAATAATTCAGGGGAGACTGGAATCAGAACTGGTGGAGATGGAGGTGGAGAGGGTGGTCAAATTCTGAATGTTGATCTAGCAGATGCGAAATGGGAAGGGAAAGAAAGTGAGGGATTAATCATGATCATCAGCTTTTTGTCAATAAAAAATTGTAAGGAGTCTATGGGATTATGAAGTGAGGCATATTGGGGCAGAGAAAGATCTCTTTTCCTGAGTTGTTGGCACACTTGAATGTAACTCACAAGTTCCAGACAGAATATTTGGGAGACCCAACAAATTGATATTTAAATATGAGACCAAAAATACATTAATTGCTTATACAACAAGATGAAGTCATTTTCATTTTATATTTACTTACTTTGTAAATCTGGAAGAATTTCTAAGGGTGTTATTCATTTCAAAATTTTTCATTTAAAGATAAAGGTAATATTCTAACAGACATATTCATGAAGAATAGTATTACCAGAACTAGAGAAAGTAAAAATAAAATGATATTTTTTGAATAATATTTTGTAAATGTTATGCAAGTGAACTTTCTCTAGATGCCTTTGATTATTAACTTTTTCTCTTCTCATTTTCTGCCCTTATATTTATAACATGAACCACTGATGGGATTGAGTTTGTTGTTGTTTAGTTGCTAAGTTGTACCTGACTCTTTGCATCCCCATGGACTAGAGCCCTCCAGGCTCCTCTGTCTGTGGGATTTCCCAGGCAAGAATACTGGAGCAGGTTGCCTTTTCCTTCTTCAGGGGGTCTTCCTGACCCAGAGATAAAACCCACATCTCCTGAATTGGCATGTTGTTTCTTTACCTCTGAGTCACCAGGGAAGCCCTGGGAATGAGTTCAATGGAACTGGAAGTCCCAGGAAAAACGTACTGAGAGAAAATAAGATTTATGGGTATGTACATCACTGTTTCTAGATTATTTCACATGTTAGTCAATACAATCTGTTGTCATTATAAGGTATATAAATAGCTAAAGTAATTTAGATTCAAAGATGTTTTAGGGTCTTGTCTTAGTTTATTAGGGCTGCCATCACAAAATACCACAGACAGAACGTTATTCTCTCATATTCTGGAGGCTAGGAGTTAAGATCAAGTTGGTTTTTCTTGAGAAGTCCGTCCTTGGCTTTGAGATGACTGCCTTCTCACTGGGTTCTCTCATGGCTTTCTTTCTGTGTATACAGAATTAAGACTCCAACAGAGAAATGTAGGAGGACAAAATTAAGTTCATAACACTTCAATGGCTATTAAACAATAAAACTGGGATTTTCCTTCTCCCAGACTCCACAATGCAAGTTGTGCACATGTAGTGTTTGATGTCAGACTGAGGCCTGAGACTAAAGATAGAGGTAGGAACATACAGTGGGAAGGGAGCAGGGGTCACTTGAAGAGTCTTATGTAATGGAGATATATAAATGCTGATACTTAAATTATTGTTTACTTTTCTTGGAGTCAAACTACCTGTAGGCCATTTAAAAATTTGTTTTTTGAATTAATATTTCATTTTTATTGAAGTATAGTTGATTTACAATGTTGTGTTAATTTCAGGCGTACAGCAAAGTGATTGAGATCTATCTATAGTAGATATAGTAGTAGTCCATATGTATCTCTGGGCTTCCCTGGTTGGCTCCACAGTAAAGAATCTGTCTGCCAATGCAGGAGGTGAGGGTTCAAGCCCTGGGTGGGGAAAGTGCCCTGGAGATGAAAATGGCAACCTGATCTAATATTCTTGCCTGGGAAATCCATGGACAGAGGAGCTTGGAGGGCTGCAGTCCATGGGTTTATAAAGAATTGGACACAATTTAGCAACTAAACACACACACACACACACACACACACACACACATCTCTATTTTTTTCAGATTCTTTTCCCTTAGAGGATATTGCAAAATACTGAGTATAATTCCTGGTGCTATACTGTAGGTCTTTGTCAGTTTTATATTTTATGCATAGTATTGTGTACATTTTAATCCCAAACTCCTAATTTACCCCCCTTGCTTTTCCCCTTTGGTAACCATAAGTTTGTTTTCCATGTCTTTAGGTTTGTTTTGTTTTGTATGTAAGTTTGTTTGTATCTCTCTCTCTCTCTCTTTTTATTTTTAAGAATCAACATATACACAATACCATACGATGTTTGTCTTTCTCTGTCTTACTTCACTTAGTATGATAACGTCTAGGTCCATCTATGTTGCTGCAAGTGGCATTATTTCATTCTTTTTAATGACTGAATACTATACCCTTGTATACATGTCCCACCTCTTCTTTATCCATTCCTCTTTTGATGGACATTTAGGTTGCTTCCATGTCTCAGTTGTTGTAAAAGTGTTGCACCGAACATCAGGGTGCCTGTATCTTTGTAAATTATGGTTTCCTCTGGATATATGCCCAGGAGAGGTATTGCTGGGTCATATGGTAGCTCTATTTTTAGTTTTTTAAGAGCCTCCTTACTGTTCTCCATGCTGGTTGTAGTAGTTTACATTCCCTCCAACAGTTTAGAAGGGTTCTCTTTTCTCCACACCCTTTCCAGCCTTTAATATTTGTACATTTTTTGATAATGGTCATTTGGACTGGTGTGAGGTGGTATTTCACTATAGTTTTGATTTACATTTCTCTAATAATTAGAAATGTTGGGCATCTTTTCATGTGTCTGTTGGCCATCTGTATGTCTGCTTCAGAGAAATGCCTATTTAGATCTTCTGCCCATTTTTGGATTGGGTTGTTTTTTTTATTTTTATTTTTTATATTAAGCTTCATAAGCTGTTTTTATATTTTAGAGATTAATCCCTGGAGATTAATCACATCATTCACAAATATTTTCCCTCATTCTGTAGGCTGTCATTTCTTTGGTTTTGGTTTCCTTTGCTGAGCAGAACTTTTAAAGTTTAACTAGGTCCCATTTGTTTATTTTTATTTCCATTACTCTAGGAGTCAAATTCATAAAGATATTGCTATGATTTATATCAAAGAGGTTCTGTATATGTTTTCCTCTAGTTTTACAGTATCCAGTCTTACATTTAGGCCTTTAATTCCTTTTGAGTTTATTTGTATATGTGTGTGTTATTAGAAAATGTTTTAATTTCATTCTTTTACATGTAGTTATCTAGCTTCCCAGCATCATTTATTGAGGAGACTGTTTTTCTTCATTGTATATTCATAACTCCTTTGTTGTAGATTAATTGACTGAATGTGCATGTGTTTATTTCTGGGCTCTCTATCTTGTTCCATTGATCTGTATTTTCGTTTTTGTACCTGTGTGTCATTTCTAAATTAAAATATAAATGCTTCTTGCAAAATTCCCAGTTAGTCTTCTGGGAAAAGGCAAAACATAGCAGTAGAGTAAAAGACTGCAAAATTGACCATCATCATCAAGCTATAGCAATGTTGTACTTCTCTTCAGTCATAAATATAAATCTTAAATATTCAGAGCAAACTTAAAAATTTGTAAGAGAATAAACATTTACAAAAAATGCAAACTGTGCCTTGGGACCTCTGATATTCCAAACTTTTTTTCTTTTTACATATTCATGATCCTATTTCTTATATCTCTGAACACTGGATTCATTTTTCTGCTTTAACTTTTAAATAAAATGTGAAACCATTTACACTAAAGAGTATGAGATAAAGACTGGCCTTTAAAAAAAAAAAAAAAAGCTGTTTGTGCATGTATGTACGTGTGTGTATCTCTGTGTTGAGTTAAACAATGCTTTCATTAGATGAATTTGGACCCAAGGAAAAAATTTTGGTTTTGTCCAGTAGATAAAATTAGGTACTTTGAGAGACAGGAGGCCTTTACTAACTTGCTGATAGTATGTCAAGGGAACAATAACTTTTAATGCCTGCATTCAGTGGTCTTTTCCTCTTCAGGAGATATAAACACAGATTTAGATGTAGATATAGAAATGGTGAGATATACATGAATATTCTGATCTATCATAAGATGTACAGATGTATGTATCTATCTATCTATCTATATATATATTTGTATATTTTAAAGGTCCTTATTTGATTTAATTTTAAAATAGAGCTTGCTATTGTTGATCAGAGAATCTTCTGTGCATAGAAATAAATAGTTTGGCCTTAGAGAATTTTTGCACAGCTTCATCACACAGAAAACTAAGTGACACCAGGGACTCATTCAGTAGTATAGCACTCAGTAACAGACAAGTAACAAAGCAAATACCCTTAACATTATATATATATATATATATATATATACACACACACACACATACATACATACATACATACATACTGGACAAGAGAAAAAATGTCAGAAGAATTTCTCTAAAGATAATACAAATCCCTTTATTCTATTATATATTATAATAACATCTCTCCCATTTTCCTGGGAATTTTAATGCTCTCAGTAGTAAGGTAAGAGGGATATTCTTTCAGCAAAAGACCTAGAAAGCTAGACTTTACAAAAAAGGTTCAGGTCATTATTTTTAAGTTTTTTAGTAGGGCAGCCTTAAAATCAGTGTTCTGGTTGATTTTTAAAGCTCTTTTCATATTGTTTTTGAGTTTTAATATTAAAGAATTTGTGAAATTTGGAACAGATGTAGTTCACAAGCACTGAATTTGTTTCATTTAGATATAATGCCTACACATATACCTGAGAGATAAGAGAATTCAAACACTATATGGAAAGTCCTTGTATTTCATTTATAGAAAAAAACTGAAGTAGCAATCATACCTGCATATTTAAATGACACGGTGTACTTTCAATGTTTCTGATGTTTACACCTAATTTTATAATTAAATTTTTGTTATTACTCATACTTTTAGGGCACTCCATTTTGCTTACCATTTGTTTTATATACATTTTTTTTTTCTTTTTGACCACACCTTACAGCCGGTGGGATTTTAGTTACCCCACCAGGGATCAACCTGAGTCCCTAGCATTGGAAGCACAGAGTCTTAACTGGACGACCAGGGAAGTCATTGCTTTATATTTTAATTTAAAACTCTATATGTTTTAGCTAGAAAATATTTAAGACAAAAAAATTGAAATTCCATTTCATCCCATTAGGTTTCACTTCCTTCCCAAGGATATGCCCTTGTTTGTATATGCTCTTTTAGCCATTTTCTTGTGTTTCCATAGTAATTATGCATATTCTTTTTATTTTCACAACTGTCATCATGCTATGCATACTATTATCATCATGTTCCCTTTCTAATGGCAATACCATTATTTATGTAATGTTTCACTTCATAGGAAAAGGTAAAACTATAAGATACTGACTTTAGGATATTATGGTATTTAAAAATGCAGTAATCAAGGCTAGTAGGAAAGGGGTGCAGACTTAAAAAATATTCACAACCTAAAAATTGAGAGCTCTATTTTATGTGGTACAAATTTTTAGGGCCTCAAGACCAAGAGCTGGCATCTCAAGCGACCCTGAGAGAAATGCTTCCAGGACGTGAGGGAAAGAGCCAGGTGATACAGAAGTTTTGTAACAAAGGGTAGGTAGTCTTAACATCAAAAGATTATTGCTAAAGAAAACCAGATATCTCAAGTTAAGGAATTTAGCACTTTTTCTGTGTATGAGTAGATGTAAGAGACTGGGGTCACTGAAATCATTTCTTTGATATGCATCTCAGCTATTCTGGGGCCAGAATCCTGTTTTTCACATCCTGAACTGACATGGTGCTCACTGTAGGGAGTGGCTACAGTCTGATAGCTGGCATTCTTCTCCTTCCTAAGTGCTGTTAGGGCTCACCAGGTCACCATCTATTGTGGCTACAATTGCTGGTGACTGTGACATCCTTGCCTAATGATATGGAGGAAATATTACATCTCTCAGGTGTGTTGGAGATTCAGAGCTCAGGGCTGGCTTGGAGGCTAGGTGTGCTGGCCCACCACATTCCATCACTGGAAAAACAAATTCTTGTGATTGAAATCAGTGGCAAGGGAAACAAGTTGGGCCTCACACCTTTTCAAATTTATGCAGTGAATGCTGTCTTCCTATATATGGTGCATCGATTTGAAAGTCTTTTACAAGGTTCTAGGTACTGAATTCTTATTTTTGTTTTTGCTAATTATGTTTAATTTTCTGTTTTGCCAAACTATATCAAGGAAATAATATGTACAAATAAGCACAGAATGCTAAAGTTTATTCTTCTTCCCAGATCTATTTCATCCCATTCAAGAACATCAATCATTACATAATTTCTATAAGATTCTGGAGTTGAAAGCCCATCCTGGGTATTATACAAATGTTCTTTTATAATCCTTTATGCCATTTCTGATTAAGGTAATTCACTCTGTTTTCATTATTGTTTTTCTTTTATTAAATTATCGTCACTAATTAGGTGACAATGACTTAAAGGAAAGAAGTAGGAGAAAGGCCTGAATATGCTGCTGAACACACTAGCTACTTCTGTTGGTCTGAGGTTTAAGCAGGAACCCCAAATTAAACATTATTCCTAGGAATGCAATGATGAAATTCAAACATACTTTCCCCATCCCATACTGTGTTAAGTGTCCAATTCTTGTCCAATTTGAATATTCTACTAGGACATTTTATATCAGATGAGTTCTGAAATATCAATATATAAACATTCTGAGCATATTTAATGAAATAAAATCCCAAATTATTACCACACATAAAATTCTTCCTGCATTTATATTAGTCTTCTCAAGTGGGTATGATTTATCTTTCTATAATAAAAATTCTCCTTTTTGTTATTTAACTCACACTGCAATATCTTGTAGTCCATAATAAATTATAAATCCTCTTTTTGAATGTACAAGCTGAGAGTCACACCAGAAACAAACTATACCTTACTAAGTTCTTTAAAGACATAGAAAGCTTTGAAAAGGAATAAATGTCTCTGGAGAAATGTCCTGACAAAGCAGTAATAAAAAGGTCACACTACTTTTCATGCAGCATTTGTCTTGTTTAATAAGAATTATATCCCAAAATGTGTTTTAATTACTGATAATTAGAAACATTATATTTAAAGAAGGAATCAAGACTACCTTAATAGTAGGTTAAGCACACTGGTATAAATTTTTTATCAAAATGGCAACCCTATGATACGGGCATTCAGATTTATTCTCAAAGCTTTTTAACTTTTCCTAAAGATCAAGGGCACAGTGTTTTGCAGTTCTTATTTTATTATAACTTGAGACCAGTTTTTAACAATTATTACTTTAAGAATCATGGCTTATGTCTGAAGGATGAAATAAGAACAGATCATAAGCATACGAGAACATGAATTTAAATGGATATATGGAGAATATAAGAAGTATAGAGTTTACAATAAAATCAATGGCATATTTACTAAAATACTTTATCACATTTCTTTCAAGAAAAAAATATTTAAATTTTAAGTTGTATGAAAAAGAGAAAGGAAATACCTTCATGTGCTTTTCATTGAACTTTCTTGCAAGAGTTCATTTAAATACCATCGCATGCAGATGAAAGACAGCTGATATGCCAATGACATTCTTATTCCTGCTGAGAACTTATTTTCAGTAATATTCAATCAGTTTAAAACAACTTCAAACTATCAGTCTGATACAATGACAAACTCAAAAAAGGAAAGTGCTAGTCACTCAGTCCTGTCTGACTCTGCGACCGCATGCACTGGAGGCTGCCAGGCTCCTCTGTCCATGGGATTCTCTAGGGAAGAATACTGGAGTGGGTTGCCATTCCCTTTTCCAGGGTATCTCCCTGACCCAGGGATTGAACCTGGGTCTCCTACATTAAAGGCAGATTCTTTACCTTCTGGCAAACTCAAATATGCAGCTGGATAAAAATTTCAACAGTGTTACTTGTTGATTGCTTACTAAAGGCAGACTCCTTAATGTCTTTTAATTCATAGATCTTCATCTCTAAAACTGGGAAAATCCTGTCTATGTTGCAGGGCTATTGTGATGTGTCAGGGAGGTGCTAGGCTGCATCAGGACAGCTTCTCAATAAATGCTGTCACTAGAGATTCTGGAAATGTCTACCCATTGGGTCGAGGGGTTCAGTGTATTTGATGACTCAGTGACTTTGTTATACTCTAAATGAGCCTAATGCAAACTACTGAATAATAAGACATCTTCAATATGTTAAATATCTAATCTTAAAGAACCCATCTGCCAATGCAGGAGACCTAAGAATTGCAGATTTGATCCCTGGCTTGGAAAGATCTCCAGTAGCATATTGGGCACCTAACGATCTGGGGAGTTCCTCTTTCAGTATCCTATCAGTTTGCCTTTTCATACTGTTCATAGGGTTCTCAAGGCAAGAATACTGAAGTGGTTTGCCATTCCCTTCTCCAGTGGACCACATTCTGTCAGACCTCTCCAACATGACCCGCCCGTCTTGGGTGGCCCCACACAGCATGGCTTAGTATCATTGAGTTTCATGGAGTGGCTTAGTTTTATTGAGTTAGACAAGGCTGTGGACCGTGTGATTAGAAGGACAAGTTTTCTGTTATTATGGTTTCAGTGTGTCTGCCCTCTGATGTGCTCTCGCAACACCTACCATCTTACTTGAGTTTCTCTTACCTTGGATGTGTGGTATCTCTTCACGGCAGCTCCAGCAAAGTGCAGCTGTTGCGCCTTACCTTGGATGAGGGGTATCTCCTCTCCAGAAAGAATGAAGGGATGGAGCCAAAGCAAAAACAATACCCACTTGTGGATGTGTCTGGTGATAGAAGCAATGTCCGATGCTATAAAGAGCAATATTGCATAGGAACCTGGAATGTTAGGTTCATGAAACAAGGCAAATTGGAAGTGGTCAAACAGGAGATGGCAAGAGTGAATGTAGACATTCTAGGAATCAGCGAACTAAAATGGACAGAAATGGGTGGATTTAACTTAGATGACCATTATATCTATTACTGCAGGGAGGAATCCCTTATAAGAAATAAAGTAGCCATCACAGGCAACGAAAGAGTCCAAAATGCAGTACTTGGATGCAATCTCAAAAACACCAGAATGATCTCTGTTTGTTTCCAAGGCAAACCATTCAATATCACAGTAATCCAAGTCTATGCCCCAACCAGTAATGCTGAAGAAGCTGAAATTGAATGGCTCTATGAAGACCTACAAAACCTTTGAGAACTAACACCCAAAGAAGATGTCCTTTTCCTTATAGGGGACTGGAATGCAAAAGTAGGAAGTCAAGAAACACGTGGAGTAACAGGCAAATTTGGCCTTGGAATATGGAATGAAGCAGGGCAAAGTCTAATAGAGTTTTGCCAAGAGAACACACCAGTCATAGCAAACACCCTCTTCCAACATCACAAAAGAAGACTCTATACATGGACATCACCAGATGGTCAACACCAAAATCAGACTGATCATATTCTTTGCAGCCAAAGATGGAGAAGTTCTATACAGTCAGCAAAAAAAAAAAAAAAAAAAAAAAGACCAGGAACTGACTGTGGCTCAGATCATGAACTCCTTATTGCCAAATTCAGACTTAAATTGAAGAAAATAGGGAAAACCACTAGACCATTCAGGTATGACCTAAATCAAATCCCTTATGATTATACAGTGGAAGTGAGAAATAGATTTAAGAGTCTAGATCTGATAGATAGAGTTCCTGATGAACTATGGATGGGGGTTTGTGACATTGTATAGGAGACAGGGATCAAGACCATCCCCATGGAAAAGAAATGCAAAAAAGTAAAAATGGCTGTCTGAAGAGGCCTTACAAATAGCTCTGAAAAGAAGAGAGGCAAAAAACAAAAGAGAAAAGGAAAGATATAAGCAGCTGAATGCAGAGTTCCAAAGAATAGTCAGGAGAGATAAGAAAGCCTTCCTCAGTGATCAATGCAAAGAAATAGAGGAAAAAAATAGAATGAGAAAGACTAGAGATCTCTTCAAGAAAATTAGAGATACCAAGGGAATATTTCATGCAAAGATGGGTTCGATAAAGGAGAGAAATTGTATGAACCTAACAGAAGCAGAAGATATTAAGAAGAGTTGGCAAGAATACACATAAGAACTATACAAAAAACATCTTCATGACCAAGATGATCACTGACCTAGAGCCAGACATCCTAGAATGTGAAATCAAGGGGGCCTTAGAAAGCATCACTGCACACAAAGCTAGTGGAGGTGATGAGCTATTTCAAATCCTGAAAGATGACGCTGTGAAACTGCTGTCCTCAATACGCCAGCAAATTTGGAAAACTCAGCAGTGGCCACAGGACTGGTAAAGGTCAGTTTTCATTCCAATCTTAAAGAAAGGTAATGCCAAAGAATGCTCAAACTACTACACAATTGCACTCATCTCACACGCTACTAAAGTAATGCTCAAAATTCTCCAAGCCAGGCTTCAGCAATGTTAACCGTGAACTTCCAGATGTTCAAGCTGGTTTTAGAAAAGGCAGAGGAACCAGAGATCAAATTGCCAACATCTGCTGGATCATGGAAAAGGCAAGAAAGTTCCAGAAAAATATATATTTCTGCATTATTGACTATGCCAAAACCTTTTACTGTGTGGATCACAATAAACTGGAAAATCCTGAAAGCGATGGGAATACCAGAGCACCTGACCTGCCTCTTGAGAAAACTATATGCAGGTCAGGAAGCCACAGTTAGAACTGGACATGGAACAGACTGGTTCCAAATAGGAAAAGGAGTACGTCAACGCTGTATGTTGTCACCCTGCTTATTTAACTTATATGCAGAGTACATCATGAGAAACGCTGGGCTGGAAGAAGCACAAGCTGGACTCAAGATTGCCGGGAGAAATATCAAAAACCTCAGATATGTAGATGACACCACCCTGATGGCAGAAAGTGAAGAGGAACTAAAAAGCCTCTTGAGGAAAGTCAAAGAGGAGAGTAAAAAAGTTGGCTTAAAGGTCCACATTCAGAAAACTAAGATCATGGCATCTGGTCCCATCACTTCATGTGAAATAGATGGGGAAACAGACGAAACAGGTCAGACTTTATTTGGGTTCAAAATCACTGTAGATGGTGACTGTAGCCATAAATTTAAGACACTTACTCCTTGGAAGAAAAATTATGACCAAAATAGACAGCATATTAAAAAGCAGAGACGTTACTTTGCCAACAAAAGTGTGTCTAGTCAAAGCTATGGTTTTTCCAGTAGTTATGTATGCATGCGAGAGTCAGATCATAAAGAATGCTGAGCACCCTTGAGTGATGCTTTTGAACTGTGGTGTTGGAGAAGACTCTTGGGGGTCCCTTGGACTGAATGGAGATCGAACCAGTCCATCCTAAAGGAAATCAGCCCTGAATATTCATTGGAAGAAGTGATGCTGAAGCTGAAACTCCAATACTTTGGCCACCTGATGGGAAGAACTGACTCACTGAAAAGACCCTGATGCTGGGCAAGACTGAAGGCAGGAGGACAAGGGGATGACAGAGAATGAGTTGGTTGGACGGCATCACCCACTCAATGGACATGAGTTTGAGTAAACTCCAGGAGTGGTGATGGACAGGGAGGCCTGGTGTGCTGCAGTCCATGGGGTCCCAAAGAACTGGACACGACTGAGTGACTGAACTGAAGTGAACTGAACTGAATTGTCAGTCTAAATAATTCAGTTATTTAGAAAATACCCACTTTAGATATTAGGGTCAGTTTTCCGGTAATATCTTAAGGTATATACTCTAATTATGGAGTTTTCCCAAAAATTAAAAAACAGAAATACCATATGATTGAGCAATTCCATTTATGGGTATCTTTTCAAAGTGTGTATCAAGAGATAAATGAATAAGCTGTGGTATGCATGGATTATTACTCAGCCAAAAAGAAGAATGAAATCTTGTCATTTGTGAGAAAATGGATGGACCTAGAGGGTTTTATGCTAAGGAAAATAAGTCAGACAGAGTGACAAATACAGTATGATGTCACTTGAATGTGGAAACTGAAAATCAAAACCAGTGAACCAAAATAACCAAACAGTAATGTAGTCATCGAAACAGAGAACAAAGATGTTTTTTCCAGAGAGGAGAGGGATATGGTGATGAGAGAGCTGCATGACAGAGATTAATACTTACAAAAATACCTTATAAAATAAATGAGTTTGGGAGACAAAATGTACACCATGAGAATATAGTCAATGAGAATAATCCTTTGGGCAGCTGGAATAAAAGAGCAGGAGAAATATAAGGAATGACAACTAAAATTTAAAGAGCCTTTTTGGAGAGAAATCCTCTGTGTTAGAAGAAAAGAGAGAAACATGCTTAAGCTACAAATGGAGATCAATGATGGATCATGAACTTTTTACCCTGAAAGCAGACTGAGTTCTGAAAAATCCTGACATGCAAGTCTTGAAAGATCTAGGGTAATATTGACCTCCTATGACCACTGGAATGAGCAGATGTGAGAAAACAGAATTCTTAAAGACAATGACAGAAGGATAGATGTTAGAACTAAATTTGCAGTTCCTTAAACAACAAAGACCGAGTTGCGTGAAGGGGGAAATAATCCTGGTGGTGGACACTAAGGTGACTGGCTTATGACAATTTCTTAAGTTCTACCTCTGTTGAGGGGGTTACTTTATACATATGTGTTCTTACAAAAAGTTATTTTGAAATAGATAAAAACATTTAATGAAAAAACTTACTTATAAATATGGAACATATAGATATATACAGAACATAAAGATAAAACTGTAGATAAAACTAATACTACATCAACGCAGCAAAACAACTGAAGCTGTACTAAATGCGGACTCTCAGGAGAGAGGCAATGAGGCCTCCCCTGATCTGGTCCAGATGAAGCTCCTAGTGCTGTGGGGGCTCCATCCCCTCTGGGGTCCAGGATGATGTCCAGGTCCAGGTCTTCAGGGATTCAGAGCAGAGCCTGCAACACCAACACAGGTGATGGAGTCCTGGGAGGTGCAGCGTCAGACAGAGGAGGGCTCCCTGGGGAGGGTGTGCAGGACCCAGAAGATGTCCCAGGATCTAGACTTGGCTTTGGGGCTCAGATCTGCAGGGCACTGGGTCTGTTTGCTGCTCTTTGCTGAGGGTGTTGTCTGTTAGTAAGGAGTGTCTAGAAATGTCCCACAGGAGCAAGTACACCTGGGTGAGGTTTGGCTGGCAAACCTCAACTGATGGGTCCCCTGGACAGTGAGACTCAGGCAGAGGAACAGGGGACTTGGGAATCAGGATTGAAAGCTTGGGTCCCCCCTTCCCTCTAGGCCCTGGGAGGAGCAGGAGGTCAGATGACACAGAGGGTAGGAGAACCTGCCCACCCATCCTACACTCAGTACAACTGCTCCTAAGACCTAAGCATTGGAAATGGACAGACACCTGAGTCTGTTTTCCTGAATAATCATTTCTAACCCCCAACCAAACTCTCCTGAAGTTTATGAGTTTAAACTGTTTTTATATTATAAAAAAGTACATTTTATCTGTTTAGCATATTGCAACATTAAAATTTGAGAGAAGACATTTCTTTCAAACTATAATTAAACAAGATGTTATTAACGACAAACTTGGAAACAAAATAAAAGGAACATGAGTAACTTGAATCCTGCCACTCATCCCAAGTGGGCTGCTCAGTCGCTTGAGTCATGTCTGAGTCTGCGCAACCCTGTGGATGATAGCCCACCAGGTTCCTCAGTCACTGGGATTGTTCAGGCAAGAACACTGGAGTGGGTTGCCATTTACTTCTCCAGTGAATCTCCAGGGATCAAACCCTTTTCTTGTGTCTCCTGCATTGGCAGGAGGGTTCTTTACCACTAGCACCACCATCCCAAGTGCACAAAGGACTAAATTGCTTTCTGGTGTGTCTTCAGTTGGACACATACACAGAAGAATCTACAGAACCTCCAAATTCAGGTTGAGATATGCTTCCCTGAGGTGACCTAGGACCCCTGGGTTCCAGATCCTGAGAGACCCCAGACTCAGGCACCCCTCAGGCTGGCTGGGACCCTCAGGACCAGGGAGCACCCACAGGGATGCAGAGCTGCCAGGTGATGCCCTGCCTGCATGACCTCTGGGCACCTGTGTCTCCTTCACTCTGTTCCCAGAGCCCAGGACTGGGGAGGGCAGGGCCACCCCAACCTCTCTCTGCAGCTGATGATGGACTAGGGATTCCCCCTGCAGCTTTTAGCAGGGATGGGAGGGCAGAGCTGGATCCTGCAGAGGGAGATGAGGAAACCCCCACGGGGAGATCTTTAAAGAGAGCACTCTGGAACAGCAGCTCCTGGACTCCTGCATCCAGTGGCCCCACAGTGCCCCCCCCCCGACTCCCTGCATATGTAAGAGCTGCCAGAGGAGCCAGTCCAGCAACCTCGGAGGCATCTGTGGACAGCACTCTCTGCCTGGGGAGACGTGCTCAGGGCATTCTCCACTCGTCTGCACAGATTGTTACCACCCTCTTGTCTCTACGTTTGTGGTGACACTCAGCAGCAGACCCCATGGTTTCTGCTGGTGATTCTGAAGCACCAACAAGCGAGTGTCATGATGGAGACGTGGGCCCTCGTCTGCCTCACCTTTCACCCCAGGTCCCATGTTCACTCTTGCTCTTCCAGTCTTCCTCATCATCACCACTGACTTCTGTAGAACGAATCTTAAAAAAGATGACCAGAGATCTTTTTGGTATCTGGAAGGAAGAGATCAGTCAAGCAGGTCCAATCCCTCCCAGGGCAGGAAAGTAACCATATGGGGTAGCGCAGGGCAGTGCAGACTTCATGGGGGCCCTTCAGCTGTGTGGGTCCAGACCTGCTGACTCCAGCCTCAACTCCTGCTCAGGCCACTCATGGTGACAAAGCCAGGTTCAAGGGTACAGACGTGAGGTCAGGAGTAGGGAAAGGCTAAGAAAATGCGGGAATAGGGCTGAAGATAGATTCGTAGATTTTTCATAAGCTCCCAGGTCCCCAAGGGTCTACAAGAGACCAGGTCCTGCAGAAGGCTAATCAGAAAAAGAGGGAAAGAGGAGAAAGGGAAGGGTTGCAAAGAAGAGTCTATTGATCAGGATAAGAGAGAACATTTCTAAAAGATATGAAAGAAGAAATAAATGAACTCTATAGTCTTGCTCTCCTCCAAATCCTCAATATGTGGCATGAAGTTACCTGGTGTCTGAGGGCAGCACTCAACTGGAGTGGCTGTGGGAAAGCAAAGGGGAGATTTAGAGTCAGGATGTGACCAGGGGACCCTGTGCTCCTCACAACCTGGCCTTGGGACCCCTGGTGCCCTTTTCTCCAGGGACCTCCCAGGGCCTCAGTGTTTTACTTCTGCAATGAAAAAGTGGGTCTTTGACATCCAACATCCTGTTGCCACCCTCAGCTTGTCTACGAGTGACGAGGAATGACACCATTTCCACGTGTTCCTCCTCCAGGTGGTCACTGTCTCCATGCATCTCTGCCCACGACCTTGCTTGCCTTCTTCTACCACTGTTTCCCCTCTACTTCCTTCATCATTTCTCTCCTCTAGTCACTGTTCTTTTCCTTCCTCCTTGAGCCTCTACCAACCCTAGAGTTCTCCAACATGGAAATATTAGAAGGATGATGGGTGTATGGCCACTGTCTCTAATCAGTCCATTATTTAATTAAACAATCCACCACTCCCAGGAAGGGCCTGGCATGGAAATGATAATCTTCTGAGCCCTAGGGGAGGGAAGGAGGAAAGTTCACATAACAGAGACTATCCCGTTGCCTGACGTGACCTCAGTGGCCTGGGAGATACTTAATGCTCTCAGCAACACCTTAAGTTTCCCAGACCCTAAGAGAGGATAGAGGCAAACACTTTCATGTTCATTTAGCCAGAAATGGAAAAAAGAAATCCA
Organism: Bos grunniens; assembly: GCF_055505025.1. Taxonomy (NCBI): domain Eukaryota; kingdom Metazoa; phylum Chordata; class Mammalia; order Artiodactyla; family Bovidae; genus Bos; species Bos grunniens. The sequence goes on along the minus strand of NC_141180.1, from coordinate 73,874,084 downwards.
AAAATATATATGGAACCCCTAAGGACTCCAAATAGACACGATAATCTGGAGAACTAATTTCAAAGTTCCTCACCTCCTGATTTCAAAATACATTACAAACATATAGGGATCAAAGCTGTATGATAGTGACATAGAAACACATGCATAGCCCTAAAGACAAGAATAAAGAGCTCCAAGTAAACTCATGGATATAGGGTCAAATGAAATTCACCAAGTTTCTAAGACAAGAAAAGAGTGAAAGCGTAGTCTCTTCAACAATCAGTAGGATGAAAAGATAACCTACAGAAAAATCACAAATAATATATCAGAAAGGGAGATCATACTCAAAGTATATAAGAAAATACCACAACTCAAATGTAAAACAATTTAAAAAAATGAAAGGTAAATCAACGAGTTGAGGAGTGTGCAAAGATCATGAACAAAACCACCAAGAGCTTCTGTCTGGAGGGAGTATTGGGTTCTAAGATGAGCAATCACCCCGAGTTCTGCTGCTCTGAGTCTCTGACCTAGGTCTGGTCAGTCTCAGAAGACCAGGTCAGTAGAGCTCCGAGAATATGTGTAAAGAAAGCCAGTGGCCCCTTCACAGTTTCTAGAATCTGCAGCCATGCTGGTCTCTAGGGGCACATGGGCTGCTCTCACGTGGAAGCACCTTCAGCACAGCATCCTTGGGGAGGTGTGGTTCTGAGAGGAACTCCAGCAGACTCAGCCCAGGCAGGGACTCAGGAGCACGTGTGCTCTGACTCATTCAACCCTGAGAGCACCCTTTACATGAGGAATAAACAGTGAGGACAAACATCAGGGCAAGCCACACGTCCTGAAAATGCACAGGGAGAGAGTTCATGTCTCACCCACCACCTGACACTCACTGCCAGAACTTGGTCTCCAGTGTCAAGTGACTATGAGACTTTTGTGCCACTAGGATATGGCCATCATAGGAGAATTTAAACATGAAGCCAAAGTCCTTCGTGTATACTACACTGCAGGTAATAACCAGAAGCCAAGCTTTCATATTTGGCAGGTGAAAGGGCAAGGAACAAGGAGTCTTGTGAGAAAGGATATTTCTAAATGGAAAAGCAAGAAGAAATGACTATAAGCACAACAGAATAAACTACATGGACACATAGCTCTATTATATTGTTAAAATATGAAAAGAACAAACTACAACTCTAGACATATTTCCTTCTTCTTCCTCAGTTTATATTCATCTCTGAAGAAGCAGGTGTAACTCAAATGGTCCAGGAACCCTCTCCCTCTAAATCCCACCTGAGAGTTGTTCCCTACCTGCATAGTCTTCCGCATCACTGATGCTAAGACTTTCCAGAAAACAGTCTGTAGAAAGATAACCATGAGCAATAATACAGTTATTACACAAGTTGAGCTACCCATTTCTCCTCCTCCACTTGGCTCACACAGCATCTCCCCGGTCTTCCTTCTAGGCTCAGATCTCCCCTGTGCTTTGTGGAGTCAGAGCCCTTCAACAAGACGGTGATCACAGTTGAACATATTCACATGAGAAAGAGGCTGAGAAAATTACCTTTTAACCTTACACTTCTACAGGCCCAATACAGCTCTTACATTCCAGCTTACAAAGCTGAAATGCCAATGCTTATGGACACTTTTGAAATATGGCTAGTGTGACCAAGCTATGTGTGCTTTTTGTGATTGTTTCAATATAACAAGTTAAGTATTGTTGAAATATGTTAATTATTGATAGGCAGCTCTAGCTAATGGCTACTACACTGGAAAGTTCAGCTCTAAGGGCTCCACAGACAAGGAAAAGGCAACTAATTGCCTGTTCTGTTTTTCATTTATTCCAGATGATATGATGGCCTGATAAGATCATTCATATGCAGGTAAATCTGGGGCTCTTGAACCCAGTGCAGGCACTGGGAGAGTGCTTGTGAACATCCCAATAGTGCTGGAGTGGGTAGCCGTTCCCTTCTCCAGGGCATCTTCCCAGCCCAGGAATTGAACTCAGGTCTCCTACATTTCAGGCGGATTCTTTACCAGCTGAGCCACAAGTGAAGCTCGAGAATACTGGAGTGGGTAGACTATCCCTTCTCTAGCAGATAGCCCTGACTCAGGAATCGAACCAGGATCTCCTGCATTGCAGGCAGATTCTTCAACAAATGAGCTACCAGTGAAGCCCTAGTAAGGTGAACACTCAGATTCAAAGAAAATTCTCAGGAGGGAGCTCATTTGTGGGCAGAGGTAAAGGGCATGGCCCAGCACTCGTGTACTACAAGTAACCAGAAAGTAGGTATGGAGAGAAGGGAGGAATATTCACTCTCTTCCTGAGCCCATCTTTCCCATCCCTAATTCTAGAGGACCCAAGCAAGGCAGTGGAAAAGGCTTATTAGGAAGTGAAAGTTTTGTGCACTGAAATCCATAGAATACTGTTGAAAAAAAGAAGAGACAAGTAATCGGAATACCGTAACATATTCCTACACTGGAATATTTAGTGTTGTTGACCTTCCTATACTCCTAAAAGTGATGTACATATATATTGAAACCACTTACAAAATCCCACGTCATTTTAATAAAATGGAAAAAAAAAAATCTCCCAAACTAAAACTTATGGAACCCAGAAGAAACCCAAAGAGCAAAAACATTCTTGAGAGCAAAGAACAACAATGGGGCCTTCAGGCTTCCTGAATTCAAAACAGGCAAGAATGCCACAGCAGTCAAAACTGTGTTCTACCTGCAGCTAAATAGGCAGAGAGACCAATGAATCGTAAGGAGGGAATCTTGAATACACTGACCCCTGTGGCCAAATGATATTTGCTAAGGTTCTAAAATTATCAGGTGAAGAAAGGATTGTTTCCTCAAAAATCAATAGACAGGCAACCTATAGAATCAAAGAAGTTATCTGCAAACTTTGTATCTGAATAAAGGGCCAATATCCAGAATATAAAAGCAACTGCTAAAATACAACTTCACAATAAAAGCAGGCAAATAACTGACTTTAAAACATGTTCAAAAGCTTTCATAGACATTTCTTCATAGAAGACATAGAAGTGATCAATATACATAGGAAATATGCTTAGCATCACTAAGTAGCAAATGGGGTACTTAGTGGAAATGGAAACCAAGTCAAAAGGAGATATCACCTTTCAGGAGGTGTATTATATGAAGAAAACAACAGATATTGGCAAGGATGTAGAGAAGTGGAACTTCCATGCCTGTTGGTAGGAATGATAAATGGCATAGCCATTATGGAACACTCTGGAGGTCCCTCAAAAAATTATTAAGAAGATTATCATAAGATCCAGCAATCATTTATTTGAGTTTATGTCCAAAGGAGATAAAACTAGAATGTTCCAGGAGATGTCTATAATCTCATATCCATTGTTGCATCGTACACAACAATCAAGATAGAAAAACTGCTCAGTGTCCAAGGGCAGATAAATCAAGAAAGAAAATGTGGTGCATACATACACTGGAATGTGATTGAGTCTTTAAAAATGAAGACAATTCTGTCATTTGAAGCAAAGTGGGAAGCTATTGGTAAGGTTGAAATAAGCTAGTCGCAGGAGGACAAATACTGAACAATTCCATTTACCTGCCGTATCGAAAGGAAAGTTCAGGGAAGCAGAGAATAAAAGGGTGGATCCAAGACCTGGGAAGAGGTTGACACAGGGAGTGTCTATCAATGGTTACAGGATTTTAGTGGCAGGATGGAAAAGTTCTAGAGACGTGCTAAACAACATGGTGCATTGAGTTAACAGGACAGACTGGACACTTCAAAGGGTAAGAGGCAAAGCTGGAATGAACTTCCTCCATTTATGCCTGGAGCCTCCTCCTTTCTCAGATTCCTCTGAAACTGGGTGTTGCTTTTGGGTACCAGCGGCTCCCTGCAGAAAGAAGGAGCCTCCCCAGTACTGGGGGCCTTGGATGAGGGGGAGAGATTCATTCTCAGGCTCCAATAGAAAGAGTTTGATGAGGGAAGTGGCAGAGTGGTGAATCATGAGCAATGAAAATCCTACAAGACCTACTAAGTGATGAGATTTCCTATTAAATGAAGGTGTGGTTGACCCAGTAAAGGGTATTCTGAAACACAGTTTTGCTCATTAAGAATCTTATAGGACTTCCATGGTGGCTCAGTGGTTAAGAATCTACCTGACAATGCAGGATACAGGAGTTCAACCCCTGGTCTAAAAAGATTCCACACGCTGTGGAGCAACTAAACCATGTACCACAACTATTGAGCCCATGTGCCAAACTATGGAAGCCCAAGAGCCCTGGAAGCCATGCTCTGCAACAAACAAGCCACTAGAGTGAGAGGCCTACACACCACAACTAGAGAGTTGCCCTTGCTCTACATAAGTAGAAAGAAGCCTGGGTAGCAACGAAGGCCAAGAACAGCCAATAAAAATTTTAATAAAAATTAAAAAGAATCCTGTAAATATCTTCCTCGGTAGTGATGGGATTTGTCTTTCTGGGAAAAGGATGTTCACTTGGTATAAAATCAATGGATACAGTGAATGTATATACTGTGTTTTCTTTTTATACACATAAACATTCATGGTACATTGTGATGGGAAATATTTTGGGGCTGACACCACTAACAGTGATGTTCAGGTGACAGACATTGAGGAAAACACAACCCAAAAATTCAAACACACAAAGAATCACACTATTCATTATACATAAAAACACACCCAGTCCCATGAACACAAACCTACACTATTAACCATAATACAGCTTCTTCCTGGAAGTACAGTAATCATCCACATAGGTCTCTTGCAAATTACTTTCTATTGCCAGGGCCCCTATACTCATTCCCAGCAGGAATTTGGAATCAGTTTGGCCTCTACACTAAAACCAGCGAGAAAGCCCCAACTTTCTCATCTACAAAGTTTTTTCTCCCAAAGGGAATGATTCTGGAAAACATACCAGTTTCACATCCTGAAAGGGCCACCTGAAAGTACAGAAGAGAAGATGCAATGAGGATAAGATCACATAGATGCACAGTCTTTGGTTCATTTGGGGACAGTAGAAAACCTGATGAGGAGCAGTGGTGGAGCCCAGGGAACCCAGCAAGGTCAGCCCACACATACTCAGGATGAAAGGCAAGACCTGTGCCTGGAGGATGGAATTCCAAGTCCATTTAGGCTGGAAATTGCACAATTCTTTTCCTAGAAGAAATGTTGCTGCAGGAGAGATAAATCTGTATTCTACAGAGTGTAATGGATGCTAACAATTTTAGTGTCTTGTGGACTGAGGAATCATGAGTTGGTAATAAGACTCTCGTCTACATTATCCCAACCAAGGGAATTGTCTCTATCTGAAACAAAAATGTTCAGACTCACAACTTAATTCTACTGAAAGAGAAATGGAACAATATTTCTATCTCAGACCAGAAAAAAACAAAAACAGCTTGCCTTGGAGAAATACTCAATGTCTTCTGTGTTGTCACATGGTGGGTTGACTGGCAGGTCCTCAGTGAAGTCTAGAGGGACACAGAGTAGCTTTTAGAACACTGGTGAGGCTGTTCAGGAATCATGCAGGAGGTTTTCTCTTTGTGTGGACATGGGGTGGTGTGTACGGATGTGGGAGGTTAATAAGCATGAAGTGAACTTGTGTTCATCTATCTTCTTTGGAGGAGGAAGGAAAGTAAAGGAGAGGAAGGAAAGTAAAGGAGAGGAAGAAGGAAATGAAAATAGAACTTTGCCTTTCTAGCAAGAGGAACCTAATCAACATGAAATATTCAATCTAAAAAAAGGAAAACTCTAAAATGTGTGTATTGTTCAATGAAAGAGACCCATGACTCCTCCTGCTTATTGTGAGCTCCTGCTAAATTACCACCATCCCTTGATTTTTCCTAGATCACTCTTCTCCAGGATCTACAGTTGCCAATATTCTAATCATCATGTTTTTTATGAGATTTGTACTTGATTAAAAGTGATCTCTGTTAGAGAACTGAATTCAATATTGGGCAAAATATGCTATTCTCTTAATTCACAAATCAATTTTCCTAAATGAAATCAAATATACAATATTTGGCAATACTGAATTCCTGCCATTTAATAAGAGCCACTATGAATGATATCATATTTTTCTATCCATATTTGTTTTCTATAGTGCGCATGTCCACTGAGTCAGTTCCTGTCCACCTTCACAAGGGCAATATGTCCAGTGGGAAAGTTGATTATAGAAAGCACAGTTCCTCCACCAGGTCTTCCTGGGGAGCTAGATGAACACAGAGTTGCAGTCAGGACATGGGTGAGGATGCTTATCAATCACTCAGTGTTTCTTTCTTCTCTTTTTTTTTTTCCCTTATATTTGACAGGGACATAGGGTCGAGTGTATGCATGAGGGAGGTTAGTAGCTATGGACCAAGCTGCTGTTGAATCATCCTTTTTGCTGGATGAAGGAGAGCAAAGGAGAGGAGAAGGAAGGAAATTAAACAGAGTTTTTGCATTTTGACTAGGGATAACCTAAATAATGGGGGGGAAAAGTAACACTAAAATGCATGGCAACGTTCAATGACAGAGACTCATGACCCTCCTGCCTGTTTAGAGCATCTGTTAAATGGTCCCTGTCTTCTGGACTTTTTCTCAGATCATCGCCTCCCCAGGATCCACATTTGTAGCTACTCAATTTATTATGCTTTCTGTCAGATTTTGTTCTTGATTAAAAGCAAACTCCATTAGAGGACTGAATTCAATCTTACATTTCCAAATAGCTACTATTAATCATGTGATATTTTTTCCCAGTCTTCATTTTCCGAACAATGTTTGTATGTCCACTGAATCAGTGGCTGTTCACACTCACAGAAGTAATACACTTAATGGGACAGTTCATTACAGAGAGGAAACATAGGCTGAACACTGACTTTGTCTAACCCAGCTGTTCAGGAGATTACAACAAAAGTAATGGTCATTAGACTAACTACCAAGTTCCACTGTGAGATCTATTTGACACTTTCCATTGACTGGGTGCTACAGGGTCTAATTAATGTAAGGTTTATGGTAATGTCACCCAGTACAATGAAATGTTTCCCTGATAGAATCTGCTCTTGTTCTTGTTTAAGCAATGACACTAGCATCAACACATACGACCAACATTGTCTACACAAGGCCACACAACTCTCAAGATCTGAGAGCTGACCAGGAAGATACGACCACATGGTGCCTTTTACCCTAATGACTGTGCCAAAGTTGGCTGTTAATCCACCTTTGGTTGCTGTGGGTTTCATCACAAGTGAGCCCACCTTAAAATGAATCTAGAACTCTGGAGCTGCTAGTACCTCTAGGCGTGGACACAGATGCAGGAACCCCCTTGCTCCATGACTGAGGACCATGGCTGAGCAATAAGTGCAGGTCAGGGGTCCAGAGCAGACACACTGGGACCACCCATAGGTTCCCAGTTTGGCTTGTCCACTTAGGAGGTCAAGAGCTTGGGCTGTTTTTCTCAGCACCATCTCTATTTGAGGAAAATAATTATTAACCAAACTTGAGGAATGGTTGAGTTGAGGAAAGAGTCAGGTAATATATAGACAATGTCCAGTGGTGATGAGAAGTGATGAGACAGTTCACAGTTGACTTGCGCTGTGTAAGAGGGAAACATAGCCTGAGGAAACACACACATATAGAGCTTCAGAATCACAACACATGGGCCCACACATGGGCCCCCAAATCTGATTCACAGAAACCCACAGTATCTAAATGATGTAGCTGTTTCCAAGTACCATAGAACACAGACATCGTTCTTTCCTGGGAGATCAGTCTCTTCTCTGCACCCCAAGCCCACACTCCCTGTAGGAATCCAGCATCAGGGTACCTCTCCAACCAGAGCCAGCAAGAGAGCCCCACCTTGATCAACTAGGTTTTTTCTCAGAAGAGGGATGATCCCTGAATATTTACCGTGTTCATAGGCTGCTCCATATGCCTGTGATTAGAGAGAAGAAAACACTGTGAAGGTGTCAGCATCATGTTTTCTCTGCAGTAAGTCTCTTGTTTTCTGACTCTGGTCCTCAGATAACTAAAACTCTTTAAGTCAATGCACCAACCCCCTGCAAAAAAAAAAAAAAGAACAGAGAGGATCCCTGTTGAAAAGCCTGTAGTATTCTTTTTTTCTTATAATCTCTTCTTTTATTTTTATTTTATTTATTTACTTTTACTTTACAATATTTTTTTGGTTTTGCCCAAGCTTGGGGCTGGTGCACTGGGATGACCCAGAAGCCTGGAGTATTTCACATAAGATGTCTCAGTTTAATTTGAACAGCAATTACAAATTTATTTTTGGAATGAGGAAAGTACCTAGACTAGTAACTGATGCTGTCTTTTTTTAATGTCCTTTTGAATCAAGTCTGTGTTGATAATAGAATCATCCTCAATATTTCCCCAGCCAAAGACTTGCATACATCAGTGGTAATGAATGTTGTCAGATTACTATAACTATATTCAACTGAATAAAAAATAAAGAAATGAAGCAATAATCTTATCCCAGATAAAGCCAGGTGAGCTTACCTTCAGGGTCCTCCGAGGCTGCTTCTTAGCCCAGGCCTCACGCGATTTCACCACCAGGTCCTCCTGGAGAGCTAGAGGGACACAGAAGAGACATCAGGACACAGGTGAGGCTGCTCACTAATCACTCAGCGTTTCATTTTTTTGTTTGATAGGAACATGGGGTGGAGTGTATGCATGAGGGCAGTTAGTAGCTGTGGACTGAGACGTGGTTGAATTATCCTCTTTGCTGGATGAAGGAGAGAATTCTGCATTTAACTAGTGATATCCTAACCAATGGGGGGAAAAAACACTAAAGTACATGCTAGCTTTCAATGACAGAGACCCATGACACTCCTGCCTATTTAGAGCTTCTGGTAAATCACCCCTGTCTTCTGAATTTCTTCCTAGATCACAGCCTCCCCAGGATCCACAGTTGCAGCTACTGTACTTACCAAGTGTTCTATGAGACTATGTTTTTTATTAAAAGCAAGCTGTTAGGACTGAATTCAATCCTATGTTTCCAAATATCTATTGTCAATCATGTGATATTTTTTCCAATCTTCATTTTCCAAAGAATGCTTGCACATCAACTCAGTTAGTGGCTGTCCACACTCACAGAAGTCATACATTTACTGGGACATTTCATTATGGTGAGGAAGCATGGGGTGAACACTGACACTCTCTGACCCAGCTCTGCAGGAGATTTACAACAAGAGTCACAGTGAGTAGGCTAACTATCAAGTTCCACTGTGAGATCTATTTGAAACCTTTCCTTGAGTGTGTTCTACAGGGTTTAGTTACTGTAAGGCTTATGGTAATGTCACCCAGTGCAATGAAATTTCACCCTGATGATAATCCGATTTTTTCCATCTTTAACCAATGACACTCACTAAAAGATATGACCTACAGTGTTTACACAAGGCCATGCAACTCTCAGAATCTGTGAGTTGACCAGGAGGATGTGAGTCCTGAGGTACCTTTCACACTAATGACTGTGCTAATTAAGTTGTCTACTAATCCACCTTTGCTTGCACTGGGTTCTGTGATCACTGAGCCCACCTTATAATGATTGGCATGGTCTGGACTTCTAGAAGCTAGTACCTCCAGGCATAAACATAGATGCAGGGACCTCCTTGTTCCATGACTAGGATTTCAAGGCTGAGTGGTAAGTGCAGGTCAGGGGTCCAGAGTAGTCACTCTGGGACCACCCCTAGGTTCTCTGTTTGGCTTGTCCACTTAGGAGGTCAAGGGCTGGGGCCATTTTTCTCAGCACCATCTCCATCTGAGGAAAATGAATATTAAGCAAACTTAAGGAATGGCTGAGCTGACGAAAGAATCAGGTAGTGTATCATCAATGTGCAGTGGTGATGTGAAGTGTTTAGGAAGCTTATAGTCAACTGCTGTGTAAGAGGGAAACATCTGAGGAAACACACAGACACACAGAAACACACAGAGCCTCAGAATCACACCACATGGGCCCACACCTGGTCCCCCAAACCTGATTCACATAAACCTGCTGCTGCTGCTGCTAAGTCGCTTCAGTCGTGTCCGACTCTGTGCGACCCCATAGACGGCAGCCCACCAGGCTCCCCTGTCCCTTGGATTCTCCAGGCAAGAACACTGGAGTGGGTTGCCATTTCCGTCTCCAATGCATGAAAGTGAAAAGTGAAAGTGAAGTCACTCAGTCGTGTCCGACTCCTAGCGACCCAATGGACTGCAGCCTACCAGGCTCCTCCATCCATGGGATTTTCCAGGCAAGAGTACTGGAGTGGGGTGCCATTGCCTTCTCCTCACACAAACCTACAGCATCTAAATGATGTAGCTGTTTCCAGAGACCATAGAACACAGACATTGTTCTTTCCTGGGAGATCAGTCTCCTCTCTGCATGCCAAGCCCACACTCCCTGTAGGAAGGAATCCAGCATCAGGGCGCCTCTCCAACCAGAGCAAGCAAGATAGCCCCGTCTTCATTAATTAGACTGTTTCTCGGCAGAGAGATGATCCCTGAATATTTACCGTGTTCATAGGCTGCTCTGGATTCCTGTAATTAGAGAGAAGAAAACACTGTGAGGGTGTCAGCTTCTCTTCAGTAAGTCTTTGTAATCTGAATTTGGTCCTCAGATAACTAAAACTCTTTGGTCAATGCTCCCCCATCTCCCAAAAAACAGAGAGGACTCCTGTTGAAAAGGCTGGGCTCTTTCACTTAAGATATTTCAGTTTCCAGGAGGAAAAAGTTCTGTTGATGAAAGTCCTACAGTAGTAGTTGATGGTATTTTTTAGTCTCCTTTTGAATCAGGTCTGTGTTGATAACAGATTTAACCTCAATATTTCACCAGCAAGGAATTGCATACATAAGTGTTAAAATGCATTGTCAGATTACTATAACTGAATGAAACAGAAAGAAGCGAAACAGCATCTATGTGAGACACAGACAGTTGAGCTTACCTCCAGGGGTCGGAGAGGCGGTTCCTCAGCCCTGGCCTGGGGCAGTTCCAACACCAGGTCCTCCTGGGGAGCTGGAGGGAAACAGAAGGCCATCAGGACAGAGGAGAGGCTGCTTACAAAAATCTCAGGGTTTTTGTTTGTTTGTTTGATGGGACATGGGGTGGAATGTGTACATGAGAGAGGTTAGTAACTATGGACTCAGCTGCTCTTGAATCCTCCTCTTTGCTGGATGAAGTACAAGAAAGGGGACAAGCAGGAAGGCAATGAAAGAGAGTGCCTGCATTTAACTGGTGATAACCAAACCAATGGGGAAAAGTGAAACAATACAATGCACGCCAGTTTTCAAAGACAGAGACCCATGACCCTCCTGCCTGTTTAGAGCTTCTGGTAAATCACACCTATCTTCTGGATTTCTTCCTGGATCACTGCATCCTCAGGATGTGCTGTTTCAGCCATTGTACTTACCAAGTCTGTGAGACTTTATTCTCGATTAAAAGTAAACTCTTGTTAGAGGACTAAATTCAATACTACCTTTCCAAATAGCTATTATCAATCATGTGGTGTTATTTCCCAGGCTTGATTTTCCAAACAATGTTTGCACGTCCACTGAGTCAGTGGCGGTTCACACTCACAGAAGTCACGCTTTTAGTGGGACAGTTCATTATGGAGAGGAAGCATGGAGTGAACGTGAGTGTTGCTGACCCAGCTATGCATGAGATTTACAAGAGTCATGGTCACTAGATTATCATGTCCCACTGTGAGCTTTATTTGACAATTTCCCTTGAGTGTGTACTACAGGGTTTAATCAATGTGAGGTTATGGTAATGTTACCCAGTACAATGAAATACATCTCTTTTGATAACATGCTTTTGTCCTGGTGTAAACAAAGACAGGAACACCAACACATATGACTTACACTCTACAAAAGGCTACACAACACTCAGAATCTGTGAGTTTACCAGGAGGATGTGAGTCCTGAGATACTTTTCCCAATAATGACTGTGCCAAAGTTGGCGTTAATCCACCTATAGTTACCCTGGTTTCTTTGACCACTATGCCCACCTTATAATGATGGGCAGGATCTGGACCCCTGGGCCTGCTAGTACCTCCAGGGATGGATATAGATGCAGGGACCCCCTTTCCACATAATTGAGGATCACGTGGCTGACTGGTAGGAGCAGGTTACTCATCCAGAGGAGCCAAATTGGGATCAACCCTAGGTACTAAGTTTGGCTTTTCCATTAGGAGGTTAAGATTTTGGGCCATTTGTCCAATTGCCATCTTCATCTTAGGGCAATTAATACTAAGCTATTTGGGGGAATGGATTCCCTGATAGCTCAGTTCTTAAAGAGTCCACCTGCAATGCTGGAGACCTGTGTTCGATCTCTGGCTCTGGAAGATCCCCTGGAGAAGGGAAAGGCTACCCACTCTAGTATTCTGGCCTGGAGAATTCCATGGACTATAGCGCATGGGGCTGCAAAGATTTGAATATAAACTGCATAACTTTCACTTTCATTTTTGAGGAAAGACTGAGTTGAGCAAAGAATCAGGTAATGTATAGTCAATGTGCAGTGGTGATGAGAAGTGTTTAGAAAGTTCACAGTTGACTAGTGCTGTGTAACAAGGAAACTTCTCCAGAGGAAACACACACAGACACAGAGCTTCAGAATCACAACACTTGGGCTCACACATAGGCCCCCAACCATGATTCACACAAACCCACAACATCTAAATGATGTAGTTGCTCCCAGGTACCATAGAACAAAGACACTGTTCTTTCCTGAGAGATCAGTCTCTTCTCTTCACCTACAGCCCACACCCCAAGTAGGAATCTAGCATCAGGGCCACTCTCCAACCAGAGCCATTCAGAGAACCCCACCTTTATCAGTTGGATTGTCCCTCAGCAGAATGATGATCCCTGAATATTTACCGTGTTCATAGGCTTTCCCGGATTGCTGTGATTGCAGAGAAGAAAACAGAGAGTGTGTGTCAGCATCTTGAATTTTATGCACTAAGTCTTCTGTTATTTGGTTTTTGTCCTCAGGTAACTAGCACTCTTTACTTCAGTGGCTCCAAAATAAAACAGACAGTCTCCTGTTGGAAAGACTGGTCTCCTTCACATAAGATCTCTCAGTTTTAATTTGACCAACATTTACAAACTGTTTTTCAAGAAATAAAACTTTCAGCTGAGCAAAGTACCTACAGTCATAAATGATGCTGTCTTATTTAGATGTCCTTTTGAATCAGGACTGTGTTGATAATAGATTTATCCTCTCTACTTTCCAAGCCAAGGATTCGCATGCCTCAGTGGTAACGTAAATTGTCAGATTACTACAACTGTATTCGACTGAAAGGAAAATAAAGAAGTGAAGCAGCAGCGTTGCCCCGATTAAAGGTGCACTTACGTCCGCAGTTCTGAGAGGCTCGTCCGCAGCCCAGCCTTGGGGCAGATCCACCACCATGTCCTCCTGGGGAGCTGGAGGGACACAGAACAAACAGCACAGGGACACAGGTGAGGTGCTCACTAACCTCTGAGGAGCCTTTTTATTGGAGGAGTATGGGGTGGAGTGTATGCATAAGGCATTAGTAACTATGGACTGAGTTGCTATTGAATCATCCTCTTTGTTGTATAAATAAGAGCAAATCAGAGGAGCAGGAAATAATGAAACTAAACTTCTGTATTTAAACTAGTGATAACATAACAGTTCGGGAAAAAAGAAACACTGAAATGCATGCCACCTTTCGATGACAAAGACTCATGAAACTCCTGCCTGTTTATATCTTCTGCAAAACCACCCCTATCCAGAAGGATTTCTTCCTTGATCACTGCCTCCCCAGGATTCAGTTTCAGCTGATGCACTTACTAAGTTTTCTGTGAGATTTTGTTCTTGATTAAAAGCAATCTCTGTTAGAGGACTGAATTCAACCCTACCTTGCCAAATAGCTTTTATCAAGCATGTGATGTTTCTTCCTAGTCTTCATTTTCCAAACAATATTTGCACGTTCACTGAGTCAGTGTCTGTTCACACTAATTGAAGCCATACATTTCGTGGGACAGTTCAGCATGGAGAGAAAGCATGGGGTAAACGTTGACCTTCTTGGATCCAGGTGTGCAGGAAGTTTACAACAAGAGTCAAGGTCCCAAGCCGAGTGTCAAGTTCCACTTTGAGATCTATTTGACACCTTCCCTTGAGAGTGTGCTAAAGGCTTTAACCAATGTAAGGCTTATGGTAATGTCACCCAGTACAATGAAATATCTCCCTGATGACAATCTGCTTTTGTCCTTGCTTAAGCAATGACACTAGCACCAACAGATATGGCCTGTACTGTCTAAACAAGGGAATGCAACTTTCAGATCTGTGAATTGACCAGGAGGATGAGAATGCCAATGTGCTTTTCACAATAATGACTGTGCCAAAGTTGGCAATAATCCACCTATGTTTGTCCTGGGTTCCATGACCACTGAGCCCATCTTACAATGAGGGACACAGCTCGGACCTCTGGAGTTCTAGTACCTCCAGGCATAAATGTAGATGCAGGGACCCCCCTTGCTCCATGACTGAGGATCCCATGGTTGAGTGATAAGTGCAGGTCAGGGGTCCAGAGCAGACACAGTGGGACCACCCCGAGGTGCTCAGTTTATTCTTTTCCACTTAGGAGGTCAATAGCTTGGTCCATTTATCTCAGCACCATCTCCATTCGAGCAAAATGAATATTAACCGAACTTGAGGAATGACTGAGATGAGGAAAGAATTAGGTAATTTACAGCCAGTGCACAGTGTGATGAGAAGTGTTTAGAAAGTTCACAGTTGACTTGTGCTTTATAAGAGGGAAACATATCCTGAGGAAACACACACAGACAGCTTTAGAATCACACTGCATGGGCTCACACATGGGACCCAAACCCATGCATCTAAATGATGTAGTTGTTTCCAGGTACCATAGAGCACGGACATTTTTCTTTCCTGCGAGATCCGTCTCTTATCCGTACCCCCTGTCTTCACCCCCTTTAGGAATCCAGCATCAGGGAGACTCTCCAAACAGAGCTGGCAAGAGATTGTCACCTTGATCAACTAGATTATTTTCATCAGAGGGATGATCCCTGAATATTTACCGTGTTCACTGGCTTGTTCACATGCCTGCAATTAGAAAGAAGAAAAGAGTGTGAGGGTGTCAGCATCTAGAGTACTGTGCATTCAGGTCCTTTGTTCTCTTTTTCTTTTCAGAAAACCAAATGGGAATGTGTTGTTGAGTCTGTAGCCCCAAAAGAACACATAGAGGACACCTGTGGGAAAGGCTGGAGCTCCTCCTGGAAGATCTCTCCAGCTCATTTTCACCAGTAGTTAAAACTTTCATTTCAAGAAGGAACAGTTTCTGCTGAGGAAACTGCTCCCGATTCCAGTTTTTAATTTATGTTGTCATTTTTGGAAAATATCCTTTTGAATAAGTTATCTGCTGGGAAAAATGCATCCATTAAATTAAAAACTGTTTATATGAACTGTATTGAATATTTTGAACCTTTATCTGAACTCAGCTAGAAAATAAAGTCATGAAGCAACACTTTTATCTCAAATGAATAGGAGGCACTTACTATGGATTTGGGCAGAGCCTCTTCCTCCAATGTTGAAATGGATAGCTCCTCAAGCTGGTCCTCAGGGAGCTCTAGGAGGACATAGAGGAATTGTCAGGACATCTGTGATGCTGATCGGGAAGACTTTGTTAATGTGGACACATGGGGGGGAGTGTGTGGATGTGGGTGGTTAATAAGTGTGGGCTGAAATCTGTTGGACAACCTTTCTTATGGGTGGAGGAAGGCAAAGGAGATGAACGTTTCAGAAATAAGTCAGAGAGCCTTAGCTTTCTAGCTAAGGGGAACCTGATAGACTTGAAACTCTCAGTCTGACACAGGGAAGCACTAAAAATCATACTATGCTTCAGTAGTCATGTACAGTTGCGAGACGTTGACCATAAAGAAGGCTGAGTGCCAAAGAATTAATGCTTTAGAACAGCAGTGCTGAAGAGCTCTTGAGAGTTCCTTGGACAGCAAGGAGATCAAACTAGTTAATCATAAAGGCAATCAACCATGAATATTCATTCGAAGGACTGATGCTGAAACTTCAATACTTTGGCCACCTGATGTAAAGAACAGACTCACTCAAAAAGTCCCTGATGCTGGAAAAGACTGAGGGCAGGAAGAAAAGAAGGGGAAACAGAGGACGAGATGTCTGGATAGCATTATCGACTCAATGGACATGAATTTGAGCAAATTCCAGAAGATAGTGAAAGACAGGGAAGCCTGGCCTGCTGCTGTCCATGGGCTCACAGACATAACTTGGCGATTGAGCACTGTGATCAAAAATACATTGTATTTATTCTTTTCATAATTTTTAAGAATTAAAAAGTTCCATCAGTTCAGTTTAGTCGCTCAACCGTGTCCGACTCTTTTTGACCCCATGAACTGCAGCCCGCTAGGCGTCCCTGTCCGTCACCAACTCCTGGATTCCACCCAAACCCATGTCCACTGAGTCGGTGATGACATCCAACCATCTCATCTTCTGTCATCCCCTTCTCCTCCTGCCCTCAATCTTTCCCAGCATCAGGGTCTTTTCACATGAGTAATTTCTTCGCATCAGGTGGCCAAAGTATTAGAGTTTCAGCTTCAACATCAGTCCTTCCAATGACCACCCAGGACTGATCTTTAGGTTGGACTGGTGGTGCAGTCCAAGAGACTCTCCAGAGTCTTCTCCAACACCACAGTTCAAAAGCATCAATTCTTCAGCGCTCAGCTTTCTTTATAGTCCAACGATCACATCCATACATGACTACTGGAAAAACCATAGCCTCGAATAGAGGGAACTTTGTTGACAAAGTAATGCCTTTGCTTTTTAATATGCTGTCTAGGTTGGTCATAACTTTCCTTCCAAGGAGTAAGCGTCTTTTAATTTCATGGCTGCAATCACCATCTGCAGTGATTTTGGAGCTTAGAAAAATAAAGTCAGCCACTGTTTCCACTGTTTCCCCATGTATTTGCCATGAAGTGCTAGGACCGGATGCCATGATTTTAGTTTTCTGAATGTTGAGCCTTAAGCAAAATTTTTCACTCTCCTCTTTCACT
Organism: Bos grunniens; assembly: GCF_055505025.1. Lineage (NCBI taxonomy): Eukaryota > Metazoa > Chordata > Mammalia > Artiodactyla > Bovidae > Bos > Bos grunniens. The sequence goes on along the minus strand of NC_141180.1, from coordinate 73,857,072 downwards.
TTCATCAAGAGGCTCTTTAGTTCTTCTTCAGTTTCTGCCATAAGGGTGGTCTCATCTGCATATCTGAGGTTATTGATATTTCTCCCAGCAATCTTGATTTTTCTATATTCACAATTTAGTGTATCTATCAACACCATCTACATCTTTTTCATCAGATCCAATATAACCTCTGTACCCATTAAGTCATTATCCACCTTCTCCGTTGCCTCCTCGCTTTGGTGATTTCTATTTCCAGCTTCCATGAGTTAGCCTAGTCAGTGTACCTTAAACCAGTGGAAGCATACCATATTTGTCTTTCTGTGCCTGCCTTATTTCACTAACTATAATAAATGTTTGTATTAATCGTCCATCCATTTTACAGCATATTTCAATCCTTAATTCATTTTATGGTGGGATAGTATTCCATTCTGAGTACATATCACATTTCATTTATCCATTCATCACATGATGGTCTTTGGGTTGTTTCTAGTATTTAAGTACTAATAATACACTGTGAACATTAGTGTGCAGATTTCTGTATGGTACTATAATTTAAATGTGCATATTTAAAATATCACAGAATATAACAACACAAAGTGTGAATACTAGGTGAACTAACAATGTTAGACTTTGAATTACTAAAAATATATTTTCTTACTAATTGTAAAAAATGTACCACACATATGTTATCTGTGAGTAGAATTTGATAGCTGAAACTGAAGTGATATGATACAGGAATTTTCTGTATAATCCGTACAACTTTTATGGCAACGTAACCCTGCTTTAAATAAAGTCTAATAATTTAAAGAAATCCTGAAACATGACTTCAGGGGGGAACACATCACAGCTAGTGTTAAAAAATTAGCTAATCTTCAAACCATAGCTAGAGACCATCTTCACTTTTAAGCATGAACCAAATGTTGAATTTAGAATGCATCTTTCCTTTCATAGTTAAAGCAGTACCAACTGATATAGTTGCAATTTGAACACATGAAATAAAAGAAGAACATTGCTTAATATTTGTTTTTTTCTTAAATAAGAGGCACTGAACATACTACAATAATTATTCCTGAGTGAACCTAATGGGAAAATTTCCACAGTACCTTCAGTTGAGTCAGTTATAGGATTCACCCTATTAATTGGGCAACAACAAAGTGTCTTCATCCAGCTAGTTCTTGATGTTCTTTGCATCTGAGGGATGTTTCTTCTCGCCTTCTGGATGAAACCTCCTGTGAAATGCATTATAATGGTGAGAGGTGTCAACACCTTGCCGGCACAGGATCACCCAGGAACTAATAATAATTGATCCACAATTCAATCTTCTGGTCCCCTTCCTTACCAGATGCCTAGCAGGGCCTCCTGAATCCAAGGTGGACTTAGGAAGATCTGCAGTTTGATGTGCACTGAAAACACCCAACAGACTGGCTGTGTGTGCAAATATCTCTATTAAACTGATAGCCAGAAACTCAGCAGAGCATGGTGACCATGCCTGATGGACTGGATTCAAATCCCGTTTAGGAGAAGCAGGTACTGGGGAAAGATGTATGGATCCCTCTTTGCCTCAGTTCCCTGTCCTGAGTGAGAGAAATGTTAACATGGCCTATTTTTAGTATTATGAAGCCAGGAATGATTAAATATAGGTAAAATATTAGAAAAATAAAGGAGGGACTTCCCCAGCAGTCCATTGGGTAAGAATCTGTCTCGCAAAGAAGGGGATGGGATTTGATTTCTGTTCGGCAAACTCCAGTCCCACATGTTGCAACTACTGAGTTCAAGCACCACAACTAGAGAGTCAGTACCCTGCAACAAAAGATCTGCACGATGTGATGAAGATCCCATGTGCCACAACTAGGACCCAATACTGCCAAATAAATAAATGATAGATATACAAATAAATAAATAGAGAAGTAAAGGACTGGTGCTTCTTAATATCTCTGTAAGTGTTCAACCTTGAATGATAATAAGAATAAGGTGGACCTTCAGTAGCAGTTGAAAGCAGAGAGGGCATTTTGATGGCTCCAATAGGGGGGATGGAAGCTTATTCTTCAGCTTTTTCACACAAACAAGGTTTTATAGCTCATGGAGAGTATCTATTATCACCTCTTCTGACATCCAGCCCTGTTCAAGAGGAAGGCAGACAAAGTTGGGGCTGTAATCCATATGTTACATTAGAAGGTGTTGAAATTTAGAGGGTGAAGAGACTTTCCAAGGGTCAAACAATGATATATAGTGGATCTGGGACAGGATTGTAGATGGTTACCTGAAGACACAGATGCCTGCACCCCTGAGACCTGCGCTAAACCCCCTTAATCAGGACCTCAACCCTACCCCCAACTCAAATTATCCTGCCCCTGGTTTTCTGTGGATGAGAGCTGATGCCCTGGAGAAAATGCCTCAGCCTTAAAAAAGAGCTCAAATCTTCCTACCACTCGTCTCTATATTTCAGTTCCTGATCCAAAATATGTTTCCTCTGAGCAAAGCCCCTCAGAAAGACCACAGGATTCCAACTCTGTCCATCCTCCAAAGCTTCTTCACACACTCAACCATCTCACGAGCAGCCTTCCCAAAGCCCAGTTCACCTTGCTAAGTGACCAGTCGGCTGTTTGGCCAACAAGTTGGCTCAGAGCCCAGAACCTTCTAAACCAAAGGTCACATGATGGCTCTACCAAGAATTAGCTTCCCTTTAACTTGACCAAGTCTGGATGAGCAGTTAATGTGAGTTAACTGGGGAGGTGGACATCTGAGCTGGGCTTTGGTGGCTTAATTAAGTCTCAGATGCTCAGTCTCACAGCTGAATTGAACTCTTATTTGAGAAGTCTGGACCAAGTGCTAGCTAAGAATGAGCAGGAGTTCAATCTTCCCCCACTAAAATTCTGACTCTATCAACTTCTTGTCATGCTCTAGACCCTGTAGTGGAAGACAACAGAGCCCCATATTCTTTTTGAAAATCATCTCCATCCTCACAGCCTGGAGACTGTAACCCTAGATTCTCCTTGAGGATCAACAGACAGACTCCTTCCCTCAGTGACCAAATGTTCATCCTACTAACCCGACAGCGCTATGCCATCTCACTAAACTCCTTGGCAACAGCCAAACAATGATCCAGCCCACATCAGCCCTTGAGAATCCCACCAGTAAATCCCAGTTTCTTTCCTTTTTAAGTCTCTGGATTTACATTGCTAGTGTTTGTAGATTTGGGCAGCAACATTTGACAAGAGTTGAGATGTAATTCCCTTTTGCTATAATGTCCGATGTTGGGGAGACATCATGGTTCTCCTCTGTTAGTTCTTTACATCTGTTCTCTGGTAAGAATGTATACAAAACTAGCATTGGGAAATTGGAAATTTAGGAAGATGTTTAAGGCAGCCAGCTGACAGGAGAATCCAAATATAATTTAAGGAATAAAACAAGACTATAAAACACATTTATAACTCTGTAGATAAATTAGAGTGATGGAAAAAAAATTTTTTTTAAAGATGAGGAAAATTCATCAGTAAAGTTAACCAGCCTATTTGAAGGAACAGCCTTCAGAGGATCAGTGGGAACCTACCTCCAAAACAACAGTTCAAGTTATCCATTTCTCCTTTGCCACCATACATGAACCAACTGGCACTGGGTTCAGAATTCGTAATGTGTATCACCACATTACTGTGGTGACCACACATCACAGAACCTTCAGAATTAACTGGACTCTGCACAGGATGAGTCCAACTGCAACTGTCCAACTGCTACTGTGATTCTATGCACACATTTGGCTTTTCAGAGTAAACATTTTATTTCAAAGATTGAATCTCAGGCTCACACATTCCTCTCTGATTAAGAAAATAATTTATATGAGTGAGAATGTTCTGTCCCCAAATATAGTTGAGAGTGAACATTTCGGGCTGAGGAGGGACAAATCTAACACATTGAGAATAAAAAGAGATTCTATTCTTGATTAGAATATCATCTTGGTACTGATCACAAGTCTGTGCTCCTAACACACAGTGAGGCCAAACAACACCAAGAATCAGGAGCCTGGAGCAGAGAAAGCCTTCCTGCAGGGCCACACAAGGAGAAAAGACAAACAAACAAACAAAGCTGAGCACTCAGAAAACTTTCAGCAAAGCACTTTTCTAGGAAAGCTGAGGGAGTGGCCTGCTTACTTCTGGGGTCAGAGTCTTTGTTCTTGAGGTCAGGTCATGGTCAGGTCATGATGTTCTTGTGGTGGTGGTGGTGGTTTAGTCACTAAGTCAAGTCCGACTTTTGTGGCCCCATGGACTGTAGCCTGCCGGGATCCTCTGTTCATGGGATTCTCCAGGCAAGAGTACTGGAGTGGGTTGCCATTTCCTTCTCCAGGGGACCTGCCTAAGCCAAGGATCAAACCCAGGTCCCCTGCACTGCAGACAGGTTCTTTACCAGTAGAGCTATGAGGGAAGCCCCAATGTTGCTGTAAATCTCCCCGCAAAACAAACGCTACTCTCAGTTCTGACAAGAAAGCATCAGGTCCCAGGCACCACCCTCTACCTCTGGGGTCCAGGCCCAGGCCAGGAGGAGGGGGTCCTGGGCGGGGCAGGGTATCTGGCACCCAGACGGGGTCCTCCATCCAGTGCCCTGCCCTGGCTGACAGTGCAGGTCTCAGCTGGGAGCACCTCAGAGCCGGGTCCCAGACCCCATCCAACTTTCTTCTCTCTGGGTGCCTGGTGCCCAGGACCCAGGCAGGCCTCAGGCTGTTCATTTAAGCTGCAGAGACACACTTGTAGCAATTTCCAATCGGGTTAATCCCTGGTTCACAATAATCACGCTCTTTGAGAGAGGTCCCAACCACAGAGGCGAGCCTGAAATGACATTTTAAGATTCTTGCACACCAACCTAACCTCGTGCCACCTCCTCGGGGTGGACAACCGATCAATGCTGGACCAAGTGTGGAAACATGAACAGAGAGACGGGAGCTGGGAAACTCTTCCCTTAGTAGCCAGGGTCATATCCTCCAGATGCCCAGGGCTCCGGGGACCATGCTCGTATCGTCCTCTGCAGCTTATAGGTCATGGAGGCAGGGACTGGGGAGAGGTTCATGGTTTTGTGTTGGAAAGATCCCCTGGAGAAGGGAAAGGCTACCCAATCTAGCATTCTGGCCTGGAGAACACCATGGACTGTACAGTCCATGGGATCACAAAGAGTTGGACACGACTGAGACTTTCACTTTCACTTCTACTGCTTTGTGGCCTGGATCTGGCCTGTCAGCCGTGGCGAGGGCTCTGTGGCTCTGTTGGACACTGTCCCCAAACTGTCCTGGGCCCCCATCTCACGCACCTGCCCTGAGGGCCTGGATAGCGCATGGAGAAGGCCTCTGTCCCGGACTCACCACACTCTGGCGAGGACTGCTGACAGGTTTCCTGTTGGTGGAGCATGACCTCTAACCCTAGTCTAAGGGTTCCGCTAAAGGTCTTACAATATTGACTGTGCACCCACCCCACCCCTAGTACCGTCTCCTCCACCCATTTCTACTCTTTGCGAGTCCCCAGACTTACCTAGAAGAAACAGAGCCTAAGATTTAATCTTATAAACAAAATTAAGTTTCATACCTAATGTATCCACTTTTACTTTTTATTTGGAGCCCTGTAAATTCTGCTCACAAAAATGAATGTTTTTGTCGTGTGCTGCAAGCATGTTTTCAATTTGTCACTAAGTTTTTTGTTGTTGTTATTTATTTTTGTCTGAGCTGGGTCTTCATTGCTGTGCTCGATTCTCTCTAGCTGTCCTGAGTGGGAACTGTTCTCTTGTTGTGGAGCACAGGCTCTAGGCCCACAGGCTTCAGTAGCTGTAACTCGCAGGCTCTAGAGCTTGGGTCAGTAGCTGTGGTGCACAGGCTAGTTGCTCTCCAGCATGTGGGATCTTCCCAGACCAGGGATGAGACCCATGGCCCCTGCACTGGTAGGCAGATTTGAACCCCTGGGCCACAAAGGAAGTCCCATCACTGTCTTTTTATTACAGTTACTTTTCCTTATATCATGAAGACATTTATTTTATTTTTAAAAGCATCACTGATTTAAATATTTTTGCTATTTTGGCTGTGAGAAGGAAAAAGAGGGAAGGATATTATGACTAATATTCTTATTAAGGGCTAAATATTCCTTTAAAATATTTTAATAGGAAAACAACTACAGGTGTTTCAAGACAAACTTTTCTATTGAACAATTCTGAATATTTCTAAAGATGTATGTCAAGATGGACTAATTATTTTTTTAGGATGATAGAAATTTCCCCCCAGAAATGATATAGAGTAGAAATATCCTGATACAGTCATAAAAGGAACACAGTATTTTTTAAAGCACATGTGGTAATTTATGTCTCAAAAACCTTAGAACATTTTGGAAGTGATGATGATGGTACATCAATGATTAAGTCATTTTAACAGACATCATTTACGATGTGTTTATTCACCAAATGAACTTGTGGTTGTTTGCTGAGAAAAGAGGGACACTTTCAATTAATGTTAAAGAACATTAAAAGAATTTTTGATTACATTTGCTATGCCCTATTAATGATTTTAATGGTGAAGAATTAACTGAGTTTTAATATAGCTCCAATTTGCCAAGTACATTAGCATTCCTTTGACCAAGCAACATATTGGATTTTTAAAAAATTTTCCTATAGTTGATTCAACAACTGTTTATAAAAGTTGGTGAATATTTGTAATAATTAAACAGGATAAATTATGTAAGAACAATAAAACAGGACCACCTTAGAGAATGTATAGTATACACATTGAATATACTATATAATGTACAGCTCTGCAATGTGATGTTGCCCCTCCTCGATCAAGAGATAAGAAGCTGTCTTCTTATTTAAAACAACAACAACAACCATTAGGAGGGTCCTGTGACTGCCTTGATAAATAGAATAGAGTGGAGAAGGATGCTTTGCTTATTTCAGGTGTATCCTTGACTGGATTGGCAACTTCTGTATCCTGTCCTGAGACATTTGCACATGGGGTGCTTTTATCATATTCTTAACCCAGTCATCATGCAGTAATGTCCTCCTCTCTTTGATGCAATGATCAACAGCTGATCTTCCAGTGTCCTAGCAACGGGAATAATTCTCACTGGATGAGCAGACCAGGTGAGGATTCAACCGATTCTAACCTTCCAGTGTTGAATGGCAACTGCATTAAGGCCTCAAGGCAAGAGATGTCCACGGGAGTCCTATTAATTCACACAGCAACGCGAAAATCAATTATATGAAAGTAAGTTTTGGAGTGTTTGCCTCTGTAGTATCAAATAATTAGAGCAGATTTTGGTGAAGTTTTCTGTTTTAGTGTATTGATTCATTTTAGTAGCAGAATTTCTAGAGCCATACTTATAAGCAAGCATCATTTGTCAAACAATTCCTTATTTTGTCTTTGGATTCTTTCCTTTCACATGCAGTTCACCTTCTGTGTACAATTTCAGAAAGTCCACAGACCCCTCTAAATCTCATTCATTAATAAATCTTTCTAGGCAACTACAAACTTTACCTTAAAATCTTCTGTTTCAGAACATTTAACTTTTTTTTTTAAGTCTTTATTGAATTTGTAACAACATTACTTCTGTTTTATGTTTTGGTTTTTTGGCCTCCAGGCATGTGGATATTAGCTCCCCAACCAGGGATCAAACCTGCACTCCTTGTATTAGAAGGCAAAGTCTTAATCACTGGACAGCCAGGGAGCACCCTTAACTTGCTTTCTAATGTCCTCCTCTTTTTGATACTTTCAATCATGTTTCTCTAATAACAGTACAACTTAGCACAGAACAGGAAAGAGACAGATAAAGGTACGTTTTACAGGCTGAAAACATCAGTGACGCTAACACCTAGGATGTATCTTATCCATTACATAACAAAGTCAGGCTTACAAGGAATAGAATTATTCTTAATTTTAATTTTGAAAAGCTGTTTATCTATTCAGTTTTTAGTTTATTTGTATATTTATTCACTGTTTTCTCACTAGTCATTTAGTAAACATGGATGAAGCTCCAATTAAGTTCTGGGACTTGTGCACAGAAATGCAGACATAGAGATGAATGAGGAAACATTTGTTTCCCCCTCAAGACACCCACAGGCTAGCTGCAAAGACAGATACACAAACAAACAGTACAATTTCTTTAGTACAACAGTAAGAGCGTCAGAGAACATCTTTTGTCATTTATGACCTACATTTTAAAGATAAATGGGAATTTTCTAGGAAGGAAATAAAAGGTAATGACCATTAGAAAAGGATAGGAGAGAGCAGCTGGCAGTTAGAAAAGATTAGAACTGTTGAATAATTCAATCTGAATGTAAGGTATAGCTGGAGATAACCCTGGTGATGTAATCAAGGCCAGGTTATAGCATGTTAGGATGTTCATTTATTGTTTAAAACTGAAATGTATTTGACATATAACATTATGTAAATTCAAGCTGTAAAACACATTGATTTGATACGTATTTACTATGATTGACAACATAGCAATAATTAGCTTCTTTATCATGTCATAAAATTTTCATTTGTTTTTAGTGGCTGGAATAATTAAGACCTACTCAGATAGAGAAAGACAAATGATGTATGATACCACTTATATGTGGAAAATAAAAAGAGAGTAAAATGATGGTTACTAGGGGATGGGGTTGGGGGGGATAGGACAAATGTTGTTTAAGGATACAAACTTGCAATGAGTAGTAAATAAGTCCTAGAGATGTCATGCATAGTATGGTGAATAGAGGCAACAATATTGTATTATAATCATCAAACTTATCAAGAAACATGCTAGGTTGTTTAGACTTGTTCTGGAAGGGAAGAGGGAGCTATTAAGGGGGTTTCATTAAGAGAGAAAAATAATCAGGATTTATTTTTCCTCCAAATGATCACTTTTGAAGCAATATTAAGGAAGGATTAAAGAATAAATTTCAGAAGGAACACTACGACAGGGGTCTTTCTAATAGTGAACTATTTTGGAAGAGACCTAAATTAATAAAGTAGCAGAAGGAATGAAAGGCGAGAGGTTCAGAGATGTATTTAGAAGGCAGAATTTGCTGATCCTAAACATAGCTTTTTAAAATTTTATTTTACTTTGGAGTATAGCTGATGAACAATGTTGTGTTAGTTTCAGGTGTACAGCAGTGATTCAGTTATACATACATTTATTCTTTGTCAGTGTTTTCCTCTATAGGTTATTACAGAGCATTGGGTAGAATTCATTGTGTTATACAGTAGGTCCTTGCAGCTTACTCATTTTAAATATAGTAGTGTGCATGTGTCAATTCCAAACTCCCTGACTATACCTTTCCCCCATCCTTCCCTCCCTGGCAACCATAAATTCTTTCTGTAAGTCTGTGAGTCTGTATCTGCTTTGTAAATTAGTTCATCTGTATCATTTAAGATTCTACATATAAGGGATATCATATGATATTTCTACTTCTCTAACTTACTTCAGTCAGTAAGACAATCTCTAGGTCCATCCATGATGCAAAAGGCATTATTTCATTCTTTTTAATATCTGAGTAATATTCCATTGTATATACGTATCACATCTTTATCCATGCCTCTGTTTATGGACATTTAGGTTGCTTCCATGTCTTGGCTACTGTAAATAGTGCTCCAATGAATACTGGGGTGCATGTATCCTTTCAGACCATGTTTTTCTCTGGATATATGCCAAGAAGTGAGATTGCTGGATCACGTGGTAACTCTATTTTTAGTTTTTAAAAGAACCTCCTTACTCTTCTGCATAGTGGCTGTACCAATTTACATTCCCACCAAGAGTGTAGAAGGAGTCCTTTCTCACCACACCCTCTCCAGCATTCATTGCTTGAGGACTTTTTGATGATGGCCATTCTGATTGGTAGAAGGGATTTTTGTTAATTTAATGTGAAGATATAAAGAAATAAAGTGTTGTGTTCCTGCTTGTGTTCCTGATTCTTAATGCAAGAAACAATGCAGATTATGGTGTAGATAAACGTATAGAAACCAGGATGAGATACAGTTTGAATACGAAGATCAAAGAATATTTCCTAGATAAAAATTTTAAATAACATGTAAATAGTTATAATTCATTATTGGATATTTGGAGTTTGATATGAGTATGAAATCATCAAGGGAACATAATAAAATGTTGGATACATTTTGACTCTCAAAGAGATGTCTGGGAAAACTGTATTGATTTGGGAATTATTGGCAAACACAATGTTTGAAACCATATTCTTAGATAAAATTAAAATGAAGTTAATACCATTTCTTGAGTGAGAAGAAAACTGAACATAAAACTGTTGGAAATAGCAGGACTTAAGTGTCTTAAGGAAGAAATCCCAATGTATAAGACTAAGAAATAATGGCAACTAATACTGTATAAAATTAAGGAAAATCCCAAAGGGATAAGGGAGAAAAATATTTCAAGAAAAAAAAAATCAGTCAAAGATGTGAATTTCAGCAAGGATGCCAAGGGTGATAACTAAATATTCAGAAGTCATCGATTACGTTTTTCCAGAAAGGGTTATTCAGTGATGAGAACAAAAGTCAAACAATAAATTAAACAGTGGACAGGCAGGGAGGAAATAGAATGAGTACAAACTGCTTTTCAACAATATTGGGTTGAAGGGAGATATGCTTGGAAATGAATTCAAGTCAATGTGTACATGTATTTATTGTGTATATTATCAAACCTAAGGTATCACTGTTTGAATCTAAGTCACCATTATCTTGCTGCTAAGTCGCTTCAGTCGTGTCCGACTCTGTGCGACCCCATAGACAGCAGCCCACCAGGCTCCCCCATCCCTGGGATTCTCCAGGCAAGAACACTGGAGTGGGTTGCCATTTCCTTCTCCAATGCAGGAAAGTGAAAAGTGAAAGTGAACTCGCTCAGTCATGACTGACTCTTAGCGATCCCATGGACTACAGCCTACCAGGCTCCTCCATCTGTGGGATTTTCCAGGCAAGAGTACTGGAGTGGGGTGCCATTGCCTTCTCCACCATTATCTTATGTATCAACAAAAAAGAAAAAAAAATACCTTGAAACTATAATACAATATTGTTTTATAACACAGCATTATTAAATATTTATATCACTGTGGTATGTATACAAAGAAGAAAATATAAGCCAAATGCCAAGCAATGACAACTATTGTGCATTATTATTACTGCCTAACTATCCACCAGCAATGTAAGACTCCATCAATGATGCACGTGTGCATGCAAAGTCACTTTAGTCGTGTCCGATTCTTTGCAACCCCATGGACCGTAGCCCACCAGGCTCCTCTGTCCATGGGATTCTCCAGCCAAGAATACTGTAGTGGTTGCCATGCCCTCCTCCAGGGGATCTCCTCAGCCTAAGGATTGAACCTATGTCTCCTGCATTGGCAGGTGGTGCCGGGGACCAGCCCCGGCTGATACAGGGAATTCGAAGCGGGGACGGCGTCGGCGAGGATCAGGAAACAACTGCTTAATTAAACGTTTATTAAGGATATAAAGAGTGGTGAAATAAGGATAGCTCAGCGAAGAAATTCAGTGAAGAAAAGAGGCTGAATAAAATTCCAAAGCAGGGAATTTACGTCACCTACGAAGGTCGCAGGCATCCTCCCGTTCTCCCGAAGGAGAGGAGACACTAAGGCCTCCCCGGTCAGATCTTAGAAGCCCAGGCAAAATTAGTAGGCTTGACGAGCTTCCCTGCCTCAGAGGAAAAGTTCAGCTAGAAGGTGAAAGAAAGAACGACATGGGGAGACCAAATTTCGGTGAACAAAAGGGCATACTTTATTTTCCAAAGTAGTTTTATACCTTAAGTTGTGCATAGAGGATAATGGGGGAAGGGGGTAGAGTCATGCAAAGACAGCAGTTCCTGATCCTTATCGAAGCCAGGCTTTCAAACATCTCATATGCAAAAGTTTAGGTGATTTACATCATCTTCTGGCCAGGAAGCCTGTTAACATTTTAAGAAACTTATTTTTCTCTAAAGGTGATTATTCTAAAGTCAGGCGCCAGCCTCCAAAAAGCATTGGAGAAAGTTGCATTCCTATAGGGCAAAGGTGAGGTGGGCTCAATCAAGAAAAGAATTAACTCAAGGGTCCAAGGTTACAAACATTGAGGCAACTGCTTACATTTCTATACACCCATTATATCAATCAATACACGGCCAAGGACACAGTAGGTAAGGGATATGGAGACTTAGCAGCAAACATTGGCCCAACAAGTGAAAAACCCTTCACCAATACAATTTCTAATCAATCTTTTAACTACTCAAAGGAATCTGTGTTTAGACAGTTTAGAACATTTCCTGCCTCTCACAGTTGGGAGGCTCTGAACAATCACATGTTGCCGGAAAAAACCTATTCAGGCAGGCTAGAGGACTTCCAAAGGAGTTTGTAGGTTAAAACACTGTCACACCCAGGAATTATTAACTGGAGCTGTAAGCTAACTCTTTTTTCAGAGAGAGGTAGTGGGGGACAGCCCCCCGTAAAGTCAGAGGTGTAGGTGAAAGCACAAAGCAGAAAGTAGGCAGACTCTGGTTTTGGGGATAGATTGCTCGAGAATTTCCAGGGAGACTCCTGAGGCTTGATCCCGCCTTTGCGTATGCCAAGCCTCCTTCCTCATGACCTTTGCCAGGGGCGGAGCTCGCTCCCTGCAAGGTGGGTTCTTTACTACTAAAGCATTAAAATATCAGAAAGGAGATAATGTGGGAAATTATGTGTCTTATGGTCAATCAAAATGATATAATACATTCAGTGTACAAATGAATGTATATGTGTATGTATGTATAGTGTATATTCTCAGAAACTAAAAGGAAGAGTTAAAGTAAATATTAACAACTTACATATTCCTGTAAGTGCAAACATAAGTATTTATTATTAACTGATTCTTTATGTCCAAAATTGCACTCAATATTGAGTATTAATATATATTTGACATACCTTTAATTAGCCTTTAGACTTGAAAAAAGTGAACTGAGGTTTTCATTTGATTTTGGAAACATGAAGTACATTTTGAAGAAAAAAAAAGGAGTAGCTTTAAAAGTAGCACTTTTAAAGGTGAAAACATTTCAAGGACTTCTGAATTTCTGTCATCTAGATGAGAGATTAATAACAACTTTAATATTACTGTTTTTGTAAAACTCAGATTGCACCAGGTTTTCAAGCCTGCTGGGGTGAACTGAATTTTTTTTAATAAGAAGTGTTTTAGGTTACCCTTTTTGCATCAAGAAGAACATTCATTAGTGTTACAAACATTGTTTTGTATTATTTCTTAGTTTTCAAAGTTGACATTATGAAAGAAGTGACTAGAAAAACATTCAGATTTTGCTTATTTGATATGACTCACCAAAATTTAGCAGTCAGTTTGACTCCTGCTAATGAGTTAAATAATTACACCTCTCAGGGAATGACAAACTACTTAAAGTTTTCTTTCTCAACCAAAAGTAATATGTAAAGATACTGAATGACTTATGGAACTGATAATGAGTTCTTTTATTTTTCTCCACTGATAAGTTCAAAGCTATATTTTGATTTAAAATGAGGGTTACCATATCTACCTTAGTGTATTTTTATCAGATAATTATTGATTTTGACTGAAATTACTGAGTAGACACATGCTAAGAAAAATTTTTCATGTGATATTAAGCACAAAATGTGACAAAAGTGATCAAAATTGTAAAGCATATTGAACAGTGGGCAAAGGGCAGAGGTTCTTTCTATGTATCATTTTAATATCATTACAGACAATAAGATACAGGTTAGTATGATTATAATTAAATATTGGTATGAAAAATGAGACTGAGATTAATGAAGTAAATAAGATGATAGCAGCAGAAAACCTGGAGTTATTATTTAAAGCCTAAACCTATGCTATAGCTAACTGAAATAATTATAACCAAAACAACAAACACAGTCACAACAGAGTTGTATGATATAAAGAATATATATGTACATACATATATGCACACACACACACACACATATATAGAGTTTATAACACTCTAGAGTGTTTTATATATCTATATATAACACTATATATATAAATATATATATTTATATATTTATAAATATGTATATATGCTATGCTATGCTAAGTCACTTCAGTCGTGTCTGACTCTGTGCGACCCCACAGACGGCAGCCCACCAGGCTCCCCTGTCTCTGGGATTCTCCAGGCAAGAACACCGGAGTGGGTTGCCATTTCCTTCTCCAATGCATGAAAGTGAAAAGTGAAAGTGAAGTCGCTCAGTCGAGTCCAACTCCCAGCGACCCCAAGGATTGCAGCCTAACAGGCTCCTCTGTCCATGGGATTTTCCAGGCACGAGCACTGGAGTGGGGTGCCATTGCCTTCTCCCAAATATACATATATATACATATATATACATATATATATATATATATATATATATATTTGAAATTGGGGACCCAGAAGAGTGATCAGAATTTGTAAAAATAATCTAAATAGCATTATCCAAATCTCAGATTATGGAATAGAATGGGAACTGATTTTAGGACTAAAAAGATAAAAAATCCAGTTTCATAAATAAGTGGTAGTAAACTTGGCTTGATTAGCTCAAGTTATTTAGGGTCAAAATCAATGTTTATTTAATTAGAAGTAACTAAGTTTTCTAATAGAATATTTGTCATAAAGCCATTGTCTTTGTTAAATTGTCTCACATGCTCTTTTCAGCACCTAAACATCCTCCATAAATTTCTTGCTCCTTTTTCTCCACGTTGTGCTTCCTTATTTAAAAAATAAATAAAAAAACCCAAAACTTCCCCTGACCATGTTATTTCATCTAATTCTGGCCCCATTAAATTCCTTTTTATTATAGAACTTCTCAAAAAAATTTTTTCCTATCTTCAATTCTTCACCAAATGTTTTATTTTTCTTTATAGTGGTTTTATTTAAATATAATTCTCATAACATACAGTTTACCGAGTGGGTATAACTCACTGTTTTACTATATAGGCAGAAATATACAACCATCATTATTCTCAATTTTATAGTCTCCATAAAAAGAAACCATGAACTCTTTAGGTATTACCATCTTATATTCACATTAAGCCCTCAACTCAAACCTAAGTAACCCTTAACCTGCTTTCTGTCTCTATGAATATGTCTCTGCTTAGTCATTTTGGCTTCCCTGACTCTTTGTGACCTTATGGACTAAAGCTGCCAGGCTCTTCTGTCCATGGGATTTGCCAGGCAATAATATTGGAGTGGGTTGCAATGTCCTCTTCTCCAGGGGATCTTCCTGACTCAGGGATCGAAACTGGGTCTCCTGCATTACAGGTGAATTCTTTACCACTGAGCCACCAGGGAAACCCCTCTTGTCTCTATAGATTTACCCATTCTGGACAATTCACATACTATGTGGCATTCTGTGACTAGCTGCTTTCACTTAACATCATGGTTTCAAAATTCATAAATATTGTAGCATGTATCACTAACCCATCACTTTTTATGACTAAATGATATTCCAGTGTGTGGATATACTACATTTCATTTATCCATTTGTAAGCTGATAGAATTCAGGTTATTTCCATCTTTTGGCTATTATTAATAAGGTTGGTATAAATATTTTTCTACTAATTTCTGTGTGGACATGCATTTTAGTTTCTCTGAGGTATCTACTAGGGTGTGGAATTTATGGGTAAAAAGGTAACATATGGAAAAGTTTCACAAATCACCAGATTGTTTTCAAGTATGGCTATACCATTTTATATTCCCACCAGCAGTCTATAAGGAGTTTGATACTTCTCATCCTTCAGTTCAGTCCAGTTCAGTCGCACAGTCGTGTTCGACTCTTTGCGACCCCATGAATTGCAGCACTCCAGGCCTCCCTGTCCATCACCAACTCCTGCAGTTCACTCAAACTCATGTCCATCAAGCCAGTGATGCCATCCAGCCACCTCATCCTCTGTCGTTCCCTTCTCCTCCTGCCCCCAATCCCTCCCAACATCAGAGTCTTTTCCAACTTTGGCATGAAGTGGCCAAAGTATTGGGAGTTTCAGCTTTAGCATCAGTCCTTCCAATGAACACCCAGGACTGATTTCCTTTAGAATGGACAGGTTGGATCTCCTTGCAGTCCAAGGGACTCTCAAGAGTCTTCTCCAACACCACAGTTCAAAAGCATCAATTCTTTGGTGTTCAGCTTTCTTCACAGTCCAACTCTCACATCCTTGCTAACACTTATAATCTGACTTTTTGATTATAGCCATATTAGTGAGTATAAGGTGAAAGAAAACTCATTGTGGTTTCAGTCTGGATTTCCCAGGTAGTTAATGATGCTGAGCATCTTTTCATGTGCTTATTGGTCATTCATATAACTTCTTTATAGAAATATCTATTCAGGTTCCTCACTCATTCTTTAATTGGGTTGTCTTCTTCTAATTGAACTGTAATGTTTCTGCATATCCTAGAAAGAAAGTACCTTATCATAAATTTAATTTTCAAATAATTTCTTTTTATCTTTTCACTTCCCTTGATAGTTTCTCATGAAGCAGAAGTGTTTTTATTTTTGATGAAATCTAATAAAAAATTTTTATTTTGTTGCTTATACTTTTGGTATCATATCTAAGAATTATCTGTGAAATCTGAGGTCACAGAAATTTATCCCTGTGTTTTCTTCTAAAAGTTTTGTAGTTTGTTTTTATTTTTACATGTTACATCTACTTCTAGATAGATTGTGTAACAGCATGAGGTAAGAGTCCAATTTTATTATATTGCATGTGGCTATCCAGTTGTCCCAGCATCAGTTGTTGAAAAGACTATTCTTTCCCAGTTGAACAGTGTTGATTCCTTTGCTAAAAACCAATTGACTACAGATATAAAGTTTTATTTCCAGACTCTCAGTCCTATTCCACTGGTCTATGTGTCTATCTTTATGCAAGTACCACACTGTTTTGAATACTATGGTTTGTAATAAGATCTGAAACTGGGAGCTATGAGTCTAACAACTTTTATTTTTTAAGGCTGTTTTGGCTTTTTAAGTCCCCTGCCACTCTACATGAATTTTAGACTGTGTTTGTCAATTTCTGCAGTGGAACCAGTTGGGCCTCTGATAGAGACTGTGTTCAATCTTTAGACAAATTTGGTGAGTACTGCAATCTTATATAGGACTTCCCTTGTGGCTCAGACAGTAAAGTGTCTGTCTACAATGCGGAAGACCCGGGTTCGATCCCTGGGTCAGGAATACCCCCTGAAGGGAGAGGCTACCCACTCCAATATCCTTGCCTGGAGATTTCCATGGACAGAGGTTACAGGCCACAGGGTCACAAAGAGTTGGACACAACTGAGTGACTAATGACATCATCTAACTCTAATTAGTCAGACAGACCTAGACAGCAAATTAAAAAGCTGAGACATTACTTTGCTGACAAGGGACTGTATAGTCAAAGCTATGGTCCTTCCAGTAGGCATGTATGGATGCGAGAGTTGGACTTTAAAGCTGAGCACCAAAGAATTGATGCTATTGAACTACGGTGTTGGAGAAGACCCTTGAGAGTCCCTTGGACAGTAAGGAGATCAACCCAGTCAATCCTAAAGGAAATCATTCCTGAATATTCATTGGAAGGACTGATGCTGAAGCTGAACCTCCAATACTGTGGCTACCTGATGTGAAGAAGTGACTCATTAGAAAAGACCCTGATTCTGAAAGACTAAAGGCAGGAGAGCAGAGGATGACAGAGGATGAGATGCTTGGAGGGCATCACTGACTCAATGGACATGGGTTTGAGCAAGCTCCAGGAGTTGGTGATGAACAGGGAAGCCTTGGAGTGCTACAGTCCATGGGGTTGCAGAGTCAGACATTACTGAGTGACTGAACTGAATGGAAAGAAATTAAATAAATTACTATATAATAGCAAACTGCTTAAAACTGACTTTAAGCAGAATTTAATACAAAACACCATACCTTGATTTTTCCAGTTTTTCTAAGAGTGTCCTTTAAAAAGAAAAAAAAAAACATAATGATGCTTTTCTAGGTATAGAAAATGGGTCAAAAATCGTTCTTTTGAAATGTATGGGCATTGTACATTTTGCAAATAGACTTTCTGTTCCCAACTTTGGGTTTAAAAAAGGAAGTAAACATTTCTTTGCTCTTGAAATCCTCTCATTCATCTTCTTGGTCTTGTTCTTGACTGCATTAGCAACACGTCCCAATTTATTATCTTCAGATTCTGTTTTTAAAATCATGTTTTTTAGAGTTTGTCATCGTTAGGGTTTTCTACAGTAATTTACATCACATCTGCTTCCTTCATCTTACTTATATAGTGTCAGATGGTGACTGGCAGGGAAGTCTGGTATGTGCTTGGGGTCACAGAGACTACAGGACACAACTGAGCAACTGAACTGAACTGAACCCTAATTACTTCCTCAAAGTCCCATATCTAAGTATCATCATATTGGGAGTTAGGAGTTTAATATATCAATTTGTGGGGACACATTCAGTCCATAACACTTTATCTCCCTATCTTCTATTCATCTTCCCCTGATACCTTTCTTCACCCTACTGAACTTGCTTTTCACTGAACACACTTCTGCCTCATGAACTTTAATACTTCTTGTTTCGTCTGTCTGGAAATACATTCCAAGTATCTTCCCATTTTCTACATCCTGCAGCTCCTTCAATATTTGACTCATATCAGTAAATAATTACCTAATTCTGCTCTTGAATATCGTAACACTCTCATTCTCCTAAGTTCGTTTCTTTTCTTTCATAGCACTAATCACCAGTGACCCTGCATGGCCTGGCTCATAGCTTCATTCAGCTATGCAAAACCCCTCACCATGACAAAGCTGTGAACCATGGAGAGTCACCTAGTAATAGTCTATGTAACCTGAAATTTTAGGATTCTCAGCCTCTCATGAAAACTGAAACTTTATTAGAGCAGAGATTTACTTTTTTTTCAGTTTACTGTTACATTCCCAACTACTATAGTCATGTATGACACAATTAAAAATGCATACTTTTAAATTGAATCAAATTAAAATGAAGTAATTTAAGTCACCTTAGGAAATACAGAATTAAATTATTAAAATTAGGACTGAGTGTCAGTAACATAATTTGTTGTTTAGTACCTGTTCTTCTTTATTAGATGGTTAGCTCTATGAAGCAATGAATTATTTAGTACTGAAGTTTTAGCAGTCTGGACACTGCTTTATTCATTTCTGGAGTTCACTCAGAACTGTTGAGTACATGGCTTTATTTCCATTAATTTATCTTATATAATGGTAGCTTGTTGCCAATAGCACTCCTGTTGGATTTTCTGCTTTGAACTATAAAACTCTTACCTAAATTAATATGCACTATTCTGTATTGTCTATGTGTTATGTCTGTGTTACAATAGCAAATGCAAGAAACTCAACTTAGTGTAGGAAGAACCCTTCCTTTTGAACTTAAAAGATACTTTGTAGAGCAATTTGCAATTATTGTACACATAATGTTTTATTTTTTTTAACTCAATGACCTTAATAAACCTAGCCCATCAAAATAATGCCACCAGCAGTATTATGTATTACATTCGTTGAAATGACTCATTTGTGGACAAACTGGTTGCTGTATAATGTTTTCCATGAAGGCTGGAACAGCTGGTTTTTAATTTGTCTGTAAGGCAAAACCATTCCCTTTGGAGTAAATGTTTTCATTTGGATACTTTGATTTGCCATGTTTGCAAACAGTATTTTGCTCACTTTGTTGTGCAAAGGAAAGAGTAATCAGTGAATAAATCTGAACACATACAAGTACAAATCAAGTAACTTCTTTCCTTTTTAGCTTGCTTCTTATTCTAGATTAACAGATAATGTTCAAATATAAGTTAATTGTTTTAACATACTTAAATTATGTTGAAAATCATTATTTTCAACATGTGAATTCCAGGCTAGTCCTGCTTGTCTTCCTCCAGCTTGTTGAGGGGGGAATGATCATGAAGGAGCAATTCAGGAATTACTAATGGAATGCAGAAGTGGCATGGATCATTTCCATCACATCCAGTCTCCAGAATGCGTGGCCATGTGCAGGAGAAGAAATGTGCTCACTGAGCAGCTACAAAATTTATGCCAACTGGAGTGTAATTTTACTTTTTTAAGTGGTAATCAATAAAATTCTTCTCTTATTTATTATTGAGTTAGTCCTACTTTGATTCAACAACTTGTTATTAATTTAGCAAAAGGCTTCTGATTTAGTACTCTAGAATTTCAAAGAAAGCATTTACTAAAACATTGCATAGGTTTAGGTAAGTGCTTTGCTTTTATTGGGAATATGGCAGATGTCAGTCTAAATAGATTTCTATATAAATCATTAGCAGCTGTCTCTCTGTATAATATCTAAAAAACATCACAGCACTTACTGAAGAATTTGTCCTTCATTAGTATGAAGGATGCTGTCCTTCATATGAACTGTATACTCAACTGTCTCTAGGAAAAAAGAAAAACAACCCAATATTTAACTAGAATTAAGCAATTGATTGTCAGGAACACTGCTAAATATTTTCACATATAGTAGCTAATTAAATGGTGTCATTGGTAGTAAGGCTGTTTCTCTAAGGAAGGGCTGGATAAAGGAGAAGTTAAAAAGGAGGCTGAGCACCAAAGAATTGATGCTTCCTAAATTGTGGTGCTGGAAAAGAATCTTGAGAGTCCCTCAGACAGCAAGGAGATCAAACCAGTCCATCCTAAAGTAAATCAACCCTGAATATTCATTGGAAGAACTATGCTAAAGCTGAAGCTCCAATACTTTAGCCACCTGATGCCAAGAGCCGACTTATTTAAAAAAAAAAAAAAAAAAAAAAACCTTGATGCTGGGAAAGACTGAGGGCAGGAGAAGAAGGGGGTGACAGAGGATGATGGTTAGATAGCATCACTGACTCCATGGATGTGAATTTGAGCAAACTTGGGGAAACAGTGAAGGACAGGGGAACCTGGCATGCTGCAGTCCATTGGGTTGCAAACAGTTGGACACAACTTAGCAACTGAACAACAACAATGAAGGGCAAAATGTAAAACTAGCGAGAAGCGGAGGATAATTCATGGAGGATGTGAGTCCAGGAAGACAGGTCATTGAGTTAAGAAGAATCCTTGGCAAAAACTACAGAGATGAGGAGTATTACAGCGAAATAACAGGAAATTCAAATAGGTCCTGATCCACACCCAGTGATTCTACTCTGTTTTTCTGGTTTGCTCTTTTAGGTTTGTTTCCCTGTTTTCAGCAAAGGGTCTTACACACATTTTTTTAAGATATTAGACAGAGAGGAGCTTCATAGCTGGCTGGTCCTTCGGCTTTTCATTTAAACTGGAGAGTATCATTTGCAGCAAATAGCAATCAGGTTAATCTCCATCTCACAACACTCACCCTTCTTTGAGAGAGGTCCCAACCATAGAGGTGGGTCTGAAGTAATGATGTACAAGGTCCTTGCACCTGAACCTTGACCTCTGGCTATCTCCTGGGGGTGGCCAACTGATGAAAGCTGGACCAAGTTTGGAAACTTGGATGGAGACACAGAAGTTGGTTGAAGCTCTTACCTTAATGGTCCTGTGATATCCTCCAGCTGCTGAGGACTCCCAGAACCAGAGCAGGGATGGGGGTGAGGTTCCCGGCTGCTTCCAGGTCTGGACCTGGGTGGTGGGTGGTGGTGAGGGGGGCTCTGGCATTTATGGGGGCTCCAGAGTTCTGTGAGACAGTCCTCTCAGCCTGTTCTGGGTCTCCAGCTCACCCGATGGTCCTGAGGCCAAAGGGCCTGGAGGGCCACAGAATAAGACCTAGGTCCACGTCTTGCTGCACTCTGCCAAGAGGACCACCGTTAGGCTGATCATCAGCAGAGCAGGAAGACCGTTAAATACCAGGCTAACAGTCTCCCGACCTTTAACCCCAACGCCAATGGTCTCGCGATAACAGCCTCGCGCCTGCGCCCTTACACTTTCTTTTCACAGACGCTTTCCGTGTTTGCGTGGTTACGGGGCAGTTGTCCTCACGTGCCATCAGCACAGGCTTCACAGCCTTTCACTCCTCATCTCGTACCAGCCACTTGTGCTTCTCACATCCACTAAAACCATTTCTTCCACTGTTACAAAGGAACTCTGTGTTGGCCGCTCCACAGGTATGTAGTTTTAATCTCCTCACTTTACTCGGTATTTCAGAGATGTTTAATTCAATGGTTGATTCTCCTTTTGTCAAATGAGCTACTGCTGTTTAAATTCCTTGATGGTTTCCTCATTCATCTCTGTGTCTTCTTCTAGATAATTTTTTTCCCCTATCCTTTCTTCATAATTCTTAAATATGGTGCTTCAAATAACCTCCCTTTTCCTCATTGGATTTCAAATAAATAAATAAAAGAAGTGAGTTAAGCAAATGGGAATAAAATATTGCATTTTTAATGAGGAAGTCAACGTTTCTGTGGCTTCTATATGTGGGCTGATGGTCTTCCCAGTAACAGATCCTAGATATGGACCGAGTCACTCAGTAACAGTTTAGAGCCTTTCTACCTCCCCGGCTCCTTTGGAAGCTGGCTCCCAAGAAAAAGAGGGGAGGAAAGAACAGAGCTAAGCTTGTGTTGTGGTATGCTTAGTGGCACAATCCTGTCTGACTCTTTGTGATCCCATGGAATGTAGCCTGCTAAACTCCTCTGGCTGTGGGGATTTTCCAGGCAAGAATACTGGAATGGGTGCCACGCCCTCCTCCAGGGGATCTTCCCAATCCAGGGATCTAACTGAGGTCTCCTGCATTCATTGCAGAAGGATTTGTTACCATCTGGGCCACCAGGGAAGCTCATGAATACTTGAGTGAGTATACTATGGATTCTCCAGGGAATCTTCCTAACTCAGGAATCAAACTGGGGTCTCCTGCATTGCAGGAAGATTCTTTAATAGCTGAGCCAGGAAGCCCTGAGCTAAGCTTAAGCAGGATAATTATCCTAAGCTGAATATATGCCTTAAGCAGGATAATTATCCTAAGCTGGAATAAAGAGAACCCAGCAGTGCTGTTTCCTCTCTATGGAAGGAAACATTGCAGATGTGTGTGAACAGGTACAGGCAATCCACGGAAGAGCTGGAACTCTGTAGGTTGTATAAAGAAATATTAACCATAAATACTGTGTGACAAGTATGTGATAAGTCCATAAATAGGTGAAAGAAGATACCTGAGCAGAAAGGCCTTTGTAGGCTACCCAACAGAAAATAGTGTTCTTATCCACTTGTGATGTCATTTAGTTTCATTTAGTCTCTAAGTCATATCTGACTTTTAGTCTCTAAGTCATATCTTCTTGTAGCCCTCTGTCCATGGGATTCCCCAGGAAAGAATACTAGAGTGGTTGGAATTTCCTTCACCCAGTGGTCTTCCAGACGGATGGAACCCACATCTCCTGCATCGGCAGGCAGATTCTTTACCACTGAGCCACTTGGGAAGCCCCTTACACACTTACTCCATGCTTGCTTTCCTCTTAGAAGAAGGCAATGGCACCCCACTCAAGTACTCTTGCCTGGAGGATCCCATGGACGGAGGAGCCTGGTAGGCTGTGGTCCATGGGGTCGCTAAGAGTCAGACGCAACTGAGCGACTGAACTGAAGTGAACTGATGTATACATATATACAACACCAAAATTTACTTGCAATTTTCCTCTCTAATTTCTAAAAAGAAGTATAAAAGAGGATGTTTTTCTTTCTCCATGGAAATTAGATTAATAATACTGTCAGATTTTAAGACAAATTCTGAAAAACTTCAAAATGAACTCTCTGGAGAAAATATACAAAAGCCACCATATGTTCTCTTGTTTTTACCTTTCATGATTCATGAGTCCAGAGGCAGCTGTTACAGACATAAACTCCATATGAAACCAGAAAACTTATTTATTTTCAATAAGAAAAATGATTATTGCCTCACATTAGCAGCTTTTCAGAATTTGACAAAATGTTTCCTCCCACATATGGATGTATTAAGCATAATTTTTTTGAGGTCAAGATAAAAATTTATCTTGGGAATATTATTTTTGTTCAGAAACTGAACAAAGAATAGCTACAAAAGTCAATACTCATTCAGGTCAGTCGCTCAGTAGTGTCTGACTCTTTGCAACCTCTTGGACTGCAAGCACGCCAGGTCTCCCTGTGTATCACTAACTCCCAGAGTTTACTCAACCTCATGTCCGTTGAGTCAGTAATGTCATCCAAACATCTCATCCTCTGTCATCTCCTTCTCCTGCCTTCGCTCTTTCCCAGCATCAGGGTCTTTTCAAATGAGTGAGTTCTTTGCATCAGGTGCCCAAAGTATTGGAGTTTCAGCTTCAGCATCAGTCCTTCCAATGAATATTCAGGACTGATTTCCTTTAGGATGGACTGGTTGGATCTCCTTGCAGTCCAAGGGACTCTCAAGAGTCTTCTCCAACACCACAATTCAAAAGCATCAATTCTTCGGTGCTCAGCTTTCTTTATGGTCCAACTCTCACATCCATACATGACCACTGGAAAAACCATAGCCTTGACTAGATGGACCTTTGTTGGCAAAGTAATGCCTCTGCTCTTTAATATGATGTCTATGTTGGTCATACCTTTTCTTCCAAGAAACAAATGTCTTTTAATTTCATGGCTGCAGTCATCATCTGCAGTGATTTTGGAGCCCCAAAAAATAAAGTCTGACACTGACTTACAGAATAAATATTTATTTATTCTAAAAATGATAGAATGAATGTATTTGGTTAAAAGTGCAAATAAGTAACCTATTATGGGTTAGCATATTTTTTATATAAAGACCTGTACTTTCCACATCAGTGAGATATGCAAAAAATAGATTTTCAAAAATATGAAACAATGCCACTTTATTTATGAGGTTCTTTATTCAGTCTATTGAAATATATTATTTTCCTTGAAGAAAATGAAGATTTGCTCACTTCATTCTGTAGTCCAGTTGGAAGAAAAGAATGTTTTAACCATCTTTTCAGATGATGATGGATATGTTTCTCAGGTATGACACAAAAACTAAATAACTATTAATTTTGTAAAGTTTGCTTACAAAGTAGAAGCTGTAACTATGTCAGTGGATTCATTATTTTCTCTTATGTTAAAGCCCACTGGTGATCCATTCACTTTGAATTGGTCTCTCACATATGCATCATTTTGCACCTTCATGTATTGACCATTAAGAAGGTGGTGATTATGTCTGATACTGACCTATTTCATTCTACAGTATAAAAAGTCACAATCAGTTTCATCAGTTTTTTCAGTAAAACTAGAATGCTGATACAAGTTTTCCAAAGTGCTAATTTTTGTTTAAAAATTGAATCATGTTATTGGCAACGTGGTATAAGTGCCTAGCATTAACCATTTAATTGTAACTTGCAGTTAAGTTTTTGATTGCCAAGGCATCCATTTTCATGGCATCTATTTTGAATAATCATATAGCCAACTGCATGACATAGCTACTGGCAGAACCCTTAGATAAGGATCCAGGCTGTGCCACCCAAGAAAGTCCCTTTAAAAAATGCCCTGGGGCAGGCGCAAGAAGTAGGGTAGGGTTGCCTCCCAGGCTCAGCCGGCGGCCTCCGCTACACAAGGGCCACCGAAGAGCACAAAAAAAAAAATAAATAAATAAAAAATAAAAATAAAAATAAAAAATGCCCTGGACCTAGAGATAACCATGATGAGTGAAGTAAATCGGACAAAGGAAGACAAATGCCATATAATATCACTTATATGTGGAATCTAAAAAATATGGTACAAATGAACTTATTAACAAAACAGAAAGAGTCACAGATGCGAAAAACCAACTTACAGTTACCAAGGGGGAAGCAAGCGGAGGAGGGAAAAGATACGTTGGGAGATTGGGACTGACATATACACTCTACTATATATAAAATACATTACTTATAAGAACCAACTGTATAGCACAGGGAACTCGTTATTCTGTAATGACCTACATGAAAAAGAATCTAAAAAAGAGTGGCTATATATGTATATATAAATCAGAATTGCAAGTCAACTATACTGTATTTCAATTAAAAAAAAAAAAAAAAAGTCCTGGATAATCTAGATAACCAGCAGCTTTTCCTGTTCCTTACCCTCATTAAGGGTAATGTCCCTTTAAGGGTTACCCTGTTCCTTACCCAGCCTTAAGCTTTAAAGTCACCAATAAAGAGTAAGCCCACAAAGTCCTAGACACCCCACCCTCAGAACCCAAAACAGAACCCAAGTCCAAACTCTGTCTCTGAGATTTAATTTAGTGTCAGGGTACAGAGACTGGATTTGGCTTTATAACTAATGCTAAAGCCCTAGCGTATTTCAAAATCAGGCAAGAGGCTAGTGTAACAAGTTGTGAGCTTGTTGAACTTGTGAACTTGTTGAGTTGTGAACTTGTGAACAATGACTGAGAAAGAGGAAATGGAATTAGGGAAGTAACAAGGTGATCAGATTATATGAGGCTTTGTAGACCATCATACAGATGTTTTCTCCTTTTCTTGTTGTTTAGTCACTAAGATGTCCAACTCTTTTGACTTTACCTTTTGTTGAATACAGACATATTACAGGATTTTGAGGAGAGGAGTTGTATAGTTTAATTTAGACTTCAAAAGAATCAGTCTAGTTGTAGAATTTAAGAATAAGAGAGCATGGGCAGACACACATCAGTGAATTAGGAGACTATTATGGTAATCCAGATGAGATATCATGGTGGCTTTGGCTGTCTTTCTTCCAGTTTAGAGGGGAATTCTTCCACATTTTTCATTACTTATTTGGTTTCACCTTTTGTATTCAAATATATGATTTATTTGGAAATTACCCTGGTATATTTGGTAGGCAAGGGAACACATTTTTGTATTTTCTAAGATAATTTTCATGCGAAGAGTTGACTCATTGGAAAAGACTCTGATGCTGGAAGGGATTGGGGGCAGGAGGAGAAGGGGACAACAGAAGATGAGATGGCTGAATGGCATCACTGACTCGATGGACGTGAGTCTGAGTGAACTCTGGGAGTTGGTGATGCACAGGGAGGCCTGGCGTGCCGCGATTCATGGGGTCGCAAAGAGTCGGACACGATTGAGCGACTGAACTGAACTGAAGATAGTTTTCTACGTTGAGTTATATAATGTGCTGTGCTGTGCTTAGTAGCTCAGTTGTGTCTGACTCTTTGTGACCTCATGGGCTGTAGCACACCAGGCTCCTCTGTCCATGGGGATTCTCCAGGCAAGAATACTGGAGTGGGTTGCCATGCCCGCCTCCAGCAGATCTTCTTGACTCAGGGATCAAACCCAGGTCTCCCAAATTGCTGGCGAATTCTTTACCACCTGAGCCACCAGAGACGCCCTTAGTTATGTGATACCATTTACTAAAATGCACACCCCATTCCATCGATTTTTAGATCCTGCTTTTAGCAGATTTTAAATTCATACATGTTATTGGTGTCTATTTCTAGACTTTCTCTTGTGTTACAATAGAGACAACAGGCAGATTTTTGTCTGCCTGTTCTGACAAAAATCACCCACTGTTTTAATTGCAGTCTTTATTCTATATTTTAATATCTGATAAGGCTAGGGACATTTCACTCTTCTTTGTCAGTATTTGCCTAACTATATTTAGATATTTCTTCTTCTGAATTAATTTTATAATTAACTTGTTTGTTTCAGATGAAAGGATTATTTCCTTCTACTTTTAGTCCTTCTGCCTAGTTCTTTCAAATCCAAATTCTATTTTCTAACCCCCCTCTCCTAATATGTCATATTTCTCCCTTTTTTTTCTTAGTTCCTCTTCTAAGGAAATCAGGCCTCTTCCCTTAATCCTAAAACAAACACAAGTCCACATATGTGCACACACACTCCTTACTCCTCAATTTGTCTCCTGTGTTTTCTTTTATCTACTAATTACATTCCATGTCTTTGCATCATCACCTCATGTTTGCTCTCAGTTCACTTCTTCTCTACCCCTTTGCTGAGACACTACCAGATAGAAAGGATTCTTACTTTCCTTCATCTGTCTTCAGCAGTATCCTTTCCCAGATCTTCTTTCTCTTTCTGAAAAATTACGAAACCTGCAGAACAATGCTGCATTATAAATGATATATTAGAAAAGTTATTTTTGTACTGTTTAAAGAAAAACTTAATTATATCTCAAATAATAAAAAATCATAAACACTGAGAAATGCTTAACATCTAAAAGGTCACTAAATTGTTAATTTTTGACAAGTAACTCCCTAAAGGTTACCTCTCACTTATTTTTTTTAAATCATATTCAATTCCAAAAGAAAGATAATTCTTTAAAACCAGAGGATAAATTTTTAATATTTCCTGATACAGCCTGTTTCTACATGTTAGGTTGAAATAATGTAAATGCTTGTGCATGTTGTTGTCTAAGATAAACATATACCTATCCTTCAAGGGACATTAGTGAGATTACAGGTATATAATCTTTCACTTGTACTTTTAAAATCCAAAATTTCTGGAGACTGAGTTTTTAAGTAGGTTTGACACCAAAACTTGTTTAAACACAGAAGTTGATCCAAATTGCTTGAAACTATTTGGATATTTGATCAAATTTATTGTAAATATTCATATGTTTGCTGCAGAAATATGAACATTGCTGCTTCAGACCCAACTGAGAATATTACATCAAATACATTATGTGCCTTATATTACTTTCTAAATCTAAAAAATTTACTAGTGGAGCACATCTGGCCTCAAGGGTTTGGGAGACAGAATGAGAACCTGCATGTCTTGAGAAATTAACTAATGTGATGACCTACAAATTCTGCTTGTCTTTTATTTAATTTTTTTGGAAAATATCTTCAATATAATTTTAAAAACTTACCTCAAACTTCATGGCATTATATACTAACTGGCCATGTGTCCTTGGATAAGTCACTGTCTCCCTGAGCATCATGTTTTTTAACCAACAAATGAGGTAATCAGGTTTTCCCAAAGAGATCGGATATAAAATAATAGAACACAAGGGACAAAAGATTCTTCAATCTATAAGCTGTACTGTAGATATACATATACAATCATTAGTTTGTGTTAATACCTGGCATCATTCTTCAACAATTTATTTGGCTCTCATACTCACTAAAATTATTCTTAATAACTATTGACATATGTATTCTTAACTATTAGTATGACACACATTTTAAATATTTGATATTTATATTATACATCATATATATATAATTATATATTACATATGTATAATTATATATTTTATATATTATATAAATATATTTGCCATTATAAATTGGCAAGTAAGCGTTCCTGGTATGACCAGTGCTGCAAGTTCTGATTTTGACATGGATCCCTTTGTTTCATAGTGTTAGTAAGAAAGGGAACATCAATGGGGGAAAAAAAGACATCCTTTTAAGTGACAGAGGTAACTACTTACTAATTAGACATGGCTTTCATTACATCTATCAGGAAGTCTTAGTTTCTTTGTTAAATAAGTTTGTAATTTGCCTGAAATAATCAACAGATTAACCAAGACCTGGTTTTATAGTTAACATGGCGACTTAATTCTTAGTCATTCTCTTTTTTATGGGATAGAAACAACCAAAATTAATAAGAAAGGATTGTTACTCCCACCCAAACTTATGATATATATTGTGGTGGTGGTAGCAGTAATAGCAATAGTAATATCATCAACTTCTATTTTCAGACTCTTTTATAAATCATTGATTATTTTCATGTAAGTTTTAATTTAAAATTCCCCCAAATTCTAATCAATAGGTCAAGTACATTTTCTAGTAAAAGGTTATAAATTTGTCCTGAAACATATTACCAAAGAGGGAAAGGCACCAAAGTTAGATATTTTTCGGAAATATTTTACAACATTTAGCACATGGGAGGAATAATATAAGTATCTGAGATCACTGTAATGACTTCAATAATAATTTAGTATTTCAAAAGAAACTGATACTGAATTTTTACTGTTTTTTGAAATGTATCATTTTCCATTTCCCAGTATGAGTAAAATAGTATTGATATGTACAATCAGTATACTGCCAGTATAGAATTTCAGAAAATAGGTGATTTTATGTTATTCTGCATTTCCAGAACTAACCCATTCTCACAAGGAGGCAGACACAGGAGGATAAATCCATGGATTTTATGTTAACCTCATTCTGTATATGGAATGTTAATAGAAACAATTCATCAGTTTCCTTAATAGATAAAGTAATGAAGCTTTTAAGAGAGATATTTGCTGAGCTGCTAATGATTTATGGTAAATGCAATTATTTCTGCAATGAATTTTCTGTGTCTCCCTAAAGTAAAACTATAAAGCTTTGTTTCATTAATTTCTCCATTATGTCAAATTTTTACATAATTTAACTCTACCATTAACTTAATTGCACTTAATAATCTATGTATTTTATCTTTACACCTGGAAATCAAATACTGTGTTTTGGCATATGTCTAAGAAAAATGTGGACATTTGAGTAAAATAAAATATTTTTGTCATTGAGAAAAAATTTCATTAGTTGAATGAACATTTTATGAGTTCAACATTTTATTATGAATTTGTTTAAATAGTCAATGAAAGCAAAAATGAGCTTTCCAAATGCACTGAAACAACAACAAGAAGTTACCAATTATGATGATTGTCTATAGTCTCAATTTAAATAACTAGAAAAAACATAAACCAATCGTGTACAGGTGTTGGAAAAAATCAGCACATAACTTTGTTACCCAAGAAAAGTTTAACAAGTGATTTAGGCCTTTTACAGGCTGGAAGTCATGTAAGTGGACCCCAAACAAGAAAATATGACCAGTACCAGTAGAAACAATTCAATCAACAGAAACAGATTAAAAAAAATAATATTACAGTAGTTATATAATACAATATGATCCATATGTTCAAGATGGTAGAAGAAAATAGAATGATAAGGAGAAAATTTGAAGACATGAAGCTCATATAGGTTAGAATTTGTAATACTTTACTATTCCATATTTTACTTGGGGAAAAAATATATATGTTGCATGGGATTTACATAAAAATAGCTGCTGCAGAATCAAAACATCAATGAACATAAAGTCCCAGAAATAGACTATCCAATATGCAGAATAAAGAAGAAAAGAAAAAGTAAAAGCCTTGAAAATTTGGTGCAAGCTACTTGTGGGATAATATTGAGTAATTTCATAAATGGAGAAACAGGAGGAAGAGAATGGATATTTGAAGAAATAATGATCAACATTTTTTTGTCCAAATTTGGTGGGAACTCTATTCAGAATCTCAGAAGCTCAGTGAAGCTCAAGGAATATAAATATAACAAATAAAATAGTCTACCTAATACACTATACATAGTAAAACTATCTTTCTGAACTAAAAGCAAATAAGCACGAGGTTTAAAAAACAAAAGCTGAGAAAATTTGTCAACAACAGCTCTGCAGTATGAAAGAAATTGTTAAAGGAAATTCTTAAGATAGAAGAAAAATAATGCCAGGTGGAACTTTAGGTCTAAACAAAATAAGTAAGCATATGGGCAAATGTAAAAGTTACATTTCTATTTAAAAATTTTGTTCAAAAATAATTTGCCATTTATGACAAACATTGTAAGGTTTATAATATATAGAAGCAGAAAAGTATGGCAGTAATACATAATTAAGGAAGAATAATAATATATAATATTATATATTAATATAATATTTATATTGATGTATTGTTGATAATATTATATATTAATAATAATATATAATACATAATTCTATCTCAATAGAATATAGTAAGTTTGTTAAGGGCTTCCCAGTGGTACTATTGGTAAAGAACCTGTGTGCCAATGCAGGAGACATGAGATGTGAGTTCAATCCCTGGTTGGGGAAGATCCCCTGGAGGAGCACATGCAACTCACTCCAGTATACTTGCTTGGAGAATCACGTGGACAGAGGAGCCCGAAGGCACAGTTTATAGGGTTTCAAAGAATAAAATATGACTGAAGTGACTTAGCACACACGAAAGTTTGTTAAATTACATGCAAAGTGATGTGCTATTTAAGAGTAGACACTGAAAAATGAAAGCTGTATATTTTAAACCCTAGAGTAAGGGACAGCAAATGGTAGCATGCCAGTTTTGGGATAAAATAAAAGCAATCATTCTTAGTGATTTTTGCATTTTCTATGGCTGCTTCCACTTTCCAGTTGAAAAAGTTTAGTAAGTACAGCAGAGTTCATATGGGAAAAGGCAATGGCAACCCACTCCAGTATTCTTGCCTGGAAAATCCCATGGACGGAGGAGCCTGGTAGGCTGCAGTCCATGGGGTGGCTAAGAGTCGGACACGACTGAGCAAGTTCACTTTCACTTTTCCCTTTCATGCATTGGAGAAGGAAATGGCAACCCACTCCAGTGTTCTTGCCTGGAGAATCCCAGGGACGGGGAGCCTGGTGGGCTGCCATCTGTGGGGTCTCACAGAGTAAGACATGACTGAAGCGACTTAGTAGCAGGAGCAGCAGAGCTCATATGGCCTGAAAAGTCTGAAATATTAACTGTTTAGTTCTTCAAAAAACAATTGCCAACCAATGACCTAGAGAAGCTATAAAAAAAAAAAAAAGAAAATCAAAGACATATAACTAATAACCAATATTGCAAATAAAATGGAATGATTATAAGAATAACTGTATAAATCCTCAATTAATCCAAAGAAGGCAGAGAAAAAAGAGAGGTGCAGAGAACATCTGGAACAAGTGAAATATAACTGCAAGATGGTAGATTTAAATCCTATTGTATTGATACTTGCGGAGAAGGCAATGGCACCCCACTCCAGTATTCTTACCTGGAAAATCCCATGGATGGAGGAGCCTGGAAGGCTGCAGTCCATGGGGTCGCTGAGGGTCGGACACGACTGAGCAACTTCACTTTCACTTTTCATTTTAATGCATTGGAGAAGGAAATGGCAACCCACTCCAGTGTTCTTGCCTGGAGAACCCCAGGGACGGGGGAGCCTGGTGGGCTGCAGTCTATGGGGTCGCACAGAGTCGGACACTACTGAAGTGACTTAGCAGTAGCAGTATTGGTACTTGATACCAGGGGAGCCTGTCGTGCTGCAGTCCACGGAGTATCAGAGAATTGGACACAACAGCAACAATATTAATATTTATATTACATATAAATGAATTAAACATTTCAATTAAGAGGCAGAAGTCATCAGATGGGATTAAAAGAAGCAATACCCAGCTTTATTTTGTCTAAAAGTAACACTTAAAATGTAAAGAAAGAAATAGATTAAAAGCAAAAGGATATAATTAAATTGTATGTAATTACAATTCTAAAGAAAACTTGAATGACTGTATTAATATTAAAGTAGATCCAGGCAACAACTTGGATACTCAACAAAAAGATTTCACGAAGGGGATAAAAGCCTTAAAAAAAACACACTGTAATGAACATTGGGGTACATGTATCTCTTTCAATTCTGGTTTCCTCGGTGTGTATGCCCAGCAATGGGAGTACCCAAATGTTCATTTCAGCACTATTTATAATAGCCAGGACATGGAAGCAACCTAGATGTCCATCAGCAGATGAATGGATAAGAAAGCTGTGGTACGTATACACAATGGAGTATTACTCAGCCATTTAAAAGAATACATTTGAATCAGTTCTAATGAGGTGGATGAAACTGGAGCCTATTATATAGAGTGAAGTAAGCCAGAAAGAAAAACACCAATACAGTATAATAACACATACATATGGAATTTAGAAAGATGGTAACAATAACCCTGTATACGAGACAGCAAAAGAGACACAGATGTATAGAACAGTCTTTTGGACTCTGTGGGAGAGGGAGAGGGTGGGATGCTTTGGGAAAATGGCATTGAATCATGTATAACATCATATATGAAACGAGTCGCCAGTCCAGGTTCAATGCACGATACTGGATGCTTGGGGCTGGTGCACTGAGACGACCCAGAGGGATGGTATGCGGAGGGAGGAGGGAGGAGGGTTCAGGATGGGGAACACGTGTATACCTGTGGCAGATTTAAGTTTATATATGGCAAAACCAATACAATATTGTAAAGTTAAAAAATAAAATAAACTGTAAAGAACTATAGATATAAAACACACATAAAATGAATGTAAGTAAAACTTGGGAAATTTGAGTAAGACTGGTGGGTTTTATCAATATCAATAGCTTGGTTTTGATATCATACTATTACAAGTTTTACCAATGGAGTAACACATCATCACATCATCATTTTGTATTATTTCCTACATGTTAACATGCAATCATTTCAAAATAAAAAGTTTTAAAAAAAATCACACACACACTGTAAGATCCTAGCTGAGTGAATGGTTCTAGAAATCAGTGATTCTAAGGATGGGGCATGAGAGGAAGGAATAAACTGCAAAAGGCCAGGAGGGTACTTTTTGTCATTATAGAAATATTGTATGTCATAATTATGGTAGAGGTTGCACTATGTTATGTAGTGTCAAAACTGATTGCATGTGCATTTGGAATTAGTGAATTTCAACAGAATATTAATGAATATTCTAAGATAAATAACATGCTAAAATCATATAGAATGTTTACAGCTAACTTGTTATAGGTGAATCTGTAGACTTGGCCTGTCCTGTTCATTGTTGTCTCCAGATTTAGGATTATTTGTGACTAATCATACCTGAAAGTGAAAGTCTCTCAGTCATGTCTCTTTGCGACCTCATGGACTGTTGCCCGCCAACCTCCTCTGTCCATGGAATTCTCCAGGCAAGAATAGTGGAGTGGGTAGCTATTCCCTTCTCCAGGGCTTCTTCCCAACCCAGGGACTGAACCCAAGTTTCCCACATTGCAGGCAGATTCTTTACCATCTGAGCCACCAGGGAAGCACAGTAATGCCTAGTTAACATTATTAAATGACCAAACTGGAGAAAAAAATAACAAAAATCATGTCATAAATTATGATTATCAACTAATGATAAAAATGCCTCCTGTAAGTCATTTGGGGGTACTAAAAGATGGCAACAAAATTGAAAACCATACTTATTTTTAAATCAGATAATATTTTCAATACATTTTTCTTCAATCTCAGATATTACTTCAGGTGAAATACCTTTAAGCTTAAAGTAGTATGCGTTCTCAGTTGCTAAGTCATGTCTGACTCTTTGTGACCCCATGGACTGGACTGTAGTCCGCCAGGCTCCTCTGTCCATGGGATTTCCCAAACAAGACTACTGGAGTGGGTTGCCATTCCCTCCTCTACGGGATTTCCCGACTGTCTCCTGCGTGGACAGACGGGTTCCTTACCACTGAACCACCTGGGAAGCTCTTAAAGTAGTAAATTCAACTATTAAAATGAAAATACATAAAGTCTTTTCAAAATCTTTTGGAATTTGTACAGAAATGTATTTATTTTACTTTTTCATGTTATCAACTAGATGGTATTTGAGAGCCAAATGAGATGGAGATTTTCTAATGACCTGTTACGTTTCAGGGCATCATGCTTCAGTCTCCAGGATGCAGTATCAACTGCTGTGATTTTGTTTAGCCTATGTGGAAATTCATACAAAGGAGAAATTTTTCAAGAACAATGCTGCTGCTGCTAAGTCACTTCAGTCATGTCCGACTCTGTGCGACCCCATAGATGGCAACCCACCAGGCTCCTCTGTCCCTAGGATTCTCCACGCAAGAATACTGGAGTGGGTTGCCATTTCCTTCTACATACGTCAAAATTGCTTTCTGTATAAAAATAGGATTCTGGTGATCTCCTGCCAGTACAATATGCCTTGAGGTGAAATCGCACCTTATTTGGAGTAAGCTTTTTATATACTCATTGGAATTCCAAGCTCCAGTTTTCTGAATTAGTCATAATTACACACCCCTAGTACTATTGGCAGATTTAGCAAAAAGAATTATAGGATGCCTAGTTAAATTTGAATTTCAAATAAACAACAAATGATTTTTAGTACAAGCATGTTACATTCAATATATGGTATATAAATATGCTTAAACTTGTTCATTTTTAGTCTGAATTTCAGATTTCACAGGGCATTCTCTATTTTGCCTGGCAACCTTATCCCCATGGCAGGATACAATTCCTTGTGTCTGCCCTGGGGTTATGCAACTGAGTATATGCCTTTATTTGAATATTAACTTGATAATCTTATAATAATTTTACTGGAAAACTTACTGGAAGCTTCAATTATACTGCAGTTTAATTGCTTTGTAAGATAATGATTTTTATTTATAGACTTAAAAATGTCACATCTGCATATCAACTTGAAAGACCGTAACTGAAAGTACTATCTTTCACAGTCCAGTGACAGGTTTCTAGTTAGAAGCACATTGTGGTAGATACTATTTTACAAAAATAATATATTTTCCAGTGTAGAAAATTATTAGAATCATCTGTATTGGCCTAAAATTATATTTAATTTTATTAAGTTATTTTCATGTTGATGTATCTCTATTGGTATGAAACATAGTTTTAGATTTTTGGGTCAAACTGGAAAATTTAGTACCACTTTAGGAGTCAAGTTAATCTTAACTGAAATAGCTAGAGAGGACTATGTCTCCAGAGCAGGTTTTGAAACAGTGCCCTTCCAGCTTAAAAACTTTACCCTTGGGAGGATTAATATTTATTGACTGTGTGTCCGCAAGCCTCTGTATTTACACCTTCTCATAGCCTTGGAAACTAAAAAACTCAATTCTAAAGCTGTTTTCTTTTCCTTTCCAATGCCACGTCAACTCTCCAAACTTGAAGTCTGATGATGTCCTCACAGTGAATTGACAAAACTTAAAGGGCACAGCTGTTTATTTTTAGAATATGTATGTTTTTGATAAAAAAACAAATGATTCAGTGGCACACTTCCCTTGAAACTTACAGGTAGATCTGATCCACAGGACTCTGCATTCTTCCAGAATACTACCATGTTTTATATCAGATGTATTATGTAAGGAAGTCAAATGTACTTAGGGTTTTCATGCTATTTAGATGCATATCTGTTGTGTTTTTTAAAACACAATGCCATTAGATGATTTTTTTTCACAGTATTTCCATATGAATGTCTGGATGACCATCTATAACCACAATTTCTTATAATTATTCAGTTCAGTTCAGTCACTCAGTTGTGTCCGACTCTTTGTGACCCCATGAAACGCAGCACGCCAGGCCTCCCTGTCCATCACCAACTCCCGGAGTTTACCCAGATGCATGTCCATCGAGTCAGTGATGCCATCGAGCCATCTCATCTTCTGTTGTCCCCTTCTTCTCTTGCCTCCAATCTCTCCCAGCATCAGGGTCTTTTCCAGTGAGTCAGTTCTTCGCATGAGGTGGCCAAAGTTTTGGAGTTTCAGCTTTAGCATCAGTCCTTCCAATGAACACCCAAGACTGGTCTTTAGGATGGACTGGTGGGACCTCCTTGCAGTCCAAGGGACTCTCAAGAGTCATCTCCAACACCACAGTTCAAAAGCATCAATTCTTCAGTGCTCAGTTTTTTTCACAGTCCAACTCTCACATTCATACATGACTACTGGAAAAACCCTAGCCTTGACTAGACAAAACTTTGTTGGCAAAGTAATGTCTCTGCTTTTGAATATGCTGTCTAGGTTGGTCAAAACTTTCTTTCCAAGGAGTGAGCATCTTTTAATTTCATGGCTGCAATCACCATCTGCAGTGATTTTGGAGCCCAAAAATATATGCATGTTGATGTATGGCAAAATCAATACAGTATTGTAAAGTTAATAATAATAAAGTCTGACACTGTTTCCACTGTTTCCCCATCTATTCCCCATGAAGTGATGGGATGCACGCCATGATCTTAGTTTTCTGAATGTTGAGCTTTAAGCCAACTTTTTTACTCTCCTCTTTCACTTTCATTAAGAGGCTTTTTAGTTCCTCTTCACTTTTTGCCGTAAGAGTGGTGTCATCTGCATATCTGAGGTTACTGATATTTCTCCCGGCAATCTTGATTCCAGCTTGTGCTTCTTCCAGCCCAGCGTTTCTCATGATGTGCTCTGCATAGAAGTTAAATAAGCAGAGTGACAATATACAGCCTTGACGTACTCCTTTTCCTATTTGGAACCAGTCTGTTGTTCCATGTCCAGTTCTAACTGTTGCTTCCTGACCTGCATACACATTTCTCAAGAGGCAGGTCAGGTGGTCTGGTATACCCATCTTTTTCAGAATTTTTCAGTTTATTGTGATCCACACAGTCAAAGGCTTTGTCATAGTCAAGAAAGCAGAAATAGATGTTTTTCTGGAACTCTCTTGCTTTTTCCATGATCCAGCAGATGTTGGCAATTTGATCTCTGGTTCCTCTGCCTTTTCTAAAACCAACTTAAACATCTGGAAGTTCACGGTTCACGTATTGCTGAAGCCATTATTAAAGCATAGCAAATCAAGTAAACATCCTGTCCAGCCATTTCTGTAATAGAAATACTTTTTTAGACTTACAAAAAGTGTTAGCATAATAGCTTACAAGGTAGCTTATAACTGTGGTTGTTTTGAACAGAATTAGATACTTTATTTTTTAACATCTGTTGGAACAAAAAATGACTACTTGTCAGATATTTCCAATAGCAGTAATTTAAAAATAGTCAAAGTTATATAAACAGTCATACTGTGCGCAAAACTATAGCAAGTTTTTATTGACAGCTATGTGATTTGAAGGTAAGATGCTCTGCAATAATTCCCATAATTTTCTGTAAGTGGTATAACTAACTTGGCATTTATTTATCTTCTAGATGAAATGAATGATCATCAAAATACCCTGTCCTACATGGTGATAAACCCATCTCCAGACACCACACTGGAGCTGAATGATGTGGTGTAAGGTGATGTAGCTCACATAAGGCCTGTATTTTCAGAAAACCACACATTTATTTATTTTTATATTTTTATTTCCCCATAAAGCCCCATATTGTTTTTGTGATGTAAACACTTATAAAATTGAAGTCTAATTTTGGTGTTCAATAAACAAATGCATTTTGTGTATTGCATTGTGTATTGCTGTGTGTCATACTATACAAAAGCATCATAGGATGGTAGAGGTATAGAAGACAACTTGAATTTTGTTTTCAGTATATTGAGCAAATATACATTTGGACAAATGATAGAAAATCTGTGGAATAAAAAGAAGAAAGAAGTTCAAAGGAAAACCTAAAATATCCCACACTAGCTAATTCTAAATCCCTTAGACTTTTCAAAGCCAAGGTAAATGGGTCAAAATCTTTATTAGGAAAGGGTCTATGGTAGTAATTGGTATTATTCATGTTCATAAAAGTGTTAAAGTGCTGCTTTAAAAGTGTGGTCTATATAGCATAACTGTCACATGAGTTAAGCATGGATTAAATGAGATAGTGTTTTTCTAAACTCAGGAAAGAAGGCATCATTGTGAGTTACTCTGATTATAAAGATGGAGGACTTGAACTAGACTCTTAGGGTAGATAGGATTTGTGCAGGAGGAGAGGAGAGATCGTTCCAGAACATGGAGATGGCTTGAGAAAATGCAGTACCTAGGCATCGCATAATGTGTGCCAGCTGGCAATACTACAGAGCCTAGTGTGACCAGAGTAAAAGCTTTGTATTGTTAGCATTTGCATTGCAAATAACTAGTTAAACATGATATTCAGTTCAGTTCAGTTGCTCAGTTGTGTCCAACTCTTTGCGACCCCATGGACTGCAGCACGCCAGGCTTCCCTGTTCATCACCAACTCCTAGAGCCAACTCAAACTCATGTCTATTGAGTCGGTGATGCCATTCAACCATCTCATCCTCTGTCATCCCCTTCTTCTCCTGCCTTCTACCTTTCTCAGCATCAGGGTCTTTTCAAATGAGTTAGTTCTTTGCAGTGTTGGAAACATATTAAACCTGACTTTGGAAGGATCTTAGATTAGAAAATAAAGAATTTATGCTCAATCTTCTAGGTAATAAGAGCACTTGGATATATGAGCAAGAATGTAGCAAAAATTTAGAAAAGTCGTTTTGACAGGTGTTGATGTAAGTCTAGGAGAGAAATTCCTTATGAGAAGCTGCCGGGAGCCAGCACGGGAGTCCCCACCCATAACAAGGTTATGTGGGAGAGTTCTGGTGGGCAAGGCAAGCCAGAACTCGAGGGGTACCCCTCTGGGCCTGCCTGAGCATCTACCCCAAAACCGGAGTCTGCCTACTTTACTGCTTTGTGCTCTCACCTACACCTCTGACTTTACAGGGGGCCGTACCCCACCACCATCTCTCCCTCTGAAAAAGAGTTAAGTTACAGCTCCAGTTAATAAAGTTCCTGGGCATGACAAGAGTGTTTTAGTTTACAAACCCCTCAGATGGCTCTCTGACTTGCCTGACAGGTTTACCGGGACTCCTACAGCTACAATTGTTTACAGTCTCCCAACAGCGAGAGGCACGGGAAGCTTAAGATATTCAAATAGTATAGAGCCTCTCGGAGAGTTAGAAATTGTCAGAATAGAACTAGTAGAAGATTTCATTGTTGAGCCAATGCTTGCTGCCATGTTTCCACATCCCCTGTATTGTACCCTTGGAAGTGTATTAATTAATATAGTTGGTATGTATAAAAAATAAATAGTGGCCTTGGTGTTAACAACTTTAGACCCTTAAGGTAATAAATGCTTTCCTTTGTTGTAAACCCATTGCACCTTTGTCCTATAGGAATGCAACTTTATCTAACACCTTTGGAGGATAGTGCCAAACTTTAAAATTATTACTCTTAGAGAAAATAAGTCTTATGGTTGACAAACCTTGGTCAGAATCATAAAATGTTAACAGGCCTTCTGGCCAAAAGATGATGTAAATCACCTAAACCATTTGTATACCATAAGTTTGCAGAAAAGAAACCCTGGTTTTGATAAGGATCA
This sequence comes from Bos grunniens, assembly GCF_055505025.1. Taxonomy (NCBI): domain Eukaryota; kingdom Metazoa; phylum Chordata; class Mammalia; order Artiodactyla; family Bovidae; genus Bos; species Bos grunniens. The sequence goes on along the minus strand of NC_141180.1, from coordinate 73,816,392 downwards.
AAGACTTTGCATGATTTCACACCCCCTATTATCCTCTATGTGCAACTTAGGGTATAAAAGCCCCTGTTGAAAATAAAGCTAGGGGCCTTGCTCACCGAAACTTGGTCTCCCCATGTCGTTCTTTCTCTCACCTTCTGGCTGAATTCCCATCTGGAGCGTGGAGGCTCGTTAAGCCTACTAATTTTGACGGGACTTCTAAGATCTGACTGGGGAGGCCTTAATGTCTCCTCTCCTTCGGGAGAACGGGAGGATGCCTGCGGCCTACGTAGGTGACACAAACTCCTTGTCTTGGAGTTTTATTGGTTTTCCACGTAAACCAAGTTATTCAGCCTCTTTTCTCCACTGAATTTTCTCACTGAGCTATCCCTATTTAACCACTCTTTATATCTCTAATTAATACTTAACTAAGCTATCACAATTCTAATCGCCGACACCGTCATCCTGAGGGAATCCCTGGATCCAACCAGGGCAGGACCCTGATAAGACGCTTCCACCGAGATCCATGGTTCTAAGTTTTTTCTAGACGAAGGCCTGATTACACAAGGTAGTTAACTCCAGATTGTATTAGTGACATAAAACTAATGCCAAAGATTAACAAGAATTGGTGGGTGTTAGGTCCACAGGATGTGTGTGTGTCTATAACCAGAAAAATAAGCAATAAGGCCAGTGACTCGGAAGTGTGAGGACATTCTATGATGCAGAGCATACAGTGGATCTATGCAAGTTGTTTAGAACTAAAGTTGGTATTAGTAATATGCCAGCAATTAGAAGCCGACTTGTAGATATTGCCAGTTTTCTGGGAGATTTCAGCTGGGATTGAAAGGGTTCAGTTTTTTGAAAGAGCTGTCTATTAAGGAATTGAATTGATTGGCAGGATGGAAATAAGATTCTGTCATAATATCTAGATGAGGGTTGTAAAGACAAAAGCCTATGGAATAAATTTATGGAGGCAAAGTGTAAGACTTTTTCTTTGTTCTGGGAATTGGAAAATAATGGCTCTTACATGGCTTTAAGAGTTAAAATCTATGTGGTTGCAAAAGGAAAAAAAGAAAAAAGAAAAAAACCTCTTTAATTGAAAAAAGTCATGAAGGTGAGGCACTTTTCCAAGCAAAGAGCAGTCTTTGGGTGGGGAGGAAAGAGAGGTGAGGAGCTAGGGTTTCAGTACATTGTTCAATGCGCTAATGGAAATGTCTAGAAAGCTTATGGGGATATAGTGCTGAGCTTTGGAAAGAAGCTAGTTCTACGTAGAAGTTAGTTATTTTTTCATCTTCTAAATGAATGAAACTTAAAAGAATTATTTTTTAAAAGAAAAGATACTTAAAGAAGAAAAAGTAGAAGAATGAATGTTCTCCTATTGAGTAGTAGTACTCAGTTTTAGGGCCAAAAGATGAATGTTCTTCAAAAACTCCTTAGAAAAATAACATGAGCAGGAGTAACTCTGACCCAAAATCAGTGTGAAAAGATTTTATATAAGGCATCAAAGATACAACTAGCAAGTATAATATGCTTTTCTTTTTTTTTTTTTTGTGCCATCTGATAGTTAAAATTGGAGACGGCAATGGCACCCAACTCCAGTACTTTTGTCAGGAAAATCCCATGGATGGAGGAACCTGGTAGGCTGCAATCCATGGGGTCACTAAGAGTCGGACACGACTGAGTGACTTCATTTTCACTTTTCCCTTTCATGCATTGGAGATGGAAATGGGAACCCACTCCAGTGTTCTTGCCTGGAGAATCCCAGGGACGGGAGAGCCTGGTGGGCTGCCGTCTATGGGGTCGCACAGAGTCAGACACGACTGAAGCAACTTAGCAGCAGCAGTAGCAGATAGTTAAACTATTAGAACTTTGAGGAATCAGATGATGATAATTCCAGCTGCTAATGTTCTTAAGGCAGCTGACAAAATTTATATCCAGTGGTGATGATGAAATGGAACACTTTAAGTTAGATTAAAATATCTTATTTGTGATACACCTGGCTTTCAACTGCCCATTCTGGAGACTGCACTTCATATATAATTAAAATATGATAAAACTGCTCTGTTTTTCTTGTGTCTATATTTACACATATCTTTCCTCCTTTGACCCATAAAATCAGGCCATTTCTATTAGGTATCCAGTCTGCCCTTGTAGTCCCAACTTCTGTATGCCTCTTTTTCAAAGTTTCAATTATATATAGTTTTAAACTGATTGTACCTTATTTCGTAAAAAATCATGTTTTTTTTTTTTTGAGACTAATATGATTCTTTTCCAGGATTATTTTTCATGAAATGGTAAGATCATGTTAACCTTTTGAGTACATGTACCTAGCCTTCCATCAAATAGATTTTGTAACTCAAAATAATTCCTGAAACTTTTTAAAACTCAAACATAAAAATAAAATATGGATGTTACAATATATATAGGAAAAATAGGCATGGGATTTTATGCCTTTTAGATACTATTACGTGTATTAGTTTTAAATTAAAACATCAAATTGACTACTATTTTGAAAAAAACAAAAAAGACTCCTTTGCTATGCTCTCTATTTTGGGCATTGAGATAATTAAATTTTACTGTAACTGGAGCAAAAAAAAAAAAAAAAAGCTACCATGACAAGATGTACAAAAAGACATTCAAGAATTATTTTTCTATTAGACTCATAAGTTTAGTAGTGATTATAATATGGAAGGGGACTTTTGCAGCAAAATCAATGAATTTAGGGGATAATGGATTATACCCAAACTTTTTCTAAATGGTTTCTAAATAGAAAATCCAAATGGTTTTCTAAAGAATTGCATGCAAAAGTTCATTTTATTTGAAGGCACAATATTAATTTGATTCGAAGAACAATAAATCACTAGATGATATGATGATAAAAAGTTTAATGGGCACTATTAGTTTTCTTCATTGATCTACCATGCTATCAATATTCACAGTAATTATAAAGCAGGTGCATGGATAACAAAATCCAGTCGATAGATCCAAGGACACCAATTTCACCTTTCATTTGATGGAAGAACATAGACTACAGTGCTTTAAATTGCTCTTCTCATTTTCATGAAAGCACATCAGTTCAGTTCAGTTGCTTAGTCTTGCCCACCTCTCTATGACCTCATGGACTGCAACATGCCAGGCTTTTCTGTCCATCACCAACTCCTGGAGCTTGCTCAAGCTCATGTCCATCAAGTTGGTGATGCCATCCAACCATCTCATGCTCTGTAAGCCCATTCTCCTCCTGCCTTCAATCTTTTCTTTCTCAGTTTCAGGGTCTTTTCCAATGAGTCAGTTCTTCGTAACAGGTGGCCAAAACATTAGAGCTTCAGCTTCAGCATCAGTCCTTCTAGTGAATATTCAGGATTGATTTCCTCTAGGATTGACTGATTTGATCCCCTTCCAGTCCAAGGGACTTTCAAGAGTCTTCTCCAACACCACAGTTCAAAAGCATCAATTCTTCAATGCACAGCCTTCTTTATGGTCCAACTTTCACATTCATACATGACTACTGGAAAAACCACAGCTTTGACTATACAGACCTTTGGTGGCAAAGTAATGTCTTTACTTTTTAATATGCTGTCTAAGTTGGTCATAGCTTTTCTTCCAAGGAAGAAACGTCTTTTAATTTCATGGCTGCAGTCACCATCTGCAGTGATTTTGGAGCCCAAGAAAATAAAGTTACTCACTGTTTCAATTGTTTCCCCATCTATTTGCCATGAAATGATGGGACTGGACGCCATAATCTTAGTTTTTTGAATGTTGAATTTTAAGCCAGCTTTTTCACTCTCCTCTTTCACCTTCATCAAGAGATTTTTTAATTCATCTTTGCTTTCTGCCATGAGGGTGGTGTCATCTGCATATCTGAGGTTGTTGACATTTCTCCTGGCAATCTTGATTCCAGCTTATGCTTCATCCAGTCTGGCATTTCACATGATGTTCTCTGCATATAAGTGAAGTAAGCAGAGTGACAATATGCAGCCTTGACGTACTCCTTTTCCTATTTGGAACCAGTGCATTGTTCCACGCCCGGTTCTAACTGTTGCTTCTTGATCTGCATGCAGATTTCTCAGAATACAGGTCAGGTGGTCTGGTATTTCCATCTCTTTAAGAATTTTCATAGTTTGTTGTGATCCACTCAGTCAAAGGCTTTGGCCTTTGTCAATAAAGCAGAGAACATCTATAATCCAATATTCATAAATATGTCCTTTAATTCGGACATATTTATGAATATCTTCCTTTTCGTTTTTAAGAGAAGAAAAAAATCTTCATTACAGTTCCCAGTTTCTCCATTTATTTGTGTGACTCCTAACATTATTACAAAGTGATGAAATACTCATTGCATTTGCACCTGAACAAGACATTTTAGGAGCTGTGTTACATGTATTCACTTTCCACCTCACTTTCAAGTGCTCATGGCTTCCCACTGCCTCTAGAACAGGAATAGAAACTTATCCTGAAGCTGAAAGTCCTTCATTAGCATCTTTCTAGGTTCTTTTATGAATTTATCTCCTGTTGTTTCCTGGTCTGACCAGTCCTCTGAAGTCAAACTCATTTTCTGAACATGCCAAGGCCATCCTTGGGATGGAATTTTTTTTTTCAGTCCCATTTCCACTCCACTTCTACCTGGAGAGACATCAACCTAACCCCCTCAATAAAACATTCCCTCATTGTCTGCTTTTCTTTTCATCTTTCTGTGGTGTTTGGAATTTCTTTTTCATGCTTTTATCTGCTTCATAAATTAAATCCTCTGCAGGGGTCAGAGAGTGTGGCTTCTCATATTCCCAGATCCAGCTTGTAGTCTAGAGAAGCTCAAGAAACAGACACTCATATCATTAGGCAGTCTGAAGTAAACCATCCTTCTTGAAACACTTTCTAACATTGAAATGTGTGAGCTTGGCAGATGAACATTTACCTATTTATTGATAGAGTGAATTAAGGATAATATTTTTGTCTAATTGCTTAATATAGCACAACCTGAATTTTAGGTTAATTAATTTAAACTGTTATCTATGCACAGTGTTCTTCATAGCATTTCTGAAATCATTAATTTTTTTAGAATAATAGAATATTTAAAAGACTATAGAAATAATTTGATCAAATTATTAATAGTTATGAATGATAAAACTAAGAACAATCAAGTGATATATTCGTGGCTAGAATTTAGATCTCCTTGATAGAAAAATAGCCAAAATAAAGAATAATAAATCAATGTATTTAAAATGAATAACCAACAAAGACCTAGTGTATAGCATATGGAACCATGCTCAGTGTTATGTGGCAGCCTGGGTGGCAGCTGGGTTTTGGAGAGAATAGTATATGTATGACTGAGTCCCTTTGTTGTTCACTTGAAACTATCACAATGTTGTTAATCGACTATACCACAATACAAAATAAACAGTTGAAAAGAAAAAAAAAAGAATAATAGATCAACAAAATACTAGAATAAAACATAAATGCTTGATAAGGTGAACATGGTGATGGATTGTAATTGAATGATAATGATTCATCATTCATCCATATTCATCTTCACAACATTTTTAGGTATAGAAATAATACAAGCCCTGCAAAACTTTACAGACCAAATAATCAGCAAGTCCTTCCACCAACATTATATAGAGACAAGTTTTGATAACCATAAACACTAAACAAATAAACTTTAAGTAACAGTCTAAAGTGTCAGGGTGGATGAGCTTTGCCTTTAGTTGCTATTGCAGTCATTTGCTTTCTTTTGTTAGATCCTTAATCCAACCAGATCCACTGGCTTACCTACCCAACAGTGAACCCAGTCAAAAAAACAGCATCTGCAACACCATGGTTCAGGACTGTTGAGAGGAAACTCAGCTTTGATTTAAAAAAATAATAATAATAAGCTTTTTTGTTGTTGTTTTTTTGCCCTCCAAGGATGTTGCTTGAAACAACTTTAGATCTTAGGAAAGAAAGAGCATTGCTGGCATGAAATAAACTAGATTGTAATATATCCAGTTCTCTCATATTAAAAAATATATATCTCCTGGAAGTATAGAGTATTTTGAAATTTTAAGTACTGCTTGTTGGTACTTCTCCTATTAATATTTGAAAGACATCAATGGAATGGTTTTGAAAACCTAAATCAGAACACAAAAATTTAAACCTGATGTTTCCTTGTTTGACAATGATGCAAGCTGTATAAACCAATTTTTTAAAAAGTATTAAGGCGTTATGAAAGTAAACTAGAAATCTATGTTTGGTGCATCCCAATGGACATAAAAGATGGTTGCTCCTCTTAAAATTAAATGTGTCCTATTACATTGCTGTTGTATAAGAACAGCTCATCATACTGTGTCTAGTCTTCTTTACACAGATAAACAAATTTATGTGGCTGACTTCTCTGTAAGGATCATAGTTTTCTTTAGAATATGAATTCTTCAGTCATTTTAACCTTTTTGTTGCCTTTTCGTATGATATGATATCCATTTTAGTATTTGCCATGTTGATAGCATGTTTTATTACTCTGAAGAAATCAAAACCAACTAAAATAAATATTAACTACATGAAAATTTCCCTGTCTTTATGTTTGACACACATTATATGCCAAGAAAAGTATAAAAGCAAATATTTATTGTTCTCCTAACATATTGTTCTCCTAAGAGTATACCTAACATAGGGAAAATACTTGAAACACATTTGTCTACTTAAATTTAATCCAAGAATTGAAACTGAAGTGTTAAGTAATGATTTTCATTAAAACTTTGAGCTTTAACATTTTTTATATATCTATATAGTATGTTTCATTAGAAAGATACTTTAATAGAAGTATAATTATGCTTTTTATAGAATACAAAGAATTTCAAAACATTAGAAGTCCTCATTTATGCCTTTAGCATTAAAATAATCGTATTCCCAAAAATGCTATATCAAAATTTTATCTAATTTAACTGTACTTTAACACTGTGTGGAAAACATACACAATAAAAATAGGTAACTTGGGGGAATTCCCTGGTGGTGTGGTGATTAGGCCTCTGTACTTTCACTGCCAAGGGCCTGAGTTCTATTTCTGGTCAGAGAACTAAGATCCTGCAAGCTGTGTGGTGTGGCCAAAAAGAAAAGGTAGTTTCTGCCATTTAAATTTAATGCAGACCATAAAGAATTTGACAGTTTTAAAAGAAAAGTTGACCCTTTGTGACTCCTGTGCTCTTACCTGTATTGCATTAGTCCCCTTCAGAAACGGGTTGAAAAACACAGCTTAGTTTGCAACGTAGTTGGAATGTGTTGTTATTCCCATGAAATAGATATTGACAAATTTTAAAAGATATTTTTGTTCCAAATTTTTTTTTCTGAATTTTACTTTGAATTTTAATTCAACAGAAAGTAGAACATTTAAAAGTAGAAAGAGACGTGGTATCATTTCTTTACACAAAGAATCAGATAAATTGAAAAGAAAATAAGATTAAAGGTAATAAATAAATAAATCTAATACTCCCCCATAATTCTGTGAATATAAAATTTAAAGTATAAAATGTGAAATTATAGATTATAGCTATTTTATAATTTGGCTTTGAGTATATGAAATGCCTTTTTGTTGTTTTTGTTTAGTGTTTTATATTACTTTCATTTTAGAATAACATGAACACCAAGAATTTCCCCTAAAATAGGAAGACCCTATATTTAATTCTCTTTAACTAAACAAGGAAATAGAAACATAGCTTAAAACAAAGATGGTATGCCTATACATGTGTATATGTTATGAACACAGGTGAAATACATTTGATAGACATATTCACATATAAATTATTCAAACTGAAGGCAGAATTGAATTCATATATGTAATGGAGAACAATAATAAATTTAATGAACTTGTTTCATATTTGCACATTGAAATTTAAATATGATCTTTCTTTGAGTTGCCATGTCTTTACCTGTTACAATTGTGTTTAGGAATAAATGTAAGGTTTTATGAAATCTTCTATTTCCTCCAATATCTCAAATTGAGTATTTTTGCATTATGACAGTTGCCAAGACTAGGATTTTATGCTAGGTAGGACCTGACTACATTTTCTATGAAAAGAAAAAATTTGTTTCATAAATTTTAAAATAATTATTTTTGACTATGAACATGAGTCCAAATTTAAAATTCAACAGAATTCAGATCAGCTTGCTATAATGATGATAGTTTATTAGTCTTTCTGTTATTTAAAAAATAAAAACACACTTATAAAAGCCTTTTAACAAATGGTTGCCTTTTTAAATTACTTACACTTGCACATGCAAGTAAAATATGAAGTCAGTATTAGTTCTTGTAACCCTATGGGATTTGGTTCTGTCTGTTGTCTATGTGCCATTTTGCTACCAGTTACATTGCTTTAAAATAAATAATAAAATTATTTCTGATGATGAAAACATTTATTTTGGCAAAACTTGAGTTGTGTAGGCAAATTATATTTTGATTTGCCACAATTGTATTTTTATCTGTCACTTTAATATTTCAAAACCAATATAAACATGAAGGTTATATCACTGGGAAAGTTAGTGATGAATAAACAGTTGTTAGATTACTTAAGGAAAGAAGGACAGGAAAGCCAGAGAGACAGAGGAGGAAGTGAACAAATGGAAGGGAGGGAAAAGTAGAAAGGGAAAAAGATGAAGAGAGGAAAAAAAGAAGGCCAAGAAAAAGGAAAGGAAAAAAATAAAAAAGAAACACCAATGTAGGTGCCAGAAGAGAAAAAAGCGTTTTTTGTTTGTTTGTTTCTTGCTTTTAAAACCTAGAGGATAATGATTCAAAAGGTAGTTTAAAAGCCAGAAAAACAGTGCTTAGAGAAAACCAGTTTTAAATGCAAAGCTAGACTTTTGGTCAGGGAAGTGGAGTAGAAACTTTTCTCCCCATTACTTCTAAGTGCAGCTGAAAACCCTAGATATGAAACTGAGCAGCACCCTCTGGGCCTTCCCAGGGACAGACACACCATCCTGCATGTCCTAGGAAAACAGTCAAGCAAGACAAAATAGTATTAACTTAGCCAAAAAAACAGAGTCAAGGACACTTCATTCCTCAAGAGCTCTTAGTCATATTCTGAGCCATACCTTGGAGTTGTTTCACAGATACTGAAACCCCCACAAGGGAAGAAGTTGACTACATGCTGACCACCAGAACATAGATCCCAGACTAGTGGGAACCAGAAAATTGATACTTGAGATTCCTGGATAACCATTCTGTTACCTGAGCCCCAACCAACCAGAAGGATGTACATGAGCCAGTTGCATACAACCCTCTCCTTCTCCTTGTCTTTAAAAACCCTTCCTTGAAAGCCACTGAGAAGTTTGAGTTTTTTGAACACTAGCTGACTGTTCTCCTTACTTGGTGCCTGGAAATAAACACTGTACTTTCCTTCACCACTGCCTGGTGTCCATAGATGGCTTTGCTGTGCCTCAAGCAAGCAGACCTAAGTTGGGTTGAATGACAAAATTATTTCTGATGATGAAAACATTTATTTTGGCAAAACTTGAGTTGCATAGGCAAATTATATTTTGATTTGCCACAATTGTATTTTTATCTGTCACTTTAATATTTCAAAACCAATATAAACATGAAGGCTATATCACTGGGAAAGTTAGTGATAAATAAACAATTGTTAAATTACTTAAGGAAAGAAGTAATCAGTCTATTAAGTTATCAATTGATAACTTGAAAGAAGTTATCAATCCAGTATAAGAAGGCTGAAGAGAAGAAGGAAGATGGACTAGGGAAGTAGGGCTTGAGGAGCAGCATGGTGATGAGTTCTCTGGGTTTTCTTTTTGCCTCCTACAATTGCTTTGGTTATTTGGAAATACCAATGTGCATGCATGCTCAGTCGTGTGTAACTCTTTGTGACCCCACAGACTAGAGCCCGCCAGGCTTCTATACCCATGGGATTTCCAAGGCAAGACTATTAGAGTGGGTTTCCATTTCCTCCTCCAGGGAATCTTCCCAATCCAGGGACTGAATCTGCATCTCCTAAATCTCCTGCATTGGCAGGTGGATTCTTTATCACTGTTCCATCTGGGAAGCCTGGGAAATGTTAGTGAGAACAGCAAAACCAAGAAAAGCCTGCTCTTTCTACGGGACCAACTTTGCAGCATATGCAACTGTCACAGCACCAGACTCCTGATGACACTGCAGTGTGAGTGGCTTGTTCACAGAACATCTCCTAAAATATATGGTGGTCAAAACATCCAGTGGCCAGGAGCTTCCTTCAGCACCCCCAGGATGGTTGTGTAATCAAGTGCCTCCAGTGGTACACTCCTCTGTGAAGACTGTCCTGAGATGTTCAGCAGAGGAGTATCACAGAAGTTTCTGCAATTCTGTGAACTGTAGCGATACCAACAGCCTGGTTTCAGTCCTGGGGTCTTGTCCTGTATGCTCAGTCTCAGCTCTTAAGATAACGTATGCTCCTTATATCTGTTATTGCTGTGTTATTTTCAAGTCCTCTTTACCTAGCACTAACCAATCTGTCATTACTCCAAGTTTCTGATGCAGTTAATGATTATCTGTAACTTTCTTTGTCAAAATCACTGTGTAGTTCTTCAGATTAGATCCTGGCTGACAATAATACATAAGCCAATAGTTTTCCATCTGAATAAACATGAGATAATGGTGATATCAAATTCCAAGGCCTGGAATTTGAGGACAAATTTTGGGAAAATTTAGCAAATTAAATAGTACCTGCTGGGAAATTTTTAAGACAGACAACACTTACTCTGTGGAGCATTAGACAACTATTATTTCATTTTGATTTCTGATCATTTTATAGGGTTGTTCTCCAATCTATATTATTTAAAGGAACAGGTCAGATTTAACTGTGGCAGAGCAATACAAGATTATACCAAATGGTTCTGAAAAAAATGTTATTTGGCTTATAATTAAAGATTATGTACTATCTTCAGTTCAGTTCAGTCGCTCAGTCGTGTCCGACTCTTTGCGACCCCATGAATCGCAGCAGCCAGGCCTGCCTGTCCATCACCATCTCCCAGAGTTCACTCAAACTCACATCTATCAAGTAGGTGATGCCATCCAGCCATCTCATCCTCTGGCATCCCCTTTTCCTCCTGCCCACAATCCCTCCCAGCATCAGTGTTTTCCAGTGAGTCAGCTACCTCTCATGAGGTAGCCAAAGTACTGGAGTTTCAGCTTTAGCATCATTCCTTCCAAAGAACACTTTGGGCTGATCTCCTTTAGAATGGACTGGTTGGATCTCCTTGCAGTCCAAGGGACTCTCAAGAGTCAATAAAATTTCATTCTACTGTTTATATCTATTAATAAAAATGTTGCAATAGAGTTACAACTGTCCTCCTAAGTAATAGCAGAAATCTAAGAAATTACACTGTAATTTAGTCACAGTTCAAAGAAATTCAGAGTTGTACTCAGAGACATATCTTTCCTTTTTCTCTTTATACAAATATGTTTAATTTCATGTGCTAACAGACTAGATAGTTTTGCACTTTAAAATTAAATACAATTCCAAAAGGAAAAGTTCCTGAATTTACAGACTGCCATTCCCTGATTTGTATGTTATTAATACTTATATAGAATAAGAAAACTTGAGTATGTCTTGGAATATTCTCAACTTAACAAAAGATTAGGCCTATGAGATGCTCTTATTACTAAGCCTAAGGTAAGCACTCAAGTTGAGATTTGTAAATACGATTATTGATTTGTATTATTTCAAGTGTATAAATATAATGGAAATATTTATTATTTTAGCTAAGAATTCAAACGTAAACAAAAAATATTGAGAGAAACACTACTTGAAAAGTGCTTCAATTTTAGAGGTTTGGGGGCCAACTAAGACACAAATGATTTGATTTTGAAAAGAGACTATTTTATGATAACTTTTTAATGAAATTAATTGACTTTTAATGTTTTAGGGAAAAAGCACACTATGACATGGCTATAAAATGACTAAAATTTTCACTGAAAAACGTGTTGCTAAAAATAATTAAGTAGCTGTGTTTGATTTACTATCTCTAACTAAAGGAGAAAAATCTTTTATTTTGAGGTACTCAGCCTCTTCCAAGTTATTGTGAGAAATCCTCATTTTTCACTTGTGCTCAGAGTCTCAGACATGTCTGATTCTTTGTGACCACGTGGACTGTAGCCCACCAGGCTCCTCTGTCCATGGGCTTCTCCAGGCAAGGATACTGGTGTGGGTTGCCATGCCCTCCTCCAGCGGATATTTCTGATCCAGGGACCAAACCTGTGTCTCTTGAGTCTCCTACGTTGGCAGGGGTTTTCTTTACCACTAGTGCCACTTGGCACCTCACTGCAGTACTCTTGCCTGGAAAACCCCATGGACGGAGGAGCCTGGTGGGCTGCAGTCCATGGGGTCGCAAAGAGTCAGACACGACTGAGCGACTTCACTTTCACTTTTCACTTTCCTGCATTGGAGAAGGAAATGGCAACCCACTCCAGTGTTGTTGCCTGGAGAATCCCAGGGACAGGGGATCCTGGTGGGCTGCTGTCTATGGTGTCGCACAGGGTCGGACATGACTGAAGCAACTTAGCAGCAGCAGCAGTAATATTGGTATTTCTTAAATGAGGGAGAGTGGGTCATGTGTTGCCTTATACCAACCTCAGGAAATTTCCTTTATGGAAACAAAAAATGCTCCAGGTAAGGTTAGCCTCAACAAATAAGCTGAACTGAATTTGTTTGTCTGGTGAGGCTGGTTTTGTCTGAGTAGGGAAATAGCAAGGCTGGTCTCCACTGGTTTTTCATTTTAAAAAATTCTAACTGAACTCTCCCTTCTTTATGTTTCTGCCCATAAATGCAGTTAACCTCAAGCCCTAAACAGGCTTGCTTGTTATTTGCTATTGATTTCATGTCCCAAGTTGCAATTCCTCTGCTATTCCTGAATAAACTCATCCTTTTCAAAAGATTATTTATTTTTAATGGAAGGATGATTGCTTTATAATATTGTGTTGTTTTCCGCCATGCATCAGCATGAATCAGCTATAGTTATACCTATATTCTGCATTTCCCTTGTAGCTCAGCAGGTAAGGAATCCCCCTGCAATGCAGGAGACCCAGGTTTGATTCCTGGGTCAGGAAGATCCCCTGGAGAAGGGATTGGTTATCCACTCCAGTATTCTTGCCTGGAGAATCCCCATGGACAGAGGAGGCTGGCAGACTACAGTCCATGGGGTCACAAAGAGTCAGACAGGACTGAGTGACACAGCACAGCACAGCGCATACATATGTTCCATCCCTCTTGGTCCTCCCTCCCACCCCATCTCACCCCTCTAGGTTGTCGTTGTCATAAAGTTATCATTTGGCAATTTTGAGTTTGTTTCCTTTTCCCTTTTCTTTTTGGTCAACAAAGCCATGTCTTGTAAATATGCTATTAAATGTATATTATTAAGAATCTGCAAGAACAAAAGCTTAGCATTTCAGAATTGTCCCTGTAATATTTGTAAACTTTTTATTAAATAGAAACTATCCAATATGACAGGATCTGTCTGCTTCATAATTATTTGGACTTAAGAGACATTTTTCCATATTAAAAAAATCAAACTTCCCTGACATTTTTTCAGTATTTCTCAACACCCTCCTTTTGCTTATCTTTTGATATAAAATAGCTACCAAAACAATTACCAAAGTCATGTAACTTTGAAGGAACTTAGTGAAGTAATTTAATGTCTTTTTGTGTCATGGGTAAAAGACAATATTCATCTGAGTCCAAAATCAATTGTTTCTTTGATGATACTCTCCCAATATCATTGCAGAATAAACTTTGGAATACAGATGATGATCAAGGGTAAGTAAGTAATTTGCTTTGTGTAGACAATATTGATCACTTCTGTAGATTTGCCTGTGTTGAAATTGCCACATCTTATGCTCTGGTATGGATGACTGCACCCACTTACAGAAGCAGCTACTTTGTGCTTGGCATGCAGATGAAGCTAAGTGGTGGGAAATTTTGGCTGGGTGCAAAGGTGATTTGTCATCCAGCACCAGCTCCTCAATCTTGTAACATGGCAATTGTTTCTGTGACTGTTTCTTACCAACTGATATGCTTTGTCCAAGGCTTTGAGGGCTGGAAACTACTGGCCTTGGTACCTGCATGATGGAATTGGGAAATCAGTTTGGTAGGAGAAAATTGTTCATATGCAAACCCATAACAAGTCATTTATTTTTCACTATTGCATTCCCACAGAGTAACTCTTATGCTTTCTGTAATCATTTAATACTTCTTGATATGAATTTACTTTCATGAAGTCCATGCAAGCAATTCTCAAAACTATACCCACTTAAAAAATATCAGTAGGGAATCAATAACTTCAAATATTCAAATCATCTTTAAATCTTTATTTGCATGTTTTCTTTTGATATTAAAATTAGGATGGAGTCAAATTTGAATCTCATAATTATGGTATAGTTTGAATTTCATAGAGGGAACACAGAAAATCATGAGAGCTCAGAAATTTTGTGATATACTCAATTCTTCTATATTCAGAACAAGAGTCCTTACCAGCTTGAACAAAGGTTCCAGAATATTATCATCTCAGTAGAAAAAAAACATAATGGGGGTAACAAGCATATTAAAAAAGACAGAAAGAAAATTTCAGTTTATGTAAATTTAGGAATGATATTCTGGGTGGTAATTTTATTGAGAATCATAAACTCTGAAGACCTAGCCCTACATGCAGATCTTCTAAATGTTTGTATGCTGAAAGATGCAGTGTAGATGTTTCAGGTCAAAGATCCTGAAAGTACATATCCAGTTCCATGAAAAAAAAATCTGGGTGTTGTACTTCCAGATAAATATCCATTGGCTTGTACCATCTTTTAACAGAATTTCATATAGACAAAAACCTCATAGAAAGCCACTGAACTAAAGTTCTGAAGGTGAAATTGTTGCTAAGAGTTTTTTTATCAAAGTCATAAATAGTAACCCATTTTATACCCGTTAAAACTTCATGGATCAAGCTTTTTGTGTATCCCCAAAGTCCTGTTGAAAAATATCATGACCTTTTCTACTTTCTTTCTTTCATTACATCTTCAGTGAAATAGTTTCTCTCAATACTTGGAATGAATATGTGAAACAATGTATAGCCCTGTACCACAGTTTCATTTCCCTGGACTTTTCTGATACTGTTTCCATCTGACTTTTTACATGGTTGGGAAGAGAGGAAGAAAATACCAAAAATGTTTAGTCTTTACATTTGTGTATTTCATTGATTAAAAAATGCATATGGTTATGAATACATGTTTTCCCCATTGGTTTTTACTGTTCATCTATTGCCATTAAACTTGTTTTTCATAAGAAACAGACTTCTGGTAGATGCATTCATTGTGGGGGTGTTTGTTCCTTCGATTTCCTTAAGGGATGAGGTTTCTTCTTTCAGCAAAATGTTCTGAAAATTAAAAACAAATTTTCTCCCTATTATCAGTTCAGTTCAGTTGCTCAGTTGTGTCTGACTCTTTGTGACCATATGGATTGCAGCAAGCCAGGCTTCTCTCTTTAGATTGTCTCCGTGTCTGTGGAGATGAACACCTTCACCCACCCTCACTGTGCATAGCTGGTCATGTGGTATAACCTGCCTCAAGGGCTCAGAAGAGAGAGCTGGAGATACTTAATGAGCGTAACCAATGGCTGCTGCCACATACACCTAGACATGCCCTGGGATTTAGGCCTTGAATCATAAAAACAATAACCTAAAGCTCCCAGAGAAACAAAGAAAAACGGACAGACACACAACTAAAACAAGTCATCTAGAAATAAATGAAGTTCAGATCAGCCACAGTTTGCTCTTTGACACGCTTTGTCTAGAATGGAGCTATGCTTTTAAAGTTTAAAGGAAATCATTTTCCACTTTGATTTTATACCAAATAAAACTATCAGTGTCCTTTGAGGGTAGAGAAGGTCATTTCTGAGATACGGAAAGGCTCAGATAATCTACCATTCACCTTTCTTTTTTTCTTTATGAGGTTTTTTGTAAATATGCAAAAGCAGAGAACAATGAAGAATGAGATGCAGGGTTAGAGAAAAACTATTTGCTGTATAGAAGGAAGGGGATAGCGTCCTCCATGAAAGAGGTGTTCTGGTTACATGGGACCAAGAAAATCAATCTTATGATGAATAAATAAACCAAGATGGGACTAACATGTATGGTTATAAATCTAGAGGGGGTATCCATCCCAATTTCACATAGAAAATTTTTAGATTTCTGAGAGCAGTTTTCTCCGGATAGCAGTAAAATGCCTTGCACCTAGAAAATCCATATAACAAATGATTTGAAAGTAGCAGGTAGTTGCTCAATCCTGTCTGTCTCTGTGCGACCCCATGATCTGTAGCCCGCCAGGTTCCTCTGTCCATGGGATTCTCCAGGCAAGAACACTGGAGTGGGTGGCCATGCCCTTTCTCCAGGGGATTTTCCTGACATGTACATTCACAGAGTGCCCATGGGTGCTAACTCTGAGGTGGTGCAAGACAGTTCCTAAAATGTGTACCCACAATGCACAGTGTCTTGTTTGGTTTTTTTTGTTTGTTTATTTTTACCTTTGGACCATTCAGTTCAGTTCAGTCGCTCAATCGTGTCTGACTTTTTGCGACCCCATGAATCGCAGCACGGCCAGGCCTCCCTGTCCATCACCAACTCCCAGAGTTCACTCAAACTCACGTCCATCGAGTCAGTGATGCCATCCAGCCATCTCATCCTCTGTCGTCCCCTTCTCCTCCTGCCCCCAATCCCTCCCAGCATCAGAGTCTTTTCCAATGAGTCAACTCTTTGAATGAGGTGGCCAAAGTACTAGAGTTTCAGCTTTAGCATCATTCCTTCCAAAGAAATCCCAGGGCTAATCTCCTTCAGAATGGACTGGTTGGATCTCCTTGCAGTCCAAGGGACTCTCAAGAGTCTTCTCCAACACCACAGTTCACAAGCATCAATTCTTCGGTGCTCAGCTTTCTTCACAGTCCAACTCTCACATCCATACATGACCACTGGAAAAACCACAGCCTTGACTAGACAGACCTTTGTTGGCAAAGTAATGTCTCTGCTTTTGAATATGCTATCTAGGTTGGTCATAACTTTCCTTCCAAGGAGTAAGCGTCTTTTAATTTTATGGCTGCAGTCACCATCTGCAGTGATTTTGGAGCCCCCCAAAATAAAGTCTGACACTGTTTCCAATGTTTCCCAATCTATTTCCCATGAAGTGATGGGACCAGATGTCATGATCTTTGTTTTCTGAATGTTGAGCTTTAAGCCAAATTTGTCACTCTCCACTTTCACTTTCATCAAGAGGCTTTTTAGTTCCTCTTCACTTTCTGCCATAAGGATTAGCGTCTGCAATTTCTAGTACCATTTATTCTCGGCTTCTAAACCCTCAAATCACTCTGTCCATATAACACACTGAGGGTCTTGAGAACCTTCAAATGTTACACTCAGCTTCTAGACAAGCTGCAGCATGAGGGTCTTGAGTTGTTTGAAGCTCATGAAAGAGTACTAACCAGTAACCACACCGTTTTGAGCACATGACCATCAAACGCAGTGTGAAGAATATCAAATCATCTGGGATTGATGCTTTGTTATGAATTTCTCTCAATTTCTGTGTATCTTGGAGAAGTTCCTTAATCCTTTGTTGCCTCAGCTGGTTAGGCAAACCTTTCAACACGTGGAGATCCAGATGGTGAGGAAAGAGACGGACCTGACCCAATGAACAAAAATATCCTTTCAGCTTCTTACTGAGTTTATTATTTTCCCAAGTGCTTGCTCTGTCATTGTTTGACACTGACCCAGGAGCAGGAAATCTCTTCACTATTAAATAACAAGAAACAAGTCAACAACAATAATGAATACAAATAGCAGTATATTGTTTCCTATTTTTGAAATCTTATTTTGCTATTATTGCATATGGGTTTCAATGCAATAGACTTAATTGTTTTTCTCTGAGGTAGTAGATATGAGAGGCAACCCCCCACCCCAAATACAGACATGAAACAGATCAAGAAATACAACATAACTTAAGAGAAGTCACTGATTGACAAGTATAGTTACATTTAAAGATTTAAGTTGGAAAGAAACACAGAACTTTGGAATAGAATTTTATTTCTTTGAACTTGTTTTGTGATATCACCATCTTGTGGCCAAATTTAAAATAATTTTCCATTGCAAACTAAGTGCTGGGTTTATTTCAATACAGCGTCCTATGAACGTGTGTGTGTGTGTGCGCGCACGCACACGTGGGCTTAGTCATTCCATTGGGTCCAACTCTCTGAGGCCCCATGGACTGTAGCCCTCCAGTCTCCTCTGTCTATGGAATTTTCCAGGCAAGAATGCTGGAACGGGTTGCCATTTCCTACTCCAGAGGACTTTCCTGACCCAAGGATAGAAACTGGAGTCTCTGGAGTCTCCTGGATTGGCAAGCAGATTCTTTACCACTAGCACCACCTGGGAAGCCCCTCCTATGAATATTCTACCATATTAAACTCATCCAACACTGTCTTTTAAAAATTTACTTTAGTGTAATTTTAAGAACTGGTTTTATGTTATCTAAAATTTAACATGTATCATCATGTAAATTATTGAGAAAGATCTTATTGTACAATTTAAGGCTAATTTAATACTAAAGAAAAGTATTTAATACTTTTAAAAAGCAACGTTACATTTGAACAAAGAAAAAGCCTGTTTACCATACATTATATATAGAAATTCATTTAAAGTCAGAACTATTTCCACTTATGAATTTATTATTTAAATATTCTAGGAAAAAAGTCAAAGAAATTCTTTTATCCTTAAGCTTTAAGATGTTCTAGCATCTAAGGTCTTGATAAGAGAAAAGTAACAATCTATTTCATAGGAAACATGGCATTAAGTATGAAAAAGTGTAGCAGAGAAAAGGCTAACACATGTGTGTGTTTGTGTATATATATAATGACTTGTCGAATAAGACAGCTGATGTGTGTGTGCTCAGTTGTGTCTGACTCTTTGCAACCCTGTGGACTGTAGCCCGCTAGGCTCCTCTGTCCTTTGGATTTCCCAGGCAAGAATACTGGAGTGGGTCGCCATGCCCTCCTCCTGGGGATCTTCCTACCAAGGGATTGAACCTGTGTCTCCTGCATTGCCAGTCTGATTCTGTACCACTGAGCCCCCTGGCAAGCCCAAAGAAGCTGGTACTAAGGTAAATACCATTTTTGCTTGAAGGAAGTCCTCCTTTCCTTCGGACAGGCCTTCAGTGTGGGGATTTGTGTTCATCGCTTCAGGGTTTGGACTGAGCTCATAGTTTTTCTGTGCTGTGGCAACTCTCACTGTATGGATGTCAGTCTACTCTAGCCACACCTCGTGTTTGTGGTGAGATAATTGCCGGTGTTTCTATCTTTGAACATCTTTTCTCTGCCTGTCTCTGGGCCTCCCATTGTGCTGTCCCTCAAGAAAACCTGCCTAGGGCAGCTCTGCCCAGGGTACCCATTTTCATTCTGTGCTTGTCAGTGTGTGGTGGAGTCACACCGGGTCTTGTCTGACGTTCTGATTAGCTGTGGATTATAGGCAGCCCCGTCAACCTAGGCTTTGGGACGAAGGTGTCACAGAGTTTTCTGTCCCTCCTGCAGGTGTAACTTTGATCCTAAGATGCCTTCCTGCTCCTCTGCCAGCAGTAGAATTTCCCTGTTCTCATACCCCAGGTGCTATAGATTTCTACTGTGACTTCGGGGGGAAATATATGTGGTCCTTTTCCATGTAGACAAAAGCTTCCCATGGAGGAGAAGGAGGAGATGGATTCGTGGAGAGTTCCAGCAATGCCCACCATTTGCATCCCCTGGGTGGCCATACAGGTAAACCTTTCCCAGGAACACCCCACCCCCTGACAAGCTTCCCCTCAGATGCCTGCTGATGTTCATGGAGGAAAAGCCCACAAGACAGAGACAATCCCCCAGTGTCTGCAGCCCAGGGAGTCACACTCTTCAGTGGCCCCTGCCCAGTCTTTAGCGAAATATCAAGCGTTCTCACTCCACTGCTAACCAACATGCCCTTGACATCCTGGCGTGTGTTTCAGGTAAGCAAAAGCTTGGAGTTTGTGTTTAGGCATCTGTAGGTGTTGTCTATTGCTAAAGAAGTGCAGTTAATTGCCTTTATCATTAAATTAGTGAATTCAAAAAAATATGTCCCTTCCCTATTTAAACGATTTCCTTACAAATATGTAGTTGTCGCATCTCCAGTCTCAGAGTCACTTGGTAACTTCAGTAGCAAATCTAGCAAAAAGCAGTGCCTGAGAGGTGGTTCATAAGTGTCTTTTAAAGGATGGGACCTGGAGACTGTCAAACAGAGTGAAGTAAGTCAGGAAGAGAAAAACAAATTTTGTATATTAATGCATATACATGGAATCTAGAAAAATGGTAGAGATGAACCCACTTTCATGGCAGGAATAGAGACACAGACATAGAGAACAAACATTTGGACACTGAAGGGGAAAGGGGGAATAGGGTAAGTTGGGAGTTGTGATTGACATATATACAGAAGTACATAGAAAATAAATAACTAATTATAACCTACTGAATAGCACAGGGAACTCTCCTTAATGCTCTGTGGCAACCTGAATGGAAAGGAAATCCAAAAGAGAGGGGCTATGTGAGTGTGTCTGTGTGTGTATATACACATATATGCATGTATGTACATATATATACACACACACAGATGTATATACACACACAGATATATATACGCACACATATATACACACATTTATACACACACACACACATACATGGCATTAGGTTGAATAGTGAGGAATGGAGATTAATGAGATTCACTCTCCCAGTCACACTATGAGCTAAACTCACGGAGCTTTGCTAACACACACACATATATATACACACACACATATATATACCCACACATACATATATGGCTGATTCATTTTTCTGTACAGTAGAAACTAACACAGCTCTATAAAGTGTTTTGCAATAAAATTAATTTTAAAAATACAAAATAAAGGATAGAGAGAGCAGTAGAGAGCAGCTGCATGGGATCAACATCAAGTCTGAAAGGCCCCTGACTGATGCTGTAGGACCCCTGAGTCTGCCCCAGGCTCTGCTCAGCGTGGGTCTCTGCAGCCTCCTTTGCAACATCAGAGGAGCAGGGTTCTCTTGAGGCCCCAGAGCAGATGACTAGCCTGTAGTCTTTGAATTGCAGCCAGGGCCTGATGCTGTGGCTCTTCTGTCTGTTTCAAAACACACTTTTTATGGATTCACTGGTACGGAGACCCCAAGTGTGCATCCTGAATTAGATTCTGATGCTTTCAGAATCCAGACAGTCAGACCTCTGCCAGGAAATTGTACAGCTATCTTGTCGACAGTTTGTTCAGATTAACGAAAAGAGCAGTCCAGACACACTTCAGTAAATCAAACCAGGGGGACTATTTAAAGGAAGCAGAGGAAGCTGGTGACCCTGAACAGATGTAAGGACTAAATCTGCAGTTCCTTTCTCAACAAAGACTGAGTTGAGTGAAAGGGGGAGTTACCCTGGTAGCAGAGGCTAGGGTGACTGGCTCACGACAATTCATTAAGTTCTACCTCTGCTGAGGGTGCTATTCTATACATGTGTGTTTTACAAACAAGTTATTGTAAAAATAGCAAATAGATTTTAAAAATTTAATGAAAAACCTTATCTATAAACATTGAACATACAGATACATACAGAACTTGTAGATAAAACTAGATAAAACTAATACTAAATCTATACAACAAAACAACTGAAGCTGTACTAAATGAGGGCCCTCAGGAAAGAAGCAGTGAGGCCTCCCCTAATCTGATCCAAATGAGGCTCCTCGTGCTGTGTGGGCTCCACCACCTCTGGGGTCCAGGATGGGGTCCAGGTCCAGGTCTTCAGGGATTCAGATGAGAGCCTGCAATGACAACACAGGTGATGGAGTCCCTGGGATGTGCAGAGTCAGACGGAGGAAGGCTCCCTGGGGAGGGTGAGCAGGACCCAGAAGACTTCCCAGGATCTAGACTTGGCTTTGGGGCTCAGATCTTCAGGGCGCTGGGTCTGTTTTCTGCTCTTTGTTAAGGGTGTTGTCTGTGAGTGGGAAGCGTTTAGAAATGCCCCACAGGAGCAAGTACACCTGAGCATCTGGCCAGCAATGTTCAACTGATGGGTCCCCTGGACAGTGAGACTCAGGTGGAGGAACAGGGGACTGGGATTCAGGACTAAAAGCTTGCCCCCCCCCCCCCTTCCCTCTAGGCCCTGGGAGGAGCAGGGATCAGATGACACAGTGGGTAGGAGAATCTGCTCACCCATCCTACACTCAATACAACTGCTCCTGAGACCTGAGCATTGGAAATGGACATTTACATAGGGTCTCTATTTTCCTAAATAATCATTTCTAAACCCCAGCCAAACTCTTCTGAGGTTTAATGATTTTCAACTGTTATTATGTTGTTATAATATAAATGTATATTTTATTTGTTTAGCATATTACAACATTAAAATTTGAGAGAAGATACTGCTTTTTAAACAGTAATAAGACAAGATATGTTATTAAGGACAGAATTGGAAAAAAAAAATAAAACGAACATGAGTAAGTTAAATCCTGCCACTCATCCAAGTATGCTGCTCAGTCAGTTAGTCATGTTCGAGTCTGTGCAACCTTATGGATGATAGCCCACCAGGCTCCCCAGTCACTGGGATTCTCCAGGCAATAATACTGGAGTGGGTTGCCATTACCTTCTCCAGTCTATCTTCCCTACCCAGAAGTTGAACCCGAGTCTCCTGTGTCTCCTGCGTTGGCAGGTGGGTTCTTTACCACCAGCACCACCATCCCAAGTGCACACGGCACTGAATTGCTTTCTGGTGATTCTTAAGTTGGAATTGGACACATACGCAGAAGAATCTACACAACCTCTAACTTCAGGTTGAGAAAAGGTACCTGAGCTGACCCAGGACCCCAGGGTTCCAGATCCTGAGGGACTCCAGACTCAGACACCCCCCAGACTGGCTGGGACCCTCAGGGCCAGGGAGCACACACAGGGAGGCAGAGCTGCCAGGTGACTCCCTGACTGCACGAGCTCTGGGCGCCCGTGTCTCTTTCACTCTGTTCCCGGGAGCCCAGGACTGGGGAGGGTGGGGCCACCCGAACCTCTCTCTGCAGCTGGTGATGACCTAGGCATTCCCCCTGCTGCCTTTGGGGGGTTGGAGGGCAGAGCTGGGTCCTGCAGAGGGAAATGAGGAAGCCCCCAGTGGGGATCTTCAAAAAGAACACGCTGGAATAGCAGCTACTGGACTGCACACAGTGGCCCCACAGTGCCCCCAGCCTCCCTGCAAATGTAAGAGCTGCCGGAGTAGCCAGCCCAGCAACCTGGGGTGTCTGTGGACGGGACCTGTGCCCTGGGGAGACGTGCTAAGGGCATCCTCCACTCATCAGTGCGGATTGTTACCACCCTCTTGTCTCCACTTTTGTGGTCACACTCAGCAGCAGACCCCAGGGTTTTTGCTCATGTTTCTGAAGCACCAAGTGAGCTGGGATCATGATGGAGACACATGCCCTCGTCTGCCTCACCTTTTCAACTCAGGCCCCACGTTCACACTTCCTCCTGGTCTTTTTCATCAACACTGATGACATTTTTGCCATTCTCCAAAGAGCTGATTAGAGAGTTGTCTGACATCTGGAAGGAAGAGATCAGTCAGGCAGGTCCCAGAACAGGAAAGCAATCATATGGAGTAGCTCAGGGCAGTGCAGACTTTATGGGGCTCCTTCAGCTTTGTGGGTCCAGACCTGCTGACAACAGCCTCAACTCCTGCTCAGGCCACTCATGGTGACAAAGCCAGGTTCAAGGGTGTAGACGTGAGGTCAGGAGCCAGGGCAATGCTAAGAAAATGGGGGAAGAGGGCTGCAGACAGATTTCATAGATTTTATATAAGCTTCTAGAACCCTAAGTGCCTACAAGACACCAAGTCCTCCAGAAGGTTAATCACAAAAAGTTGAAAAGAGGAGATGGCGAAGGGTTACAAGGAAGAGTCTATGGATCAGAGAAAGATAAAATTTTTGAAAGATATGAAAGAAGAAATAAATGACCTCAGTATTCTTGCTCACCGTCTCCAAATCTTCATTATCTGCCATGTACCCATCTGGTGTCTGAGGGCAGCAGTCATGTGGAGAGGCTGTGGGAAAGCAAATGGGAGACTTAGAGTCAGGATATGACCAGGGGACCCTGGTGCTCCTCACAGCCTGGCGTTGGGACCCCTGGTGTACTTGCCTCAAGAACCTCCCAGGGCCTCAGAGTTTCATCTCTGCAATGAAAAAGTGGGTCTCTGACCTCCAACATCCTGTTGCCACCCTCAACTTGTCTACATGTGACCAGAAATGAGGCCGTGACAACCTGTTCCTCCTCCAGGTGGTCACTGTCTCCATGCATCTCTGCCCATGACCTCGCTTGCCTCCTTCTCCCACTACTTCCTCTCTCTTCCTTCCTCATTTCTCTCTTCTTGTCCCTGTTCCTTTCCTTCCTCCATGAACCTCCACCAACCCTAGAGTTCTCCAACAGGGGCACATTGGAAGAAGGACCATGGGTGTATGACCAACATCTCCAATCAGCCCATTATTGAATTAACCAATCCATCCCTCCCAGGAATGGCATGGTTCTGAGAGTGTTTTGACCCCTGCGGGAGGGAAGGACAAAAATTCCACACAACAGAGACTCTCCCGTTGACTGAGGTGACCTGAGATATCTGGGAGATGCTTAATGCTCACAGCAACATCTCAAGTTTCCCAAACCCTTAGAGAGGACAGAGGCAAATGCTTCCAAATTCATTTAGCCAGAATGATGTGGCAAGAGTCCTCCATAAACACCTGGTAGCTTCCGGGTTTACACTGAGACTTGGAAAATTGGAGGGATGAAACCTGGGAAGGTGTAAGGAAAGGACAGAGGATGGGGCAGGCCTGGGACTGGGAAGAAGGGGCAGGACTCTCTGGATGCAGCAGTGGGTTATGAGAGCAGAAGTGACCCCAGGACCTGCTGCCCTGGGACTGCTCAATCCCAGGAGAGCAGGTCAGCAGGGCTGTGAAAGCAACTGTGTGAAGAAGCCCCGTGGCCCCTTCACAGACTCTAGAATCTGCAGCCATGGAGGCTCTCTAGGAGCAGCTGGACGTGGACTTCTCACATGGAAGCACATCAGCCTTGGCTGGTGTGGAGGCTGAGTTGAGCCCAAGGAGACCGAGCCCAGAGAGGGACACTAGGACCTGTGCGCTGTGACTCATCCACCCCTGGGAGCGACCTCTACATGAGGAATTAACAGTGAAGGCAAACATGAGGGGAAGTCACAAGTCCTGAAAGCTCAGGAGGAGAGAGTTCACATCTCACACACTACCTCACATGCGCTACAAGTACATGGTTTCCAGTGTCAAGTGGCAATGAGAGTTTTGTGCCCACTAGGATATGGCCATCATAGTTCAACATGAAATAGAAAACAGACTTCAGTGCACAATACCCGAGGTGCTGACCAGAGACCAGGCTTCCATACTAGTGGAAAAGCAGAAAAGAGCAGCTCTTATGGGCAAAATAATTTTTGAAGAGTAAAGCAACAAAAGGTGTTTATAAACAGAGCACAATGCAAGTCCAGGACACGATGTCTCTATCATATCATGAAAATATGAAAATAGTAAGTCAGAACTGTACACAGAGTTCCTTCTTCCTAATTTAATGTTCACCTTCCTTAGGCTCCAAGCAGGATATTTAACCCTAAAGTTCCAGGAAGCCTCTCCCATCAGATCCCAACTGAATATTGTTTTCTGCCCGTGTCCCCTTTCTCATCACTGCACCAAATGCTCTCCACAACACATTCCATAGGAACACAACCAGGAGCAACAAGGTGATTAGATGAGCGACCCACCCACTTCTGCCCCAGTTGAGGCCCTGCTGGCTCTCACAGCATCATCCTGAACTTTTCCCTAGGATACTAGAAAGACACTTCACCATGGATAGCAGATGGCAGTCATCTGTGCTCTGTGCAGTCAGAGACCTTCAATAAGACACTGATCTCAGTTGCAAACCTAAAGATAGAGACGGTGAAAGAGTGAATTCCAACCTCTCACTTCTACAGGCCCATTAGACTTCTCACCTTCATGCTAACCAACCTGAAATTCCAAGTGTTTTTGACACCTGTAAAACATGCCTTTAAGCAAATTATAACAGTCACATCTGGCTAGTGGCTACCACACTATAACACACAACAACCACTATATCCGTTTATACACGTGCATGTGCTTAGTCACTGAGTCATGCTCAACAATTTGTGACCCTATGAACTGTAGCCCACCAGGCCCCTCTGTCATGGATTTCTCCAGGCAAGAACACTGGAATGGGTGGTCATTTCCTTCTTTAGGGGATCTTCCTGACCCAAGTTTCAAATCCAGGTCTCCTGCATTGCAGGTGAATTCTTTACTGTCTGAGTCACCAGGGAAGATTGAATGAATCTTGAGATCAGTACCACTTGTTCTAACACTTCTGATAGATTGTGGTAGAATAGTTTTTGGAATGCCAGGGGACTTTGTTACAAGGGAGGATGTAGGGCTTCCCAGGTGGCTCAGTAGTAAAGAATCTGCCTGCCAATAGAGGAGACATGGTTTGAATCCCTGGGTTGGGAAGAGGCTTTGGAGGAGGATATGGTGAACCACTTTAATATTCTTCCCTGGAGAATACATGGACAGAGGAGCCTGGTGGGATATGGGTCCATGGGATCTCAAAGGGTCAGACAAAACTGAGTGACTGAGCATGCAAGGCTATATATAGGATGTTACCACCCCTCTGTTATTTTCCCTCTCCTGATTATTTCCTCTGCAATTTCTGGCCATTTCAAGATGGCTGTTTGCTGATAGATTAACAAAGACAAGACTTCAGCCCCATGAAAGTATTTAGCCTGAGGGGCTAAGAGAGGGATGTGATGCTCTACTGGTTTCCATGGTAACCAATTTAACCAAGGAGCCAACCTGCTGTTCATTCCCACTGTAACTGGTAGACTCCCAATCCCCCCGAGTGAAGAATGCTGCAGCTGCTGTCTTCTGCCTGTCCCCTGCTATCCACAGTGGGTGTCTCTCCAGGATCCTTTTACTTCAGACATGGAAATCATCCCATCTATTAAACCTTTGATATCTCTGTCAACTCTGGGATCTTTCTTTGGTCTCAAGTCTAGATAAGCACAGGACTTGCAGGCCTGTGAATTGTACCCCAACAGTTTCTGTAGAGCATCCGACTGGCTTGATTTGATGATTCATTTGTAGGTATTTCCTGGGCTCATGCACACATCCCAGGTACTCATGAGCCTTTGGGACACTGAAACAGCAATGTCAACACCCAAATCTTAGAGGAATTCCCAGCAGGTATTCCTCTTGAGGGGCCAGGTATGGATACAGGGCCCAGGGCACCTGTGCTGAATATCATCAGAGAAGAGGTGAGGAGGAAGGGAGAGACACTGTGTCTCCTCACAAGCCCATCCCTCCACCACTGACTCTGAGATCAGGGAAGGAGGGATACGGGGCCTTCAGAGAGACACGAACAGCACACTGAACACTACACACCACACTGAGAGAGTGACTCAAGGATGAGGAATTGACATGACATTCCATGCTCATAGACTGGAGACTTAGTACTATTGACATTTCTGCAGTACCTAAACCTAAGTAAAGAATCATTGCAACACCAATCAAAATATTAATGTCATTTTCATAGAAATAGAAAAAACAATTCCAAAAATATGTATGGAACCACAAAGAACTCCAAATAGACAAAATGATCTTGAGAATAAAGATCAAAGTTTCTCACCTCTTGATTTCAAAACACATTACAAAGTTACTGGAATCAAAGCTGTATGATACTGACATAGAAATAGATGCATAGCCCTAAATACCAGAATAAAAAACAAACAAACAAGTAAACTCATGGATACAAGGTGAAATAAAATTTATGAAGGTTCTAAGACAACAAAATAGGGAAAGGGTAGTCTCTTCAACAATCAGTAGGATGAAAAGTTAACCTACAGAAAAATTGCAAACCATATATCACATTAGGAGCTCATACTCAAAATATATCAGAAAATCCCAAAGCTCAAATGCAAAACAAACAAAAAAATAAAAGGTAAACAAATGAGTTGAGGAGTGTGCAAAGATGGTGATCAAAACCACCTGGAGCTTTGGTCTGGAGGGAGTAGTGGTTCTAAGGGGAGCAGTCACCCCAGGTCCTGCTGCTCTGAGTCTCTGACCTAGGTCTGGTCAGTCCCAGGAGACCAGGTCAGCAGGACTGCTAGAGCAAATGTGTAAAGAAAGCCAGCAGCCCCTTCACAGTCTCTAGAATCTGTGGACATGCTGGTCTCTAGGGGCAGCTGCACATGGACTGCTCTCATGCAACACAGCATCCTTGGGGAGGTGTGGTGCTGAGATGAGCTCCAGGAGACTCAGCCCAGGCAGGGACACCAGAGCACATGAGCTTTGACTCATCCAACCCTGAGAGCACCCTTCATACAAGGAACAAACAGTGAGGACAAATATGAAGGGAAACCACAAGTCCTGAAAATGCAGAGGGAGATGGGTTCACATCTCACCCACCACCTGACACTCACTGCCAGAACTTGGTCTCCAGTGTCAAGTGACCGTGAGAATTTTGTGTCCATAGCATGTGGCCATCATAGGAGAATTTAAACAAAAAGCCAAAGTTCCTTGTACATAAAACCCTGCAGGTATTGACCAGAAGCCAAGCTTTCACATTTAGCAGTGAAAGGACAAGGAAAGAGTAGTCTTGTCGGAAAGGAGATTTTTAAATGGACAAACAAAAAGAGATGTCTTGAAGCACAGCACGATATAGCACATGATCACATGGGTCTATAAAATCATTAAAATATGAAAAGAACAAATAAAAAGTCTACGCATATTTCCTTCTACTTCCTCAGTTGATATTCACCTTCCTTCATCTCCTAAGAGTTAAGTGTAACTCAAGTGGTCCTGGAACCCTCTCCCTGTTAACCCCACCTGAGAGTTGTTCCCTACCTGAGTTCTCTTCTGCATCACTGTTGCTAATATTTTCCAGGAAGCAGTCTGCAGAAAGACAACCAGGAGCAATAATACGGTTATTATACAAGTTGACCCACCCATTTCTCCTCCTCAGCTTGGCTCACACATCATCGCCCTGGTCTTTCTTCCAGGTTCACAGAACTCCCCTGTGTTTGTGGAGTCAGAGCCTTTCAACAAGATGTCAATCCCAGTGCAAAATTTCATATGAGAGAGAGATGCTGACAGAATCACATTGTAACCTTACACTTCTACAGGCCCAATATAGCTTTTACATTCAAGCTTGCAAAGCTGAAATTCCAACAGTTATGGACACACTGGAGATATGGCTACTGTGATCAACAAATGTGTGTTTTTTGTGATTTTTTAAAAATATGTTAATTATTGTTTGAAATAGTTAATTATAGATAGGGAGATCTGACTACTGCCTACTACATTGGAAAGTTCAGCTCTCATAGCTACAAAGACAAGGAAAAGGTAATTAATTGCCTCTTCAGGTTTTTCTCTATTGTAGACAATTTGATGCCCTGATGAGATCATTCATATATAGGTATACCTGGGGCTCTTGAACCTAGGCCAGGGATTGGGAGAGTGCTTGTGAACATTAAAATAGTAAGATGAACACTCAGATTCAAAGCAAATTCCCTGTAGGGAGCTCACTTGTAGGCAGTGGTGAAGGGCATGGCCCAGAGCTCCTGTCTGACAAGTATCTAGAGAGTAGGTACAGAAGGGAGGGAAGGGACATTCACAGTCTTCAAAAGCCCATCTTTCCCATCCTTGACTCTAGAGGTCCCAAGCAAGGCAACACAAAAGGCCCCTTAGGAAGTGAAAGATTTGTGCACTGAAAACCATAGAATGCTTTTGAAAGAAAGACGAGACAAGTAATCAGAATACCATACTATATTCATTGACTGGAATATTTAGTGTTGTTGACCTTCCTATACTCCTAAAAGTGATGTACATATATATTGAAACCACTCACAAAGTCTCATGTCATTTTCACAGAAATGGAAAGAAAAAATCCCCAAATACTGAAATTTATGCAACCGAAGAGAAACCCAAAGAACAAAACTAATCTTAAGAGCAAAGAACGACAATGGGGTCTTCAGGCTTCCTGAATTCAAAACAGGTAAGAATGCCACAGTAGTCAAAACTGTGTTCTACCTGCAGCAAAATAGGCAGAGACACCAATGAATCATAAAGAGGGAATCTTGAATAAATTCACACATGTGAGGCCAAATGATCCTTGCCAGGGTTCTAAAATGACAAATAAAGAAAAGATGGTCTCTTCAACAATCAACAGAAAGGCTACTGATGGAATGAGAGGAAGTATCTGCAAACTTTGCATCTGAATAAGGGGCCAATATCCAGAATATATAGCAACTACTACAACTCAGCTTCAAAACAACAAAAGGCAAATAACTGACTTTTAAAAATGTGTAAAGGCTTCAATAGATATTTTTTCATAGAAGACAGAGAAGTGATCAATATACATAGGAATAGTCCTCAACATCAGTAAGTATTAGTGAAATGGAAACCACGTCAAACCACCTTTCAGGTTGTGTATTTTAAAAAGAATGTAAAAGATTTTGGCAACAGTGTAGCAAACTGGAAATTTTGTACCTGTTGGTAAGAATGTAAAATGACATAGCCATTATGGAACAGTTTGGAAGTCCCTCAAAATATTATTAAGAGACTGATCTAAGATCCAGGAATCACTCTTTTGAGTTTATGTCCAAAGAAGATAAAATGAGAATGTTCAGGAGATATCTACAATCACATATCCATTGCCATATTGTACACAAAGTCCAAGAAAACCGCCCAGTGTCTACGGGCAGATAAATAAAAAAGAAAATGGGGTGTACACATACACTGGAAGCCTTTCAGCATTTAATAATGAAGGATACCTTGTCATTCGCAGCACTGTGAATGAAGCTCGAGGATACTGGTAAGAGTGAAATAAGGTAGTCAACGAAGGACAAATACTGCACAATTCCATTTACCTGAGGTTTCTAAAGGAAAATTCAGATAAGCAGAGAGTGGAAGGGTGGTTCCAAGAACTGGGAGGAGGCTGACAGAGGGATTATCTGTTTAATGGTTATAAAATTTTTGTTGCAGGACGGGGAAGTTCTAGAGACAAGCTGAACAACACAGCGCACTGAATTAATAGGACTGACTGGACACTTCAAAGCTTAAGAGGCAAAGCTGGCCTGAACTTCATCTATGCTTTTAAGTTCCTCCTTTCTCAGACTCCTCTAGACCTGGGTGTGGCATGTGGGTACCACCAGGGATCCCTGCAGAAGGAAGGAGCCTCCCCAGTACTGGGGGCCTTGATTGAAGGGGAAAGATTCATTCTGAGGCTCTAATAGGAAAGAGTTTGAATGATGGAAATGGCAGATGAATCATGACCAATCAAAATGATATAAGACCTAGTAAGAAATGGGATTTATGACTAAATGAAGGTGTAATTGGCCCAGGAGGGGGACAGTTTTGTTTTTTATGAATCGTATAGGGCTTCACTGGTGCCTCAGTGCTTAAGAATCTACATGCTAATGCAGGAGATACGAGCTCAATCCCTGGTCTGGAAAGATTCCAAATGGTTTGGAGAAACTAAACCCGTCAGTGCACCACAAGGACTGAGCTGTGTTCTAGAGCCCAGGAACCACAAGTGCTGAGCCCACCTTCCAAAACTACTGAAGCCCAAGCGCCCTAGAAGCCATGCTCTGCAACAAAAGACGCTGCTAAAGTGATACACCTACGCACCACAACTAGAGAGATGCCCTCATTCTCCACAAGCAGAGAAAACCCTGCAGAGCAATGAAGACCCAGCAGAGC
Organism: Bos grunniens; assembly: GCF_055505025.1. Lineage (NCBI taxonomy): Eukaryota > Metazoa > Chordata > Mammalia > Artiodactyla > Bovidae > Bos > Bos grunniens. Next base: position 73,784,594 of record NC_141180.1, on the reverse strand, counting down.
CAAGAAGAAATTCAAGAAAAATTAAAAAGACTCCAGGGTAAACGTTCTCCTGGGTAGTGATGAGATTTGTCTTTCAGGGTATTGGATGTTCACTTGGTATAAAATCAATGGATACAGTGAATGTGTATACTTGGTTTAATTTTTATGTACATACTCGTTAATGGTACATGGTGATGGGAAATTTTTTGGGGGGAAGTTGACACCAGTAACAGTGATGTTTAAGGTGACAAATATCGAGGAAAGCACAAGACAGAAAATTCACAGACACATGGAGAATCACACTATTCATTACACACAGAGACACACCCAGTCCCATGGACACAAACCTACACTATTAACCATAGTACAGCTTCCTCCTGGAACTACAGTAATCAGCCACATTGCTGTACTTATACATTACTTTCTATCACTAGGGCCCCTATACTCATTGCCAGCAGGAATTTGGAATCAGTTTGGCCTCTATACTAAAACCGGAGAGAAAAGCCCCAACTTTCTCATCTACAAAGTTTTTCTCCCAAAGTGAATGATTCTACAATACATACCACTTTCACATTCTGAAAGGGCCACCTGCAAGTACAGAAGAGAAGACACTATGAGGATAAGATCACATAGATGCACACTCTTTGGTTCATTTAGTGACAGTTCCTGATGAGGAACAGTGGTGGAGTTCAGCAACATCAGAACACACATACTCAGGATGAAAGGCAAGATCTTTGCCTGGAGGATGGAACTTCTAAGATCGTTTGGGTTGGAAATTGCAGAATTCTTTTCTTAGAGGAAATCTGACTGCAGGAGAGAGAAATCTGTACTCAACAGGATGTAATGGATGCTAACAATTTTAATATCCTGTGGACTGAGGCATCATGATCTGGTAATAAGTATCTCACTCCACATTATCCCAATCAAGGGAATCATCTCTATCTGAAATGAACACCTTCAAAGACTCATAACCTAATTCTACTCAAAAAGAAATGAAACAGTATTTCTATCTCAGACCAGGAAAAAAAAAAGAACTTTCCTTGGAGACACATGGAGTCTCTTTGGTCCTGTCACAAGTTGGGTTGACTGGCAGGTCCTCAGTGAAACCTAGGGGACACAGAGTAGCTGTTAGAATGCTAGAGAGGAGGCTGAGGAATCATGCAGGATTTTTTCTCTTTGTGTGGACATGGGGTGGTGTGTATGGATGTGGGAGGTTAATAAGCATGGACTGAACGTGTGTTCCTCCATCCTCTTGGAGGAGGAAGGAAAGTAAAGGAGAGGAGGAAGGAAATGAAAACAGATCTTTGGCTTTCTAGCTAGAGGAATCTAATCAACATGAAATAGTCAATCTAAAAAATGGAAAACTCTAAAATGTGTGTACTCTTCAATGAAAGAGACCCATGACTCCTCCTGCTCGTTTGCTGCTGCTGCTGCTAAGTCACTTCAGTATGTCAGACTCTGTGAGACCCCATAGACGGCAGCCCACCACTGGAGCTCCTGCTAAATCGCTACTGTCTCCTGATTTTCCCCAGATCACTCTTCCTCCGAGATCCACAGTTGCTGCTACTCTGTTCATCATGTTTTCTATGAGACTTTGCACTTGATTTAAAGTAAACTCTGTTAGAGGACTGAAATCAATCCTGGGCAAAGTATGCTATTCTATTAATTCACTAATTACTTGTCTTAGAGAAAATCAAATACACAAGATTTTATATTATTGAATTCCTACCATTTAAAAATAGCTATTATGAATAATATAGTATTTTTCTATCAATATTCGTTTTCTATACAGTGTGTACATGCCCACTGAGCCAGTAGCTGCCCATACTCACAGGGGCCATCTGTTTAGTGGGACAGCTGATTATAGAAAGCATAGTTCCTCCACCAGGTTTTCCTGGGGAGCTAGAGGGACAGAGTAGCTCTTAGGACACAGGTGAGGCTACTCACCAGTCACTCAGCTTTTTTTTTTTTTTTGATAGGGACAAGGGGTGAAGTGTATGCATGAAGGGGTAAGTAACTATGGACTAAGCTGCTGTTGAATCATCCTCTTTGCTGGATGAAGGAGAACAAACGAGAGGAGCAGGAAAGAAGTGAAAGAGAGCCTCTGGATTTTAACAAGTGATCTAATAATAACCTAAACAGTGGGGAAAAAAGAAACACTAAAATGCATTCCAGCTTTAAATGACAGAGATGAACATCCCTCCTGCTTGTTTGGAGCATCTGCTAAATCAGCCCAGGATTTCTTCCTAGATCACTCCCTCCCCAAGATGCAAAGTTGCAGCTATTGAAATGAACAAGTTTTCTGTGAGATTTTGTTCTTGATTAAAAGCAAGCTCTATTAGAGGACTGAATTCAATCCTGCCTTTACAAATATCTATTATCAATCATGTGATATTTTTTCCCAGTCTTCACTTTCCAAACAATATTTGCATGTCCACTGAGACAGTGGCTGTCCACAATGAGAGAAGTGATACATTTAATGGGACAGTTCATTATGGAGAGGAACCAAGGGTGAATGCTGACTGTCTGTGACCCAGCGCTTTAGGAGATTACAACGACTCGTAGTCATGAGGCTAACTATCAAAATCGAATGTTAGATCTATTTGACACATTCCCTAGAGTGTGTGTTACCAGGTTTAATCAATGTAGGGCTTGTGGTAATATCATCCAGTAAAATGAAATATCTCCCTGATGATAATCTGCTTTATTCCTTGTTTAAGCATGACACTAGCACCAAGAGATAGGACCAACATTGTCTACACAAGGCCGCAAAACTCTAACAATCTGTGAGTTCACCAGGGGATGCAAACCCCGAGGTGCCTTTCAAAATAATGACTGTGCCAAAGTTAGCTGTTAATCCACTTTGCTTGCCCTGGTTTTGGGACCACTGTGCCAACCTTATAATGATGGGCACGGTCTGGACCTCCAGCTTATAGTACCTCCAGGTATAAACATAGATGCAGGGACCCCTTGTTTCATGACTAGGATTTCAAGGATGAGTGATCAGTTCAGGTGAGGTGTGCAGACCAGAAACACTGGAAGCCCCCTAGGTTCTAAGTTTGGCTTTTCCACTTAGGAGGACAAGGGCTTGGGCCATTTTTCTCAGCAGCATCTTCATCTGAGGAAAATGAATATTAATGAAACTTGAGGAATGGCTGAGTTGAGGAAACAATCAGGTAATGTATAATCAGTGGGCAGTGGTGATGAGAAGTGTTTAGAAAGTTCACAGTTGACTTGTGCTGTGTAAGGGGGAAAAATCTCCTGAGGAAACACACATACACACACTTTAAGAATCACATCACAGGGGCTTACACATGGGCCCCCAACCCTGATTCATACAAACTCACATCATCTAAAAGATGTGGTTGTTTCCAGGGACCATAGAACACAGACATTGTTCTTAATGTGAGATCAGTCTTTTCTCAGAACCCCCAACCCTCACTCCCATTAGGAACCCAGTATTAGGGTGACTCTGCAAAGCTAGCTGGCAAGAGAGCCCCACAATCATCAGCTAAATTGTTCCTCAGCAGAGGGACGGTTGCTGAATATTTACCATGTTCATTGGCTGCTCCGGCTGCCTGTGTTTAGAGAAAAGAAAACTGTGAGGGTGGCAGCATCGTGTGTTCTCTGCAGTAACTTTTATGTTATCTGATTTTTTTTTGTTTTCCTCAGGTAACTAAACTCTTTAATAAATCATTCATTCCAAAATAAAACAGAGAGGACCCTTGTTGAAAAGGCTGGGCTCTTTCATTTAAGATCTTTCAATTTCAAGGAGGAAAAATTTCTACTTAGGAAAGTGCCTACAGTAGTAATTGATAGTACTTTTAGTGTCCTTTTGAATCAGGGCTGTGTTTATAACAGATCTAACATCAATATTTCACCAGGAAGGAATTTCATACATAAGTGCTAATATACATTGTCTGATTACTATAACTGTATTTCGCTGAACGAAACATAAAGAAGTGAGGCAGCAGTCTATGTGAGACACAGAGAGTTGAGCTTACCTCCAGGGGATGCAGGGGCGGCTCCTCAGCCCCAGCCTGGGGCAGATCCAACACCAGGTGCTCCTGGGGAGCTAGAGGGAAACAGAAGGCCATCAGGACAGACGAGAGGCTGCTTCCAAAGATCTCAGGCTTCTTTTTTGTTTGTTTGATGGGACATGGGGTGCAATGTGTACATGAGAGAGGTTAGTAACTATGAACCGAACTGTTCTTGAATCCTCCTCTTTGCTGGATGAAGTGCAAAAAAAGGAGACAAGCAGGAAGGCAATGAAAGAGATTGGCTGCATTTAACTGGTGATAACCAAACTGATGGGGAAAAGTGAAACATTACAATGCATGCCAACTTTCAGTGACAGAGACGCATGTCCCTCCTGCTTGTTTAGAGCTTCTGGTACATCACACCTATCTTCTGGATTTCTTCCTAGATCACTCAAGCCTCAAGATCCACTGTTCCAGCTATTGTACCTACCAAGTCTGGGAGACTTTATTCTTGATTAAAGGCAAACTCTTGTTAGAAGACTGAATTCAATACTACCTTTCCAAACAGCTGTTACCAATCATGTGATGTTATTTCCCAGGCTTGATTTTCCAATGTTTGCATGTCCACTGTATCAGTGCTATTCACACTCAAAGAAGTCATACTTTTAGTGGGACAGTTCATTATGGAGAGGAAGCATGGAGTGAAAGTTACTCTCTCTGACCCCACGTGCATGAGATTTACAACAAGGATCATGGTCACTAGACTATCATTTTCCACTGTGAGCTTTATTTGACAACTTCCCTTGAGTGTGTACTACAGGGTTTAATCAATGTGAGGTTACAGTAATGTTACCCAGTACAATGAAATACATCTTTGATGAGAATATGCTTTTGTCCTTGTATAAACAAAGACAGGAACACCAACATATATGACTTCCACTCTACAAAAGTTCATGCAACACTCAGAATCTGTGAGTTTACCAAGAGGATCTGAGTCCCAATTACTTTTCCCAATAATGACTGTGCCAAAGTTGGCATTAATCTAACTATGGTTACCCTGGGTTCCTTGAAACGGTGACCACCTTATAATGATGGGCAGGATCAGGACTCCTGGACCTACTAGTACCTCCAGGGATGGACATCGATGTAGGCACCCTGGTGCCCCATGACTAAGGATCACTTGACTGACTGGTAAGAGCAGGTCACTCCTCCAGAGGAGCCAAATTGGGATCAACACTAGGTACTCAGTTTGGCTTTTTCACTACGAGGTCAAGAATGTTGGGCATTTGTATCATTTCCATCTTCACCTGAGGAAAATGAATATTAAGCTAGTTTGAGGAATGGATTCCCTGATTGCTCAGTTGTTAAAGTGTACACCTGCAATGCCGGACACCCCGTTTGATCCCTGGGTTTGGAAGATCCCCCAGAGAAGGGAAACACTATCCACTCCAGGATTCCGGCCTAGAGAATTCCATGGACTCTAGTCCACGCGGCCTCAAAGAGTTGGACACAAACTGATTGACTTTCACTTTGGCTTTTGAGGAAAGACTGAGTTGAGGAAAGAATCAGGTAATGTATAGTCAGTGTGCAGTGGTGATGAGAAGTGTTTAGAAAGTTCACAGTTGACTTGTGCTGTGTAGGAGGGAAACATGTCTTGAGGAAACACACATACACACACCTTAAGAATCACACCACACAGGCTTACACAAGGGCCCCCAACCCTGATTTACACACACTCACATCATCTAAAAGATGTGGTTGTTTCCAGGGATCATAGAACACAGACACTGTTCTTTCTTTGAGATCAATCTCTTCTCAGAACCCCCAACCCTCACTCCGGTTAGGAATCCAGCATCAGGGTGACTCTGCAAAGCTAGCGGGCAAGAGAGCCCCACAATCATCAGCTAAACTGTTCCTCAGCAGAGGGATGGTCACTGAATATTTACCATGTTCATTGGCTGCTCCGGCTGCCTGTGATTAGAGAGAAGAAAACAGTGTGAGGGTGGTAGAATCGTGTCTTCTCTGCAGTAACTGTTATGTTATCTGATTTTTTGTTTTCCTCAGGTAACTAAACTTTTAAAAAAATCAATCATTCCAAAAGAAAACAGAGAGGACCCTTGTTGAAAAGGCTGGGCTCTTTTACTTAAGATCTTTCAGTTTCGAGGAGGAAAAAATTCTACTGAGGAAAGTACCTACAGTCATAATTGATGGTATTTTTAGTGTCTTTTTGAATCAGGTCTGTGTTGATAACAGATTTAACATCAATATTTCACCAGCAAGGAATTGCATACATAAGTGCTAATATACATTATCCGATTATTATAACTGTATTTCGCTGAATGAAACGTAAAGAAGTGAAGGAGCAGTCTTTGTGAGACACAGACAGTTGAGCTTACCTCCAGGGGACACAGAGGTGGCTCCTCAGCCCTGGCCTGGGGCAGTTCCAACACCAGGTGCTCCTGGGGAGCTAGAGGGAAACAGAAGGCCATCAGGACAGAGGAGAGGCTGCTTCCAAAGATCTCAGTTTTCTTGTTTGTTTGTTTGATGGGACATGGGGTGGAATGTGTACATGAGAGAGGTTAGTAACTATGGACTGAGCTGTTCTTGAATTCTCTTTGCTGGATGAAGTACAACCAAGGAGGCAAGCAGGAAGGCAATGAAAGAGATTGGCTGCATTTAACTGGTGATAACCAAACCAATGGGGAAATGTGAAACATTACAATGAATGCCAGATTTCAATGACAGAGACCCATGATCCTGCTTTCTGTTTATAGTTTCTGGTAAAACACACTATCTTCTGGATGTCTTCCTAAATCACTGCATCTGCAGGATGTGCTGTCTCAACTATTGTACTTAACAAGTCTGGGAGACTTTATTCTTAATTAAAAGCAAACACTTGTTAGAGGGCTAAAGTCAATACTACTTTTCCAAATAGCTATTATGAATCATGCAATATTATTTCCCAGGCTTGATTTTCCAAACAATGTTTGCAAGTCCACTGAGTCAGTGGCGGTTCACACTCACAGAAGTCACACTTTTAGTGGGACAGTTCATTGTGGAGAGGAAGCATGGAGTGAATCTGACTGTCTCTGACCCAGCTATGCATGAGATTTACAACAAGAGTCATGGTCACTAGATTATCAGTTCCACTCTGAGCTTTATTTGACAATTTCCCTTGAGGGTGTACTACAGGGTTTAATCAATGTGAGGTTATTTAATGTTACCCAGGACAATGAAATACATCTCTGATAGAATATGCTTTTGTCTTGTGTAAACAAAGACAAGAACACCAACACATATGACTTCCACTCTACAAAAGGCCACACAACACTCAGAATCTGTGAGTTTACCAGGAGGATATGAGTCCCGATTACTTTTCACGATAAAGACTGTTCCAACGTTGGCATTAATATAACAATGGTTACCCTGGGTTCCTTGACACTGTGCCCACCTTATAATGATAGGCAGGATCTGGTCCCCTAGACCTGCTAGTGCCTTCATGGATGAACATTGACACAGTGACCCTGCTGCCCCATGACTGGGGATCACATTGCTGACTAGTAGGAGCAGGTTACTCCTCCAGAGGAGCCAAATTGGGATCAACACTTGGTACTCAGTTTGTCTTTTCCACTAGCAGGTCAAGATCTTGGGGCATTTGTATCATTTCCATCTTCACCTGAGGAAAATGAATATTAAGCTAGTGTGAGGGATGGATTCCCTGATTGCTCAGTTGTTAAAGCATTCGCCTGCAATGCTGGACACCCTTGTTCGATCCCTGGGTTTGGAAGATCCTCCGGAGAAGGGAAACACTACCCACTCCAGTATTCCGGCCTGGAGAATCCCATGGACTCTAGTCCATGCAGCCTCAAAGAGTTGGACACAAACTGATTGACTTTCACTTTGGCTTTTGAGGAAAGACTGAGTTGAGGAAAGAATCAGGTAATGTATAGTCAGTGTGCAGTGGTGATGAGAAGAGTTTAGAAAATTCACAGAAATTTCCCTCTTAGGGAAACAACACCTGAGGAAACACACATACACACACCTTCAGAATCACATCACAGGGGCTTACACATGGGCCCCCACCCTGATTCAAACAAACTCACATCATCTAAAAGATGTGGTTGTTTCCAGGAACCATAGAACACAGACACTGTTCTTTCTTTGAGATCAGTCTCTTCTCAGAACCCCTAACCCTCACCCCCATTAGGAACCCAGCATCAGGGTGACTCTGTAAAGCTAGCTGGCAAGAGAGCCCCATAATCATCAGCTAAACTGTTCCTCAGCAGAGGGACGGTCACTGAATATTTACCATGATCATTGGCTGCTCTGGCTGCCTGTGATAAGAGAGAAGAAAACAGTGTGAGCGTGGTAGAATCGTGTCTTCTCTGCAGTAACTGTTATGTTATCTGATTTTTTGTTTTCCTCAGGTAACTAAACTCTTTAAAAAATCAATCATTCCAAAAGAAAACAGAGAGGACCCTTGTTGAAAAGGCTGGGCTCTTTCACTTAAAATCTTTAGGTTTCAAGGAGGAAAAAGTTCTACTGAGGAAAGTACCTACAGTCATAATTGATGGTATTTTTAGTGTCTTTTTGAATCAGGTCTGTGTTGATAACAGAATTAACATCAATATTCCAACAGCAAGGAATTGTATACATAAGTGCTAATATGTATTGTCAGATTATTATAACTGTATTTCGCTGAATGAAACATAAAGAAGTGAAGGAGCAGTCTTTGTGAGACACAGAGAGTTGAGCTTACCTCCAGGGGTGGCAGAGGCAGATCCTCAGCCCTGGCCTGGGGCAGTTCCAACACCAGGTGCTCCTGGGGAGCTAGAGGGAAACAGAAGGCCATCAGGACAGAGATGAAGCTGCTTCCAAAGATCTCAGGTTTCTTGTTTTTTATTTGATGGGACATGGGGTGGAATGTGTACATGAGAGAGGTTAGTAACTATGGACTGAGCTGCTCTTGAATCCTCCTGTTTGCTGGATGAAGTACAACCAAGAAGACAAACAGGAATGCAATGAAGGAGATTGGCTGCATTTAACTGGTGATCACCAAACCAATGGGGAAATGTGAAACATTACAATGCATGCCAGCTTTCAATGACAGAGACTCATGACCCTGCTTTCTGTTTAGAGCTTCTGGTAAATCATACCTACCTTCTAGATTTCTTCCTAGATCACTGCATCCTCAGGATGCGGTTTCAGCTATTGTACCTACCAAGTCTGGGAGACTTTATTCTTGATTAAACGCAAACTCTTGTTAGAAGACTGAATTCAGTACTACCTTTGCAAATAGCTATTATCAATCATGAGATGTTATTTCCCAGGCTTGCTTTTCCAAACAATGTTTGCATGTCCACTGAGTCAGTGGGGGTTCACTCTCACAGAAGTCATACTTTTAGTGGGACAGTTCATTATGGAAAGGATGCATGGATTAAAGCTGACAATCTCTGACCCAGCTGTGCATTTGATTTACAACAAGAGTCATGGTCACTATACTATCACGTTCCATTCTGAGGTTTATTTGACAGTATCCCTTGAGTGTTTACTGCAGGGTTTAATCAGCGTGAGGTTATGGTAATGTTACCCAGTACAATGAAATACATCTCTTTTGATATGCTTTTGTCCTTGTGTAAACAAAGACAGGAACACCAACACATATGTCTTCCATTCTACAAAAGGCCACCCAACACTCAGAATCTTTGAGGTTACCAGGAGGATATGAGTACCAAGATTCTTTTCCCAATAATAACGTTGCCAAAGTTGGTGTTAATCCACCTATGGTTACCCTGGGTTCCTTGACCACTTGCCCACCTTATAATGATGGGCAGGATCTGGACCCCTGGACCTGCTAATACCTCCTGGGATGGATATAGATGCTGAGACCCCCTTTCTGCATGACTAGGATCACATTGGTGACTGGTAGGAGCAAGTCACTCCTCCAGAGGAACCAAACTGAGATCAACCCTAGGTACTAAGTTTGGCCTTTCCACTAGGACATTAAGAATTTTGGCCATTTGTCTAATTACCATCTTCACCTGAGGAAAATTAATATTAAGCTATTTTGGGGAATGGATTCCCTGATAGCTCAGTTGTTAAAGAGTCTGCCTGCAATGCTGGATACCTGTGTTTTATCCCTGGGTTTGGAAGATCCCCTGGAGAAGGGAAAGACTACCCACTCCAGGATTCTGGCCTGGAGAATTCCATGGACTCTAGTGCATGGGACCGCCAAGATTTGAATACAAACTGAATGACTTTCACTTTTGCTTTTGAGGAAAGACTGAGTTAAGGAAAGAATCAGGTAATGTATAGTCAGTGTGCAGTGGTAGTGAGAAGTCTTTAGAAAGTTCACAGTTGACCAGTGCTGTGTAACAGGGAAACCCCTCCAGAGGAAACACACACAGACACAGAGCTTCAGAATCACACCACTTGGGCTCACACATGGGCCCCCAACCCTGATTCACACAAACCCACAACATCGAAATGATGTAGTTGCTTCCAGGTACCGTAGAACAAAGACATTATTCTTTCCTAGGAGATCAGTCTGTTCTCTTCACCTACAGCCGACACCCCAAGTAGGAATCTAGCATCAGGGCCACTCTCCAACCAGAGCCAGAGAGCCCCACCTTTATCAGTTGGATTGTCCCTCAGCAGAGTGATGATCCCTGAATATTTACCGTATTCACAGGCTTCCCCGAATTCCTGTGATTGCAGAGAAGAAAACAGAGTGAGTGTGTCAGGATCTTGAGTTTTCTGCACTAAGTCTTCTATTATCTGGTTTTTGTCCTCAGGTAACTAGCACTCTTTATTTCAGTGTCTCCAAAAAAAAAACAGACAGTCTCCTGTTGGAAAGACTGGTCTGTTTCATATTAGATCTCTCAGTTTTAATTTGACCAACGTTTACAAATTGTTTTTCAAGAAAGAAAACTTTCTGCTGAGCAAAGTACCTACAGTAATAAATGATGCTGTCTTATTTAAATGTCCTTTTGAATCAGGACTGTGTTGATAATAGATTTATCCTCTCTACTTTCCCAGCCAAGGATTTACATGCCTCAGTGGTAACATAAATTCTCAGATTACTATAACTGTGTTTGACTGAAAGGAAAATAAAGAAGTGAAGCCGCAGCCTTGCCCCGGTTAAGAAAGCTGCACTTACGTCCACCATCCTCAGAGGCTCGTCCTCAGCCCCGGCCTGAGACAGCTCCACCGCCATGTCCTCCTGGGGAGCTGGAGGGACACAGAACAGCATAGGGACACAGGTGAGGTGCTCACTAACCTCCCAGGAGCCTTTTTCATAGAAGGGGCATGGGGTGGAGTGTATGCATAAGGCATTAGTAACTATGGACTGACTTGCTGTTGAATCATCCTCTTCATTGTATAAATAAGAGTAAATCAGAGGAGCAGGTAACTTCTGTATTTTAACTAGTGATAACATAACAGTTCGGGCAAAAAGAAACACTGGAATTCATGCCACCTTTTGATGACAGAGACTCATGAAACTCCTGCCTGTTTATATCTTCTGCAAAACCACCCCTATCCAGAAGGATTTCTTCCTAGATCATTGCCTCCCCAGGATTCAGTTTCAGCTGGTGCACTTATTAAGTTTTCTGTGAGATTTTGTTCTTGATTAAAAGCAATCTCTGTTAGAGAACTGAATTCAACCCTACCTTGCCAAATATCTATAATCTATCATGTGATGTTTCTTCCTAGTCTCCATTTTCTAAACAATATTTGCACGTCCACTGAGTCAGTGTCTGTTCACACTCAGTGAAGCCATACATTTAGAGGGACAGTTCATCATGGAGAGAAAGCACAGGGTAAACGTTGACCTTCTTGGACCTTGGTGTGCAGGAGGTTTACAACAAAAGTCAAGGTCACCAAGGAGAGTGTTCCACTGTGAGATCTATTTGACACCTTCCCTTGAGAGTGTGCTACAGGGTTTAACCAATGTAAGGCTTATGGTAATGTCACCCAGTACAATGAAATATCTCCCTGGATGACACTCTGCTTTTGTCCTTGGTTAAGCAATGACACTAGCACCAACAGATATGGCCTGTACTGTCTAAATAAGAGAACACAACTTTCAGATCTTTGAATTCACTAAGAGGATATGAATCCCAAAGTGCCTTTCATAATAATGACTGTGGCAATGTTGGCGATAATCCACCTATGTTTGCCCTGGGTTCCATGACCACTGAGCCATCTTACAATGATGGGCACAATCTGGACCTCTGGAGCTCTAGTACCTCCAGGCATTAAAGTAGATGCAGTGACCCCCTTGCTCCATGACTGAGGATCCCATGGTTGAGTGATAAGTGCAGGTCAGGGGTCCAGAGCAGACACACTGGGACCACCCATAGGTTCCCAGTTTATTCTTTTCCACTTTGGAAGTCAAAAGCTTGGTCCATTTTTCTCAGCACCATCTCCATTTGAGCAAGATGAATATTAACCAAACTTGAGGAATGACTGAGATGAGGAAAGAATTAGGTAATCTATAGCCAGTACACAGTGTGTTGAGAAGTGTTTAGAAAGTTCACAGTTGACTTGTGCTGTATAAGAGGGAAACATCTCCTGAGGAAACACACACAGACAGCTTGAGAATCACACTGCATGGGCTCACACATGGGACCCAAACCCACGCATCTAAATGATGTAGTGGTTTCCAGGTACCATAGAGCACGGACATTTTCTTTCCTGGGAGATCAGTCTCTTATCTGCACCCCGTGCCTTCACCCCCTTTAGGAATCCAGCATCAGGGCGACTCTCCAAACAGAGCTGGCAAGAGATTGCCACATTCATCAACTAGATTATTTTCAACAGAGGGATGATCCCTGAATAATTACCATGTTCACCGGCTTGTTCACAGGCCTGCAATTAGAAAGAAGAAAACAGTGTGAGGGTGTCAGCATCTTCAGTCCTGTGCATTCAGGTCTTTTGTTCTCTTTTTCTTTTCAGAAAACCAAATGGGAATGTGCTGTTGCGTCCATATCCCCAAAATAACACATAGAGGACACCTGTGGGAAAGGCTGGAGCTCCTCCGGTAAAGCACTCCAGCTCATTTTCACCAGTAATTAAAACTTTCATTTCTGGAAGGAACAGTTTCTGCTGAGGAAACTGATCCCAATTCCAGTTTTTAATTTATGTTGTAATTTTTGAAAAACATCCTTTTGAATAAGTTATCTGCTAGGAGAAATTCATCCATCAAATTAAAAACTGTTTATATGAACTGTCTTGAATATTTTGAACCTTTATCTGAATTCAGCTAGAAAATAAAGTCATGGAGCAACACTTTTATCTCAGATGAATAGGAGGCACTTACTGTGGAGTTGGGCAGAGCCTCTTCCTCTAACGTTGAAATGGATAGCTCCTCAAGCTGGTCCTCAGGAAGCTCTAGGAGGACATAGAGGAATTTTCAGGACATTTGTGATGCTGATTGGGAAGACATGTTAATATGGACACATCGGGGGAGTGTGTGGATGTGGGTGGTTAATAAGTGTGGACTGAAATCTGTTGGACAACCTTTATCATGGATGGAGGAAGGCAAAGGAGATGAATGTTTCAGAAATGAGTCAGAGAGCCTTAAGCTTTCTGGCTAAGGGGAACCTGATTGACTTGGAAGTCGGTTTGACAGAGGGAAGCACTAAAAATCACACTATGCTTCAGTAGTCATGTACTGTTGTGAGACTTGGACCATTAAGAAGGCTGAGTGCCAAAGAATTAACGCTTTAGAATAGTGGTGCTAAAGAGACTCTTGTGAGTTCCTTGGACAGCCAGGAGATCGAACCAGTTAATCATAAAGGAAATCAATCATGGATATTCATTGGAAGGACTGATGCTTAAACTTCAATACTTTGGCTGCATGATGTAAAGATCAGGCTCACTCGAACAGCCCCTGATGCTGGGAAAGACTGAGGGCAGGAGGAAGAGAAGGGGCCACAGAGGATGAGATATCTGGATAGCATTATCGACTTAATGGACATGAATTTGAGCAAACTCTAGAAGATAGTGAAAGACAGGTCAGCCTGGTGTGCTGCTGTCCATGAGCTCACAGACATAAACTAGGGACTGAGCATTGTCATAAAAAATACATTGTATTTATTCTTTTCATTATTTTTAAGAATTAAAAAGTCCCATCAGTTCAGTTCAGTTGCTCAGTCGTGTCCGACTATTTGTGACCCCATGAATGGCAGCACACCAGGCCTCCCTGTCCATCACCAAATCCCAGAGTCCACCCAAACCCATGTTCATTGAGTTGGTGATGCCATCCAACCATCTCATCTTCTGTCATTCCCATCTCCTCCTGCCCTCAATCTTTCCCAGCATCAGGGTCTTTTCAAATGACTCAGCTCTTCACATCAGGTGGGCAAAGTATTGGAGTTTCTGCTTCAACATCAGTCCTTCCAATGGACAGGCAGGACTGATCTCTTTTAGGTTGGAATGGTTGGATCTCCTTGAAGTCCAAGACACTGTTCAGAGTTTTCTCCAACACTGCAGTTCAAAAGAATTAATTCTTTGGTGCTCAGCTTTCTTTATAGTCCAACTGTCACATCCATACATTACTACTGGAAAAACCATAGCCTTGACTAGATGGACCTTTGTTGACAAAGTAATGTCTCTGCTTTTTAATATGCTGTCTAGGTTGGTCATAACTTTCCTTCCAAGGAGTACGCGTCTTTTAATTTCATGGCTGCAATCACCATCTGCAGTGATTTTGGAGCCCAGAAAAATAAAGTCAGCCATTATTTCCCCATCTATTTGCCATGAAGTTCTGGGACTGGATGCCATGATCTTAGCTTTCTGAATGTTGAGCCTTAAGCCAACTTTTTCACTCTCCTCTTTCACTTTCCTCAAGAGGCTCTTTTGTTCTTCTTCAGTTTCTGCCATAAGGGTGGTCTCATCTGCATATCTGGTGTTATTTATATTTCTCCCAGCAATTTGATTTTTCTGTATTCACAGTTTAGTGTACCTATCAACACCATCTACATCTTTTTCATCAGATCCAATATAACCTCTGTACCCATTAAGTCATAATCCACCTTCTCCATTGCCTCCTCGCTTTGGTAATTTCTATTTCCAACTTCCATGAGTTAGCCTATTCTGTGTACCTTAAACCAGTGGAATCATACAATATTTGTCTTTCTGTGCCTGCCTTATTTCACTAACTATAATAAATGTTTGTGTTAATCGTTCATCCACTTTATAGCATATCAATCTTTAATTCATTTTTATGGCGGGATAGTATTCCATTCTGAGTACATACCACATTTCATTTATCCATTCATCACATGATGGTCTTTGGGGTGTTTCTAGTATTTAAGTACTAATAATACACTGTGAATATTAGTGTGTAGATTTCTGTATGGTAGTATAATTTAAATGTGCATATTTAAAATATCACTGAATACAAATACAAATACTGAATACAATACAAAGTGTGAATGTTATGTGAACTAACAATGTTAGACTTTGAATTACTAAAATATATATTTTCTCACTAATTGTAAAAAATGTAGCACACATATGTTATCTGTGAGTAGAATTTGATAGCTGAAACTGAAGTGATATGATATTGGAATTTTCTGTATAATCCATACAACTTTTATGTCAATGTAATCCTGCTTTAAATAAAGTCTAATGATTTAAAGAAACCTTGAAACATGACTTCAGGGGGGAACACATCACAGCTAGTGTTAAAAAATTAGCTAATGTCCAAACCATAGCTAGAGACCATCTTCACTTTTAAGCATGAACCAAATGTTGAATTTAGAATGCATCTTTCCTTTCATAGTTAAAGCAGTACCAACTTATATAGTTTCAATTTGAACACATGAAATAAAAGAACATTGCTTAATATTTCTGTTTTTTTTTTCTTAAATATGAGGCCCCGAACATACTACAATAATTATTCTTGAATGAACTTAATGAGAAAATTTCCACAGTACCTTCAGTTGAGTCAGTTAGAGGGTGCACCCTATTATGTGGCCAACAACAAACTCTCTTCATCCAGCTGGTTCTTGATGTTCTTGACATTTGAGGGGTGTCGCTTCTCACCTTCTGGATGAGACATCCTGTGAAATGGTGAGAGGTGTCGACATGTTGCCGGCAGAGGACCACCCAGGAACTAATAATAATTGATCCATAATTCAATCCTCTGGTCCCCTTCCTCACCAGATGCCTCGCAAGGCCTCCTGAATCCAAGGTGGACTTAGGAAGATCTGCAGTTTGAGGTGCACTGAAAACATCCAACAGACTGGCTGTGTGTGCAAATATCTCTATTTAACTGAGACCTAGAAGCTCAGCAAAACATGGTGACCATGGCTGATGGACTGGATTCAAATCACATTTAGGAGAAGCAGGTACTTGGGAAAGACATATGGGTACCTCTTTGCCTCAGTTCCCTGTCCTGAGTTGGAGAAAGGTTAACATGGCCTATTTTTAGTATTATGAGGCCAAGAATGATTAAGTACAGGTAAAATATTAGAAAAATAAAGGAGGGACTTCCCGGGCAGTCCAGTGGGTAAGAATCTGCCTCTCAACGCAGGGGACAGGGTTTGATTTCTGGTCGGCAAACTCCGGTCCCACATGCCTCTGAGCAGTTAAGCCCACATGTTGCAACTACTGAGGTCAAGGACCACGAGTAGAGAGTCAGTGCCCTACAACGAAAGAGCTGCACGATGTCATGAAGATTCCACGTGCCACAACTAAGACCCAATGCAGCCAAATAAATAAATGATAGACAGACAAATAAATAAATAGAAAAGTAAAGGACTGGTGCTTCATAATGCCTCTGTAAGTGTTCAACCTTGAATGATGGCAAGAATAAGATGGACCTTCAGTACTGGTTGAAAGCAGAGAGGACATTTGGATGGCTCCAGTAAGTGGGGATGGAAGCTTATTCTTCAGCTTTTTCACCAAAACAAGTTTTTATAGCTCATGGAGAGTATCTATTATCACCTCTTCGGACACCCAGCCCTGTTCAAGAGGAAGGGTGGCCAAAGTGTGGGCTGTAATCCATATGTTACATTAGATGGTGTTGAAATTTAGAGAGATGAAGTGATTTTCCAAGGGTCACACAATAATAAATAGTGGATCTGGGACAGGATTGTGATGGTTCCCTGAGGACACAGATGCCTGCACCCCTGAGACCTGTGCTAAAACCCCTTAACCAGGACCTCAACCCTACCTCCAACTCAAATTATTCTGTCCCTAGTTTTCTGGGGATGAGAGCTGATGCCCTGAAGAAGATGCCTCAGCCTTAAAAAGAGCTCAAATCCTCCTTCTACCACTCGTCTCTATATCTCAGTTCCTGATCCCAAACACAAATTTCCTCTGAGCAAAGCCCCTCAGAAAGACCACAGGATTCCAAGTCTGTCCATCCTTCAAAGCTTCTTCACACACTCAACCATCTCAGGAGCAGCCTTCCCAAAGCCCAGTTCACCTTGCTAAGTGACCAGTGGTCTGTTTGGCCAACAAGTTAGCTCAGAGTTCAGAACCTTCTAAACCAAAGGCCACATGATGACTCTACCAAGAATTAGCTTCCCTTTAACTTGACCAGGTCTGGATGAGCAGTTAATGTGAGTTAACTGGGGAGGTGGCCATCTCTGCTGGCCTTTGGTATCTTAATTAAGTCTGAGATGCTCAAAGCCTCACAGCTGATGTGAACTCTTATTTGAGCAGCCTGGACCAAGTGCTGGCTAAGAATGGGCAGGAGTTCAACCTTTCCCTACTATAATTCTGACCCTATCAACTTCTCATCATGCTCTAGACCCTGGAGTGGAAGACAACAGAGTCCCATATTCTTTTTGAAAATCATCTCCATCCTCACAGCCTGGAGACTGTAACCCTAGATTCTCCTTGAGGATCAACAGACAGGCTCTCCTTCCCTTAGTGACCAAATGTTCATCCTACCAACCCAACAGCACTATGCCATCTCACTAAACTCCTTGGCAACAGCCAAACAATGATTCAGCCCACATCCACCCATGGGAATCCCACCAGTAAATCCCAGTTTCTTTCCTTATTAAGTCTCTAGATTTACACTGCTAGTGTTTGTAGATTTAGGCAGCAGCATTTGAGAACAGTTGAGATGTAATGCCCTTTACTATAATGTCAGATGTTGGGGAGACATCATGGTTCTCCTCTGTTAGTTCTTTCCATCTGTTCTCTGGTAAGAGTGTGTACAAAACTGGCATTGGGAAATTGGAAATTTAGGAAGATATTTAAGGCAGCCAGCTGACAGGAGAATCAAAACATAATTTAAGGAATAATACAAAACTATAAGACACAGTTATAACTCTGTAGATAAATTAGAATGATGGAAAAGAAACATAATAAGATGAGGAAAATTCATCAGTAAAGGTTAACCAGCCTATTTGAAGGAACAGCATTCAGATGATCAGTGTGAACCTACCTCCCAAACAATTCAGGTTACCCATTTCTCTTTGTCACCATACATGAAGCTCTCAGCTCGCAAACACACTGAATGCGGAATGTGTATCACCACATTACCAAGGCGACCACACATCACAGAACCTTCAGAATTAACTGAACTCTGCACAGGACGAGTCCAACTGCCACTGTCCAATTGCTACTGTCATTCCATGGACAAGTTTGGCTTTTCAGAGAAAACATTTTATATCGAAAATTGAATCTCAGGCTCATACATTCCTCTCTGATTATGAAAATAATTTATATGAATGAAAATGTTCTGTCCCCAAGTATAGCTGATAGTGAACATTTCGAGGTGAGGAGGGACAAATCTAACACATTGAGAATAAAAACAGATTATATTATTGATTAGAATATCATCTTGGTACTGATCACAAGTTTGTGCTTCTAACACAGTGAGGAGAGAAAGCCTTACTGCAGGGCCACACAAGGAGAAAAGACAGACAAACAAAAAAAGCTGAGCACCCAGAAAGCTTTCAGCAAAGTGCTTTTCTAGGAAAGCTGAGGGAGTGGCCTGGTTACTTCTGGGGTCAGAGTTTTTGTTCTTTAGGTCAGGTCATGGTCAGGTCACGATGTTCTTGTGGTGGTGGTGGTGGTTATTCACTGAGTCAAGTCCGACTCTTGTGGCCCCATGGACTGTAGCCTGCCGGGCTCCTCCATGGGATTCTCCAGGCAAGAATACTGGAGTGGGTTGCCATTTCCTTCCCCAGGGGACCATCCCAACCCAAGAATCAAACCCAGGTCCCCTGCACTGCAGACAGGTTCTTTACCGATGGAGCTAAGAGGGAAGCCCTAATGCTGTAAACCTCCCCACAAAACAAATGCTACTCTCACTTCTGACAAGAAAGCATCAGGTCGCAGGCACCACCCTCTACCTCTGGGGTTCAGGCCCAGGCCAGGAGGAGGGGGTCCTGGGCGTGCAGGATATCCGGCACCCAGTCGGGGTCCTATGTCCAGTGCCCGGCCCTGGCTGAGGGGGCGGGTCTCAGTGGGCAGCACCTCAGAGCCAAGCCCCAGACCCCATCCAACTTTCATCTCTCGGTGCCTGGCGCCCAGGACCCATCCGGGCCTCAGGCTGTTCATTTAAGCTGCAGAGACACACTTGTAACGATTTCCAACTGGGTTAATCTTTAGTTCACAACAATTACTCTCTTTGAGAGAGGTCCCAACTACAGAGGTGAGCCTGAAATGATGTGTAAGATCCTTGCACACCAACCTAACCTCCTGCCACCTCCTTGGGGTGGACAACCGATCAATGCTGGACCAAGTGCAGAAACGTGAATGGAGAACAGGAGCTGGGAAACTTCCCTTAGTAGCCAGGGTCGTATCCTCCAGCTGCCCAGGGCTCTGGGGACCATGCCCATATTGTCCTCTGCAGCTTATAGGTCATGGAGGCAGGGACTGGGGAGAGGTTCATTGCTTTGTGTTGGGAAGAACCCCTGGAGAAGGGAAAGGCTACCCAATCCAGCATTCTGGCCTGGAGAATGCCATGGACTGTATAGTCCATGGGGTAGCAAAGAGTCAGACACGACTGAGTGATTTTCATTTTCACTTCGGCGGCTTTGTGGCCTGAATCTGGCCTGTGGGTACCCATGGCAAGGGCTCTGGGACTCTGTGGGCACAGTCCCCAAACTGTCCTGGGCCCCCATCCCACCGGCCTGCATGGACAGTTTGTAAATGAGCTCTATCAGGGTGGGCTATTAAGATGTGATCCATATAATGGAGCATATAGACTTGTTCATATTTACTTCTAACATCTTCTAAAGCAGCATTAACAAACTTTTGACATAGGGTGGGGCTATTTTTCATTCCCTGAGTCAAAACCTTCCATTGAAACTTTAGATAAGACTGTTTAAGATTTTCTAATGGAAGACTAAAAGCAAATCACTTTTTATCCTCAGTATTTAAGGGAATAGTGAAAAAACAATCTTGTAAATCAATTACAATTACATTGTGTCACTCTGGAATGGTTACTGGGGACAGGAGCCCAGGTTGTAGGCCCTCCATGTCCTCCATGGTGGCATTAATAGCTCTTAAATCTTGTAAAAGTCTCCATTTACCAGACTTTTTCTTAATGACAAAAATAGGAGTATTCCAGGGGCTATTGGAGGGCTCAATATGTCCCAATTCTAGTTGTTCAAAAATTAATGTTTTAGCTGCCAGAGGTTTTTCTCTAGTCAGAGGCCATTGTTCTACCCACACCGGGTCCTGAGATTTCCACGTAATGGGGTCGACAGCAAAAACAATGGCCTCCATCAAACTTTGGATACCCCAATCCAGTATGGAATTTTTGAGGGGCCAGGAAAATTGGCTCAATTATTCCTGTCTGTTGTTTACCTAATCTTTTTGAAGGGTCATAGCCCATTTGTAACATTTGAGCAGTTACTTTATCATCAGGGCTAAAAAGTAACATGGCCATTTGAGACAGCACATCCCTCCCCCAAGGCAAGAAGGGCAGCAAAGGAATCACATACAGTTGGAATGTTACATGGGTATCAGCCTGTCTTGGGTGCCACTTGCTGGGGTCCAGCCCCGGTGGATCCAGGGAAATTCAAAGGAGAGACGGTATTGGTGAATACACTGGCTTTAATTAGATATTAATTAGAGATATAAAGAGTAATAGAATGAGGATAGCTCAGCAGGAAAATTCAGTGGAGAAAAGAGGCTGAGTAGCTTGGTTTACGCGGAAAACCAATAAAACTTCAAGACAAGAAGTTTGCACCACTTACATAGGCCCCAGGCGTCCTTCCGTTCTCCCAAAGGAGAGGAGACACTGAGGCCTTCCTGGTCAGATCTTAGAAGCCCAGGCAAAATTAGTAAGCTTGGCAGGCCTCCATGCTCCATATGGAAACTCAGCCAGAGGTTGAGAAAAAGAATGACATGAGGAGATCTGTATTTTGAGGAACTGATCCCAATCCCAAAGGAATTGATCCCAATTCTTTATTTTCCAGGATCTGTTTTTATACACTGAGATGTTATACAAAAGTCACGCAGGGTCAGCAGTCCTGACTTTTATCAAAGTCAGGCGCTTCATACAGATGTATACAGAGGTCTTAGGGGTGTTACATCATCTTCTGGCCAGGGGGGCCTGCTGACAATTTATGACCCTCTTCTTGTGACAGCGTTCAGTCAACACTTACTTCTCCAGCGGTGATTGATTATTCTTAAAATAGACGTGACCTTCCAAAGGTACCAGATAAAGTTAAATTTCTATAGGGTGAGGGTGTAGTGGGTTTTAATTAAAGAAATAATTTACTTAGCCTAAGGTTTAACATGATTAATATCTAAGATTAATACTTATTTCTTCTATATATTCATTAATGTGTATAAGGGCAGGGGATGTGGAGACTTAGCAGAAAACATTGGCTCAACAAATGAAAAACCCTTCACCAATACAATTTCTAATCGGCCCACTACACTATACTAATAGTTTTCTAACTTCTCTAAAGAACCTGTTTTTAGAAGGTTTAAAACATCTCGTGCCTCTCACAGTTGGGAGGCTGTGAGCTATCACATGTGGCCGGACAAGCCTGTCAGGCAGGCTAAAGAACCTTCAGAGGAGTTTGTAAGTTTGGAGCACTCCTGTCACGCCCAGGAATTATTATTAACTGGAGCTCTAAGTTAACTCCTTCTCCGAAAGAGGTGGTGGGGGACAGCACCCCGTAAAGTCAGAGGTGTAGGTGAAAGCACAAAGTAGTAAAGTAGGCAGGCTCTGGTTATGGGGGTAGATGCTCTAGAATTTCCAGGGGGACTCCTGAGGCTCGATCCCGCCTTTGCGTATGTCGAGCCTCCTTCCTCATGACCTTTGCCACGGGTGGAGCTCCTGACACTGACTCCCAACAAGAGACCTCTTTATAATGAAGGGCAGGGTCTGGAACTCTGGAGCTACTATTACTTCCAGGCATGAACATGGAGCAGGGACCCCTTGCTCCATGACTTGAGGACTCATCTCACTGACATGGGCAGGTCAGGGGTCCAGAGCATTCATACTCAGACCCCACCCTGGGTTTTCACTTTTCCACTTAAGAGATCAAAAGCTGAGAACATTGATCTCTGCACCATCTCCAGCCAACTAAAGGGGACACGAACCGAACCTGGGGAGGAGCTATGTTGATGGCATAAGAGAGAATGCGAAGAGACTGTGCAGTGTTAATGAGACTTTTTTGCCATATGCATGTGTCAGACAAGAGGTGGTAATAATCCATACAGATAAATGGAGGATGCCCTGAGCACGACTTCCCAGGACACAGGTCCCATCCACAGATACCCCTGAGTTTGCTGGGCTGGCTCCTCCAGAGGCTAGGGGCACTGTGGGGCCACCCTTTGCAGGAGTCCAAGAGCTACTGTTCCAGTGTTTTCTCTTTGAAGCTCCCCACCAGGGGCATCCTCATCTCTCTCTGAAGGACTCAGCTCTGCCCTCCCAACCACTAAAGGCAGCAGGGGGAACCCCTAGTTCATCACCAGCTGCAGAGAGGTTGGGGCTGCCCTGCCGTCTCCAGTCCTGGGCTTCTGGGAACAGAGTGAAGGAGACACAGATGCCCAGAGCTCGTGCAGGCAGGGGGTCACCTGGCAGCTCCACACACCTGTGGGTGCTCCCTGGTCCTGAGGGTCCCAGCAAGCCTGGGGGGTGCCCGAGTCTGGTTTCCCTTAGGTTCTGGAACCCTGGGATCCTGGGTCACCTCAGGGCACCATCTCTCAAGCTGAAGTTGGAGGTTCTGTAGATTCTTCTCTGTATGTGTACAACTCCAATTAAAGAATACCGGAATGCAATTTAGTGCTGTGTGCACTTGGGAGGGTGGTGCTAGTGGTGAAGAACCTGCCTGCCAATGCAAGAGACACAAGAGACTCTTGTTCGAGCCCTGGGTAAGGAAGATCCCCTGGAGAAGTAAATGGCAATCCACTCCAGTATTCTTGCCTGGAGAATCCCAGCGACTGTGGAGCCTGGTGGGCTATAATCCATAGGGTTGCACAGAGTCAGACATGACTGAAGCAAATGAACAGCACACTTGGCATGAGTGGCAGGATTCAAGTTACTCATGTTCCTTTTATTTTTTTTCCAGTTCTGTCATTAATAACATGTTTTGATATATTACAATTTACAAAGCAGTGTCTTATCTCAGATTTCCATGTTGTAATATGCTAAACAGATAAAATGTCCTTTTTTATTACAACAACAATATACCACTTTAAAATCATAATCTTTAGAAGAGTTTGGCAGGGGGTTAGAAATGATTATTAGAGAAAGCAGAGACTCCAGGTATCTGTACATTTCCAGTGCTCAGGTGTCAGGACCAGTTGTACTGAGTGTGGGATGGGTGGGCATGTTCTGCTACCCACTGTGTCATCTGACCTCCTGCCCCTCCCAGGGCCTAGAGGGAAGGGGTGGGGGACCCAGGCTTTCAGTCCTGGATCCCAGAGTCACCTGTTCCTCTGCCTGAGTCTCACTGTTGAGGGAACCTATCAGTTAAGGGTTGCAAGCCAGATGCCCAGGTATACTTGCTTCTGTGGGACATTTCTAAACACTTCCCACTAAGAGACAATGCCCTTAGCAAAGAGCAGCAAACAGGCCCTGTGCTCTGTAGATCTGAGCCCCAAAGCCAAGTATAGATCCTGGGAGGTCTTCTGGGTCCTGCACTCCCTCCCCAGGGAGCCCTCCTCTGTCTGACTCTGCACCTCTCAGGGCCTCCATCACCTGTGTTGGTGTTGCAGGCTCTGATCTGAATCCCTGAAGACCTGGACCTGGATGTCTTCCTGGACACCAAAGTGTTGTTTGGTTGTATAGATTTAGTATTTCATCTACTGTTTTATCTATATGCTCTGAATGTATCTATATATTCCATACTTATATGTAAGTTTCTTCATTAAATATTTTTATCTGTTACTTTATGTATTCATTTATTTATTTTGTGAAAACTCACATGTATAGAATAACACCCTCAACAGAGGTAGAACTTAATGAATTGTTGTAAGCCAATCACCTCAGTGTCCACCATCAGGATCACTCCCCCTTTCACACAACTCAGTCTGGGTTGAGTAAGGAACTGAACATTTAGTTCTCACATCTCTTCTTATGTCATTGTCTTTAAGAATTCTGTTTTCTCACATCTGCTCATTCTGCTAGTCATAGGAGATCAATACTACCCTAGATATTTCATGACTTGCATGTCAGGATTTTTTGAAACTCTGCATGTAGGATAAGAAGTTCATGATAAATCATTTCCCCATTGTGTAACTGAAATGTGTTACTCTCTTTTCTTCTAATATAGACAATTTCTCTCTGAAAAGGCTCTTAAAATTCTGTTTTTTATTCTTTTATATTTCTCCTGCTCTTTTTTATTCCAGCTGCCCAAAGGACAATTCTCACTGACTATATTCTCATGGTGCTCATTTCATCCCAAAACCTCATTTATTTTGTAAGAAAAGTTTGTAAATCTTAATCTCTCTCACTGAATTTTCTCATCACCATACCCCTCTCCTCTCTGGCAACCACTTCTTTGTTCTCTGTATCTATGATTACATTACTGTTTTGTTATTTTGGTTCATTAGTTTTGGCTTTCAGTTTCCACATACAAATGACATCATATTGTATTTTTCATTCTGACATATTTTACTTGGCATAATCCCCTCTAGGTCCTTCCATGTTGCCACAAATGATAAGATTTTATTTTTCTTTATGGCTGAGCAAAAATACATGTATACCACATCTTATCCATTCACCTCTTGGTACAGGCTTTGAAAAAATAGCCACAAGTGGAATTTCTGGATCATATGGTATTTCTATTTTTAATTTTTGGAGAAAACTGCATACTTAGTGTATATAACTTAAGATATTACTCAGTAATGCACCCTAATACCTAAAGTTGGTATTTTCTATAACTGAATTATTTACAGTGACACTTGGACATCTATTAGTTCAGTTCAGTTGCTCAGTCATGTCTGACTCTTTGAGACCCCATGGACTACAGCATGCCAGGCTTCCCTGTCCATCACCAACTCCTGGAGCTTGCTGGAGGAGTTAATGTCTGTTGAGTCGGTGATGCCATCCAGTGAACTCATCCTCTGTTGTACCCTTCTCCTCCTACCTATTTCCTAATATTTCCTAGCATCAGGTCTTTCTCAGGGGGCAAAAGTATTGGAGCTTCAGCTTCAGCCTCAGTCCTTCCAATGAATATCCAGGACGGATTTCCTTTAGGATTAACTGGTTTGATGTCCTGCAGTCCAAGGGACTCTCAAGAGTCCACACCAATGCTACAATTCAAATGCATCAATTCTTCAGCACTCAGCCTTAAAAGTTAGTATTTTA
This sequence comes from Bos grunniens, assembly GCF_055505025.1. Taxonomy (NCBI): domain Eukaryota; kingdom Metazoa; phylum Chordata; class Mammalia; order Artiodactyla; family Bovidae; genus Bos; species Bos grunniens. The sequence continues at coordinate 73,758,881 of NC_141180.1, read as the reverse complement.
GACTATTTAAAATCAATATTATAGGTGTATAATGGTATTATATTATCTTTTTGATTATATGAATATTTGAATGTTCAAATATAAAAATTGAATATTCCTGATCATCAATGTAATTGATTTTTCCAACTATTTTTATTATTCTGCAGATCAGCTGTCAACCTGAAGTATTTCTCAATTATGCTATCGGTTTTTTCACTTTTTATGTGTACATATTAAATATGTATCTTTGAGACTAACATTGGTGATTTATGTGCATTGCATATTTGTCATAGTATTTAAGATCAATTTTTAAAAATAAATTCTTTTCTTGCTTGTGTGTGTGCTTAGTTGCTCAGTCATGTCTGACTCTTTGAAACCCCATGGACCATAGCCTGCTGGGGTCCTCTGTCTATGAGGATTCTCCAAGCAAGAATACTAGAATGGGTTGCCATGACTTCCTCCAGGGATCTTCCCAACCAAGGGATCAAAACCAGATCTCCAACACTACAGGCAGATTCTTTATCATCTGAGCCACCAGGGAAGTCAGTGTTATTTTATATTATAGTTGTATAGTAGGTCAAATGATTCTTCCTTTGTACTTTTCTCTTGTTGACTGGAACTATGTCTCTTAGTGATTATTTAGAAAAAAGAAATTTTATCATGATATTGTTACTGTTGGAGAAGGAAATGGCAACCTACTCCAGTATCCTTGCCTGGAGAATCCCATGGACAGAGAAGCCTGGTGGTCTATAGTCTATGGGGTTGAAAAGAATTGGACATGACTGAAACGACTTAGCATTGTTACTGTACCACTTATCCCCATTATTTTTACTTGAGCACATTTTTACTGACTTTAATGTTACTTCTGGGCATTTTGAAAGTGATATATTAATGTTTTATGTTCATGTTTTATATTATTTTTACAGTTTTTCATGTCCTCATCCCTTTTTTCCAGTTTTTATATTCAGAATTTATAGAGAACTAACCTGGCATTTTTATTTAATTTATTTATTTAATAAATCTTTTTATTCCTTAATACAAGCTTTTGGCCATGCCAAGTAGTACGTGGGATGTTAGTCACCCAACCAGATATCAAACCTGTGCCCCTTCAGTGGAAGTTCAGTGACCTAACCACTGGATCTCCAGGAAAATCCCTTACACTGGCATTTTTTTTTTCTTTTTACATTATTTGTTTTTTAACGAAGGATAATTGTTTTAACATAATTTGTTTGTTTCTGCCAAACATAAACATCAATTAGCCATAGGTATAAATATGTCCTTTCCCTCTTGAACCTCTCTCACATCTCCCTCCCCACCCCACCCCTCTAGGTTGCTACAGAGCCCCTTTGTGAGATCCCTGAGTCATACAGCAAATTCCCATTGTCTATCTATTTTACATATGGTTATGTAAGTTTCCATGTTACTCTCTCCATACATCTCACTCTCTCCTCCCTCCCCCCCAACCCGTGTCTATAAGCCTGTTCTCTATATCTGTGTCTCCATGGCTGCTCTGCAAATAATTTCATCAGTACCATCTTTCTAAATTCCATATATATATATATGCATTAGTATATGATATTTTGGAGAAGGCAATGGTACCCCACTCCAGTACTCTTGCCTGGAAAATCCCATGGACAGAAGAGCCTGGTGGGCTGTAGTCCATGAGGTCACTAAGAGTTGGACTCGACTGAGTGACTTCACTTTCACTTTCATGCATTGGAGAAGGAAATGGCAACCCACTCCAGTGTTTTTGCTTGGAGAATCCCAGGGATGGGGGACCCTGGTGGGCTGCCGGCTATGGGGTCGCACAGAGTCAAACACAACTGAAGCGACTTAGCAGCAGCAGCGGCATACGATATTTATTTTTCTCTTTCTGACTCACTTCCCTCTGTGTAATATCTCTAGGTTCATTCACCTCATTAGAAAGAACCCAAGTGTTCCTTTTATGACTGAGTAATATTCCATTGTGGATATAAGACTGGAAAAGGTCAGTTTTCATTTCAATCCCAAAGAAAAGCAATGCCAAAGAATGCTCAAACTACCGCCCAATTGCTCATCTCACATGCTACTAAAGTAATGTTTAAAATTCTCCAAGCCAGGCTTCAGCAATACGTGAACTGTGAACTTCCAGATGTTCAAGCTGGTTTTAGAAAAGGCAGAGGAACCAGAGATCAAATTACCAACATCTGCTGTATCATCAAAAAAGGGAGAGAGTTCCATAAAAACATCTATTTCTGCTCTATGGATATGCCAAAGCCTTTGACTGCAGATCACAATAAACTGTGGAAAATTCTGAAAGAGATGGGAATCCCAGACCATCTGAGAGAAACCTGTATGCAGGTCAGGAAGCAACAGTTAGAACTGGACATGGAACAACAGACTGGTTCCAAATAAGAAAAGGAATATATCAAGGCTGTATGTTGTGACCCTGCTTATTTAACTTATATGCAGAGTACATCATGAGAAACGCTGGGCTGAGTGAAGCACAAGCTGGAATCAAGATTGCTGGGAGAAATATCAATATCCTCAGATATGCAGATGCCACCAACCTTATGGCAGAAAGTGAAGAACTAAACAGCCTCTTGATGAAAGTGAAAGAGGAGAGTGAAAAAGTTGGCTTAAAGCTCAACATTCAGAAAACTAAGATTATGGCTTCTGGTCCTATCACTTCATGGGAAATAGATGGGGAAACAGTGGAAACAGTGTCAGACTTTATTTTTCTTGGCTTCAAATTCACTTCAGATGGTGATTTCAACCATGAAATTAAAAGATGTTTACTCCTTGGAAGGAAAGTTATGACCAACCTAGACAGCATATTCAAAAGCAGAGACATTACTTTGTCAACAAAGGTCCGTCTAGTCAAGGCTATGGTTTTCTAGTAGTCATGTATGGATGTGAAAGTTAGACTATAAAGAAAGCTGAGTGCAGAAGAATTGATGCTTTTGAACTGTGGTGTTGGAAAAGAGTCTTGAGAGTCCCTTGGACTGCAAGGAGATCCAACCAGTCCATCCTAAAGCAGATCAGTTTGGGGTGTTCATTGGAAGGAATGATGTTGAAGCTGAAACTCCAACACTTTGGCCACTTCATGCGAAGAGCTGACTCATTGGAAAAGACCCTGATGCTGGGAAAGATTGAGGGCAGGAGGAAAAGGGGACGACAGAGGATGAGATGGTTGGATGGCATAATTGACTCAAAGGACATGGGTTTGAGTGGACTCGGGGAGTTGGTGATGGACAGGGAGGCCTTGCATGCTGAGATTCATGGGGTTGCAAAGAGTTGGACATGACTGAGGGACTGAACTGAACTGAATATTCCATTGTATATATGTACCATAGTTACTTTATCCATTCTTGTGTCGATGGACATCTAGGGTGCTTCCATGTTTTAGCTATTGTAAATAGTGCTGTAATGAACAGTGGGGTACTTATGTCTTTCAATTTCTTTAACCTGGCATGTTTCTAATAAGTTTTATTTGTGGTAAATAATAGCTATAAAATAATTGATAAAACTTATTCAGAGTTTGTTTCCTTTTACAGTATTTTGTTAACTCTGATGTAATATATTTATATAAATATTTAAGCATAGTCAGAAAATGAACAATTGCCAGTAATTTCAAGAGCTACAAAAGTGTCATTAGTATTGAATCTAGATGTCTGTTCTAGTGTAATTTAATTTCACCTTACTTTGTTTCATACTTTTTTGCTCTTTTAATGTAAGTTATATTTTCAGGTATAATTTTGAACACCTTTTTCAGACTCATTTCAAAACTTTGAAATGTTGCTCTTTAAAGATTAATTTTATCAGTAATAAATTTTATTTATTTAATAATAAAAAATTATTACTCAACATTATTGGCCTTTTCAGCATTGCATTTCTTACTGTTTTGTTTTTAACTTTTATTGAGAGTTCATTTTCAGGAAGGGGGCTCAGGTTTCACCACCCCCCCCGCCCCCGTCTCTTTCCTTCTGTTTAGCATTTTAAAATTATGTACCTCATGAAGAATAATAGCCTTAAGATATGTTTGAGCGAGTGAGTCCTGAGTCACTCAGTCGTGTCCAACACTTTGTGTCTCCATGGACTGTGCCCATCAGGCTGCTCTGTCCATGGAATTTTCCAGGTAAAAATACTGTAGTGGGTTGCCATTTCCTCCTCCAGTGAATCTTCCCAATCCAGGGAGACATGTTTAGTAGTATTAGTTTTTCCTTCTTTTATTCATTAATAGAAGTAAAATACTGACTTCAAGCATTGAGTTAACCTCAGATCCCCATAATCATAACAAGTAAATAAGGGCACCATCCAAGAGGAGCAATACTCATGTGATAGACAAATTCTCTGTTCTCAGAGATTTATCTCCTATATAAACCCAGATGTCTTTTTTAGTTTTCTTCATATTTATAGTTGCTCTGACTTTAAAGCAAAGGGCAACCCACTAGGCTCCTCTGTCTCAAAATCTTCTGCTCTTTGATATGTGCCCCACCAGGCTCCTTTTTCTCAAAGTTGTCTGCTCTTTGATATGTGCTTTAATCCTTTTCAGGGAATTAATGCAGTTTGCATCATTTCTCAGTCAGGACTCTTGGTATCTCTTTCACACATCTGGATGGGTGTGAGTCCTAACATTTTATACAGTCTGTATAGGCACAGCAATCTTAAAGAAAAAATATACCCTAGCTATCTCGGCAGAGAAGCACAAGTGATCTTCTGTTCTTCTTGGTCACATTGTTGTCTTATATCAGAAAGTTTTGGTTCATATTCTGATCGATAGAAGTGATATTTATTATGCCTTATCAGTTATTTTATTTTTCACCATAAAAATGCAACTAATTATACTTACAAAGTTACTTGCTCACATATTTTCTGTATTGAAATCTAATTCTGTATTGTTTCTTTTTTATATTTTCGCTTGTGTATGGCAATAATACTAATTACATTTACAGCTGTTAGATGTACCAGCTATTTTAAACACATGCACATAATTTATTCTTTACAACAACTCTATGAAATAGATATTATGTCTCAGATTAGAATGACAAGGTAGGAAAAGCATAGTTAACCAGTCCTAGGGTACAGACCAAGTAAATGGTAAACTAAGGATTCATAAGCAGCCTAATTTCAGAGTTGATATTTTAACATTTATTTTATATCTCACACAGCATCTTTACTGCTTTCCTCATTAAAATTGCATATAACATAAAATAAAACAAAGTAAATTTTTTCAAACAACTAATGGTGTGCTTACTTGTTATTAACAGTATCAAAATTAAGTGATTTTCACAATACAAACAAGTTCAGTAAAGGACAATAAATGTGGGATTTTTGTTGTTCAATTGCTCAGTCATGTCTGACTCTGTATCCCTGTGAACTGCACCATGGGAGAATTCCTTGTCCTTCATGATCTCCTGGAACAGGCTCAAACTCATGTCAGTTGAGATGGTAATGCCATCCAAAAATCTCTTTCTCTGTCATCCCCTTCTCCTCCTGCCTTCAGTCCCTCCAAGCATCAGGGTCTTTTCTAATGAGTCAGGTCTTTGCATCAGGTGGTCAAATTATTGGAGCTTCAGGTTCAGCATCAGTCCTCCTAATGAATATTCAGGATTGTATGATCTCCTTACAGTCCCAGGGACTCTCAAGAGTTCTCCAAATCCACAGTTCAAAAGCATCAATTCTTTGCTGCTCAGCTTTCTTTATGGTCCATCTCTCACATCTGTACATGACTACTGGAAAAACTATAGCTTTGACTAGATGGAATTTTGTCAGCAAAGTAACGTCTCTGCTTTGTAAAATGATGTCTAGATTTGTCATAGCTTTTCTTCCAAGGAGCAAGCATCTTTTAATTTCATGATTGTAGTCACCATCTGCAGTGATTTTGGAGCCCAAGAATATAAAGTCTGACATATTTTCCCCACTGTTTCTCAATGTATTTGCCATAAAGTGATGGGACTGGGTGACATGATCTTCATTTTTGAATGTTGAGTTTTAAGCTGGGTTTTTCACTCTTGTCTTTCACTTTCATCAATAAATTCCTTAGTTCCTCTTCTATTTCTGCCATAAGAGGGTTGTCATCTGCATATCTGAGGTTTTTGATACTTTTCCTGGAAATCTTGATTCCACCTTGTACTTCATCCATCCCAGCATTTTACATGATTTACTCTATATAGAAGTTAAATAAGAAGGGTGAAAATATAGCCTTGACGCACTCCTTTCCCAATCTGGAACCAGTCTGTGGTTGTATGTTCGGCTCTAACTGCCGAACTCTTGACCTGCATAGAGGTTTCTCAGGAGGCAGGTAAGGTGGTCTGGTATTCCCATCTCTTTAAGAAATCTTCACAGTTTGTTGTGGTCCACACAGTCAATGGCTTTATTATAGTCAATTAAACAAAAATAGAAGTTTTTTTTTTCTGGAATTCTCTTGCTTTTTCTATGATCCAACAGATGTTGGCAATTTGAGCTCCTGTTCCTCTGCCTTTTCTAAATCCAGATTAAATTTCTGGAAGTTCTCAGCTCATGCAGTATTGAAGAGTCGCTTGGAAAAATTAGAAAAACACTTTGCTAGCACGTGAAATGAGTGCAATTGTGCGGTAGTTTGAACATGGCAATGTCTTTCTTTGGGATTGGTATGGAAACTGACCTTTTCCAGTCCTGTGCCACTGCTTCAGTTTTTCAAATTTCCTGAAGTGGGAAAATAAGTAATATGAGAAATAAAATTGCCTAGAGACAAACTGGGGCTTCCCTAATAGCTCGGTTGGTAAAGAATCCACCTGCAATGTAGGAGACCCCAGTTTGATTCCTGTATTGGAAAGATCCACTGGAGAAGTGATAGGCTATCCACTGCAGTATTCTTGGGCTACCCTTGTGGCTCAACTTATGTAGAATTTGCCTGCAATGCGGGAGACCCGGGTTCAATCCCTAGATTGAGATCCCCAGGAGAAAGGAAAGGCTACCACACTAGTATTCTGACCTGGAGAATTCCATGGACTATACAGTCCATGGAGTCTTAAAGAGTCAGACACGACTGAGAGACTTTCACTTCACTTCACTTCACTTCAGTGATACATTAGGGATCACAGTGCATAGACAGAAATCCCAGACAGAGGGCAGTGATATCCCTGAGCTAAGCATACAGGTAAAGAATCCACCTGTGATGCAGGAGATGCAGGAGGCGTGGGTTCAGTCCCTGGGTCGATAAAGTCTCCTGGAAGAGGGCATCACAATCCACTCCAGTATTCTTAACTGGAAAATCCCATGGACAAAGGAGCCTGGCAGGCTACGGCCCAAAGGGTCACAAAGAGTCAGACGTGACTCAAGTGACTGACCACAGGTATGGAACATACAGAGATTAAAGTTTAGGTGCACTGAGGTAGTTGTAAGTTGCAAGCAGAGTTCAATATAAGGGGAATCTATGTAGAAAAACTCTGCATAACAATTGCTTTGAGTCTTCAAAGAACACTAAACTGCATATGTGTACAATGAAAGTTTATGAGACTAGGGAAAAAACAATGGGCTGATAATATAAGCTAAATAATTCTCAGATTACATGAGGTGCAGAGATATTAAGCATACAAACAACATTATAGGAAAGTCAACTGTCAGTAACCTATGCAATTCAGTTAGGTTCCCTGGAGGTTAATATTTTAGTAGTAAAACAATGACAGTAGTATGCCTAATTTGTCTAGTCTAGAAGCAAGATAATAACAATAATAATAAGCCTAAATTTTCTCCAGAGAAACATCTATTTTATAATCAAAATACGAATCCTTAAAAGTAAGTCTAGAGAAAAATCAACCTGATGTGGGAATAATTTAATTGACTTCTAGAACAAAAGTCAGGCTTATTTTCAAGAAAAAAATAAATTCTAGACTTTCAGCAGTGTAGTAGGTATAATGTCCAACACCCAATTAAGAGTTTCCCTAGTGGTTCAGAAGTAAAAAACCTGCCTGCAATGCAGGAGAGGCAGGTTTGATCCCGGGTCAGGAAGATTCCCTGGAGGAGGCCATGGTAACCTACTCTACAGGGTCATAGTAATTGGACATGACTTGCTGACTAAACCACCACACCATCCAATTAAGAAAATTTCTACACATGCCAAGAGACAAGAAAATGTGACTCATTGGCAGAAGAATAATAGTATAAAAGATGAGAGTACCAAAACAGTACTTTTTGTATTTCTTTTGTGATATAAGATTCAATAAATTAAAGAGAAAATAGAAAGATGAAAACATAGCTGTAAAGACATCACTGTCAAAGAGAAGCTATTTGATGATACTGCAAGCAGATTAGATACTGCAGCAAAGATGAACACACTTGGAAAATATCAATAGGGATTACCAAAATCAAGTGCAGAGACAGGCCTTCCCCAATGCAATAGCTTTGTGGTAAAGAATTTGCTTGCAGTGCAGGAGACACAAGAGATGCAAGTTTGATTCCTGGGTTGGAAAAATCCCTGGGAGGAAGAAATAGCCACCCATTCCAGTATTCTTGCTTGGGAAATTCCATGGACAGAGGAGCCTGGTGGGCTACAGTCCAAAGGGTCGCAAAGAGTCAGACATGACTGAGCATAGACCAGAGTACAGACATGAAAAATAGAATAGTGGTTCCTATTGGATAGGTGAAGGAATAGTGGGAAAAGACTGCTAGTGGACACTCAGTGTCTAAAAGGAAAATAATGTGTGATGGGCAAAACTTAATAAGGCTTGGAATTATAATGTCCATGAGAAGGGCAAGTTACTAAGTTACTAATGAGAATTATATCAATCATGCCAGTGGACTACTAACAGTTATTTCTATATTGAAGAGGCACTATTACAATATCAAATTAAAATATTTTCTGATAAAAAATAGTGTATGATTATGATTGATCCATGTTTTCTGCAGCTAAATGAATAATTTTCATTATTTATATAAGTTGTTATGAGAATGTATTTTAGACTAAGTACAGGTTTAGTTAGGTTTAAAGTAACATAGTTTTGAATAAAAATCTGTATTACTCACCACCTGGTGAATGAGCTCAGATCATGCACTAGCTCTCACATTATAATTAGCCCACACTTTAATAGTTTCTAATTACTGCCTGAGTGTATTCATCAGTGGATTTGGACTCTGTGGGGCTGCAAAGAGTCAGACATGACTGAGCGACTAACACAATGTTAAGGAGACTATAATATAGCTACATTAAAAAAATAATTAAATGCAAATGCAACTTTGGTAGATTTACTCTGTGGAATGGAAACAATACCAGAAGTTACACATATATAAATATTATATTATTTTTTATTTCATTCAAAGACATGCAAATAACTTTAAAAGCAACCTTTATTTATCATGGGTCCTTTGCATAGAATTGGGCTTCCCAGATAGCTCACTCACAAAGAAACTGCTGCTACCACAGGAACACAGGAGCCACAGGAGACTCAGGTTTAATCCCTGGGTCAAGAATATTTCCCTGGAGAAGGAAATGGCAACCCCCTCCAGTGGGAAATCCCATAGACAGAGGAGCCTGGTGGACTATAGTCCATGGGGTCACAAAGAATTGGACAACTGAACAACTAGGCAGCAGAGCATACATAGAATTAGGTAAAAATGAAGATTTGGAGGAAGTCAACAGTATTTGTCAAAAGCAAAGGAAGTTTGTTCGTAATTCTCTAGGAAATCACCAGATGCCAGAGAACTAAAATTATTTGATTTCATGCATTTTTATACAGTATTTTTGGATTTCCTAAAATTACTCACTTATATCATTGAGACAGTCTCACAGAAGCCTTCTAATACCTAACCTGTATGCAAATAAAAGGAAAATAATGATATTTGTCATAAGCAACACTATATATACATACACACATATTAAAACAAGGGAATCAAGTACTCAGGAGTGATGTATACGATTAAAACATGTAATGGTGAAAGTTGATTGGATAAGTTTTAGCCTTTTGACTAGTTCCTTTGCTGAAAGCTTGGGTATTAATTAAACCAAATATAAAAGATGTGTGGAGAACAGCCAGATAATTTATTAACTCTTAAACTGAGCCATCAATCTGTTCAAAGGCTAATTAGACAAATCTGAGAATGTATCAATCACATAATTGCTCAGAGTAACTATATTAATTATATATAATATATTCATGAGAAACTGCTAATATCTAACCTTGTGGTTTTGCAATGATGTTAGTTCAATGAGGAAATGAAATCCATGCATGATTCACTGAATCAGGCATAATAGGGCTTCTTAAAATACATGCATAGATAAAGCACATATAGAGACCTTTTAAATAACATATAAGCCCAAAATTGGTGAGATGAAATGAGTTTTAAAATATCTAATCATCAAGGTCTTGACCCAAATAAACAGTACTAGATATATCTTCATTAGGAGGTAATGAATGATGAGGTTATTTCTTGGTGATTTCTTTCTTCAGAACTCTGTGTCTACTGATGTGTGCGTGTGTGCATATGTGTGTGTGTGTAGCTGTGCATCTTAGAAGTTACATATGTATGTGGATAATTAATTTTATCAGCAACATATATTAAATTCAGATGAATTCAATACATTTATTTAAAAGGCTTGTTATACACCAGACATTAATATTGTTGTTGTTTAGTTGCTGTCATGTCCAACTCCCTTGCGACTCCAAGGGCTGTACCTACCAGGCTCTTTTGTCCATGGGATTCCCCAGGCAATAGTACTGCAGGGGTTGCTATTTTCCTCCTCTAGGGGATCTTTGAGACTCAGGGATCAACCTACATCTTTTGTATCAGCAAGCAGATTCTCCACCACTGAGCCTCCAGGGAAGCCCAGGATTAGTATTAGATGGTGGGAAACTATGGATGAAAAAGAAGCAGTTGCTTGAGGACAGCAAAAGAAAACTATATAATAATAAGATGCAAAATAATGAAACACCCTACTTCTACTCACATATAAAAGCAATATTCATTAAGAGTCAGAGAATAGTCAACAACGAGCTGAAGTTTAATGTCTACAAGCAGCAGTCAGAATGGGAAGACTGCAGCAGACTGGGAGCCCAGGGACACCAGATGAAACTGCTCTGCCACTTAAGTCACATCAGTCAGCAGATCTAATGGTGCTCCTTTGAAGCATTATTGGCAGATAGAGAGGTTGTTCAGTGCCACTGACAGGTCCCTATAGGTGAATCACATTTCCCACCCTTAGAGTTTTGGAGCAAAGCCCAGACATCATCTATGGAAAAGGAGAGTCCTTTTGAACATAGCTTTTGGCTTGTTTCTGGGTCTTGGTAAAGACTAAAGCTCAACCGTGGGCCACCGAGTTACCATGCGTCCTGAGTTGTCCATCATGAGGCAAGATATTGTGACCTACCGAGGCACAAAGTCAGGCCTGTGTGACAGTGCTCCATTATCAAAAGGAAGTGGGGATGAAGGAGACAGGGCTTGAGCAGGGCTGAGGGAAAAGTAGCTTGTGCGAAGAAGTAGCTCACATGTCCATGGCTCCTACTCATATATGGCATTCTGGAACCCTATAAAGACAGTACTGCATGATGTAAAGAGACCACCCAAAGCTGACAGCTGTGGCCATCTAGTTTCTCTCTGGGGGTACCTCTAAAGGACAGGGTTGAATGGAGACTTGCTCAGGAGACTTGTAACAGAGCAAAGCCAAGTGCAGACCTCAGCACAGCCGTACCTGTGAGCTATTACTCAGCACCCTGTCACCAGGCAACAAATCCTGTTCAGCCATTTGCAATGGGTTCCCCTCCACAAGGAAGCAACTGTCAATGAGTGACTGTTACTGAGGACATTCAGCCAAGGTCAGTGGAACAGTGACTGTCAGGTGGACAGTGAGGTAAGAGTCAATCCCGGCCTTCCCCCAAGGGTGTTTCAGTTCATCCAGCCTCAGACCAAAAGTGATCTGGGGGACCAGTAGTGATCTGGGGGCCCAGGGGACATGCGGGGGATTGTGTCCTGCTCACCTCCAGAGCCCTCACTGTGCCCCCCCCCCGCCCCGGCTGGGCCCAGGCCTTGAGGAGGCAGTGATCCTCTCCCTACCTCTGCCACCTCCTGGCAGCACCATCTGCCTGGGATGCCATCTGTAGGACCTGCTCCCACACCCTCTACCACATGGCCAGCCTGAGGAGCCTGAGGGCCAGTTGGGTTGGGTGCCCGGCTCCTTCAGCGATGATGGCTGAGTAGGGTCTGAGGACCCGGCACTGAGGTCGCTGCCAGCTGAGCTCTGACTCAGCCAGGACTGGACCCTGGAGGGTAAGTCCTGCCTCAGGACCTGCCCTTTCTTGTCAAAACAGAGACTAATACTCATGAGATATTTACGGGAACAGTTATCTGACCATGATCTGACCCTCAGAACAAGGGCTCTGCTAGCAAGATGTTTAAGCAACTCACCACGGTCTGCCTCACCTTTCTAGGAAAGGGCCTCACTGAGAGCTTTCAGGGAGTTTGGGGTTTTCAAGGCATGAGCCACTCCTCTCCTTGCAGGGCCCTCAGTACATCTTTCTGGGCTCCACACACTGACCTTCTGTTCTTGTTTAGCCTCCCTGTAAGTTGGGCATAGGGACTTGTTTTTCAGTAAAAGGCAGAGTTTCAGTCAGGGTAATTGCCTGTTTGTTTTTGCCTATAAGGAGAGATGTCAAATGATCAGCTCGATACCAATCCATGAAATGTGGCCAGTGATTTGGTGGAATGATCAGGGGCACAATTGTAAGATTCATGAAAAAAGAGTCTTGAAGATGGTATGTAGATAGATGTCTTTGGAAACAGGATAGGAAGATATTTGTGTTCCATGTAAATTAGTAAAAACAAAAGAAAAAGAAAAGAGGAACTTCAGTAATCAAGGGACTAAGATGGCCTCTACTATGAATGTCTGTCAGCATCCTGCTCAGCCACCTTTGTCTGCCCAGTGACTCATGAACAAAACAGCCCTGGTGACAAGGATGGGTCAGCATGAGCTTAACAATGCTGAATTCCACCCCCAAGGCTGGCCTGGCTATTGACTCTGTTGAGTGTCCTTATCCCAACAATGGAGACTGACCCTGAGTTCTCTGAGGTGATCAGCCAGCTACCTGGTGGCAGGCTGACTACATTAAATCCCTTTCTTTATGTAATTGGGTAACATCTTGCTTTCCCTAGAAAATACACTCACTCAGAAAATGAATTTGCTTTCCTTGTCCACAGTGCTTCCCTCCAGACTACCATGACTGCTATATCCACAATCATGGTTTCCCACACAGCTTTGCTTCTGAACTAAATCCTCCAGAATTCCCTTTCTAGTGTTTTTCTACATTGGGTAGGCTACAGGAGATACATTCCTGTGAAATTTCAAGGAGGCTGTGAAACAACTAGTTTATAGTGCAACCACACACCTCCCAATGACTCAGTTATTCTCAGCACGCTGTGTGGGAATTTTGCAGCTGTAATTAAATTAATTCAGTTAATCGGTCCTAAGCAGTCAATTTTATTAACAGATATATCATCCTGGGTGGGCCTGACTTAATCAATCAAAAGGCATTTAAAAGAGTGTGTGTGTATGCTCACTACAAAGTCATGTCCGACTCTTTTGTGACCTCATGGATGGTAGCCCACCAGGCTCCTCTGTCCGTGGGGTTTCCCAGGCAAGAATCCTGGAGCAGATTGCTTTTCCTTCTCCAGGGGATCTTCCTGACCCAGGCATTGAACCCACATCTCCTGCATTGACAATCGGGTTCTTTACCATTGAGCCACATGGGAAACCCTGTTAAAAGAGGATTTCTATGTACAGAGATACCAAGCTTCGGTTCATATTGTTTCCAGTCATAATTTTTCGTTCCTGACTGTATGCTTTCAAGCTTCCTCTTATTTAATCAGCTACTATAAGTGTGTGAACCAATCCTTTGTGATAAATATTATTTTTTTATTGAATTTCTCTGAACAAAATAATACATGATATTAGAGATTATTTTTACCACCACAAAAAGTATTTTTATTAATCACGTTTCTACATCTTTGATTATAATTTTTGCAACTGATGGACCAATGTTGTCACATGATTATTAAGCAAGCACCTTAATTTATGTTGGGATTCACTCTTTCTATTGTAGAGTGGGTTTTGACAAATGCATCATGCCATGTCCACAATACAATATTGTATGGATAGTTTTAGGACCCCAAAGACTCCTATGCTCCACTTATTCATCCCTGTTTCTCCTCCTCTTCCAACAAACACTTCCACCAAACTTCTGGCAAGCCCTGATCTTTTTAACACATATAGAGCTTTTCCTTTTCCAGAATGTCATGTAGGTGAAAGCATCCATTTATTCAAGCTTTTGAAAATGACTGCTTCCATTTTGTAATATCTCTTTAAACCTTCTCCATTTCTTTCAAGGTTCAGTAACTCATTTCGTTTTATTGCCAAATAATAATCTTTTGAATGGATGTATCACTGTTTATTTACTTATTGAAGAACAATTTGATTACTTCCAATATGGCAATCCACTCCAGTATTAACAATCCCATGGGTGGAGGAGCCTGGCAGGCTACAGTCCACAGGGTCACAAAGAGTCGGGCATGACTGAGTGACTCACACACACACACACACACACACACACACACACACAAGAATAAAGTTTCTCTAAACATCTGTGTGGAAGCTTTCATGTTTTGAATGCATTTGGATAAGTAACTAGGAGTGTGACTGCTAGATTATATGGTAGGTAACCTATATTTAGCTTCATAAGAAACCCAGAAAGTGCTTGTACAATTTTACATTCCAACATCAGCTAGTGGATTGAGTTCCTGTTGCTCTATATCTTCACCAATATTTGTTGTTTTCTGTTTTTTATAGTTTATCCATTCTGATAACTGCATAGCGGTATCTCCTTTTAATAGAAATGAATTTTTTCATTCTTTCTTATTTTACTTTAGACCTTATTTTTGTATTTCTTTATGTAGTTGTGTAGCTATAGTGTAGTACCTGAAAACTTTAATCCTAGAACCAGGCTTCTTAGATTCAAATTCAAACTCTACCTTTTACTCCTTGGGTGCCATTGGCTAAGTACTTAACATGTGCTTCAGTAACCTTTATGGGCTTCCCCAGTAAAGAGCTCACATCCTTAAGAATCCACCTGCAATGCAGGAGAACTGAGTTTGACCCCTGGGTCCAGAAGATCCCCTGGAGAAGGGAAATGCTACTTACTCCAGTATTCTGGCCTGGAGAATTCCATGGACTGTATAATCCATGAGGTCTCAAAGAGTTGGACATGACTGAGTGACTTTCACTTTCACTTCACTTTCATTTTAAATGCAAAGCAATTATCTTTCAATAAAAAATAAATAAAATTTTAAAAAGAAAAAGTCTAACAGCTTTGACCATTTTGGGAGCACTGTCAGAAGTACATGTCCTAAATTTGGCCATTTTCATATTAGCATTGTTAAGATGTTATAGGACTCCCTTGGTGATCCAATGGTTAGGAACCTGGATTTCACTGCCCAGGCCCAGGGTTCAGTCCTTGGTCAGGAAACTAAGATCCTGAAAGCCACAAAGTGTGGCAGAAAAAGAAGAAGAAAAAAGAAAAAACAAAACACCTCCCTGCCCAAACATTATTAAATCCCAGAACTAAGTTGGGCTTGTCATGAGTATCATGTTTAAGAGTTTATCTATCACATAAAAATGTACACTGATGTCACCAAATGATAGAGCTAATTGGATTTTACTATATATGTGTGTGTGTGTTATAAGTGGCTTAACTTTTTCATAGATTTTGTGTTGTGAATTGTCAGCGTTATCATTACACATAGTTATGCTGTTTGTTTTCAATGATGTTATTTTGGTTTATGGAATGTGGGGCGTGATTTTTCTCCTGCATTCAAGAGATAATCCCTTATAAACTCTCCATTCCTAAAAAGTTTTAATGAAGAGAGGATATTTTTCAATTCCTATGTAATTAGATTTTATAGCATAATCATTTATTATATTTTAATACTGATGTTTTATAAATCTGGTGAATTTCCAACTATGCTGAGAAATACCACTAGAAAAAAACAAAAGAAAAAAAAAAATTCCCTGTACTATTCTGCACTCTTATCTTGGCTGTGGAAAGCACATTTCTAAGAAAAGAGTTAATTTCAACAACTCAAATATCTTTAAGATAAATATTGCCTTAAAATGTGCCTTATCATACAAAAAGTAGATAGATTGCAAAAAAAAAAAAAAAAAAGCAGTCAGAAATTTTTGTCTAACTGAGAGCCAAAGGGCCCATGATTCTTTTTTTTTTTTTTTTTAAATATATATTGAACTAAGCCTCAGCATTCAGAAAACTAAGATCATGACATCCGGTCCCATCACTTCATGGGAAACAGTTGGCGAAACGTTGGAAACAGTGTCAGACTTTGTGTTTTGGGGCTCCAAAATCACTGCAGATGGTGATTGCAGCCATGAAATTAAAAGATGCTTACTCCTTGGAAGGAAAGTTATGACCAACCTAGATAGCATATTGAAAAGCAGAGACATTACTTTGCCAACAAAGGTCCATCTAGTCAAGGCTATGGTTTTTCGAGTGGTCATGTATGGATGTGAGAGTTGGACTGTGAAGAAAGCTGAGCGCTGAAGAATTGATGCTTTTGAACTGTGATGGTGGAGAAGACTCTTGAGAGTCCCTTGGACTGCAAGGAGATCCAACCAGTCCATCCTAAAGGAGATCAGTCCTGGGTGTTCATTGGAAGAATGATGCTAAAGCTGAAACTCCAATACTTTGGCCCCCTCATGTGAAGTATTGACTCATTGGAAAAGACCCTGATGCTGGGAGGGATTGGAGGCAGGAGGAAAAGGGGACGACAGAGGATGGCTGGATGGCATCACTGACTCAATGGACATGAGTTTGAGTAGGCTCCGGGAGTTGGTGATGGATAAGGAGGCCTGGCATGCTGTGATTCATGGGGTCGCAAAGAGTTGGACATGACTGAGCCACTGAACTGAACTGAATATAAAAAATAGAGTGAAACATACTTTTGTGGTTTGTAAGTCAAAGCCACTCCTTAAATGATATTATATTTATAATATTAAATTTTAAAGCCCTAGTTTTCAAACAATATTGAAAACAGATTTAAAAAATGACCAGCAGCTTTTTGGATATTTTCTTTTTTAAATGATAACAAATTGAATTTATTATTTTTTTAATAAATTGTGTACAATTTAGAAATACTTGCCATGTACACCATTCTTGAACATTTTCTTATAATTGGAAATATTCAGATCATTTCACTATATTCCACAATGGCATTTTTAAAATTTAATTTCCATAAAGGAATAACTGTGAAAAAGATCAAGCAGCATCAATTTTCTGTTTTATGGCCCTCCAAAGCATCTGTGGAATTAAATAATTGGAATTTTGACCTCTAGTGCAAATGGTCAATCAGCTAAGACATATTAAAAGCTCTTAATATGACGGACAGAAGAAGATACAATTGGCCAACAAAATGGCCAGAGATTTACTGCTCTTATTCTTTAAAATCTTTATTTGCACAATAACAGATATAAATATTTGACTTTTTCATTAAATTTATCCAGTAGATATTTATGGTCTTCTCAGCAGTCATGTACAGTTGTGAGAGCGGGACTGGAAAGAAGGCAGAATGCCAAAGAATTGACACCTTCGAACTGTGGTGCTGGAGAAGACTCCTGAAAGTCCCTTGGACAGCAAGGAGATAAACCGGTCAATCTTAAGGGAGATCAACCCGGAATTTTCAATTGAAGGACTGATGCTGAAGCTGAAGCTCCAGTATTTTGGTCATCTGATGCAAACAGACAACTCAATGGAAAAGTCCCTGATGCTGAGAAAGATCAAGGGCAGAAGGAGAAGATGGTGTCAGAGGATAAGATGGCTGGATGGCATCACCAATGCAATGAACATGAATTTGGGCAAACTCTGGGAGATGGTGAGGGACACAGTCGCTTGGCATGCTGCAGGCCATGGGGTCACAAAGAGTCAAACACAAGGATGATAACTGAATAACAATAAACACAAATATTTATTTACCAGCTAATATGTGTTATGCACTAGTCATTTGGGACCCAGAAAAGTAAACAAAAAATAAAGCCCCCTTTATCTCATGGTACAAGAATTATTTTGAGAAGACAGAAATTTACAGGGAAAAAAGTAAACATATTGCACTGTATGTTAGATTGTGATAAAAGCTAGGGAGACAAACCTAAGTTAGTGTAACAGTGCCCTCACTGGTGAGACCTAGTGAGCTGTTTTAATAGAATAATGAAGGGTGGCTTATCTAATAAAGTTACCTTGAGCAGGCCTCAGAAGAGAGTATATGAAAAAGCCAAACCTTGGGGATGGACTCAGCAGGCAGAGAAGACGCCTAAAGCAAAGGGCGCCTCTGTGGACTGTGTCTGCCAGGAACAGCGAGGAAGTGGATGTAAAGTCAGGTATTAGGTGGTGAAATTGGAGGAGTCAACAAGAGGACGCATGGCCTGACCTAACTTATTCTGTGTGTGTGTGTGTGTGTGTGTATGCATATGTGTGTGCGTGTGTTTAGATCTGTTTAATGAGAAAGAGGGTAAGAGAAGTAGCAAGGTGTGTATCTGTGTGTGTTCTTATTCTTTCCTTGTAACAGTGCTAAATTCTTAATCTGGATTCTTTGATTTAATTAAGGAACTCTCCGTGTTAGAAATTTTTATTTCTACTTTACATGTGAAGATATGGTCTTCAGATTCTGTTTTGTTTTTTTTTTTTCCCTGCTTCCTAAACACATCCTTTTACCACCTGCCAAAACAGTCTTTCTGGGATCCCAGGGAGGCCAATGAGAAGTACTAAAGTATGCCTTCAAGGCAGCATGGAGTAGACAGGGTATGGAAATTGGCCCCAGATTTGTCTGGGTTTGAATCCCAGTGCTGCTACTAGTTAGCTAGGTTAACACTTGTTCACAGAGTTATACAAATATTCCAGATGTGCATTGGTTTCATTGTCTATGAAGTGAGTGTAATAATTTCATGTATGTAAAGTTGGGCTTCCCAAGGGGATGCAGAGATACAGAATCCTCTTTTCAACGTAGAAGACGCAAGAGACTCAGATTTAGTCCCTGGGCTGAGAAGATCCCCTGGAGAAGGAAATAGCAGCCCACTCCAGTATTCTTGCCTGAAGAAATCCATGGACAGGGAAGCCTTGTGGGCTACAGTCCATGGGACAGTGAAGAGGCGGATAGTACTGAGTGCGCATGTGTGTGGGTGCACACACAAGTAAAAACATAGCTGGCTTAGAATCGCCAAATGTTGATAATAAATATCAGTTCCTTTCTTCTGCCTACCTTTAATTAGAGACAGTGGCGATCAAGTGTGGATTCAGCCGGGTTTGGGGAAATTGATGGAGAAATAGAGCCTGTGCCCGACTGCCCCTGGAGGCAAAGCTCCCTTGCTGGAGGAGAGTTGAGGTGTGTGGTCTGATTCTTTGCAGGCTTCATGGTTCAAGGACTGAAAAGAACATAATGTAAGGAAGGAGTGAGAAAGAGGGTAAGGGCAGTAACAGATGTGTATCTATTAAAATAGTTAAGTTAATGCAATTAAATTATTCAGGGGAGATGTGAGTCAGAATTGGAGGTGGTGGACGTGGGGAGGGTGATCACATTCTGAATGTTGATCTAGCAGATGTGAAATGGGAAGTGAAAGAAAGTTAGGGATTAATCATGATTATCAGCTTTTGTCAAGAAAAAACTAAGGATCTATGGCACTATGAAGTGAAGCAAACTGGAGCAGAGTATGATCCCTTCTTTTCAGTTGACGGCACACTTGAATATGACTCACAAGTTCTGAGGGAGATTTGGGAGCCCCAACAGATTGTCATTTAAGTATGAGACCAAAAAATGCATTAATTGTTTAAACAACAAGATGAAGTCATTTTCATTTTCTATTTGCTTACATTGTAATACTGTAAGAATTTCTAAGATGTTATTAATTTTGAAATTTTTCATTTAAATAAAAAAATAATATTCTAACTGCCATATTCATGAAGAATAGTATTACTGTCACTAGAGGAAAATAAAAATAAAACAAGATATTATTTGAATAATATTTTGTAAATTTTATGCAACTAAACTTTCTTTAGGTGCCTTTGACTATTAAATTTTTCTTTCCTCATTTTCTCTGCCCTTATATTTATAATATGAATGACTGATGGGATTGAGTTTGTTGCCATTGTTTAGTTGCTAAGTCATGTCTGACTCCCTATGACCCCATGGACTGTAGCCTGCCAGGCTCCTCTGTTCATGGGATTTCTCAGGTAAGAATACTGGGGTGGGTTGCCTTTTCCTTTTCCAGGGGATCTTCCCAACCCAGGAATCAAACCCATATCTCCTGAATTGGCATGTGGTTTCTTTATCTCTGAGTCACCAGAGAAGCCCTGGGAATGAGTTCAAGGAATTGGGAATCAGAGATGGAAGTCACAGGAAAAACATAACAATAGAAAATAAGATTTACAGGTATGTACATCATTGTCTCTAGATGATTTCACTTGTTTGCCAATAAATCTGTTGTCATTATAAGCTATATAAACAGCTAAGGTAGTTTAGATTCAGAGATGTTTTAAGGTCTTGTCTTAGTTTACCAGGGCTGCCATCACAAAATATCACAGACCCAGTTGTTTAAAACACAGAACACTGTTCTCTCATGTTCTGGAGGCTGGGAGTTAAGATCAAGTTGGTTTCTCCTGAGCAGTCCGTCCTTGGCCTTGAGATGACTGCCTTCTCATTGGTTTCTTTCATGGCTTTTTCTCTGTGCAGATACAGAATTAAGACTCCAACAGAAAAGTGTAGGATGATAATATTAACAGAAAACACACATGGCTACTAAACAATAAAACTGGGATTTTCCTTCTCCAAGACTCAACAGTGCAAGCTGTACACATGTAGTGTTTGACATCAGACTTAAGCCTGAGACTAGAGATAGAGGTAGGAGAATACAGTGGATAGGGAGCAGGGGTTACTTGAAGAATCTTATGTAATGGAGACATATAAATTCTAATACTTAAATTATTGCTTACTTTGCTTTGAGTCAAATTATCTTTAGGCCACTTAAAAATTTGTTTTTTTTTTAATTAATATTTAACTTTTACTGAAGTATAGTTAATTTGCAATGTTGTGTTAATTTCAGGTATACAGAAAAGTGATTCAGATATGGATATATATATATATCTATATATAGATATATATATATATATGGATATATATACATGGAGAAGGCAATGACACCCCACTCCAGTACTTTTGCCTGGAAAATCCCACGGACGGAGGAGCCTGGTAGGCTACAGTCCATGGGGTCGCTAAGAGTCGGACACAACTGAGCGACTTCACTTTCACTTTTCACTTTCATGCATTGGAGAAGGAAATGGCGACCCACTCCAGTGTTCTTGCCTGGAGAATCCCAGGGACGGGGGAGCCTGGTGGGCTGCCGTCTATGGGGTCGCATAGAGTCGGACGGGACTGAAGCGACTTAGCAGCGTATATATACATATGTATATGTGTATACATATGTATCTCTGGGATTCCCTGGTGGTTCTGCAGCTGAGAATCTGCCTGCCAATGCAGAAGATGAGGGTTCAAGCCCTCACTGGAAAAGGTGCCCTGGAGAAGGAAATGGCAACCTGATCCAGTATTCTTGCCTGAGAAAACCCACAAACAGAGGAGCCTGGCAGGGCTGCAGTCCATGGGGTCACAAAGAATTGGACACAACTTAGTAACTAAATACACACATACACATGCATATTTATCTATTTTCTTCAGGTTCTTTTCCATTAAAGGATATTGCAAAATATTGAATACAATTCCCTGTGCTATACTCTGTATCTTTGTTGATTGTATATTTTATATATAGTAGTGTGTAAATTTAAACCCAAACTCCTAATTTAGTCCCCCCCTGCTTTTCCGCTTTGGTAACCATAAGTTTGTTTTTCATGTCTGTGGGTATGTTTCTATTTTGTATGTAAGTTCATTTCTATCTCTTTTGTTAAAAAAGTCATCATATAATGAATATCATATAATGTTTGCTTTCTTTGTCTAGCTTACTTCGCTTAGTATGATAAGTTTTAGGTCCATCTATGTTGCTGCAAGTGGCATTATTTCATTCTTTTTTATGACTGAATAATATACCCTTGTATCCATGTCCCACCTCTTCTTTATCCATTCCTCTTTTGATGGACATTTAGGTTGCTTCCATGTCTCAGTTGTTGTAAAAGTGTTGCACTGAACATCAGGGTGCCTGTATCTTTGTAAATTATGGTTTTCTCTGGATTTATTCCGAGGAGAGGTATTGCTGGGTCAGCTGGTAGCTCTATTTTTAGTTTTTTAAAGAACCTCCTTACTATTCTCCATGCTGGTTGTACCAGTTTACATTCCCATCAACAGTTTAGGAGGGTTCTGTATTCTCCACCCTTTCCAGCTTTGATTATTTGTACATTTTTTGATGATGGTCATTCTGACTGGTGTGAGGTGGTATCTCATTGTAGCCTTGATTTGATTTTTTCTAATAATTAGAAATATTGGGCATCTTTTCATGTGTCTGTTGGTCATCTGTATGTCTTCAGAGAAATGTCTATTTAGATCTTCTGTCCATTTTTGAATTGGGTTATCGTTTTTATTTTTTTATATATATTAAGCTGCATAAGCTATTTTTATAATTTGGAGGTCAGTCTGGAAGATTAATTGCATCATTTGCAAATATTTCCCCCCATTCTGTAGGTTGTCATTTCATTTTGTTTATGGTTTCCTTTGCTGCGCAAAAGCTTTTAAATTTAACTAGGTTCCATTTCCCATTTGTTTATTTTTATTTCTATCACTCTAGGAGTCAAATTCATAAAGATATTTCTGTGATTAATATCAAAGAGGTTCTGTGTATGTTTTCCTCTAGGAGTTTTATAGTAT
Source organism: Bos grunniens (assembly GCF_055505025.1). Lineage (NCBI taxonomy): Eukaryota > Metazoa > Chordata > Mammalia > Artiodactyla > Bovidae > Bos > Bos grunniens. The sequence goes on along the minus strand of NC_141180.1, from coordinate 73,736,039 downwards.
CCAGTCTTATGTTTAGGTCTTTAATTCATTTTGAGTTTATTTGTGTGTGTGTGTTGTTAAAGAATATTTTAATTTCATTCTTTTATATGTACCTATCTAGTTTCCCCAGCATCTTTTATTGAAGAGACTGTTGTTTGTTCATTGTATATTCTTAATTCTTTATTGTAGATTAATTGACCATATGAGTATGGGTTTATTTCTGAGCTTTCTACCTTGTTCCATTGATCTATATTTCCATTTTTGTACCTGTGTGTCATTTTAAAATTAAAATATAAATGCTTCTTTCAAAATCCCTTTATTGCAAAATTGACCATCATCATCAAGCTATAGCAATACTGAACTCTTCATTCATAAAAAGAAATCTTAAATATTTAGAACAAACTTAAACATTTGTAAAAGAATAAATGTTTACCAAAAATGTAAACTGTGCCTTGGGACCTTTGATATTCTTAAGTGTTTTTTTTTTTTTTTTTTTACACATTCATCATGCTGTTTCTTATATCTCTGAACACTGGATTCATTTTTCTACTTTAACTTTTAAATAAAATATGAAGGTATGCTAAAGAGTATGAGATAAAGTAATTAGCCTCCAATTAAAATTTTAAAAAAGTATGAGATAAAGACTGCCCTAAAAAAAAAAAAAAGCTGTGTGTGCATATATGTGTATGTATGATATTTCTGTGTAGACTTAGTGCTTTCACTAAATGAATGTAGACCAAAAGGAAAAAATTTTGTTTTGTACAGTAGATAAGACTAAGTATTATGAGAGATAGGAGGCCTTTGGTAACTTCATGATAGTATGTCACAGTAACAATAAATTTTAATGCATTCCGTGGTCTTTTCCTCTTCAGGAGATATAGAAAAGAAAACACAGATTTAGATATAGATATAGAAATGGTGAGATACACATGAATATTCTGATCTATCTTAAAATCTACCAATATATCTATATATATTTGTATATTTTAAAGGTACTTCTTTGATTTAATTTTAAAATAGAATTTGCTAGCTTTGATCATAGAATCTTCCATGCATAGAAATAAATAGTTTGGGCTTAGTGAGAGAATTTTTGCATAGTTTCATCACAAAGAAAACCAAGTGACACCAGGGACCCTTTCAGCAATAGAGCACTCAATAACAGACAAGTAAACAAAGCAAATACCCATAATTTTATTTTTATTTTTATTTTTTTTACTGGACAACAAGAGAAAAAATATCAGAAGACTTTCTCTAAAGGGAATAAAATCCCTTTATTGTATTATATCCTGTAATAGCAAGCATCTCTCCCATTTCCCTGGGAATTTTAACACTCTCAGTAGTAAGGTAAGAGGGGCATTCTTTCAGCTAAAGGCCTAGAAAGCTAGCCTTTACAAAAAAGGTTCAGGTCATTATTTTTAAGTCTTTTAGTAGGGAAACCTTAAAAATCAATGTTCTGGTTGATTTTTAAAGCTCTTTTCATATTGTTTTCATTTTTAATATTCAAGAATTTGTGAAATTTGGAACAGATGATGCTCATAAACACTGAATTTGGCTCGTTTAGATATAGTGGCTACATATATACCTGAGAGATAAATAAATTCAAACACTGTATGGCGAGCCTTTGGATTTCATTTTATAGAACAAAACTGAAGTAGTAATCACACCTACATATTCAAATAAGCATGGTGTATTTTCAATGTTTCTGATGTTTGCACCTAATTTTATAATTAAAGTTTTGTAATTACTCTTACTTTTAGGGCACTCCATTTTGCATACTATTTGCTTTATATACTTTTTTGTCCTTTTTGACCACACCTCACAGCATGTGGGATTTTAGTTCCCCCACCAGGGATCAAACCTGAGTCCCTCGCATTGGAACACAGAGTCATAACCACTGGATGACCAGGGAAGTCCTTGCTTTATGTATTTTCATTGAAAACTCTATATATTTGATTTCACTTAAAAATATTTAAGACAAAACAATTGAAATTCCATTTCATCCATTAAGTTTCACTTCCTTCCTAAGGATATGCCCTTGTTTTTATATATTCTTTTAGACATTTTCTTGTGTATGTTTCCATAAGTAATTATGCATATGCTTTTTTATTTTCATAAATGCCATCATGCTATGCATACTATTATCATCATGTTTGTTTTTTAATGGAAATACTGGTATTTATGTAATGTTTCCAATTTATAGGAAAAGGTAAAACTACATGATATTCAAGTTAGGATATTCTGTTATTTAAAAATGCTGTAAGCAAGGCATTTTTAAGTGGGGAAGGGTTGCAGACTTAAAAAATATTCACAACCTAAAAGTTGAGAGTTCTGTTTTATTCAGTGGGGATTTTTAGGATCTCAAGACTGAGCAAGAGATCATCTCAAGTGACCCTGAGAGAAATGCTTCCAGGACATGAGAGAAGGACAGCTTATATAGAAGCTTTGCAATTTCTATAAGGGCAGGTAGTCTTAACATCAAGAGATTATTGTTAAAGAAAGCCATATATCTCAAGTTAAAGAATTTAGCCCTTTTTCTGTGTTTGAGAAGATGTAAGAGTCTGGGTTCACTGAAATCATTCCTTTGATATGCATCTCAGTTATTCTGGGGCCAGTATCCTATGTTTTTCCCATCCTGAGCTTGCTTGGGGCTCACCATAGGGAGTGGCTACAGTCAGATAGGTGGCATTCTTCTTCCTAATTGCCCTTAAGGCTCACTAGCCCACCATCTATTGTGGCTACAATTGCTGGTGAGTATGATATCATTGCTTAACCATATGGCAGGAAATATTGCATCTCTCAGGTGTGTTGAAGATTCAGAGCTCAGGGTTGGCTTGGAGGCTGGATGTGGTGTTGGCTCACCATGTCCCATCACTGAAATTACAAAAGTTCTTGTGATTGAAATCAGTGGCAAGGGAAATAAGTTGAACTTCATAACTTTTCAAATTTATGCAGTGAATACTGTCTTTGTATATATGGTGCATTGATTTGAAAGTCTCTTATGAGGTTCTAAGAATTAAGTTCTTATTTTTGTTTTTGGTAATTATGCTTACTTTTCTGTTTTGCCAAACTATATCAATAAAATAGTATGTAAAAATAAGCATGAGATACTAAAGTTTATTCTTCTTCCCAGCTCTATTTCCTAAGAACATCAATCACTATGTAATTTCTGTAAGATTCACTGAAGTTGAATGCCCACCATGGGTATTATACAAATGTTCATTTATAATCCTTTATGCCATTTCTGATTAAGGTAATTTACTCTATTTTTCATCATTGTTTTTCTTTTATCAAATCATCATCACTAATTAAGTGACAATGACTTAAAGGAAAGAAGTAAGAGAAAGGCCTGAATATGCTGCTGAACACACTAGCTACTGCTATTAGTCTGAGGTTTAAGCAATTACCCCAACATTAAGCAGTTATTCTAGGAATACATTGATGAAATGCAGACATGTTTTTCTCATTCCATACTGCGGGAAATTGTCCAGTCCTGATCCAATGTGAATATTCTACTCAGTTCAGTTCAGTTGCTCAGTCGTGTCCGACTCTTTGTGACCCCATGAGTCGCAGCACTCAGGGCCTCCTTTTCCATCACCAACTCCTGGAGTTCACTCAGACTCACGTCCATCGAGTCAGTGATGCCATCCAGCCATCTCATCCTCTGTCATCCCCTTCTCCTCCTGACCCCAATCCCTCCCAGCATCAGAGTCTTTTCCAATGAGTCAATTCTTTGCATGAGTTGGCCAAAGTACTGGAGTTTCAGTTTTAGCATCATTCCTTCCAAAGAAATCCCAGGGCTGATCTCCTTCAGAATGGACTGGTTGGATCTCCTTGCAGTCCAAGGGACTCTCAAGAGTCTTCTCCAACACCACAGTTCAAAAGCATCAATTCTTTGGTGCTCAGCCTTCTTCACAGTCCAACTCTCACATCCATACATGACCACTGGAAAAACCATAGCCTTGACTAGATGGACCTTTGTTGGCAAAGTAATGTCTCTGCTTTTGAATATGCCATCTAGGTTGGTCATAACTTTTCTTGCAAGGAGTAAACGTATTTTAATTTCATGGCTGCTGTCACCATCTGCAGTGATTTTGGAGCCCAAAAAATAAAGTCTGACACTGTTTCCCCATCTATTTCCAATGAAGTGATGGGACCAGATGCCATGATCTGAGTTTTCTGAATGTTGAGTTTTAAGCCAACTTTTTCACTCTCCTCTTTCATCTTCATCAAGAGACTTTTTAGTTCCATTTCACTTTCTGCCATAAGGGTGGTGTCATCTGCATATCTGAGGTTATTGATATTTCTCTACTAGGACATTTTATATCAGATGAGTTCTGAAATATTGACATATAAACATTCTGAGGATATTTAGTGGAATAAGATCCCAAATTATTACCACACATTCTTCTCACATTTAAAGTATTTTTCTCAAGCAGGTATGATTTGTCTTTCTACAGAAAAAAAAATATGGTTTTTTATTTAACTCACTGCAATATCTTGGTTTCTATCAGTTCAGTTCAGTCGCTCAGTCGTATCTGATTGTTTATGACCCCATGAACCACAGCACACCAGACCTCCCTGGCCATCATCATCTCCCAGAGTTTACCCAAACTCATTTCCATTGAATCAGTGATGCCATCTAACCATCTCATCCTTTGTCATCCCCTTCTCCTCCTGCATTCAATCTTTCACAACATCAGGGTCTTTTCAAATGAGTAGGCTCTTCGCATTGGGTGGCCAAAATATTGGAGTTTCAAATTCAACATCTGTTCTTCTAATGAACACCCAGGACTGATTTCCTTTAGGATGGACTGGTTGGAATTCCTTTCAGTCCAAGGGACTCTAAAGAGTCTTCTCCAACACCACAGTTCAAAAGCATCCATTCTTCTGCACTCAGCTTTTTAGAGTCCAAATCTCACATGCATAGATAACTACTGGGAAAACCATAGCCTTGATTAGACGGACCTTTGTTGACAAAGTAATGTCTCTGCTTTTTAATATGCTGTCTAGGATGGTCATAACTTTACTTTCAAGGAGTAATCATCTTTTAATTTCATGGCTGTGATCACCATCTGCAGTGATTTTGGAGTCCCCCAAAATAAAGTCAGCCACTCTTTCCACTGTTTCCCCATCTATTTGCCATGAAGAATTAAAAGATGCTTACTCCTTGCAAGGAAAGTTATGACCAACCTAGATAAGATATTCAAAAGCAGAGACATTACTTTGCCAACAAAGGTCCGTCTAGTCACGGCAATGGTTTTTCCAGTGGTCATGTATGGATGTGAGATTTGAACTGTGAAGAAAGCTGAGTGCTGAAGAATTGATGCTTTTGAACTGTGGTGTTGGAAGACTCTTGAGAGTCCCTTGAACTGCAAGGAGATCCAACCAGTCCATTCTGAAGATCAGTCCTGGGTGTTCTTTGGAAGGAATGATGCTAAAGATGAAACTCCAGTACTTTGGCCACTTCATGTGAAGAGTTGACTCATTGGAAAAGACTCTGATGCTGGGAGGGATTGGGGGCAGGGGGAAAAGGGGACGACAGAGGATGAGATGGCTGGATGGCATCACCGACTCGATGGACATGAATTTGAGTAAAGTCTGGGAGTTGGTGACGGACAGGGAGGCCTGGCGTGCTGCAATTCATGGGGTTGCAAACAGTTGGACACGACTGAACATCTGAACTGAACTGAACTGATGGGACTGGATGCCATAATCTTAATTTTCTGAAGGCTGAGCTTTAAGCCAATGTTTTCACTCTCTTCTTTCACTTCCATTATGAGGCTCTTTGGTTCTTCAATTTCTGCCATAAGGGTGGTGTTATCTGCATATCTGAGGTTATTGATAATTTTCCTGGCAATCTTGATTCCCGCTTGTCATTCATCCAGCCCAACACTTGTCATGATGTACTCTGCATATAATTTAAATAAGCAGGGTGACAATATACAGCCTTGACATACTCCTTTCCTTAATTGGAACCAGTCTGTTGTCCCATGTCCAGTTCTAACTGTTGCTTCCTGACCTGCATACAGGTTTCTCAAGAACCATGTCAGGTGGTCTGGGATTCCCATCTCTTTCAGAATTTTCCACAGTTTACTGTGATTCACACTGTCAAAGGCCTTGGCATAGTCAATAAAGCAGAAACAGATGTTTTTCTGAAACTCTCTTGCTTTCTTAATGATCCAGAAAATGTTGGCAATTTGATCTCTGGTTCCTCTGCCTTTTCTAAAACCAGCTTGAACATCTGGAAGTTCATGGTTCACATATTGCTGAAGCCTGGCTTGGAGAAATTTGAGCATTACTTTGGTAGTGTGTGAGATGAGTGCAATTGTGTGGTAGTTTAAGCATTCTTTGGCATTGCCTTTCTTTGGGCTTGGAATAAAAACTGACCTTTTCCGGTCCTGTGACCATTGCTGAGTTTTCCTAATTTGCTGACATATTGAGTGCAACATTTTCACAGCATCATCTTTTATAATTTGAAATAGCTCAACTGGAATTCAATCGCCTCCACTAGCTTTGTTCATAGTGATGCTTCCTAAGGCCCACTTGACTTCACATTCCAGGATGTCTGGCTCTAGGTGAGTGATCACACCTTCATGTTTATCTTTAGTAAATTATAAATCCTCTTTTTGAATGTACAAGAGGTAGGTCACACCAGAAACAAACTATAACTTACTACATTATTTGAGGACTTAGAAAGCTTTGGAAAGGAATAAGTATTTCTGGAGAAATGTCCTGACAAAGCAGTAATGAAAAAGTCACACCACTTTTCATGTAGCATTTGTCTTGTTTAATGAGTTTTGTCCCAAAATTTGCCTTAACTACTGATAATTAGAAGCTTTATATTTAAAGAGGGAATCAAGGCTATCTTAATACTAGGTCAAGCACATTGGTATACATTTTTTATCAAAATGGCAGCCCTTTGATAGTGGCATTGAGACTTATTCTCAAAACTTATTAAATGTTCTTAAGATCAAGGGCAGAGTATTTTTCAACTCCTATTTTATTATAATTCAAGATCAGTTTTCAACAATTATTAGTTTAAGAATCATGGCTTAGCTCTGAAGGTTGAAATAAGAATAGATCATAAGCATACCAGGCATAAATTTAAATGGATATATGGAGAATATAAGAAGCATAGAACTTACCATAAAATCAGTGGCATGTTAAAACACTTTATCACGTTTCTCTCAAGAATAAAATATTTAAATTTTAAGTAGTATGAAAGAGAAAAAGATAAGGGAAAAGCTTTCATGTGCTTTTCATTGAATTTTCTTGCAAAAGTTCATTTAAATACCATCACATGCAGCTGAAAGACTGCTGATGTGGCAAGGACATTCTTATTCCTGCTGAGAACTTATTTTGAATAATATTCCCATCAGTTTAAAACAACTTCAAAGTATCAATCTGATACAGTGGCAAACTCAGAAAAGAAAACTGTTAGTCACTCAGTTGTATCTGACTCTTTGTGACACATGGACCATAGTCCACCAGGCTCCTCTGTCCATGGGATTATCCAGGCAATAATATTGGAGTGGGCTGACATTCCTTTCTTTAGGGGATCTTCCTGACTCAGGGATGGAAACCAGGTCTCCTGCATTAAAGGCAGATTCTTTACCTTTTCAGCTCAGTTCAGTTCAGTGGCTCAGTCATGTCCAACTCTGCAACCCCATGAATCGCAGCACTCCAGGCCTCCCTGTCCATCACAAACTCCTGGAGTTCACTCAAATTCACGTCCACTGAGTTGGTGATGTCATCCAGCAATCTCATCCTCTGTTGTCCCCTTTCCTCCTGCCCCAATCCTTCCCAGCATCACAGTCTTTTCCAATGAGTCAACTCTTGGTATGAGGTGACCAAAGTACTGGTTTTTCAGCTTTAGCATCATTCCTTCAAAAGAACACCCAGGACTGATCTCCTTCAGAATGGACTGGTTTGATCTCCTTGCAGTCCAAGGGACTCTCAAGAGTCTTCTCTAACACCACAGTTCAAAAGCATCAATTCTTCAGCGCTCAGCTTTCTTCATAGTCCAACTCTCACATTCATACATGAGTACTGGAAAAAAAAATAGCCTTGTCTAGATGGACCTTTTCTGGCAAAGTAATGTCTCTGCTTTTGAATATGCTAACTAGGTTGGTCATAACTTTCCTTCCAAGGAGTAAGCGTGTTTTAATTTCATGGCTGCAATCACCATCTGCAGTGATTTTGGAGCCCCCTCAAAATAAAGTCTGACACTGTTTCCACTGTTTCTTCATCTATTTCCCATGAAGTGATGGGACCAGATGCCATGATCTTCGTTTTCTGAATATTGAGCTTTAAGCCAATGTTTTCACTCTCCTCTTTCACTTTCATCAAGAGGCTTTGTAGTTCCTCTTCACTTTCTGCCACAAGGGTGGTGTCATCTGCATATCTGAGGTTATTGATATTTTTCCCAGCAATCTTGATCCCAGCTTGTGCTTCTTCCGGCCCAGCGTTTCTCATGATGTACTCTGCATAGAAGTTAGATAAGCAGGGTGACAATATACAGCCTTGATGTACTCCTTTTCCTATTTGGAACCAGCCTGTTGTTCCATGTCCAGTTTTAACTGTTGCTTCCTGACCTGCATATAGGTTTCCCAAGAGGCAGGTCAGGTTTCTGGTATTCCCATCTCTTTCAGAATTTCCCACAGTTTATTGTGATCCACACAATCAAAGGCTTTGGCGTAGTCAATAAAGCAGAAATAGATGTTTTTCTGGAACTTCCTTGCTTTTTCGATGGTCCAGCGGATGTTGGCAATTTGATCTTTGGTTCCTCTGCATTTTTTAAAACCTAAGCCAATTCAAATATACAGCTGGATAAAAATCTCAGCAGTGCAACAGGAGCATAGGATCTCTCTGTAATATCCAGGCTCACAGTTTTCAACTGGGGCTGTAGAATTTAACTAGTTATCTGGTAAGAGTGAAATGGACTAACCACATACCTTGAGACCAATTTAAGACCTAGTTTACAATTTCCCATAAAAATCCACATGTTAGAATTGGGGAGATTCAGAAATGCAAACAATATTTAGCCGTATCAGACTACAAACAATATGATTTCATATCATGAAGTTCTTCTGGCTTGTGTGGAAGCATTTTGATGTTATGAAGTGTGAAGTGGAAACATGTTTGTAAAAAAATCTCTTAACAGAACTTGGAAAGCTGTGCCTGATAACAATGTAAGGTAATATATATATAATATATAGTATCATACATTCGATGTCATGCATATAAGATGTGTGCGTGTTGTGCTCAGACATGTCTGACTCTTTGCAGCCTCATGGACTGCATCGCTCCAGTTTCCTCTGTCTGTGGGATTCTCCAGGCAGGAATACTGGAATGGGTTGTCATCTCCTTCTCCAGGGTATCTTCCCAACCCATGGATCGAACCCACATCTCTTGCATCTCCTGCATTGGCAGATGGAATCTTTACCATTGAGCCACATGGGAAGCCCAGTATGTGATAGTGTATTTTAAGAACAGAAATTTTAAAAATCTGACCATCATTTCCCAGTATTTTCCTTCCAATAATATTGGTCTCAATGTTCCTTTTCAAACAACAAAAGAGTAAGTTTTCATATGAGTAGTGTAATGAGTAAATGGTTCATCTAACGGTATGCTGCTGCTGATGCTAAGTCGTTTAGTCGTGTCCGAATCTGTGCGAACCCATAGACAGCAGCCCACCAGGCTCCCTGTCCCTGGGATTCTCCAGGCAAGAAGACTGGAGTGGGTTGCCATTTCCTTCTCCAATGCATGAAAGTGAAAAGTGAAAGTGAAGTCACTCAGTCCTGTCCAACTCTTCATGACCCCATGGACTGCAGCCTACCAGGCTCCTCCATCCATGGGATTTTCCAGGCAGGAGTACTGGAGTAGGGTGCCATTGCCTTCTCCACATCTCACTGTATAACTCTCATCAAAGTCAATATATCTTTTCTTGGCTAAAAAATCTTAGTTTCAGTGTCAAGCTGATCCCTCAGAGCACAGAAAGTTATTCATAGAATAGGAAAAAAAAAAAAAGCGATACTGAGTTACACAATGTATGCTTCAGTTCAGTTCAGTTCAGTTCAGTCGCTCAGTCATGTCCGACTCGTTGCGACCCCATGAATCGCAGCAAGCCAGGCCACCCTGTCCATCACCAACTCCCGAAGTTCACTCAGACTCACGTCCATCGAGTCAGTGATGCCATCCAGACATCTCATCCTCTGTCGTCCCCTTCTCCTCTTGCCCCCAATCCCTCCGAGCATCAGAGTCTTTTCCAATGAGTCAACTCTTCGCATGAGGTGGCCAAAGTACTGGAGTTTCAGCTTTAGCATCATTCCCTCCAAAGAAATCCCAGGGCTGATCTCCTTCAGAATGGACTGGTTGGATCTCCTTGCAGTCCAAGGGACTCTCAAGAGTCTTCTCCAACACCACAGTTCAAAAGCATCAATTCTTTGGTGCTCAGCCTTCTTCACAGTCCAACTGTCACATCCATACATGACCACAGGAAAAACCATAGCCTTGACTAGACGGACCTTTGTTGGCAAAGTAACGTCTCTGCTTTTGAATATGCTATCTAAGTTGGTCATAACTTTCCTTCCAAGGAGTAAGCGTGTTTTAGTTTTATGGATGCAGTCACCATCTGTAGTGATTTTGGAGCCCCAAAAAATAAAGTCTGACACTGTTTCCCCATCTATTTGCCATGAAGTGATGGGACCAGATGCCATGATCTTCGTTTTCTGAATGTTGAGCTTTAAGCCAACTTTTTCACTCTCCTCTTTCACTTTCATCAAGAGGCTTTTTAGTCCCTCTTTACTTTCTGCCATAAGGGTGGTGTCATCTGCATATCTAAGGTTATTGATATTTCTCCCAGCAATCTTGACTGCAGCATGTGTTTCTTCCAGTCCTGCATTTCTCATGATGTACTCTGCATATAAGTTAAACAAGCAGGGTGACAATATACAGCCTTGACAAACTCCTTTTCCTATTTGGAACCAGGCTGTTGTTCCATGTCCAGTTCTAACTGTTGCTTCCTAACCTGCATACAGATTTCTCAAGAGGCAGGTCAGGTGATCTGGTATTCCCATCTCTTTCAGAATTTTCCACAGTTGATTGTGATCCACACAGTCAAAGGCTTTGGCATAGTCAGTAAAGCAGAAATAGATGTTTTTCTGGAACTCTCTTGCTTTTTCTATGATCCAGCGGATGGTGGCAATTTGATCTCTGGTTCCTCTGCCTTTTCTAAAACCAGCTTGAACACCAGGAATTCATGGTTCACATATTGCTGAGGCCTGCCTTGGAGAATTTTGAGCAGTACTTTACTAGCATGTGAGATGAGTGCAATTGTGCGGTAGTTTGAGCATTCTTTGGCATTACCTTTCTTTGGGATTGGAATGAAAACTGACCTTTTCCAGGCCTATGGCCACTGCTGAGTTTTCCAAATTTGCTGACATATTGAATGCAGCACTTTCACAGCATCATCTTTCAGGATTTGGAATAGCTCAACTGGAATTTCATCACGTCCACTAGCTTTGTTCGTAGTGATGTTTCTAAGGCCCACTTGACTTCACATTCCAGGATGTCTGGCTCTAGATGAGTGATCACACCATCGTGATTATCTGGGTCATGAAGATCTTTTTTGTATAGTTCTTCTGTGTATTCTTGTCACCTCTTCTTAATATCTTCTGCTTCTGTTAGGTCCATACCATTTCTGTCGTTTATCAAGCCCATCTTTGCATGAAATGTTCCCTTGGTATCTCTAATTTTCTTGAAGAGATCTCTAGTCTTTCCCATTCTGTTGGTTTCCTCTATTTCTTTGTATGGATCACTGAGGAAGGCTTTCTTATCTCTTCTTGCTATTCTTTGGAAGTCTGCATTCAGATGTTTATATCTTTCCTTTTCTCCTTTGCTTTTCGCCTCTCTTCTTTTCACAGCGATTTGTAAGGCCTCCCCAGACAGCCATTTTCCTTTTTTGCATTTCTTTTCCATGGGAATGGTCTTGATCCCTGTCTCCTGTACAATGTCACGGACCTCAGTCCATAGTTCATCGGGCACTCTGTCTATCAGATCTAGTCCCTTAAATCTATTTCTCATTTCCTCTGTATAATCATAAGAGATTTGATAAAAGCCATACCTGAATGGTCTAGTGGTTTTCCCTACTTCCTTCAATTTAAGTCTGAATTTGGCAATAAGGAGTTCATGATCTGAGCCACAGTCAGCTTCTGGTCTTCTTTTTGTTGACTGTATAGAGCTTCTGCATCTTTGGCTGCAAAGAATATAATCAATCTGATTTCGGTGTTGACCATCTGGTGATGTCCATGTGTAGAGTCTTCTGTTTTGTTGTTGGAAGAGGGTATTTGCTATGACAGGGCATTTCTTGGCAAAACTCTATTAGTCTTTGCCCTGCTTCATTCCGTATTCCAAGGCCAATTTTGCCTGTTACTCCAGGTGTTTATTGACTTGCTACTTTTGCATTCCAGTCCCCTATAATGAAAAGGACATCTTTTTTTGGGTGTTAGTTCTAAAAGGTCTTGTAGGTCTTCATAGAATCATTCACCTTCAGCTTCTTCTGCATTACTGGTTGGGGCATAGACTTGGATTACTCTGATATTGAATGGTTTGCCTTGGAAATGAACAGGGATCATTCTGTTGTTTTTCAGATTTCATCCAAGTACTGCATTTCGGACTCTTTTGCTGACCATGATGGCTACTCCATTGCTTCTGAGGGATTCCTGCCCGCAGGAGTAGATATAATGGTCATCTGAGTTAAATTCACCCATTCCAGTCCATTTTAGTTCACTGATTCCTAGAATGTTTACATTCACTCTTGGCATCTCTTGTTTGACCACTTCCAATTTGCCTTGATTCATGGACCTGACATTCCAGGTTCCTATGCAATATTGCTCTTTACAGCATCGGACCTTGCTTCTATCACCAGTCACATCCACAGTTGGGTATTCTTTTTGCTTTGGCTCCATCCCTTCATTCTTTCTGGAGTTATTTCTCCACTGATCTCTGGTAGCATATTGAGCACCTACCCACCTGGGGAGTTCCTCTTTCAGTATCCTATCATTTTGCCTTTTCACACTGTTCATGTGGTTCTCAAAGCAAGAATACTGAAGTGGTTTGCCATTCCCTTCTCCAGTGGACCACATTCTGTCTGATCTCTCCACCATGACCCGCCCATCTTGGGTTGCCCCACAGGCATGGCTTAGTTTCATTGATTTAGACAAGGCTGTGGTCCTAGTGTGATTAGACTGAGTAGTTTTCTGCGAGTTTGGTATCAGTGTGTGCCCTCTGATGCCCTCTTGCAACACCTACCGTCTTACCTGGGTTTCTCTTACCCTGGGAGTGGGGTATCTCTTCATGGCTGCTTCAGCATAGTGCAGCCATTGCTCCTTACCTTGGATGAGGTGTATCTCCTCACTGCTGCCCTTCCTGACCTTCAACATTGGATAGCTCCTCTAGGCCCTCCTGTGCCAGTGCAGCCACCGCTCCTTGTATGTGGGGTTGGTCCTCCTGGCCACCGCCCCTGGCCTCGGGTGTGGGAGCGTGGGGTATCTCCTCTCGGCCATTGCCCCTGACCTCGGACGTGGGGTAGCTCCTCTCGGCTGCACTTAGTGCGCCAGTTGCAGCTGCCACGGCCGCTAAATTAGAGGGAAAATATGGATTGCTATTTTAAAACTTCAAGCTATTTTATGTGTTATTTTTAGTTAAGGGAAAAGTATTTCTTTCTTTTTTTTTTTTTTTTTTTTTTTAGTGAGAATAAACATTCCTTGTCCTTACAAGGTTTCACCAAGGTCTTAGAAGTTCTAATTCGAATCTGAGCATAGAAGTGGTGTATGGTTCTTTGTGTCTGCATAGTGTTTTATATAATGTATAAATTCTTAATCCAAAGCCTTTAGGATTGAGAAATGTAGATGGAAGGAGACGTCTATTAGACATATATGTTATTAATGTTATTAATTTAATTTAATTATAAGTCATTATTTTTATTTTTATTAATTTGTTATTATATGTTATTAATAACATACTGCTATATGTTATTAATTTAATTTTTTAAAAATTAGATGTTTTATAAATAAGGGGGAAGGTAATAAATTATTCTGTATCCATATGAGTTATGTTGTGGTCACTACCTTTGTAAGAGCAGCTTGATATCTGTGCCAGTATAGGGGATTTTTATGGTAATCAAACATCTGATTTGATTTGCATAAAACTTTGACCATTGGCTACCAACCCATCTCTGGGTAACTCCAACTACTTAGTTAATCATAATGATTTTTTTTTAATTTAATAATAAACCAAGTTTATTTTTGTGACAATCAGGCTATATCTTTCACTAAGTTTCCAAGTATCAGTTCCTTTGGGAAAAAAAATTTGGCTGGACTAGAATAATAAGCTTTGCACATTCAGGAAGTTATTACCCTTCTAGTTTTCTTGTAGTGTATTTTATATTGTTCCGACTTTTTTTGTTGTTGTAAGCACTTTTTGACTGTCATAGCCCACCCCACCCTTACCAATCTATTGTTTTGTTGGAATGTAGAGTGTGGTTTCTCTTCATCCCAGATAGAGGTGGAGATGCTGCGTCATACAGGTGAGAAGAGATCAGATTTGGTGGAAACAGAGATCTGTCTGTCAATACTAATGTGCTTGTGGCTTTGCCTTTATTCTGCCACTAGTAGCTGAAATAAAGATAATAGTCCATCATTGCTTCTTTACTCAGTTTTGTTAGTTTCCAGTTGCTACCATGAATTCTATAAAATACCCTAGCTTTAGGACCTAAAAGGCAGAGGAACCAGAGGTCAAATTGCCAACATCTGCTGGATCATGGAAAAAGGAAAAGAGTTCCAGAAAAAAACATCTATTTCTGTTTTATTGACTATGCCAAAGCCTTTGACTGTGTGGATCACAATAAACAGTGGAAAATTCTAAAAGAGATGGAAATACCAGACCACCTGACCTGCTTCTTGAGAAACCTGTATGCAGGTCAGGAAGAAACAGTTAGAACTGGTCATGGAACAACAGACTGGTTCCAAATAGGAAAAGGAGTACATCAAGGCTGTATATTTTCACCCTGCTTATCTAACTTATATGCAGAGTATATCATGAGAAACGCTGGGCTGGAAGAAACACAAGCTGGAATCAAGACTGCCAGGAGAAAAATCAATAACCTCAGATATGCAGATGACACCACCCTTATGGCAGAAAGTGAAATGGAACTAAAAAGCCTCTTGATGAAAATGAAAGAGGAGAGTGAAAAACTTGGCTTGAAGCTCAATACTCAGAAAACGAAGATCATGGCATCTGGTCCCATCACTTCGTGGGAAATAGTTGGGGAAACAGTGGATACAGTGTGAGACTTTATTTTGAGGGGCTCCAAAATCACTACAGATGATGATTGCAGCCATGAAATTAAAAGACACTTACTCCTTGGAAGGAAAGTTATGACCAACTTAGATAGCATATTCAAAAACAGAGACTTTATTTTGCCAACAAAGGTCCATCTAGGCAAGGCTATGGTTTTTCCAGTGGTCATGTATGGATGTGAGAGTTGGACTGTGAAGAAGGCTGAGCGCCAAAGAATTGATGCTTTTGAACTGTGGTGTTGGAGAAGACTCTTGCGAATCCCTTGGACTGCAGGGAGATCCAACCAGTCAATTCTAAAGGAGATAAGTTCTGGGTGTTCTTTGGAAGGACTGATGCTGAAGCTGAAACTCCAATACTTTGGCCACCTCATGCGAAGAGTTGACTCATTGGAAAAGACTCTGATGCTGGGAGGGATTAGGGGCAGGAGGAGAAGGGGATAACAGAGGATGAGATGGCTGGATGGTGTCACCGACTCGATGGACATGAGTTTGGGTGAACTCAGGGAGTTGGTGATGGACAGGGAGGCCTGGTGTGCTGCAATTCATGGGGTCGCAAAGAATCAGACACTACTGAGTGACTGAACTGAACTGAACTTAAAATGACCCTGCTAATCACTGCTCTGCTTGTAATTCCATTTTTACTAAATTATTAGCACAGTTATAACTTTAAATATGTTTCTACAACAATCAAGAATAACAATATAATACTGTCTTTCACTTCAGGTTTTCTTTGTCAGTCATAAAGCCTCCTGAAGAGATTGTCAATAGAGTTTAGAACTGCATTTATCATCCTGATCCAGCAAAGACCAACTGGGTCTTGACTGTGTCAGTCAGCTTTTGTTGCTTATCGATTAATCTATTTATAACTGTAATATCATCAGTTTTTCAATTGGCAAGTTTGGGGATTTCCACAATTACTTAAGTCCTTTCTGCTGACCTTTGTCTTTTGCATGGTGAACATTTTGCTGAGATAGGTTCTTTCTTAGCTGAGCAACAGCAGATTCAGTGGGGCTGCTCTTTGGAGGCGAGTATGTCTTCTGACAGTTTTTGATTGAATCAAACTGCACTTACTCTTATTTTATTCCTTGTGACTTAGTCTCTCCCCAAACTATTTGATGTACGTGTGTGTGCACATGTGATGCATTGTTTTTTCTTCTATGGTACCTAGGACTTTACATATTTTTGACTTTAGAAATTTTTCTTTCCTTGATCACTGAGTTAACTTGTGAGAATCATTTATATTATCCATTTGTCTAATCAATGTTTTTCAGGGACTGAGCTTCCAACCTTTAAAAAGATAAAGCTCTTCTGGTTATTTATGCATCACAAATGTTAAAGTATAAGTGGTATTGTGACTCAATTAAGGAACAATAATCTAAGATACAGATAATGTTATTAAGCAAAGGTGGGCCTTACTTATTAGATATATAATTTTAAATGTGGAAATAATTTTAAATGTGAACTTCTGTTGGACAAAATTTCCTTAAAAAAAAAAAAACAAACCTCTGATAATATTGCCACTATGGTTGACGTTTTATCACAAATATTCCCTGTTTTTAAATAAATAAAAACAAAAATGGCATGAAGCTAGTTTCCAGAGTATGAAATTATTTAAAGCAGCAGTAGACCAAGTTCTCAGATAAAGGCATCAAAATACGTGTGTCTGCAAGGCTGGGAATTTATGTGGCTGGACTCCATTGGTCAATGGCTGTTTATTATGTACACCTAATTTACTGGAGTGGTAAATAGTGCGAGTGAAGAAATCAATTCACCAAAGGTCCATGGTTCCATCGGTTTAACACTTCATGATGAAAATAAAATGTGGCATAAGTTAGGGAAAAACCTTTTCCACACTGCCTCAATAAGATAAGAACTCCCATGATGAAAAAAGGCACTAAATGAAGTGCCTTTGATATAATTATGTGGATGGTAATAAACTTAGCCTAGATTTACTTTATGAAGTGATTCTAATGATAGTAATGATGTTTCACCATGTAACAATCCCTGGACAAATGGCAAATCTATTTTTGATATCAAATCACTCATCTTTAAAAAAAAATAAATTAAGATTTAAATTACATGAATTGAAATTCAGAGCATGTAAACAAAAAATAGTTTGTAAAGGAAACACAGAATTTTGGATTAAGCTTTATGGTCCATCATTCAGGTTAACCCAAGAAATATAGCTAGTATTTGAGAATATAAGAATACAGAGTCAGTAATTTAAGAATTAGCTCCTTTCACTGTATTAGTCATTAAGGACAATGATTATACAACTGCAGTCTACCCTTTAATCTTAAAAGGGTAATTAAAATATTACATATAAAACAGTATATATGTATCTCTTCTCTATCTTTTTATACAGTCATCAAGATCTAAATAAGAACAACATCACTGAAGATAACCACCAATAAATCTCAACCAGGATTAAGTAAATACTTGGATAAATTATTCTTTTTCATGCCTGATAGCACATGACATTAATTTTATATTTCAAATCAGCTTTACTGAACTAAATTTTACATTCCATAAACTTCACTGCTTTTTTAAGGGGCAATTTCAATGGGTTCTGACAAGTGTATTCAATTGTGGGGCTGCTACCAAAATCAACATATAGAATATGCTTATTACCAGAGAGACTTACACTGTCTATTCTATTACACATCTTCCCCATCCCCCAAATTCATCCCTTGGCAATGGCCATTCCACTCATTGTACCCATAGATTGTTTTCCCTAGACATTCTACAAATGCATTTGTGCAATAGGCATCCTCTCTGTTTAGCTTCTTTCCCTTACCATCTAGTGTTTGAGATTAATATATTTTGTGGCCTGTATCAAAAGTTTGGGCTTCACTGGTGGCTCAGATGGTAAAGAATCTGCCCGCAGTGCAGGAGACCCAGGTTGGATCCCTGAGTCAGGAAGGTCCCCTGGAGAAGGGAATGGCTATCCACTCCAGAATTCTTGCCTAGAGGATTCCGTGATCAGAGGAGACTGGTGGGCTACAGTCCATGGAGTCGCAAAGAGTCAGACATGACTGAACGGCTAACATTTTCACTTTTCTCTTTCACCAGAAGTTTGATTCTTTTTAATTATGGTGAGAAATTATATAATTCTTTAAGGTTCACTCTAATTTGTGGATCATGATATGACTTTAGACTTGCAATTGTTCAGCTCTTTTAAAATCTTACCTATGGTCTTATGAATGTGCTTGGTTTTCAAAGTAACAGCTTTGTAAAGCTGTTAAAGTGACTAACAGCTTTCTAAGCTGACTTTGACAGAATACATAAAACCTTTTCCTTAATCTTACTTGCTTATTTTCTTCAGACTAGAATTTAAAACGATCCCATAAAATTTTCAAAAATTGAATACTCAATTTTTGAGCATTTTCTCAAACTAAGGAATACGTAGTATTTTATTTATAATGTTGAGATCTTAATGGCCTCATCTCTTTCAAAGCATTTCAGAAACTGCCCTGTTTTCACCTAACACCTAACTGGTGATCTACTCTCCAGGTGAAAATATCTTTTATTATTTAATATATTTCACATTCACATGTGCTTATTTTAACATTCTAATGTAGCATACTTAATTTCAAAGTTTCTAAGGTAAAATCTTATTATGACAACAACTATTTAAAGAAAAAGAAAGCAGTGATTGAAAAGAAAATATTCTTAATGTAAATCTAGTGTTGTTTGTTCTTTGCTGGACATCCTTGAGCTTCTTAAGTAAGCTGAGCTATAGATATTTGGGCAGCAATCAACCAATGCAATTGCTAGTAATTTTCTAAATGTCTTACAATAAAGTTCTTGTTGTTTTTGTGTGTGTGTTTTTGTGCTTTTTGTTTGTTTAAATGCTTTTTTTGTTTGTTTGTAGGTACAATCACTTAAAAACATGGAGATATAACTGTAACTGTTTTACTCAATTTAAGAGTGTTATTAATACTTTTTGTGCCTAGATAGACATTTTTCTTCCTTAGCTCACATTGCCTGAAAACGTTTCAGCTGTTTATAAATCTTACTTTTTTCTTCCTTCTTTTCTCCCTCTCTAACCCTCTCCCTCCTTCTCCTCACCCCATTTCCCTTTCTCTCAATCATTCTGTTTTTGAGGTCACCAACCTTTGTTTTCCTCTTGTGTTTTTGGACTCTTCTCTATACATTTTCCTGGCTCCATTCTTATTACTTCGAATATCCATGAAACCCTGAGATTTCAACTTCCTTCCACTCTTCTATTATGTTTAGATCTCCCCTAATCAATTCACCCTAAAAGATGTCCTTTTCATTATAGGGGACTGGAATGCAAAAGTAGGAAGTCAAGAAACACCTGGAGTAAGAGGCAAATATTTGGTCTTGGAGTACAAAATGAAGCAGGTCAAAGGCTAACAGAGTTTTGCCAAGAGAACACACTGGGCATAGCAAGCAACCTTCTCCAACAACACAAGAGAAGACTCTACACATGGATATCACAAGATGGTCAATACCAAAATCAAATTGATTGTATTCTTTGCACCCAAAGGTGGAGAATCTCTATACAGTCAGCAAAAACAAGACTGGGAACTGACCGTGGCTCAGATCATGAACTCATTATCACAAAATTAAGACTTAAATTGAAGAAAGTAGGGAAAACCACTAGACCATTCAGGTATGACCTAAATCAAATTACTTAATGATTATATAGTGGAAGTGACAAATAGATTCAAGGGATTAGATCTGATAGAATGCATGAAGAACTATGGATGAAGATTCATGACATTGTAAAGGAGGCAGTGATCAAGAAAATCCTCAAGAAAAAGAATTTCAAAAAGGCAAAGTGGTTGTCTGAGGAGGCCTTACAAATAGCTGAGGGGGAAAAAAAAAAAAAAAAAAAAACACCTAAAGGCAAGGGAGAAAAGGAAAGATATAAACATATGAATGCAGAGTTCCAAAGGATAGCAAGGAGAGATAAAAAAGTCTTCCTCAGTGATCAATGCAAAGATATAAAGGAAAACAACAGAATAGGAAAAACTAGAGATCTCTGGAAGAAAATTACAAATACCAAGGGAACATTTCATGCAAAGATGGGCTCAATAAAGGACAGAAATGGTATGGACCTAAGAGAAGCAGAAGATATTAAGAAGAGGTGGCAAGAATACACAGAACAACTATACAAAAAAGATCTCCATGACCCAGATAAACACGACAGTGTGAGCAGTCACCTAGAGCCAAACATCCTGGAATGCAAAGTCAAGTGGGACTTAGGAAGCATCACTATGAACAAAGCTAGTGGAGGTGATGGAATTCCAGGTGAGCTATTTTAAATCCTAAAAGATGATGCTGTTAAAGTGCTGCATCCAATATGCCTGCAAATTTGGAAAACTCACCAGTGGCCACAGGACTAGAAAAGGTCAATTTTCATTCCAAACCCAAAGAAAGGCAATGCAAAAGAATGTTCAAACTACCACACAGTTGCACTCTTCTCACACACTAGCAAAGTAATGCTCAAAATTCTCCAAGCCAAGCTTCAACAGAACATGAAGTGTGACATTCCAGATGTTCAAGCTGGATTTAGAAAAGCCAGAGGAAACAGAAACCAAAGTGCCAACATCCATTGTATCATCAAAAAAGCAAGAGATTTCCAGAAAAACATTTATTTCTGCTTTATTGATTAAGCCAAAATCTTGACTGTGTGTATCACAATAAACTGTGGAAAATTCTGAAAGATATGGGAATACCAGACCACCTAACCTGCCTCTTGAAAAGCCTATACGCAGGTCAGGAAGCAACAGTTAGAACTGGACATGGAACAACAGACTGGTTCCAAATAGGAAAAGGAGTACGTCAAGGCTGTATATTGTCACCCTGCTTATTTAACTTATGGACGTAGTACATCATATGAAACCAGGCTGGAAGAAGCACAAGCTGGAATCAAGATTGCTGGGAGACATATCTATAACCTCAGATACACAGATGACACCACCCTTACGGCAGAAAGTGAAGAAGAACTAAAGAGCCTCTTGATGAAACTGAAAGAGGAGAGTTGAAAAGTTGGCTTTAAACTCAACATTCAGAATACTAAGATCATGGCATACAATCCCATCACTTCATGGCAAATAGATGGAGAAACAGTTGAAACAGTGAGAGACTTTATTTTGGGGGGCTCAAAAATCACTGCAGATGGTGACTGCAGCCATGAAATTAAGATGCTTGCTCCTTGGAAGAAAAGCTATGAGCAACCTAGACAGCTTATTAAAAAACAAAGACATTACATTACCAACAAAGCCCCATCTAGTCAAGGCTATGGTTTTTCCAGTAGTCATGTATGGATGTGGGAGTTGGACTATAATGAAAGCTGAGTGCCGAAAAATTGATGCTTTTGAACTGTGATGTTGAAGAAGACTCCTGAGAGTCCCTTGGAGTGTAAGGAGATACAACCTGTCAATCCTCAAGGAATCAGTCCTGAATATTCATTGGAATGACTGATGCTGAAACTCAAACTCCAATACTTAGGCCACCTTTTGTGAAGAATCCACTCATTGGAAAATACTCTGATTCTGGGAAAGATTGAAGTTGGGAGGAGAAGGGGACAACACAGGATGAGATGGTTGAATGGCATAAGCAACACAATGGACATTACTTTCAGTAGCATCTGGGAGTTGGTGATGGACAGGGAAACCTGGCGTGCTGAAGTGCATGGGTTCGCAAAGAGTCAGACATAGCTGAGCAACTGAACTGAACTGAGGGAATTTCTCACAAGAGAAAAATGGATGAAGCATGTCAGAAAGATAAGAAAGTCAGTGTGGAAATCTTCTAGCTGTGAATGCTGAAATATTTTGAACAACAAAATAAAGAATTATAATATTGAGTTATATAGCAAAGAAAGAAATAGTTCCACTTTGGTAATTGTCTAAAACATTGCCTCTATATACATGTAGAGTATCAGACAGTGCTAAATGTTTTTTCTTTATCCATAGAAATTAATTTGATAAGACTCGGAAAGAGAAAGGATATCTACTGTGTTAAACACATTTTAAACTTTTTTGGCCCATCAGTTATTTATACAGTTTTTAAAATAAATTTATTTATTTTAATTGGAGGCTAATTACTTTACAATATTTTATTGGTTTTACCATACATCAACATGAATCTGCCACGGGTATACACGTGTTTGAATCCACATAAGTGCTATTAAACAGTGTTTGTTTTTCTGAGATGTTTCTTTTAGTATAATACCCTTAAGTTTTATCCAAATTGTCACATATGGCAGGATTTCCTTCTTCTTCATGACTGTATAATGTTCTATAGTACATATAACATACATGTCATCCATTCATCTGTTGACAGACATTTGAGTGTTTCCATCATTTGACCATTATAAATAATGCTGCCATGAATATGGGGGTAAATAATGCCTCAATGAAAATGGAGGTGCAGATATCTGATTTTGATTCCTTTGGATATATACCCAGAAATGGGACTTAGTTTTATTTTTAAATTCTTTGAGGAACCTGGATATTGTTTTCCATAGTGGTTGTACTGATTTACATTTCTATCAATAGTGCCCAAGGGTTTACTTTCTCCACATCTTCATCAACACTATACCTCCTATCTTTTCTGATGACAGCCATTCTAACAAATATGAGTTGATATTTATTGTATTTTTGATGATTAGTGGCATAGAAAACTGTTTCATGTAACTGTTGACCATTTGTATGTCTTCATTGGAAAATTCGGTGTCTTGGGTTTCATTGGGTTGCTAAGACTTCCTAAGTGGATTCTTAGCGTCTCCCTCAGAGCTGTTTTTGCTCATGGACAGCTGTCCAATCACTGATCTTCATGGGAGAAGGAGAAATGAGGATGCTGTGTTCTCCAATTTTCCCACCTTTCCTCTGTTATTTATTCCTGAGTTCACTCTGTTGTGTTTAGAGAACACACTTGTTTCATTTAATTCCTTTTCAATGCATTAAGACTTTTTAATGGTATGTTTTGAAATATGTTTCATATGACTTCCCTGGTGGCTCAGACGGTAAAGCATCTGCCTACAGTGTGGGAGACCTGGGTTCGAACCCTAGGTCAGGAAGATCCCCTGGAGCAGGAAATAGAAACCCAGTCTAATACTCTTGCCTGGAAAATCCCATGGACAGAGGAGCCTGGTAGGCTGCAGTCCATGGGGTCACAAAGAGTCAGGTATGACTGAGCAACTTCACTTTTCTTTCTATTTTTTCATATGTGCATGAGAAGTATGTGAATTCTGCTATGGTTGTACCAAATGTTCTGTAGATAAAGATTAAGTCTAGTTGGTTTATAGTGTTTCCAAGTTTCCTGTATCTTGTTGATCTTACACCCGATTGTGCTATTCATTGTGAAAGATGGGGCACAGAATTCTCTAAATAATTGTTGAATTATTTATTTCTCTTATCAATTCTATCAGTTTTGCTTCATGTATTTTGAGTCATTGAATATAGATGTATAGTTATAACACCCTGCTTAATTTACACTTTTATTATTATAAAATATCTACAGTCAAGCAACTTTATGTCTTGTCTTATTTTTAGTAATTTTCTTTTTCTATTTTTAGCTATGCTGGGTCTTCATTACTGTGTTCAGGCTTTCTCTAGTGGCAGTGAATGGGGGCTAGTCTTCCTTAAGATGTGTGGGCTTCTCACTGCAGTGGCTTCTTTTATTGCAAAGCACAGGCTCTATGCACATGGATTTCAATAGTTGTGGCATGTTGGCTCAGTAGTTGTGACTCAGGGGCTCTAGAGTACTGTCTCAGTAGTTGTGGCACATAGGCTTATTTGCCTCATGGCATAGAGGATCTTCCCAAACCAGGGATTTAACCTGTGTCCCATGCATTGGCAGGCAGTTTCTTAAACACTTCACCACTAGGGAAGTCTGATTTATATCTATTTTAGTATCAGTACAACCATCTCATTTCTTATGGTTTCTGTGTGCATGGCTCATTCCTTTTACATTCAGTCTATTTGTAACTTTGAATCTGAAATGTGTCTCTAGTAAACTATGATAACCTGGAATAGTTTCTGCAACATAGAGCTGACTGTGATGAAAGAGGCAGGTTCCTTATTCTCTACTGGAGCATATACGCAGCTTTAGATGGTGAGCCTGGGGGCAAGGAAGCCCAGGGTTCTTAGCTCTGTCCTCCTGGAATAGAGCTCTGCCATGCTAACCTGGGGGTGAAGGGTAAGGAGGCAGAATGTAATGGCTCTTACTACTGTGACTGAAATTTAATCAATTTTTCTAAATGTATGTTCCTTTCTTTTCTGTATGCTCTTAGGGCAATTTGCAGAGACTCCAATTATACACACACACACACACACATATATATGTGTGTGTGTGTGTGTGTGTGTGTGTGTGATTTTCATCCATTAAACATCCATTTCACTAGGGAGAGGATCTGTCAAGCACCCCACACTGCCATTCTAGTAATCTTTCTAATTTTCACTGTAACACTGATCTGTGGCAATGTGTCCCATTCTACCCGAAAGCAGAAACTTTGCTTATCTTTTAGATCTTCACTATCACATTTTGCTTTATTAGACTCTTTACAAGCAAAAATTGGGAAAAAAATGATGGAAAGCTTAACGTACAACATCAGACTCACCTTTCAGAGGCTCCATTTTCTCTAGTATCTTGACCCCTGAAGTCCAAGGCACCTTCAGATCTCTGCTCTCCAGAGTTCCTCCAGCTACATGAGACAGCTCTCATTCTGATCCTATTTTTCCTGACCTCTAAGCTGCATACAAATTAAGGACCAGCATATGTCTCAAGGGAAACAACAGAAGAAAATATCAGGCTCATTTCACTACATTTTCTTTGTGCTATGCTGACCCTTAAAGCTCATTTGCCTTGGATGCTTTCCAGGGCTTTCAAATGTCAGCATGTGTGTATGCCACCTGACTTTTACAGTTGTTCTCATTGTAATGTCTCTGTGCTACTCAGTCATAACCAGCATGCTCTTAACTGTCTAAAGAGTGCACCTTGGAGCAGGCCTAGAAAGAAGCATCTGAAATAGGTCATGACATCTCTCTTAATGTGCCTATTATGCTTAGAACAGAGATTACCCACCCCCCACCCCCAAAACATGTAATTTTATAATGGAATCAATGTGTGATGCTTGTGGAGATTTGTTTCAATGATCACTTTCTGTTTCTGGTAATTTTTTTAGATGTGTTTCTATGGTGCTATGATTATCTCAGATGTTGGGAGAATATTGGAATTTGGGAAACAAATGGAGGAGGAAACAAAATATTGTGTGTATTTTAGTTTTATTTTGTATTTGGAAATCATGTGTCCCTTGTGTGAATTTGACCTTAAGTCTTACCATCATTCTCACTTCAGTTAAATGATGTGAGCTGTTGTCAATCAATGTGTTAAACTGAATTGACATCTAGGTGTTCAAAGAAACTGGACATTCAGCATTATCATGAAAAGATATTGCATTAAACCTCAGGAAAACAAAGTGAAAAAGCATAATGCAATAACTGAAGCAAACATATGGATGGATATGCTTCAAAAAAATAACTTGAATTCCCTACATTATTTTAAAAAACAAGAGCTTTATGTTGATGAAGAAAGAAGTACAGTCACAGGTGCATAAAAATGGGTAATGTTTTATTACTAAGTTACATGCAGAAAGATGGTCCATCACATGTTAAACAATGCAAAAGAATATGAATTTTAAAAGCAATGGAATGAGTGAAAAAATTCATAACAATGAAAGATAAGAGAAATTTCTTAGTTGTGCAGGGTTCATTTTAAAGTATTGTATCACACTTTGATTGCAGGATTTTTCTTTCTTAAGTTGTATAAAAAGCAATGGTACATCTTAATAACTGATGATATTATCTAATACATAAAATGTGGTTTTAATATTTTATTCTGTGTGCTTAGTACACAGTGCCTTGTATATAGCATATAAAAAATGAATGTGCATATTTAAATTGTAGGTTTTCCTGCTTATACACTCAAATTCTGACTTACTTGATATAATTTATAATTGTGTAGTAACTTGAAAAGTTTAAATGGTTAAATTTTACATGTGAAATTTTATGTGAAATTTATATTTCCATCTTATATTCTGAAATCCATTAAGGGTTTAGGATAAATTCAGACATATATCACATTTGAGGTTTTCTGGAAAAAAAAAAAAAGTTTTCATTATTTATTTACAAAAAGGCTCTACTTTTGACAGTTTTTCCAGCAGAGATATACCACTAGAATTTTAATCCCAATGGATAAAATGTTGAAATGGAAAGTATCAATTAGCTAGAATCTGTTGACTTTGGAATCTACATTTTACAAAACAATGAATTTTCTCTTCCTATTGATTTTAAATATAATCTTTTTCCTGATGTTTTTTCATATCTTATTTGGAAAACCTCAGAAAATATAATGAAGTTTTTCTTAGGTTATCATTTGGAACACATGACTCTGTGAAGAAGTCATACCACATACTCATATAGTTATGAAACTGCTCCAAAAATAAAGAGAGTCCGTTTTTACCATTACACTATCCAGTCATCAGTGAGGTATTTTGCATAAAAGTAGCCTCTTTGAGACTTTTGTGTGCTCATCTTAAAACTAAATGTTCTCAATAAATCAGGTATATCCATTGCTCTTCAGTTATAATCTGACTGCAAATATTAGGCTTCTTCTTATTTTACACATTAACAAAAAACATTGACATTTTTTTCCAGTAATTATAATGTTTTGGGGAAATGTGTCCCAAATGAAGGCAGTGGCACCCCACTCCAGCACTCTTGCCTGGAAAATCCCACGGACGGAGGAGCCTGGTGGGCCACAATCCATGGTGTTGCTAAGAGTCGGACAGGATTGAGCGACTTCACTTTCACTTTCATGCATTGGAGAAGGAAATGGCAACCCACTCCAGTGTTCTTGCCTGGAGAATCCCAGGGACCCAGGAGCCTGGTGGGCTGCAGTCTATGGTGTCACACAGAGTTGGACACGACTGAAGCAACTTAGCAGCAGCAGCAGCAGCCCCAAATGAAAAGAAGTTGTTTTTAGTAATCTACTTGGACAACTATCTGTGATTTGTGAATGTGATGACAGAAATTAATTTTTAGAACAAAAATAAGTTCATTGTAAAATTAGGTGATATTTATACTTTTAAAAATGTGAGAATATTTAAAAATCAAAGGATATTTCATCAGCAATGAACTATACAGACAGATGCTTATATTGACTCTCAGTATAAACACAGGTAGTGTTTGATCAAAATTTGCAATAAAATCCATTTTAATATTTCTTATTCCATTTGACTATCTTAACTTAAACTTTTATCAAATTAGCAAACTGATTAAAAACAGTCTTCAGTCTACCTTAAGATATACTTCACAATTATCAGCATCTGCTCTTAATGTGACATATAGAACAATAATAATAATGAATTATATTGAAATGATGCATATGAATCATTTGGGTCATTATTGACCTAAATGGATTATTCTGCAAAGTTAAGACTATCTTTCCTGAAATCTGTTATGCAGAGTTTCCCTCAGTTCAGTTCAGTTGCACAGTTATATCCGACTCTTCGTGACCCCATGGACTGCAGCACAACAGTCCTCCCTGTCTATCACCAAGTCCTGGATCTTGCTCAAATTCATGTCCATCGAGTCGGTGATGCCATCCAACCATCTCATCCTCTGTCATCTCCTTCTCCCCCTGCCTTCCATCTTGCCCAGGATCGGGATCTTTTCCAATGAGTCTGTTCTTCACATCAAGTGTCCAAAGCCTTGGAGCTTCAGCTTTAGCATCAGTCCTTCCAATGAATATTCAGGATCGATTTACTTTAGGATTGGCTGGTTTGATCTCCTTGCAGTCTGAGGGACTCTCAAGAGTCTTCTCCAGCACCACAGTTCAAAACCACCAATTCTTCGGTACTCAGCTTTCTTTGTAGTTCAACTCTCACATCTATACATGACTACTCAGTAGAGTTTATCTACTGAAAATAAATTAACCAAATCATTTCAAGAATTGTTTGTCTACAAATTATTAAATTCCTTGCATTTCATACCCTTATTTCATTTCATCTCTGTAGGATGCAAATTAAGCCTACCATCCCCATTCTCTCTGTCTTTGTCTGTGTCTAATATACTTTGGATCTAGAAGACCTAATGCAAATAATTTGCTCCTCTCTCAGTCTAACCCAAATTACTACTGTATAAAATAAGAACATAACTCTTTAATCAATACTGCATGTAGTTGAACATGCCACAATGATTCTCAAACACCTTATTATGTTACATTGCATTGATCCAGCTGATTGAAGTAAAATACACACATATCAGAATGCTTTGGAAATTAGACGTGTGCTACTCTATTTTTTCTTTGTTTGAGTAATGTGGTGCATTTATTAGTTTAGTGAAACACATTTGTAATCTGCTATACATACATATTTCCATGCCAGGATTGCCTAATGGGGTATCCAACAGATCTTCCTAAGCTGCATAGTTTAAAGTTAGAAATTGGGATCAATTGTGATCAGGTGTTTTTCCTTCTCAGGAAGGAAAGTGGCAGGATTTAAGTTTCCACAAACTTTATGCTTAGTTATTGATTCTCCTAACAATAAAGACTGATATTTTAAAAGCCTGTCTGTCCTCCAAATATTAACTTTAGAGTGTAAGATTTCACTCACATCATGAGAAGTCAGTACAATAACATTTCACCCACTAATAAGTTTAAGAACTTCAGGCACTAGTAAAGCAATTTCAGAATTACTGTTAGACAGTGTGGCCATCCACAAGCCACTCTGTCTAATTCTCTGCTCAGGTATCCTATAGGCTGCTGGTGAGGCCCTGGGATTGTGTCAAAATTCCCAAGGCCATTCCTTTTCTTTCAGTGACAAAAAAACTCTGACCCTGTGGGCAAGTTCAAAGTGATTGCTTGCAGGAGAGCAGTTTGAAGAGCATTACAATCCTTTTGAGTGTTTAGAGACCAAACCAGCTTGTCAGTTTTGGCTTGTTGAGTTTCAGTTATAAGTTTATTTAAAGCCCAGGCTAGTTCCCCATAACCCAGAATCCAAATGTGGCAGTAGCTTGTAATATCCCCAAATCCTCTCAATTGTGTCAAAGTCATAGGTAGGGGATGATTTAGTATACATTTAGTTCTCTTGGGGCCTATGGCCCTAGTCCTTTCTGATATGATCAGGCCCAGATACTTAACAGATTGTTGACAAAGCTGAGTCTTTTCTTTTGGTGCTTTATAACTGCCAACAGCCAAAAAGTTCAGGAAGTTTTCTGATGCTTGTGAGCAAGCTTCCTCTGTCTCAGAACAGAGCAGAATATCATCTACATATTGTAGCACCACTGCCTCAGAGCTACTGCAGTTTTGTAGATACTGTGACAAATTTTGCCTGAATACCTGGGGGCTCTCATGAAATCCCTGGGGCAAAACTATCCAGGTTAACTGAGAAGCTGGCTGGGTAGGGTCTTCAAAGGCAAATAAAAATTGGCTTTCTTCCACCAATGCTGTAGAATAGAACACAGCCTTTAAATCAATTACTGAAAAACATTTGGCTCACTCAGGAATTTCAGACAAGAGTATAAGGATTAGGTACCATGTGATGTAAAGGAACTACAGCCTCATTTATTATTTGTAAATCTTAAACTAGTCTCCATTTATCATTTTACTTCTTTACAACTAATGTAGAAGTGTTGCATGTACTGTTACAGGGAATTAATAGCCCCTGCTCCTTTAAATTCTCAATGATGGGTTTTAACCCTTCTTTAACCTCCAGTTTCAGTGGATGCTGCATTTGATATGGAAATAGGTATGTATCTTTGAGTTTGACAGGGACAGGAATAGCAATTTGTGCTCGACCCACAAATTTTCCATAAGCCCACACTCTAGGATTTACATTTTGTTCCATTAATGGGAGAGAAAGGGAGGGCTTTATATTCATGAAAACAGGCATGGACCTTGCTTAGGGGTGAGGGAGACTCTGGCATAATCAGAAACATGTGTGCAAATAGCAGAGAGTTCCAGTTACAGCATAGAGGACAACTGAAATAGTAACGTTTGCTTGTCCAGACAGTCCCATTATGGAAACGGATCAGGAAGAAAGTGGGCCAGAGGCTTCAGTAAGCATAATGTTGAACCTTTGTTCAAAAGGAAATCAGCGGATTCCACCCCCGCCCCCCCCCCACATAGTTATTAATACCTGGGGTTCCTCAGGTGTAATTAGGATGGGAGCATTTTGGGGGACCCCTGGGCACCTTCAGTTCTGATTGTCTTGAGTGTCTGACCCCTGGGAGCTATGCCTCAGGGCAATCTCTTCTCCGGTGTGGTTCTTTGCAGACTGAACATGGAGCCAGGGGCGGCTTAGATGCCTGAGGACAATCCTGCTTAAGGTGTCCCTCCTTTCCACAGTAATAGCAAGTGCATCCCTTTTCACCTGGGTCCCACTGAGCATTTTTCCCAGGCTGTTTAAGAATAGTTCTGAGAGCCATTACAAGTGCTTTTGCCTGTTTCTTGGTCTTTCTCTGCCTTTCTTTCTTCTCCTCATATTCCCTGCTGTAATAGACTGTCTAGGTTTCCCACATCTGCAAGTTTAAGAAAAACTGACCTTGCCACACTTTTGCCAGCAGCTATCTCTGTTCTGTAATTTAATCTCATTTTCAATTATCCTATTCTTTTTATCCTAAAAAGAATATAATCAATCAGATTTTAGTATGGTGATGTCCATGTATAGAGTCATCTCTTGTGCAGTTGGAAGAGGGTATTTGCTATGACCAGTGTGTTCTCTTGGCAAAACTCTGTTAGCCTCTTCCCTGCTTCATTTTATACTCTAGGCCCAAACTAGCCTGTTACTCCAGATATATCTTGACTTCCTACTTTCACATTCACTTCAGTTCAGTTCAGTTCACTCACTCAGTCATGTCTAACTCTCTGTGACTCCATGAAACGCAGCACGCCAGGCCTCCCTGTCCATCACCAACTCCAAGAGTTCACTCAGACTCATGTCCATCAAGTCAGTGATGCCATCCAGACATCTCATCCTCTGTCGTCCCATTTTCCTCCTGCCCACAATCCCTCCCAGCATCAGAGTCTTTTCCAATGAGTCAACTCTTCCCATGAGGTAGCCAAAGTACTGGAGCTTCAGCTTTAGCATCATTCCTTCCAAAGAAATCCCAGGGCTGATCTCCTTCAGAATGGACTGGTTGGATCTCCCTGCAGTCCAAGGGACTCTCAAGAGTCTTCTCCAACACCACAGTTCAAAAGCATCAATTCTTCAGCGCTCAGCTTTCTTCACAGACCAACTCTCACATCCATACATGACCACTGGAAAAACCATAGCCTTGACTAGACAGACCTTTGTTGGCAAAGTAATGTCTCTACTTTTGAATATGCTATCTAGGTTGGTCATAACTTTTCTTCCAAGGAGTAAGCGTCTTTTAATTTCATGGCTGCAGTCACCATCTGCAGTGATTTTGGAGCCAAAAACATAAAGTCTGACACTGTTTCCACTGTTTCCCCATCTATTTCCCATGAAGTGATGGGACCAGATGCCATGATCTTCATTTGAGTTTCAAGCCAACTTTTTCACTCTCCTCTTTCACCTTCATCAACAGGCTTTTGAGTTCCTCTTCACTTTCTGCCATAAGGGTTACAATCCCCTATGATGAAAAAAGCATCTTTTTTTGATGATAGTTCTAGAAGCTCGTGTAGGTCTTCATAGAACCGTTCAATGTCAGCTTCTTCAGCATTTGTGGTTGGGGCATAGACTTAAATTACTATGATATTGAATAGTTGCCTTGGAAACCAACCAAGGTCATCCTGTCATTTATGAGATTGCACCCAAGTACTACATTCCAGACTCTTTTGTTGGCTATGAGGGCTACTCCATTGCTTCTAAGGGATTCCTGCCCACAACAGTAGATATAATGAACATCATAATTAAATTCACACATTCCCATCCATTTTAGTTCACTGATTCCTAAAACATCAATATTCATTCCCATCATCTCCTGTTTGACCACGTCCAATTGCATGACATCACCGACTCGATGGACATGGGTTTGGATGAACTCCAGGAGTTGGTGATGGACAGGGAGGTCTGGAGTGCTGCAATTAATGGGGTCACAAAGAGTTGGACACGGCTGAAAACTGAACTGAACTGAACTGAACTGAATTTACCTTGATTCACAGACCTAACATCCAGATTCCTATGCAAAATTGTTCTTTACAGAACCAGACTTTACTACTTTTACCACCAAACACATCCACAGCTGAGCAATGTTTCCACTTTGACCCAGCCTCTTCATTCTTTCTAGAGTTGTTTCTTTACTCTCCCCAGTAGCATTTTGGAGTCAGACATGATTTAGTGACTGAACAACAACAACAACCATCTGGCTATGACTTTTATATTTCCTTTTCACTGTTTGTAGTACCACAGATATGAAAACTTCAAAATTCCACTGGGACCAAAATCCATTGATAATTGCAGTTAAAAAAAGACATCCATTCCACATATCCTCTCCACATCCCTGCCTAGCTTAGGTTTCATCTTCAAAATGATATTTACTCCCTTGAAGACACCATCAACTTTGGTGCATCATACCTCAGATTCTAAAAAATAAAAATAATGAATTAACTTAAAATAGGTGTGTTACTGATACTGTACACAATGCCAATTGTCTTGTTATTCACAATGTCTACACTGTGCAAGGTGTGGTTACTCTTGCACCAGGGTAGGCAAGGTGCAAGCTAAGAGTCTGGAAGAATATTCAAGGAGCTATAGGAACTGCAGAGACATTTATTCTCTTCTAACTGACACAGCAGCCATATCACAATTCTCTCCTCTCATGGCGGACCCAGTGGACACAAGCATGACACAGCAGTGATTACCATTGCTTTCAAGGTGGGGCTCACATATCCCTACAGCACAAAGAAGCTTATGACCAAGCAAGTACCACGTGATGCACATATGCAGTGCTATAAATGATCTCAGCTGTTATATTGTCATTATTCGACATGGGACAAGACAGCTTGAATACAACTTCTTGGCTAATTTGCTGTCTCCCTACAATAGGTAATAAAGTTAAATACATGATTTCAAACACTAAAATTTTTATATTTAAAATATTATAGAAAATCTTAATAAGTTTCATTTTGGCAAATGTTTCTTAATACACCACACAAAGAGTGAAGTATATAATAAAATCAACAAATTGTATTAAAATTTTGAAAAGACATTTGCTTTTCATAAACTCTGTCAAAAAAAAAAAGAATAAATCATAGATTTGGAAGACATATTTATAAACTTATATTTGAAATATGCTTCTGTTGCTGTTAAGTGATATCTGACTCTTTGTGACCCCATGGAGTGCAGCATGCAAGGCTCTTCTGTCCTCTACTATCTTCCTGTGCATGCATACTTCCATGCTCACTTCTGTCTCATTCATTACGACCCTATGGACTATAACCCATCAGACTCTTTTGTCCATGGGATTTTCCAGGCAATAATACTGGACTGCTGAGTCATCAGGGCAAACTATCTCCTGGAATTTGTTGAAATTCATGTCCATTGAGTCAGTGATGCTATCTAACCATCTCATCCTCGGCTGCCCCCTTCTCCTTTTGCCTTCAATCTTTCCCACCATTAGGGTCTTTTCTAATGAGTTGATTCTTCACATCAGGTGGCTGAAGTATTGATGCTTCAGCAATAGTGCTACTGAAATAATAATACAACTTGGGACTTCTTGATGCTACTCTCTTCCAATATATACTCATAAAAATAGCATAATCAGTTCACTTACACCCTTAATTTCATGGTGGACAAATTAAGGAGCCATTACAATGAAAGAGATCTACAGTCCCGAAGGGAAGAAAATTAACATTTTCATCCCTGCCTCCAGGTAAACACATTGAATTCATATAATTTTAAAATTTCAAAGCCCAGCACTTGCCAAAATTCATCTGGGGAATTAGTAGGCAAGAAGAAAATCATCAGCAACAAACAGTTTTAAATGAAGGCAAGTATATCAGTGGCAGCAATAGCATACCTAAATCATAGTAGCAGAAGTATCATATACAGTAGCTCAAATTTTATTGACTCTAGTAACCCACATTTTGTCACAGAATACATCATCTTTAAAGGAAGAACATGTGGCTAGAATTTTCAGATTCCTTGAGTAAACCAGAATCTTCATAATTTGAAGGAAAAGAATAAACCTTCACTGTTCCAAGGAATTATCACGGTATGTTTATGTTACAGGTTATATATATATATTTAAGAAAAATAAAGCTAATAATGTTCCCTTTTTGTTTAGATGCTAGCATCAGAAATCTATTTATTATTAAGTTTCATCTCATAATCTTTAGGGATTAAAGTTCAGGGGTGCTGAGGACAATCACCATAGAGATGTGTATCATCTCTTATTGCTTGACTGAGCACAGAAAACTTAGAAATAATCCTCAGGGTGAATCCACTCACTGTGTACTTAAAAAATCATTTATGCTTCCTGGGTTCAGTACTCAAACAGGCCATGCTGACAGAGCAATGTATTAACCTTTCCTATAAATTAAATGTGCTCATGTTCAATGTAGCACTTGCTTACAATAATTTACCATCATTTGAAGAATGTGGTAGAAAAATAATTTTCTACCAGTGGTTAGGTGGTTTGAAGGTCAATTACAAATTTAAGATTTTAGCAAGCTATCTGTTTTCAGGGAAAAGAGAATAGCAATGTGTGTGTATATGTTTGTGTGAGTGTAACCATTTACTCCATTATGTTTCAAAAAGCACACATTTTTCTCAAGAAAATGAAACTGAAAAATACATCTTTTAGAATATATTCATGTTTCTAATGATAGTTAAATTAATGTCATTTTCAAAGTAATTTGTCTTTATTAAGTCTGCACATATTTACTGAGCACTTATTTTTATTACATTATTATGGTAAGGACACAACATGAGATCTACCCTCTGAACACATTTTTAAGTGTATAATAAAGCATTGGTAGCTATAAGCACAGTGGTGTTCAACTAAGCTGTAGAATGTATTCATCTTGCCCAGTTGAAAGTTGATGTTATTTGATGTGCATCCCCCCTCCCTCCAGCCCCTGGTAACCACCACTCTGCTCTCTGCTCCAATGGATTTGACTATTTTGGCTACCCTCATTGAAGTGAAATTATGCAGTGTGACTGGCTTTTTTTATTTAGTGTATATTTCAAGTTTCACTCATGGAATAACATATTACAGAATTTCCCTCATTTTAAAGGCTGAATAATATTCTGTTGTGCATATTTGCCATATTTTCTTATTCCATTTAAGTTGTTTCAACATCTTAGCTATCGTGAGTAGTGCTGCAATGAACACAAGAGTACTAATATGTCTTTGAGATCCTAATCTCAATACTTCTCAATAAATACCCAAAAGTGGAATTACTGGATTACTGGGGAGTATATTTTAAATTTTTAAGGAACATCTGCACTGCTTTCTATTGCTTCTGAGGCATGTTACATCCCCACCAATAGTGGGAAAAAGTTATAATTTCTTCACAGTCTCACCAATACTTATCTTTTGCTTCCTTGAGAACAACCGTGCTAACAGGAGTAAGGTGATATCTCATTGTAGTTTTATTTACATTCCTCTGATGAGTGGTCAACACTGAAATCAGATTGATTATATTATTTGCAGTTGAAGATGAAGAAGATCTATACACTCAGCAAAAACAAGACCAGGAGCTGACTGTGGTATAGGTAATAACCTCCTTAATCACAAATTAAGATTTACACTGAAGAAAGTAAAGAAAACCACTAGATCATTCAAGTATGACCTAAATCAAATTCTTTACGATTATACAGTGGAAGTGACAAATAGAGACAAAGGATAAGATCTGATAGACAGAGTGCCTGAAGAACTATGGACAGAGGTTTGTGACATTGTCCAGGAGGGAGTGATAGAGACCAGTCCTCAAAAAAGAAATTCAAAAAGGCAAAATGGTTGTCTGACGAGGCCTTACAAAGGGCTGAGGAAAGAAGAGAAGCTAAAGGCAAAGGAGACAAGGAGAGATATATCCATCTAAATGCAGAGTTCCAAAGAGTGGCAAGGAGAGGGAAAAAAAGCCTTCCTCGGTGGTCAATGCAAGGAAATAGAGGAAAACAATAGAACTGGAAAGACTAGAGATCGCTTGAAGAAAATCAGAGATAACAAAGCAATATTTCATGCAAAGATGGGCTCGATAAAGGACAGAAATGGTATGGACCTAACAGAAGCAGAGATATTAACAAGTAGTGACAAGAATACAGAGGAGAACTATACAAAAAAGATCTTAATGACCCAGATAGCCACAATGGTGGGCTCAGTCACCTAGAGCCAGACATCCTGGAATGCAAAGTCGAGTGGGCCTTAGGAAACATCACCATGGACAAAGCTAGTGGAGGTGATGGAACTCCAGGTGAGCTATTTCAGGTCCTAAAAGATGATGCTGTGAAAGTGCTGCACTCAATATGCAAGCAAATTTGGAAAACTCAGCAGTGGCCACAGGACTGGAAAAGCTCAGTTTTCATTCCAATCCCAAAGAAAATCAATGCCAAAGAATATTCAAACTACTGCACAACCGCACTCACCTCACAAGCTATCAATATTGCTGAAAATTCTCCACACAAGGCTTCAACAGTACATGAACTGCAAACTTCCACATGTTCAAGCTGGATTTAGAAAAGGCAG
Organism: Bos grunniens; assembly: GCF_055505025.1. Classification (NCBI taxonomy): domain Eukaryota; kingdom Metazoa; phylum Chordata; class Mammalia; order Artiodactyla; family Bovidae; genus Bos; species Bos grunniens. The sequence goes on along the minus strand of NC_141180.1, from coordinate 73,699,015 downwards.
AGCAACCAGAAATCAAATTGCCAACATCTGTTGGATCATTGAAAAAGCAAGAGAGTTCCAGAAAAAAAAAACATCTGTTTTGGCTTTACTGACTGCACCAAAGCCTTTGACTGCATAGATCACAACAAACTAGAAAATTCATCAAGAGATGGAAATACTGACCACCTTACCTGCCTACAGAGAAATCTGTATGCAGGTCAAGAAGCAACAGTTAGAACTGGACATAGAACAACAGACTGGTTCTAAATTGGGAAAGGAGTACATCAAGGCTGTATATTGTCATCCTGCTTATTCAATTTACTGGTTCTAAATTGGGAAAGGAGTACATCAAGGCTGTATATTGTCATCCTGCTTATTCAATTTATAGGCATGGTACATCATGTGAAATTCTGAGCTGGATCAAGCACCAGCTGGAATCAAGATTGCTGGGAGAAATATCTATAACCTAAGTTATGAAGATGACACCAGCCTTATGGCAGAAAGTGAGGAAGAACTAAAAATTCCCTTCATGAAAGTGAAAGAGGAGAATGAAAAAACTGGCTTAAAACTCAACATTCAAAAACTAAGATCCTGGCATCCAGTTCCATTACTTCGTGGCAAATATATTGGGAAACAATGAAAATAGTGAGAGGCTTCATTTTCTTGCACTCCAAAATCACTGCAGATGGTGACTGAAACCATAAAATTAAAAGATGCTTGCTACTTGAAAGAAAAGCTATGACCAACCTAGACATCATATAAAAACAAACAAACAAACAAACAAAAAACAAAGACATTACTTTGCCAACAAAATCCATGTATACAAAGCTATGGTTCTTCCAGTAGTCATGTATGGCTATGAGAGCTGGATTATAACAAAAGCTGAGCCCCCCAAAATTGATGGTTTTGAACTGTGGTGTTGGAGATGACAATTGAGAGTCCCTTGAACTATAGGCTTCCCTGGTGGCTCAGACGGTAAAGTGTCTGCCTACAATGTGGAGAACCCAGTTTTGATCCCTGGGTCGGGAAGATCCTCTGGAGAAGGCAATGGCAACCCACTCCAGTACTATTGCCTGGAAAATCCCATGGATGGAGAAGCCTGGTAGGCTACCATCTATGGGGTTGTAAAGAGTCGGACATGACTGAGCGACTTCACTTGGACTATAAGGAGATTAAACAAGTTAATCCTAAAGAAAAGCAGTCCTGAATATGTGTTGGAAGGACTGATGCTGACAAGAAGATGGCAGAGGATGAAATGGATGGAGGGCATCACCAGCTCGATGGCCATGAGTTTGAGCAATCTTTGAGAGTTGGTGATGGATAGGGAAGCCTGGTGTGCTGCAGTCCATGGGGTCACATAGAGTCGGACATGACTGATCGACTGAACTGAACTGATGATTAGTGGCAATCTCTTATTTTACAGAAAAGAACAATAGTATGATTCTGGAATAAAGAGAGACTTTGAAAGTGAAAGTGGTTCTCTTCAAGAAGTTGAATTATGTATAGAACAGTCTTTTGGACTCTGTGGGAGAGGGCGAGGGTGGGATGATTTGGGAGAATGGCATTGAAACATGTATATTATCATATATGAAATGAATCGCCAGTCCAGGTTCGATGCATGATACAGGATGCTTGGGGCTGGTGCACTGGGATGACCCAGAGGGATGGTAAGGGGAGGGAGGTGGGAGGGGAATTCAGGATGGGGAACACGTATACACCCGTGATGGATTCATGTTGATGTATGGAAAAACAAATACAATATTGTAAAGTAATTAGTATCCAATTAAAATAAATAAATCTATAGAAAATAAATAAATAAAAAGAAGTTGAATTGTTTGTGGAAAAATGGGGCAAGGGATTTTATTATTATATAGCACTTTGACTTTTATTTAAAAAATTTAAGTTATTTACCCTGGCTTGTATTTCAGTAATCTAACACTGTACTATTTTTATGTATACATTTTATATTTTGTTGATTTTTTATTTATTTATTTTTTTGTTAGATTTGCTTTTTCTACTCTCTTCCCTAGCACATACCGTCCATCCACTATGGATTTATTTCAACACTGTTGTATTAATATTATAACTGCTCTGTCAGATAATGCGTTATAATATGATTACTATTCCTTTGTTAGCATTTTTTTTCCTGTAAGCTTTACAGTTTTTCTTTTGCCTGTGTGCATTTCTCATTTTGGGGGGCTAGTTTTGTACATATAGGCATTTCTCAGAGATATTTATGGTTTGATTTTAGACAACCATGATAAAACAAATATTGCAATAAAGCTAGTCACACAAATTTTGGGATTTCTTAGTGTATATAAAAGTTACGTTTATACTATCTTGTAGTATATTAAATCTGGAGTAGCATTAGGTCTTCAAAAACAATGTAAATATCTTATTTAAAATAACATTATTTTAAAACTACACTTTATTACTAAAAAATGCTGAACATCATCTGAATCTTCAGAGTCACAACCTTTCTGCTGGTGGAGGTTTTGCCTGAATGTCTGGCTCACTGGTCAGGGTATTCATTGTTGAAAGTTGAGACGACTGTGGCAATTTTCTTAAAATAAGACAGCAAACTTGGCCACATAAATTGATTCTTCCTTTCATGAACCATTTCTCTGTAGCCTGCAATGCCGTTTGATAGTATTTTACCCACAGTAGAATTTTTCAAAAGTTGGAGTCAATCCTCTCAAACCCTCCTGCTGTTTTATCAAATAAATATATGTGATATTTTATATTTTTTTACTGCCATTTCAACAGCCTTCGTAGCATCTTCACCAGGAGTAGATTCTGTCTCAAAAATCTAATTTCTTTGCTCATTTGTAAGAAACACCTCCCCAACCTTTAAGATTTTATCATTGAGACTGCAGCAATTCAATTTCATCTTCAGGATATAATTCTATTAATAGTTCTGCTGCTAATTACAACACATATGCAGCTACTTCCTCCAAGGAAAATTTTAACCCCTCAAAGTAATTCAGGAGTGTTGGAATCAGCTTCTTTCAAACTCCTCTTAATGTTGACATTTTGAACTCTTCCACTGAATCATGAATGTTCTTGATGACATCTACAGTGGTGAATCCTTTCTAGAAGGTTTTCAACTTACTTTGCCCGGATTCATAAGAAGAATCACTATGTATGGCAGCAGTATCCTTAGGAAATAGATTTCTTACTAGATTCAGTTATGGACACCAGTGTGTGGAAACGATTCTGCTACATCTTTAGAGTTCAAATTTTTAAAATAAAATAGTTCAAAATGAAAAATTCTGATTTCCTTTAAAGTGCTTAGTGATATCCATATGATCCCCAATAAAGGGTTCCTTGTTGATTTTCTTGTTGTAAACTTTGAATTTACACAGATTTTTTTTGACTTGAGTTATTTTATATTGGTGAATATTTTCATTAAAATATACATACTCAGACAATAAGAAATGAAGTGAAAAGTGAAAATATTAGTCACTCAGCCATGTCTGACTCTTTGTGACTGCATGTACTATTAGGCCCCTCTGTCCATGGAATTCTCCAGGCAAGAATACTGCAGGTTTCCATTCCCTTCTCTAAGGATCTTCCCGACCCAGGGATTGAATCCACATCCCCTGTGTCTCCTGCATTGCAGATGGATTCCTTACCCACTGAGCTGCATCTGGGAAACCCAAGACTTAGAAATCAGAATTACTACAGTCAATCATATTCATGTGAGGACCACATATTTGAAACAAAACAATGCAGGAAATATCTCTCTAAACACTATATGAAACTGTAGGGCAAGAAATATTTTTGAGAGTTTATTCAGTATTGTGACGACTACTACATTTGCTACTACTGTTAACTACTAGCTGGCTCAGATACACTGAATCTCTAATACAAACCACATGTATAAATAGCATTTGAAAGGCTGCAGCTATGAGCTGTGAACCACGCTGGGTTTCTTGGCCTCCCGAGGAGAGGAATTTAATCCAGGGCCAATGAGGAGGCTTGATTGCTCAGAGCTTTTGGGTAATAAAGTTTTATTAAAGTATAAAAGAGATAGAGATAGCTTCTGACATAGACATCAGAAAGGGGCAGAAAGAGTGCCCCATTGCTCTTTTATAGCAAGAAGTTATAGATCTATTTAGTAAGTTGCTAATTAGAAAAAGGAAATGCCTCTCAATTGAGAGAGTTGCAGCAGGACCTTCAAGCACAGCATGCATTTTGAGATAGCACTGGCACAAGATGAGTCATCCAGGGCCATAAAACAATTGACATGAATCTTAAAGAAACGCAGGTTTTCAAGCAAATACATAGTTTCATTAACATAGCTTAAGAGAACATTTCCATGAGTAAAACATACTGGTTTGTTGAGCCAGTATCCATTCTGATATAAGGCTATGGTTTTTCCAGTAGTGATGTATGGATGTGAGAGTTGGACTGTGAAGAAAGCTGAGCACCAAAGAATTGATGCTTTTGAACTGTGGTGTTGGAGAAGACTCTTGAGAGTCCCTTGGACTGCAAGGAGATCCAGCCAGTCCATTCTGAAAGACATCAGTCCTGGGTGTTCTTTGGAAGGAATGATGCTAAAGCTGAAACTCCAGTACTTTGGCCACCTCATGGGAAGAGTTGACTCATTGGAAAAGACTCTGATGCTGGGAGGGATTGTGGGCAGGAGGAAAAGGGGATGACAGAGGATGAGATGGCTGGATGGCATCACTGACTCAGTGGACATGAATTTGTGTGAACTCAGGGAGTTGGTGATGGACAGGGAGGCCTGGCGTGCTGCTATTCATGGAGTCGCAAAGAGTCAGACACGACTGAGCAACTGAACTGGGCTGAACTCTCCATTCTGAATCTTAGGCTGAACCAACATGAAGAAAGGCAGAATCTAAGGTAAATACATAGTTCGTTAACATAGCTTAAGAAAAGCATTTCCATTAAAAAAAAATGCATTGGTTAGCTCAGGGTTTGAGAAAAGTTTCAGCTTCTCCATGGACATGAGTTTGATCAAGCTTCAGGAGTTGGTGATGGACAGGGAAGCCTAACATTCTGCAGTCCATGTGGTTGCAAAGAGCTAGACACAACTGAGCAACTGAACTGAACTGAACTGAACTGAAGTTCAGGTGGAACAAGATGTCGTCCTGGCAAAACAGAATTTTAGAAGAAGCCTCTTATATTTGTATAGAGAAGGGGAAAAAAAAAAGTCTGATAACTTGTAGTTTGTTTCCTCTTGCTGCTTAAGAGAGAGAGAGAAAGAAAAAACAAAAAAAGCCTGACACTTGCAGTCTATTTCCTCTGCTTGGGGACCCCCAGCCTTCCTGTCTCTTGCCCTCTCACATTGATACAGTATATCAGGTAATACTCAGAATATTTATGAAAGCAGATGACATGGTCAATTCAATTTTATGTATAAAATAATCATGCATAAAAACAGTAAATAGTTTATGCAGTGTCACATTGTGTAACACACTAGGAAAATTTCAGTCTTCATTCCAATTCCAAAGAAGGGCTATGCCAAAATCTGTTTATTCTATGGTACCATACTGTAAAACCTCTCATTTCACATGCTAGTAAGGTTTTATTCAAAATCCTTCAAGCTGGGCTTCAGCAGTACATGAACCAAGAACTTCCAGATATACTAACTGTGTTTGGAAAAGGCAGAAGAACCAGAGATCAAATTTTCAACATTCCTTGGATCATAGAGAAAGCAAGGAAACTCAGGAAAACAAAACAAAACAAAACAAAAAGCACATCTACTTCTGTTTTATTGACCATGCTAAAACCTTTAACTGTATGGATCACAACAAACTGTGGAAAATTCTTAAAGAGATGGGAAGAGCAGACCATCTTACCTGTCTCCTAAGAAACCTGTATGCAGATCAAGTAGCAAGTTAGAACCTTACATGGAACAATGAACTGGTTCAAAATTGGGAAAGGAGTACATCAAGGCTGTATGTTGTCATTCTGTTTATTTAACTTTTATGCAAAGCACATCATATGAAATGCTGGACTGGATGAGTCACAAGTTGAAATCAAGATTGCCAGGAGAAATATCAACAGTTTCAGATATTCAGATGATACCACCCTAATGGCAGAAACTGAAGATGAACTAAAGAACCTCTTGACAAAGGTGAAGAGGAGAGTGGAAAACCTGGCTTAAAACTCAACATTCAAAAAACAAATATCATGGCATCCGGTCCCATCACTTCATGGCATATAATAGATCAGGGAAAAGTGGAAACAGTGGCAGGTTTTATTTTCTTGGACTTCAAGATGACTGGGGACAGTGACTGCAGCCATGAAATTAAAAGACACTTGACCTTTGGAAGGAGAAAGCTATGACAAAGCCAAACAGCATATTAAAAAATAGAGACACCACTTTGCTGAGAAAGGTCCCTATAGTCAAAGCTATTGGCTTTTCCAGTAGTCATATGAACGTAAGAGTTGGATCATAAAGAAGGCTGAGCACCAAAGAATTGATGCTTTCTAATAGTGGTGCTGGAGAAGATTCTTGAGAGTTCCTTAATACTGCAAGAGAATCAAGCCAGTCAATTGTAAAGGAAATCAACCTTGAATACTCATTGGAAGGACTAAAGCTGAAGTTCCAAAATTTTAGCCACCTGATGTGAAGATCAGACTCTTTGGAAAAGACCCTGATGCTGGGAAAGATTCAAGGCGAAAGCAGAAGAGGGCAGCTAAGGATGAGGTGATTAGATAGCATCACCGACTCAGTGAACATGAATATGAGCAAACTCCAGGAGATAGTGAATGACAGGGAAGCCTGGCATGATGTAGTCCATGGGGTCACAAAGAATAGGACACGACTTAGAGACTAAACAACAAGAGTGTCATACCATAACTAATTTGTTTTAGATTTAAAACTAAGACCAAGACATATTTGATTACACTGTCACAGCCAGGAAAGTGTATTATATAGGAAATATTTTCAATGAGAAATAAGTGAAGTCAGGTACTCACTAATGGATTTAATTATAATCCTAATACCATAATCAGTGAAGGACTAGCAAGCCTGGCATGCTGAAGTCCATGGACTCACAGAGAGTCAGACATGACTTATTTATTGAACAAGGAAAACAAACTATATTTTAATAAGCTTTCTTCAACTTTACCCTGACTAATATGCTTACAGGTAAGAATAAGTACATATCTGTATGTGTACAGGGGTCTGGTTGTCCCACTGGGATCCCAAGCTAATAGAGGAAGTCCAACATGACTCAATATTATATCTAGCCCCTCACACTGTTACCATCACAAGAATAGTCATTATAATATGTACCCTAATTATCATATAACAAAGCATCCAGAAGCTATAATTTGTTGTCATTATTGTACTTGCTCCTCATTAAAATGTAAAATTGTAAAGTATTAATAAATGTACTAATAATATGTATTAATGCATTAATAAAAAGATATTATGGCAAATGATGAAGGATTATTTTTTCTACTTCATTAATTCAAAGGTTCCTCATGAATAAACCACAAGGTAAAATTATCAGCAGTCCATCTCTTATCAACTCAATAGATTTTCTTTTGTTTATTTTTGCCTTTCTCTCAAATATTTGTAAGTAAGAACAAAGAATTTACCAAAAGGGCCTTAACAGTACTCACAGCTTGAGTAAACTTCAGATGTTTTTTTAAAACTAATTTGTATTGGAGTATAGTTGCTTATAATGTTATATTAGTTTCTACTGCATAGCAAAGTGAATCAGTTTTATATATATATATACATACAAATATATATATATACACACACACACTCTTTTTTAGACTCTTTTCCAATATAGTTCATTATAGAGTATTGAATAGAGGTTTCTGTGCTAAACAGTAGATCCTTATTATTTATCTACTTTATATATAATAGTGTGTATATATCAATCCCAATCCCCCAATTTATCCCAGACTTTTTTTTTCTTGATCTTCTATTTTTTTGAGCATCTACTGTCAAAAATGCATAAATTCCTCATCTACCATTATGATATGCGAATGTTTTACACCCAAGACTGTCTTTCTCGAGAACCTGGTTGCCCTCCTTCCTAAAAGGAATAATTAAGAAAAACGGGATCCCTTTGTTCAAGTCTATGTGGCAAGGTGGGAAACTCACTTCCATAAGTGCTGATGACAAAGCACAGATGGCAGACTTTGATGCTGAGGACCTGTAGTACATTCTAATTAGCTTACTCAGTGTTTACAAATCACCCCAAGCACTTGTTTCAGGGGAGTTAATTTCAGTCTCTCTCCTTGCCATAATCATGATCTTTATCACAATGTCTTGAATAAAGTTTTCCTTGCTTATTTCTGTCCAGTGCAATGTTTTTTTGGGTGATCTGTGGCACCTTTCTATAACTAAATAACCTAAGAAAAAATCTTACTCTCAAAATCTATAATGATAGTTGCTTCAGTCAGTTTGGGGTACAGTAGCAAAAAACCATGGATGAGGTGGCTTAAACAATTATTACTTGTTTCTCATAGTTCTAAAGGTTGAGTGTTCAAGGTCTGGATGCATCTAAATCAGGTTCTGGTGAATGCCTTCTTACTACATTTTGCCACCTTCTCATTTATCTTCCTGTGGCAGAAAGAGAGAAAGGACTGGCTCTATTCCTCTTTTCATAAAGAGGGCAATATCATGGGGACTCCACTCTCATGGTTTAATTACCTCCCAAAGGCCCCAACCCCTGGGACCATCCCAATGAATGTTAGGGTTTCAATTTATGAATTTATGTGGGGACACAAGATGCGGTCCATAGCAATAATAGCTCATGCTATGTGAGAAATTTGTATGCAGGTCAGGAAGCAACAGTTAGAACTGGACATGGAACAACAGACTGGTTCCAAATAGGAAAAGAAGTACGTTGAGGCTGTATATTGTCACCCTGCTTATTTAACTTATATGCAGAGTACATCATGAGAAATGCTGGACGGAAGAAGCCCAAGCTGGAATCAAGATTGCCAGAAGAAATATCAATAACCTCAGATACGCAGATGACATGATCCTTATGGCAGAAAGTGAAGAAGAACTAAAAAGCCTCTTGATGAAGGTAAAAGAGGAGAGTGAAAAAGTTGGCTTAAAACTCAGCATTCAGAAAATGAAGATCATGTCATCTGGTCCCATCACTTTATGGGAAATAGATGGGGAAACAGTGGAAACAGTGTCAGACTTTATTTTTTGGGGCTCCAAAATCACTGCAGATGGTGACTGCAGCCATGAAATTAAAAGACGCTTACTCCTTGGAAGAAAAGTTATGACCAACCTAGATAGCATATTGAAAAGCAGAGACATTACTTTGCCAACAAAGGTCCATCTAGTCAAGGCTATGGTTTTTCCAGTGGTCATGTATGGATGTGAAAGTTGGATTGTGAAGAAAGCTGAGTGCTGAAGAATTGATGCTTTTGAACTGTGGTGGTAGAGAAGACTCTTGAGAGTCCCTTGGACTGCAAGGAGATCCAATGAGTCCATTCTAAAGGAGATCAGCCCTGGGATTTCTTTGGAAGGAATGATGCTAAAGCTGAAGCTCCAGTACTTTGGCTACCTCATGCGAAGAGTTGACTCACTGGAAAAGACTCTGATACTGGGAGGGATTGTGGGCAGGAGGAAAAGGGGATGACAGAGGGTGAGATGGCTGGATGGCATCACTGACTTGATGGATGTGAGTCTGGGTGAACTCCGGGAGTTGGTGATGGACAGGCAGGCCTGGCATGGGTAGCAAAGAGTCAGACACGACTGAGTGACTGAACTGAACTGAACTGACTGATTTATAGTTAGCCGAATTTAGTTAGGGGAAAAGTCAATGGCAACCCACTCCAAGACTTTTGCCTGGAGAATCTCTGTGATGGAGGAGCCTGGTGGGCTGCAGTCCATGGGGTCGCGAAGAGTTGGACATGACTGAGTGACTTCACTTTCACTTTTCATTTTCATGCTTTGGAGAGGAAATGGCAATTTACTCTAGTGTTCTTTCCTGGAGAATCCCAGGGATGGAGGAGTCTGATGGGCTGCCGTCTATGGGATCACACAGAGTTGGACAGGACTGACGCGACTTAGCAGCAGCAGGAGCAGCAGAATTTAGTTAGAATCTTCAAGGCTGTACATTTAACTGTGATATTCTCTAAGGTGGTTCTATTTCATTGATTTTACATAATTTATCGTGTTTAATTATTGTAAATATCCATCAACTTTAATAAACAGTTGTTGAATCAACTATAGGAAATTTTTTTTTAAAAATCCAGTATGTACAGTAAGTACAAATCTACTTGGCAAATTGGAGCTATATTAAAACTTAATTAATTCTTCAACACTGAAATCATTTTAGGTCACTACAGATTTAATCACAAATTCATTTAATGTTCTTTAAGTAACACTTATTGAATGTGCCCCTCTTTTCTCAGCAAACAACTGTAAGTTCATTATCTGAATTATAGACACATCATAAATCAAATCTGTTGAAATGAGTGAATCAATGATGTATCATTATTTTCACTTCCAAATGTTTTAAGCATTTTGAGAGATATAAATTACCACATGTGCTTTACAAAGTACTCAGCTCACTTTATGAATGTATCAGGATATTTCTACTTTATATCATTTGTGAGGGAAAATTTATATCATGATCCTAAAATATTAGTCCATTTTGGTGAATATCTTTAGAAATATTCAAAATTGTTTAATAGAAAAGTTTGTCTTGAAATACCTGTAGCTATTTTCATAATTAGTAAAATATTTTAAAGGAATATTTAACTCTTAATAAGAATATTAGTCATAATATCCTTCCCCCTTTTCCTTCTCACAACCAAAATAACAAAAGTATTTAAATTACTGATATTTTTGAAAATAAAATAAATATCTTCATGATATAAGTGAAAAGAACTGTAATAGAAACAGAGTCATGGGGACTTCCACTGTGGCCCAGTGGTTAAGAATCTGCCTGCCAAAGCAGTGGACACAAATTTGATCCCTGGTCTGGGAAGATCCCACATGCCACTGAGGAACTAAGCCTGTGCACCACAACTACTGGCCCAGGGCTCTAGAGCCTGCATGTTGCAACTACTCAAGCCTATGTGTTAGAGCCTGTGCTCCACAATAAGAGAGTAGCCCCCACTTAGCACAACTAGAGAGAAATGAGCACAGCAATGAAGGCCCAGTAGAGCCAAAAGTAAATAAATAAAAATTTAAAAAAACTTTTTTTTAAACACTCACAAATTGAAAACATACATGCAACATGATGAAAACGTTAATTTTTGTAAAGAGAATAATTTCAGTTCAGTTCAGTTCAGTCACTCAGTCGTGTCCAACTCTTTGCAACCCCATGAACCTCAGCACACCAGGCTTCCCTGTCCATCACCAACTGCCAGAGTCTACCCAAACCCATGTCCGTTGAGTCGGTGATGCCATCCAACCATCTCATTGTCTGTTGTCCCCTTCTCCTCCTGCCCTCAGTCTTTCCCAGCATCAGGGTCTTTTCAAATGAGTCAGCTCTTTGCATCAGGTGGCCAAAGTACTGGAGTTTCAGCTTCAGTATTTGTCCTTCCAATGAATATTCAGGACTGATTACCTTTAGGATGGACTGGTTGGATCTCCTTGCAGTCCAAGACTCTCAAGAGTCTTCTCCAACACCACAGTTCAAAAGCATCAATTCTTCCGCACCCAGCTTTCTTTATAGTCCAATACTCAAATCCACACATAACTACTGGGAAAACCATAGCCTTGACTAGACGGACCTTTGTTGGCAAAGCAGTGTCTCTACTTTTTATTATGCTGTCTAGGTTGGTTATAACTTTCCATCCAAGGACTAAGTGTCTTTTAAGTTCATGGCTGCAGTCACCATCTGCAGTGATTTTGTAGCCCCGCAAAATAGTCAGCCACTGTTTCCCCATCTATTTGCCATGAAGTGTTGGGACTGGATACCATGATCTTTGTTTTCTGAATGTTGAGCTTTAAGAAAAATTTTTAACTCTCCTATTTCACTTTCATCAAGAGGCTCTTTAGCTCTTCTTCACTTTCTGACATAAGGGTGGTGTTATCTGCATATCTGAGGTTATTGATATTTCTCCTGGCAAACTTGATTCCAGCTTGTGCTTCTTCCAGCCCAGTGTTTCTCATGATGTACTCTTCATATAAGTTAAATAAGCAGGGTGACAATATACAGTCTTGACATACTCCTTTTCCTATTTGGAACCAGTCTGTTGTTCCATGTCCAGTTCTAGCTGTTGCTTCCTGACTTGCATACTGGTTTCTTAAGAGGCAGGTCAGGTGGTCTGGTATTCCCATCTCTTTCAGAATTTTCCACAGTTTATTGTGATCCACACAAAGGCTTTGGCATAGTTAACAACGCAGAAAGAGATGTATTTCTGGAACTCTCTTGCTTTTTTGATGATCCAGCGGATGTTGGCAATTTGATCTCTTGTTCCTCTGGTTTTTCTAAATCCAGCTTGAACATCTGGAAGTTCATGGTTCTCATATTGCTGAAGCCTGGCTGGGATAGTTTTGAGCACTACTTTACTAGCCTGTGAGATGAGTGCAATTGTGTGGTAGTTTGAGCATTCTTTGTCATTGCCTTTCTTTGGGATTGGAAAGAAAACTGACCTTTTCCAGCCCTGTGGCCATTGCTGAGTTTTCCAAATTTGCTGGCATATTGATTGCAGCACTTTCACAGCATCATCTTTCAGGATTTGAAGTAGCTCACCTGGAATTCCATCACCTCCACTAGCTTTGTTCGTAGTGATGCTTCCTAAGGCCCACTTGACTTCACATTCCAGGATGTCTGGCTCTAGGTGAGTGTGAGTGATCAGACCATTGTGATTATCTGGGTCATGAAGATCTTTTTTGTACAGTTCTTCTGTGTATTCTTGCCACCTCTTCTTAATATCTTCTGCTTCTGTTAGGTCTCTACCTTTTCTGTCCTTTATTGAGCCCATCTTTGCATGAAATGTTCCCTTGGTACCTCTAATTTTCTTGAAGAGATCTCTAGTCTTTCCCATTCTATTGTTTTCCTCTATTTCTTTACGTTGATCTCTGAGGAAGGCTTTTTTTATCTCTCCTTGATAATCTTTGGAACTCTGCATTCAAATGTGTATATCTTTCCTTTTTCTACTTTGCTTTTCACTTCTTTCCTTTTCACGGCTGTTTGTAAGGCCTCTTCAGACAGCCATTTTGATTTCTTGAGAAGAATTTACAGGGCGGCTCAGAGGTTAAAGCGTCTGCCTGCAATGTGGGAGACCTGGGTTTGATCCCTGGGTCAGGAAGATCCCGTGGAGAAGGAAATGGCAACCCACTCCAGTATTCTTGCCTGGAGAATCCCATGGACGGAGGAGCCTGTGGGCTACAGTCCACGGGGTTGCAAAGAGTTGGACACGACTGAGGGACTTCACTTTCAAATAAAGAATACAAGTTTATAAGGAGATAAAGAATTCTTTGTTTATAAGGAGATTAAGTCTTAGTCTCATTTAGGGAAGTCTGGTAACTCAGGAATAGTAGAATTGCGTGGAGATTATAATGGGGTGGGGCTGGCATACAGTCAGTATTGCAAGACCTTTAGTGAGAAAGTCAGCCCAGGGGTTAGAGGTCATGTTCCTCCAAAGGGCAACCTGGAAGCCGTTCCCTGGAGACTGCAGTGAGTGTCAGACAGAGGCCTTCTCCATGTGTTATCCAGGCCCTCAGTTCTCAGGGCAGGTGGGTGAAGTGGGGGCCCAGGACAATTTGAGCACTGTGTCCCACAGAGCCCCAGAGCCCTCTCATGGGCACCCACAGTCCAGGTCCAGGCCTCAAGCCTCTCCCCAATCCTCACCTCCATGACCTATAAGCTACAGAGGTTGATACGGGAATGGTCCCCAGAGCCCTGGGCAGCTAGAGGATATGACCCTGGCTATTAAGGTAAAATTTCACCAGCTTGTGTCTCTCCATTCACGTTTCCACACTTGGTCCAGCATTGATCTGTTTTCCAGGAGGTAACAGGAGGTTAGGTTGGTGTGCAAGGATCTTACACATCATTACTTAAGGCTTACCTCTGTGGTTGTGACCTCTCTCAAAGAGGGTAATTTTTGTGAACTGGGGATTAACCCAATTGGTATTTGCTACAAGTGTGTCTCTTCAGTTTAAATGAAAAGCCTGAGGTCCGGCTGGGTCTTGGGAGCCAGGATCCCTCAGAAATGATGGTTGGGTGGGGCCTGGGACCTGGATCTGAGGCTGCTGCCAGCTGAGACCTGCCCCCTCAGCCAGGGCCGGGCAATGGCGGGAGCACCCAGATTGGGTGCTGGGTGGATGTCCTCCTGAACCCGGTAGGATAACCTGCCCGCCCAGGAGCCCCTCCTCCTGGCTTAGGCCTGGACTCCAGAGGTAGAGGGCGGTGCCTGGGACCTGACCCTTTCTTGTCAGAACTTAGAGTAGCATTTGTTTTAGTGGAGGTTTACAGGAACATGTGACCTGACCATGACCTGACCTCAAGAACAAAGACTCTGACACCAGAAGTAACCAGGGCGCTCCCTCAGCTTTCCCAGAAAAGGGCTTTGCTGAAAGCTTTTTAGGAGCTCAGGTTTTTTTGTTTGTTTGTTTGTCTTTTTGCTTTGTGTGGCCCTGCAGAAAGGCTTTCTCTGCTCCTGTTCTGGTGTTGTCTGGCCTCACTGTGTGTTAGGAACACAAACGTGTGATCAGTACCAAGATGATATGCTAATCAAGAATATAATCTCTTTTTCTTCTCAATGTGTTAGTTTTGTCGCTCCTCACCCTGAAATGTTCACTATCAACTATATTTTGGGGGGAAGGCCATTTTAGCTCATATAAATTATTTTCATAATCAGAGAAGAATGTGTGAGAATAAGATTCAATTTTTGAAATGAAATGTTTACTCTGAAAAAGCAGATTTGTCCATGGAATTGCACTTTCTGCACAGTAGCAGTTGGACTTGTGCTATGCAGAGTCCAGTTAACTCTAAGAGTCCTGTGATGAATTGTCACCAGAATGTGATAACACACATTCTGCATTCTGTACCAACTGCCACTTTGTGAGCTGAGAGGTTCACATATGGTGTCAAGTGAGAAGAGCTCACCTTCAACCTTGAGAGTCTGAAATGGGCAGCCTAAACTATTGTTCTGGATTTAGGTTCCTACTGATCCTCTGAAGGCTGGTCCTTCAAATGGGTTGGTTAACTTTTACTGATGTATCTTCCTCATTTTTTTTTTTTTTTAATTTCCATCACCCTGATTTATATACAGAGTTATAACTCTATTTTATATTTTGTTTTATTTCTTAAGTTTTATTTTTAATTCTTCTATCAGCTGGCTGCTTTAAATATCTTCCTAAATTTAGAAAAATGTACAATTTCCTAGTGCCCATTTTGTACACACTCTACCAGAAAATGGGCTTCCTTTGTAGCTCAGTCGGTAGAGTCTGACTGCAATGCAGGAGACCTGGGTTCAATTCCTGGGTAGGGAAGATCTCCTGGAGAAGGAAATTGCAACCCACTCCAGTATTCTTGCCTGGAGAATCCCATGGAGAGAGGAGCCTGAAAGGTTATAGTCTATTGGGTCGCAAGACGTGGACACAACTGAGCGACTAAGCACACCAGACAATAGATGGAAATCACTCTAGTTTACCTACAGAGTTAGAAATGTATTTTATAGTTTTGTTTGATTCCTTAATTTATGTTTTTTGATTCTTCTGTTGGATGGCTGCCTTAAATATCTTCCTAAATTTAGAAATATGTACAATTTCCCAGTGCTAGTTTTGTACACAGCCTACCAGAGAACAGATGGAAAGACCTGAAGCAGGAGAACTGTGAGGACTCCCCAGCTATAGACATTACAGGAAAAGGAAATTACAGCTTAACTCTTCTAAATGTAGCTGCCCAAATCTACAAGTACTAGCAGTGTAATTACAGAGACTTTTAAAAAGGAAAGACACTGGGATTTACTGATGGGATTTCCATGAGTAGATGTGGACAGGATCACTGTTTGGCTATTGCCAGGGCTTCCCTGGTGATTCAGACAGTAGAGAATCCGCCTCCAATGAGGAGACCTGGGTTCAACCCCTGAGTTGGGAAGATACCCTGGGGGAGGGCATGACAACCCACCCCAGTACTCTTGCCTGAATAGTCCCCATGGACAGAGGAGCCTGGTGGACTACAGTCCATGGGGTCACAAAGAGTCTGATACGACTGAGCAACTAAGCACAAACTTACATGTTCACATGTCCAGGGAGTTTGGTAATATGGGTCAGAGCTGTCGGGTTTGTAGGACAAACATTTGGTCACTGAGGGAAGGAGGGTCTGTCTGTTGATCCTCAAGGACAATCTTGGGGTGCTGTCTCCAGGATGTGTGTATAGAGATGATTTTCAAATGAATATGGGGCTCTGTTGTCTTCCACTACAAGGTCTACCTTATGATGAGGAGTTGATAGTGTCAGAATTTTAGTGAGGAAAGACTTGAGCTCCTGCCCATTTTTAGCTAATGCTTGGTCCAAGCTGCTCAAATCAGTGCTCAGATCAACTGTGAGACTTTGAGCATCACAGACTTAAGTAACCAAAGCCCAGCACAGATGGCCACCTCCCCAGTTAATGCACATTAACTGCTCATCCACACTTGGTCAATGGAAGGGAAACTAATTCTTTGTAGATCCATCACGTGGCCTTTGGTTTAGAAGGTTCTGAGCTCTGAGCCAACTTGGTGGCCAAACAGACCACTGGTCACTCAGCAAGATGACCTGAGCTTTGAGAAGGCTGCTTGTGAGATGGTTGAACATGCAAAGAGCCTGGGGAGGATGGACAGAGTTGGAATCCTGTGGTCTTTCTGAGACGTTTTGCTCAGAAGAAATGTGTGTTTTGGATCAGGAATTGAAATATAGAGACAAATGGCAGGAGGGGGATTGGAGCTCTTTTTAGACTCATACATCTTCCCCAGGGCATCACTCATTACAGAAAACTAGGAGCAGGAGAATTTGAAGAGGTTCAGCACAGGTTTCAGGGGTGCAGGCATCTGTGTACAGGGAACTATCTACAATCCTGTCCCATAGCCATCACATGGCTGCGCACTCTTGGAAAGTCACTTGATGTCTCTAAATTTTAACACCCTCTACTGTAACATATAGGTTAGATCCCCAACTGTTTCACCACTTCCTCCACAACACTGGGTGTCAGGACGTGATGATAGATACTCTCCATGAGCTGTAAAGCCTTGTTTATGTGAAAAAGCTGAAGAGTAAGTTTCCGCCCCCACTTATTGGTGCCATCAAATGCCCTCTCTGCTTTCAACCACCAGATGCACCTTATTCTTTCCATCGTTCAAGACTGAACACTTACAGAGCACTTATGAAGCACAGTCCTTTACTTTTCTATTTATTTATTTGTCTCTCTATATTTATTTATTTGTCTGCATCGGGTCTTAGTTGTGGCACGTGGGATCTTCGTTGTGTCGTGCACATCTTTCATTGCAGTGCATTGACTCTCTAGTTGTGGCATTTGGGCTCAGTAGTTGCAACATGTGGGCTTGGTTGCTCCAAGGCATGTGGGACCTTAGTTTCTTGACATGAAATCAAACCCCTGTCCCCTGCATTGTGAGATAGATTCTTACCGACTGGACTTCCAGGGAGGTCCCTCCTTTATTTTTCTAGTATTTTACCCATATTTACTTATTCTGGGCCTCATAATACTAAAATTAGGCCATATTAACATTTCTCCAACTCAACATAGGGAACTGAGGCAAAGAGGGATCCATATGTCTTTCCCAAGTACCTGTTTCTCTGGAACAGGATCTGAATCTGGTCCATCAGGCATGGTCACCATGCACTGCTGAGCTTCTAGGTCTCAGTTAAATAGAGATAGTTGCACACACAGCCAGTCTGTTGGGTGTTTTCAGTGCACATCAAACTGCTGATCTTCCTAAGTCCACCTTGGATTCAGGAGGCCCTGCTAGGCATCTGGTGAGGAAGGGGACCAGAGGACTGAATTGTGGGTCAATGATTATTAGTTCCCATGTGGTCCTCTGCCAGTAAGATGTCAACAGCTCTCTCCATTTTAATGCATTTCACAGGATTCTTTGCCCAGAAGGCAAGAAGAATCATTCCTCAGAGGTCAAGAACATCAACTACCAGCTGAGTCAAGAAGGTTCGTAGTTGGCCACGAAAATGGGTGACCCAGTTGAAGGTACTGTGGAAATTTTCTCATTAAGTTCACTCAAGAATAATTGTTGTAATATGTTCAGTCCCTTATATTTAAGAAAAAATTGAAATATTAAGCAATGTTCTTCTTTTATTTTATATTTTCAAACTGAAACAACAGGAGTAGGTACTGTTTTAACTATGGAAGGAAAGATGCCTTTAAAGTTCAATATTTGCTTTGTGTTGAAGAGTGAATATGGTCTATAGCTATGGTTTTGACATTAGCTAATTTTTTAACATTATATGTGATATGTTTCTCCATGAAGCCATGTTTCAAGAATGCTTTAAATTATTAGAACAGGACTACATTGACATAAAAAGTGTAGACAATATAGAGAATTCCTATATCCTATCACTCCAGTTTGAGCTAACATATGTTACTAACAGATAACATAAGTAAGGTACGTTTATTGTGATTAGGGAGAGAATATATTTTTAGTAATTAAATCCGTAATTCACCTAAGATTCTCACTTTGTGTTGTTACATTCAATGATACTGAAATGGAGCAGGACCATTTGCTTGTTGCCCGCCCCCCCCCCCCCCATCCCCTTCTCCCATTGTCACTTTGCTCTGCCTGCCTTTTGCCTTTGGAAAACTTTGACCAGAGACAAGTTTAATCAGAGAAGCCATTAATACTGAAACAAAGAAAAACAATAAAAGGAGACTAAGTATAAAAATGTAGTCATTAAGCACAGTCAAGGACCTCTAGTTCTTTCTCAAGGTCTGTAGATAATATTCTAAGCCATATCCTGTGAGCTGTCTTACAGATACCAAAACACCAGGTGAGGAAGTTAACTACATGAAGACCAGACTATATCCAGGATTTGAGTTGCCACAATTCTGAGAATTGACTACAAGGAAATGGGAACAAGCACACCCCAGAACTGAAGATTAATTGCCTGAACCAACCAAGACGATGCTAGTCAGAACGATGATGACCAATTTGAAGATGATTGTGCTGTTTCTACATGTAACCTCCCCTCCCACTCTGTCTATAAAAGCTCTCACCGCCTTGTTGGGGATAGGGGGTAGGGGAGTCTGCCTGTGGACAGATGTCTGCCACCATCCCCAAACCTCCTCCATCCTCCAGTTGCCAGCATCTGAAATAAATCCAAACTTTCCTTTCTACCAACCTGGCCTGCTTATTGGCTTTTGATTGGGGAGCAGCCAGACCTCCCCACGCATACCTTTCAATAACAATATTTTAAATATGAAAAATGTTATTTATCACGATTATGGTACCATACAGGAATCTGTACACTAACGTTCATAGTGTATTCTGAGTAGTCAAGAGACAGAAATGACCCAAAGACCATTGAGTGATGAATGGATAAATTAAATATATACACAGAATGGAACACTATTCAATCACAAAAATGAATTAAGGATTGAAATATGCTACAAAATGAATGGCCCAAATAATGCAAAGATATATTATGGTTAGTGAAATAAGGCAGACACAGAACGGCAAATATTGTATGATTCCATTGCTTTAACATACATAGAATAGACAAACTCATGAAAACTGAAATTAGAAATTACAAAAATAGAAATAGAAATTATCAAAGCCAGGAGACAAGAGGGAAGGTGGGTTATGACTTAATGAATACAGATGTTATATTGGATCTGATGACAAAGATTTAGATGTAGATGATGTTGATAGGTATACAACATCATGAAAGTAGAAAATGCTATGGAACTTTTAAATTCTTACAAATTATGACAAGAATAAATACAATGTATTTTTGATCAGAGTGCTCAATTGCTAAGTTGTGTCTGACTCATGTGAGCCAATGAACGGCAGCACACCAGGCTTCCCTGTCCTTCACTATCTCCTGGAGTTTGCTCAAATTCATGTCCATTGAGTCGATGATGCCATCCAACCATTTCATTCTCTGTGCACCCCCCTTTCCTCTGCTCTCAATCTTTCCCAGCATCAGGGGCTTTTCCACTGAGTCTGCTCCTCACATCAGGTGGCCAAATTATTGAAGCTTCAGCATCAGTCTTTCCAATGAATATTCAGGGTTGACTTCCTTTAGGATTGACTGGTTTGATCTCCTTGCTGTCCAAGGGACTCTGCAGAGTCTCTTCAGCACCATTGTTCTAAGCATCAGTTCTTTGGCCCCCAGCCTTCTTTATGGTCCAAGTCTCACAACTGTACATAACTACTGAAACATAATGTGATTTTTAGTGCTTCCCTTTGTCATACTGACAATTTCAAGTTGATCAGGTGCCCCTTAGCTAGAAAACTAAAGGCTTTCTGTCTCATTCCTGAAATGTACATTTCCTTCGCTTTCTTCCACCCACCAGGAAGGTTGTCTAATAGACCTCAACCCACACATTAACTACCCACATCCATACACTCCCCCCATGTGTCCACATTAGCAAGGTCTTCGCGATCAGCATCACAGGTGTCCTGACAATTCCTCTATGTCCTCCTAGAGCTCCTTGAGGACCAGCTGGAAGAGCTATCCAGTTGAAAGTTGGAGGAAGAGGCTCTGCCCACCTCCGTGGTAAGTGTCCCTTATTTATCTGAGATAAAAGTGTTGTTTCATGTCTTTATTTTTCAGCTGAATTCAGATTAAGTTTCTCTATTCAAGACAGCTGATACAGGTTTTAATTTGGTGGATGAATGTTGCGTCTCCCAGCAGATAACTTATTCAAAAGGACATTAAAAAAAAAAAAAAAAAAAGACATCAATTAGAAACTGTGGTCCAGAGCACATTCCTCAGTAGAAAATTTTCCTTCTTGAGATAAAATGTTCTAATTGCTGGTCAAAATGGGCTTGAGAGATATTTCAGGAAAAGCTCATGCCTTTCCCACAGGCATCCTCTCTGCTTTCTTTTGGGGCTGTGGACTCAACAAATTCCCATTTGGTTTTCTGAGAGCAAAAATGAGAATGAAAGACTTGTATGCACAGATGCACAATACACAAGAGGCTGACACGCTCACACTGTTGTCTTCTCTCTGATCTCAGGTGCATGGTAGAGCAAACAAAAGCAATTTGCATGCAGGGACACCCCTCTGCTGAGGAATCTAGCTTATGAAGGTGGGGTTCTCTTGCCTGCTTTGGTTGGAGAAGAACCCTGATTCTGGGTGCCTACAGGGGGTGAGGGCTGGGATCACAGAGCAAGAGACTGATCCATCTATATGGTGGTCTTTGTGTTCACAGAGCTTCCCTGGTGGATCAGAGGTTAAAGCATCTGCCTTCAATGCGGAAGACCCAGGTTTGATCCCTGGGTTGGGAAGATCCCCTGGAGAAGGAAATGGTAACCCACTCCAGTATTCTTGCCTGGAGAATCCCAAGGACCGGGAAGCCTGATAGGCTATAGTCCATGGAGTCGCAAAGAGTTGGACACGACTGATTGACTTCACTTTCTTTCTTTTCTTTTCTGTGTTCACAGAACCCAGGGAAACTATGGGCAGATTAACAGTTGACTTTTGGCCCAGGCATTAGTATGAAAGTCACCATGAGACCTACATCCTTCTGTCAACTTACAGAGAGTAGTGTAGCTTCATGTAGACAATTCATGCCTCATTCATCAGTGCACATGTCATTGCATATACAAATAAGAATGGGGAAAATGTGTTATTGTATTTGGTAACATTATCTTTCAAGTGATCAATTCCTGCAGCACACACCCAAGGGACAGTGGTAACAAAGAACTCAAAATTAAACTTGATTGTTAGCCTGGTGGACATGACTCTTACTGAAAATCTCCTACCCGGATTACGGACAGTCAGTGCTTACTCTGTGATTTCTATAAGTAAATGTCTGACTAAACATATGATCCTTGTGAGTATGGAGAGACACTGACTCTGTGGACATGCACAGCCTGTATAAAAAATGAATATTGATAGAAAAATATGATATTATTGATAGTGGCTGTATTTAAATAGTAAGAATTCAGTATTACCAGATCTTGTATATTTGATTTTCTTTAAGACAAATGATTAGTGAATAAATATAATAGCATACTTTACCCAGGATTGAATTCTGTCCTCTAACAGAGTTTACTTTTAATCAAGAACAAAGTCTCATAGAAAGCATGATAAGTAGAGTAGCAGCAACTGTGGATCCTGGAGGAAGAGTGATCTGGGAAAAATCAAGAGACTGTGGCAATTTATTCGGAACTCAAAATAAGCAGGAGGACTCATGGGTCTCTTTTACTGAACAGTATCATGTGTTTTAGAGTTTTCCTTTTTTTTTTTTTTTTGATTGAATATTTCCTTTTGATTAGGTTCCTCTTAGCTAGAAAGCCAAAGCTCTGTTTTCATCTCCTTCCTCCTCTACTATCCTTCCTCCTCTAAAGAGGATGGATGAACGCAAGTTCAGCCCATGCTTACTAAACTTTCACATCCAAACACACTACCCATGTCCACACAAAGAGAAAGCCCCCTGAATGGTTCCCAAGCAGCCTCACCAGTGTTCAAACAGCCACTCTAGGTTTCACTTAGGACCTGCCAATCAACCCAACTAGTGACAGGACAGAAGAGACAGTGTTTCTCCAAGGCAAGCTGTTTTTTGTTTTCAAAACGTAGATTTAGTTTATGATTATTTGAGGGTGTTCATTCCGTATATAGATGATTCCCTTGGTTGGGATAATGTGGAGTGAGACGCTTATTACCAACTCATGATGCCTCAGTTCACAGTATATTAGAATTGTTAGCATCTACTACTATCTGTACAGAGTTCTCTCTCCTGCAGCAGCTTGTCCTCTAGGAAAGGAATTCGGTAATTTCCAACCCAAATGGATTGGAAGTTCCATCCTCCAGGCACAGGTCTTGCCTTTCATCCTGAGTATGTGTGCAGTGATCTTGCTGGGTTCCCTGGACTCCACATTGCTCCTCATCAGGTTTCCCACTGTCCCCAAATGAACCGAAGACTGTGCCACCATGTGATTTTATCCTCAAAGTGTCTTCTCTTCTGTATTTGGCCCTTTCTGCATGTGAAAGCAATATGTATTCTAAAATCTTTCACTTGGGCAGGAAAAGCTTTGTAGATGAGAAGGTTGAGGCTTTCTCCATGATTTTAGTGTAGAGGGCAAATTGATTTCAAATTCCTGCTGGGAATGAGTGTAGGAGCCCTGGTAATAGAAAGTAATTTATAAATAGAGTAATACGGCTGATTACTGTGGTTCCAGGAAGAAGCTGCATTATGGTTAATAGTGTATGTTTCGGTCCATGGGAGTGGGTGTGTCTTTATGTGTAATGTATAGTGTGATTTGTTTGTGTGTGCGAATATTTTTATGTTGTGGTTTCCTTGATGTTTGTCACCCTAAACATCACTCTTACTGGTGTCAACTTCCCCACATAAATTCCCATCACCACTGAATAAGTATGCATATAAAATGAAAGTATACGCATTCACTGTTTGCATTGATTTTATACGAAGTGAACATCCTTTAACCTGGAAGACAAATTTCATCACTACCCAAGAAAATGTTTACAGGAATCTTTTTAACTTATTTAATTTTTTGACTGACTGTGCTGGATCTTCTTTGCTGTGCAAGCTTTTCTCAACTTGTGGAGAGTGAGGCCTACTCTCTAGTGGTGCACAGCCTTCTTACTGTGGAGGCTTCTTTGTTGCAGACAATGGGTTCCAGGGCTCTAGGACTGCAGTAGTTTGACATGTGTGCTCAGCAGTTGCAGCTTCTGGGTTCTAGAGCATAGGCTCAGTAGTTGTGGTGCATTGGTTTAGTTGCTCTGTGGCAAATGGAATCTTTCTAGACCAGGGATCGAGCCTGTATCTCTTGCATTGGCAGGTAGATTCTTACCACTGAGGCACCAGGGAAGCCCTACAGGATTCTTAATGAATTTCATTAAGAAACTGCATTTCAAAATCCCCCTCACTGGGTCAACCACACCTTCATTTAATAGTAAATCTCATCTCTTAGTGGTCTTATGGCATTTTGATTGGGCATGATTCATCACTCTGCCATGTGCCTTATTCACAATCTTTCCTTTTAGAGCCTCTGAATGAATCCTCCCCCCTCACCTCAGGTTCTTAGTACTGGAGAGGCTCCTTCCTTCTGCAGGGAGCCCCTGGTAGTATCCACATGCCACACCCTTTTCTCAAGGAACCTGAGAAAATAGAAGCCTTCACAAATAGATGGAGGAACTTCAGCCCAGTTCTGCCTCTTAAGCTTTCAAGCGTCCAGTCAGCCCTGCTAACTCCATGCACTGTGTTGTTCAGCAGGTCTCTAGAACTTTTCCATCTTGAAACTAAAATTGTATAAACACTGAACAGACACTCCCTGTGTTACCTCCTCCCAGCTCTTTGAACCACCCTTCTACTCTCTGCTTCTCTGAATTTTCCTTTAGATACCTCAGGTAAATGGAATCATGAAATATGTGTCCTCCTTTGACTGGCTTATTTCACTCTTACCAGTGTCCTCCAGTTTTATTCATATTGCTGCAAATGACAGGATTTCCTTCCTTACAAAACACAGAGTCACATTCCAGTGTATTTATACACCACACTTTCTTCATTGATTCATCTGCTTTGGGTACAGGGCAGTTTTTCTCTCTTTGTTGTTGTGTATAATGCGGCAATGGACATGAGATTGTATATATTTCTTGGACATTGTAGTTTTATCTACTTTGGATATGAACTGAAAAGAATGGTTCCTTGATCTTATGATAATTCTGTTAATAATATCTTGAGGGACTTTGAAATTGTTCTATAATGGCTATGCCATTTTAATTCCATAATGGCTATGCCATTCCTATGAACCAGGTACAGAAGTTCCACTTCTCCAAATCCTTGCCAATATCTGGGTGTTTTTTCTTCCTCTTTTTTTTTTTTTTTTAAACAATACACATCCTTAAATGTGATATTTCCTTTTGACTTGGTTTCCATTTCACTGATACTTAGTGATGTTGACTACTTTTCCTATATATATTGATCACTTCTCTGTCTTCTATGAAGAAATGTCTATTGAAGCTTTATACACATTTTTTAAACTCAGTTATTTGCCTGCTGTTGTTTTGAAGTTGAGTTGTACTCACTTCTTATATATTCTGGATATTGGTCCCTTATTCAGATACAAAGTTTGCAGATATTTCCTCTCATTCTACAAGTTACCTTTTTTTTTTTTTTTTCCTGTTGATTGTTGAGGAGACTGTTCTTTCTTCACTTGGTAATTTTAGGACCTTGGCAAAGATCATTTGGCTACACATGTGTCAATTTATTCGAGATTCCCTTCTTAAGGTTCATTGGTCTCACTGCCTATTTTGTTGCTGGTAGAACACTGTTTTGACTGCTATGGCATTCTTATGTGTTTTGAACTCAGGAAGCCTTAAGGCCACATTGTTCTTTGCTCTCAAGATTGTTTTGTCTCTTTGGGTTACTTTTGGTTTCCATAAGTATTAGTATTTTGGAATGAATTTTCCATAATGTAAGAATGACATGAGGTGTTGTGAGAGGTTTCAATATGTATGTACATCACTTTTAGTAGCACAGGAAGTTCAACAACACTAAATATTCCAGTCTATGAATATGCTGCTGCTGCTGCTAAGTCACTTCATTCACGTCTGACTCTGTGCGACCCTATAGACGGCAGTCCACCAGGCTGCCCCATCCCTGGGATTCTCCAGGCAAGAACACTGGAGTGGGTTGCCATTTCCTTCTCTAATGCATGAAAGTGAAAAGTGAAAGTAAAGTCATTCAGTCGTGTCCAACCCTCAGCGACCCCATGGACTGCAGCCTTCCAGGCTCCTCTGTCCATGGGATTTTCCAGGCAAGAGTACTGGAGTGGGGTGCCATTGCCTTCTCCTATGTCATTCCAATTACTTGTCTCTTCTTTCTTTCAACAATGTCCTAGGATTATCAGTGCATAAATGTTTCACTTCCTAAGGAGACTTTTCAACTGCCTTGCTTGGGTCCTCTAGGGTCAGGGATGGGAAAGATGAGCTCACGAAGAGAGTGAAATTTCCTCCCTCCCCTCTGAACCTGCCCTCTGGTTACTTGTAGTACAGGAGTGCTGGGCCATGCCCTTCACCTCTGCCTATAAGTGAGCCCCCTACTGGGAATTTTCTTTGGATCTGAATGTTCACCTTACTACAGGAATGTCCACAAGGACTCTTCTAATGCCTGGTCTGGGTCCAAGAGCCCCAAATACCTACAATTGATCATCTCAGGCCATCCCACCTTCTGCAATAAAGAACAGCTACAACAAGCAGTTCAATGCCTTTTCCTTGTCTTTGGAGCTCTTAGAGCTGAACTTTCCAGTGAAGTAGTCACTAGTCAGATCTGCCTATCTATAATGAACATATTTCAAACAATAATTAACTTTAAATTAAAGAAACAACAAAAATCTTGCAATTGCTTTGTCACACTATCCATATTTCAAATGTGTCCATAAGAGTTGGAATTTCAGGTTGGTAAGCTTGAAGGTAAGAGCAAAACTTGGCCTGTAAAAGTGTAAGGTTGAAAAGTGATTCTCTCAGCATTTCTCTCTCAGGTGAAATTTTGCAACCATGATCAAAGTCTTGTTGAAAGGCTCTGACTCCACAAGGCACAGGAGAGGCTTGAGAATCCAGAGGGAAGACCAGGGAGATGCAGTGTGAGCCAAGCGGAGGAGGAGAGATGGATGGGTCAGCTTGTATAATAACTGTATTACTGCTCATGGTTGTCTTTCTCCAGAATGGAACTTGGAGAGTATTTGTCATGGTGATGTGGAACAGAATGCAACTCTAACGTGAGATTTGGAGAAACAGGGTTCCTGGACCACTCAGGTTGCACCTGCTTATTTTGAGATGAAGGAAGGTGAATATAAACTGAGGAAGAGAAGAAAAAGTATAGAATTGTGATTTGATTTTTTCATATTTTAATGATGAAATACAACTATGTGTCCATGTGCTTTATTGTGCTCTTCTTAGAGTCATCCCTTCTTGCTTTTCCATTTAAAAATGTCCTTTCTCACAAGACTCTTCTTTGGTTGCCTTTTCACTGCCAAATATGAAAGCTTGGCATCTGGTTAGTACCTGTAGGGTATTATGTACAAGGGACTTTGTCTTCATCTTTAAATGCTCCTATGATAATCATATCCTAGTGGGCACAAGTCTCATAGTTACTGAAGACCAAGTTGTTGCAGTGAGTGTCGGGTGGTGGGTGAGACGTGAACCCTCTCCCTCTGCATTTTCAGGATGTGTGGCTTGCCCTCATGTTTGTCCTCACTGTTTATTCCTCATATGAAGGGTGCTCTCAGGGTTGGATGAGTCAAAGCACACGTGCTCTGCCGTCCCTGCCTGGGCTGAGTCTCCTGGAGCTCATCTCAGCACCACACCTCCCCAAGGATGCTGTGTTGCGTGAGAGCAGTCCATGTGCAGCTGCCCCTAGAGACCAGCATGGCCACAGATTCTAGAGACTGTGAAGAGGCCGCTGGCTTTCTTTACACATTTGCTCTCACAGCCCTGCTGACCTGGTCTCCTGGGATTGACCAGACTTAGGTCAGAGACTCAGAGCAGCGGGACCTGGGGTGACTGCTCCCTTTAGAACACACTACTCCCTCTAGACAACCCTACCCTTGCTCCCCATACCCCAGTCCTGCCCACCCTGTGACTTTTCCTGAGACGTTCCCAGGTGTCATCTTCCCAGTCCTTGAAAGATTGGGGTAAACCCTGGCAGGTGCTGTGTGTATATGAAGCTTCACTATCTGTAGAACTTTTGGGGCACCATTTCATACTAAGATAATTTGGACACTTTAATTTTAATATTATTTTCATTCTAAGGGGCTAAGAGTCTTATGCAGTTGTCTTGAGAATTAAGTTTCTCCCAGTTTTCTAAAGTTATCTCAGGCATAGGACACTTATTGGTTACCTGAAGTTGGTTGGGTGTCTAGTCTGTTGTGAAAAATGTTACAGTAAATTTAGGACTGCATATATTGCTCTGTGATGCTGATTTAATTTCCTTTGCATATATATCCAGAACTGTGTTTGCTGAATCATATGATATTGTTTATACTTTTATAAGGAACCTTTATACTGTTCTTTGTGGCTCAGCTGCCAAAGAAACCACATGCAATGTGGGAGACCTAGGTTCAGTCCCTGGGTTGGAAAGATACCCTGGAGAAGGGAAAGGTTACCCACTCCAATATTCTTGCCTAGAGAATTCCATGGACTGTATAGCCCATGGGATGCAAAGAGTTGGACATGACTGAGCGACTTTCACTTTCCACAAAATAGCTGTACAATTTACATTCCTACCAGAAGTGTACAAAGGTTTCAGCTCCCCACATCATGGCCTTAACCTCTGAATTTTTTGCCTTTATCATGCACAACCTAACAGGGCATGACATGTTGATTTGCATTGCTCTGATGATTAGTGAGGTTGAAAACCTTTTCCTGTGTATATTATCCATTTGTAAGTCTTGTTATGCAAATGTCTATTTAAGTCTTTGCACAGTCCTCAACTTGTTTATTTACCATTTTAATTTTTTGTTTGTTTTGCATTTGATTGTGGTATTTTCTTATATATTTTGAGTATGAGCTCTTTATCTGATATTTGGTTTGTAATTTTTTTGTAGGTTATCTTTTTGTCCAACTGATTATTGAAGAAAATACCCTTTCCTTATTTTGTTGTCTTAGAACCTTGGCGAATTTCATTTGACTATGTATCCATGAGTTTACTTGAGGCCTTTTATTTTGGTCTTTAGGGCCATGCGTCTGTTTCTGCCAGTATCATACAGCTTTAAATCCTATATCTTTGTAATGTATTTTGGAATCAGAGGTGAGAAATTTGATATTTGTTCTCAAGATTATTTTGTCTATTTGAAGTCCTTAGTGGTTCCGCATATATTTTTTGGACTTGTTTTTTTTTCCCCATTTCTATGAAAATCACATTAACATTTTGATTGGTGTTGCAATGAATTTATACTTAGCTTTCGGTAGTGTACAAATGTCAACAGTAGTAACTCTCATCTATGAGCAAGATATGTCATTTCAGTTCCTCGTGCCTTGTTTCACTCTCTCAGTGTGGTGGGTAGTGTTCATTGTGCTGGTCATATCTCTCTGAATGCCCTGTGTCCCTCCCTCCCTGATCTCAGAGTCAGTGGTGGAGGGATGGGCTCGTGAGGAGACGCAGTGTCCCTCTTTCCCTCCTCACCTCTTGTCTGATGATGTTCAGCACAGGCACCCTGGGCCCTGTGTTCATACCTGTGCCCTCAAGAGGAATACCTGCTGGGAATTCCTCTAAGATCTGGATGTTGACATTGTTGTTTTTGTCCCAAAAGCTCATGAGTACCTGGGATTTGTGCATGAGCCCAGGAAATACCTATAAAGAAATCACCAAATCAGGCCAGACAAATACTCTGCAGAAGCTGTTAGGCTACACTTCACAGGCTTGCAAGCCCTGTACTTGCCTGGACTTGAGGCCAAAGAAAGATACCGGAGTCAATGACAGAAAAAGCAAAGGAAAATAGATGGGATGTTCTGCATGTCTGAAATGAAAGGGTCCTGGAGAGACACCAACTATGGTAGCAGGTAACAGGCAGAACACAGCAGCAGCATTCTTCACCCTGGGGGGAATAGGGAGTCTACCAGTTAGTTGCAGGGGAAATTAAAGCATATTGGCTCATTGGTTAGCAGGGAAATCAATAGAGGACCACATCCCTCTTAGCCTTTCAGGCTAAAAACTTTCATCAGGCACAAGTCTTTCCTTTGTTAATCAATCAGCAAACATCCATCTTGAAATGGCCAGACAATGCAGGTAAAATAGCAAGGAGCAGGATGCTTGCATTCCATATATATTGTACTGGCTGTGCTGGGTCTTGGTTGCTGCACAGGCTTTTATCTGCTTGTGAAGAGTGAGGCCTACTCTCTAGTTGTGGTGCACAGGTTTCTCAGTGTGGCGTCTTCTTTGTTCCAGAGCATGGGTTCTAGGGCTCTCAGACTTCAGTTTTGGCATATGGGCTCAGTGGTTGCTGCTCCTGGGATCTAGAGCACTGGATCAATAGTCATGGCCCACAAACTTAGTTGCTCTGCGGCATGGGTATCTTCCCAATCAGATATCAAGCTTAATGAACAAATTCCATTTCAGGATCCACCTTACTGGGTCAATCGTAGCTTCATTTAATAGTATATCTCACCTCTTAGTAGGTCTTATGGCATTTCGATTGGTTGTGATTCATCACTCTGCCACTTCCCTCATTCAAACTCTTTCATATTAAAGCCTCAGAATGAGTCATCGCCCCTCACCCGAGACATCTAGTCCTGGGGTTGGAGGCTCCTTCCTTCTGCAGGGAGCCCCTGTTGGTACCCACATGCCACACCCAGTTCTAGAGAAATCTGAGAAGGGAGGAGCCTCCAGGCATAGAGGAAGTTCAGTCCAGTTTTGCCTCGTAAGTTTTGATGTGTCCAGTCAATCCTGTTAACTCCATGCACCCTGTTGTACAGCATGTCTCTGGAACTTATCCATTGCAATTAAAACTTTGTAACTATTGAACAGACACTCTTGATAACAGACACTCCCTGTATCAACCTCCTTTCAGCTCTTAGAACCACCCATCTACTCTCTGCTACCCTGAGTTTTCCTTTAGATACCTCAGTTAAATGAACACATGCAGAATTTGTCCTCCTTTGACTGGCTTATTTCACTCTTACTAATACCCTTATGGCAGAAAGTGAAGAAGAACTAAAAAGCCACTTGATGAAAGTGAAAGAGGAGAGTGAAAAAGTTGGCTTAAAGCTCAACATTCAGAAAATGAAGGTCATGGCATCCAGTCCCATCACTTCATGGGAAATAGATGGAGAAACAGTGGAAACAGTGTCAGACTTTATCTTTTTGGGCTCCAAAATCACTGCAGATGGTGACTGCAGCCATGAAATTAAAAGACGCTTACTCCTTGGAAGAAAAGTTATGACCAACCTAGATAGCATATTGAAAAGCAGAGACATTACTTTGCCAACAAAGGTCCATCTAGTCAAGGCTATGGTTTTTCCAGTGGTCATGTATGGATGTGAGAGTTGGACTGTGAAGAAAGCTGAACGCCAAAGAATTGATGTTTTTGAACTGTGGTGTTGGAGAAGACTCTTGAGAGTCCCTTGGACTGCAAGGAGATCCAACCAGTCCATTCTGAAGGAGATCAGTCCTGGGACTTGTTTGGAAGGAATGATGCTAAAGCTGAAGCTCCAGTACTTTGGCCACCTCATGCAAAGAGTTGACTCATTGGAAAAGACTCTGATGCTGGGAGGGATTGGGCACAGGAGGAAAAGGGGATGACAGAGAATGAGATGGCTGGATGGCATCACCGACTCGATGGACATGCCTTTAAGTGAACTCCAGGAGATGGTCATGGACATGGAGGCCTGGCGTGCTGCGAGTCATGGGGTCACAAAGAGTTGGACACGACTGAGCGACTGAACTGAACTGAACTGAATGTCCTCCAGCTTCATGCGTATTGCTGCAAATGACAGGATTTCCTGATTTTTTAGACTGACTCACATTCCACTATACATGTACACCACATTTTCTTTATTGATTCATCAGCTTTTGGGCACTAGGCTGTTTTTTTTATCTTGGTTGTTTAACACAGTTTAGCAATGGACATGAGGTTGTAGATCTCTCCTGGACTTTCTAGTTTTATCTCCTTTGGACATAAACTCTAGTGAGCAGTTGCTGCATCTTATAATATAGTTTTCTTAGTAATTTTTTCAGGGACCTCCACTGTTTTCCATAATGGCTATGCCATTTTAAATTCCTACCAACAGGGTACAAAATTTCTACTTCTCCACATCCTTGCCAACATCTGTTTTATATATATAATGTGCATTCTGAAAGATGATATCTCCTTTTGACTTGGTTTCCATTTCTCTGATACTGACTGATACTGAGCACTTTTCCTATATGTATTGATCACTTCAATGTCTTCTATGAAGAAATGTCTATTGAAGATCTTTACACATTTTAAAAACTTAATTATTTGCCTGCTGTTGTTTGCAAGTTGAGTTGTACTTGTTTCTTACATATTCTGTATATTGGACCCTTATTCAGTTACAAAGTTTGCAGATACTTCCTCTCATTATATAAGTTGCCTTTTCATTCTGTTGATTGTTGAGGAGAATATTCTTTCTTCACTTGTTAATTTTGGAACCCTGACAAAGATCATTTGTCCACACATGACAATGATCCAGTGGCAAAAACAAACAAACAAACAAACAAACAAAAAACTTATGACCTGTAATCTTCTAAATTAAAATATCTATTGATGCTACAGATTTTGAAGAACATACTGCAAAATATTTCGGTGAAACTACACAGTCAGAGTAGCTACATCAGATGTCCTTACTAATTTGAAGATCTCATAGTGAAGAAAAGGAGAAATACAATACAGGCCAAGGAACCACAATTCTTCTGTGGTTACTCTGTCTCTTATTTCTTGGAAATGCATAAAATACATCTACCTGAAATTAAATTCTCCATTTAGCACTGGCAGCTTCAACCAGCACATTTAGCACCACCGAGAGGAGCTACCCCACATCCAAGGTCAGGGGTGGTGGCTGAGAGGAGCTACCCCACGTCCGAGGTTAGGGGCAGCGGCTGAGAGCAGTTACCGCATGTCCGAGGCCAGGGGCTGTGGCCGGGAGGAGCAATCCCACCTCCAAGGAACTGTGGCTGCACGGGCGGAGGAGGGCCTAGAGGAGCTATTTCATGTTCAAGGTCAGAAGGGGCAGCGGTGAGGAGATACCCCTCATCCAAGGTAAGGAGCAGCGGCTACGTTTTGCTGGAGCAGCCGTGAAGAGAAACTCCACACCCAAAGTAAGAGAAACCCAAGTAAGACGGTAGGTGTTGCAAGAGGGCATCAGAGGGCAGACACACTGAAACCATACTCAAAGAAAACTAGTGAATCTAATCACACTAGGACCACAGCCTCGTCTAACTCAATGAAACTAAGCCATGCCTGTGGGGCCACCCAAGATGGGCGGGTCATGGTGGAGAGGTCGGACAGAATGTGGTCCACTGGAGAAGGGAATGGCAAACCACTTCAGTATTCCTGCATTGAGAACCCCATAAACAGTATGAAAAGGCAAAAGGATAGGATACTGAAAGAGGAACTCCCCAGGTCAGTAGGTGCCCAATATGCTAATGGAGATCAGTGGAGAAATAACTCCAGAAAGAATGAAGGGATGGGGCCAAAGCAAAAACAATACCCAGCTGTGGATGTGACTGGTGATAGAAGCAAGGTCCGATGCTGTAAAGAGCAATATTGCATAGGAACCTGGAATGTCAGGTCCATGAATCAAGGCAAATTGGAAGTGGTCAAACAAGAGATAGCAAGAGTGAATGTTGACATTCTAGGAATCAGCAAACTGAAATGGACTGGAATGGGTGAATTTAACTCAGATGACCATTATATCTACTACTGTTGGCAGGAATCCCTCAGAAGAAATGGAGTGGCCATAATGGTCAACAAAAGAGTCCAAAATGCAGTACTTGTATGCAATCTCAAAACGGACAAAATGATCTCTGTTCATTTCCAAGGCAAACAATTCAATATCACAGTAATCCAAGTCTATGCTCCAACCAGTAACGCTGAAGAAGCTGAAGTTGAATGGTTCTATGAACACCTACAAGACCTTTTAGAACTAGCACCCAAAAAGATGTCCTTTTCATTACAGGGGACTGGAATGCACACGTAGTAACTCAAGAAACACCTGGAGAAACAGGCAAATTTGGCCTTGGAATACAGAACGAAGCAGGGAAAAGACTAATAGAGTTTTGCCAAGAAAATGCACTTGTCATAGCAAACACCCTCTTCCAACAACACAAGAGAAGACTCTACACATGGACATCACCAGATGGTCAACACCAAAATCAGATTGATTATATTCTTTGCAGCCAAAGATGGAGAAGCTCTATACAGTCAACAAAAACAAGACCAGGAGCTGACTGTGGTTCAGATCATGAACTCCTTATTGCCAAATTCAGACTGAAATTGAAGAAAGTAGGGAAAACCACTAGACCATTCAGGTATGACCTAAATCAAATCCCTTATGATTAGACAGTGGAAGTGAGAAATAGATTTAAGGGACTAGATCTGATAGATAGAGTGCCTGATGAACTATGGACTGAGGTTCGTGACATTCTACAGGAGACAGGGATCAAGACCATCCCCATGGAAAAGAAATGCAAAAAAGCAAAATGGCTGTCTGGGGAGGCCTTACAAATCGCTGTGAAAAGAAGAGAAGTGAAAAGCAAAGGAAAAAAGGAAAGATATAAGCATCTGAATGCAGACTTCCAAAGAATAGCAAGAAGAGATAAGAAAGCCTTCCTCAGCAATCAATGCAAGCAAACAGAGGAAAACAACTGAATGGGAAAGACTAGACATGTCTTTAAGAAAATTAGAGATACTAAGGGAACATTTCATGCAAAGATGGGCTCGATAAAGGACAGAAATGGTGTGGACCTAACAGAAGCAGAAGATATTAAGAAGAGGTGACAAGAATACACAGAAGAACTGTACAAAAAAGATCTTCATGACAGAGATAATCACAATGGTGTGATCACTCACGTAGAGCCAGATATACTGGAATGTGAAGTCAAGTGGGCCTTAGAAAGCATCACTATGAACAAAGCAAGTGGAGGTGATGGAATCCCAGTTGAGCTCTTTCAAATCCTGAAAGATGAGGCTGTGAAAGTGCTGCACTCAATATGCCAGCAAAATTGGAAAACTCCGCAGTGGTCACAGGACTGGAAAAGGTCAGTTTTCATTCCAATCCCAAAGAAAGGCAATGCCAAAGAATGCTCAAACTACCACACAATTGCACTCATCCCACACGCTAGTAAAGTAATGCTCAAAATTCTCCAAGCCAGGCTTCAGCAATACATGAACCATGAACCTTCATATGTTCAAGCTGGTTTTAGAAAAGACAGAGGAACCAGACACCAAATTGCCAACATCTGCTGGATCATGGAAAAGGCAATAGAATTCCAGAAAAACATATATTTCTGCTTTATTGACCATGCCAAAGCCTTTGACTTTGTGGATCACAATAAACTGTGGGAAATCCTGAAAGAGATGGGAATACCAGACCACCTGACCTGCCTCTTGAAAAACCTATATGCAGGTCAGGAAGCAACAGTTAGAACTGGTCATGGAACAACAGACTGGTTCCAAATAGGAAAAGCAGTACGCCAAGGCTGTATATTGTCACCCTGCTTATTTAACTTATATGCAAAGTACACCATGAGAAACGCTGGGCTGGAAGAAGCACAAGCTGCAATCAAGATTGCCAGGAGAAATATCAATAACCTCAGATATGCAGATGATGTCACCCTTATGGCAGAAAGTGTAGAGGA
The DNA here is from genome assembly GCF_055505025.1 of Bos grunniens. Taxonomy (NCBI): domain Eukaryota; kingdom Metazoa; phylum Chordata; class Mammalia; order Artiodactyla; family Bovidae; genus Bos; species Bos grunniens. Next base: position 73,663,603 of record NC_141180.1, on the reverse strand, counting down.
GCTAAAAAGCCTCTTGATGAAAGTGAAAGAGGAGACTGAAAAAGTTGGCTTAAAGCTCAACTTTCAGAAAATGAAGATCATCACATCTGGTCCCATCACTTCATGGGAAATAGATGGGGAAACAGTGGAAACAGTGTCAGACTATATTTTTTTAGGCTCCAAAATTACTGCAGATGGTGACTGCAGCCATGAAATTAAAAGACGAATACTCCTTGGAAAGAAAGTTATGAACAACCTTGATAGCATATTGAAAAGCAGAGACATTACTTTCCCAACAAAGTTCCATCTAGTCAAGGCTATGGTTTTTCGAGTGGTCATGTATGGATGTGAGAGTTGGACTGTGAAGAAAGCTGAGCGCTGAAGAATTGATGCTTTTGAACTGTGGTGTTGGAGAAGACTCTTGCGAGTCCCTTGGACTGCAAGGAGATCCAAGTTGTCCATTCTGAAGGAGATCAGCCCTGGGATTTCTTTGGAAGGAATGATGCTAAAGCTGAAACTCCAGTACTTTGGCCACCTGATGTGAAGAGTTGACTCATTGGAAAAGACTCTGATGCTGGGAGGGATTGGGGGCAGGAGGAGGAAGGGACGACAGAGGATGAGATGGCTGGATGGCATCACTGATTCGATGGACATGAGTCTGAGTGAACTCCGGGAGTTGGTTATGGACAAGGAGGCCTTGCGTGGGGTGATTCTTGGGGTCGCAAAGAGTCAGGCACGACTGAGCAACTGAACTTAAATGAACTGACTGAAGTTGATCATTATAGTAGCAATATTATAATGTAACTTAAAATGTTTGTTTGAAATTTCTGGTTTTGACTCGGAAATAAGAAGGCCCTGAGAACTGAGTTGTAACTTTGATAGTTTCCTATTAACCTGATTATATCCCATCTCTCTTTCACCACTTTCCTCTCCTTTGGAGAAATCACAGGACTCCTCTCTTTGTTCTTTAGTCACTAAGGCATGTCTGACTCATTTGTGACCCCATGGACTCCATGCTGACAAGTTTTTCTGTTCATGGGATTTACCAGGCAAGAATACTGGGTAGGGTTACCATTTCATTCTTCAGAGGATCTTTCCAACCCAGTGATTGAATCGAGTCTCTTCCATTGCAGGTTGATTCTTTTTTTTTTCTTTTTTTTTTTTAATTTTATTTTATTTTTAAACTTTACATAATTGTATTAGTTTTGCCAAATATCAAAATGAATCCGCCACAGGTATACATGTGTTCCCCATCCTGAACCCTCCTCCCTCCTCCCTCCCCATACCATCCCTCTGGGTCGTCCCAGTGCACTAGCCCCAAGCATCCAGTATCGTGCATCGAACCTGGACTGGCAAATCATTTCTTACATGATATTTTACATGTTTCAATGCCAGTCTCCCAAATCTTCCCACCCTCTCCCTCTCCCACAGAGTCCATAAGACTCTTCTATACATCAGTGTCTCTTTTGCTGTCTCGTACACCAGGTTATTGTTACCATCTTTCTAAATTCCATATATATGCGTTAGTATACTGTATTTATGTTTTTCCTTCTGGCTTACTTCACTCTGTATAATAGGCTCCAGTTTCATCCACCTCATTAGAACTGATTCAAATGTATTATTTTTAATGGCTGAGTAATACTGCATTGTGTATATGTACCACTGCTTTCTTATCCATTCATCTGCTGATGGACATCTAGGTTGCTTCCATGTCCTGGCTATTATAAACAGTGCTGCGATGAACTTTGGGGTACACGTGTCTCTTTCCCTTCTGGTTTCCTCAGTGTGTATGCCCAGCAGTGGGATTGCTGGATCATAAGGCAGTTCTATTTCCAGTTTTTTAAGGAATCTCCACACTGTTCTCCATAGTGGCTGTACTAGTTTGCATTCCCACCAACAGTGTAAGAGGGTTCCCTTTTCTCCACACCCTCTCCAGCATTTATTATTTGTAGACTTTTGGATCGCAGCCATTCTGACTGGTGTGAAATGGTACCTCATAGTGGTTTTGATTTGCATTTCTCTGATAATGAGTGATGTTGAGCATCTTTTCATGTGTTTGTTAGCCATCTGTATGTCTTCTTTGGAGAAATGTCTATTTAGTTCTTTGGCCCATTTTTTGATTGGGTCGTTTATTTTTCTAGAGTTGAGCTGTAGGAGTTGCTTGTATATTTTTGAGATTAGTTGTTTGTCGGTTGCTTCACTTGCTATTATTTTCTCCCATTCTGAAGGCTGTCTTTTCACCTTGCTAATAGTTTCCTTTGATGTGCAGAAGCTTTTAAGGTTAATTAGGTCCCATTTATTTATTTTTGCTTTTATTTCCAATATTCTGGGAGGTGGGTCATAGAGGATCCTGCTGCGATGTATGTCGGAGAGTGTTTTGCCTATGTTCTCTAGGAGTTTTATAGTTTCTGGTCTTACGTTTAGATCTTTAATCCATTTTGAGTTTATTTTTGTGTATGGTGTTAGAAAGTGGTCTAGTTTCACTCTTTTACAAGTGGTTGACCAGATTTCCCAGCACCACTTGTTAAAGAGATTGTCTTTAATCCATTGTATATTCTTGCCTCCTTTGTCAAAGATAAGGTGTCCATATGTGCATGGATTTATCTCTGGGCTTTCTATTTTATTCCATTGATCAATATTTCTGTCTTTGTGCCAGTACCATACTGTCTTGATAACTGTGGCTTTGTAGTAGAGCCTGAAGTCAGTAGGTTGATTCCTCCAGTTCCATTCTTCTTTCTCAAGATCGCTTTGGCTATTCGAGGTTTTTTGTATTTCCATACAAATTGTGAAATTATTTGTTCTAGCTCTGTGAAGCATACTGTTGGTAGCTTGATAGGGATTGCGTTGAATCTATAAATTGCTTTGACAAAATTCAACATCCATTTATGATAAAAACTCTCCAGAAAGCAGGAATAGAAGGAACATACCTCAACATAATAAAAGCTATATATGACAAACCCACAGCAAACATTATCCTCAATGGTGAAAAATTGAAAGCATTTCCTCTAAAGTCAGGAACAAGACAAGGGTGCCCACTTTCACCATTACTATTCAACATAGTTTTGGAAGTTTTGGCCACAGCAATCAGAGCAGAAAAAGAAATAAAAGGAATCCAAATTGGAAAAGAAGAAGTAAAACTCTCACTATTTGCAGATGACATGATCCTCTACATAGAAAACCCTAAAGATTCCACCACAAAATTACTAGAAATAATCAATGACTACAGTAAAGTTGCAGGATATAAAATCAACACACAGAAATCCCTTGCATTCCTATACACTAATAATGAGAAAACAGAAAGAGAAATTAAGGAAACAATTCCATTCACCATTGCAATGGAAAGAATAAAATACTTAGGAATATATCTACCTAAAGAAACTAAAGACCTATATATAGAAAACTATAAAACACTGGTGAAAGAAATCAAAGAGGACACTAATAGATGGAGAAATATACCATGTTCATGGATTGGAAGAATCAATATAGTGAAAATGAGTATACTACCCAATGCAGGTTGATTCTTAACTACTGAGCCACATGGAGGACTCATTTCCGTCTCTATAATGCCTTGCCCTGGGACAGAACTTAGCAAAAGGATGCTGATTGCTTCAGAAGCCACAGACTCTCACTACTGCAGACTCATGGCTAGAACATGATTTCAGCAGAACATATAGCATTGAATATAAATCTTGCCCTAAGGAAGAGCTATTATACATCCTGAAAATTTTTTGATATTTTAACAACTGAGTTTATTTGGATGCGCTACATGGGATCCCTGTGTGCATGCGTCCTCACGCCAATGGTAGGACAGCTCTAGACAGTCAATGTTCTAAATTTGGAGATCAGGGTGGAAATAGAAGAAGTTGAGACTTGTGCATATAAAGACAGGACTGTGGGCTCTGCAAAAGTATTCTGCCATGATAGAGTGGTTTTTCACTCTAATTTTCATGCTCTTTGAGCATTTTGGAAACCAGTATGGCATCTCCAGTGCAGTGAGAACTATGCTTATTGTTTTGAAGAACATGTGTGTGTGTGTTTAATCTAAGATCACAACTATTCCAAGGAAATAGATAAGGATCTAAGTGCCCTGTTCATTTCCCGATACACTCCACATCTAAATCACAGGAAGATTTCCTTTCTTATCTCTACTCAGTTGTTTATTTATCTTGGTCACAGAATAAAAAGACGGGAGATGGGTGTGTCTGAGTGTGTGTGTATATGTATGGAAATTTAAAAACACATTGCGATTTTAGTGGTAGGTGTTTCTTATTCATGCAAACGTCTTTAAATGGTAAGAGATCCTTCAACTTCTAGGACTGCCCCTTCCCAGAACCCCTTCACAAATCACTACCTTCTGTTAATTTATAATGACATTTTTTCTCAAGTTTCAAGATAAAGTTTCAAGATAAAAGCTGTTCTTGTTTCCTATGGGATATTTTACTTTATTCCTTTCGTTTAGGTAACATTTTTATTTAGGATTCAGTAACACTCAGACATAACATTTATCATCATTCTATTCAAATTTTATATATGAAATCCCTATCTCTATTTATGTCTGCTTCATCATCCACTGTGGCCAAGGAATACCTGTTTATTTCTGAATAGTTATGAGATCTAACACAATTGGCCACCATTCCACTCACTATATGCCTTTATATTTGGCCTTCTAATTTCTAAATATATGAATTTAAAAAGTATGAGTAAAATAAAGACTAAGTTATCTATATTTAATATAAATAGAAAATAAACCCTGTTAAGGACAGTGACTTCTTAAAGAAGACTTTTTTATCAATCTTCAAATATTTAAGACAAAGAGTAATTTATGATTCTGTCATGAAACTAATTCCAAAAGAGAATAAAATTACTAAGTTTATGCATTTTAGAACTGTATTATGCACAGATTTTGAGAACATTTTAATATTGAAAATATATTACAGATAACATTGGAAGGGTGATACACTGGCTGATATAAGGCAGATACCATCAGAAGGCTGATATAATATGCTGCTGCTGCTGCTAAGTCACTTCAGTTGTGTCCGACTCTGTGCGACCCCATAGACGGTGGCCCACCAGGCTCCCCCGTCCCTGGGATTCTCCAGGCAAGAACACTGGAGTGGGTTGCCATTTCCTTCTCCAATGCATGAAAGGGAAAAGTGAAAGTGAAGTTGCTCAGTCGTGTCCGATTCTTCACAACCCCATGGTCTGCAGCCTACCAGGCTCCTCTGTCCATGGGATTTTCCAGGCAAGAGTACTGGGGTGGAGTGCCATTGCCTTCTCCATGATATAATATAAATGTATTATAAAATACAGATATAACTATTTTATAGACAATTAGAAACATGTAACTAAGAAATATGTTGTAACCAAAATTTTAAAGTGGCTTTGTGGTCCCCAGTATTTTAATTTTTAAAATAATACCCAATGTCAGTTCAGTTCAGTTCAGCTGCTCAGTCGTGTCCGACTCTTTGTGACCCCATCAATCGCAGCACGCCAGGCCTCTGTCCATTACCAACTCCTGGAGTCTACTCAACCTCACATCCATAGAGTCGGTGATGCCATCTAGCCAGTTCGTCCTCTGTCGTCCCCTTCTTCTTCCCCCAATCCCTCCCTGCATCAGGGTCTTTTCCAATGAGTCAGTTCTCGCATCAGGTGGCCAAAGTACTGGAGTTTCAGCTTCAGCATCAGTCCTTCCAATATATATTCAAGACTGGATTCCCTATAGTATTGACTGGCTTGATCTGCTTGCTGTATAAGGAACTCTCAAGAGTCTTCTCCAACCACAGTTCAAAAACATCAGTTCTCTGGTTCTCAGCTTCTTTATGGTCCAATTCTCATATCCATATTTGACTATCAGAAAAACCACAGCTTTGACTAGTCAAACCTTTGTTGACAAAGTAATGTCTCTGCTTTTTAATATCCTGTCTAGATTTGTCATGGCTTTTCTTTCAAAGAGAAAGCATCTTTTGATTTCATGGCTGCAGTAACAATCATCAGCAGTGATTTTGGAGCACAAGAAAATAAAATCTGTCACTGTTACCATTGTTTTCCCATCTATTGGCCATGAAGTGATGGTACTGGATGCCCATCTTAGTTTTAACTTTAGTTTTTTGAATGTTGATATTTAAGCTAGCTTTTTCACTCTTCTCTTTCATCAAGAGGTTCTTTAGTTCCTCTTTGCTTTCAGCCATAAGGGTGGTGTCATCTGCATATCTGAGGTTATTGATATTTTCCCTGGCAATCTTGACTCTAACTTGTGCTTCATCCATCCTGGCACGTCACATGATGTATGCTGAATATAAGTTAAATAAGCAGGATGACAATATATATCCTCATCGTACTCCTTCCCTAATCTGAAACCAGTCTGTGTCTGTTTCTAAGTGTTACTTCTTCACCTGCACACAGATTTCTCAGGAAACAAGTAAGTTGGTTTGGTATTCCCATCCCTTGAAGAATTTTCCACAGTTTGTTGTGATCCACACAGTCAAAGTCTTTGGCATATTCAATAAAGCAGAAGTAGATGTTTTTTCTACAGCTTTCTTGCTTTTTTTATGATCCAACAGATGTTGGCAATTTGATCTCTGGTTCCCCTGCCTTTTCTAAATCCAGCTTGAACATCTGGAAGTTCACGGTTGACGTACTATTGAATCCTGGCTTGGAGAATTTTGAGCATTACTTTGTTAGCGTGTGACATGAGTGCAATTGTGCAGTAGATAGAACATTCTTTGGCATTGCCTTTCTTTGAAATTGGAATGAAAATTTTACAAAAATGCTTAGAAATTTCTCCATGGATATAAACATTCTCATTTCATGCATGATGCTGTACTTAACAATAAGGAGTAAACACTGTTAAAAACAAAAAATAGAGAAAAGAAAATCAAGTTTTGAAAGGACATCATACATCAGAATGGAGAAAACTCAGAAATCAGTGTGGGTAACTCAGAAAATAAGAAAAAATTAAAAAATCACTTTGTAAATGAAAGTGAAAGTAGGAGAAACACACTGAGAAATAATGCCTTATAGGAAACAGTAGTTGAAAAGAAGACTCTCTTAAAAAATATATTTAAAAAAACAAAAAAACAAAAACTCCTGGCAAATAAATCAAGGAAAAAGCTGTAAAATATTTGATGAGTATGTTAAAAGTGGAAGATCATCATAAGAGATCTGATAAATGAATGATTGTTGTAGTTCAGTTGCTCAGTGGTGCCCAACTCTCTGCAACCCCATGGACTGCAGCACAATAGGCTACCCTGTCCTTGTACGAATGATTGGAGTCTCTTAAAGTAAAATCACAGCAAAGATACACAGCAAATATTAAACATTATGATGCAAAGTTTTCTGGATAAAGGGCTTTGAAACTGTTTACTAAAAAGCATAATAAGTATATTCTTGCAATGACTAATAGCAAATGAAACTGTAGTAAAGCTACTGCTGCTGCTTCTGCTAAGTCACTTCAGTCGTGTCCAACTCTGTGCGACCCCATAGACGGCAGCCCACCAGGCTCCCCCGTCCCTGGGGTTCTCCAGGCAAGAACACTGGAGTGGGTTGCCATTTCCTTCTCCAATGCATGAAAGTGAAAAGTGAAGATGAAGTCAGTCAGTGGTTTTCTACTCTTAGCGACCCTCGGTCCATGGGATTTTCCAGGCAAGAGTACTGGAGTGGGTTGCCATTGCCTTCTCCAGTAAAGCTACTGTGTTTTAAAAATAAAAGTCCTTTGGGTAGCTGCAATAAAAGAGAGGGAGAAATATAAGGGAATAAAAATTAGAATTTTAAAGCCTTTTTGGAGAGAAATTCTCTGTGTTAGAAGAAAAGAGACAAACACATTTAAGTAACACAAGGAGAGAAATGATAAATCATGAGCTTTTTACCAGCCAAGCAGAATGAGTTTCAAAAGTCCTTACACACAAATAATGAAAGATCTAGGGTATATTGATCTCCCATGACTAATAGAATGAGCAGACGTGAGAAAACAGAATCCTTAATGACAATGACATGCGGACAGATATCAGGACTAAATTTGCAGTTCCTTACTCAACAAAGACTGAGTTGTGCGAAGGCAGAGATCTTGGTAGTGGACAGGAGGGTGATTGCCTGACAACAATTCATTAAGTTCTACCTCTGTTGAGGGTGCTTTTCTATACTTGTTTGTATTTTTACAAAAAAAAAATATTTTAAAAGTAACAAGATAGATTAAAAACTTTAATGAAACACCTTACCTATAAATATTAACATACAGATACATACAGAACTTGTAGATAAAACTAATACTAAATCTATACAACAAAACAACTTAAGTTATACTAAATGAGAGCCCTCAGAAAAGAAGCAGTGAGGCCTCCCCTGGTCTGGTCCAGATGAGGCTCCTGGTGCTGTGGGGGCTCCATCCTGTCTGGGGTCCAGAATGGGGTCCAGGTCTTCAGGGATTCAGCGTAGAGCCTGAAACATGAACACAGGTGATGGAGTCCCTGGGGAGGTGCACTGTCAGACAGAAGAGGCTTCCCTGGGAGAGGGTGTCCAGGACCCAGAAGATCTCCCAGGATCTAGACTTGGCTTCGGGGCTCAGATCTGCAGGGGACTGTGTCTGTTTGCTGCTCTTTGCTGAGGGTGTTTTCTGTGAGTGGGAAGTGTTTAGAAATGTCCCACAGGAGCAAGTACACCTGGGCATCTGGCTGGCAAACCTCAACTGATGGGTTCCCTGGACAGTGAGACTCAGGCAGAGGAACAGGGGACTCTGGGATCCAGGACTGAAAGCCCGGGTCCCCCCTTCCTTTTAGGCCCTGGGAGGAGCATGAGGTGAGATGACACAGTGGGTAGGAGAACCTGCCCACCCATCCTACACTCAGTTCTCCTCCAAGTGGTCACCGTCTCCATACATCTCTGTCCACGACCTTTCTTGCCTCTTCCTCCTGCTGCTGCTTCTCCACTTTCTTCCTCATTTCTATCCTCTAGTCACTGTTCCTTTCCTTCCTCCTTGAACCTCCACCAACCCTAGAGGTTAGAATGTGGGCACATTGGAAGAAGGACCATGGGTGTATGGCCACTATCTCCAATCAGTCCATCTTTTAATTAAACAATCCATCCCTCCCAAGGAGGACCTGGGATGGACTTGAGAGTGTTTTGGGCCCTAGGGGAGGGAAGGACAAAAGTTCCACATAACAGAGACTCTCCCGTTGCCAGGGTGACCTTAATTACCTGGGAGATACTTAATGCTCACAGCAAAACCTTAAGTTTTGCAGGCCCAGGGGATAGAGACAAGCACATCCAATTTCATTTAGCCAGAACGATGTGACAAGGGTCACCCATAAACGCACTGTAGCACCAGGTTTCACTGAAACTTGGAAAATTGGGAGGGATGAGACCTGGGAAGGTGTACAGAAAGGCTAGAGGATGGGGAAGACCTGGGGTTGAGGAGAAAAGGCAGGACTGTCTGGATAGAGTAGTGGGTTCTGAGAGCAGCAGTGACCCTAGGACCGGCTGTGCTGGGACTGCTCAATCCCAGGAGAACAGATCAGCAAGGCTGTGAGAGCAAGTGTGTGAAGAAACCCAGTAGCCCCTTCACAGACTCTAACATCTGCAGCCATGGAGGGTCTCTAGGAGCAGCTGGACATGGACCTCTCACACAGAAGCGCCTTCAGCACATCAGCCCTCACTGGTGCAGAGGCTCCAGGAGTCCAAGCCCAGGAAGGGACCCAGATCCAGTGTGCTGTGACTAATCCACCCATGGCAGTGCCCTCTACATGAGGGATTAACAGTGAGGACACACATGAGGGGAAGTCACAAGTCCTGAAAATGCAGGAAAAGAGAACTGACCTGCACTACAGGGGCATAGTCTCCAGTGTCAAGTGACAATGAGAGTTTTGTGCCCACTAGGATATGACCACCACAGTTCAACCTGCAATAGAAAACAGAGTCAGCAGTGCACAATACCCTAGATGTGCTGACCAGAGACCAGGCTTCCATACCAGTCAGTAAGAAAAGCAGGGAAAGGAAGCTCTTATGGGTAAAACAATCTTTAAAGAGCAAGGCAAGAAAAGGTCATTATAAACAGAGCACAATGAAAGTCCAGGACATAATTTCTCTATCATATCATTAAAATATGAAAAGAATAAGTCTACACACATGTCCTTCTTCATAATTTCATGTTCTCCTTCCTTAGCTTCCAAGCAGGGTGTTTAACCCTAAATTTCCAGGAACCGTCTCCCATCAGATCCCAACTGAATGTTGTTTCCTACTTGTGTCCCTTCCTCATCATTGCACCAAATGGTCTCCACATTGCATTCCATAGAAACACAACCATGAGCAACAAGGTGATTAGAATGAGTGACCCACCCAGTTCTGCTCCAGTTGAGGCCCTGCTGGCTCGCACAGCATCACCCTGAACTTTTTCTTAGGATTCTGGAAAGACACTTCACTGTGGATAGGAGATGGCAGTCATCTGTGCTCTGTGCAGTCAGAGTCCTTCAATAAGACACTGATCTCAGTTGCAAACCTAAAGATAGAGATGCTGAAAGAGTCAATTCTCAACCTCTCACTTCTACAGGCCCACTAGAGCTCTCACCTTAATGCTAACCAACCTGAAATTCCAAGTGTTTTTGACACATGTAAAACATGCCTTTAAGCAAATTATAACAGTCACATCTTGCTAGTGGCTGCCACACTATAACACACAACAACCACTATATAAGTTTATACATGTGCACATCCTTAGTCACTGAGTCATGTTCAACAATTTGTGACCCCATGGACTGTACCCTCCAGGCCTCTCTGTCATGGATTTCTCCAGGCAAGAACACTGGAGTGGGTGGTCATTTCCTTCTTCAGGGGATCTTCCTGACCCAAGTTTCAAACCCACATCTCCTGCATTGCAGGTGAATTCTTTACCATCTGAGTCACCAGGGAAGATTGAATTAATCTGGAGATCAGTACCACTTGTTCTAACACTTCTGATAGACTGTGGTAGAACAGTTTTTGGGATGCCAGGGGACTTTGTTACAAGGGAGGGTGTAGGAATTCCCAGGTGGCTCAATAGTAAAGAATCTTCCTGCCAATGGAGGAGACATGGGTTGGATCCTTGGGTTGGGAAGAGGCTTTGGAGGAGGATGTGGCAAACCACTTTAATATTCTTCCTTGGAGAATACATGGATGGAGGAGCCTGGTGGCATATGGGTCCATGGGATCTCAATGGGTCAGACAAAACTGAGTGACTGAGCATGCAAGGCTATATATAGGATGTTACTACTGCTCTGTTATTTTCCCTGTCCTGATTATTTCCTCTGCATTTTCTGGCCATTTCAAGATAGCTATTTGCTGATAGATTAACGAAGACAAGACTTCTGCCCCATGAAAGTGTTTAGCCTGAGGGGCTAAGAGAGGGATGTGATGCTCTACTGGTTTCCATGGTAACCAATTTAACCAAGGAGCCAACCTGCTGTTCATTCCCACTGTAACTGGTAGACTCCCAATCCCCACGAGTGAAGAATGCCTCAGCTGCTGTCTTCTGCCTGTCCCCTGCTATCCACAGTGGGCGTCTCTTCAGGGTCCTTTTACTTCAGACATGGAAATCATCCCATCTATTAAATCTTTGATATCTCTGTCAACTCTGGGATCTTTCTTTTGTCTCAAATCTAGATAAGCACAGGACTTGCAGGCCTCTGAATTGTACCCCAACAGCAGAGCATCTGACTGGCTTGATTTGATGATTCATTTGTAGGTATTTCCTGGGCTCATGAACACAGCCCAGGTACTCAGGAGCCTTTGGGACACTGAAACAGCAATGTCAACATCCAGACCTTAGAGGAATTCCAAGTAGGTGTTCCTCTTGAGGGGACAGGTATGGACACAGGGCCCAGGACGCCTATGAAGAACATCTTCAGAGAAGAGGTGAGGAGGGAGGGAGAGACACTGTGTCTCCTCACAAGCCCATCCCTCCACCACTGACTCTGAGATCAGGGAAGGAGGGACACAGGGCCTTCAGAGAGACATGACCAGCACACTGAACACTACACACCACACTGAGAGTGACTCAAGGACGAGGAATTGACATGACATTCCATGCTCATAGACTGGAGACTTAGTACTATTGACATTTCTACAGTACCTAAACCTAAGTAAAGATTCACTGAAACACCAATCAAAATATTAATGTCGTTTTCATAGAAATAGAAAAAATTCCAAAAATATATATGGAACCACTAAGAACTCCAAATAGACAAAATGGTCTTGAGAACAAAGATCAGTTTCTCACCTCTTGATTTCAAAACACATCACAAAGTTATTGGAATCAAAGCTGTATGATACTGACATAGAAATAGATGCATAGCCCTAAATACCAGAATAAAAAACAAACAATTAAACTCATGAATACAAGGTGAAATGAAATTCATGAAGGTTCTAGGACAACAAAATAGGGAAAGGGTAGTCTCTTCAACAATCAGTAGGATGAAAAGTTAACCTACAGAAAAATTGCAAACCATATATCACATTAGGAACTCATACTCAAAATATATCAGAAAATCCCAAAGCTCAAATGCAAAACAAATAATAAAAGGTAAACAAATGAGTTGAGGAGTGTGCAAAGATGGTGATCAAAACCACCTGGAGCTTTGGTCTGGAGGGAGTAGTGTGTTCTAAGGGAAGCAGTCACCCCAGGTCCTGCTGCTCTGAGTCTCTGACCTAGGTCTGGTCAGTCCCAGGAGACCAGGTCAGCAGGACTGCTAGAGCAAATGTGTAAAGAAAGCCAGCGGCTCCTTCACAGTCTCTAGAATCTGTGGCCATGCTGGTCTCTAGGGGCAGCTGCACATGGACTGCTCTCATGCAACACAGCATCCTTGGGGAGGTGTGGTGCTGAGATGAGCTCCAGGAGACTCAGCCCAGGCAGGGGCAGCAGAGCATATGAGCTTTGACTCATCCAACCCTGAGAGCACCCTTCATACAGGGAACAAACAGTGAGGACAAACATGAGGGGAAACCACAAGTCCTGAAAATGCAGAGGGAGAGGGTTCACATCTCACCCGCCACCTGACACTCACTACAGGAACTTGGTCTCCAGTGTCAAGTGACCGTGAGAATTTTGTGCCCACAGGATGTGGCCATCATAGGAGAATTTAGAGATAAAGCCAAAGTTCCTCGTACATAAAATACTGCAGGTACTGACCAGAAACCAAGCTTTCACATTTAGCAGTGAAAGGACAAGGAAAGAGTAGTCTTGTCGGAAAGGAGATTTTTAAATGGACAAACAAAAAGAGATGTCTTGAAGCACAGCATGATATAGCACATGATCACATCGGTCTATAAAATCATTAAAATATGAAAAGAACAAATAAAAACCTTACACATATTTCCTTCTGCTTCCTCAGTTTATATTCACCTTCCTTCATCTCCAAAGAGTTAAGTGTAACCCAAGTGGTCCTGGAATCCTCTCCCTGTTAACCCCACCTGAGAGTTGTTCCCTACCTGCATTCTCTTCTACACCACTGCTGATGATACTTTCCAGGAAGCAGTCTGCAGAAAGACAACCAGGAGCAATAATACAGTTATTATACATATTCAGTTCAGTTCAGTTCAGTCGCTCAGTTGTGTCTGACTCTTTGCGACCCCATGAATCACAGCACCCCAGGCCTCCCTGTCCATCACCAACTCCCGAAGTTCACTCAGACTCACGTCCATCGAGTCAGTGATGCCATCCAGCCATCTCATCCCCTGTTGTCCCCTTCTCCTCTTGCCCCCAATCCCTCCCAGAATCAGAGTCTTTTCCAATGAGTCAACACTTCGCATGAGGTGGCCAAAGTACTGGAGTTTCAGCTTTAGCATCATTCCTTCCAAAGAATTCCCAGGGCTGATCTCCTTCAGAATGGACTGGTTGGATCTCCTTGCAGTCCAAGGACTCTCAAGAGTCTTCTCCAACACAACAGTTCAAAAGCATCAATTCTTCAGCACTCAGCTTTCTTCACAGTCCAACTCTCACATCCATACATGACCACAGGAAAAACCATAGCCTTGACTTGACCCACCCATTTCTCCTCCTCAGCCTGGCTCGCACAACATCTCCCTGGTCTTTCCTCCAGGTTCACAGACCTCCCCTGTGTTTGTGGAGTCAGAACCCAGTGCAAAATTTCATATGAGAGAGAGATGCTGAGAGAATCACATTTTAACCTTATACTACTATAGGCCCAATATAGCTCTTACATTCAAGCTTACAAAGCTGAAATTCCAACACTTATGAACACACTGGAAATACGGTTACTGTGATCAACAAATGTGTGTTTTTTGTGATTTAAAAAAAATGTTAATTATTGTTTGAAATATATTAATTATAGATAGGGAGATCTGACTACTGCCTACTACATTGGAAAGTTCAGCTCTCGTAGCTCCAAAGACAAGGAAAAGACAGTTAATTGCCTCTTCATGTTTTTCTCTGTTGTAGACAATTTGTTGCCCTGATGAGATCATTCATATATAGGTATACCTGGGGCTCTTAATCCTAGGCCAGGGATTGGGAGAGTGCTTGTGAACATTCCAATAAATAGTAAGGTGAACACTCAGATTCAAAGCAAATCCCCAGTAGGGGGCTCACTTATAGGCAGAGGTGAAGGGCATGGCCCAGAGCTCCTGTATGACAAGTAACTAGAGAGTAGGTACAGAAGGGAGGGAAGGGACATTCACAGTCTACAAGAGCCCATCTTTTCCATCCCTGACTCTGGAGGTCCCAAGCAAGGCAACACAAAAGGCCCCTTAGGAAGTGAAAGATTTGTGCACTGAAAACCGTAGAATACTTTTGACAGAAAGAGGAGACAAGTAATCAGAATACCATACCATATTCATAGACTGGAATATTTAGTATTGTTGATCTTCCTATACTCCTAAAAGTGATGTACATATATATTGAAACCACTCACAAAGTCTCATGTCATTTTTATAGAAATGGAAAGAAAAAATCCCCAAATACTGAAATTTATGCAACCGAAGAGAAACCCAAAGAGCAAAAACAATCTTGAGAGCAAAGAACAACAATGGGGCCTTCAGGCTTCCTGATTTCAAAACAGGTAAGAATGCCACAGTAGTCAAAACTGTGTTCTACCTGAAGCAAAATAAGCAGAGAGACCAAGGAATCATAAGGAGGGAATCTTGAATAAATTCACACATGTGAGGCCAAATGATCTTTTCCAGGGTTCTAAAATGACCAAATCAAGAAAAGATGGTCTCTTCAACAATCAACAGAAAGGCTACTGATGGAATGAGAGGAAGTAACTGCAAACTTTGCATCTGAATAAGGGGTCAATATCCAGAATATATAGCAACTACTACAACTCAGCTTCAAAACAACAAAAGTCAAATAACTGACTTTAAAAAATGTGTAAAGGCTTCAATAGACATTTTTCATAGAAGACAGAGAAGTGATCAATATACATAGGAATAGTCCTCAACAACAGTAAGTACTAGTGAAATGGAAACCACGTCAAAAAGAGACATCACCTTTCAGGTTGTGTATTCTAAAAAGAATGTAAAAGATTTTGGCAACAGTGTAGCAAACTGGAAATTTTGTACCTGTTGGTAAGAATGTAAAATGACATAGCCATTATGGAACAGTTTGGAAGTCCCTCAAAATATTATTAGGAGACTGATCATAAGATCCAGGAATCACTCTTTTGAGTTTATGTCCAAAGAAGATAAAATGAGAATGTCCAGGAGATATCTACAATCACATATCCATTGCCATATTGTACACAAAATCCAAGAAAACTGCCCAGTGTCTACGGGCAGATAAATCAAAAAGAAAATGGGGAGTATACATACACTGGAAGCCTTTCAACATATAAAAATGAAGGATACCTTGTCATTCGCAGCACTGTGAATGAAACTCCAGGATCCTGGTAAGACTGAAATAAGGTAGTCAATGAAGGACAAATACTGCACAGTTCCATTTACCTGAGGTTTCGAAAGGAAAAGTCAGAGAAGCAGAGAGTAGAAGGGTGGTTCCAAGAACTGGGAGGAGGTTGACAGAGGGAGTGTCTGTTTAATGGTTATAAAATTTTTGTTGCAGGATGGAGAAGTTCTAGAGACAAGCTGAACAACACAGTGCACTGAATTAATAGGACTGACTGGACACTTCAAAGCTTAAGAGGCAAAGCTGGCCTGAGCTTCATCTATGCTTTTAGGTTTCTCCTTTCTCAGATTCCTCTAGACCTGGGTGTGGCATGTGGGTACCACCAGGGCCCCCTGCAGAAGGAAGGAGTCTCCCCAGTACTGGGGGCCTTGACTGACGGGAAAAGATTCATTCTGAGGCTCTAATAGGAAAGAGTTTGAATGACGGAAATGGCAGATGAATCATGACCAATCAAAATGGTCATGAAATGGTAAGAAATAGGATTTATGACTAAATGAAGGTGTAATTGACCTAGGAGGGGGATACTAAAACACAGTTTTGTTTTTTAAGAATTGTATAGGGCTTCACTGGTGCCTCAGTGCTTAAGAATCTACATGCTAATGCAGGAGATACAAGCTCAAACCCTGGTCTGGAAAGATTCCACATGCCTTGGAGAAACTAAACCCGTCAGTGCACCACAAGGACTGAGCCATGTTCTAGAGCCCAGGAGCCACAAGTGCTGAGCCCACCTTCCAAAACTACTGAAGCCCAAGAACCCTAGAAGCCATGCTCTGCAACAAAAGAAGCTGCTAAAGTGATACACCTACGCACCACAACTAGAGGGATGCCCTCATTCTCCACAAGCAGAGAAAACTCTGCAGAGCAATGAAGACCCAGCAGAGCCAAGAAGAAATTCAAGAAAAATTAAAAAGACTCCAGGGTAAACATTTTCCTGGGTAGTGATGAGATTTGTCTTTCAGGGTATTGGATGTTCACTTGGTATAAAATCAATGGATACAGTGAATGTGTATACTTGGTTTGATTTTTAAATACGTACTCATTAACGGTACATGGTGATAGGAAATTTTTTTGGGGGAAGTTGACACCAGTAACAGTGATGTTTAGGGTGACAAATATCGAGGAAAACACAAGACAGAAAATTCACAGACACATGGAAAATCACACTGTTCATCACACACAGAGACACACCCAGTCCCACGGACACAAACCTACACTATTAACCATAGTACAGCTTCCTCCTGGAACTACAGTAGTCAGCCACATTGCTCTACTTATACGTTACTTTCTATCACTAGGGCCCCTATACTCATTGCCAGCAGGAATTTGGAATCAGTTTTGCCTCTACATTAAAACCAGAGAGAAAGCCCCAACTTTCTCATCTACAAAGTCATTCTCCCAAAGTGAATGATTCTAGAATACATATCACTTTCACATTCTGAAAGGGCCACCTGCAAGTACAGAAGAGAAGACACTATGAGGATAAGATCACATAGATACTCACTCTTAGGTTCATTTAGTGACAGTTCCTGATGATGGAGAAGGCATTGGCACCCCACTCCAGTACTCTTGCCTGGAAAATCCCATGGATAGAGGAGCCTGGTAGGCTGTAGTCCAAGGGGTCGCTAAGAGTCAGACAGGACTGAGCGACTTCTCTTTCACTTTTCACTTTCATGCATTGGAGAAGGAAATGGCAACCCACTCCAGTGTTCTTGCCTGGAGAATCCGAGGCACAGGGAAGCCTGGTGAGCTTCCGTCTATGGGGTCACACAGAGTCGGACACAACTGAAGCGACTTAGCAGCAGCAGCAGCCTCATGAGGAACAGTGGTGGAGTTCAGCAATATCAGAACACACATACTCAGGATGAAACGTAAGATCTTTGCCTGGAAGATGGAACTTCTAAGATTGTTTGGGTTAGAAACTGAAGAATTCTTTTCTTATAGGAAATCTTGCCATAGGAGAGAGAAATCTGTACTTGACAGGGTGTAATGGTTGCTAACAATTTTAATATCCTGTGGACTGAGGCATCATGATTTGGTAATAAGTATCTCACTCCACATTATCCCAACCAAGGGAATCGTCTCTATATGAAATGAACACCTTCAAAGACTCATAACTTAATTCAGAAAGGAAACAATATTTCTATCCCAGACCAGAAAAGAAAAAAAAAAAAAAAAACTTTCCTTGGAGACACATGGAGTCTTTTTGGTCCTGTCACAAGTTGGGTTGACTGGCAGGTCCTCAGTGAAACTTAGGGGACACAGAGTAGGTGTTAGAACACTAGAGAGGCAGCTCAGGAATCATGCAGGATTTTTTCTCTTTGTGTGGACATGGGGCGGTGTGTATGGATGTGGGAGGTTAATAAGCATGGACTGAACTTGTGTTCATCCATCTTCTTTGGAGGAGGCAGGAAAGTAAAGGAGAAGAGGAAGGAAATGAAAACAGATCTTTGGCTTTCTAGCTAGAGGTACATAATCAACATGAAATATTCAATCTAAAAAATGGAAAACTCCAAAATGTGTGTACTGTTCAATGAAAGAGACCCATGACTCCTCCTGCTCATTTTGGTGCTGCTGCTGCTGCTAAGTCGCTTCAGTCCTGTCCGACTCTGTGCAACCCCATAGACGGCAGCCCACCATTTGAGCTCCTGCTAAATCGCTACTGCCTCTTGATTTTTCCCACATCACTCTTCCTCCGAGATCCACAGTTGCTGCTACTCTGTTCATCATGTTTTCTATGAGACTTTGTACTTGATTTAAAGTAAACTCTGTTAGAGGACTGAAATCAATCCTGGGCAAAGTATGCCATTCTCTTAATTCACTAATTATTTGTCTTAAAGAAAATCAAATACATAAGATTTTATATTGCTGAATTCCTACTATTTAAAAGTAGCTATTATGAATAATATAGTATTTTTCTATCAATAATCATTTTCTATACAGTGTGTACATGTCCACTGAGCCAGTAGCTGCCCATACTCACAGGGGCCATCTGTTTAGTGGGACAGCTGATTATAGAAAGCACAGTTCCTCCACCAGGTCTTCCTGGGGAGCTAGAGGGACAGAGTAGCTCTTAGGACATTGGTGAGGCTACCTACCAGTCACTCAGCTTTTTTTTTTTTTTTGATAGGGACAAGGGGTAAAGTGTATGCATGAAGGGGTAAGTAACTATGGACTAAGATGCTGTTGAATCATCCTCTTTGCTGGATGAAGGAGAACAAACGAGAGGAGCAGGAAAGAAATGAAAGAGAGCCTCTGCATTTTAATAAGTGATCTAATGATAACCTAAACAGTGGGGAAAAAAGAAACACTAAAATGCATTCCAGCTTTAAATGACAGAGATGAACATCCCTCCTGCTTGTTTGGAGCATCTGCTAAATCAGCCCAGGATTTCTTCCTAGATCACTCCCTCCCCAGGATGCAAAGTTGCAGCTATTGAAATGAACAAGTTTTCTGTGAGATTTTGTTCTTGATTAAAAGCAAGCTCTATTAGAGGACTGAATTCAATCCTGCCTTTACAAATATCTATTATCAATCATGTGATATTTTTTCCCAGTCTTCACTTTCCAAACAATATTTGCATGTCCACCTAGACAGTGGCTGTCCACAATGAGAGAAGTGATACATTTAACGGGACAGTTCATTATGGAGAGGAACCAAGGGTGAATGCTGACTGTCTCTGACCCAGCTGTTTAGGAGATTACAACGACTCATGGTCATGAGGCTAACATTCGAAATCGAATGTGAGATCTATTTGACACATTCCCTAGAGTGTGTGTTACCAGGTTTAATCAATGTAAGGCTTATGGTAATATCATCCAGTAAAAGGAAATATCTCCCTGATGATAATCTGCTTTATTCCTTGTTTAAGCATGATACTAGCACCAACAGATAGGACCAACGTTGTCTACACAAGGCCACAAAACTCTCACAATCTGTGAGTTCACCATGGGATGGAAACCCCGAGGTGCCTTTCACAATAATAACTGTGCCAAACTTAGCTGTTAATCCACTTTGCTTGTCCTTTCAGGACCATTGTGCCAACCTTATAATGATGGGAATGGTCTGGACCTCTGGAGCTCATAGTACCTCCAGACATAAACATAGATGCAGGGACCCCTTGTTTCATGACTAGGATTTCAAGGATGAGTGATCAGTTCAGGTAAGGGGTCCAGACCAGAAATACTGGAAGCCCCCTAGGTTCTCAGTTTGGCTTTTCCACTTAGAAGGACAAGGGCTTGGGCCATTTTTCTCAGCAGCATCTTCATCTGAGGAAAATGAATATTAATGAAACTTGAGGAATGGCTGAGTTCAGAAAAGAATCAGGTAAAGTATAGTCAGTGGGCAGTGGTGATGAGAAGTGTTTAGAAAGTTCACAGTTGACTTGTGCTGTGTAAGGGTGAAATATCTCTGAGGAAACACACATACACACACCTTCAGAATCACATCACATGGGCTTACACGTGGGCCAACCCTGATTCACACAAACTCACATCATCTAAAAGATGTGGTTGTTTCCAGGGACCATAGAACATAGACATTGTTCATAACTTGAAATCAGTCTTTTCTCAGAACCCCCAACCCTGACCCCACATAGGTATCCAGCATCAGGGTAACTCTGCAAACCTAGCTAGCAAGAGAGCCCCAGAATCATCAGCTAAATTGTTCCTCAGCAGAAGGATGGTCACTGAATATTTACCATGTTCATTGGCTGCTCCGGCTGCCTGTGATTAGAGAGAAGAAAACAGTGTGAGTGTGGCAGCATCATGTGTTCTCTGCAGTAACTTTTATGTTATTTGACTTTTGTTTTCCTCAGGTAACTAAACTCTTTAAAAAATCAATCATTCCAAAAGAAAACAGAGAGGACCCTTGTTGAAAAGGCTGGGCTCTTTTAATTAAGATCTTTCAGTTGCAAGGAGGAAAAAATTCTACTGAGGAAAGTACCTACAGGCGGAATTGACAGTATTTTTAGTGTCCTTTTGAATTAGGTCTGTGTTGATAGCAGATTTAATGTCAATATTTCACCAGCAACGAATTGCATATACAAATGCTAATATACATTGTCAGGTTACTATAACTGTATTTCACTGAATGAAACATAAAGAAGTGAAGCAGCATCTATGTGAGACACAGACAGTTGAGCTTACCTCCAGGGGACACAGAGGTGGCTCCTCAGCCCTGACCTGGGGCAGTTCCAACACCAGGTGCTCCTGGGGAGCTAGAGGGAAACAGAAGGCCATCAGGACAGAGGAGAGGCTGCTTACAAAGATCTCAGGGTTTTTTTTGTTTGTTTGTTTGATGGGACATGGGGTGGAATGTGTACATAAGAGAGGTTAGTAACTATGGACTGAGCTGCTCTTGAGGCCTCCTCTTTGCTGGATGAAGTACAACAAAGGAGACAAGCAGGAAGGCAATGAAAGGGATTGGCTGCATTTAACTGGTGATAACCAAACCAATGGGGGAAGGTGAAACATTACAATGCATGCCAGCTTTCAATGACAGAGACCCATGACCCTCCTTTCTGTTTAGGGCTTCTGGTAAATCACACCAATCTTCTTGATTTCTTCCTAGATCACTGCATCCTCAGAATCCACTGTTTCAGCTGTTGTACCTACCAAGTCTGTGAGACTTTATTCTTGATTAAAGGCAAACTCTTGTTAGAAGACTGAATTCAATACTACCTTTCCAAATAGCTATTATCAATCCTGAGATGTTATTTCCCAGGCTTGATTTTCCAAACAATGTTTGCTTGTCCACTGAGTCAGTGGCGGTTCACACTCACAGAAGTCATACTTTTAGTGGGACAGTTCATTATGGAGAAGAAGCATGGAGTGGATCTGACTGTCTCTGACCCAGCTGTGCATGAGATTTACAACAAGAGTCATGGTCACTAGACTATCATGTTCCACTCTGAGCTTTATTTGACAATTTCCCTTGAGTGTGTACTACAGGGTTTAATCAATGTGAGGTTATGTTAATGTTACCCAGTACAATTAAATACATCACTGATGATAATATGCTTTTGTCCTTGTGTAAAGAAAGACAGGAACACCAACACATATGACTTCCACTCTACAAAAGGCCACCCAGCACTCAGAATCTGTGAGTTTACCAGGAGGATGTGAGTCCCGAGGTACTTTTCACAATAATGACTGTTTCAAAGTTGGTGTTAATCCACCTATGGTTACACTGGGTTCCTTGACCACTGTGCCCACCTTATAATGATGGCAGGATCTGGACCCCTGGACCTGCTAGAACCTCCAGGGATGGATATAGATGCTGAGACCCCTTTTCTGCATGACTGAGGATCACATTGGTGACTGGTAGGAGCAAGTCACTCCTCCAGAGGAGCCAAATTGAGATCAACCCTAGGTACTCAGTTCAGCTTTTCCAGTAGGAGGTTAAGAATTTGGGCCATATTTCCGATTGCCATCTTCACCTGAGGAAAATTAATATTAAGTTATTTTCAGGAATGGATTCCCTGATAGCTCCATTGTTAAAGAGTCTGTCTGCAATGCTGGATACCTGTGTTCAATCCCTGGGTTTGTAAGATCCCCTGGAGAAGGGAAAGGCTACCCACTCCAGTATTCTGGCCTGGAGAATTCCATGGACTTTAGTGCATGGGACCATAAAGATTTGAATACAAACTGAATGACTTTCACTTTGCCTTTTGAGGAAAGATGAGTTGAGGAAAGAATCAGGTAATGTATAATCAGTGTGCAGTGGTAGTGAGAAGTGTTTAGAAAGTTCACAGTTGACTAGTGCTGTGTACCAGGGAAACATCTCCAGAGGAAACACACACAGACACAGAGCTTCAGACTCACACCACTTGGGCTCACACATGGGCCCCCAACCCTGATTCACACAAACCCACAACATCTAAATGATGTAGTTGCTTCCAGGTACCCTAGAACAAAGACATTGTTCTTTCCTGGGAGATCAGTCTCTTCTCTTCACCTACAGCCCATACCCCAAGTAGGAATCTAGCATCAGGGCCACTTTCCAACCAGAGCCAGTCAGAGAACCCCACCTTTATCACTTGGATTGTCCCTCAGCAGAGTGATGATCCCTGAATATTTACTGTGTTCACAGGCTTCCCTGGATTCCTGTGATTGCAGAGGAAAAAACAGAGTGAATGTGTCAGCATCTTGAGTTTTCCGCACTAAGTCTTCTGTTATCTGGTTTTTGTCCTCAGGTAAGTAGCACTCTTTACTTCAATGGCTCCAAAATAAAACAGACAGTCTCCTGTTGGAAAGACTGGTCTGATTCACATAAGATCTCTCAGTTTTAATTTGACCTACGTTTACAAATTGTTTTTCCAGAAAGAAAACTTTCTGCTGAGCAAAGTACCTACAGTCATAAATGATGCTGTCTTATTTAAATGTCCTCTTGAATCAGGACTATGTTGATAATAGATTTATCCTCTCTACTTTCCCAGCCAAGGATTTGCATGCCTCAGTGGTAATGCAAATTGTCAGATTATTGTAACTGTATTCAACTGAAAGGAAAATAAAGAAGTGAAGCCACAGCCTTGCCCCAGTTAAGAAAGCTGCACTTACGTCCACTGTCCTCAGAGGCTTGTCCTCAACCCCGGCCTAGGGCAGTTCCACTGCCATGTCCTCCTGGGGAGCTGGAGGGACACAGTACAGCCACAGGGACTCAGGTGAGGTGCTCACTAACCTCTCAGGAGCCTTTTTATTGGAGGGGCATGGGATGGAGTGTATGCACAAGGCATTAGTAACTATGGACTGAGTTGCTGTTGAATCATCCTCTTTGTTGTATAAATAAGAGCAAATCAGAGGATTAGGAAATAATGAAACAAAACTTCTCTATTTTAACTAGTGATAACCTAACAGTTCAGGAAAAAAGAAACACTGAAATACATGCCACCCTTCAATGACAAAGACTCATGAAAATCCTGCCTGTTTATATCTTCTGCAAACCCACCCCTATCTGGAAGGATTCCTTCCTAGATCACTGCCTTTGCTGTAGGTTACTGTAGGTAATCGACAGCCAGTGCACAGTGTGTTGAGAAGTGTTTAGAAAGTTCACAGTTGACTTGTGCTTATAAGAGGGAAACATCTCCTGAAGAAACACACACAGACAGCTTGAGAATCACACTGCATGGGCTCACACATGGGACACAAACCCATGCATCTAAATGATGTAGTTGTTTCCAGGTACCATAGAGCACAGACATTTTCCTTCCTGGGAGATCAGTCTCTTATCTGCACCCCCTGCCTTCACCCCCTTTAGGAATCCAGCATCAGGGCAACTCTCCAAACAGAGCTGGCAAGAGATTGCCACCTTTATCAACTAGATTATTTTCATCAGAGGGATGATCCCTGAATAATTACTGTATTCACTGGCTTGTTCACACGCCTGCAATTAGAAAGAAGAAAACAGTGTGTGTCAGTGTCTTGAGTACTGTGCATTCAGGTCTTTTGTTCTCTTTTTCTTTTCAGAAAACCAAATGAGAATGTGCTGTTGAGTCCGTAGCCCCAAAAGAACAATAGAGGACAACTGTGGGAAAGGCTGGAGCTCCTCCTGGAAGAGCTCTCCAGCTCATGTTCAACGGTAATTAAAACTTTCATTTCAGGAAGGAATAGTTTCTGCTGAGGAAACTGCTCCCAATTCCAGTTTTTAATCTATGTTGTAATTTTTGAAAAACATCCTTTTGAACAAGTTATCTACTGGGAGAAATTCATCCGTCAAAGTAAAAACTGTTTCTATGAACTGTCTTGAATATTTGAACCTTTATCTGAATTCAGCTAGAAAATAACGTCATTAAGCAACACTTTTATCTCAGATGAATAGGAGGCACTTACTATGGAGTTGGGCAGAGCCTCTCCCTCCAACATTGAAGTGGATAGCTCCTTGAGCTGGTCCTCAGGGAGCTCTAGGAGGACATAGAGGAATTGTCATGACATCTGTGATGCTGATCGGGAAGACCTTGTTAATGTGGACACATCGGGGGAGTGTGTGGATGTGGGTGGTTAATAAGTGTGGGCTGAAATCTGTTGGACAACCTTTCTCATGGGTAGAGGAAGGCAAAGGAGATGAATGTTTCAGAAATGAGTCAGAGAGCCTTAAGCTTTCTGGCTAAGGGAACCTGATTGACTTGGAACTCAGTCTGACAGAGGGAAGCACTAAAAATCACACTATACTTCAGAAGGCATGTACAGTTGTGAGACTTGGACCATTAAGATGGCTGAGTGCCAAAGAATTAATGCTTTAGAATAGTGGTGCTGAAGAGACTCTTGTGAGTTCCTTGGACAGCAAGGAGTTCAAACCAGTTAATCATAAAAGAAATCAATCATGAATGTTCATTGGAAGGACTGATGCTGAAACTTCAATACTTTGACAGCCTGATGTAAAGAACAGGCACACTCTAAAAGCCCCTGATGCTGGGAAAGACTGAGGGCAGGAGGAAAAGAAGGGACCACAGAGGATGAGATGTCTGGATAGCATTATTGACTCAATGGACATGAATTTGAGCAAACTCAAGAAGATAGTGAAAGACAGGGAAACCTGGTGTGCTGCTGTCCATGGGCTCACAGACATAAATTAGCGACTGAGCATTGTCATCAAAAATACATTGTATTTATTCTTGTCATAATTTTTAAGAATTTAAAAGTTCCATCGGTTCAGTTCAGTTGCTCAATCATGTCCGACTCTTTGTGACCCCATGAATCGCAGACACCAGGCCTCCCTGTCCATCACCAAATCCCAGAGTCCACTCAAACCCATGTTCATTGAGTCGGTGATGCCATCCAACCGTCTCATCTTCTGTCATCCCCATCTCATCCTGCCCTCAATCTTTCCCAGCATCAGGGTCTTTTCAAATGACTCAGCTCTTCACATCAGGTGGGCAAAGTATTGGAGTTTCTGCTTCAACATCAGTCCTTCCAATGAACACCCAGGACTGATCTCTTTTAGGTTGCAATGGTTGGATCTCCTTCTAGTCCAAGAGACTCTGCAGAGTCTTCTCCAACACCACAGTTCAAAAGAATCAATTCTTCGGTGCTCAGCTTTCTTTATAGTCCCACTATCACAGCCATACATGACTACTGGAAAAACCATAGCCTTGACTAGACAGACCTTTGTTGACAAAGTAATACCTCTGCTTTTTAATATGCTATCTAGGTAGGTCATAACTTTCCTTCCAAGGAGTAAGTGCCTTTTAATTTTGTGGCTGCAATTTTTAATTTCAAATTTCAAATTTTTAATTTGATGGATGAATTTCTCCCAGGACTGGTGCTTCATAATTTCTCTGTAAGTGTTCAACCTTGAATGATGGCAAGAATAAGATGGACCTTCAGTAGTGGTTGAAAGCAGAGAGGGCATTTTGATGGCTCCAATAAGTGGGGATGGAAGCTTATTCTTCAGCTTTTTCACAGAAATAAGGTTTTATAGCTCATGGAGAGTATGTATTATCACCTTTTCTGACACCCCGCCCTGTTCAAGAGGAAGGGCAGACAAAGTGGGGGCTTAAATCCACATGTTACATTAGAAGGTGTTGAAATTTAGAGAGATGAAGTGACTTTCCAAGGGTCACACAATGATAAATAATGGATCTGGGACAGGATTGTAGATGGCTCCCTGAGGACACAGATGCCTGCACCCCTGAGACCTGTGCTTAAACTCCTTAAACAGGACCTCAACCCTACCCCCAACTCAAAGTGTCCTGACCCTAGTTTTCTGTGGATGAGAGCTGATGCCCTGGAGAAGATGCCTCAGCCTTAAAAAGAGCTTAAATCCTCCTTCTACCACTCGTCTCTATATTTCAGTTCCTGATCCAAAATACAAGTTTCCTCTGTCAGAGCCCCTCAGAAAGACCACAGGATTCCAAGTCTGTCCATCCTCCAAAGCTTCTTCACACACTCAACCATCTCACGAACAGCCTTCCCAAAGCCCAGTTCACCTTGCTAAGTGACCAGTGTTCTGTTTGGCCAACAAGTTGGCTCAGAGCTCAGAACCTTCTAAACCAAAGGCCACATGATGGCTCTGCCAAGAATTAGCTTCCCTTTAACTTGACCAATCTGGGTCAGCAGTTAATGTGAGTTAACTGGGGAGGTGGCCATCTGTGCTGGCCTTTGGTGTCTTAATTAAGTCTGAGATGCTCAAAGCCTCACAACTGATCTGAACTCTTATTTGAGCAGCCTGGACCAAGTGATAGCTAAGAATGGGCAGGAGTTCGATCTTTGCCCACTAAAATTCTGACTCTATCAACTTCTCATCATGCTCTAGACCCTGTAGTGGAAGACAACAGAGCCCCATATTCTTTTTGAAAATCATCTCCATCCTCACAGCCTGGAGACTGTAACCCTAGATTCTCCTTGTCTGAGGATCAACAGACAGGCTCTCCTTCCCTCAGTGACCAAATGTTCATCCTACCAACCCAACAGCATTATGCCATCTCACTAAACTCCTTGGCAACAGCCAAACAAGGATCCAGCCCACATCAACCCATTGGAATCCCAGCAGTAAATTCCGGTTTCTTTCCTTTATAAGTCTCTGGATTTACACTGTTAGTGTTTGTAGATTTGGGCAGCAACATTTGAGAAGAGTTGAGATGTAATTCCTTTTTACTATAATGTCCAATGTTGGGTAGATATCATGGTTCTCCTCTGTTAGTTCTCTCCATCTGTTCTCTGATAAGAGTGTGTACAAAACTGGCATCGGGAAATAGGGAATTTAGGAAGATATTAAAGGCAGCCATCTGACAGGAGAGTCAAAATATAATTTAAGGAATTAAACAAAGTAGGAAGTCAAGAAACACCTGGAGTAACAGCCCGATTTGGCCTTGGAATACAGAATGAAGCAGGGCAAAGACTAATAGAGTTTTGCTAAGAAAACGCACTGGTCATAGCAAACACCCTCTTCCAAAAACACAAGAGAGGACGCTAGATATGTACATCACCAGATGGTCAACACTGAAATCTGATTGATTATATCCTTTGCAGCCAAAGATGGAGAAGCTCTATACAGTCAGCAAAAACAA
Source organism: Bos grunniens (assembly GCF_055505025.1). Taxonomy (NCBI): domain Eukaryota; kingdom Metazoa; phylum Chordata; class Mammalia; order Artiodactyla; family Bovidae; genus Bos; species Bos grunniens. The sequence goes on along the minus strand of NC_141180.1, from coordinate 73,635,743 downwards.
GACCGGGAGCTGGCTGTGGCTCAGATCATGAGCTTCTTATTGCCAAATTCAGACTTAAATTGAAGAAAGTAGGGAAAACCACTAGACCATTCAGGTATGATCTAAATCAAATCCCTTATGATTATACAGTGGAAGTGAGAAATAGATTTAAGGGACTAGATCTGATAGAGTGCCTGATGAACTATGGAATGAGGTTCATGACACTGTACAGGAGACAGGGATCAAGACCATCCCCATGGAAAAGAAATGCAAAAAAGCAAAATGGCTGTCTGGGGAGGCCTTACAAATAGCTGTGAAAAGAAGAGAAGCGAAAAGCAAAGGAGAAAAGGAAAGATATAAGCATCTGAATGCAGAGTTCCAAAGAATAGCAAGAAGAGATAAGAAAGCATTCCTCAGTGATCAATGCAAACAAATAGAGGAAAACAACAGAATGGGAAACACTAGAGATGTCTTCAAGAAAATTAGAGATACCAAGGGAACATTTCATGCAAAGATGGACTTGATAAAGGACAGAAATAGTATGGACATAACAGAAGCAGAAGATATTAAGAAGAGGTGGCAAGAATACATGGAAGAACTACAAAAAAGAATTTCATGACCCAGATAATCACAATGGTGTGATCACTCACCTAGAGCCAGACATCCTGGAATGTGAAGTCAAGTGGCCCTTAGAAAGCATCACTATGAACAAAGCTAGTGGAGGTGATGGAATTCCAGTTGAGCCATTTCAAATCCTGAAAGATGATGCTGCGAAAGTGCTGCACTCAATATGCCAGAAAAATTGGAAAACCCAGCAGTGGCCACAGGACTGGAAAAGGTCAGTTTTCATTCCAATCCCAAAGAAATGCAATGCCAAAGAATGTTCAAACTACCACACAATTGCAAGCTAGTAAAGTAATGCTCAAAATTCTCTAAGCCAGTCTTCAGCAATTTGTGAACCATGAACTCCAGATGTTCAAGCTGGTTTTAGAAAAGGCAGAGGAACCAGAGATCAAATTGCGAACATCTGCTCTAACGCTCAAAAAGCAAGAGAGTTTCAGAAAAACATCTACTTCTGCTTTATTGACTATGCCAAAACCTTTGACTGTGTGGAACACAATAAACTGTGGAAAGAGATGGGAATACCAGACCACCTGACCTGCCTCTTGAGAAACCTATATGCAGGTCAGGAAGCAACAGTTAGAACTGGACATGGAACAACAGACTGGTTCCAAATAAGATAAGAGTACGCCAATTCTGTATATTGTCACCCTGCTTATTTAAACTATATGCAGAGTACATCATGAGAAACACTGGGCTGGAAGAAGCACAAGCTGCAATCAAGATCACTGGGAGAAATATCAATAACCTCAGATATGCAGATGACACCACCCTTGTGGCAGAAAGTGAAGAGGAACTAAAACGCCTCTTGATGAAAGTGAAAGAGGAGAGTGAAAAAGTTGCCTTAAGCTCAACATTCAGAAATCGAAGATCATGACATCTGGTCCCATCACTTCATGGCAAATAGATGGGGAAAGAGTGGAAACAGTGTCAGACTTTATTTTGGGGGGCTCCAAAATCAATGAAGATGGTGAATGCAGCCATGAAATTAAAAGATACTTACTCTTTGGAAGGAAAGTTATGACCAACCTAGAGACATTACTTTGCCAACAAAGGTCCATCTAGTCAAGGCTATGGTTTTTCCTGTGGTCATGTATGGATGTGAGAGTCAGACTGTGAAGAAAGCTGAGCGCTGAAGAATTGATGCTTTTGAACTGTGGTGTTGGAGAAGACTCTTGAGAGTCCCTTGGACTGCAAGGAGATCCAACCAGTCCATTCTGAAGGAGATCAGCCCTGGGATTTCTTTGGAGGGAGTGATGCTAAAGCTGAAACTCCAATACTTTGGCCACCTGATGCGAAGAGTTGACTCATTGGAAAAGTCTCTGATGCTGGGAGGGATTGGAGGCAGGAGGAGAAGGGGATGACAGAGGATTAGATGGCTGGATGGCATCACTGACTCAAGGGACATGAGTCTGAGTGAACTCCGGGTGTTGGTGATGGACAGGGAGGCCTGGGGTGCTGCGATTCATGGGGTCACAAAGAGTTGGCCAGGACTTAGCGACTGAACTGAACTGAACTGATTAATGATTTCAATGGTGAAGAATTAACTGAGTTTTAATATAGCTCCAATTTGCCAAGTAGATTAACATTTCTTTTTTTTTTTTACACAAATAATTGCTTTATTAATACAAACTGTTAATACATACCCAAACTATAAAGTGCTAAGAAATTTAAATATCTAAGTCACAGCAAACAGGTGGCAATTCAACATCCAAAGTTGACAGAATGCTTGAGGGAGACTGCAACAGGTTGGACTCCCTCAGCGGAGGAGGCATCTTCAGAGGCGAAGGGGGGCCCACGTATAATAGCTGTTCAAGCTCTCTCTCCTCATCAAGGATCATGAGAGGCACTCCAGTCAAGGGGAGGTGGGCGATCTGGTGCTCCTCAGGCAGGTCAAAACTCTCAAAATCTAATGGATTGAAGGGAAATAATTTTTCTATTTGTGTATAGGTGTCATCTGAGCCAGGAACCAAACTTTCTGCTTTAACAGTCTTCTCAGTAATTTTTTTCATAGAGAAAGTTGTCTGTTTCTGTTTAAGTGGTCCATTCATCTTAACTGATTTTTCTGTAGCTCTGTTGACATTTCCCAAAGCCTTTCTGGCAGTTTTTGGTAAAGCTGGTGAAGCATCAAACATTTTGCCAACATGCAGTGTTTAAACATGAGATCTCCCATCTAAAGCTTTGAAAGGCACAGATCTCAGCTTCAGCCCATCCTTAGGAGCCACATGGATGCCTGGTTCTCCATTTTCCTTATCAACATAGATCAGAGTAGCCATTCTGGATCAAGTTCGGAGTAACAGCAAACTCTAGCAAGACTCTTCTAGATTAATATTTCTTTGACCGATCAACATATTGGATTTTTTTTTTTAATTTCCTATAGTTGTTTCAACAACTATCTACAAAAGCTGGTGAATATTTGTAATAATTAAACAGAATAAGAGGGAGAGGGTGGGATGATTTGGGAGAATGGCATTGAAATATGTATAATATCATATATGAAACGAGTTGCCAGTCCAGGTTCGATGCATGATACTGGATGCTTGGGGCTGGTGCACTGGGATGACCCAGAGGGATAGTATGGGGAGGGAGGAGGGCTCAGGATGGGGAACACATGTATACCTGTGGCAGATTCATTTTGATATATGGCAAAACCGATACAATATTGTAAAGTTAAATAAAATAAAATTAAGAGAAAAAAAGAATAAATTATGTAAGAACAATGAAACAGGATCACCTTAGAGAATGTATAGTACCTTGAACATTCTAAGTAAATTCTGTTAACTATAAATAGCACAAGCTATTATTGTTATGAACTGAATCTCTGTGTCCCCACATAAATTTACACATTGAAACCCTCACTTTCAGTGGGATGGTTGCAAGAGGTGGAGCCTTTGGGAGGTAATTAGGCCATGAGAGTGGAGTCCCTATGACATTACCATGTTTATAAAAAGAGGAATAGAGCTAGTCCTTTCCCTATTTCTGTCACTTGAAGATAACTGAGAAGGTGGCAAAATGCAAGTAAGAATGCAATCACTAAAACCTGACCTTGCTGCATCCTGACCTTGAACTCTCAATCTTTAGAACTATGAGAAACAAATAAGTATTGTATAAGCACCCTAATCCAAGGTATTCTGTTACTGTACCTGAAACTGACTGAAGCAACTGTCATTGTGTATTTTGAGTGCAAGATTTTTCTTTAGTTAGTTAGTTAATAGAAAAGAGCCACAGATCTTCCCCAAAACATTACACTGGATAGACTTAAATAGGCAAGGAAAACTTTATTCAAGACATTGTGATAAAGGTCAAGACTATTGCAAGGAGAAAGACTGAAACCAGCTCCCCTGAAACAACTGACTGGGGAGGGGGGGGCGAGATTTATAAACACTGAATGAGCTAATGAGAAGATAACACAGGTCCTCAGCCTCAAGGATCCCATCTGTGTTGAGTCATCGGCATTTGTGGAAATTTTCCACACAGACTGGGATAAAGGGACACGTTTTTTTTATTATGACTTTTAGGAAGGAAGGCTCAGAAGTTCTTGAGAAAGACATTCCTGGGTTATACAACGTTCACATATCATCATAGTAGAAAAGGAATTGACGCACTTGCTAAAGTAGATGCTCAAAAATAAGCTGATTGAGAAAAAATGTCTGGTATAAATTCGGAGATTGGGATTGATATTTATGCACTATTATATACAAAGTAGACAACTAGTAAGGATCCACTATAAAACACAGGGAACTCGAGTCAATACTCTATGTACGGTGCTTAGTCACTCAGTCATGTCCAACTCTTTGCAACTCCATTGACTGTAGTCCATCAGCCTCCTCTATCAGTACTCTATAATGACCTATACTGGAAAAGAGTCACTAAGTCATGTCTAAATCTTTGTGACTCCATGGACTGTAGCATGCCAGGTTTCCTAGTCCTTCATTGATTCTGGTATTAGGATCATGATTAAATCTATTAGCGAGCACCTGGCAACACTTATTTCTCACTGAAAATATTTCCTATATAACACAATTTGCTGGATATGAGAGAGCAATTGGAAAAGTCTTGGTCTTATTTTTAAATCTAAAACAGTGTTAGTTAGTATGTGACACTGTTGTTTTTCAGTCTCTGTCATGTCCATCTCTTTGCAATGCCGTGAACTGAAGCACACCCAGCTTCCCTGTCCTTCACTATCTCCCAGAGTTTGCTCAACTTAATGTTCATTGAGTCAGTGATGCTATCTAACTACCTCATCCTTTGATTCCCTCTTGTCCTTTTGCCTTCAATCTTTCCCAGCATCAGAGACTTTTCCAATGAGTCTGATCTTTGCAACAGGAGGCTAAAATATTGCAACTCCAGCTTCAGTCATTTCAATGAATATTCAGTGCAGATTTCCTTTAGGATTTACTGGCTTGATCCACTTGCAGTCAAACAGATTCTCAAGAGTCTTCTCCAGCTCCACAATTCAAAAATATAAATTTTTTGGCATTCAGCCTTCTTTACGGTCCAACTCTTACATTTGTACAACTACTGGAAAAACCATAGCTTTGACTAGATGGACCTTTTCAATTAAGTGATGTCTTTTTAAAGTGCTGCCTGGGTTTGTCATAGCTTTCCTTCCAGGCAGCAAGCATCTTTTATTTGCATGACTGCTGTCACCATCCCCAGTCATTTTGGAGTCCAAGAGAGTAAATTAGCCATAGAAATGTGAAGCTTAACCTTAATAAAGGAGGCATTTATTAAAATGTATATATAGAAGAAAACTGCATATAACCAAGTGATCAATATCTGATAAAACTTCATTAATAAATGATGGTCACTCTAACAGCTATTCAATAAAATAGAGATAAGATCAGCAGAACATGTACCTGAGCTTTAGATATTACAGTTGCATCAAAAAATAATAAAATGCCTAGGAGTAAATTTAGTAAAGAAAAGTGAGAGCTTTTTATACTGCAAATTCTAAGACATTGACAAAATAAATTGAGAAAGGCAAAAGAAGCAAATCGGTATTCTATGCTGGTGGATTAAAAGAATCATTATTGCTAAAATCACCATATTGCCCAAAGCAATCCACATATTCAATGAAATCTCTAACAGAATTATCAGTGGCATTATTCACAGTAGTGAACAATCCTGCTTTGTGTACAGAAACATAAAAGGTCCAAATAGCAAAAATAACCTTGAGAAAACCAAAGCTGGATGTCTCATGCTCTTTGATTTAAAATTACATTACAAAGCTACAGTAGTCAAAATATGGCATTGATATAAAAATAGACATAAATCAGTGGAACAGAGAACCCAGTAATAAAACCACACATCAGTGATCAATTAATTTAGAATACAATGTGAATAGAATAGTTACTTCAATGAATATATTTGAGGAAATGGACAGTCACATCCAAAAATGAAACCAGACCTTTATCTTACATCAAAAACAAAACTCAACTCAAAATGGACCAAAAATATCCCAGTTGCCATTTTTGATGGTCTTTCCTTGGAAATATTTTGATGGTCTAGTCTGTTTCATTCATATGTGCTAAGTCACTTCAGTCTTGTCTGACTCTTTGTGACCCCATGGACTATAGCCCCCAGGCTCCTCTGTCCATGGGATTTCATTCATAGTTATCCATATGATTTCATTCATAGTTGTGTGAGGAAACCACTGCCTACTTTGGGTGCTTCAGGCAAATATCTGATAGATAGATATAGATGACTGGTACTTACAAAAGTATCACATCACTTAGCTGACAAAGGCCCATCTTGTCAAAGCTATGCTTTTTTTAGAAGTCATGTATGGATGTGAGAGTTGGACCATAAAGAAGGCTGTGTGACAAAGAATTGATGCTTTCAAATTGTAGTGCAGGAGAAGACTCTTGAGTGTCCCTTGGACTGCAAGGAGCTCAAACAAGTCTATCCAACAGGAAATCAACCCTGAATATACACTGGAAGGATTGATGCTGAAGCTCTAATACTTTGGCCACTTGACGTGAAGAGCTGATTTATTGGAAAAGACCCTGATGCTGGGAAAGATTCAGGGCAGGAGCAGAGGAGGGCAAAAGAGGATGAGATGGTTGAATGGCATCATCAACTCAATGGACATGAGATTGAGCAAGCTCCAGGAAATAGTGAAGGACAGAGGAGCCTGGACTGGTGCAGTGCATGCATTAGCAAAGAGTTGGACATGATTGAGTGACTGAACAACAACAGCAATCATGGATGAGTGAAAGCCATTAGGTTCTTGAGTGGTATTTTATTAGTGGTGCTCTAAATAATCAGAAATTTTCTGTTATGGGACAGGTCATAAACTGATTGGAAACTCCCAGCAATTACTGAGACTTTCCTAACTATTAGTACAGTTAAGAAAGAATAACATGCAGCCCCTGTAACGTGTGATTATAGGAATCAACAGAAGGGGGAGAAACAATTCCACTGAAATAAAGAGAAGAAACAAAAGTAAAAAACCTCAACAGAGACTCGGAAGTCTCCATCTCAGGGTTATGATGTAAAGTAACATGGAAAATATGATAAAGATTGCTGTATTTTGATTTCAGTTCAGTTCAGTTTAGTCACTCAGTCATGTCCGACTCTGCGACCCCATGAATCGCAGCACACCAGGCCTCCCTGTCCATCACCAACTCCCAGAGTTCACCCAGACTCACGTCCATCTAGTCAGTGATGCCGTCCAGCCATCTCATCCTCTGTCATCCCCTTCTCCTCCTGCCCCCAATCCCTCCCAGCATCAGAGTCTTTTCCAATGAGTCAACTCTTCGCATGAGGTGGCCAAAGTACTGGAGTTTCAGCTTTAGCATCATTCCTTCCAAAGAAATCCCAGGGCTGATCTCCTTCAGAATGGACTGGTTGGATCTCCTTGCAGTCCAAGGGACTCTCAAGAGTCTTCTCCAACACCACAGTTCAAAAGCATCAATTCTTCGGCGCTCAGCTTTCTTCACAGTCCAAATCTCACATCCATACATGACCACAGGAAAAACCATAGCCTTGACTAGACGGACTTTTGCTGGCAAAGTAATGTCTCTGCTTTTCAATGTGCTATCTAGGTTGGTCATAACTTTTCTTCCAAGGAGTAAGCGTCTTTTAATTTCATGGCTGCAGTCACCATCTGCAGTGATTTTGGAGCCCCAAAAATAAAGTCTGACACTGTTTCCACTGTTTCCCCATCTATTTCCCATGAAGTGATGGGACCAGATGACATGATCTTCATTTTCTGTATGTTGAGCTTTGTAAATATTTTCCCAATGATCAAAGGTGATAGATACAACAGTGAACTCTGGGAATGGTACAGCCATTCCCAGAAAGCAACAATCTCTTTCTCTCACCATATTTTAGAGTCTGTGTATGTGCTCAGTCACTCAGTTATATCTGACTCTTTGCAACCCCACAGACTTTAGCCCACTAGTCTAGGGAGAAATTGTTAGTAGGCAGAGTTACAAACTAATGTCTTATGTGTTTTGTTGGTGAATATGTAGGAGAGCAGTATTAGTTAGCAAGTTTAATTTTAAATTGAGTTTTAAAACCCATTATATTTCCATGTCTTGGTGCCTGTCTTTTTCTCACATAAAATCAGAGATTCTGAAGGCTGACTGGCTTCAGGAAAGGCTGGGCCAACAGACTAATCACTGTTGTCAGCACTCTTTCACTTGCTCTCCATCTTTTCATTCAATTTCCTATTATTGGTTCCTTTTTATAAGATTTTCCTTTATCATTTTGTAAGTATGTCACAAACTATTTTTGACTGCCTGTTCATAGACCTTGAACCTTTTCTTGGAACAATCACTGACTTCAGGGGTGTAAGGAGCTCTTTAAATTTAGCCTGGCAAATATGCTTACCCTGGCAGAGATTGTTGTTTAGTGGCTAAGTCATGTACAACTCTTTGCAAACCCATGGACTGCAGCACTCCACGCTTCCCTGTCCTTCACTATCCCCTGGAGTTCACTCAAATTCATATCCACTGAGCTGGGGATCCCATCCAAACATTTCATCCTCTGCTGTCCCTTCTCCTTTTGGTGGAGAGAAATCACTTTATTAAAACTCTACCAGCATCAAGAGGGTAAGGGGGAAACATTTCACCAATGGGAAGCAGGTATTTAGGCACAAGGAGGGAATGGGAAAAGGAATTGGGCAGACAAAATCTAAATGTGTCAGTTGGAATCATTTCACTGTTAAGGATGACTTTACAAAGAATTAAAATGCTCAGATGTTTGAGGTTTGAAGATATGCTAGTAGTTAATCTTTGAAATATAAGGGGCAAGACAGATGGATAAAGTACTTCAGGCAGAGGGAATTCTAGAAGTTGTATTGCAAAGTTAAAAGACAAAATTTTGTGAAAATCATGGGTGTGCCTTATGAAGGGAGGAGGGATGAATATTTAAATGTGCTTCAAGTGAGTGATAATGGGGCATCAGTCTGGAGGAATATCGATGGAATTGAGAGAGATTTATTGGAAGATGACTTCTTCTCTAAGCAATCTAGATACTAACCACAATCACTCCATCCTACCCTCACCATGACCCGTGCATTTAGACTCTTTTACATTTATGCATACTACATCATCCATAAAAGTGTTATTTATGGGGCTAACATAACTGCTTTATCTAATGTAGTAATTCTCATCACATCCCCCTCCCCTTTCTGTGGTTTATTATTTTTTCATAGTCCTTGTGAAGAATTCAGTCACTTTACAACACATGTTCATTTACTTATCTGTTTGTCAGTATTTCCTGCAATTCTTTTGAAAGCAAGATTTGACTGCTTTGTTCACTGCTAGATCCCTGCTATAACAGTGCTGCTAAATATGGCTTAAATAAAAGTATCTCAAGCGGTGCAATTGCAGGCTGCTTCTCAAAAGATGGGTATTAAAGATTCATTGAGGGATGATAACTCATCACCACCAGTGGCTGGTGAGATGCAGCTGCACTGCCTACAAGGCTTCACTCCATCTCCTGCCTGGAAGACTTCTTCAAGGTCATCAGTGCTGGTGGAAGCTGACGCTGACTTTCTGATCACTTGTGTTGTGCCCTTACTTCTTGCCACAATGGCATCATTTTAGTTCACTGGAAACTCTGGTAACAAAAGCACATGAAACCCATTCACTGAAATTGCTTTTAGTCCCAATATTCTGTAGGTAGAGCATGCATCTGGAAGGAACCTGGGGATGGCTTGTGAGCAGGTCCTCTCTGCTCAGAGCACCAGTTCTTCCCTGGGAAGGAGGCAGATGTAGGGACACCCAGCAGCCCTTCACTGCAGCCCAGAGACTGCAATCATGCTACTTTAAAATGTTCATATTCCTAACTGAAGAAACAGTTCCAGTTTACATAGAAATTCATACAAAAACTTCATTTTTTTTTCTGCATACAGTTGTTAATCATAGAAATGCATCATGTTATTGTAGATAGAACTATGATAACTAATGTGTGTGTGTGTGTGTGTGTTAGTCACTCAGTTATGTCTGACTCTTTGTGACCCCATGGACAGTAGCCTGCCAGACTCCTCTTTCCATGGAATTCTCCAGGCAAGAATACTGAAATGGATTGTTATTCCCTTCTCCAGGGGATCATCCAGACCCAGGGATATATTCCAGGTCTCCTGAATTGCAAGTGGATTCTTTGCCATCTGAGTCACTAGGGAAACCCAAAAAATGTATTCATTTATTCAAACATCAAGCCTCTGAAAAGACCATAAAGACAATAATCAAATAGAAGTAAATGATGTTTTAAAAATTAATTTGTGGAATAGGATCTCTTAAGTATCAATAAACTCACCTGTGAAAGTGCTGCACTCAATATGCCAGTAAATTTGGAAAACTCAGCAGTGGCCACAGGACTGGAAAAGGTCAGCTTTCATTCCAATCCCAAAGAAAGGCAATGCCAAAGACTGCTCAAACTACCGCAAAATTGCACTTATCTCACACGCTAGTAAAGTAATGCTCAAAATTCTCCAAGCCAGGCTTCAGTTATACGTGAACCATGAACTTCCAGATGTTCAAGCTGGTTTTAGAAAAGGCAGAGGAACCTAGAGACCAAATTGCCAACATCCGCTGGATCATGGAAAAAGCAAGAGAGTTCCAGAAAAACATCTATTTCTGCTTTATTGACTATGCCAAAGCCTTTGACGGTGTGGATCACAATAAACTGTGGAAAATTCTTCAAGAGATGAGAATACCAGACCACCTGTCCTGCCTCTTGAGAAATTTGTATGCAGGTCAGGAAGCAACAGTTAGAACTGGACATGGAACAATGGACTGGTTCCAAATAGGAAAAGGAATACGTCAAGGCTGTATATTGTCACCCTGCTTATTTAACTTATATGCAGAGTACATAATGAGAAACGCTGGGCTGGAAGAAACACAAGCTGGAATCAAGATTGCCAGGAGAAATATCAATAACCTCAGATATGCAGATGGCACCACCCTTATGGCAGAAAGTGAAATGGAACTAAAAAGCCTCTTGATGAAAGTGAAAGAGGAGAGTGAAAAAGTTGGCTTGAAGCTCAACATTCAGAAAATGAAGATCATGGCATCTGGTCCCATCACTTCATGGAAATAGTTGGGGAAACAGTGGATACAGTGTCAGACTTTATTTTGGGGGGCTCCAAAATCACTACAGATGGTGACTGCAGCCATGAAATTAAAAGACGCTTACTCCTTGGAAGAAAAGTTATGACCAATCTAGATAGCACATTGAAAAGCAGAGACATTACTTTGCCAACAAAGGTCCGTCTAGTCAAGGCTATGGTTTTTCCTGTGGTCATGTATGGATGTGAGATTTGGACTGTGAAGAAAGCTGAGCGCTGAAGAATTGATGCTTTTGAACTGTGGTGTTGGAGAAGACTCTTGAGAGTCCCTTGGACTGCAAGGAGATCCAACCAGTCCATTCTGAAGGAGATCAGCCCTGGGATTTCTTTGGAAGGAATGATGCTAAAGCTGAAACTCCAGTACTTTGGGCACCTGATGGGAAGAGTTAACTCATTGGAAAAGACTCTGATGCTGGGAGAGATTGGGGACAGGAGGAGAAGGGGACGACAGAGGATGAGATTGGTGGATGGCATCACTGACTCGATGGACGTGAGTCTGAGTGAACTCTGGGAGTTGGTGATGGACAGGAAGGCCTAGCGTGCTGTGATTCATGGGGTTGCAAAGAGTCAGACATGACTGAGCGACTGAACTGAACTGAACTGAACTGAAGATATAACTCCATTTGCCTTTTGGAAAAGAAGTTAATATTTAGTAGAATCTCATTTTTATTTAAGTATAAATGACATAATGACAATTTGAATTATTAGATATTTGATAAATGAAATGATACAGAAATGAATTATTGAAAAAGCGATAAGCTCTAAGGGAATATTGCATATAAAAGTGTTAGTTGTATTTAAGATTTGCTAAATGCTTTTGATAGTAATTTTAAATATATGTACATATTTTAAATTTTAAACTTGAGAAAGAAGGGTTATTTTACTTGTTTAATATCTAACAGTTTGATATTTCTTGATACTTGGCGATTTTCATGATTCAAACAGAAAAATTTGATTTGTTACCTTTAGGAGTCAGGAGAAAGCAAGGGCAAACTATGTGAGTTGAGTGCTCCCTGTTTTCCCCCAGCATATTCCTTCAGGACAGAAGTTAGGCTAAGTAATGAGGATAAGAAGGTCAATATTGAAGACATTTGGGATTGTGGGTGTCACAGGGCAGAACGAGTATAACCAACCATGAGACAAAAACAACAACAACAACAAAAAAAAACAGCAGGAGGCATTTCTGTAGTTGATGAAAGCAAGTGCCAGGCCATGCAGGATACTCACACCTGATGCTCTCTGAGAAGTGTAAAAGTGCCCACAAGGTGCAAAACACCAGTTATGAAGACGTGCATCAACAGAGATATGACAAGCAACTTGTTCAAAATAAAACATAAGCAAAAAGGCCTTAGATCACAGTCTATACAAGCCAAGAAAACCTTTCAAACAAAGTTTCTTCATGAATTAGCACAACCCCATGTCGGATATTGCTTCTTTACATTCAAGTGCATGTATCCTGCCCCAAAGAACTTTTTGTGATTTTACAGTGATGACATACTCATTGTAGTCAGTACCAAAACCAGCAGGAATTCAGATTTCATTGGGGTTATTGGGGCTTCCTGGGTGGCTCAGTGGTAAGGAATCTGCTTGCAGTGCAAGGAAACAAAGGCTCAGTCCTTGAGAAGGTCCCCTGGAGGATGAAATGGCAATCCACTCTAATATTATTGCCTGGGAAATCCCATGGACACAAGAGCCTGATGAGCTATAGTCCATAGCATGGCAAAGAGTCAGATGGGACAAGCACACACACACACACACACACACACACACACACGTTAACACTAACTTTTTTTTTTTCCTACCAAGAAGAAAAACAAAGACTGAAAACAAATTTGATTATGTTGGAATTAAATCTTTTCTTTGGGAAAGTTCACTTTCCACTGCAGCTACAGAATTATATTTTCTATCTTTGGACAAGTAAATGTTACTTTTTCTGCCCTTGCAGAGAAGTCTGCCCTTTTATGCATCCCCACACTTTCTGCATCTCCTTTCTCCATAATTCTGCATTCCAGCCTGTATCCTATCAATCAGTCCATTAATATAGAAACAAACATGTTTTGTAATCAAAATTATTTTTATTAAATTTGCTTTTACAGGTTTTTATGTATTCCATTCAGTGGCACCCTTAATAACTCATGGTTGTAGAAAATATCAACTTTATTTACAGGAATTTTAAAAAGCCTTCAAAATATGAGGAAAAAATTTCATGAACTCTTTTCTAGTTACTGCAAACTATGTTTAAGGATCAGGGGAAGAAAAGTGTGCTCTAAGAATTTTTGTCTTTAAAGAATCAATATCTAGTAAAGAAAACAGAAAGGAATATTTGTTGGTATGTAAAGCATGAGACAAAGTGTACTAAGATGCATTATTAGGTGGTATCTTAAGTAATATATCTTAAGTATGGGAATCTCCTCAAAAAAGTGAAAATTCGAGATACCATAGGACCCAGCTATTCCAATTCTAGGTATTTTTCCTAAGAAAATAAGAACAGTAATTTAAAAAGACATAGATACCTCTATATTCCCTGCAGCATCACTTAAAAGGCCAAACCAAGATATAGAGAGCCTTAAATGTCCATCAACAGATGAATGGATGACGAAGATGTAGTACGTATGTTCAGGGCAATACTACTCAGTCATAAAAAAGGAATAAATCTTGCCATTTGCAACATGAAAGGACACAGAGCATATTAAACTAAGTAAAGTAAGTCAGAATGAGAAGGACAAACACAGTAAAATTTCACTTGTATGTGGAATCATAAAAACAAAACAATTCAACATACATAAGAAGACAGAAAAAGAGTCATAGACAGAGGACAAACATGATTGCCAGGGAAGAAAGGTGATAAAAGAAATTGGAAATGGAGATTAAGCCTTACAAGCTTTCAGTTACAAATAAATGAGTAAGGAGTTGAACTATGCAATATGGAGACTATAGTCAAGAATATTATAAGAAGCTTGTTTGGTTGCAGATGTAACTAGAATTATTGTGGGGATCATTTGTAATCTATAGAAATATTAAATCACTATGCTGTGCATCTGGAACGGTCATTGTGATAAGCCAATTATACTTCAATTAAAAAAACTGGAAAATAAAAAAGTCCTACACAAATCTCTAGCACATTCTCTATGGGTGCAATGATTCTTTTGTCATGAATAATGACATGTTTAATAATAAAGACTGAAATTTTTTAAAAAATGATTCAAAATAGGAAAGATCAGGATTAAAGAACTGATAAACAAATGCACATTGCTCATAAGATTAAGAAAATATTGAAAATATCACTGTAGATAAAACTTAAGTTATGAGAAATATGATGAAAAAATGCATTGTAAGAAAGTAGAGGGAAAGAAGGAAACTCTTAAAACCTATTGAATAAATATTCCTGGAATATAAATATAGCAAAAAAAATTGCAACCTATTTGTCAAAAGTGTGAAAAGTGGAAGATAGATCTGATATATGAATGACTGGAATATCTGGGAAAAAAAAATCAAAGCCAAGATGGAAAGCAAATACTAAATATTATCATGCAAATTATTCTTAAAGTAAAAAAAGTTTGAAGCTGTTTATTAAAGAGAACTATGAGAATTAACTTGCAGTGATTAATAGAAAGTTATGTTCTGGAAATATTATTGGGCTTTAAAGAGAAACAAAAGTCCTTTGGGTATCTAGAATAAAAGAGCAAGTGACATATAAGGAAAAAAAAATTAGAATTTTGTCAACCTTTATGGATAGAAATACCCTGTGCCTGTAGAAATAAGGCCACACTGTTAAGATACTCAAGGAGAAACATGATGATTCATGAATTCTTTCCCAACCAAACTGCTTGAATATTAAAAGTCCTGACATTCAAGCCATCATGAAAGATCTAGGGTAATAATGTTACTATGAGTAATGGAAAAAACAGACTTCGGAAAACAGAATCCTTTGAAAGACATGACACAAGGAAAGATGGTAAATACTAAATTTGCAATTCCTCCCTCAACTGAGACTGAATGAGCATTACATGAGAGAGGGAGCAAGTTTGGTGGTAGACACTAAGGTGTCTGCATTACAATATCCACTGAGTTCTACCTCTTTTGAGAGTGCTTTCTTTTGTGTGTTTAATTTTATAGAGAATTATTTTAAAGGCAACAAGATGGATAAATAAAATTTAATATAAAAACTTTAAATATAGAACAAGCATACATAACTGAACATATAGAACATAAATACACATAACAGGAAAAAAAAAACACAAAACTATACATAAAACTCATACTAAATCTATACAACCAAACAACTGAGCTTGTACTAAACATACGCCTCAGGAGATGAGCAGTGAGGCCTCTTTCAATCTTGGTCCAGATAAGACTCCTGATGGTGTGTGGACTCCATCCTTTCAGAGGCCCAGGCTGGGGTCCAGGACTCAGACCAGAACCTGCAACACCAACACAGGTGATGGAGTCCCTGGGGAGGTGCAGAGCCAGACAGAAGAGGGCTCTCTGGGGATGGTATGCAGGACCCGAGCATACCCTCAGGATCTGGCCTTGACCTTGGGCCCTGACGTCCCTGGGGGTCAGCCCACAGGACACTGGGTCTGTTTGCCTCTGTTTGCTGAGGATGTTGTCTGTTAGTGAGGAGTGTCTAGAAATGTCCCACAGGAGCAAGCATACCTGGGCATCTGGTTGGCAGCCTTCAACTGACAGGTCCCCTGGATGGTGAGACTCAGGCAGAGGAAAGGAAGGCTCTGGGATCTTGGACTAAAGGGCTGAGTCCCCTCACCCCTGGGGTCCTGGGAGGATCAGGAGGTCAGATGCCACGGGGAGTGGGGGTACCTGCCCCCCATCCTACACTCAGTACAAAGGCTCCTGAGACCTGCATGGCCAAAATGGACAGACACATGAAGTCTCTACTTTCCCTAATAATCCTTTCTGCTGCTGCTACTGCTGCTAAGTCACTTCAGTCGTGTCTGACTCTGTGCAGCCCACCAGGCTCCCTCGTCCCTGTGATTCTCTAGACAAGAACACTGGAGTGGGTTGCCATTTCCTTCTCCAATGCATGAAAGTGAAAAGTGAAAAGTGATAGTGAAGTAGCTCAGTTGTGTCCGACTCCTAGTGACCTCATGGACTGCAGCCTTCCAGGGTCCTCTGTCCATGGGATTTTCCAGGCAAGAGTAGTGGAGTGGGTTGCCATTGCCTTCTCCAATAATCCTTTCTAACCCCAGCCAAACTCTCCTGAGATTTATGATTCTAAAATATTAATTGCTATTTTAATAAAAATATACCTTGTAAATGTTTAGCATATTGCAACATTAAAGTTTACAGAAGACACTGATTTTTAAGCTGTACTAAAACAAGTAATATGCTATTAATGACAGAATGGAAATAAAAAATAAAGGAAGATGAGTAACTTGAATCCTGCCACACATCCCAAGTGCACACAGCACTGAATTGTGTTCTGGTATTTCTTTAGTTGGAGTTGGCCACAGATAAAGAAGAATCTATGGAACTTCCAATCCCAGTTGAGAAATAGTGTCCCCACAGTGCCCCCCAGACACCCTGCAAATGTAAGAGCTGCCGGAGGAGCCAGCCGAGCAACCTTGGGGGCATCTGTGAACAGGACCTGTGCCCTGGGGAGACGTGCTCAGGGCATCCTCCACTCGTCTGCATGGATTGTTATCACCCTCTTGCCTCCAGTTTTGTGGTTACACTCAGCAACAGATCCCACTGTTTTTGCTGGTGATTCTTCAGCACCAATAAGTGAGTTGGGGTCATGATAGAAACATGTTCCTCACTTACCTGCCTCACCCTTTCACCCCAGGCCCCATGTTCACCCTTGCTCTTCCTGGTCTTTGTCATCACCAATGACATCCCCAAAAGCATTCCTTGAGAAAACAAGCAGAGAGTTTTCTGACATCTGGAAGGAAGAGATCAGTCAGCCAAGTCCAAGCCCTCCTAGGGCAGGAAAGCAACCATATAGGGTAGTCCAGGACAGTGAAAACTTCATGGGGGAGATTTAGAGTCAGGATGTGACCTGGGGGCTGTAGGTTGCAGCTGTGAGACTTGTACTACACCAGGATTCATGACCTCTGAAGGAGAAGATGTCAATCCACGGCCAGAGACCAGGCTTGACCACGTGGAGTGTTTTGTATAATGGAGTTACATTAAAGTATAAAAGAGAGGGAAAGCTTCTGACAGACATCTGAAGGGGGCAGAAGGAATGCCTGCTTGTTAGTTTTCAGTAAGGAGTTATATACGCTTTCAATTGGTTATTAACAATAAATCAAAAGAATATCTCAAGGTTGTGAAGATCTTACAAGACCCACTACCACAATATACAGTCTAAGATAACAGGATTAGTCAGAAGGTTCTTAAGAAGGAGAAACATGTACTCCTTGTTGGACACATTGTTGCTATATAATCATTGGTACAAAGTTTAAGGAAAATCATACCCTTCAGCAAGATGAGTTGTTTTGCTGTGTAATGATTAGCACTGGGCTTAAAGAAAAAAAAAAATGTAATGAAGAGGAAGGAACATAGGAAAAATAATAAAAAAAAGGTTGTCCTTTTCTCCTCCTCCTCTAGGTATCTGGACTGCTTTCTCCTCCTAGAGGGTCCTGGACTCTTTATCAACCTACGTTAAGAATTAATTCTCTCATTCCCCCCTTTGAGGCTGCCAATGGAAAAGGGGTGTGGCTCTCATTCTATAGCTACTTGTATGACTAAATGTATGAATTCTGTGAGTGTGGACAGCCACTGACTCAGTAGACATGCAAACATTCTTTGGAAAATGAAGACTGGGAAAAAATATTATATGATTGATAATAGCTATTTGGAAAGGTAGGATTGAATTCAGTCATGGGTCTCTGTCATGGAAAGCTGGCATGCAATTTAGTGTTTCTTTTTTCCCCATTGGTTAGGTTATCATTAGTTAAAATTCAGAAGCTCTGTATCATTTCTTTCCTGCTCCTCTTCTTTGCTCTCCTTCATCCAGTAAAGAGGATGATTCACTGGCAGTTCAGTCCATAGTTGCTAACCTCCCACATGCATACACTCTATCCCATATCCCCATCAAGAAAAATCCCCTGAGGTATTTGTGAGCAGCCTCACCAGTGTCCTGACAGCCACTCTGTGTCCCTCTAGCTGTCCAGGAAGACCTGGTGGAGGAACTGTACCAGGGCTGGACTGAGGAACAGCCTCTGAGCACTCTGAAGGGAAGCTCACCTGTCTTTATCTGGGATGAGACTTACTTCACTTCTTTTTTATTCAATTGAATGCAGTTATAGTAATCTGAAAATGTACATTATTCCTGATATATACAATGCTTTGGCAGGGGAAATATTGAGAATAAATTTATTATCAATGCAGGCTGATTCAAAAGAACATTTTAAAAAAATTATCAGTTACTACTGTTTAAGAGTAGGTTCTTTGCTCAACAGAAGGTTTTCTTCCTTGGAAACTAATTTTGTAATTGTTGGTCAAATTGAAACTGAGATCTTATGTGAAATAGTCCAGCATTATCAACAAGGGTTCCTCTCTGTTTTCTTTTGAGGCCATTGACTTAAAGAGTTTTAGTTTTCTGAAGACAAAAAATCAGATTACAGACGACTTAGTTCAGAGAATACAAATTGCTAATGCCCTCACACTGTTTTATTCTATCTAATTACAGGTGCATGGTTCAGCCAAAGAGAATTCTAAATATTGAGGGATCATCACTCTGCTCAGAAACAATCTAACTGATGATGGTGGGGCTCTTTGCCAACTCTGGTTGGAGAGGAGTCCTGAATTTGGGTTCCTCCAGGTGGTGAGGGATGTGGGGTACAGAGAAAGAGATTCCTCTCAGGAAAAACTGATTTCTACATTCTAATGCCTCCTGAAGCAGTTGCATCATTTAGATGGTGTAGGATTGTGTGAAAGAGGGTGTTTGGAGGTGAGCATGTGTTGAACCCACATAGTGTGATGGTGAATCTGCCTGTCTATTTCCTCAGGAGATATTTACTCTTAGACAATAAAGCTGTCAATTTTCTTTGTAAAAAGACTCATCACCACTGCACAGTCTCTGTTCATTCCCTCTCATGCCTTCAACATAGCTCTTCCCCAGGTTTGGTTCATGTTCCCATTAGTCAGCTTGAGATGGTGCAGAGGTCTATGTTCTCAGCTCTTGATCTCCTAATTGGAAAAGCCAAACTAAAAACCCAGAGGTGGGTATGAGTCGGGGTCTGAGTCGGGGGACCCTGCTCCATGTTCATGTCTGGAAGTACTGTCAAATCCAGAGTTGCAGATCCCACCTATCATTATAAGGTGGCCTCTGTGGTCACAGAACCCAGGGCAGCTATTGTGGGCACTAACAGCCAACTTTAGCACAGTCATTGGTGTGAAAGTCACCTTGGGACCCTCATCCTCCTGTCAGCTCATAGAGAGTTGTGTAGCTTCATGTAGACAATACAGGTCACATCCATCAGTGCAGGTGTCAGAGCTTAAACTAGGCACAAACAGATAAGAATCAAAAGACGTGTCATTGTATTGGGTAACATTACCATAAGCCTTTAAATTAATAAATCCCTGAGGCATGTACACAAGGGATAGTGGCAACTAAGAACTCAAAGTAAAACTTGATTATTAGCCTGGTGACCATGACTCATGCTCAAAATCTCTTATCTGGCTGGTTTAGAGATAGTCAATGCATACTCTATGCTATCTATAATCAACTGTCCCACTGATTGCATGGCCCTTATGAAATAGACGGCCACTGACTCAGTGAACATGAACACACTGTATAGAAAACAAATATTTATAGAAAAATAAGATGTTATTCATAGTGGCTGTATCTAAATGATAGGAATTCAGTGTTATCAAATCTTGTATATTTTATTTTCAGTCCTCTAACAGAGTTTATTTTTAACCAAGTACAAAGTCTCATAGAAAACAAGATGAGTAGAGTAGCAGCAACTGTGGATTCTGGAGGAAGAGTGATCTGCGAAAAATAAAGGCATTCAAAATAAGCAGGTGAAGTCATGGGTCTCTTTCACTGAACAGTGCACACATTTTAGAGTTTTCCCAGTTTAGATTGAATATTTCCTTTTTATTAGGTTCTTCTTAGCTAGAAAACCAAAGCTGTATTTTCATTTCCTTCCATCTCTCCTTTAATTTCCTTTCTCCTCCAAAAAGCATGGATGAACACAAGTTCAGTCTATGCTTCTTAACCTCCCTTATCCATACACACCACCCCATGTCCACACAAAGAAAACCTCCTGGATGATTCCTGAGCAGCCTCACCAGTGTTCTAACAGTTACTCTGTGTGTGTCTAAGTTTCACCAAAGACCTGCCAGTCAACCCACCTCATGACAAGACTCCATGTGTCTCCAAGGCAAGTTTTTTTTTTTTTTTTTTTTTTCTGGTCTGAGACAGAAATATTATTTCCTTTCTTTTTTAGTAGAATTAAGTTATGAATCTTTGAAGATGTTCGTTTCAGATAGAGATGATTTCCTTGGCTAAGACAAAGTGGAGTGAGAGACTTATTACCAACTCATGATGACTCAATCCACAGGATATTGAAATTGTTACCATCTATTACACCCTATAGAGTACAGAATTCTCTCTCTTGCAGCAAGATTCCCTCTAAGAAAATTCTGCAATTTCCAACCCAAGTGGTCTTGGGAGTTCCATCCTCCAGGCAAAGGTCTTGCCTTTCATCCTGAGAATGTGTGTGCTGATCTTGCTGGCTTCCCTGGACTCCACCACTGTTCCTCATCAGGTTTTCTACTGTCACCAAATGAACCAAAGACTGTGCATTTATGTGATCTTATCCTCATAGCGTCTTCTCTTCTGAACTTGTAGGTGGCCCTTTCAGAATATGAAATTGGTGTGTGTTCTAGAATCATTCAGTTGGGGAGAAAAACTTTGTAGATGAGAAAGTTGGAGCTTTCTCTCTGGTTTTAGTGTAGAGACCAAACCAATTCCAAATTCCTGCTGAGAATGAGTATAGGGGCCCTGGTGATAGAAAATAAATTATAAGTAGAATAATGTGGGCGATTACTGTAGTTCCAGGAAGAAGCTATATTATGGTTAACAGTGTAGGTTTGTGTCCATGGGACTGGGTTTATCTCTATGTATAATGAATAGTGTGATTCTTTGTGTGTGTGTGAATTTTTTGTGTTTTGTTTTCCTTTGTATTTGTCACCCTAAACATCATTGTTACTGGTGTCAACTTCCCCCACAAAATTCCCATCACCAGGCACCATGAATGAGTGTATATATAAAACTGATGTATACACATTCACAGTATGCATTGATTTTATACCAAGTGAACATCCTTTAACTTGGAAGACAAATCTCATCACTAACCAGGAAAATGTTTACAAGATCCTTTAATTTTTCTTAACTTTTTTATTGGCTCTGCTGGGTCTTCACTGATGCATGGTCTTTTCTCTACTCATGAAGAGCGAGGCCATCTCTGAGTTGTGGTGCCCAGGCTTCTCACTGTGGTGGATTCTTTGTTGCACAGCACAGGTTTTAAGGCTCTCAGGCTTCCATAGTTTTGGCACGTGGGCTCAGTAGCTGTGTCACATGGGCTTAGTCGCTCCACAGCATGTGGAATTTTTCCAGATCAGGGACTGAGACCATATCTTTTGCATTGCCAGGTAGATTCTTAAGTAGTGAGCCACCAGAGAATCCCTACCGGATTCATAATGAACAAAACTATGTTTCAGAATCCCTTTTACTGGGTCAATCTCACCTTCATTTAATTGTAAATCTCATCTCTTAGTAGATCTTATAGCATTTTGATTGGTCATGGTTCATCACTCTGCCAAGTCCCTCATTCAAACTCTTTCCTATTAGAGCCTCAGAATGAATTCTCCCCTCTCACCCAAGGCCCCCAGTGCTGGGGAGTTTCCTTCCTTCTGCAGGGAGCCCCCAGTGGTATTCACATGCCATACCCAGTTATAGAGGAATCTGAGAAAGGAGTAGCCTCCAGGCATGGATGGAGAAAGTTCACTCCAGCTTTCCCTCTTAAGCTTTGAAATGTCCAGTCTGTCCTATTTATTTCATGTACTGTGTTGTTCAGCACATCTCTAAAACTTTTCCATTCTGAAACTAAGATTTTATAATAACTGACCAGACATTCCCTGTGTCAACCTCCTCCCAGCTCTTGGAACCACCCTTCTACTCTCTGATTCTGTGACTTTTCCTTTAGATACTTCAGGTAAATGAAACTGTGCAGTATTTGTCTTCCTTTGACTATCTTATTTCACTCTTATCAGTGTACTCCAGCTTCATTCATATTGCTGCAGATGACAGGATTTCCTTCTTTTTAAAACACTGAATCACATTCCAGTGTATGTATACACCACATTTTCTTCATTGATTTATCTGCCCATGGACAGTAGGCAGTTTTTCTATCTTGGTTGTGTAAAATGCAGCAATGAATATGAGATTGTAGATATTTCCTGGACATTCTAATTTATTTCCTCTGGACATTAACTCAAAAGAGTGATTCCTGGTTTTTATGATCGTTCTCTTTATAATTTTTTGAGGGACTTCCCTCATTCCTACCAACAGGCACAAAAATTCCATTTCTCTATTTTGTTGCTGTTATTTTCTTTTTATTGTAAACATCCTGAAAGGTGATATTTCCTTTTGACTTGGTTTCCACTTCACTGATACTTAGTGATGTTGAGTACCATTCCTATATATATTGATCACTTCTCTGTCTTCTATGAAGAAATGTCTATTGAAGCTTTTTACACATTTTTTAAAGTCATTTATTTGCATGTTGTTCTTTCAAAGTTGAGTTGCAGTGTTGCTTATATATTCTGGATATTGGCCCCTATTCAGATAAAAAGTTTGCAGATATTTTTCTCATTCTACATTTTATTATGTTGATTGATGAGGAGACCGTCCTTTAATCATTTAGTAATTTTAGAATTTTGGCAAAGATCATTTGGCCACACATATGTCAATTTATTTGAGATTCCCTTCTTACTGTTCATTGGTCTCTGCTTGTTTTGTTGCCTGTAGAATACTGTTTTGATTGATGTGGCATTCTTATGTGTTTTGCATTCAGGAAGCATGAAGTCACCATTGTTATTCTTTGCTCTCAAGATTGTTTTTTCTTTTGGGTTCCATAAGTATTAATATTTTGTATTGTTTTTCCATTTCTATAAAAATGACATGGGACTTTGTAAGTGGTTACAATATTTATGTGCATCTCGTTTAGGAATATAGTAAGGTCAATAACACTAAATATTCCAGTCTATGAGTATGGTATGTCATAGAAATTACTTATCTCTTCTTTCTTTCAACAGGGTCCTGTGGTTTTCTGTGCAAAAATCTTTCACTTCCTAAGGAGCCTTTTGTGTTGCCTTGCTGGGGTCCTCTAGAGTCAGGGATGGGAAAGATGGGCTCATGAAGAGAGTGACTGTCCTTCCCTCCTCTCTGTACCTGCTTTCTGGTTACTTGTAGTACAGGAGCCCTGGGCCATGCCCTTCACCTCTGCCTACAAATGAGCTCCCTACTGGGAATTTTCTTTGAATCTGAGTGTTTACCTTACTATTGGAGTGTACACAAGCACATTCTAATGCCTGGCTGGGGTTGAAGAGCTCTAGGTATACCTACATATATATGATTATATAGGTCATCAAATCTTCTGCAATAAATTATAAAACAAAAACAAAAACAGAATAGGCAGCTTGTTGTCTTTTTCTTATCTTTGGAGCTCTTAGAGCTGAACTTTCCAGGGTAGTAGCCACTAGATAGATCTGCCTATATATAGTTAAAATATTTCAAACAATAATTAACTTGCTATACTAAAAAAATCACAAAAATCATACAATTGCTTGGTCACACTAGACATATTTCAAGTGTGCCCATAAGTGTTGGAATTTCAGCTTTGTAAGCCTGAATGTAAGAGCTATATTGGGCCTGTAGAAGTGTAAGATTGAATGGTGAGTCTCTCGGCATCTCTCCAACATGTGAATTTTGCAACTGTGCTCAACATCTTGTTGATAGGCTCTGACTCCACAAAGCACAGGGGAGGTCTGTGAACCTTGAGGGAAGACCAGGGAGATGCTCTGTGAGCCAGGTGGAGGAGGAGAGATGAGTGGGTCAACTTGTACAATAACTGCGTTATTGCTCATGGTTGTCTTTCTACAGAATGTATCCTAGAGAGCATTAATGGCAGCGATGTGGACGAGAACACAGGGAGAGGACAGCTCTCAAGTGGCATTTAGAGGGAGAATGTTCCTGGACCTCTTGGGCTATACTTTCTTCTTTGGAGATGAAGGAAGGTTAAGAAAAGGAAATATGTAGAGAACTGTGATGTGTTCTTTTCATATTTTAATGATAGAACTATGTGTCCATGTGCTTTATAGTGCTGTACTTTTTATTGCTTTTCCATTTAGATATGTCCTTTCTCACAAGACTACTCTTTCCTTCTCCTTTCTCTGCCAAATATGAAACTTTGGATTCTGATTAGTTCCTGAGAGTATTATTCACAAGGGACTTTGGCTTCATCTTTAAACTCCCCTCTGATGGCCATATCCTTGTGGGCACAAAAGCCTCATAGTCACTTGACACTGGAGACCAAGTTCTTGCAGGGAGTGTCGTGAGAAATTATCTCTCACTGTTCATTTTTAGGAAGCCTCATAGTCACTTGACACTGGAGACCAAGTTCTTGCAGGGAGTGTCGTGAGAAATTATCTCTCACTGTTCACTTTTAGGACTTGTGGTGTCCCCTAATGCTTGTCCTCACTGTTTTCTCATATAAAGGGTCCTCTCAGCGTTGGAGGAGTCAAATCATATGTGCTCTGCTGTCCCTACTTGGGCTCAGCCCCTTGAAAGAAACTCATCTCAGCCTCTGCACAACCCCAAAGGTGATGTACTGAAGGTGCTTCTGTGCAAGAGGTCCATGTCCAATTGCCCCTAGATCCTCCATGGCTGCAGTTTCTAGATTCTGTGAAGGGCTTCTAGGCTTCTTCACACATTTGCTCTCACAGCCCTGCTCGCCTGGTCTCCTGGAACTGACCAGGCTCAAGGCAGCAGGTCGTGGGGTCACTGCTCCTCTCAGAACCCACTGCTCCATCCAAGCAGTCCTGCTCCTTCTCCCCACACCTGAGGCCTGCCCCAACTGTGTCCTTTCTTTACACCTTCCCAGGCCTCATCCCTCCTAATTTTCCAATCTCAGAGCAAACCGGGCAGCTACCAGGTTCTTATGAAGGACCCTTTCCACGTCATTCTGGTTAAATGAAATTGAACGTTTTTGCCTCTGTCCTTTCTAAGGGTCTGGGAAACTTAAAATGTTTCTGTGAGCATTAAGCATCTCCCAGGTAACTAAGGTCACCCTAGGCAATGGGAGAGTCTCTGTTATGGGGAATTTTGAATCCTTCCCTCTCCCAGGGCTCAACACACTCTCAGATCCATGCCAGGTCCTTCCTGGGAGGGGTGGATTGGTTAATTAAATAATGGACTGAATGGAGATTGTGACCATACACCCATGGTCCTTCTTCCAATGTGCCCATGTTGGAAAACCATAGGGTTGGTGGAGGCTCAAGGAGGAAGGAAAGGAACAATGACTAGAAGAGAGAAATGAGGAAGGAAATGGAAAATAAGCAGCAGGAGAAGAAGCAAGAAAAGTCATGGGCAGAGATGTATGGAGACAGTGACCACCTGGAGGAGGAACAGGTTGTCACAGCCTCATTCCTGGTCACATGTTGACAAGTTGAGGGTGGCAACAGGATGTTGGAGGTCAGAGACCCATTTTTTTCATTGCAGAGTTGAAACACTGAGGCTCTGGGAGGTCCTGAAGACAAGGACACTAGGGGTCCCAAGGCCCTGCTCCAAGGAATACAAGGGTCCCCAGGTCACATCCTGACTTTAAATCTCCCCTTTACTTTCCCACAGCCATTCCACATGGCTACTGCCTTCGGACACCAGAAAACTGCATTGCAGATAATGAAGATTCAGAGAAGGAGAACAAGAATACAGAGGTCATTTATTTCTTCTTTCATATCTTTTAAATTTTTTGTCACTTTTTCTGATCCATACACTGTTACAACATTTCGATTTTTTTGTGATTATCTTTCTGGAGGACCAGTTCTCTCGTAGACACTTGGGGTCCTGGGAGCTTATATAAAATCTATGAAATCTGTTTGTAGCCCTCTTACCCCACTTTCTGAGCATCGCCCAGTCTCCTGACTCCAGGTCTGCACCCTTGAACCTGTCACTGTCACCATGATTGGTCTGAGCAGGAACTGAGGCTGGAATCAGCATGTCTGGACTCATGCAACTAAAGGGTCCCAATGAGGTTTGAACTGCCCTGGGCTACCCCATATAGCTGCTTTCTTGCCCTGGGACTAGCCTGACTGATCTCTTCCTTCCAGATGTCAAAAATCTCCCTGCTAGTTTTCGCAGGCAAAGTTTTTGTGGATGACATCAGTGATGATGAAGAAAAAGACCAGGAAGACCAAGTGTGAACGTGAGACCTGGGGTGAAAAAGTGAGGCAGATGAGGGCCCATGTCTCCATCATGACCCCGACTCACATGTTGTTGCTTCAGAATCACCAGTGAAAACCCTGGGGTTTGCTGTTCAGTGTGACCACAAAAGTGGAGACAAGAGGGTGGTAACAATCCGTGCAGATGAGTGGAGGATGCCCTGAGCACGTCTCCCCAGGGCACAGGTCCCATCCACAGACACCCCCCAGGTTTCTGAGCTGGCTCCTCCAGCATCTCTTACATTTGCAGGGAGGCTAGGGGTACTGTGGGGCCACAGTCTGCAGGAGCCCGGGAGCTGCTATTCCAGCATGTTCTGTTTGAAGATCCCACTGGGAGCTTCCTCATCTCCCTCTGCAGGACCCAGCTCTGCCCTCCCAATCCCCCAAAGGCAGCAGGCAGCATCCCTAGTCCATCATCAGCTGCAGAGAGAGGTTGGGGCAGCTCCACCCTCCCCAGTCCTGGGCTCCTGAGAACAGAGTGAAGGAGATACAGGAGCCCAGAGCTTGTGCAGGCAGGGGGTCACCTGGCAGCGCTGTATCCCTGTGGGTGCTTGTTGGGAGCTGCATTAGGCATTACTGACAAAGTGGAGGAACAGCCCCAGCCCCCCCCCACTCCCCCACCCCCCATTCCACAGGCACAGAACCGGGATGAAGGAGTTAGGCCTTGTAATTCTGACTTGTTTTTTCCTTTCCTAATGAGTTGACTGAAAAGAAATATTAAGGTGCTTATTGTTCTTGAGAGGAACATGAAAAGACACAAAGCCTTCTGCAGCTGTGCTCAGAGAATAATTCATAAAGTTAACTATGACATTTGTTTAAGGACTTTTACAAAAGAGTGTTCCAGGATGAGCACATAGGCCACAGCTTGAGACCATGGGAGGGATTGCTACCTGAAGCCTATTTGTGAGGAAAGTGTTTATGGCAAAAGAGTTTGCTAAATTTAGGGCTTAGGAATAAGTAAAATTGTTAGAAGCTAAAGATTTAAGGAATGTTGTAATGTTAGCATATTCTACTATAGCTTACAGAGATTAGGGAGTTTAGGGATACTATTAGCTAGAAGCCCTTTCTAAGAAATAGTGAGCTTAGGATACTAGGGGCAAACAGGACTTAAAAAGAGAAGAAATAAACTGAAGAATGTAGTATGCAGCCCAGACATTAGCATGAGTTACAGTGTATTCACAAGGACACATGAGAAAAAGTAGATAAGAGAATTGCTGAGGAAGGAACTCCTTTTGAAGGGCAACAATAATTTATGGAGACAATAAATCTGGGTCACTGGGAACTGAAAATATCAAACCTTTGACCTTATGCTTTTGTAAAAGTATAAAAGAAAATCTTAAGCTTGAAGTAAACAGGCAGTCCAAAAAAACTGAGAGGCTGCCTCATCGCCAACACCATTCATCTCTTCAGGTTGAATCCCTGGGTGCTGGAGCTGGACTCTGACAAGTGGTGCCTGAACAGGGACATTGAAGTGTAAGTAACTTGAGATTGTAATGTGGGACGGTTAGTATTGTACCTGTGGGTGGCTGGCACCCCTCTGCAGTTTACGCAGGATGAGGAGGGTACAGAATGAATAAGAATATTCTCTAGAAGAATGGGGTTCTCTGCATCTAAGAATAGACAAATGTCTATTGAAATATTGCTTCATGTGTTAGCCCATAGAGGCATT
The DNA here is from genome assembly GCF_055505025.1 of Bos grunniens. NCBI lineage: Eukaryota > Metazoa > Chordata > Mammalia > Artiodactyla > Bovidae > Bos > Bos grunniens. The sequence goes on along the minus strand of NC_141180.1, from coordinate 73,607,421 downwards.
AAAATAAACACATGAAGACTGTCTAAATTTCTACGTTTGTTTTATACTTTGCATGGGCCAGAAAAGGTTCCTGTAGATGCTTTTGCTCTGTGGAATATGATTAGAAATGTCCTGGACTCCCATCATGGGGCTGTTAGATAGCCTATGGGGGAGGCTACAGTGGTGGGTGGTGGGTCTCCACCTTCTGCGCAGATCATGTTTTCTGCCATTGATGAAGAAAAGGAGGGAGACTGTTCTCTACCCTCAGAGGAAGGAGAGGACTTACAGGACTCTGCCGCCAGGCGCCCTGCCAAGCTCCTTCCCCTTCTATGCAAACCTTTAAAAGTTTATCCACCACTTTCTGATTTAAGGCAACCACTGCCACCTCTGCTTGTGCTTCCCAGGGCCCAAGAGTTCCCCACTTTGTCTCCAAAGCCTCCCAGAGCATTGCCTAAGGCTGAGAAAGATAAAGAGTTTTTTTGAAACAAAGGAGCTTTTAAAGCAGACTCATACACAATATACAGTGCATGCTCCTTGGAAAAAAACCCGCTCAGGGGGGCCTCACCCAGGCCAAAATAATAATAATAATAATAAATAAATAAAAATAAAAAAGATTAATCCTAATGGAAATGATTCTACAAATAAAAATTGTTTCTCTTGTGGCCAAATGGGGCATTTTTTGCTGGCAATGCCCTGCCAAGCAGGTACAACAAGCCGTGCCAATACAGACTAATGCCAACCCCCTGAAGGCACTTTGCCCCTGATACCAGAAAGGGTATCATTGGGCAAAAGACTGTAGATCTAAATATCATAAGGATGGGACTACGCTCACCCTTCAAGTACAGGGAGGTAATTTTTCCCTGTTTCAGGGAAATGGGCAGCAGGGGCAGCCCTGGCCCCAGTCAACAATAGGGCAGCTGCGTTGAATCCCTTTATTCCCTTTGTCCCATCTCAGAACTCCTAAGAACAACCCCAGGTAGCACAGGACTGGACCTCAGTTTCACCACCACAACAATATTAACTCCTGACATGCCGGTTACTCTGATTCCAACGGGAGTGGCTGGCCCCCTACCTGAGGGCATTGTAGGGCATAGCTCACTTTCTTTTAAAGGAATTTCGGTGGTGCCTGGTGTAGTAGATTCTGATTATACTGGGGAAATTAAAGTTTTGGTCTCGCTGCCTATTAAAACTGTGCAAATTAATAAAGGTCAAAGAATAGCACAGCTTTTGCTTTTACTTTATTATCAGACAGGAAAAACTTTGATTTCTCAAGCTAGGAGCCCCAGAGGATTTGGATCTAGTGATCTAGCTTTCTGGGTGCAGGAAATTACAGCTTCTAGGCCTTTAAAAGATCTTTTAATTCAAGGAAATAAAATGTCAGGGCTGTTAGATACTGGAGCAGACGTCTCTTGCATTACTGGAAAAGATTGGCCCTTGTCCTGGCCGACACACTTAACCAGTGCCTGCCTGGTAGGAATAGGGTCAGTGCCCTCTGTTGCTAAGAGCTCACAAATTTTGACATGGTCAGATGAGAAGGGGGCACAAGACACGTTTTGTCCATATTTGGTTCTTTCACTACCTTTTTCTTTATGGGGGAGAGATATATTATCTCAGATGGGAATGCTTTTATATAGCCCAGATAAAAAGGTTACTAATCAAATGCTGCAAATAAGGTATAATCCTGATAAGGGGCTTAGTAAAGATCAGCACAAAATAGTTTCTCCATTAAAGCTGGTTCCTAACAAAAATACAGAAGGTCTGGGATATTCAAATTTATCCTGGAGGCTGTTGCTCTTGCTGCTGACCGTATTACCTGGAAATCTGATGATCTGGTATGGGTTGAACAATGGCCCTTAACAGCTGAAAAGCTACAGGCAGCTGAGGCTTTAGTTATGGAACAACTGACAGCTGGCCATATAGAGCCTTCTAATAGCCCCTGAAATACTCCTATTTTTGTTATTAAGAAAAAATCAGGAAAATGGAGATTATTATGGGATTTGAGGGCTATAAATGCAACTATGGAAGACATGGGGGCCCTCCAGCCAGGCCTCCCTTCCCCAGTGGCTGTGCCTTTTCAGTATAATGTGATAGTTATAGATCTACAGGATTGTTTCTTTATCATTCCCCTGGCTGTCCAGGATTGTAAACGGTTTGCCTTCAGTCTCCCTTTAGCTAATTTTAAACAGCCCTATAGAAGGTTTCAATGGAAGGTTTTTGTCTCAAGAATGAAAAATAGCCCCACCTTGTGTCAGAAATTTGTAGACCAAGCTGTGCAAAATGTTAGAGCAAAGTATAAAGATCTATATTTGATACATTATATAGATGATATTTTGGCAGCTCATAAGGACAGAACCTTGTTACAACAAATTTTATCTGAGTTGATTGAGGCCTTGGAAAGCTAGGGCTTAAAGATAGCTCCAGATAAGATACAAGTAAATCCTCCTTTTTCTTATTTAAAGAGAGTATTAAATACCCATACCATGACACATGCCCCTTTGCAGCTTCAGAGAGATTGTTTACTAACTTTAAATGATTTCCAGAAATTACTAGGGGATATTAATTGGATACACCCACACTTAAAACTGACTACTGCAGATTTAAAGCCTTTGTTTGATTGCTTAAAAAGAGATCCTAATCCCCATTCTAAGAAAAAGTTGACTTTTTAAAGTCGGCTCTTGTTAAAGTAGATGTGGTTTTAAATGATCAGTTAATTAAGATTAATATTACCAGAGGATGGGATTTAAATATTCTCACCACAGAGCATACACCTACAGGATGCTTGTGGCAAGAAGGCCCATTGGAATGGCTCCATCTACCAGTGACCCACAAAAAAATAGTTTTATCTTATCCCAGCTTTGTGGCACAGTTAATTATAAAAGGTAGAAAAAGAAGTGTGAAACTTTTTGGAAAAGAAGTGGCAAATATAGTGATTCCATTCAATAAGGATCAACTGCAATTTCTTTTACAAAATAGTGATGATTGACAAGTTGCCGTGATAGATTTCAGGGGTCAAATTTTGTTTCATTTGCCCTCAAGCCCTCTTTTGCATTAAAAAAAAAAAAAAATTCAGTGATTTTTCTGAAAAAAAAAAATCTATTCAACCTTTGGAAGGGGCAATTTTAGTTTTCACAGATGCTTCCTCTAATGGTAAAGCAGTCACAATTATTAATAGAAAATTCCGTGTTCAGGTAACTAAAGAGACGTCTGCCCAGAGGGCCGAGTTACGAACAGTTATTTGGGCTTTTCAACATTTAAGAGACCACACCTTCAATCTTCTGACTGACTCCAGATATATTGTAGGGTCATTTCCTCATATTGAGACTGCTAATATTCCAAAAAATAAAACTATCATCTTCTCCTTGTTATTTGATTTACAGAAGGAGATTAAGCATAGAGAAAAAATATTTTGTGAGACATATTAGAGCCCATTCTGGCTTGCCCAGCCCTTTACATGAAGAAAATGCTTTGACAGATACATTAACTAAAATAATTGCTTTAAACTTACATAAAAAGATTGACAAGGCCAAAAATTCTCACAAAATTCATTATCAAAATGCAGCTGGTTTAAGGTATGAATTTCATATCCCTAGGAAAGCAGCTAGACAAATAGTTAAGTTATGTCCAAACTGCCCAACATTTAATCCATCTCCACAATTAGGAGTAAATCCCTGAGGCCTTAGACCTAATATTCTCTGGCAAATGGACATAACTCATATCCCAGCCTTTGGAAAACTGTCCTTTGTGCATGTTACCATGGATACTTTTTCTCATGTTATTATAGCCTCTGCTAGATCAGGTAAAACAACAAGAGATATAATTCAGCACTTGTTTCAAAGCTTTTCCCAAATAAGACTCCCTGAACAGATAAAAACAGATAATGCCCCAGCTTATAATTCTGCCACTTTTAAGAGATTTTGTCAACAATTTTCCATAATACATTCAACAAATGCCTTATAATCCCCGAGGCTAAGCCATAGTGAAAAGGACACATCAGACTTTAAAAAATCAGATTGCTAAATTAAGACAGGGAAAATTTAAGTATTCCTCTCCACATCATGTTTTACGCCATGCTTTGTTTGTAGTTTATCATTTTAACGTAGACACACAGGGGCAGACTACAATGACAAGACACTGGACTCCTGAAAGGGCTACGACTTGGTCTCTGGTTAAGTGAAAAGACCTCATTACAGGAGAGTGGAAAGGGCCAGATATACTGGTAACTTGTGGGAGAGGTTATGCTTGTGTGTTTCCACAAGATTCCACTTCTGTTTGAACCCCTGAGGTTACTAAAATCCCTGAAGTCCTGGAGTCTGGGGACAAAAAATGATGGGGAGACCAAAAGCTGGTTGAGTCCAGACCTGAGGGAGCCAAGAAAACACCAAAGGGCGAATGACCTTTCACCTGAGACTTCACCGCTAATACATTGCTTCAGACACCTGGTGCTTCAGGAGAGACATACTGATCGAGTTCAACCGTATTCTGCCCCACCTCATTGCCATCATCATACTTAAAGAACCACCTCAGCATGGTACCAACTTGGGGCCAGCTAAAACATCTCGCTCAGCGGGCTGAAAAATTAATAGGAAGTGGGAGATATGAAGCCACTCCTATGGTAATGTTTGTGGCTATGCTTGCTGTGTTGGCTTCTCAGCCGAGGCCTTCCAGTGCAGAAAAAGTTCATTGGGACTATTTGCTTAATCCACCTTCCTTCCACCCTGTTGATTGGATGAATGAACCCAATTGTTTTTTTGTTAATGATACTCTTCTTTTGGATGGGGCTTCCATCTATCCTAGTAATGTTAAAACAGTGGTCAGCACTCCCTTCAATTTTTTCATGTGTGTCCGTTTATCCACCTATTTGCTTTGCCATACCTTCCTCTTTACAAGGAACAGCTCCAGTTTTGAATGGGTGCGTTAACACTTCCTTGAAAAGCATGCTTACTGATTCTCCGAGAAGCAATGGCAAGAGAGACTTTAGGTCTTTACAGCTATTGATGCTGAGGGCACAAAAAAGACTATTTGATGCCTTAAAAAAGGCAGCCCCCCATTTAAAGGACTATCCGAGCTGTGCACTCCCCACTCCGGACTTTGATGAACAAGGACTACAGGTCTGGAAAAGCATAAACAAAATTTCTGGCTTTCCTCATTGGAAAAAATGCATGTACGCCATAAAGTTATCTATTCCCATTGCTGCCACCAGACATTTTCTGATCAAATGGGGGTGCCCCTATTGTTCAGATCAATGATTGAATTTGATTTTTAGAGCAATTATTAGATGACATGTTAATAGATGGGTTCCTCCTTTAGTGAGTTTGGATGGAACGGGTCCCATGCAGCCTGAGTTATGGAAAACATTGGCTGCTATAGCACCTGTGATTTTACATAGACCTTTAAATGAACAAAGATATATTGTACAGGCCTGCGTACATTCTCCCTATGCCTTTTTGTTGGCCAAAAATCAGAGTGATTTTTACAATGTTATATGTGTAAATTGTTTTATATCAAATTGTGTTGATGGAAATGATTATTATAATTATAAGTCTGTGATGATTGTAAAACAACCACCATATTTGACGGTTCCTGTAAAATTAGAGGGACAATGGTTTGATGATTATACATTAAAAGTTTTATATGAACTTATAGGCTTAATTTCTCAACCTAAGAGATTCATTACAGCTCTGGCTGTGGAAATAACTGCTTTGATTGCCATAATTGCATCAGTCATGGTTTCTGCTGTTGCCCTGTCAAAAGAAGTGCATACAGCCTCATTTGTTGATCAGCTGTCCAAAAATGTCTCCATAGCTCTTTCTATGCAGGAAATTATAGATAAAAGAAGTAAAAAATAAGGTCAATGCTTTAGAAGAAGCATTTCTGCTTATGGGACAAAAAATTACAAATTTAAAAATTAAATTGTCTTTAAATTGCCATGCTGAATTTAAATGGATGTGCATTACCCCTCTACAAGTAAATGAGTCCATGAACTCTTGGAAATGCATTCAGAATCATTTCAGGCATATGGAATCATTCAGATTTTAATATTGATATTTCTAAGTTACATCAAGATATTCAGAATATGAAGCAGGCGGAGTCTGACTTTTCCTCTCAATGGCTTTCTAATTCCCTCTTTGAAAATCTGGAGGGGTATCTTTTCCATGGATCTTTTTCTATCATAATGATTAATGTGGCCATGTGCTTATGCCTGTTAGTTCTGATTTGTGTACTGGCCCTGTGCCTTTTCAGAATACTCAACCAAAATGTTTCTGCTATATCTACTGAGTTTCATACCTATGCTCTAAAAAATAAAAAAAGGGGGAGATGTCAGGAGCCACGTTAGGCATTACTGACAAAATGGAGGAACGGCCCCAGCCCCCCTTCTCATCCCATAGGCACAGACCCGGGATGAAGGAGTTAGGCCTTGTAATTCTGACTTGTTTTTTCCTCTCCTTGACTGAGTTGACTGAAAAGGAACATTAAGGTGCTTATTGTTCTTGAGAGGAACATGAAAAGACACAAAGCCTTCTGCAGCTGTGCTCAGAGAATAATTCATAAAGTTAATCATTAACATTTGTTTAAAGACTTTTATGAAAGAGTGTTCCAAGATGAGCACATAGGCCACAGCTTGAGACCATGGGAGGAATTGCTATCTGAAGTCTATTTGTGAAGAAAGTGTTTATGGCAAAAGAGTTTGCTAAATTTAGGGCTTAGGAATAAGTAAAATAGTTAGAAGCTAAAGATTTAAGGAATGTTGTAATGTTAGCATATTCTACAATAGCTTACAGAGATTAGGGACTTTAGAGATACTATTAGCTAGAAGCCCTTTCTAAGAAATAGTGAGCTTAGGATACTAGGGGCAAACAGGACTTAAAAAGAGAAGAAATAAACTGAAGAATGTGGTATGCAGCCCAGACATTAGCATGAGTTACAGTGTATTCACAAGGACACATGAGAAAAAGTAGATAAGAGAATTGCTGAGGAAGGAACTCCTTTGAAGGGCAACAATAATTTATGGAGACAATAAATCTGGGTCACTGGGAACTGAAAATATCAAACCTTTGACCTAATGCTTTTGTAAAAGTATAAAAGAAAATCTTAAGCTTGAAGTAAACAGGCAGTCCAAAAAGACTGAGAGGCTGCCTCATCACCAACACCATTCATCTCTTCAGGTTAAATTCCTGGCTGCTGAAGCTAGACTCCGACAGGTGCTCCCTGGTCCTGAGGGTCCCTGCAGACTGGGGGGTGTCTGAGTTTAGGGTTGCTCAGGTTCTGGAACCCTGGGGTCCTGGGCCAGTTCAGGCCACCATTTCTCAACCAGGAGTTGGAGGTTCTGTAGATTCTTCTGTGTATGTGTCCAACTTCAACTAAAGAAACACCAGAAAGCAACTCACAGCCATGTGCATGCGGTTGGTGGTACTAATGGTTAAGAATCTGCCTGCCAATGCAGGAAATGTAAGAGACTCGGGTTTGGTCCCTGGGTATGGAAGATCCACCAAAGAAGGAAATGGCAATCCATTCCATTATTCTTGCCTGGAGAATCCCATGGACTGAAGAGCATGGTGGACTATAATCCATAGGGTTGCACAGAGTCTGACAAGATTGAAGTGACTGAGGATTAGAGGCAGGATTCAAGTTACTCATGTTCCTTTTATTATTTGTTTACAATTCTGTCATTAATAACATATATTGTTTTATTATGGCTTAAAAAGCAGTGTCTTCTGTCAAATTTTAAACTTGCAATATGCTAAGTGGATAAAATGTACTTTTTTATTACAACAACATAATAACAGCTTAAAATCATAAACCTCAGAAGAGTTTGTTTGGGGGCTAGAAATGATTATTTGGGAAAACAGAGACCCTAGGTGTTTGTCCATTTCCAAGGCTCAGGTCTCAGGAGCAGTTGTACTGAGTGTAGGATGGGTGGGCAAGTTCTCCTACCCACCCATGTCATCTGGCCTCCTGCTCCTCCCAGGGCCTTGAGGCAAGGAGAAAACCCAAATTTTTAGCCTTGGATCCCAGAGTCCCCTGTTCTTCTGCCTAAGTCTCACTGACCAGGGAACCCACCAGTTGAATATTGCTGGCCATACTCTGCTCAGGGATACTTGATCCTGTGGGACATTTCTAAAAACGCCTTCAGCAAAGAGCAGCAAACAAGCCCAGTGTCTTGCATCTGAGCCCCAGAGACAAATCTAGATCTTGGGAAGTCTTCTGAGTCCTGCACACCCTCCCCAGGGAGCCCTCTTCTGTCTGACTCTGCACCTCCCCAGGGACTCCATCACCTGTGTTGCTGTTGCAGGCTCTGCACTGAATCCCTGAAGACCTGGACCTGGACCCCATCCTGGACCCCAGAGGGGATGGAACCCACACAGAACCCGGAGCATCATGTGGACCAGATCAGGGGAGGCCTCACTGATTCTATCCTGAGAGTCCTCATTTAGTACAGCTTCAGTTGTTTTGCTGTGTTGATTTAGTATTAGTTTTATCTACAGTTTTATCTATATGTCTCATATGCATTAATATGTCCAATATATATATGTAAGTTTTTCATTAATTTAGTTTATTTTGTTACTTTTAAAATATTTTTTTAAAAGCACACATGTATAGAATAGCACTCTCAGCAGAGGTAGAACTTAATTAATTGTCCTAAGGCCATCACCCTAGTGTCCACCACCAAGATCTCTCCCCTTGGTACGCAACTCAGTCTTCACTGAGTAAAGAAAGTGAAAATAAAAGTGAAGTCTCTCAGTCGTCCAAGAAGTCCGAAAAAATCTGACATTTTTTGTGGCCCCATGGACTGTAGCCTACCAGGCTCCTCTGTCCATCGGATTTTCCAGGCAAGAATGCTGGAGTGGGTTGCCATTTCCTTCTCCAGGGGATCTTCCTCACCCAGGGATCGAACCTGGGTCTCCTGCATTGTAGGCAGAGACTTTATCATCTGAGCCACCAGGGAAGTCCTTGTTTAGCAAGGAACTGCAAATTTAGTCTTTACATCTGTCCTTATGTCATTGTCTTTAAGGATTCCGTTTTCTCACATCTGTTCATTCCATTAGTTATAGGAGATCAATATTACACTAGCTCTTTCATGACTTGCACATCAGGACTTCTGAAACTTAGACTGCTTGGCTGGTAAGATGTTCATGGTTCATTAGGGAACTTAAATGTGTTTCTCTCTTTTCTTTTAACACAGAGAGTTTCTCTCTGAAAAGGCTCTTAAATTTTTAATTTTTATTCCCTTATATTTCTCTTGCTCTTTTATTCCAGTGTCCCAGGAGACTTTTGCTTTTAAAACCGTATAGCTTTACTACAGTATCATTTGCTATTAGTCGTTGCAAGTTGATGCTCATTATTCTTTTCAATAAGCAATTTCAAAGACATTTTCCAGGAAACTTTCCATCATAATATTTAATATTTTCTGTGTATCTTTGCTGTGATTTTACTCTTTCAGAGATTCCAATCATTCATATAAGAACAGGGAAGCCTGGCATTTTTCAGTCCATGGGGTCACAGAGAGCTGGACATGATTAAGCAAATGAATCATTCATTCATCAGATCTCTTACGATGATCTTCCACTTTTAACATATTCATCAAATATTTTACAGCCTCTTCCTTAATTTATTTGTCAGGAGTATTTTTTAATTAATTTATTTTTTATTGAAGGATAATTGCTGTACAGAATTTTGCTGTTTTCTGTCAAACCTCAGCATGAATCAGCTATAGGTATACATATATCCCCTCCCTTTCGAAACTCCCTCCCATCTGCCTCCCATCCCACACCTCTAGGTTGATAGAGAGCCCCTGGTTGAGTTTCCTGAGCCATACAAGAAAATTCCCATTGGCTATCTATTTTACAGAAAGAGAAACATAAATACTATACTCTAACACATATATACAGAATCTAGAAAAATGGTACTGAATAATTTATTTACAGAGCAACAGTGGATAAACAGACATAGAGAATAGACTTCTGGACATGGGGAGAGAGGAGGAGAGGGTGAGATGTATGGAAAGAGTAACATGGAAACTTACATTGCCAGCAGTTTTCTTAAAAATAGTCTTTGAGAATCTCTTCTTTTCATCTACTGTTTCTTCTAAGGCATTATTTCTCAGTTTGTTTCTCATATTTTTAATTTCATTTACAAAGTAATTTTTCAATTTTTTCTTATGCTTTTCTGAGTCCCACATGTTGATTTCTGAGTTACCTCAGTTCTGATGTATGATGTCCTTTCAAAACATGAATCATTTTTTTTTAATAGCTTAACTCTTTATTGTTAAGCACATCATCACGTGTGAAATAAGAATGTTTGCATCCATGAAGAAGTTGCTAAGTGTTTCTGTAAAGTTTTTTTTTTTTTATTCCCAAGATTTTTTCTAATTGAAGTATAATTGTAATTTATTTTGTGTGTGTATCAGTAAAGTTTATTTTATTTCCTTTTTAAAAATTTATTTTTTTAATTGAAGGATAATTGCTTTACAGAATTTTGCTATTTTCTGTCAAACCTCAACATGAATCAGCCATATGTATACATATATCCCCTCCCTTTTGAAACTGCCTGCCAACTCCCTCACATCCCACCCCTCCAGGTTTATACAGAGCCCCTGTTTGAGTTTCCCGAGCCATACAGCAAATGCCTGTTGGCTATCTATTTTACATATGGTAATGTAAGTTTCCATGTTACTCTTTCCATACATCTCACCCTCTCCTCCCCTCTCCCCATGTCCATAGGTCGATTCTGTATGTCTGTTTCTCCACTGTGCCCTGCAAATAAATTCTTCAGTATCATTCTTCTAGATCCCATATACACGTGTTAGAATTGTGGTATATATACAATGAAGTATAATTCTAATTTAATTGAACTGCAACACTGAGAGTTTCAGTTCAGTTCCGTTCAGTTCAGTTGCTCAGTCATGTCCGACTCTTTGTGACCCCATGGACTGCAGCACACCAGGCCTTCCTGTCCAAAAGCAACTCCCGGAGTTTACTCAAACTCACGTCCAACACATCAGTGGTGCCTTCCAACCATCTCATCCTTGCTTATCCCTTTCTACTCCTGCCTTCAATCTTTCCCATATAAAGGCCTTTTCAAATGAGTCAGTTCTTCCCATTAGGTGGCTAAAATACTGGAGTTTCAGCTTCAGCATCAGTCCTTACAATGAATATTCAGGACTGATTTCCTTTAGGATGGACTGGTTGGATCTCCTTGCTATCCAAGGGATTCTGAAGAGTCTTCTCCAACACAACAGTTCAAAAGCATCAGATCTTCTGTGCTCAGCTTTCTTTATGGTCCAACTCTCACATCCAAACATAACTACTGGAAAAATCGAAGCTTTGACTAGACAGACCTTTGTTGGCAAAGTAATGTCTCTGCTTTGTAATATGCTGTCTCAGTTGGTCATAACTTTTCTTCCAAGGAGCAAGTGTCTTTTAATGTCATGGCTGCCATCAGCAACTGCAGTGATTTTGAAGCCCCCCAAAATAAAGTCTCTCACTGTTTCCATTGCTCCCCATCTATTTGCATGAAATGATGGGGACAGATGCCATGATTTAAATTTCTGAATGTTGAGTTTTAAGCAAACTTTTTCACTTTCCCCTTTCACTTTCATCAATAGGCTCTTTAGTTCTTCTTCACTTTCTGCCATAAGGGTGGTGCCATCTGGCTGTCTGAGATTATTGATATTTCTCCTGGCAATCTTGATTCCATCCTGTGCTTCTTCCAGCCCAGCGTTTCTCATGATGTACTCTGCATATAAGTTAAATAAGCAGGGTGACAATATACAGCCTTGATGTACTCCTTTCCTAATTTGGAACCAGTCTGTTGCTCCATGCCCAGTTCTAATTGTTGTTTACTGACTTGCATACAGATTTCTCAGGAGGAAGGTCAAGTTTTCTGGTATTCCCTTCTCTTGAAGAATTTTCTACAGTTTGTTGTGATCCACACAGTCAAAGACTTTGGCATAGTCAATAAAGCATAAATAGTTGCTTTTCTGGAACTATCTTGCTTTTTTGATGATCCAATGGATGTTGGCAATTTGATCTCTCATCCCTCTGCCTTTTCTAAATCTAGCTTGAACATCTGGAATTTCATGGTCCACGTACTGTTGAAGCTTGGCTTGGAGAATTTTGAGCATTACTTTGCTAGCATGTGAGATGAGTGCAATTATGCAGTAGTTTGATCATTCTTTGGCATTGCTTCTCTTTGGGATTGGAATGAAAACTGACTTTTTCCAGTGCTGTGGCCATTGCTGAGTTTTCTAAATTTGCTTGCACATTGAGAGTAGCAGTTTCACAGCATCATCTTTTAGGATTTGAAATAGTTCAACTGGAATTCCATCACTTTCACTGGCTTTTTTTGTAGTGATGCTTCCTAAGGCCCACTTGACTTCACATTCCAGGACGTCTGGCTCTAGATGAGTGAGCACACTATCGTGATTATCTGGGTAATGAAGATCTTTTCTGTGTAGTTCTTCTGTGTATTCTTGCCACTTCTTAATATCTTCCGCTTCTGTTAGGTTCATACCATTTCTGTCCTTTATTGTGTCCATTTTTGCAAGAAATGTTCCCTTGGTTTCTCTAATTTTCTTGAAGAATGTGTAGTCTTTCCTATTCTATTGCTTTCCTCTCTTTCTTTGCACTGATCAATGAGGAAGGCTTTCTTGTCTCTCCTTGCTATTCTTTGGAACTCTGCATTCAAATGGGTATATCTCTCATTTTCTCCTTTGCTTTTCGCTTCTCTTTTTTTCCACAGCTATTTGGTAAGGTCTCTTCAGACAACCATTTGGCTTTTTGTATTTCTTTTTTTGGGGATGGTCTTGATCCTCGCCTCCTGTACAATGTCACAAACCTCCATCCATAGTTCTTCAGGCACTCTGTATATCAGATCTAATCCCTTGAATCTATTTCTCACTTTCACTGTTTAACTGTAAGGGATTTGATATAGATCATACCTGAATGGTATACTGGTTTCCCTTACTTTCTTTTTTTTTTTTATAGTATATTTTTAAAATTTTTTTTAAAATTTTATTTTATTTTTAAACTTTACAATATTGTATTAGTTTTGCCAAATATCGAAATGAATCCGCCACAGGTATACCTGTAAGTCTGAATTTGGCAATAAGGAGTTCATGTTCTGAGCCACAGTCAGCTCCTGGTCTTGTTTTTGCTGATTGTATAAAGCTTCTCCATCTTTGTCTGCAAAGAATATGATCAATCTGATTTTGGTATTGACCATCTGGTGATGTCAGGTGTAAAGTCTTATCTTGTGTTGTTGAAGAGGGTGTTTGCTATGACCAGTATATTCTCTTGGCAAAACTCTATTGGCCTTTGCCGTGCTTCATTCTATACTTCAAGGCCAAATTTGCCTGTTACTCCAGCTATTTCTTGACATCCTACTTTTCCATTCCAGATCACTATAATGAAAAGTACATCTTTTTTGGGTGTTAGTTATAGAAGGTCTTGTAGGTCTTCATAGAACCAATAGACCATAGAGAGATTCAGATGCCCAATATAGTGATTTGATATTTCTCTTCTTTACCAAATGATCACCACAATAAGTCAAGTTACCATCTGTAACCAAATTATTCTCATTGACTGTATTCTCCACGCTGTGCATTTTGTTCCCTTTGTAAGGGAAGTTTGTACTTCTTCATCTCTCTTACCTAGCTCTCATCACCACATCCCTCTTCTCTCAGGCAACCACTTCTTTGTTTTCCACATCTCTGATTTCACTACTGTTTGATTATTTTGGTTCATTGGTTTTGGTTTTCAGTTTCCACATACAAATGACCTCATACTGTGTTTGTCAATCTGCCTGACTTATTTTAGTAGGCATAATACCCTCTAGGTCCATCCATGTTGCCAGAAATGACAAGATCTCAGTCTTCTTTATGGCTGAGTAATAATCCATATAGACCACTTCTTACCCATTCATTTCTTGATACACACTTTGAAAAAAAAAATACTTATAAATGGAATTGCTGGATCACAATCACAAAATATATCTATTTTTATTTTTATGTAAACTCCATACTTATTGTATATTATTTAAGTTTTACCCAATAATGCTGCCTAATGCTTAAGCTAGTATATTTAATAACTGAATTTAGAGTGACAATTGAATTAGATATTTACAAATACTATGTGTCTTGGTGTGTTCTTCCTTGGGTTTATCTTGCCTGGGCCTCTGTGCTTCCTGGACTTGGTTAACTGTTTCCTTTCCCGTGTTAGGGAAGTTTTCAGCTATAATGTTCTGCAACTTTTGATCAATTAAAAAGCATAGCTCAGCTAGTAAAAAATCTGCCTACAATGCAGGGGACCTTGTTTTAATTCCTGAGTCTGGAAGATCCGCTGGAGAAAGAAAGACCTACCCAATTCAGTATTCTTGGTCTCCCCTTGTGACTCAGCTGGTAACTATCTGCGTGCAATGCAAGAGACCCAAGTTTGATTCCCTGGGTTGGGAAGATCCCCTGGAGATGGGAAAGACTACCCACTCCAGTATTCTGTCCTGGAGAATTCCATGGACTGTATAGTCCATGGGATTGTAAAGAGTCAGGCACAACTGAGTGACTTTCACTTTAATAAGATCATTTTAAATACATAGAAAATTTGTTTCTGTGTTATTGAATCAGTTGGGTGGATAAACGTTGGAATACAGAATTATGAAGAAAAGGGAGACAGAAAGTATGGGAATGCATAAAAGTATAGATTTTACTACAGAGCCCAAGCTCATTTCCTCACCAAACAAAAGAACAATAAATCTAGAGACAAGTTGTTGCATTAAACCATAGCAACTTTATTCAGAAATTCAGCTGATTGAGAAGTTGATGGACCAGTTTATCCTTAAAGACTCATCTTTCTAAATTTATAATTCAGCCTTCTTTTATACTAAAACAGGAGAAGTTATTGCTAGCTGTTGCAAACTTCTTGGTACCCGAATCTTTTGTTCTTGCAGTTGTCCATGTAGATCTGGTCACAATGTTCTTATAAATATACTCAAATATTATCCTCTGTTTTGCAACTTCTTAAAAAATACATATTTTATTGAAGTATAGTTGAGTTACAATGGTTCAGGTGCACAGCAAGGTGATTCAACTATACATATCATATCAGATGAGATCAGTCGCTCAGTCGTGTCTGACTTTTTGCGACCCCATGAATCGCAGCACGTCAGGCCTCCCTGTCCATCACCAATTCCCAGAGTTCACTCAGACTCACATCCATCGAGTCAGTGATGCCATCCAGCCATCTCATCCTCTGTCATCCCCTTCTCCTCTTGCCCCCAATCCCTCCCAGCATCAGAGTCTTTTCCAATGAGTCAACTATTTGCATGAGGTGGCCAAAGTACTGGAGTTTCAGCTTTAGCATCATTCCTTCCAAAGAAATCCCAGGGCTGATCTCCTTCAGAATGGACTGGTTGGATCTCCTTGCACTCCACGGGACCCTCAAGAGTCTTCTCCAACACCACAGTTCAAAAGCATCAGTTTTTCGGCACTCAGCTCTCTTCACAGTCCAACTCTCACATCCATACATGACCACAGGAGAAACCATAGCCTTGACTAGACGAACCTTTGTTGGCAAAGTAATGTCTCTGCTTTTGAATATGCTAACTAGGTTAGTCATAACTTTCCTTCCAAGGAGTAAGTGTCTTTTAATTTCATGGCTGTAGTCACCATCTGTAGTCATTTTGAAGCCCAGAAAAATAAAGTCTGACACTGTATCCACTGTTTCCCCATCTATTTCCCATGAAGTGATGGGACCGGATGCCATGAAGTTCGTTTTCTGAATGTTGAGGTTTAAGCCAACTTTTTCACTCCCCACTTTCACTTTCATCAAGAGGCTTTTTAGTTCCTCTTCACTTTCTGCCATAAGGGTGGTGTCATTTGCATATCTGAGGTTATTGATATTTCTCCTGGCAATCTTGATTCCAGCTTGTGTCTCTTTCAGTCCAGCATTTCTCATGATGTACTCTGCATATAAGTTATATACACATATATTATTTTTGATATTGTTTTCCATCACTGGTTGTTACAAGATACTGACTATAGTTTCTTGTGCTATATAGTAAACCCTTGTTTTTTGTTGCATATCTATTTTATAATTAGAAATATAGCATTTTATTCATGCTCAATCAAAGAACTGGAATCAAAATGTCATAAATTTTTTATATAGGCAAAAATTCATGTTTTCTAATATATATATACATATATACACACATATACACATTACGCACACACACGCACATGAAGGCTTTTCTATTATACTTGATAAAACCTTAAGAAAGAACATCAAAGGAAAAGAAGAGATGGACAAATTGGGAAACATAAACTAAATGAAATAGGGCCACTGAATATGAAATAGAAAAAGTGAAACAAACTATATAAAACATCATCATATAAGCCAGTTGTATTTAACCATGACTGCTCATTTAAAACCTATTACCATTTTCTTAATTGTTTTGAGTTTATTTTCTGTAGATCTTTTCCTTGTCTTGTGTTTCCTGCTTAGAGAATTTCCTTTAGCATTTGTTGTAAAGCTGTTTGGTGGTGGTGTGAAAATTTTTAACTTTTGCTTGTCTGGAAAGCTTTTTATTTCTCTATCAGATTTGAATGAGAGTCTTACTGGGTAGAGTATTCTTGGTTGTAGGCTCTTCCATTTCATCACTTTAAATATATCATGACACTCCTTTCTGGCTTGTAGATTTTTTGTTGAGAAACCAGCTGATAGCCTGATGGCAGACACCTTGTATATTATTTGTCATTTTTCCCTTGTTGTTTTTATTATTTTATCTTTGTCTTTATTTTTTGTCAGTTTGGTTACTATGTGTCTCGGTGTATTCTTCCTTGGGTTTATCCTGCCTGGGACTCTGTTCTTTGGACTTGGTTGACTATTTCCTTTCCCATGTAGGGAAGTTTTCAGCTATTATGTTCTGCAACTTTGATCTCTATATGAACTGAAGTATTATACCTGTAAAGGTCAGAAACTTAAGAATGTATATTTCATGCTATGGGCAACATTCTTTTACAAAATGTACAGAACCAGCATTTCTAAGAACAGGCAACAGAGCACAACTGTTAAAGGAATAGATTCAACATGAAGTCCGGGAGGCAGTCCTAAGGTGGTAGAGGAATTGGACGAGGAGACTACTTTCTCCCCCACAAATTCATCAAAAGAACATTTGAACGCTGAGTAAATTCCTCAGAACAACTTCTGAACGCCTGCAGAGGACATCAGGCACCCAGAAAAGCAGCCCATTGTATTTGAAAGGAGGTAGGAAAAAATATAAAAGACAAAAAGAGAGGCAAAAGAGGTAGGGATGGAGATCCGTCCTGGGAATGGAGTCTTAAAAAAGAGAGATTTCCAAACACCAGGAAACACTCTCACTGGAGAGTGTGTGGCAAGCCTTGGAACCTCAGAGGGCAACATAACCAGGAGGAAAAATAAATAAATAATTAAAACCCACAGATTACATGCCCAATGGTAACTCCCAGCAGAGAAGCAGTGCAGATGCCTGCATCCACCACTAGCAGGCGGGGGCTGAGCAGGGAGGCACAGGCTGCATTGCTTAGAGTCAGGACCAGGCATGAATGCCCTGAGAGCAATCTGAGGGAACTAACTTGAGATAGCAAACCAGACTGTGGGATAGCTATCCAGGGAAAAGCCGTAACCTAAGACACCACCTGATCCACTCACAGAACAAAGGACTGAGCAGAGCTAGCCGTCTGCGGACTGGGCCATCCCCTGCCAGAGACAGAGCCAGAAGGGGACAATCACAGCCCCAGAGAGACACCATCTACCAAACTGCAAGCAGGCTTCATTGATAACCAAGACTTCTTTGGATTCTGGATGGGCAACATCCACCTGAGGTGTGCCGGTTATACACCCAGAAAACCAAGCAGCAGGGACAGGGGAGGCGATAAGTCACAGTGACCACACTCACCAAACACCTGGTCACCTGAGCTGCTCGGACCTGGGAAGGACACAAAACGCAGGTCCAACAGAGTCTGCACCTTTGTGGAGTACCCGAGAATCTGAACCTGAAAGGCTTAGACCTGGGAAGTGCATACCACCCAGGGCCAGCCTCAGACAGTTCCTGGCAGAGCAACCTACAGCCTAAGCAGTATAGACTGAGAAAGCACACATGCCGTGAGTGGGGGCAAACGCAGTGTGGCTGAATCACTGCGAGCACATGCCAGTGTTATTTGTTTGCAGCATTCCTCCCTCCCCATATGGACTTCCCTGGTGGCTCAGATGGTAAAGCATCTGCCTACATGCAGGAGACCCAGGTTTGATCTCTGGGTTGAGAAGATCCTCTGGAGAAGGAAACGGCAAGCCACTCCAATACTCTTGCCTGGAAAATCCCATGGATGTAGGAGCGTTGTAGGCCACAGTCCATGGGGTCACAAAGAGTCAGACACGACTGAGAGACTTCACTTCACTCACTTCCCTCCCCTCAGCATGACTGAACAAGTGAGCCTAAACAAGTGTCCACCACTACTCCCTTGTGTCAGGGTGGAAATTACACATTGAAGAGACCAGCAAACAGAAGAAGCTAAAACAGAGGGAACTGCCTTGGAAGTGACAGGTGAAATAGATTAACACCCTGTAGTTAACACCGACATAGGAAGGGGCCTATAAACATTGAGAAGTATAAGCCAGATCGAGGAACTATTTGAAAATGAGCTAACCCCACACTGTCCAAAACAATACCAGAGAAAGTCCTAGATATATTTTTACTATTATCATTCTTTAAATATAAAAAATATATTTAAGTCCTCTATTACTCCTTTAATTTTCATTTTCATAAGTATTACTTTGCAAAAAAAGACCTTATTTTTTAAAGCAAAGTATATATATATATATATATATATATATATAATTATTTTTGTGACTTTGTTTTCTTTAATATTGTATTTTTGAGAACCCAACCTCTACTCTAGATTTTTAAGCTTTGCTTTTTGGTATTTGTTATCAATTTTGTACCTTTAAAAACTTAATATTCAGTACCCATTTTTACTTGCGAGTGAGATTACTGGCTTGACTACTCTCTCCCCCTTAGGACTCTCCTTTTTCTCCACCAGGTCGCCTCTATCTCCTCCATCCCCCTTCTCTTCTCTACCCAGCTCTGCGAATCTCTTTGTGTGTTCTGGACTGCAGAGAATACTTAGGGAACTGATTACTGGCTGGATCTGTCTCTTTCCTTTTGATACCCCCCTTTATCCTCCTGGCTACCTCTGTCTCCTTCCTCTCTCTTCTCCTCTTTGTGTAACTCCATGAACATCTCTGAGGGATCCAGATTGTGGAGAGCACATAGGAAAGTGATCACTCGCTAGCTTGCTCTCTCCTTTTTTGATTCCCCCTCTTTTCTTCTCTGTCACCTCTATCTCCCTCCTCCCTCTTCTCTTCTCCATGTAACTCTGTGAACCTCTCTCAGTGAGGTGTCCCTCACTGCAGAGAAACTTTTCATCTTTAACCTAGAGGTTTTATCATCGGTGCTGTATAGATGGAGAAGTCTTAAGACTGAAAACCAGAGGCAGGAGGCTTAAGTCCAAATCCTGAGAACACCAGAGAACTCCTGACTCCAGGGAACATTAATCGATAGGAGCTCATAAAAAGCCTCCATACCTACAATGAAACCAAGCATCACCCAAGGGCCAACAAGTTCCAGATCAAAACATACCATGCAAATTCTCAAGCAACACAGGAACATAGCCCTGAGTTTCAATATACAGGCTGCCCAAAGTCACTCCAAACCCATTGACATCTCATAATTCATTACTGAACACTCCATTGCACTCCAGAGAGAATAAATCCAGCGCCACCCACCAGAACACTGACACAAGCTTCCTTAACCAGGAAAACTTGACAAGCCATCTGTCCAACCCCACCCACAGTGAGGAAACTCCACAATAAAGAGAACTCCAGAAACTGCCAGAATACTGAAAGGCCACCCCAAACATAGCAATATAAACAAGATGAAGAGGAAGATAAATACTCAGCAGGTAAAGGATCAGGATAAATGCTCACCAAACCAAACCAAAAAAGGAAGAGATAGAG
Source organism: Bos grunniens (assembly GCF_055505025.1). Lineage (NCBI taxonomy): Eukaryota > Metazoa > Chordata > Mammalia > Artiodactyla > Bovidae > Bos > Bos grunniens. The sequence continues at coordinate 73,587,400 of NC_141180.1, read as the reverse complement.
AATCAACATGATAAAGAATTTCAAATAATGATAGTGAAAATGATCCAAAATCTTGAAAACAAAATGGAGTTACAGATAAATAGCTTGGAGAAAAGGATTGAGAAGATGCAAGAAAGGTTTACTAAGGACCTAGAAGAAACAAAAAAGAGTCAATATGTAATGAATAATACAATACATGAGATCAAAAACACTCTGGAGGGAACTAACAGTAGAATAATGGAGGCAGAAGATAGGATAAGTGAGGTAGAAAATAGAATGGTAGAAATAAATAAAACAGAGGAAAAAAGAAAAACAAATTAAAAGAAATGAGGAGAATCTCAGAGACCTCTGGACAATGTTAAATGCCCCAACATTAGAATCATAGGAGTCCCAGAAGAAGAAGACAAAAAGAAAGACCATGAGAAAATACTTTAGGAGATAATAGTTGAAAACTTCCCTAAAATGGGGAAGGAAATAATCACCCAAGTCCAAGAAACCCAGAGAGTCCCAAACAGGATAAACCCAAGGATAAACACCCCAAGACACATATTAATCAAATTAACAAAGATAAAACACAAAGAACAAATATTAAAAGCAACAAGGGAAAAACAACAAATAACATAAAAGGGGATTCCCATAAGGATAACACCTGATCTCTCAATAGAAACTCTTCAGGCCAGGAGGGAATGACAGGACATTCTTAAAGTGATGAAAGAAAATTACCTAAAGGCCAGATTACTGTACCCAGTAAGGATTTCATTCAAATATGAAGGAGAAATCAAAAGCTTTACAGACAAGCAAAAGCTGAGAGAATTCAGCACCACGAAACCAGCTTTCCAACAAATGCTAAAGGATCTTCACTAGACAGGAAACACAGAAAGGGTGTATAAACTCGAACCCAAAGCAATAAATTAAATGGCAACGGGATCATACTTATCAATAATTACCTTAAACATAAATGGGTTGAATGCCCCAACCAAAAGACAAAGACTGGCTGAATGGATACAGAAACAAGACCCTTATATATGTTGTCTACAAGAGACCCACCTCAAAACAAGGGACACATACAGACTGAAAGTGAAGGGCTGGAAAAAGATATTCCATGCAAATAGAGACCAAAAGAAAGCAAGAGTAGCAGTACTCATATCAGATAAAATAGACTTTAAAACAAAGGCTGTGAAAAGAGACAAAGAAGGACACTACATAATGATCAAAGGATCAATTCAAGAAGAACATGTAACAATTATAAATATATATGCACCTAACAAAGGAGCACCACAATATGTAAGACAAATGCTAACAAGTATGAAAGGGGAAATTAACAATAACACAGTAATAGTGGGAGATTTTAATACCCCACTCACACCTATGGATAGATCAACTAAACAGAAAATTAACAAGGAAACACAAACTTTAAATGACACAATAGACCAGTTAGACCTAATTGATATCTATAGGACATTTCACCACAAAACAATAAATTTCACCTTTTTCTCAAGTGCACACGGAACATTCTCCAGGAGAGATCATATCCTGGGCCATAAATCTAGGCTTGGTAAATTTTTAAAAATTGAAATCATCCTAAGCATCTTTTCTGACCAGAATGAAGTAAGATTAGATTTCAATTACAGGAGAAAAACTACTAAAAATTCCAACATATGGAGGCTGAACAACATGCTGCTGAATAACCAACAAATAACAGAAAAAATCAAAAAGGAAATCAAAATATGCATAGAAATGAATGAAGATGAAAACACAACAACCCAAAACCTGTGGGAAACTGTAAAAGCAGGGCTAAGGGAAAGATTCATAGCAATACAGGCATACCTCAAGAATCAGGAAAAAAGTCAAATAAATAACCTAAGTCTACACCTACAGCAACTAGAAAAGGAAGAAATGAAGAATCCCAGGGTTAGTAGAAAGAAAGAAATCTTAAAAATTAGGGCAGAAATAAATGCAAAAGAAACAAAGGAGACCATAGCAAAAATCAGCAAAGCCAATAGCTAGTTCTTTGAGAGGATAAATAAAATTGACAAATCATTAGCCAGACTCATCAAGAAACAAAGGGAGAAAAATCCAATGAATAAAATTAGAAATGAAAATGGAGAGATCACAACAGACAACACAGAAATACAAAAGATTATAGGGGCTACTATTAGCAATTATATGCCAATAAAATGGACAACTGGGAAGAAATGGACAAATTATTAGAAAAGTATAAGTTTCCAAAACTGAACCAGGAAAAAATAGAAAATCTTAACAGACCTATCACAAGCACAGAAATTGAAACTGTAATCAGAAATCTTCCAGCAAACAAAAGCTCAGGTCCAGACGGCTTCACAGATGAATTCTACCAAAAATTCAGAGAAGAGCTAACACCTATCCTACTCAAACTCTTCCAGAAAATTGCAGAGTAGGGTAAACTACCAAACTCATTCTATGAGGCCACCATCACCCTAATACCAAAACCTGACAAAGATGCCACAAAAAAAGAAAACTACAGGCCAATATCACTGATGAACATAGATGCAAAAATCCTTAACAAAATTCTAGCAATCAGATTCCAACAACACATTAAAAAGATCATACATCATGACCAAGCGGGCTTTATCCCAAGGATGCAAGGATTCTTCAATATCTGCAAATCAATCAATGTAATGCACCACATTAACAAATTGAAAAATAAAAGCCATATCTCAATAGATGCATAGAAAGCCTTTGATAAAATTCAACATCCATTTATGATAAAAACCCTCCAGAAAGCAGGAATAGAAGGAACATACCTCAACATAATAAAAGCTATATATGACAAACCCTCAGCAAACGTTTCCCCTAAAGTCAGGAACAAGACAAGGGTGCCCATTCTCACCAGTAGTATTCAACATGGTTTTGCAAGTTTTGGCCACAGCAATCAAAGCACAAAAATAAATAAAAGGAATCCAAATTGGAAAAGAAGTAAAACTCTCACTGTTTGCAGATGACATGATCCTCTACATATAAAACCCTAAAGACTCCACCAGAAAAGTACTAGAGCTAATCAATGAATATAGTAAAGTTTCAGGATATAAAACCAACACACAGAAATCCCTTGCATTCCTATACACTAATAATGAGAAAATAGAAAGAGAAATTAAGGAAACAATTCCATTCACCACTGTAACAAAAATAAAAAAAATACTTAGGAATGTATCTACCTAAATAAACAAAAACTATATATAGAAAACTATAAAACACTGTTTAAAGAAATCAAAGAGGACACTAATAGATGGAGAAATATATCATGCTCATGGATCGGAAGAATCAATATAGTGAAAATGAGTATACTACCCAAAGTAATCTATAGATTCAATGCGATCCCTATCAAGCTACCAATTGTATTTTTCACAGAGCTAGAACAAATAATTTCAGTTTGTATAGAAATACAAAAAATCTCAAATAGGCAAAGCAATCTTGAGAAAGAAAAATGGAACTAGAGGAATCAACCTGCCTGACTTCAGGCTCTACTACAAAAGCCACAGTCATCAAGACAGTATGGTACTGGCGCAAAGACATACATATAGACCAATGGAACAAAATAGAAAGCCCAGAGATAAATCCACACACCTATGGACACCTTATCTTTGACAAAGGAGGCAAGAATATATCATGGAGAAGAGACAATCTCTTTAACAAGTGATGCTGGGGAAACTGGTCAACCACTTGTAAAAGAATGAAACTAGAACACTTTCTAACACAATACACAAAAATAAACTCAAAATGGATTAAAGATCTAAACATAATACCAGAAACTATAAAACTCCTAGAGAAGAATATAGGCAAAACACTCTCCGACATAAATCACAGCAGGATCCTCTGTGACCCACCTCCCAGAATATTGGAAATAAAAGCAAGAATAAACAAATGGGACCTAATTAAAATTAAAAGCTTCTGCACAACAAAGGAAAGTATAAGCAAGGTGAAAAGACAGCCTTCAGAATAGGAGAAAATAATAGCAAATGAAGCAACTGACAAACAACTAATCTCAAAAATGTACCAGCAACTCCTGCAGCTCAATTCCAGAAAAATAAAAAACCCAATTAAAAAAATGGGCCAAAGAACTAAACAGACATTTCACCAAAGAAGACATACAGATAGCTAATGAACACATGAAAAGATGCTCAACATCACTCATTATCAGAGAAATGCAAATCAAAACCACTATGAGGTACCATTTCATGCCAGTCAGAATGGCTGCGATCCAAAAGTCTACAAGCAATAAATGTTGGAGAGGGGTGGAGAAAAGGGAACCCTCTTACACTGTTGGTTGGAATGCAAACTAGTACAGCCACTATGGAGAACAGTGTGGAGATTCCTTAAAAAACTGGAAATAGAACTGACATACGACCCAGCAATCCCACTGCTGGGCATACACACCAAGGAAACCAGAATTGAAAGAGACACGTGTATCCCAATGTCCATCACAGAACTGTTTATAATAGCCAGGACATGGAAGCAACCTAGATGTCCATCAGCAGGCAAATGGATATGAAAGCTGTGGCACATATACACAATGGAGTATCACTCGGCCATTAAAAAGAATACATTTGCATCAGTTCTAATGAAGTGGATGAAACAGGAGCCTATTATACAGAGTGAAGTAAGCCAGAAAGAAAAACACCAATACAATATAATAGTGCATAAATGTGGAATTTAGAAAGATGATAACAGTAACCCTATATGTGAGATAGCAAAAGAGACACAGACGTAGAGAACAGTCTTGGACTCTGTGGGAGAGGGCGAGGGTGGGATGATTTGTGATAATGGCATTGAGACATGTATATTATCATATGTGAAACGAATCGCCAGTCCAGGTTTGATGCGTGATACAGGATGCTCGGGGCTGGTGCACTGGGATGACCCATAGGGATGATATATGGAGGGAGGTGGGAGGGGGTTCAGGATGGGGAACACATGTACACCCATGGTGGATTCATGTCAACGTATGGCAAAACCAATACAATATTGTAAAGTAATTAGCCTCCAGTTAAGTTAAATAAATTTATATTAAAAAATGAAGTCAGGATTGTTATGAAAGAAGTATTAATTTGTCCAAAGAAGAAAAACAGAATGCTGGAGAGTTTAGTGGAAAGAGTATTTTCCCCAATAAAATATTTGAGATTTAATCCCAAGTACCCAGGTGGCATTAGTGGTATGGAAACAGCCTGCCGATACAGGAGACATGAGAGATGCGGGTTCAATCCCTGGCTTGGGAATATCCTCTAGAAGAGGAAATGACAGCCCCCTCCAGGATTCTTGCCTGGAGAATCCCATGGACAGAGGAACTTGGAAGGTCACAATCCATAGTGTTGTGAAGCGTTGGACACAACTGAAGTAACTTACACACAGCACATAATAAACCTATAAATATGTGTTCAGTTTTGACTCTGTTTTTTCTTCTTAGAACAATAAATGCTAATACTTAACTTGCATCAGTTCAGTTCAGTTCAGTCGCTCAGTTGTGTCCTACTCTTTGCAACCCCATGAATCACAGTACACCAGGCTTACCTGTCCATCACCAACTCCAGGAGTTCACTCAAATTCACATCCATTGAGTCGGTGATGCCATCCAGCCATCTCATCCTCTGTCGTCCCCTTCTCCTCCTGTCCTCAATCCCTCCCAGCATCAAAGTCTTTTCAAATGAGTCAACTCTTCGCATGAGGTGGCCAAAGTACTGGAGTTTCAGTTTTAGCATCATTCCTTCCAAAGAACACCCAGGGCTGATCTCCTTTATTTATTTTACTTTACAATATTGTATTGGTTTTGCCATACATCAACATGCATCTGCCACGGGTGTACACGTGTTCCCCATCCTGAACCCCGCTCCCACCTCCCTCTCCATACCATCCCTCTGGGTCATCCCAGTGCACCAGCCCCAAGCTTCCTGTATCCTGCATCGAACCTGGATTGGTGATTCATTTCTTATATATAATATCATAATATAATATATAATTATCATATATAATATTAATGCCATTCTCCCAAAGCATCCCCCCCTCTCTCTCCCACAGAGTCCAAAAAACTGTTCTCCTTTAGAATGGACTGGTTGGATCTCCTTGCAGTCCAAGGGACTCTCAAGAGTCTTCTCTAACACCACAGTTCAAAAGCATCAATTCTTCAGCGCTCAGCTTTCTTCACAGTCCAACTCTCACATCCATACATGACCAGTGGAAAAACCATAGCTTTGACTAGATGGACCTTTGTTGGCACAGTAATGTCTCTGCTTTTCAATATGCTATCTAGGTTGGTCATAACTTTTCTTCCAAGGTTGATGTCAATAAAATTTTATTTTGTCAAATGTAACAAAGTGATGTGAAAACTTTTTTGCAACTAATTATATTGTTACATTTTTACCCAGGTTGATATGGACATTATATTTACAAGGAAGAAATACATAATACACACAAAATTTTGTAGCTGAAAAATTGTGAATAATTTTTGGATGGTATTTAGTAAGGTCTTCAAATTATTCTCTTAATAATTAACCAAAACTACAGTTAAACTGGAGTTTATAATGATTTGGGTCCTGACCAAAACAAATATCTCATGACTATAAGGTCACAATGGGTTGTGTTTTGGACAGGATGTATATTTATGTGAGTATAAAGAAGCAATATCTGGAAATGAGATATAATAATGTGAAAACATTTTTGAAAGGTTTTGTTTGCTTGTTTGTTCTGGGACCTAATGTGTTTTTTGTTCAAGTTGTACTTTGAAAAGTTTCCAAGTCTTATTTCATATCTCTATTGATTTATGAATATGTTTGTCATTGATCTTTGACATCAAACATGATGTTTACCACTTCTTTGGCATCTTTGGGCCACTCTTCCACTTCTCTGTGGGCATCAGGTGTGAGCAGCCTGCTTGGCCTGGCATTGCTCTCATCAAATGCAGAAATGCTTAATTTTTTTCTGTCTAATGGTTGGCTATACACACTCTGCCCTATGACACCCACAATATTAAATGCCTTTAATATTGACCCTCTTGTCCTCATGACTCGGCCTTACCTTTTGTCCTAAAGGAATATGTTGAGGTAAAACAGGGAGCCCTTGGCTCATAGAGTTTTCCCTTGCTTGCTTCTGACTCCTAATAAATATGTAACAAAGATCACAAACTATAGTTTTCATTTGTATTATGAAACCTACCAAATAATAGAAATACTAAAATGCTAGATATTAAAAATATAAAAGAAAATCCTTCCTAAGGTTAAAAATTAAAATACATTTATTTTTTCAATGACTATCATTTATCAAATCTTGAATATAACTAAAGATTTTTGCAAACAATATTCCTCATAGCTTATCACATTTTCAGTATTTATCACATGAGTTTATTGATGCTTACATGATCTTGTTCCACAAATTAATTTTCAAAATGTAACTTTCTTTGATTTGGTTTGAAAATTATGTCTGTAGTCTTTTCAAAGAATTTTATAAGTATATACACTTGCTACCAATGTTTATCTACAATAACATAATGCATTTTTATAATTAACAACCCTTTCAAAACAGAAAACTGGATTTTTATATGAAGTTCTTTTAAAATTCTTCAGCTAGCAATATGGCTACTATTAAATAGAAACTTGTCCACACCTGTTAAGGATGTTGGGCGGCAGATTGTAACTCCTCACCCATATACGTGCTTTCAGTTGATTGAATAGAAGAATCTGACCTTTATTTCATGAAGAAAAAGATATTTTGCTGCTTTGTTTTCCAAAGGTATTCTACAGATTTATACTCCAAACAGTAATGTATATGAATCCCAGTTGCTCAATACATTTCTCATCTTTTGTTACTTTTTGTCTTTTTCATTTGAGCCATTGTGTTGAATATGTAATGGATCCTAATTTTGCTTTAATACATATTTTCCCTGATGATTAATATTATTATGAATGTAAGTTTTTGGGTCATTGCTTTCTTTTGCCAACTTTTGTTGAGTTATTTTCTTTATTAATATTTGGACTTCTTTATATTTGGAAACATGAAGCTTTTCTTGGAAAAATGAATAGTTCAAATAACTTTATTAATTTTTTGGCCTATGTATTTATATTTATAAAATGCCTTTGATAAGCAGAAGTTCTTATGGTTAATATAGTCCAATTTCTTATATTTTCCTTTGTGGTTAATACTTTTCAAATCCTGATTAAGACATAATTACTACTCCATGATTTTGAAGATATTTCCCTATGCTTTATCTTCTAAGAGACGATTCTATTTTCATTTGCACTTAAATCTATAATCTTTTAGAAAATATTTATGTGTTTAGTGTGAGGTTGTTGTTGTTTAGTTGCTAAGTCTGACTCTTTGTGACCCTGTGGACTATAGCCTGCCAAACTCTTCTGTCCATGGAAGTTTTCAGGAAAGAATACTGGATTGGGTTGCCATTTCCTCCTTCAAGGAATCTTCCTGACCTAGGGATTCAAATCATGTCTCCTGTGTCTTCTACTTGACAGGTGGATCTTTATCACTAAACAACCTGGGAAGCCCTTAGCATGAGGTAGGAGGTAACTGTGTAAAGTATTAATATATGTTTGTTTGGCTTCTCTTATTCTGTTTTACTGGCCTTTTTTTTTTTTTTTTTTCTATTTTAACTCTGATGCTTCACTACCTTATTTACCAATGCTTTATAAGAGCCTTGATATCTGGTGGTAAATGATGATGATACCAGAAATTGTAATACAAAATGTTTTTACTTTATGCAATTTTTTCTTATGTTATTAAGCAGAATTACTTTAGTATTAGCTAGTGTTAGTCACTTAGTCTTGTCTAACTTTGTGACCCCAGGGACTGTAGACCACCAGGCACCTCTGTCCATGGAATTATCCAGGCAGGAATACTGGAGTGGATAGACTTTCATTTCTCCAGAGGATTTTCCCTATCCAGCGATGGAACTTGGGTCTCCTACATAGCAGGCAGAAGATTCTTTATTGTCTCAGCCACTAGGGATTTATCTTCTTGCTAACATTTTACCATTAAATAGTGCCTGTATACTTTACTAGTAAGCTTGGCTACAAAGTTAATTCTACCTTCACTGACTACCAGTCTGATATTGTTAGGTAGGAAATTAGGCATGAGCAATGAGGGGTGGCCTAGCTGAAAAAGATTCAAGCTGATCTCTAAACCACACCCCAGATAAGTTCCAATGTGGCCCATGAGAGCTCATAGACATGCTATAAAACAACTACAGAGACTGTTCCCACTCCATGTATATGCCCTAGGCATGCAGTGGGTACAGACTAACCACAGGGGTTTCTCCAGCTCCTAGACACTTGCCCTTGATGCACAGCTGTGTCTTCAAGTGACCTCAGGCAGCTGGGAGCTTATTAACTGTTCATAAATATTCTATACATACATACACCTGATTATCAGTTCAATTAAGTTCAGTTCAGTCACTCAGTCATGTCCGACTCTTTGTGACCCCATGAATCACAGCACGCCAGGCCTCCCTGTCCATCACCAACTCCTGGAGTTCACTCAGATTCACATCCATCAAGTCAGTGATGCCATCCAGCCATCTCATCCTCTGTCGTCCTCTTCTCCTCCTGCCCCCAATCCCTCCCAGCATCAGAGTCTTTTCCAATGAGTCAATTCTTCGCATGAAGTGGCCAAAGTACTGGAGTTTCAGCTTTAGCATCATTCCTTCCAAAGAAATCCCAGGGCTGATCTCCTTCAGAATGGACTGGTTGGATCTCCTTGCAGTCCAAGGGACTCTCAAGAGTCTTCTCCAACACCACAGTTCAAAAGCATCAATTCTTTGGCGCTCAGCTTTCTTCACAGTCCAACTCTCACATCTATACATGACCACTGGAAAGGAGAAAGACATACACAATAGAGCCTGCTGTTATGTAACATATAACTGTCAATCAAAACTGCCAGTCTACACTCACATAGATGAATATGAAATAGCTCTGTCTTGAAAACCCCATACATCATCATTCCAGCACCAGTGTCTCTCTTGGACTAGCCCACATCTCCCTTAAGGTGTTCTTTCTGTTCTTATATATATATATATATATATATATATATATATATATATATATATATATATTGCCGGGGTCCAGCCCCGGTGGATCCAGGGAATTTGAAGCAGGGACGGCGTCGGTGAGGATCAGGAAACAACTGCTTAATTAAATGTTAATTAAGGATATAAAGAGTAATAGAATAAGGATAGCTCAGTGAGGAAATTCAGTGGAGAAAAGAGGCTGAAATTAGGATAGCTCAGTGAGGAAATTCAGTGGAGAAAAGAGGCTGAATAATTCAGCCAGAAGGTGAGAGAAAGAATGACATGGGGAGACCAAGTTTCGGTGAACAAGGCCTGCACTTTATTTTCCAAAGTAGTTTTTATACCTTAAGTTATGCATAGAGGATAATGGGGGAAGGGGTAGAGTCATGCAGCAAGCCAGGCTTTCTTCCTGCAAACTTATCATATGCAAAAGCTTAGGTGATTTGCATCATTTTCTGGCCCGGAGCCCTGTTAACATTTTAAGACCCTTTCTTCAGAAAACTTATTTTTCTCTAAAGGTGATTGGTCAGGAGCCACCCTCCAAAAGCATTAAAGTTGTATTCCTACAGAGCAAAGGTGTGGTGGGCTATAACAAGAAAAAGAATTAACTCAAGGGTCCCAGGTTACAAACATTAAAGCTACTACTTACACCAATTATATTAATCAATACACTGCCAGGGACACAGCAGGTAAGGGATATGGAGACTTAGCAGCAAACATTGGCCCAACAAGTGAAAAACCCTTCACCAATACAATTTCTAATCAATCTTTTAACTGCTCAAAGGAATCTATTTAGACAGTTTAGAACATCTCATGCCTCTCACAGTTGGGAGGCTCTGAGCAATCACATGTGGCCAGAAAAACCTATTCAGGCAGGCTAGAGGATTTCCAAAGGAGTTTGTAGGTTGAAACACTGTCACACCCAGGAATTATTAACTGGAGCTGTAAGCTAACTCTTTTCAGAGAGAGGTAGTGGGGGACAGCCCCCTGTAAAGTCTGAGGTGTAGGTGAAAGCACAAAGCAGAAAGTAGGCAGACTCTGGTTTTGGGGGTAGATGCTCGAGAATTTCCAGGGAGACTCCTGAGGCTTGATCCCGCCTTTGCGTATGCCGAGCCTCCTTCCTCATGACCTTTGCCACGGGAGGAGTTCCTCACGCTGGCTCCCGGCAGTGATAGAATTCCAGTTGAGCAATTCCAGCTCCTGAAAGATGATGCTGTGGAAAGTGCTGCACTCAATATGCAATATGCACTCAATATGCAATATGCCGGCTCCCTATATATATATATATATATCTTTTCCCATAAGATCTCAGATTCTTCTTTGTGCCCTAATCAAGAACCAAGGCCCACAAGGGAGGATCCTCTTTGACCCTCCCCAAATCTGGTGACAATACCAATAAGTAATAGATCTCAACTTGAGGATGAGAATTATTCGAATGAGGAGATTTTACTGAAAATACAGTGCCACAGTCACAATATGAAACCTTGTCATTTTCAGGAGTGGTGATTATCCCAGGTTTGTCTGCTTACAACTAACATGTTATGATGTCAGAACATTTCCTGTGGGATTTCTGCAGTATCTAATATCTGTAAGAGAAGAACATGCTACTGTTGTATTTCTTGTTCAAAATGTTATCATTATTTCTTGGCTCCAATCTTTGAGAGATTATTTTTATTCTTGGGGAGAAAGGTAAAAGAAAGCTTTGAGTTGTTTCTTCACTTACGGCTATCAAGGATACTAATTGTTTAGGATTCCATCGGCAGTTCTGTAAATGTATGCTGAAAACCTGATCAATATGTCATTATTAGTGATATTCATATTATATTGGATTTTAAAATATCAGAATTACTATAAGGCAAAGAGAAATCACATTAAGGTTAAATGGGAGGAGGTTTCTTTATCACTTTTATAGGTAGATAAATTGACAATAAAATATATAACAATAATTCTAAGATTCTCATCTTTCTCATGTTAGTCACAAAATTCTGTGAATATTGTTTGTAAACACACATCTTCCATTAATATGACTTAACTTCCTCTAACTTTTCATCCTCAACTTTCACCATGTTTTCATACATATTGTAAATAGAAGTTACTTGTATGACATGCAAACAAGTATATTTCAAACATATCATGTTCATCTAAGACCTGTGTATAAGTTGCTTTTTGGTTTGCAATGCCTTTCTCACCACTTTCACATGAAAGTCTCGGTGACACTTTAAGAATCTGCTTGTGCTTCACTATTCTTATTCTCACATTTACCCTCCACCTTGTCCTCCACAGCACAGAAGTAATTTAAGCATAAACCAAGTGTCCCTTTCCATGGAGTTTTGGATTTTGTTGTCAGATTGTGGGACTGGACTTAGTCCTTATGTTCTATTACTAATGGGGATAATAAATCCATCATGATCATTAGATTACATGATGATTATAATAGGTTTAGTAACATAAGAAGGTCCTGTGTCTATTACATGTGTATTTATTTTATTGGAATATGATTGTTGATTTTTCTTATCTTGCATTTCTGAGATATTATGAGCTCTAAGGAAGATTCTGACTTGTTAGGTACAGGTCAGTTTCATGTAATCTAAATGTAATGTGATGCCTAGTGTTAAAATTGTGTTCACTAATCTTTATAATTTACAGACCTACCTAATCTGATGGCAGTATTGAAGGCTAAGATAATATATGTTATTATTTTTGCAAAATACAATATGATATACAAATTTATATATATACACACACTAAAATTTACTTTGCAGTTTTCCTCTCTAATCTCTAAGAAGAAGTAAAAACATGGAATAATTTTCTTTCTTCATGAAAACTGGATGAGTAATACTGTCAAATTTCAGACACATTCTGAAAATATTCAGAATGAAAACTCTGAGAAAAATATGCAAAAACCATATGTTCTTTTGTTTTTACCTTTCATGATTCATGAGTCCAGAGGCAGTTGTTACAGACATAAACTCCATATGAAACTAGACAACTTACCTATTTTCAATAAAAAAAAATGGTTAATGCCACACATTAGAAGCTTTTAGGACTTTGAGAAAATGTTTCCTGAACTGTCTTCTCATTAATACACATTCTTACCTGTGACATAAGAAAAACATTTTAGTAACACCACATTAAATACAGCTATTTCATAATTATAAAAGTCACATATACATATATTTATTTAGGTATCCTAATAATACAGTCAAGATTTTCAAAAAGACTTAAGGTATTTACATTTTACCATTTATACAGCATAACTAGCCTTTAACATACCAAGATGATTACTTAAGTAAAAAAAGTAATGAATATATTTGAAGATATCCAGGGCAACACACCTGCCCAGAATACATAAAGTTGATTATTGTGCCAAATTCTTAATGTTCTATGAAACTGCTGCTCGAAAAAGAAAAATAAATTGTGAGCAGGTGGTATTTTTACTGTTTATTTTATATTATTCTCTTGTTTCCTCCTTTTGGCTACCATTTCCTAGCAGATGTGCTTTTAATCTTTCTTTTTAATTAAAAAATAATCTTTAATGGGATCTATATCTTTAGTTGACTTCATGCCCCCCCAAATATGTTTATATACTATTTAATCACCATGATGAGAAAATATTGTAGAGTTAAAGAAAATAATACTAAGTTAATGAACTATGTAGAAATTAATTATTTAATAAATATTAGACACATTGGGTATTATTTTAAAAAGAAAATATTGGGGACCACAAAGCCACTTTTAAATTTCCAATTACAACATATTTCAAACATTTATTTCTAATAATCAATAAAATACAGTTATATCACTGTATATCAGCCTTCTGATGGTAGTTGGAATGTATTTTCAATATTAAAATGTCTCAGTATTTGTGCATAATTTAGTTCAAAAATATGTAGGCTTAGTAATTTCATTCTCTTTTGGAATTAGTTTCATGACAGAATCATAAATTAACTCTTAGTCTTAAATAGTGGAAGATTGAGAAAAAAAAATCTTCATAGAGAAGTCATAGTCCTTAACAGGGCTTATTTTCTATTTAGATTAAAAGCAAATGACTTAGCCATTATTTTGATTATACTTTTTTAATTCATATATTTAGAAATTAGAAAGCCAAGTATAAAAGCATATAGTGAATGGAATGGTTGCCAATTGTGTTAAATCCTGTAACTATTAAAAAAATAGTCATTACTTGACCACTGTAGATGATGGGGCAGATGTAAATGGAGAGAGGGATTCCATATATAAAACTTGAATAGAATGATGATAAATGTTATGTCTTAGTGTTACTGAGCCTTAAATTAAAAAAAAGTGACTTAAAGGAATAAAGGAAAATGTCTCATAGGAAATAAAAATGGCTTTTTATCTTGCAACTTGAGATAAAAAAATCAATATAAATTAATGGAATATAGTGATTTATGAGGGCTTTCAGGAAAGGGCAGTCCTAGAAGCTGAAGGATTTCTTACCATCTAAAAGTGTTTGCATGATTAGGTAACACAGATGCCACTAAAATTGCAATGTGTTTTATAACTTCTTCACACACACACACACACACACACACACACACACACACTCAGATCTATCTCCCCTTTTCTATTCTGTCACCAAAACAAGTGAACAACTAAGTAGAGATAAGAAACGAAATCTTCCTGTGATTTAGACATGGGGTGTATATAGGGAAATGAACAGGGCACCTAGATGCTTGTCTATTTCCCTCTAACAGTTGCTATCTTAGAGTAAACACACACACACGTTATTCAAAACAGTAATAAGCATAGTTCTCATTTCACTGGAGATGCCATACTGGTTTCCAAAATGCTCAAAGAACCTGAAAATTAGAGTGAGAAACCAGTCTATTATGGCACAATACTTTTGCAGATTTGCAATCCTGTCTTTTTTGCATGGTCTCAACTTGTTTTATACTCACCCCGTCCTTCAAATTTAGACCATCCACTGTCTAGAGCTGTTATACCTTTGGAGTGAGGGCACATGAACACCTGGATCCAGTGTAGTGCACCCAATTTATAAACTCAGTTCTTAAAATGTCAAAAAATTTTCAGGATGTATAATAACTTTGTATAGAACAGGCTTTCTGTTCAATGTTATGTGTTCCACTGAAATAAAGTTCTAGCTATGAGTCTGCAGCAGAGAGAGTTTGTGGTTTCTGAAGCAATCAGCATCCTTTTGCAAAGCTATGCCTCAGGCCAAGGCATTATAGAGACTGAAGGAGGAGTCCTCTAGGGCTTCCCAGGTGATTCAGTAGGAAAAAATCAGCCTGCAGTCCAGGAGACCTGGTTGAGTCCCTGGGTTGGGAAGATCCCATGGAGAAGGAAATGGCAATGCTCCCCAGTCTTCTTGCCTGGGAAATCTCATGGGCAGAGAAACCCGGTGGGCTATCGTCCATAAGGTCACCAGTGAGTGACATGACTTAGCAACAAAACAACAAACAGAAGGGTCCCCTAATCTTCCTAAAGGAGGGAGAAGGGGTGGAAGAGAGATGGGAGGTAATCAGGTTGACAGGAGTCTATCAAAGTTACAACCCATTCTCAGGGCCTTCTTTCTCAATCAAAACTAGAAATTTCAAATAAAAGAACATTTTCAATTACATTATAATTTTGCTACTCATGATCAAATTGGAGAACTTAAATTCAAATAGATGTATTTTCAGGATTTCAAGAAATAAGATACTCTTACAGTGCCCACAGAAGAACTGTGGTACTTCTGCCTGTACTGAATTTCTCACTTTCTTCACTATGAGATCTTCAAGTTAGTATGAAATGGACATCTGATATAGGAATTTTTACTGTCTACGGTTTCACCAAAATATGCTGGTATAGCTGTTCTTCAAAATCTGTAGCATGATTCCAGAAGAGTATGGGTGATAAGTTGTGTGTGTTTGTGCGTTTTCTTTTGCCACTGAATTACATAACTCTTCCAGTTCCATGAAGAATAAACAATTACCATCCTCTAATCTAGTGGTTTTCTCTTCTTTCTTCAATTTAAGTGTGAATTTGGCAATAAGGAGTTCATGATCTGAGCCACAGTCAGCTCCGGTCTTGTTTTTGATGACTTTGTAGAGCTTCTCCATCTTT
Source organism: Bos grunniens (assembly GCF_055505025.1). Lineage (NCBI taxonomy): Eukaryota > Metazoa > Chordata > Mammalia > Artiodactyla > Bovidae > Bos > Bos grunniens. The sequence continues at coordinate 73,571,298 of NC_141180.1, read as the reverse complement.
GGCTTCAAAGAATATAATCAATCTGATTTCGGTGTTGACCATCTGGTGATGTCCATGTGTACAGTCTTCTCTTGTGTTGTTGGAAGAGGGTGTTTGCTATTACCAGTGCGTTCTCTTGGAAAAACTATCAGCCTTTGCCCTGCTTCATTCCATACTCCAAGTCCAAATTTGACTGTTACTCCAGGTGTTTCTTGATTTCTTACTTTTGCATCCCAGGACCCTATAATGAAAAAGGACATATTTTGGGGATGTTAACTCTGAAAGGTCTTATATGTCTTCATAGAACCGTTCAACTTCAGCTTCTTCAGTGTTACTTGTTGAGGCATAGACTTGGATTACTGTGATATTGAATGGTTTACCTTGGAAAAGAACAGAGACCATTCTGTCGTTTTTGAGATTGCATCCAGGTGCTGCATTTTGGACACTTTTGTTGACCATGATGGCTACTCCATTTCTTCTAAGGGATTCCTGCCCACAGTAGTGGATATAATGTTCATCTGAGTTAAATTCACCCATTCCAGTCTATTTTAGTTTGCTGATTCCTAGAATGTTGACATTCACTCTTGTCATCTCCTGTTTGACCACTTCTAATTTGCCTTGATTCATGGAACTAACATTTCAGGTTCACCATTCAGGTATGACCTAAATCAAATCCCTTATGATTATACAGTGGAAGTGAGAAATATATTTAAGGTACTAGATCTGATAGATAGAGTGCCTGATGTACTATGGACGGAGGTTCCTGACATTGTACAGGAGACAGGGATCAAGACAATCTCCATGGAAAAGAAATGCAAAAAAGCAAAATGGTTGTCTGGGGAGGCCTCGCAAATATCTGTGAAAAGAAAAAAAGTGAAAAGCAAAGGAGAAAAAGAAAGATATAAGCATGTGAACGCAGAGTTCCAAAGAATACAGGGGAGAGAAGAAAGTCTTCCTTAGCAATCAGTGCAAAGAAATGGAGGAAAACAACAGAATGGGAAAGACTAGAGATGTCTTCAAGAAAATTAGAGATACCAAGGGAACATTTCATGAAAAGATGGGCTCAGCAAAGGCCAGAAATGGTATGGACCTAAGAGAAGCAGAAGATATTAAGAACAGGTGGCAAGAATACACAGAAGAACTGTACAAAAAAGATCTTCACGACCCAGATAATCACAATGGTGTGATCAGTCACCTAGAGTCAGACATCCTGAAAAGTGAAGTCAAGTGGGCCTTGCAAAGCATCACTATGAACAAAGCTAGTGGAGGTGATAGAGTTCCAGTGGAGCTATTTCAAATCCTGGAAGATGATGCTGTGAAAGTGCTGCACTCAATATGCCAGCAAATTTGGAAAACTCAGCAGTGTCCACAAGACCAATCCCAAAGAAAGGCAATGCCAAAGAATGCTCAAACTACTGCACAATTGCACTCATCTCACACGCTAGTAAAGTAATGCTCAAAATTCTCCAAGCCAGGCTTCAGCAATACATGAACTGTGAACTTCTGGAGGTTCAAGTTGGTTTTAGAAAAGGCAGAGGAACCAGAGATCAAATTGCCAACATCTGCTGGATCATGGGAAAAGGAAGAGAGTTCCAGAAAAATATCTATTTCTGGTTTATTGACTACGCCCAAACCGTTGACTGTGTGGATCACAATAAACTGTGGAAAATTCTGAAAGAGATGGGAATACCAGACCTCCTAACCTGCCTCTTGAGAAACCTCTATGCAGGTCAGGAAGCAACACTTAGAACTGGACATGGAACAACAGACTGGTTCGAAATAGGAAAAGAGTATATCAAGGCTGTATATTGTCACTTTGCTTATCTAACTTCTATGCTGAGTACATCATGAGAAACACTAGGCTGGAAGAAGCACAAGCTGGAATCAAGATTACCAGGAGAAATATCAATAACCTCAGATATGCAGATGGCACCACCCTTATGGCAGAATATGAAGAGGAACTCAAAAGCCTCTTGATGAAAGTGAAAAAGGAGAGAGAAAAAGTTGGCTAAAGCTCAACATTCAAAAATTAAGATCATGACATCACTTCCATCACTTCATGGGAAATAGATGGGGAAACAGTGGAAACAGTGTCAGACTTTATTTTGGGGGGGCTCCAAAATCACTGCAGATGGTGATTGCAGCCATGAAATTAAAAAACGCTTACTCCTTGGAAGGAAAGTTATGACCAACCTAAATAGCATATTCGAAAGCAGAGGCATTACTTGGCCAACAAAGGTCCGTCTAGTCAAGGCTATGGTTTTTCCTGTGGTCATGTATGGATGTGAGAGTTGGACTGTGAAGAAAGCTGAGCGCTGAAGAATTGATGCTTTTGAACTGTGGTGTTGGAGAAGACTCTTGAGAGTCCCGTGGACTGCAAGGAGATCCAACCAGTCCATTCTAAAGGAGATCAGTCCTGGGTGTTCTTTGGAAGGACTGATGCTAAAGCTGAAACTCGAGTAGTTTGGCCACCTCATGCAAAGAGTTGACTCATTGGAAAAGACTCTGCTTCTTGTAGGGATTGGAGGCAGGAATAGAAGGGTATGACAGAGGATGAGATGGCTGGAGGGCATCACTGACTTGATGGACATGAGTTTGAGTAAACTCTGGGAGTTGGTGATGGACAGGGAGGCCTGGCATGCTGCGATTCATGGGGTTGCAAAGAGTTGAACATGACTGAGCGACTGAACTGACTTATGGTGGGCAAGAATCACTTAGAAGAAATGGAGTAGCCCTCCTATTCAACAAAAGAGTTTGAGATGCAGTATTTGGGTGCAATCTCAGAAATGACAGAATGATCTTGTTTCATTTCCAAGGCAAACCATTCAATATAACAGTAATTCAAGTCTATGTGTCAGCCACTAATGCTGAAGAAGCTGAAGCTGAATGGTTCCATGAAGACCTACAAGGCCTTCCAGAACTAACACCCCAAAAAGATGTCCTTTTCATCATAGGGGACTGGAATGCAAAAGTAGGAAGTCAAGAAATAGCTGGAGTAACAGGCAAATTTGGCCTTGGAGTATAGAATGAAGCAGGGCAAAGGCTAACAGAGTATTGCCAAGGGAATGCACTGGTCATAGCAAACAACATTTTCCCACAACACAAGAGAAGACTTTACACATGGACATCATCAGATGGTCAATACTGAAATCAGATTGGATGTAATTTCTTTACATCCAAAGATAAAGAAGCTCTACACAGTCAGAAAAAACGATTGGGAGCTGACTGTGGCTCAGATTATGAACTCCTTATTGCCAAATTCATGCTTAAATTGAAGAAACAAGGGAAAACCACTAAACCATTCAGATATGATCTAAATCAAATCCCTTAAGATTATACAGTGGAAGTGACAAATAGATTTAAGGGATTAGATTTGATAGACAGAGTGCCTGAAGAACTATGGACAGAGGTTCGTACTATTGTACAGGAAGTGGTGATCAAACCATCACTAAGAAAAAGAAATTCAAAAAGGCAAAGTGGTTGTCTGAGGATGCCCTACAAATAGCTGAGAAAAGAAGAGAAGCTAAAGGCAAAGGAGAAAAAGAAATATATACTTTGGAACTTGAAAGTTCTAAAAAATATCAAGGGAGATAAGAAAGCTTCCTAAGAAAACAACTCAAAGAAATAGAGGAAAACAATAGAATGGGAGAGACTAGAGATCTCTCCAAGAAAATCAGAGATACCAAGGGAAGATTTTATGCAAAGATGGGCACAAAAATGGACATAAATGGTACAGAACTAACAGAAGCAGAAGATATTAAGAAGGGGTGGCAAGAATACACAGAAGAACTGTACAAAAAAGTATTAATGACCCAGATAACCACAATGGTGTCATCATTCACCTAGAGCCAGACATCCTGGAGTGTGAAGTCAGGTGGCCCTTAAGAAACATCACTATAAACAAAGCTAGTGGAGATGATGGAATTCCAGCTGTGATATTTCACTTTCTAAAAGATGATTCTGTGAAAGTGCTGCACTCAATATGCCAGCAAATTTGGAAAACTCAGCAGAGGCCATAGGACTGGAACAAGTCAGTTTTCATTCCAATCCCAAAGAAGGGAAATGCCAAAGAATGTTCAAATTACGGCACAATTGCACTCCTTTCACATACTAGCAAAGTAATGCTCAAAATTCTCCAGACTTCAACTGAGGACTTTGAGATATTCAAGCAGGATTTAGAAAAGGCAGAAGGAGAACCAGAGATCAAATTTCCTGCATTCATTGGATCATAGAAAAAGCAAAGGAATTCCATAAAAAACATCTATTTCTGATTCATTGACTGTGCTAAAGCCTTTTACTCTGTGGATCACAATAAACTGTGGAAGATATAGAAATACTAGACCACCTTATCTGCCTCTTGAACAACATATATGGATGTCAAGCAGCAACAGTTAGAACTAGCCACAGAGCAATGGACTGGCTCCAAATTGGAAAGGAGTATGTCAAGATTGTAAATTGTCACCCTGCTTATTTAACATATGCAGATGTGAAATGCTGGGCTGGATGATACACAACCTGGAATCAAAATAGCTAGGAGAAATATCAATAACTTCAGATATGCAGATGACACCACCCTTATGGCAGAAAGTGAAGAGGAACTAAAGAGCCTCTTGATGAAAGTGAAAGAGGAGAGTGAAAATGCTGGCTAAAACTTAACATTCAGAAAACTAAGATCATGGCAACTGGTTTCATTACTTCATGGCCAATAGATGGGGAAATAGTGGAAACAGTGACAGACTTTACTTTCTTGGGCTCCAAAATCACTTCAGATGGTGACTGTAGCCATGATATTAAAAACAACGCTTGCTCCTTGGACGAAAAGCTATGACAAACATAGACAGTGTATTAAAAAACAGAGAGATTATTTTGCTGACAAAAGTCCATCTAGTTAAAGCTATGGTTTTTCCAGTAGTCATATATCGATGTGAGATTTGGACCATTAAGAAGACTGAACACTGAAGAATTGGTGCTTTTGTACTGTGATGTTGGAGAAGACTCTGGAGAGTCCCTTGGACTGCAAAGACATCAAACCAGTCAATCCTAAAGAAATCAATCCTAAATATTCATTGGAAGGACTGATGCTGAAGCTCCAAAAATTTGGCCACCAGATGCAAAGAGCTGTTTCATTGGAAAAGACGCTGATGCCGGGAAAGATTGAAGGCAGGAGGAGAAGGGGAGGACAGAAGTTGAGAAGGTTGGGTGGCTTCACTGCCTCCATGGACATGAGTTTGAGCAAGCTCTGGGAGATTGTGAAGGACAGGAAAGCCTGATGGACTGCAGTCCATGAGGTCATAAAGAGTCAGATATGACTAAGCATGCACACAAAGCAACTACCATATATAAAATAGATAATCAACCTATAAAGAAAAAGAGCTTGAAAAAATATATATATGCATGCATAACTGAATCACTCTGCTGTATCCCTGAAATTAACAGAACATTGTAAATCAAATATAATTTTTAAAAACATGGTAATACTTAAACATTTAAGAATTCCAGGACACTTTTTTGTGGAGTAATTTTTCAGTTAATTAGGCATGCTAAACTAGTCTAGTCTTACATAATAAAAGAATCAGATATCAGTATGTCTTTATGGTATATATAATACCATTTATGTAAATAAATGACCAGAATTGTAAACTCTTTTTTTCATTTTATTGGTCAGTCAGTCAGTCATCACCCTTGAGGTCACTCTTCCACACTTCTTGAAGGTTTCAGTTCCTGATTCACTATGACTCTTGCCAGCCCTGCTTCTACCATAATTCTTGATGATTTCAAAAATCCTAGACAGATGGTCCTTTCAATATCTGACCCCAGTCACCGATTCTCATGGTATTTGGAGAATCACTAGTTTCCCCTCCATATTCTGAGTTGCATTCAACTCTCTGAGCACTACTACTTATTTTCTATGTCATTTCTTCTCACATCCCCAACTCTGAACAGTTCTTTTTCACTGGAATCGACTGTCCACTTATCCTACTGTCTTTAGTCACCTGAGGGCTCTTCTTCCTTCCTTACCCAGATTCAGTTCCAAGATCAATCATGATAAACAGCCCTGTGCTGATCCTCTAAACAATCACTGATGATCTACTGCAAGCTAACACTAGTCTCAACTCTGCTCCCCTTTTCTCTCTTCCTCCTACTTCCAGTTTTCTGAGCTTTCCTGTTTTCTATCCACCACTTTGCATGAAATTTCCTAGAGGCAGATGACAAATCGCAGAGGGAGGATCCCAGTTACTCTTATAGTAAGAATCAAGCTCCCAGAAGTCCAGTCAGTTTGTGGGTAGAAGACTATTAGGATAGCATTAGCAGATATTAGGATAGCCTAGGGCACCATCTTCAAGGGAACTAGATTCTTACACACTGAGTTTGCAGGAGTGAATATTGTTTAAAATAATTTTGTTGTTGTTGTTCAGTCGTTAAGTCATGTCCTGCTCTTTGTGACCCCATGGTCTGCCGCATGCCAGGCTCATCTGTCTTCCCCTATCTCCTGGAGTTTGCTCAAATTCAATTTCACTGAGTCAGTGATAGTATCCAACCACGTCATCCTCTGCTGCCCCCTTCTCTTAGCGTCAATCTTTCCCAGCATCAGAGTTTTTTCCAGTGAGTCAGGTGTTCACATCAGGTGGCCAAAGTATTGGAGCTTCAGCTTCAGTATCAGTCCTTCCAATGAATATTCATGGTTGATTTCCTTCAGGATGTACTGGTATGATCTCCTGGCTGTTCAAGGGACTCACAAGAGTCTCCTTAACCACCACAATTCTAAAGCATCAATTCTTTGGCTCTCAGCCTTTTCGATGGCCCAAATTTCACATCCTTACATGACTACTGGAAAAACCATAAATGTTCTTAAAGAAAACAATTTAGGTGATACAAACCAATGTTAACACTTCATGAAGCGGACAATCTCCATTCCCAAGGGTCCAGAGAATTACAAAATGGGATGCTGCACTGTGCTTAGTCATCAGTTGTGTCTGACTCTTTGTGACCCCATGGACTGTAGCCCACCAGGCTCCTCTGTCCATGGGATTCTTCAGGCAAGAATCCCGGAGTGGGTCACTATTTCCTACTCCAGGGGATCTTCCTGACTCAGGGATTGAACCAACATCTTCTATGTCTCCTCCACTGCAGCTCAGATTCTACTGAGCCATGGGGTGGGAAGGAGGAAGCTTTTATAGTTTAAAGAATAAGAAACAGGGAATAAAAACAAATAGAGGATGAATAAGGAAGCAACTACAGAGCCCAGAGCTGGCTGGGCATTTGGGGACTAGGTGATTGGATGTGATCTATTTCTGATTGAGAGGGACATTTACAGGGACAGGAACCAGATCTAAGTTTGGGTTTGCAGACATGGAACAAGGGCAGGAGCCATTCCATCTTGTACCTATAGTTTATTTTAATAATAGCATCTCTAAAATATCTCAGCAAGTCCTTGCATTTTAATGACCATCATTCATTTCCTGAAAGGAGAGCCAATTCTTATTAGTTAATTAGTAAGTTGCACAGTGTTTGTAGAAGTATTGCTAATAGAAGCCATTTGAATTCTTGGATGTACATTCTCTGATTAAACAAAACAAAACAAAACAAAACAAAACAAAACTGAGCCACCCTGGATGGTGAAATTAAATGCTAGCTGCACCTGAAATTTATCTTAAAACTAATACTGAACCTATCACCCTCTTTATGCTGAGGTATTTTAACATAAGAGATAGCCCAAGACTCATCCAACTGATATTGATGGAGTTTGGGATTTAAATCAGAGGAGTTCCAAAGTCTAATATCAACTTCACTTGAATCTAGGCAGTCTGAATATACCAAACTCTTGCATTGTCCTGCCACACAAGGCTGTTGAAAGTACTGAGAGAGACCATATGAGAAGGACATGATAGGCAGACAGCAATTGGCAATTGCTGCTTGTTAAATGAATGTGTCCTCAAGTTGCTGTTTCTAAAATACTGTGGCCACCAAAATGTGTAAGCAGACATCATGGTTAGTTTATTAATTACAAAATTGGGACAAAAATTTAGATGCATTATTTCTTGGGCATATATAACATTTAAATAATATTTATATAATAATATAAATAATATTTCTAGAAGACAATCAAATCGTGTGATCTCCTTGGTATCTGGATGTTTTGGACAAACAAAAATTACTTACTGTATGCTGTTACTTTATATAGGGTGATGCTACATTTTATGTTAGCATTTCTGACTATGTAGCAGTTTGAGCCATGCCATTTTAACTTGATTATTTTGACATTCTGGATGTGAGGCCTTTTTAATTTTATATTTTCACCTTTAAAACTATGAAGGAATATGTTAGAAAAGTCTTCAACTTGTGCTTATATGAGTCAAAAAAGGATAGAATTCAAGTATGAAATGAAACTAAGAATGCTGTAGTTCACAACTTACTAATATAACTGATATGAACCTTCTGGAGTAAGGTTGAATTTGTTATTCAGAAGCTCAGATTCATCACTTGAGCTCCTACCTGCCCAGCTTACTAAGACACTTAGCTTCACTTATCAGAGTGGTGAAGACAATTCTCTGCTCTCTGAATTGTCTGAGGAGAATTTAGGGGGTTTTGGGGGTTTGGGGAGAATTCCTTTCCACCTGGAGTTGCATCTGCAACATAGCTTTGTGATAGAACACTGGACAACACAGTTTAATGTACCTTCACCCAGTGTGACAGTTACCTGTTTGCTGTTTGGGCCCCAAAATACCCACCCAGGAAGTGATTCATCTTTAGCATACAAAATCTAGAGCGAGGTACCCAGAGTGTTAACACTCAAAGACTTAGGGAGAACCTCTGAGGTGTGTGCTGGGATGGCTGAACCAAGAGGAACCTCCAGACTCAGCCATGCTTTGTGCCAGCATGCTGTGTCTGCAGAAGGACCTGAGCAGATCCTTGCCCAGATGTATTCTTCCTTTCCTGGGGAGTTTTCCTTTGTGGGCTCTTAGTAACTCCATAGAGCAGCAAACTTTCTCTGGAATAACTTCTAGCCGAGAGGTTGCCAGATCCCCTCCCCTGCTTTGCTCAGAAGAAACTATTGGAATCCCTAGCAGCTGGCCCGCCTGCTCTCCTAAGGGCCATTTCAGAGCACAGAAGACAGTACCAGATAAAGTCTTTGTCAAGGTGTTGTTGTTATTTAGTTGCTCGGTCAATTTCCAACTCTTTTGCAATTCTCGGACTGAGGCCCGCCAGGCTCCTCTGTCCATGGGATTTCCCAGGCAACAATTCTGGAGTGGGTTGCCATTTCCTTCTCAAGGGGATAGTCCCAACCTGGAAATTGAACCCCTGTCTCCTATGTCTCTTGCATTGACCTGAGCCACCAGGGAAGCCCTCTTTGTCAACTTAGATCCTGTTAAAATTTCTCTTCCACCTGTGTAAGCATCTTTCCTTACACATCCCAGAGAAGCACTCAGGTGAGTCTTCCACGTACAAAGACCCCTTAAATTTTTCTCAAATTGAAAGAAAATCTGGCCCTCACTTTCAAATTTAAATTTCCCTTGCTGAGGTTTTACCTAACAAGACACTCTGTACATTTGGGAAATGCTGAATGTTTTCACACTTTTATGAACAAGTGTTAGTACCTAAATTCAACTTAAATAGGCACATCAAAATGTGCCCTGAATAAAAATAACCATTTCCAATATCAAAGACATTTTGAAGTGGCAAGTTTTGCTCCACTTTACAAGGAAAATATTAAGCAAGTCACTTAAAGATTTAGTTAGAAGGATTGTAAGTTTGACAACTAATGAAAGAAAACAGAAGAATCTATGTCATCTAGTCCAGTGGGTGAAGGAATGCCTCCCTGAGGAATTGGTATTCAGTCTTTAACTAGAAGGGCATCCCAGGACGCACAGTGGAAAAGAATCCACCTTCAATGCAGGAGACACAGGTCCGATTCCTGGATCAGGAAGATCCCCTAGAAGAGGGAATGGCAACTCACTCCAGTATTCTTTTTGCCTGAGAAGAGAAATCCCATGGACAGAGGAGCCTGGTGAGCTACAATCCATGGGGTCACAAAGAGTCAGACACAGCTGAGTAACTGAGCACACAAGCACTTTTACTAGACTGAGTGCGTGTAGAGATGATCAGAGAATTCCACAAGAGGGCAGCAAATACCAAGGCTCTGGGAACTAAACAGCACTTGGAGCAGAGCCAGGGGAAAGTCAAATCTAGGCTGAAATGGAAATCAGAAGCCAGACTAAACGTGGCTTTGCTGCTGCTGCTGCTGCTAAGTCGCTTCAGTCGTGTCCGAATCTGTGTGACCCCATAGACGGCAGCCCACCAGGCATCCCCGTTCCTGGTATTCTCCAGGCAAGAACACTGGAGTGGGTTGCTATTTCCTTGTCCAATGCATGAAAGTGAAAAGTGAAAGTGAAGTCGCTCAGTCGTGCCCAACTCTTAGCGACCCCATGGATTGCAGCACACCAGGCTCCTCGGTCCATGGGATTTTCCAGGCAAGAGTACTGGAGTGGGGTGCCATTGCCTTCTCTGAAACGTGGCTTTGAAGAGCAGTTTAATGAGCTGCGCTTTATTTTAGGAATAACAGAAAATAATTGACAGATACAGAATTTTATTTTTTTGCCAATTAATTTTGCTGTACAGTAGAAACTAACACAAAATTGTAAAGCAATGTTAAAATTAGATAAAAATAAATAAAATATTATTTTAGCTACAAGGTGAAGAATGGTTTGAGGACAAGTGAGAGTGAGTGACAGCCAACAAGTTAGAAGGCGTTTGAATTGACAGGACTATAGGAGGAAAAACGTCATGTTAAAAGTAAAAGTAAAAAGGGAATAGTATTTCTAGCTTGGCACTAGTAATTATAGTCTTACTGAAGAAATGACACCCCATAGGCACTTGGGAAATGATGTAATTTAAGAATACTGATATTGAATATGTATCAATGCAAGAGTAATTCCTTTATATAGTGCAAAACATTTTAACATTTTCTTTGGTTTACATGGGTTAAAATTTTCTATATAGGAGATATCTGATGTTTACTATATGGTCATTTAACAACTACCTCAGACTCAGATCTAAAATGTTTTAAAAGTGTTTGTGAACAATTAAAATATTTTCATATTTGTTTTCATGCCAATATTCAGTTAGAGTCTAAAACTGGTGTCTCATGCATTTAAGTGTGTCTAAAAATCTTACATCGGAGAAGGCAATGGCACCCCACTCCAGTACTCTTGCCTGGAAAATCCCATGGACGGAGGAGCCTGGTGTGCTGCAATCCATGGGGTCGCTAAGAGTCAGACACGACTTCACTTTCATGCATTGGAGAAGGAAATGGCAACCCACTCCAGTGTTCTTGCTTGGAGAATCCCAGGGTTGGGGGAGCCTGGTGGGCTGCTGTCTATTGGGTCGCACAGAGTCGGACACGACTGAAGCGACTTAGCAGCAGCAGCAGCATATATCTTACATAGTTATATATACCCTTTGTAATTTAAAACATCAATCCCAGCCACCACAGACCAAATTGAATAGAGTGACACAGTAGCTTAGTAATATTTTTTTAACTATTATAAATATTTTCCATATTGTTATGTTCTTATGTTTGATTGTTTTGATTTAATATATACTGCAGCTAGTCTCAGAGTTCTCCCAGTTTGTGAAATAGAGTGTATGGTATGGTCTTCATCTTTGTATTGGTTAGCATACCTGAGCAGTTCAGAATTATTTATTAAATGAAGAATTAATTCAGGCAGGTAACTAGTCCTTAGATATTTTACACAATTATATTTACATCACTGAGTAAATTTAAATAGCCACATCAAAATATGCTTTGAATAAAAGATAACTTCAAATGCCAAAGGCTTTTTGGGGTAGCAAGTTTTGCTCCACTATACAAAGAAAGTATTAAACAAGTCATTTAAAAATGTAACTAGAGAATTAACTAGAGAAGTAATTGTAGAACATTTTTAGATAAAACAAAGTATATTATTTTCAGTTATTATGTTGCTTTATGGTGATCCTGCTACTGCTACTGCTAAGTCCCTTCAGTCATGTCCGAATCTGTGCGACCCCATAGACAGCAGCCCACTAGGCTTCCCCGTTCCTGGGATTCTCCAGGCAAGAACACTGGAGTGGGTTGCCATTTCCTTCTCCAATGCATGAAAGTGAAAAGTGAAAGTGAAGTCGCTCAGTTGTGCCCAACTCTTAGCGACCCCATGGACTGCAGCCTAGCAGGCTCCTCCGTCCATGGGATTTTCCAGGCAAGAGTACTGGAGTGGGTTGCCATTGCCTTCTCCCTATGGTGATCCTAGTACCTAGGAAAAAGGGAATTGTTGTTGTTCAATTGCTAAGCCATATCCAACTCTTTGTGGTCCCATGAACTTCACACACCAGGCTTCCCTTTCCTTCACTATCTCACAGAGTTTATTCAAACTCATGTCCATTGAGTTGGTGACACTATCCAACAATCTCATCCTCTGTCACTCCCTTCTCTTCCTGCCCTTAATCTTTCCCAGCATCATGGTCTTTTCCAGTGAATTGGCTGTTTTTCACATCAGGTAGTCAAAGTATTGGAGCTTCAGTTTTAGTATCAGTCCTTCCAGTGAATATTCAGGGTGGATTTCTTTTAGAATTAACTGATTTGATCTCTTTGCAGTCCAAGGGACTCTCAAGAGTCTTCCCCAGCACCATAATTCAAAAGCATCAAGTCTTTGGCACTCAGCCTTCTTGATGGTGCAACTCTCACATCTTTACATGACTACTGGAAAAAACATAGCTTTGATTATACACAATTTTGTCTGCAAACTGATGTCTCTGCTTTTTAATACGCTAACCAAGTTTATCAGTTTTTCTTCCAAGGAGCAAGTGGCTTTTAATTTCCTGGCTGCAATCAGAATCCACAGTGATTTTGGAACCCAATGTGGTAAAGTCTGCCACTTTTTCTATTTTCTCCCCATCTATTGCCTTGATGTGATAGGACTAGATGCCATGATCTTAGCTTTTTGAATGTTGAGTTTAAAGGCAGCTTTTTCACTCTCCTTTTTCACCTTCATCAAGAGTTCCTCTTCACTTTCTGCCATTAGAGTGGTATCATCTACATATCTGAAGCTGGTGATATTTCTCCTGGCAATCTTTATTCCATCTTGTGATTCATCCAGCGTGTCATTTCCCATGATGTACTCTGCATCAGTTCAGTTCAGTTCAGTTACTCAGTTGTGTCTAACTGTTTGCGACTTCATGGACTGCAGCATGCCAGGCATCCTGTCCATCACCAACTCCAGGAGTTTACTCAAACTCATGTTCACTGAATCAGTGATGTCATCCATCTGATCCTCTATCATCCCCTTCTCTTCCCACCTTCAATCTTTCCCAGCATCAGGGTCTTTTCAAATGACTCAGTTCTTCCCATCAGGTGGCCAAAGTACTGGAGTTTCAGTTTCAACTTCAGTCCTTCCAATGAATATTCAGGACTGATTTCAGGTTGGATCTCTGTGCTGCCCAAGGGACTCTCGAGAGCCTTCTCCAACAGCACAGTTCAAAAGCATTAGTTCTTCAGTGCTCAGCTTTCTTTATAGTCCAACTCTCACATCCATACATGACCACTGGAAAAATCATAGCTTTGACTAGATGGACCTTTGTTGGCAAAGTAATGTCTTTGCTTTTTAATAATCTGTTTAGGTGGGTCATAACTTTTCTTCCAAGGAGCAAGTGTCTTTTAGTTTTATGGCTGCAGTCACCATATGCAATGATTTTGGAGCCACCCCAAAATGAAATCTGTCACTGTTTCCATTGTTTCCCCATCTATTTGCCATGAAATAATGGGACCAGATGCCATGATCTTAGTTTTCTGAATGTTGAGTTTTAAGCCAAATTTTTCACTCTCCTCTTTCTCTGGATAGAAGTTAAATAAGTAAGGTGACAATATACAACCATGATATACCCCTTTCCCAGTTTGAAGCAGTCTGTTGTTCCATGTCCGGTTTTAAGTGTTGCTTCTTGACCTGCTTACAGGCTTCTCAGAGGCAGGTAAAGTGGTCTGGTATTTCCATCTGTTGAAGAATTTTCCACTGTTTGTTGTGATCCACACAGTGGCTCAGATGTTAAAGAATCCACCTGCAATGCAGGAGACCTGGGTTTGATCCAAGGGTTGGGAAGATCCCTTGAAGAAGGGAACAGCTAACCACTCAGTATTCTTGCCTGGAGAATTCCATGGGCAGAGGAGCCTAGTGGGCTGCAGTTCATGTGGTCAAAAAGAGGCAGACACGATTGAGTGACTTTTACTCACTAACTCACCCTCCTAATTTTTCATAAGTATCTGAAAAAATGAACTTTTTATCAAATGTATGCACATTGGTGACTTTTGAGGGAGAATAATAGAACGTCTAAAAGAAAGTCATGTGGAATACAGATTATACTGTGTTTCTCGAAAAACTGTGTGTGCATGCATGCTCTGCTGCTGCTGCTGCTAAGTCACATCAGTCATGTTCGACTCTATATGACCCCATAGACAGCAGCCTACCAGGCTCCCCGGTCCCTGGGGTTCTCAAGGCAAGGCATGCATGCTCAGTAGCGTCCAATTCTTTGCTATCCCATGGACTGTGGCCTACCAGGTTCCTCTGTCCATGGGATTCTCCAGGCAAGAATACTGGAGCGTGTTGCCATCTCCTATTCCAGGGGATCTCCTTGACCTAGGGATCAAACCCATGTCTCTTGCATTCCCTGCATTGGCAAGTGGATTCTTTACTGCTGCACCACCTGGGAAAACCTGTACTTAACATATTTATGGGAAAATCTGAACAAATTTTTCCAACTCAGTTTAATAATATTTGCTCTCAAAATGGAGGTGAGGCCATGCAATTATATTTATATTGCTTCCCCAAAAGTGTAGATCTCATCAAACACCTAATGATATCATAATTTTCAAATGTTTTGATTAGGCAAGCATCAATACTGTTACAGCAATATAACCAAGATGGTACATAGTTTTCACAGATAACTCTGAAATTAAGCATTTTGAAGAGTTGTTTAGATCTTAAATGAAAGGATGATTAAGCCCATTGGAAACTGACTTCAGGGCCCCTTGGGAAAATCCAAGCAAGCCTGCAGGGAGCCCTCTCACTCCCAGAAGGAGGGAGACTTTCATTCAGGCAAAGCATCCATCAGTTTTATGGAGTTAGAGCTGAGGAGAGAGGTGATCTCATGGGTCCTACTGAAGGTCAGTTGGGTCCTACTGAAGGTCAGTTCCTCTCTAAGACCTCAGATCAAGTGCTCAGGTGCATGTGAGTAACAGTCCCCTCCTTCCTGGACCCAGCAGATAATGAGAGTAAGATCAACTTCCCTAGTGATCCAATGGTTAAGACTTCGCCTTCCAATGCAGGGAATATACGTTCCATTCCCTAGTCAGGGAGGTAGGATGCCACATGCCTCATGGCCAAAAAGCCAAAATGTAAATATTGCAACAGATTCAATAACAACTTTAAAAATGGACCACATAAAAAAGAAATTTTAAAAAATAAAAGGTCAGCTGGAAACGACTTGTTTCTGAGCCACTAACCATATGTTTCTGCCCTGCATATTTCAGTCAGTTCTGGTGCCTGAGGTCTAGGCAAGGGTGCAGGTACCAGCAGGAATTTTTTAAGTGGCCTTAAAATGTGAAGTTGCTCAGTCATGTCCGACTCTTTGCTACCACATGGGCTGTAGCCTGCCAGGCT
This sequence comes from Bos grunniens, assembly GCF_055505025.1. Lineage (NCBI taxonomy): Eukaryota > Metazoa > Chordata > Mammalia > Artiodactyla > Bovidae > Bos > Bos grunniens. The sequence goes on along the minus strand of NC_141180.1, from coordinate 73,555,636 downwards.
CCTCCATCCATTGAATGTTCCAGGCAAGAGTACTTGAGTGGGTTGTGATTTCCTTTTCCAGGGGAATCTTCCCTACCCAGGGATCAAACCTGGGTCTCCTGCATTGTAGGCAGATGCTTTACTGTCTAAGCCACCAGGGAAGCCCCATAGTTAGTGACCTTAACTAAGTTTAAATACATATTGTATGGAGAACAAAGCTGATTATCACTTGAAGTGGCTGCTAAAGGGAATCTCAAAATATGTGAACCAGGAGAGCTACCAGTGATGTAGAGACATCAACTAAAGATCTGATCACCAACCACAGCAACAATAAGGTGTTTGTTGTGGTTTTATCTTGCCCCATTTTTTCTGGGGGGAAAAATCAAGTGTGTGTGTGTGTGTGTGTGCACGTGCATGTGTGGATTGTGCAGGATGATGTAAATAGTAAAAAAGCTTATGTAAAACTCTAGGATGAGTGTAAATTCTCAGGATTCTTCTGGAACAACACTATCCATTGATCCTTGTCCTTAATTCATTACAATGAGTTGTTATTTCAATGAAAATATTTGCTTCATTGTAATAAGATTTGACAATTAAAAGCACATACTGTGAGAACAGAGAGCCATAGGAAATCTTAGAACTCACATTATGGACAATAAGTTCTTTGTGGGAAATTTTTGCCAATCCACATATTCATCTTATAAATTTATATTTCATAATTTTTCACGAGGTAACTTCTTCAATCAGCTTTATGAGGAGCGAGAAAATGCATAATGAAAATCAAATTACTGAATTTAGTTTTCTTACAGTGCTAAAATGTTGATTAAAATATACTTTGGAAAATAGCAATGCATTTCTCTTCCACAAAACAGTTTGTGTGGCATGACTTGCTCTCGCAACTGCATGTAGTTTAATGCCTGAGGCTAGGAATCACTCACTCCTAAACCTGTTGTTATAAAAACACCACTTTGGATTGTTAGTGTAATGCAAATATTTCTTTGAAATGTAGGTTGTTTTCCAGTCTCAGTATTATCACAGAGCTCACCCACCCAGCCAACATGAGATTCATGCAATTCAGAGCCCAAGACTCTCTTGCTCTCTTGCTCTTTCAAAGCTGGTTAAGGCAAGTCACCACATTATGAAGTAAGTTACATTTAACTGTTTGGACTGAAAGACTAACTTGGGAAATTTTTACATGTAGAAAGAAATGCCATGAAATATTAAAAATAAAAATGCTATTTTGAATTCTATGTGAAGGCTAAAATCTTAATTTATAAGTTTTTTAAAGTGTATGTTGATGGATTTGAATCACTGATATCAGAGAAGAACATGATAGAAATATCTTATTCTGGCATCGTTGATCACAAATTGAAAGCATGATTTATGAAAGAATTAAATGCATCTGAAATATATATATTCATATATTTGTATGTATATATATACAATCACATATGATGTCTATTATTGATAACATCATTAGTGCTATGTCAAGACATCTATATTTGCAGAAATTTTCAGTTTTCAAAAATCCTTTAAATCTTAGAAAACCCACGGGCTTTGTTGAAAGTCAGTCCCCAAATGAGATAATCTGACATACAATCTAAGGCAAAGTCAAGTTTATTGCTTAGGTAAGTAAGGGAACACTGAATACTCATTGGAAGGACTGATACTGAAGCTGAAGCTCCAATATTTTGCCCACTTGATGCGAACATCCGACTCATTGGAAAAGACCCTGATGCTGGGAAAGACTGAAGGCAGAAGAAGAGGGCAACAGAGGATGAGGTGGCATCAGAGGATGAGAGGTTGGATAGCATCACTTATTCAATGAACATAAACTTGGGCAAACTCTGGGAGATGGTAGGGAACAGGGAAGCCTGGTGTGCTGCAGTCCATGAGATTGCAAAGAACTGGACATGACTTGGTGACTGAACAGCAAAGTAAGGGAACTGTCACCTCAGGAGAGTTGTTTTTGTTTTGTTTATAAATATTTATTAAAATTGAAAGTTGTTTGCTCTTCTGTCCCATGAGCATTCATCCAGCTGCCTATCAACTGCTAAGATGCATGGCTGCTATCATAAATGCCCTTGAAATCGTCAGGATAACAGATCATCTGCCTTTACTTAAAACTCCTTGTTCCTTACCTTGTGGTCAGCACCTCTCTTCACACTGTTATGTAAAAGGTGTCCAGAATTTGTGCCCTGAGTAAGCCATCCATGGGTAAAAACATATGTGCTGTGTGCTAAGTTGCTTCAGTTATGTCTGACTCTTTGCAACCCTGTAGACTGTAGCCAACCAGACTCCTCTGTCCGTGGGATTCTCTAGGCAAGAATACTGGAGTGGGTTCCATGTCTTCCTTCAGGGGATCTTCCTGACCTAGCGATGGAACCCACATCTCTTAAATGTCTTGCATTGGCAGGCCGGTTCTTTACCACTAGTGCCACCTGGGAAGCCCTAAAAAACATATAACTGCAATCAAATAAACATTGGCCCTGACATGTCAAAGACTCAGAAGTGGTTTTAAAATAGCCAAAGATGGATTTTCTCAGCACAAATCTAAAATGTGCCTGAAATCAGATAGAGCTAATTAAGACTCAAGAGAGCCTTGTAGTGGGGGAAGGAAGGTCAAAGTCTATCAAGAACTGAAATTTTATGAGGCTCTTTCCAGGTGGAGACTTATTAGGATTGAGAGGATATGAAAATAATGATAAGGGAGACAGTGGAGTTATTGCACAGTCATGTTATGGGGTTGGAAAGGTGCGGTTTTCATTCTGTGTCCAGGCTGCCTGTGGGGATAAATGGATTTTGCATTCAAGGTGTACTTGATGTTAGTATACTGGAAGAATTTGATATAAGAGAGAGAAAAAAAAGATCCGGTCTTATACATGTGAAAATGTGTCAAATCTATGCCATCTTCATTATTTATAATAATATATAGAGAAGGATAACTCTATAAAAACATATGTATTTTTTTTGGTTAGTTTTTTCTTTTACTTTATTTCTTTTTTTAATATAAATTTATTTATTTTAATTGGAGGTTAATTACTCTACAATATTGTATTGGTTTTGCCATACATCAACATGAATCTGCCACAGGTATACATGTGTTCCTCCCCATCCTGAACTCCCCTCCCTCCTCCCTCCCCATACCATCCCTCTGGGTCATCCCAGTGCACCAGCCCAAAGCATCCAGTATCATGCATCGAACCTGGACTGGTGATTCATTTCATATATGATATTATACATGTTTCAATGCCATTCTCACAAATCATCCCACCCTCTTCCTCTCCCACAGAGTCCAAAAGACTGTTCTATACATCTATGTCTCTTTTGCTGTCTTGCATACGGGTTATTTTAATTCCCTGTTATGCCAGGCACTGTCTTGATCCCTGGGTGGCATACAGTTGAGTGAGGGCTCTTCTGTGCTTTTGTCTGGTGATTTCCATCTTCATTGCTGGTCACATACATTATATTAGTAGAGTCTTAGCACTGCTTCTTTATAAGCACAGTGACACGGCTATTAGAGACTGCTTCCAGATGAGGAAACTGAGTTTAAGACAGACTAAATCACTTTTTTTTTTTTTTCAAGATCATATGGCTATCAGTGTTGTCGAATCCAATCGGCGAGCCGGAGGCACAGTGAGGCCAAAGAAACAGAAAGGTCCGATTTTGGAGTGGAGAAAGTTTTACTGCAGGGCCATGCAGGAGAAAGGGGAGGCTCCTGCCCTAAAAACCTGAACTCTCTGATGGTTTTCTGGGAAGACTTTTTATAGGAAAAATTGGGAGGGGAACTACAGGGTGTGAAACTCTCCTCTGATTGGTTGGAGGCTACGTTCCAAGAATTTCAATGATCACCCTTCTGGTTCCAACCAGTCTGGAGTCCAGGAGCTTTTGCTCAGCATGAGGTTACCATCCTCCACCAGGTGGGGGCCTTAGTTCCTATGAAACTCAAAGATGTGAATCAGATTGTATGCACATCCCCCAAGGAGGAGCCCAGACCCGGACCCATAGCTGTACTATCATTTCCTTTCCTTTCTTTATTGAAATATAGTTGATATACAGTATGGTAATTCATATTTTTTAAAGTTTATACAAACTCAGTTCAGTTCAGTTCAGTCGCTCAGTCATGTCCGACTCTTTGTGACCCCATGAATCGTAGCATGCCAGGCCTCCCTGTCTGTCACCAACTCCCAGAGTTCACTCAGACTCACGTCCATCTCAGCGATGGACGTCCACCACTCAGTGATGCCATCTAGCCATCTCATCCTCTGTCGTCCCTTTCTCCTCCTGCCCCAAATCCCTCCCAGCATCAGAGTCTTTTCCAATGAGTCAACTCTTCGCATGAGGTGGCCAAAGTACTGGAGTTTCACAAACTAGTGAATATGAAAACAAACAAACAAAAAACACTAATAAATATGCAGAACAAACAGGTGGGGCAAGGAAGGAGGGAGGGGCAATCTACAGGGGATTAAGAGGTAGAAATTGTTAGGTATAAATAAGCTATAAGGATATATTGTATAAAATGGGAAAGACAGCCAATATTTTATACTAACTATAAATGGATCACTATTGTTTCTTTCTGCATTACCTGACTCCTCTAATTAGTAACTTAATCTGCCCTTTAGAAATTGGGGAAGGTCTAGGAAACTGAAAAAAAAAAAAAAAAAAAGGTAGGGTCCTGCTCAGTTTCACCTGGTCAGTGCATAAGAGAAACATAAATCCATTCATGTTCAGAAAATGTTCCTTGTGTCATAAGCTGCCTTAACACCAAGAACCACAGCTGAATGGCTCAGCATGCACAGACAAACCCAGGATTAAGCAGCCACTGGAATCGATGCTGGCCTGGTGTGGCATGGTCTCCTTCATGACATGTAAGGGAGGATCACCCCATGATGAAGCCAGACAGATTCTGCAGTCCCATCACCCATGGCTCTACTTCTGTCTAGGAATGGAACCTGGATAAAACATTTACACCTTCATAGCCCTTGGCAGTTGTCTCTGGAAAATAGTGATGATAGCCAAATTGTAGGGTCATTGCAAAAATCACATCACACAATCTAGTCACAATATTTAGCCCAGTTTGGGCATATAATCAGTGCTCAAATAAATAGTCTCAAAAGCATAATTATAAATTAGTATTGTTGACATGATCACTAATAAATATTCTATTGTTTTTGTGTTCAGTTGCTAAGTCACGCCCAACTCTTTGCAATCCTATGGACTGCAGCACACCACACTTCCATGTCCTTCACTATCTCCCGGAGTGTGCTCAAGCTCATGCCCATTGAATCGGTGATGCCATCCAATCATCTCATCCTCTGTCACCTTCTCCTTCTATCCTCAATCTTTCCCAGCCTCATGATATTTTCTATGTTTATTTAATTTTATACCAGTTCAGTTAATACAATAAGGTTATAATTGTAGAAGTTATTTTCAGTATTGGTGAATCTGTGTGTCTACACTATTGTGTGTCAATTGTGTTAGAGGAAAAGAAGAACAAGATGAAATTTGACTTGTGTTGGGGAATTAATTAAAAATAAAAACTTCCTTCAACCTAGAATCCTCTTCATTAATGTAGAAGAGTTTTGTTTGAATAAGCTTTAAATCAGATATGTATGATATGCATCTCAGAAATCCACTAAAGAGATTACAAGGACAGAAAGACATCTCATCTGTTTATGTTGCTGGGCAGTTACAGTCATTTACGTACATGTTAATTGTCTTGATCCAAAGGAAAAATAAATTGTCTTCTATCATTGCAGCAAACAAGAAGTTACAACTTGGAGCCTAGCATCTAGGCTAAACTCCCAAAGAGCCAGACAGGGTACCTTTTGTTCAGATTTCAAAAAGATAGTTCCAAGGCTCTCAAGACATTCCTGGGATAAAATGCTGTCTGGAGGTTATTCACATTTTCAAAAGTTTTGCATCTGTCTCTAAGAGACAAGGAAAGGATTTACAATTGCAAATTTTCTAAAAGGAAACTCTATAGGAAAAAGAAAGGGAAGGAGACAACTTTATATTTTGGCATGAAGGAATTCATTTATTTCTTGAGATTTATATTTACCCTTGCATCTTCTTGGGAGCTTCCCTGGTGTCTCAGATGATAAAGAATCTGCCTGCAATGCAGGACACCTGGGTTCTATCTCTGGTTTGGGAAGATACCCTGGAGTAAGAAATGGCAATCCACCCCAGTATTCTTGCTTGGGATATCCCATGCACAGAGGAGCCTGGTTAACTATGGCCCATGGAGGTCCATGGGGTTGCAAAGAGACAGACAGGACAGAACTACTAACACTTTCATTTCACTTTCTTTCACTTGCATCTTCTAGATATTTTCCAAGAAGAATAAAAAATGACATATTACCAAATTATTAAGAAGAGAGGAGTTAAGGGAAGTGAAATTGAAACCAATGGTTTCAATGTTATAAAGCCATGAAAAATTCGTAAAAATTCAGTAAGTGAATTTTAATTCAGTTACTCAGTTATATCTATTTAAATGGGATTGCTACATAGAAACATTTTAGGCTGCTTTTAGCTCAGTTGGTAAAGAATCCGCCTTCAGTGCAGGAGACATGGATTTGATCCCTGGGTCAGGAAGATCCCCTGGAGAAGAAAATGGCAGCCCACTCCAGGATTCTTGCCTAGAGAATCCTGTGGACAGAGGAGCCTGGCATGCTACAGTCCATGGGGGTTGCAAGAGTCAGACATGACTTAACTAGTAAACCACCACCACCACTATGGGTTGAATTGTGTCCCTCTGCCCCACCAAATATGTGCTGGAAAAGGCAAAAAAGAGGACACTGAAAGAGGAACTCCCCAGGTCGGTAGGTGCCCAATATGCTACTGGAGATCAGTGGAGAAATAACTCCAGAAAGAATGAAGAGACAGAGCCAAAGCAAAAACAACATCCAGTTGTGGGTGTGACTGGTGATGGAAGTAAAGTATGATGCTGTAAAGAGCAATATTACATAGGAACCTGGAATGTTAGGTCCATGAATCAAGGAAAATAGGAAATGATCAAACAGAAGATGGCAAGAGTGAATATCAACATTTTAGGAATCAGTGAACTAAAATGGACTGGAATGGGTGAATTTAATTCAGATGACCATTATATCTACTACTTTGGGCAGGAATTCCTTAGAAGAAATGGAGTAGCCATGATAGTTAAGAAAAGAGTGTGAAATGCAGTACTTGGATGCAGTCTCAAAAATGACAGAATGCTCTCTGTTTGTTTCCAAGGCAAACCATTCAATATCCCAGTAATCCAAGTCTGTGCCCTGATGAGTAGTGCTGAAGAAGCTGAAGCTGAATGGTTTTATGAAGACCTACAAGACCTTCTAAAACTAACGCCCAAAAAAGATGTTCTTTTCATTATAGGGGACTGGAATGCAAAAGTGGGAAGTCAAAAAACACTTGGAGTAACAGGCAAATTTAGCCTCAGAGTACAAAATGAAGCAAGTCAAAGGCTAACAGAGTTTTGCCAATCGAATGGAGAATTTACTGGTTATAGCAAAGACCCTCTTTCAACAACAAAAGAGAAGACTCCACACATGGACATCACCAGATGATCAATACTGGAATCAGATTGTTTACATTCTTTGCAGCCAAAGAAGGAAAAGTGCCATACAATCAGAAAAACAAGACTGGGAGCTGACTGTAGCTCAGATCCTGAACTCCTTATTGTCAAATCCAGACTTAAATTGAAGAAAGTAGGGAAAACCATTAGATCATTCAGGTATGATCTAAATAAAATTCTTCATGATTTTACAGTGGACCCGTGGTAAGTAGATTCAAGGGACTAGATCTGATAGACAGAGTGCCTGAAGAATTATGGATGGAGGTTCAGGACATTGTTCAGGAGGCAGTGATCAAGACCATCCCCAAGAAAAAGAAGTTCAAATAGGCAAAATGGTTATCTGAAGAGGCCTTACAAATAGCTGAAAAAAAGAAGAGAAGCTAAAGGCAAAGGAGAAAAGGAAAGGTATACCCATTTCAATGCAGAGTTCCAAACAATAGCAGGGAGAGATGAGGAAGTCTTCTCCAACACCACAGTTCAAAAGCATCAATTTTTCAGCACTCAGCTTTTTTTTATAGTCCAACTCTCACATCCAAACATGACTACTGGAGAAAACCATAGCTTTGACTAGACAGACCTTTGCCAGCAAAGTCCTTGTAAGGTATAGTTTGGGCCGAGGCAGGAAAGGAGAGAAGACCTCAATGGAGGTAGGCTACCTTTATTCAGGCAAGGAACTGCAACAGTGGGCCTAAGGACCAGCTTGAGCGTGAGAGGGATCAGGGAGGCTTCACATTTAAAGGAGGTTTGTGGAAGCCATAATGGAAACATTAGTTAGGTGGGATGTTTTGAGTAATCTTTAGTTGAGATGGCTTTTGTAGTTGAACACGGGGTGGGAGCTTTCTGGCCAGCGGGTGCTAAGCCCCAGGTAGATGCAACCGTCCCGGAAAATCAGGGCAGGACTTAAAGTTCGGTTCTGTTTTCCCTGAAGTCAGATGATTCAGCAAGGGTCTTTGAGAACATTGCTTTCTTTTTTAGGCCCAAGGACTCCTTCAGTCTTGTCTCTGCTTTTCAATATGCTATCTAGGTTTGTCATAGCTTTTCTTCAAAGAGCAAGTGTCTTTTAATTTCATGGCTGCAGTCACCATCTGCAGTGATTTTGGAACCCTAGAAAATAAAGTCAGTCACTGTTTCCATTGTTTCCCCATCTATTTGCCTTGAAGTGATGAGATCAGATTCCATAATCTCGGTTTTTTGAATGTTGAGTTTTAAGCCAGCTTTTTCACTCTCATCTTTCACTTTCATCAAGAGGTTCTTTAGTTCTTCACTTTCTGCCATAATGGTGGTGTAATCTGTGTGTCTGAGGTTATTGATATTTCTCCCAGCAATATTGATTCCAGCTTGTGCTCCATCCAGCCCAGCATTTCGCATGATGTACTCTGCATAGAAGTTAAATAAGCACAGTGACAATATACAGCCCTGAAATAGTCCTTTCCCAATTTGAAGCCAGACTGTTGTTAGGAGGAAAACCCATTGTTTTCCTCCTTTTCCTCCTAACCTGCATACAGGTTTCTCAGGAAGCAGGTCAGGTGGTCTGGCATTCCCATCTCTTTAAGAATTTTCCACAGTTTGTTGTGATCCACACAGTCAAAGGTTTTGGCATAGTCAATAAACAGAAGTAGATGTTTTTTGGAACTCTCTTGATTTTTTGATGATCCAAGGGATGTTTGCAATTTGATCTAGGAAATTTTATTTCTAGATTTTTTTTTAACATTTATTGCATGGTGAGAATAGACTAGTCTTTAAAGACATCAGCTGACTTTTGCTTTAATATTGTTCTGAGAGACTCTTTCCAATTGATGTATTAGGAAGCAGAATCTCAAAAGAGGTAAAATGATTTACTGGAGTCATTGAGGCTAGCCTGCCACCAAATTCTCATTGTTTTCCAGCAACTCCGCCTCACTAATGAGTGTCTGCTCTGTGACAGGCAGGGGGCTCACTGTTGAATTCAAAGACAAATATGAGCTAGTAGGTATCTCTTAAGACATTACAGTCCAGAAAAAAGACTTATTCTTTACACTGACATGTGATATTCTCTGCAAGAAGTGTGAACACCTAAGGCATATTAAGAAAGGGAAAATTCAGAAATGAAGTTGAGGGGGGAAAATTACTCTAGGGACTAGAAGGAGTGGAGATTTCAGGAAGTAAAGTGGTTCTGGGGCAAAACCCACTGTACTATTATATCCAGCAGTCTCCAACCTTCTTGGCCCTAGGGACCTGTTTCATGGAAGACAATTTATCCCTGGGCTGGGGAAGGGGCAGAGACAATTCAAGTGCATTACATGAACTGTTCACTTTATTTCTATTATTATTATAATATCAGCTCCACCTCAGATCATTAGGCATTAGATACCAGAGGTTAGGGACCCCTGATGTATACTACTAATGTGAACAGTATTCATTTATGAATCTTTTTTTGAATAGGAAGTTAAATAAAGGCATTATGTATTCCTATCTATGAAAAACAAATCAACAAAAAGTTACTAAATATTGCAATATGGCTTTGTCCCTGAAGGGCCAAGAAACAGGATTCAACAAAATTTTATAGTGGTAACAGATGCATGGTACTTGAAGTTTATCTAACTTGAAATCTTCTGGTTGCAACTTAACATCCATTCATTAACATTAACATTCTATGTTAATATTTTTATTCATAAAAATTAACAAAAGTTTCCAAAGTGATAATTAGAAAGTAAATGCAAACCACTCAGTGTTCAGTTTTCTGGAGAATATTTTTATAAGTTGTCATCTTACAGAGCAATTGCTCTTTTATTGTTTGTTTGGCACAGTTCTCTCTTTTTAAAATGTGTGTCATTTCACTTGGCTTCAGAAATTTCAAATGAGCAAAATAAGAGTGAGTGAGAACTCACAACCTTTCACAACATTTTATTTTGAAAACTTTCACTCTGAAAACTTTCAAAAATAATGCAAAGAATTCCCATACAGTTTCTGAGATTACAAAGTTAAAATGTCATTTAATTTGCTCTATGTCTTTGTTTCTCTCTTCTCCATGTGTATTTACATATATGTGCTTTTCTCTATAGTATTTGACACTAAGTGAAAATCTGATGCCTTATCTCTAAGTAATTTCATGTGCATTTCCAAGATGGTGGAGGAATAGGACGGGGAGACCATTTTCTCCCCCACAAATTCATCAAAAGAACATTTGAACGTTGAGCAAATTCCACAAAGCAACTTTTGAATGCCTGCAGAGGACTTCAAGCACCCAGAAAAGCAGCCCATTGTCTTTGAAAGGAGGTAGGAAAAAGTATAAAAGACAAAAAGAGAGACAAGAGTCAGGGATGGAGCTCCATTCTGGGAAGGGAGTCTTAAAAAAGAGAGAAGTTTCCAGACACAAGGAAACACTCTCACTGCCGAGTCTGTGGTGAGCCTTGGAACCACAGAGGGCAACATAACTGGGAGGAAAGATAAATAAATAATTAAAACCCACAGATTATGTGCCCAACGGTAACTCCCCCAGCAGAGAAGCAGCACAGACGCCTGCATCCACCACTAGCAAGTGGGGGCTGGGCAGGTAGGCACAGGCTGCATTGCTTAGAGTAAGGACCGGGCCTGAATGCCCCAAGGGCAATCTGAGGGAACTAACTTGGGCTAGCAAACCAGACTGTGGGATAGCTACCACGCAAAAAGCCCTTGCCTAAAACACCGCCAGGCCTGCTCACTGAACAAAGGACTCACTAGAGCTACACAAAAAGCCCTAACCTAAGACACTGTCAGGCCCGCTCACAGAACAAAGGACTGAGCAGAGTTAGCCCTCTGCATAACATCCCCCTCTGGTGACAGGCAGCCAGAGCCAGAAGGGGGCAACCATGGCCCCAGAGAGGCATTATCTACCAAACTGCAAGCAGGCTTCATTGCTAACTAAGCCTTCTTGGGATTCTGGATGGTCAACATCAGCCTGAGAAGCTGCACTGGTTATACACCCAGAAAACTGAGTGGCAGGGATGGGGGGAGGCAATAAGTGGCAGCAACCACGCTTGCCAAACACCTGGTAACCTGAGCTGCTCGGACCTGGGGAGGGCACAAAACGCTGGCCCAACCGAGTCTGCGCCTCTGAGGACTACCCGAGTGCCTGACCTGAGTGGCTTAGACCTGGGACGTGTATGAAGCCCAGGGCTGGCCTCGGACGGTTCCCAGCGGAGCAACCTAGAGCCTGAGCAGTGTGGGCAGGGAGGGCACACACGCCGTGAGAAGGGGCAAACCCAGTGTGGCCTAGACACTGCGAACACATGCCAGTATTATTTGTTTGTAGCGTCCCTCCCTCCCCAAAGCAGGACTGAACGAGTGAGCCTAAAAAAGTATCCACCACTGCCTCCTGTGTCAGGGTGGAAATTAGGCACTGAAGAGACCAGCAAAACAGAAGCTGAAACAGAGGGAACCTCCTTGGAAGTGACAGGTGCAATAGATTAAAAACCTGTAGTTAGTAACGACTACATAGGAAGGGGCCTATAGATCTTGAGAAATATAAACCAGATTAAGGAACTATCCGGTAAAGAACTGACCCCAGACTGCCCACAACACCACCAGAGAAAGTCCTAGATATATTTTTACTATCATTCTTTATTTTTTAAATTAAAAAAAAAAAATTAAGTCCTCTGCTGATACTGCTGCTGCTAAGTCGCTTCAGTTGTGTCCGACTCTGTGGGACCCCAGAGACGGCAGCCCATCAGGCTCCACCGTTCCTGGGATTCTCCAAGGAAGAACACTGGAGTGGATTGCCATTTCCTTCTCCAATGCATGAAAGTGAAAAGTGAAAGTGAAGTCGCTCAGTCGTGTCTGATTCTTAGTGACCCCATGGACTACAGCCTACCAGGCGCCTCCATCCATGGGATTTTCCAGGCAAGAGTATTGGAGTGGGGTGCCATTGCTTCTCCGTTAAGTCCTCTATTACTCCTTTAATTTTCATTTTTATAACCTACTATTACTTTGCAAAAAAAAAAAAAAAAGAGAGAGAGAGACCCTATTTCTTAAAGCAAACTTCATATATATATATATAATATATATATATATTATAATTTTTGTGACTTTGTTTTTTTTTCTCTTCTATTTTTTTGTATTTTTTTATTTTTGTATTTTTTAATATAAATTTATTTGTTTTAATTGGAGGTTAATTATTTTACAATATATTATTGGTTTTGTCATACATCAACATGAATCTGCCACAGATATACACGTGTTCCCCATCTCTTTTCTTTAATATTGTATTTTTGAAAATCCAACCTCTACTCTTGATTTTTAATTTTTGCTTTTTGGTATTTGTTATCCATTTTCTACCTTTAAGAACCTAATCTTCAGTACCCATTTTGACTTGAGAGTGAGATTACTGGCTTGACTGCTCTCTCCCCCTTTGGACCCTCCTTCTCCACCAGGTCGCCTCTATCTCCTCCCTCCACCTACTCTTCTCTACCCAACTCTGTGAATCTCTTTAGGGAAATGATTACTGGCTGGATCTGTCTCTCTCCTTTTGATTCCCCCTTTTATCCTCCTGGTCACCTCTGTCTCCTTCCTCCCTCTTCTGTTCTCTGTATAACTCCACGAGCATCTCTGAGTGGTCCAGACTGTGGAGCGCACATAAGGAAGTGATTACTGGCTAGCCTACTCTCTCCTCTTTTGATTCCACCTCATCTCATCCTGGTCACCTCTATCTCCGTCCTCCCTCTTCTCTTCTCCATGTAACTCTGTGAGCCTCTCTGGGTGTCCCTCACTGTGGAGAAACTTTTCATCTTTAACCTAGATGTTTTATCAATGGTGCTGTATAGATGGAGAAGTCTTGAGGCTACTGTAAAAATAAGACTGAAAACCAGAAGCAGGAGGCTTAAGTCCAAATCCTGAGAACACCAGAAAACTCCTTACTCCAGGGAACATTAATTTACAGGAGCTTATCAAACGCCTCCATACCTACACTGAAACCAAGCACCACCCAAGGGCCAACAAGTTCCAGAGCAAGACATACCACTCAAATTCTTCAGCAACACAGGAACACAGCCCTGAGCTTCAATATACAGGCTGCCCAAAGTCACTCCAAACCCACTGAGATCTCATAACTCCTTACTGGACACTCCATTGCACTCCAGAGAGAAGAAATCCAGCTCCACCTACCAGAACACCGACACAAGCTTACCTAACCAGGAAACCTTGACAAGCTACCCGTACAACCCCACCCACAGCAAGGAAACTCCACAATAAATAGAACTCCACAAACTGCCAGCATATGGAAAGGCCACCCCAAACATAGCAATATAAACAAGATGAAGAGACAGAGGAATACCTAGCAGGTAAAGGAACAGGATAAATGCTCACCAAACCAAACAAAAGAGGAAGAGAGAGGGAATCTACCTGATAAAGAATCCCAAATAATGATAGTGAAAATGATCCAAAATCTTGAAAACAAAATGGAATCACAGATAAATAGCCTGGAGACAAGGTTTGAAAAGATGCAAGAAAGATTTAATAGCAACCTAGAAGAAATAAAAAAGACTCAATATATAATGAATAATGCAATAAATGAGATAAAAAACACTCTGGAGGGAACAAATAGTAGAATAAAGGAGGCAGAAGATAGGATTAGTGAGTTAAAAGATAGAATTGTAGAAATAAATGAATCAGAGAGGAAAAAATAAAAATGAATTAAAAGAGATGAGGAGAATCTCAGAGACCTCTGGGACAATGTTAAATGCCCTAACATTCGAATCATAGGAGTCCCAGAAGAAGAAGACAAAAAGAAAGACCATGAGAAAATACTTGAGGAGATAATACTTGAAAACTTCCTTAAAATGGGGAAGGAAATAATCACCCAAGTCCAAGAAACCCAGAGAGTCCCAAACAGGATAAACCCAAGGTGAAACACCCCAAGACACATATTAATCAAATTAACAAAGATAAAACACAAAGAACAAATATTAAAAGCAGCAAGGGAAAAACAACAAATAACACACAAGGGGATTCTCATAAGGATAACAGCTGATCTTTTAATAGAAACTCTTCAAGCCAGGAGGGAATGGCAGGACATACTTAAAGTGATGAAAGAAAATAACCTACAGCCCAGATTACTGTACCCAGCAAGGATCTCATTCAAATATGAAGGAGAAATCAAAAGCTTTACAGACAAGCAAAAGCTGAGAGAATTCAGCACCACGAAACCAGCTCTCCAACAAATGCGAAAAGATCTTCTCTAGACAGGAAACATAGAAAGGGTGTATAAACTCAAACCCAAAACAATAAAGTAAATGAAAATGGGATCATACTTATCAATAATTACCTTAAATGGGTTGAATGCCCCAACCAAAAGACAAAGACTGGCTGAATGGATACAAAAACAAGACCTTTATATATGTTGTCTATAAAAGACCCACCTCAAAAAAAGGGACAAATACAGACTGAAAGTGAAGGGCTGGAAAAAGATATTCCAAGCAAATAGAGACCAAAAGAAAGCAGGAGTAGCAATACTCATATCAGATAAAATAGACTTTAAAACAAAGGCTGTGAAAAGAGACAAAGAAGGACACTACATAATGATCAAAGGATCAATCTAAGAAGGAGGTATAACAATTATAAATATATATATGCACCCACCATAGGAGCACCACAACATGTAAGACAAATGCTAACAAGTATGAAAGGGGAAATTAACAATAACACAATAATAGTGGGAGACTTTAATACCCCACTCACACCTATGGATAGATCAACTAAACAGAAAATTAACAAGGAAACACAAACTTTAAATGATAAAATAGACCAGTTAGACCTTATTGATATCTATACAACATTTCACCCCAAAACAATGAATTTTACGTTTTTCTCAAGAGTACACGGAATCTTCTCCAGGAGAGATCACATCCTGGGCAATAAATCTAGTCTTGGTAAATTTTAAAAAATTGAAATCATTCCAAGTTTCTTTTCTGAACACAATGCAGTGAGATTAGATTTCAATTACAGGAGAAAAACTATTAAAAGTTCCCACATATGGAGGCTGAACAACATGCTGCTGAATAACCAACAAATCACAGAAGAGAGAAAAAAAGAAATCAAAATATGCATAGAAATGAATGAAGATGAAAACGGAACAACCCAAAACCTGTGCGACACTGTAAAAGCAGTGCTAAGGGGAAGGTTCATAGCAATACAGGCATACCTCAAGAAATAAGAAAAAAAAGAAAAAGAAACAAGAAAAAAGTCAAATAAATAACCTAACTCTACACCTAAAGCAACTTGAAAAGGAAGAAATTATGAACCCCAGGGGTAGTACAAGGAAAGAAATCTTAAAAATGAGGGCAGAAATAAATGTAAAAGAAACAAAAGGGATCATAGCAAAAATCAACAAAGCCAAAAGCTAGTTCTTGAACAGGATAAATAAAATTAACAAACCATATAAGAAAGGAATCACCAGTACAGGCTCAATGCAGGATATAGGAAGCTTGGGGCTGGTGCACTGGGATGACCCAGAGGGATGGTATGGGGAGGGATGTGGGAGGGGGGTTCAGGATGGGGAACATGTGTATGCCCGTGGTGGATGCATGTTGATGTATGGCAAAATCAATACAATATTGTAAAGTAAATAATAATAACAATAAATTAAAAAAAAAAGAAAACCCCTGGGGGGGGGGGGGGGAATTGACAAACCATTAGCTAGACTCACCAAGAAACAAAAGGAGAAAAACCAAATCAATAAAATTAGAAATGAAAATGCAGAGATCACAACAGACAACACAGAAATACAAAGGATCATAAAAGACTACTATCAGCAACTATATGCCAATAAAACGGACAACTTGGAAGAAACAGACAAATTCTTAGAAAAGTACAACTTTCCAAAACTGAACCAGGAAGACATAGAAAATCTTAACAGACCCATATCAAGCATGGAAATTGAAATTGTAATCAGAAATCTTCCAGCAAACAAAAGCTCATGTCCAGACGGCTTCACAGCTGAATTCTACCAAAAATTTAGAGAAGAGCTAACGCCTATCCTACTCAAACTCTTTCAGAAAATTGCAGAGTAGGGTAAACTACCAAACTCATTCTATGAGGCCACCATCACCCTAATACCAAAACCTGACAAAGATGCCACAAAAAAAGAAAACTACAGGCCAATATCACTGATGAACATAGATGCAAAAATCCTTAACAAAATTATAGCAGTCAGAATCCAACAACACATTAAAAAGATCATACATCATGACCAAGTGGGTTTTATCCCAGGGGTGCAAGGATTCTTCAATATCTGCAAATCAATCAATGTAAAACACCACATTAACAAATTGAAAAACAAAAGCCATAAGATTATCTCAATAGATGCAGAGAAAGCCTTTGATAAAATTCAGCATCCATTTACGATAACCCCCCCCACCCCGAAAGCAGGAATAGAAGGAACATACCTCAACATAATAAAAGCTATATATGACAAACCCACAGCAAACATCATCCTCAATCACGAAAAATTGAAAGCATTTCCCCTAAATTCAAGACAAGAGTGCCCACTTTCACCATTACTATTCAACATAGTTTTGGAAGTTTTGGCCACAGCAATCAGAGCAGAAAAAGAAATAAAAGGAATCCAAATTGGAAAAGAAGAAGTAAAACTTTCACTGTTTGCAGATGACATGATCCTCTACATAGAAAATCCTAAAGACTCCACCAGCAAAGTACTAAAGCTAATCAATGAATATAATGAAGCTACAGAATATAAAACCAGCACACAGAAATCCTTTGCATTCCTATACACTAATAATGAGAAAATAGAAGGAGAAATTAAGGAAACAATTCTATTCACCATTGCAACAAAAAGAATAAAATACTTACGAATATATCTACCTAAAGGAACAAAAGACCTGTATATAGAAAACTATAAAACACTGGTGAAAGAAATCAAAGAGGACACTAATAGATGGAGAAATATACCATGTTCATGGATTGGAAGAATCAATATAGTGAAAATGAGTATACTACCCAAAGCAATTTATAGATTCAATGCAATCCCTATCAAGTTACCAACGGTATTTTTCACAGAGCTAGAACAAATAATTTCACAATTTGTATGAAAATACAAAAAAACGTCAAAAGCCAAAGCAATCTTGAGAAAGAAGAATGGAACTGGAGGAATCAACCTGCCTGACTTCAGGCTCTACTACAAAGCCACAGTCATCAAAGACTGTATGGTACTGGCACAAAAACAGAAATATAGATCAATGGAACAAAACAGAAAGCCCAGAGATAAACCCATGCGCCTATGGACACCTTATCTTTGACAAAGGAGGCAGGAATATACAATGAAGAAAAGACAATCTCTTTAACAAGTGGTGCTGGGAAAACTGGTCAGCCACTTGTAAAAGAATGAAACTAGAGCACTTTCTAACACCATACAGAAATAAACTCAAAATGGATTAAAGATCTAAATGTAAGACCAGAAACTATAAACCTCCTAGAGGAGAACATAGGCAAAACACTCTCTGACATAAATCACAGCAGGATCCTCTATGACCCATCTCCTAGAATATTGGAAATAAAAGCAAAAATAAACAAATGGGACCTAATTAAAATTAAAAGCTTCTGCACAACAAAGAAAAGTATAAGCAAGGTGAAAAGGCAGCCTTCAGAATGGGAGAAAATGATAGCAAATGAAGCAACTGACAAACAACTAATCTCAAAAATATACAATCTACTCCTGCAGCTCAATTTCAGAAAATTAAATGATCCAATCAAAAAATGGGCCAAAGAACTAAACAGACATTTCTTCAAAGAAGACATACAGATGGCTAACAAACACATGAAAAGATGCTCAACATCACTCATTATCAGAGAAATGCAAATCAAAACCACAATGAGGTACCATTTCATACCAGTCAGAATGGCTGCTATCCAAAAGTCTACAATCAATAAATAAATGCTGGAGAGGGTGTGGAGAATAGGGAACCCTCTTATACCATTGGTTGGAATGCAAACTAATACAGCCACTTTGGAGAACAATGTGGAGATTCCTTAAAAAATTGAAAATAGAACTGCCGTACAATCCAGCAATCCTACTGCTGGGCATACATACCAAGGAAACCAGAATTGAAAGAGACACGTGTACGCCCATGTTCATTGCAGCACTGTTTATAATAGCCAAGACATGGAAGCAACCTAGACGCCCATCAGCAGACGAATGGATAAGAAAGCTATGGTACATATACACAATGGAGTATTACTCAACCATTAAAAACAATACATTTGAATCAGTTCTAATGAGGTAGATGAAACTGGAGCCTATTAATCAGAGTGAAGTAAGCCAGAAAGAAAAACACCAGTACAGTATAGTAACACATATATATGGAATTTAGAAAGATGGTAATGATAACCCTGTACGTGAGACAGCAAAAGAGACACAGATATCTAGAAAAGTCTTTTGGACTCTGTGGGAGAAAGCGAGGGTGGGATGATTGGGAGAATGGCATTGAAACATGTATAATATCATACGTGAAATGAATCACCAGTCCAGGTTCAATGCATGATACAAGATGCTCGGGGCTGGTGCACTGGGATGTCCCAGAGGGATGGTATGGGGAGGAAGGTGGGAGGGGGTTTCAAGATGGGGAAAACGTGTGCACCCATGGTGGATTCATGTTGAAGTATGGCAAAACCAATACAATATTGTAAAGTAATTAGCCTCCAATTAAAATAAATAAATGTATATTAAAAATTTTTCATGTGCATTTCCTAAAAATAAGGAATTCTCTTATATGACTTCAGTTCAAAATCAGAAAAGTCTGTTCCAGTTTTGTACCTATACAGTAGAGATTGGCACAACGTTGTAAATCAACTATACTACAATTAAAATATAAAACTTTAAAAACTCAGGAAAGCAATAGTAATATTTTATCTAGTCTTTTTTTTTTTTTTTTTTAACAGTCTGTTGTTGTTTAGTAACTAAGTCATGTCTTAACTCTTTTATGGCCCCATGGACTGTAGCCCACCAGACCCCTAAGTCCATGGGATTTCCCAGGCAAGAATATTGGAGGGGGTTGCCATTTCCTTCTCCAGGGAATCTTCTTGACCTAGGGATCAAACCCATATCTACTAAAATTGCAAGCAGATTCTCTACTGCTGAGCTACCAGGGAAGCTCTATTATCTAGTGTATAGACATTCAAATGTTGAAGCTGTGTCATTAATTTCTTCAGAAAGAGAAAAAAAAAAAAATTTGAATCAGGATCCAATACATTTAGTTAGGATTCCCTAAATTCCTTACTCTAGACCTGGCCCTTAGTGTGTTTCCTCGCTTTATTGACTTGACTCTTTGGAAGTACTGATGTCATTTTTTTAAAAAAACAAAAACAAAAAACTCTTTCTTTGCATTTGTGTGATATTTCCTCCAGATTTGCAATTTAAGGGACTATCACAGATGTGATACGTGTCTGTCTTCACATCAGTGAATCATATCAGGAAGTGCAGGATGTCTGTCAGGACTCAGTCTCTTTTTGGTGTTTAGGGTGGATCAACATGCTGCCTTCCCACAAAAAGTGGACAATAAGTTAGAGTAATATGAATCAGTAAGTCCAATGTTGGTATACTTTTAGTTTTGAATTGACACTGAATTTCTAACTTTCACTTGCTTTCCTAAATATCATATTTGGAGATAATCAGTATTTTTGTATATATATACACATTATATTTCACTGTATATAAATAATATGTATAATACTTCACATGCAGTATATAAAAATAGCTATGTTTAATATTAGTATATTAATATATACACATTTGTGAATATATAAATACATATATATAATTTTTGAGTGTGTGTATTTCATAAGGGTTAAGAATTTTAAGATCTGTAAATATTAATATGCTAGGTATAGGCATGAATGGAACATTATTTAGGTAAATGTGATCTTGTTTTTCTTTTTTTTTAATGAACAAAAATGTATTCCAATTTAGGAGAAACAGTATCATCTATAGGTGTTCGCAACCTTAGGTTCTAATGTCTGTGCTGAGTTTATGATGACTCTAAGACTTTGGGTAAATTAATGAATTCTTCTAGGTAACACTTTCCACCATTATTTAATAGAGATTGGAGAATATAATATCATAATTTTTCTTTCCTCCAAGGAGCTGTATGGGTAAAATTAAGCTAATATATAATATTTACTTTAATTAAAATTACTATAGAAGCACAGTATTGTTTTATGAATCAATAGTTCACAAGGGAAGAGACCAGGCTGATAAATCAGAGAGAAATATGACCCCCTATTTATTTTGTTTCTCACTAATTGGAGGTGGATGTTTCACTGAAAAATGACCATCTGCCTGCCATAAAATATTGGATCATTCTTTGAAAGAAGTGGACAAGTACAACTTTACAATTGCGACACTGGCTCACTTTTTAATATTTCAGTTATGAAGGGCCTCTGCCTGGATGGGAAACAGTAAGATATTGCTTCAGGGTTAATGGTTGGCTCATTTCTAAATACTCAAACTCTTTGCAGGTAATAAAACTGCATGCCAGTTTGGTTGTAAACTCCACCTGCCTCTCATATATTTTTTGTAGCTGAGATCATTGAGCTCTCAGAGAATTTTTATCCTTTCCTCAATATTCAAGACCATTGCTAATGCCTTTTCTGCAATGCTGGTGCATCTGAATTTTCATAATGTTGGTTACTATTTTTATTCATAATGTTGGTTACTATTTTTACAGTTTAATTTTTTTTATCATCAATATCTCAAAGACCAACTATATGCCCAAGTGTCTTCTCTAAATCTGTACCAGTCAATCTCTTTCTTTGGTTTAACTGTGGACTCACCTGCTATATGAATGTCTCAGATGTATACGTACAATTTGAGGTCAGGTCCTAGGCTAAGTCTGCAAGTCTCTTTACAGTTGTTCTCCATTTTCTATTTTTCCTGCTTGGCATTTATTTATTACTGAAGTATAGTTGATTTACAGTTTCTGCTAATTTCTGCTCTACAGCAAAGTGATTCAGTTATATATACATATGCAATTCATTCTTTTCTATATCCTTTTCTATTATACTTTAACATAGGATATTAAATATAGTTCTCTGCGCTATACATTAGGAAACTGTTGTTTATTCATTCTATATGTAATAGTTTGCATCTGCTAATCCCAAACTCCAAGCCCATCCCTTCCCCTTGACAACCATCAGTCTATTTTCTCTGTCCTTGATTCTTTTTCTGTTTCATAGATAGTTTCATTTGTGCCACATTTCAGATTCCACATAGACATGACATCATATGGTATTTGTATTTCTCTTTGTTTCACTTCACTTAGTATGAAAATCTCTAGGCTCATCCATGTTCTGCAAATGGCATTATTTGATTATTTGCATTGCAGAATAATGCTTCATTCTATATATGTGCCACATCTTCTTTATCTATTCCATTGTCAATGAACATTTATGTTGCTTCCATGTCTTGGCTATTATCAATAGTATTACTATGAAAACAGGGGTACATGGATTTTTCTGCATTATAGATGTGTCTGGGTATATGCTCCCTTGCCTGGCAATAATTTAAGGTCTCACACCTCTTGTAATGCAAAGTTGTGGTGGCCTGCTGACAGCTCTCCGTAACTTCTTTGATTTCTCATCTCAAGCTGCTGCAATCTTTCTAAAATACAGTTAAAACAATACCTGTGGCTGATTCTTATTGATATTTAGAAGAAAACAAAATTATGTAAAGCAAATATCCTTCTATTAAAAAATAAATAAAATTAAAAAAAAAAAAAAAAAGAATTGCACTAGCTTTTGCCCTCACCCTTTTACAAATCTCCCCTAAATACCAAGTGAGATTCATTCAAGAAGAAGCACTTGATGCAGTGTTTATAACACAAGCTCCAGACCTGGGCATGAATTAAACTCTTTATTCTGCTTTGGGCAACTTTTCAAACTCAGAAAGTCCTACTTTATTTGTCCTACAACCTAGAGAATGGCTATGGAGGTAATGAGTTAAATCCCTTACAATACCCAGGGTCTCTCCTGATGCACTGCTGACACTCCAGGTACTGTCCTTGCCTCTGCTCTAAAATCTCCCTGTACTTTCCTGTTTGTTTGTTTTAACTTCTAGTTTATACCAGCTTCTCTAATATCTCAGTTGGTAAAGAATCCACCTGCAATATAGGAGACCCTATATTTGATTCCTGGGTTGGGAAGATCCACTGAAGAAGGGATAGGCTACCCACTCCAGTATTCTTGGGCTTCCCTTGTGGCTCAGCTGATAAAGAATTTGACTGAAATGTGAGAGACCTGGATTCAACCCCTGGGTTGGGAAGAGCTCCTGAAGAGGGGAAAGGCTACCCACTCCAGTATTCTGGCCCGAGAATTCCATGGACTATACAGTCCACGTGGCTGCAAAGAGTCAGACATGTCTGAGAGATTTTCACTTTCATGTTCCTTTATACACACTGTTCTTTCTTGTTTCCTGCAAAGATGCCAAACGTTATGCCCCACTGACCTTTTTCTTTGTTTCTACAAATAGAATATTCATTAGCTGTATGTCCTTTCCTGTTTCCTCACCTATAAAAAGTTTATGGTTCCTTCAAGGGACATCACACACTCCAACTCTTGTGTGCATTATTGTTTTGATTTCTCCCTAGCAGAATATCCATTATTTCCTTGGAAACTGCACCGCACTGTGTTCCTTTCTTATGTTATTTGGCACCTTTCATCTTGTATTCTGTTATTTGAATTTTTGTTCCCAAGCTCCACTCCATATGGTTAGTTGACAAATACCCGAAAGCATCCGGCAATTTCACATGCTGGGAATTCAATAAATATTTATGTGACAGACTATGTTTTGCAGAAGTGTCTGCAGCCCTAACCGTCACTCCATGTGCGCTTATGCAACGTCACGTTGGCTAGTCCTCATTTGGAGCTGTGTGCCTTTCTTCACCCTCTTGAATTTGGAAAGAAATTATGACAACAGTAGTTTCCTCTTATCTGCGGGGGGATATGTTCCAAGAACCCTAGTGAATGCCTGAAGCCTGGGGGTTTACCAATAATAACGAATCCTGTTTATGGTGTGTTTATTCTGATACTAACTGGTAGGTAGCATGTACAGCATGGATGCTGGACCAAAACATGATTCCTGTTCTGGGCAGGAAAGAGAGAGAACGCAAGAAGGCAAGAGATTTCATCACTCTGCACAGAATGGCATCCAGTTTAAAAATTATAAATGTTTATTGCTGGAACTGTCTATTTAAGATTGTCAGACTGCCGTTGACTTTAGTTAACAAACCACTGAAAGGAAAACACAGATAAAGGATTTAATGTAATTCTTCAATTGTTTCATATAATTTGATATACCAGTGAAACCATCTGAACCTTGAGTTTTTTTTTTTTTTTTTAAGATTTCTACAGATATGGTTAGTTGTTTTTTTGTTTTGTTTTGTTTTGTTTTTAAACAGCTATGAGACTATTCAGTTACATTTTATATTATTGGAGATAAGATCAAAAATATCAGTTAGCTCAACTGGTATTCAGATCTGGGTCCTCATTGCTATTTTATTTTTGTGTTTTATTACTGCAGGCAGTGGAATCACTGGAGAATTCTCTTGACTGATTCTGTGGGCCTTCTTTTCTTTTCTTTTTTTTTTTCCTTTTCTTGTTATGGCATATCTATTTTAGTTTTGGCTGCAGGAACGAGGAATGTACTATGTTCTTTCAGGTTCACAAGAATCTCCCAACACTCTCTGGAGTGCAACCCTAACTCATCTTTCTGTTGCATGATCTCTTGTACCTGCTTGACTTTCAAACCCATAGGTGGTTCTGAGTCTTGCCTAGTACTTGCAGCCCAGCTGTTGCCTAAGGCTCCACGGAGGACCTCACCCAAAGATTGATTGCCCTTCCTCTATGCTGCTCTGTCCCTTCTTGTTCCTGAGACTCCCACATTCTCTCCAGAATTGACCTTGACATCCTCAAGAGAGTGAGACTGTTGTGTTTTGCCTGGACTCAACTTCTCTCCATGGAGCAGTGAAAAGAGCCCTCAGGCAGGAATCCTGTCTGAACATGGGTCTACAGTTATGTATTTTCCTTCTTTTAAGGATTATATTCCTGCACTGAAATTTCCCAGCTTTATAGTAGTTTCCAGAAGGAGGCGTGTGTCCTGTACCCATCACTCCATCCTGGGAGGAGTGAAAAATTTCAGCTGAATCAACTCTGGTGATCAGTGGTTAATGAATATGAGTTTGTTTCTTTTCATATACATGTTTTGAAATATTTTTAACATTGTATACAGTTCATGTAATGTTACTGTATGGATAAAATGAAGTACTAAATTTATATAGCTACTAAGTTTATATCTGTTCTCAAGCCTGTGATTCATATACTGATGGAAGTCTCACCATCTCATTTTTGGAAAAATACAAATTAATGAGCAATACTAATTTGTCTTTCAGATATTCCTTACTTGGTGGACACAATCACAACTGCTTCAATAGTTTTTATAAAAGAAAAAGCAGAACAATGAGGACTACACCTTAGTGAAAACCTAGTCAGACCTTTATTTTTCTGAAAATAGCATGCATCCCTCTGAAGTATATTTTAACACAGTACCTTCCATGGGTCAGACCCATAGGTGAGGCCCACTCCATAGGTGGGAAATAAATAAACTTTGGAGAGTACAGCCATCTTGAATTCACATATACTGTTCTCTGCTAGTCTGAAAAAGCTGTTGAAAATGTTTCAAAGTATGGTTCTGTTTTTCACCCTCAGTTCAGTTCAGTTCAGTTCAGTCACTCAGTCATGTCCGACTCTTTTCGACCCCATGAATCGCAGCACGCCAGGCCTCCCTGTCCATCATCAACAGTCCCCCAAATCCAGAGTTAATAAATGAACAAATTAAACCAAATAGGATATAATGTGGAGAAGGCAATGGCACCCCACTCCAGTACTCCTGCCTGGAAAATCCCATGGACGGAGGAGCCTGGTAGGCTGCAGTCCAGGGGGTCGCTGAGGGTCGGACACAACTGAGCGACTTCACTTTCATGAATTGGAGAAGCAAATGGCAACCCACTCCAGTGTTCTTGCCTGGAGAATCCCAGGGACGGGGGAGCCTGGTGGGCTGCTGTCTATGGGATCACGCAGAGTCAGACATGACCGAAATGACTTAGCAGTAGCAGCAGGATATAATGTAGCAAATGCTAAATCATTTTTAAGACTGGGAGTCAGAGGTCTTAGAAAATGTAAATGTCAATTTAAATGAAACAGTATGTGGTATATTTGTACTAATTGTTTTGGGAGCATATAAGCAATTGATTCAAAGAAATTGCTTTCTAAATCTTATACTGAGCAGAGATTAGAATAACATACTTTAAAATTGAGTACATTAAGAACTTTTAGCTAACTATTAAACTAATAAAATGTTTATTTTTAAAGGAACCATTTAAAATCATTTTTACTGTGGTGGGAAAATTATTTATGCTTATGTAATTAGTCCAAATTTATACAACATTGATTTTAATTTTCTTCATTTAAGGCCATATTTGAATTTCACTGATTTATTATGTGCCTTTAGATGCCACAAATTAAGTGTGAAAGATTTTAAATGAAAAGTGTGGTTGATAACACACATGTAATCTATATTCTTAGATAACTTAGAAACATATCTCAAATTTGCCTTTAAATACTTTAAGAAAAATTCTTTAAAAGTCCTCTATATTATTATTCTTATGTATCACCACTTATTTTACTCATCACAATATAAAGTTATTTCATATAAATTCCATATTATATATTTCATAGCATATTAGAAGAAAGAATGAAAAGATATCCCCTTGATTTCTCTGATGCTGACATTTTGAACAGGTCATAATTTATGAGGAAATAATGAACACTCATATTACACAGCAAAACACTCCCAGAGATTTTCTCAGAGATCAAAACACAGCTCAGAGATTGATATGAATACTTGGGCAGGCTCTGTAAAGAAACTCAGAGGTAAGATTTAATTATTAATAAGTAATTGAAGATTTCAAAGGTCACAGTTCTGGCAACAATTTGGTCTGTAAGTCAGGGCATGGAATACATTTATATTTCAATTATCAGTTTACTTCACCATGGACTTTTGTAGAGTATATTTTCTTTGGATATATCTGGATATTGATTTTTAAAGTATTTTTTCTTTCTTTAAAAACAGTTTTATTGAGATGTGATTGACATTTAAAACATAAAATTTGGTAAGATTTGACATATGTCAGGCATATGAAACCATCATCACAATGAAGATGATGAAAGTACACCGGGTTATTGTACGAGACAGCAAAAGAGACACTGATGTATAGAACGGTCTTATGGACTCTGTGGGAGAGGGAGAGGGTGGGAAGATTTGGGAGAATGGCAATGAAACATGTAAAGTATCATGTGGGAAATGAGTCTCCAGTCCAGGTTCGATGCATGATGCTGGATGCTTGGGGCTGGTGCACTGGGACGGCCCAGAGGGATGGTATGGGGAGGGAGGAGGGAGGAGGGTTCGGGATGGGGAACACATGTATACCTGTGGCGGATTCATTTTGATATTTGGCAAAACTAATACAATTATGTAAAGTTTAAAAATAAAATAAAATTGGAGAAAAAAAAAAAAAAAAAAAGATGATGAAAGTAAACCACCAAATCTAAAAGTTTTCTAGTGTATCTTTGTAATCTGTTATTCCTTTCAGTTCAGTTCAGTCGCTCAGTCGTGTCCGACTCTTTGCGACCCCATGAATTGCAGCACACCAGGCCTCCCTGTCCATCACCAACTCCCGGAGTTCATTCAGACTCAAGTCTATCGAGTCAGTGATGCCATCCAGCCATCTCATCCTCTGGCCCCTTCTCCTCCTGCCCCCAATCCCTCCCAGCATCAGAGTCTTTTCCAATGAGTCAGCTCTTCGCATGAGGTGGCCAAAGTACTGGAGTTTCAGCTTCAGCATCATTCCCTTCAAAGAAATCCCAGGGCTGATCTCCTTCAGAATGGACTGGTTGGATCTCCTTGAAGTCCAAGGGACTCTGTTACTCCTTTACCCTATAGGTTTTACAAATACAAGGGATGTCCTCTTTCTAGAAAATCACTTTGTTGAGTTATAGTTCACTTACAAAAAGCTATGGATATTTAATGCATACAACTTGATGAGTTTGGAGACAAGGATACATCTGGGAAACCATTACCACGATCAGGCCATTAATGGCCATCATTACAGACATTTTCTCCCATTCCCCATCTCTGACTTTTTAATTTTTTTTTTTTTTAATGGTCAGATCACAATGTAAGTGCTAAGAAAATATCTAGACTAGTATTTACAGTACTGAAATTTTGCAACCTTTGCTACTTCCCACCCACATCTCTGCAATACTTAGTCACCATGTTGTACTTTTTGGTTCTGTGGACTTGAACATTTTAGATTCCTTAAAATGGAGGGCTCAAACAATGTCTGTTCTTCTACGTCTGTTTATTTCACTTGGCATAATATCTTCTATTTTAAGTTGATTTTTTTCTATGGTGTGAGATAAGAGTTCATTTTCATTCTTTTGCTTGTGGATATCTAATTTTACTACCACTGTTTGTTGAAGAGACCATTTTTTCCCCATTGTATGTATTTGACACCCTTGCTGAAAATCAGGAGATCACACAGGGTGAATTTATTTTCAATTATCTCTATTTTGTTCTATTGATATGTATATCTGTTTTTATGGCAGTACCAGACTGTTTTGATTGCTGTGGTTTCATAGCGTATTTTCAAATAAGGAAGTCTATCTCCTTGTTCTTCTCGCTCAAAGTGCTTTTGGTTATTTGGGGTCTTTTGTGGTTCCAAATTAATTTTAGGACTGTTTTCTATTTCTTTATAATATAGATAAATATAAAGATCATAATGCTCACATTATCAGTTAATCAAAAATAAGTTTATTTACAGATAATATGACTGCCCACTTTAGCCCTCTAATACTCATTCCTGGTTCCTATTTTTTGTACTACATAGCCCACACCTAAGAGTAAGGCATTTAAAGTTTTTACTATCAGAATCCAGTGTACTTCTCCAGTGGCATTTCCCACCACTATCTCTGTATAGCTTCTACTCGTAAGAGAATATTTAATGTTTCACTCACATGTGCTATATTTCCATTTCTACCTGTTGTTTATGCTCTCTTTCAAATTGAAATTAACATTTCAGGCTCTATCTGAAAAAAATAGCTTTCATTTTCTAGGTTGAGTTCTAATATTACTTTCTTTATGCTTAAAATTAATAGTTAGAAATTAGTGCTAATTTTAATCACAAAATTTAGCCACTTTCACTTGAAATATTACTGTGTTTGTGATTAAAATTAATGGTTAGAAATTACTGGCCTTCTCTATGTGTCAGGAAGTAAGCATGCAATTTCACACCTGATTCATTATCTCTGTAAAAGAGGCATTCTTGCCTTCAGGTGTATGAAGTACATGCTGCTGCTGCTACTAAGTCGCTTCAGTCGTGTCCAACTCTGTGCGACCCCATAGACGGCAGCCCACCAGGCTCCCCCATCCCTGGGATTCTCCAAGCAAGAACACTGGAGTGAGTTGCCATTTCCTTCTCCAATGCATGAAAATGAAAAGTGAAAGTGAAGTCGTGTCTGACTCTTGGCGATCCCATGGATTGCAGCCCACCAGGCTCCTCCGTCCATGGGATTTTCCTGGCAAGAGTACTGCAGTGGGGTGCCATTGCCTTCTCCGATGAAGTACATAAGAATGGATAAATTACACCCCAAATCAGTGCCTTAACCAATTTACAGGTATTTCTGACACCATAGCCTATTCTTATCTCCCTAGAACATTTGGGCTCCAAACCATACTTTCCTCCATAACAACCTCATCTCACTTTCCACAAACAATGTACTTTATTGCTTCCTCATCTCTGCTGAGAATGTTCTTCATAGTTCATAGTGCTGAATTAATACTTCTGAGCACTTTGATAATTACTTATTCAGGTGAATAGTATAATCTTTGAATAGATTATAAAATCATGGAGGCCATTACCGTTTTGTTTTACTCAGGGCCAAAAATCCCAAAGAGCCACAGAGAAATTCTCAGGAAATATCTGTGGAATCCTCAGATTTTATGATTCCTGCTTTAATAGATAAATAATTTATGAATATTTGGAATTTATGATAACAGTATTTATCTATCAAAAAAAAGTAATTTGACAGGGACCAATAAAATATTATTAGAAAGGAATATTCATAATATCCAGTGGTAATCAGGCATTGCATTTTAGTTGTAGCTTTAAAAATGAGGCTTGAAATTTTCTGGAAAGAAACCAAATTCACAAAGAGCAAATATGAATTAGACAGAACAGATAGCTAATATAAACTTGTTTGGAAATCTATACCAGTGTAAACATATTATTTGATTTCTCATGTAATAGGTCTGACAGATATGGAATTAATTTTAAACACTTGAGATAGTTCAATTTTTGAGTCTTTTGTTTCCCCTCTAATCTTCACTAAAATACTGTTTTAAAAAGTCATACTAGCAAAACACAGGGTAATGGCTATCATAAACCATTGATCTAAGAGGACACTTTCCTAAAAATTATCCTTATCCAGGATATCTGAAATGCATCTTGCTGCAATCAATCCAGGATTAATCGATTATAGTGCCCAGGCAAAGTGATGTTCATTCATTTTGGTCAAAAGAAAAAGGTGAGCCTATGACTGATCACTGAAGGATTTTTCTTTCAAATATCTCTTATTTTTAAATTTAGCTATACATATCTACTTTCATTTAGGCTTTCTGAATACTAATAAACCTCAGTGTCTAATACATGCCCAAAAGGGATATTTAGCACATGTGATACAATCAGAGAGAAATTCAGCTTCTTTTCCTGTTAAATCCCTTGATGTCCACATTTCTATCTTTTCTTCTTTTCTCTTTCAGTTCAGTTCAATTGCTCAGTCATGTCCAGCTCCTTGCGACCCCATGGATTGCAGCATGCCAGGCTTCCCTGTCCCTCATCAAGTCCCAGAGCTTGTTCAAACTTATCTCCATTGAGTCGGTGATGCCATCCAGCCAAATCATCCTCTGTCTTCCCCTTCTCCTCCTGTCCCCAATCCCTCCCAGAATCAGGGTCTTTTCCAATGAGTCAGTTCTTTGCATTAGGTGGCCAAAGTATTGAAACTTCAGCTTCAGCATCAGTCCTTCCAATGAATATTCAGGATTGATTTCTTTTAGGACAGATTGGTTGGATCTCCTTGCAGTCCAAGGGACTATAAAGAGTCTTCTCCAACACAGTAGTTCAAAGCCATCAATTCTTAGGCCCTCAGGTTTCTTTATAGCCCAATTCTCACATTCATACATGACTACTGGAAAAATCAGAGCTTTGATTAGATGGATCTTTGTTGGCAAAGTAATGTTAGTTCAGTTCAGTTCAGTCCAGTCACTCAGTTGTGTCCGACTCTGTGACCCATGAATCACAGCACACCAGGCCTCCCTGTCCATTACCAACTCCCAGAGTTTACTCAAACTCATGTCCATTGAGTCGGTGATGCCATCCAGCCATCTCATCCTCTGTTGTCCCCTTCTCCTCCTGCCCCCAATGCCTCCCAGTATTAGGGTCTTTTCCAAAGAGTCAAATCTTCACATGAGGTGGCCAAAGTATTGGAGTTTCAGCTTTAGCATCAGTCCTTCCAAAGAACACCCAGGACTGATCTCCTTTAGGATGGACTAGTTGGATCTCCTTGCAGTCCAAGGGACTCTCAAGAGTCTTCTCCGACACCACAGTTCAAAAGCATCAATTCTTCGGCATTCAGCTTTCTTCACAGTCCAACTCTCACGTCCATACATGACCAATGGAAAAACCATAGCCTTGACTAGATGGAACTTTGTTGGAAAAGTAATGTCTCTGCTTTTCAATATGCTATCTAGGTTGGTCATAACTTTCCTTCCAAGGAGTAAGCATATTTTAATTTCATGGCTTCAATCACAACCTACAGTGATTTTGGAGCCCTAAAAAATAAAGTCTGACACTGTTTCCACTGTTTCCCCATCTATTTGCCATGAAGTGATGGGACTGGATGCCAAGATCTTAGTTTTCTGAATGTTGAGCTTTAAGCCATCTTTTTAACTCTCCTCTTTCATTTTCATCAGGAGGCTCTTTAGTTCCTCTTCACTTTCTGCCATAAGGGTGGTGTCATCTGCATATCTGTGGTTATTGATATTTCTCCCAGTAATCTTGATTCTGGCTTGTGATTCTTTCAGCCCAGCATTTCTCATGATGTACTCTGCATAGAAGTTAAATAAGCAGGGTGACAATATATAGCCTTGATGTACTCCTTTTCCTATTTGGAACCAGTCTGTTGTTCCATGTCCAGTTCTAAGTGTTGCTTCCTGATCTGCATATAGGTTTCTCAAGAGGCAGGTCAGGAGGTCTGGTATTCTATTCCCATGTTTCAGGATTTTCCACAGTTTATTGTGATACACACAGTCAAAGGATTTGGCAAAATCAGTAAAGCAGAAATAGATGTTTTTCTGGAACTCTCTTCCTTTTTCAATGATCCAGCAGATATTGGCAATTTGATCTCTGGTTCCTCTGCCTTTTCTAAAACCAGCTTGAACATCAGGAAATTCACGGTTCACGTATTGCTGAAGTCTGGCTTGGAGAATTTTGAGCATTACTTTACTAGCATGTGAGATGAGTGCAATTTTGCGGTAGTTTGAGCATTCTTTGGCATTGCCTTTCTTTGGGATTGGAATGAAAACTGACCTTTTCAGTCTTGTGGCCACTGCTGAGTTTTCCAAATTTGCTGGCATGTTGAGTGCAGCACTTTCACAGCATCGTCTTTCAGATGCTTTTTAATATGCTAGGTCAGTCATAGCTTTTCTTCCAAGGAGCCAGTGTCTTTTAATTTTAGGACTGCAGTCACCATCTGCAGCGATTTTGGAGCCCCAAAAAATAAAGTCTGTCACTGCTTTCATTGTTTCCCTATCTATTTGCCATGGAATGATGGGACTGGATGACATGATCTTAGTTTTTTGAATGTTGAGTTTTAAGCCAACCATTTTAAAAATGTAAATTTATTTATTTTAATTGGAGGCTAATTACTTTTACAATATTGTATTGGTTTTGCCATACATCAACATGAATCCGCCACAGGTGTACACGTGTTCCCTATCCTGAACGCTCCTCCCACCTCCCTCCCCATGCCATCCCTCTGGGTCATCCCAGTGCACCAGCACGAAGCATCCTGTATCATGCATTGAATCTGGACCGGCAATTCATTTAAGCCAACTTTATCACTCTCCTCTTTCACATTCATCAAGAGGTTCTTTAGTTCTTCTTTGCTTTCTGCCAAAAGGGTGGTGTCATCTGCATATCTGAGGTTATTGATACATCTCCTGGCAATCTTGATGCCAGCTTGTGCTTCATCCAGTCCAGCATTTCACATGATGTACTCTGCATAGAAGTTAAATAAGCAGGGTGACACTATACAGCCTTGATGTACTCCTATCCTAATTTGGAACCAGTCTGTTGTTCCATGTCCAGTTCTAACTCTTGCTTCTTGACCTGCATACAGATTTCTCAGGAGGCAGGTAAGGTCATATGATGTTTCCATCTCTTTAAGAATTTTCCAGTTTATTGTGATCCACACAGGCAAAGGCTTTGGCATAGTCAATAAAGAAGAAGTAGATGTTTTTCTGGAACTCTTGCTTTTTCTATGATCCAATGGATGTTGGTAATTTGATCTCTGGTTCCTCTGCCTTTCCTAAAGCCAGCTTGAACATCTGCAAGTTCTTGATTCACATCCTGCTGAAGCCTTGCTTGGAGAATTTTGAGCATTACTTTGCTAGTGTGTGAGATGAGTGTAACTGTGCAGTAATTTGAACGTTATTTGGCATTGCCCTTCTTTAGGATTGGAACGAAAACTGACTTTTTCCAGTCCTGTGGCCATTGCTGTGTTTTCCAAATTCGCTGGCACATTGAGTGCAGCAGTTTAGCAGCAACATCTTTTTAGGATTTGAAATAGCTCAACTGGAATTTCATCACCTCCACTAGCTTTGTTCATAGTGATGCTTCCTAAGGCCCACTTGACTTCACATTCCAGGATGTCTGGGTTTAGGTGAGTGATCACACCATCGTGGTTATCTGGGTCGTGAAGGTATAGTTTCTGTGTATTCTTGCCACCTCTTCTTAGTATCTTCTGTTTCTGTTAGGTCCATAGCATTTCTGTCCTTTATTATGCCCATTTTTACATGAAATATTCCTTTAGTATCTCTCATTTTCTTGAGGAGCTCTCTAGTCTTTCCCATTCTATTGTTTTCCTCTATTTCTTTGCAATGATCACTGAGGAAAGCTTTCTTATCTCTCCTTTCTATTCTATGTAACTCTGCATTCAAATGGGTATATCTTTCCTTTTCTCCTTTGCCTCTAGCTTCTCTTCTTTTCTCAGCTATTTTAAGGCTTCCTAAGACAACCATTTTTCCTCTTTGCATTTCTTTTTCTTGGGGATGGTCTTGATACCTGCCTCCTGTACATGTCATGAGCCTCTGGCCATAGTTCTTCAGGCACTCTTGTCTGTCAGATCTAATCCCTTGAATCTATTTGTCACTTCTACTATATAAAGAAATTTTGTTTTTCTTTATGAAACTGATTTTTTTTTACACAAAATTCAAATTTTTGCAAGAGTTGAAGCCACAGCTTAATTCTCAGAGAAAGGAAAAAAAAAAAAAGCTTATATGGTTTCTTTAAAAATGCAGTCTTCAATAAAACCATGCAGCCAGTAAGTTTCATTATATATAATGCCTATTTGATATTGTGCAGATTGTGATATGTACATGGATGTAAGCATTGAAACAGTAGTGTTAAATAAGATGGAGCAAAGAAGCATTCCTTTATTATTTAAATATATTCCCTATCATATAGCTATATGAGAAATGAAATCAATCAGGGGAATTATATGAATTTAAAAGGCAACAATTAAGAACAATGGGGTTATTTTCATTGGTTTTCCCCTACAGCTTTTCATACAGATCTAAAATATCATTGGAAAACTTACATAGTTCCAAATAACATAAATGCAAGACTTTACTCCTTTGTGTAATATATCTACTGTGCTCATGTCTTTTGTTTTAAAAAGTGAAACATTTACATTCATTCTATTTCTTTAAAATTAGGTTAAATGATAAAGATTCAAGTAAAATTAGCCTTGAATTGGTGTTAGAATAAATTTCTCTCATTTTTTTGTTTTCACATACAGCAAATGAACCTGAGCTAAGAAAAATCATAGCTCATGAATACAGCATTCTCACAGCAGTGAAATACATAGTACAAATTGACTCTGAAGCAAAGATCCAGAGTAGGTCTCTTTGGATGCTACTTGTTTTATTTTTCCTACATGGGTCTTATTTTAAGCAAGGATGAGGAGGGGGTGGTTGATGGAATAGCAAGCAGGGGAAGTTATTTTTTCCTAGGTATTTGAAATACATTGCGTGACCCCAGCTTACCTCTGTCTTTTTGGCTATTTCCTTGGTCAAGTAATGCCACTTAGGACAAACACCATGGGAGAAACCCTCAAAGGTCCTATATCAAAAGATTTGGTGACGTCAGTTCAGTTCTTCTGCCTTTCCTTGTATATTACATTAAGTTCCCTACATATGAACCTTCAAGTTGTGAACTATCAAAGATGCAAACGTTCATCTGGTTACAGAAAAGAAACCTGAACCTCTGCCATCCACATCAGGCATGTGTGAAATTGCACCTTGCCCTCCATCTCCTATTGCTGATGATCCTTCAGCTCCAGGATCTCCCACCTCTTCTCCCTCCTCCGGTCAGTAACTCTTCTTGCTGGTTCACTGGTTCACTCGCCAGCCCATTGTACAGTACCACTGTACTTTTTAAAGATACTGTACAATTAAAAATGTTTCCTTTATTTTCTGTATTTGTTTTTATGTATTAGTCACATGAAAAGTATTACAGTATAAATCTACTACTGTACAGAACTATATAGCTGATGGTGTTATTTGGGTACCTAGGTTAACTTTGTTGGACTTAGGAACAAGTTGGAGTTAGGAACATGCTCTCAGAATGGAACTCATTCGTTTTTAGGAACTTACTGTATCGAATCTGACTCTTAGAACTGCAGGGTAGATTTTATTCTTTCTATTATATATATATATATATATATATATATATACACACACACATACATACAGAAGAAAACAGATGCTCAGAAGTTAAGCATCATATGCAAGAATCAAATAGTTAATTGCTTTTGTCAAGACTTAAACCCAAATTATATCATCCCCAGTTTAATTTTCTTTCCACCATTTTGCATCTGTTGTGACACATTTAGTAAACACATCAAGTGGAAGATAATTTAAGAACATTATTTTTGTCCTTAAAACAATTTTGAAGTTTAATTTTAGAATGCCTACTTTTCTCATGCAAAACTGTAGCTGGGATAAATTTAATGATTTACTCCTGCAATTAGTGATGATCAGATATCTATATGTGTCTTGGGTTATAGAGTCTGTATGGTGATATTTTTCTGTAGTAAGTATTCACTGGGGACTTAGAATTTTATACAATTACACACTGCATAATCCTGTAAAGCAAGTCTGGAATTTTTTAATTAAATCTGGTTTTTGAGCAAAGACAATCACACACATAGGGGATGGATAGACATTTATAGGAACATATGAAATATTAATGTAACAATGACTAATTTGATATTAAAAAGTTGAAACTTTGTTTATGACTTCACAAGCATCATAACATTTCATTAAAACATTGATAATCAATATTTAATACGGGACTAAATGTATTATCCTAAGCATAATCCAATAATTTTTTTTCAGTAAAATGGAAATATTTACCTATGAATGCATTTTGGAGATTACCAAGTTAATAACATTAACTTTACACAGCTAATTGATTAATAGATTATTTCTGAAAGGTGACAGAGAGGAAAACAAAACCAAACAAATGAAAAAGAAAGGAGAATATAATGGAAGCTAAAATCTTTTGGGCCATTAGTCAGGGCCATTGTTCTCTATTAAGACTGATGAGGTGAGATTATGTCTTTTTAATTTTTTCCTTCTAACTTCTTGAATTATTCCCTTTGCTCTCTCATTCATATATGTGTGTACATGTATGTACTATTATCTATATGTGTATACTGTGAGTGTCTGTGCATCTAAACATCCTCCATTCTCCAATTGAGCAACTCTGTATCACATACAATATAATTTGTTACACTGTTAAACTGGCGTTTGAAAATTTTTGGTTGCTGAATCCATCATTATTTCCTTTACCAGGTTTTCATAAACCTTCACTGAGTCAATTCTTAACTAAACATTCATCCTCAAATACTGTAAATCATTCCAAAATCCACAGAAAAAGTCAAGCATCTTTGCAATATGCTTCACACCATCATGTTCCCTGCCTTAATGTATTTATAACAATTAATTTCTCCATTAGTTTTGTCATACTATAATTTTATTAATGGCTGGATTTCTGACTAATATAAGGAACAGTGAAGGTAGGGAGAATATAAACTTTTGCCCATCTTTTATCACCCAATGCTCAAAATAATATCTGGAATATTGAATATGTTAATGAATATCTATTAAGCAAAAAAATTTACTATTTCAAGTAAATTTCTTGTTAATCTCTTCTTTCTTAAAATTTATAATGAACATTCTTATAGATGTCAGTAGGCTATTTTCAATTTAAATTGCACATATAAACATTATAATATTTTAAATAACACAAAATACAGAGCTTTTTATTTGTCCTTAAATCATGTTCGATAATATTTATGCCACATTTTATATTTGTCCTGGCTTTGTTTTTCCAAAAAAAAACATTCCAGTTCTGTAGCCTATTCATCTGGAATTGATAGTCAATTTTATCACTCTAAGTTAAAATTTTCATTATGTAATAAGCTTTATTTTTGGCATCAGCTATGAAAAAAATGTTTAGAAAAATTAAGTGATTCAGTATATATACATACAAAGGGTGTAGAGTTACCAGGGTTTTCTATTTGATTTAAACTGGCTTAAATTTTATTTTAAGTTGTATTTAGTAATATAGGAATAATAACAATAGTATTATAGATGCCAATCTACTTGATTGTTAAGGACTTGATATTTCTTGGGCCACCTAACTTCTCTATGACAGCACTTTGGGTACCTTAGGATGATAACTACAAGTTAGTTTATTCCTTTATTTACTCTCATTGATATGGCTATTGGATTTATGAATAGTGCTAGTTTGCATATTCAACAAATATTTATTGGGCTTCTACTATGCATGATGCTGACAGTTTCCTAGATTTAGTATCATCAAAATTAAATTTTTGCAAGAACTGCAGGCATCATCTGACTAAATACACAATTAGTTACTGGTTCACAGTTGTTGCAAAAGAGAAATAGAGATTCCTGTGGGATCATCAAATGCATAATTATTGAATCTCAGAGGTTAGGAAAGATCTCCTTGATCATGGGACTACTGAGATAAGGAACTGAGTGTGTGCATGCTCAGTCATGTCTGACTCTGCAACCGCGTGGACTGTAGCCTGCTAGGCTCCTCTCCCCATGGAATTTTACAGGCAAGAATACTGGAGTGGGTTGTCATTTCCTTCTCCAGGGCATCCTCCCAACTCAGGAATCCAGCCAACATCTCCTGAATTGGCATGCAGATTCTTCACTGCTGAGCCACCAGGGAAATCCTGAAGTTAATGATAGAAGTCCATTGTCTGTTTTAATGATAGTTGAAACTCTGGATCCTAGAACAGTGTCTTGCTGTGAGACATCAAAAAAGTGAATTTGAAATATGAGAGATCATCCGTTATACCCCTTAATTTAAAAATTTTCATCTAACCGTTTTAAGATATAATTCATATACTCTACAATTCAGTCATTTAAATTGTATAATTAGGTGACTTTAGTGCCTTCAAAGAATTGTGCAACTATCACCCCAAATGGTTTTTAATTTAAAAATTAAAAATATTTTAATCACCTTCATCAAAGACTCGGCACCCATTACATGTCTATTCCCCCCTTTGTCATTTGTTGTTCTTGTTGTTTACTTGCTGAGTCTTGTCTGACTCTGTGAGACCCCCATAGACTGCATAGACTCCTCTGTCTATGGGATTTCCCAGCAAGAAATACTGGAATGGGTTGCCATTTCCTTCTCCAGGGGATCCTCCCAACCCAGGGACTGAACCCAAGTCTCCTGCATCTTCTTGCACTGGCAAGCAGATTTTTAACCACTGAGTGACCTGGGAAGCCCTAAGGAATTAAGGAATGTGTCGAAAGTGGAGCTGGGTGAATGTGAGGAGGGTATTCTCCAAGCAAAGAGAAAACTAGGATTTGTACATGAAGATTCACGATTCAGGTTGAAACTAAGTGTGGGCATTGAAACAATAAGAGGGTTTTCGGGCTATTGTTACACAGATTGTAAAGATTTAAAGGATCCCAGAAAAAAAGCAAATGGAAGCTCATAGATTTCAAGGAAAGGAGAAACATAATTGGATTTTCTTTTCTTTATAATAACTTTATTTTTAAAATTATTTTACTCATTTACTGAAAAAAAAATTTATGTTATTCAGCCTCACGTAGCATGCAGGGCCTTAGTTCTCCAATCAGGAGAACTGTGTCTCCTTCTTTGGAAAGTGGAATCTTAACCATTGGACTGCAGAGAATTATTTCATGTGGATTTTTTCAAATGACACCTATGGATGGAATATGGATTAGAGGAGGAAGACTAATAATGAGGCTACTTTGTTAGTCCAAGCAAAAGGTGATGCTAATATTCTCAGTTCAGTTCAGTTCAGTCACTCAGTTGTGTCTGACTCTTTGCGACCCCATGAACTGCAGCACGCCAGGCTTCCCTATCCATTATCAACTGCTAGAGTTTGCTCAAACTCATGTCCATTGAGTTGGTGATGCCATCCAACCATCTCATCTTCTGTCATCCCCTTCTCTTCCCATCTTCAATCTTTCCTAACATCAGGATCTTTTCCAATGAGGCAGTTCTTCAAATCAGGTAGCCAAAGTACTGGAATTTCAACTTCAGCATCAGTCCTTCCAATGAATGAATATTCAGGACTAGTTTCATTTAGGATGGACTGGATGGATCTCTTTGCAGTCCAAGGGACTCTCAAGAGTTTTCTCCAACACCACAGTTCAAAACAATCAATTCTTTGGCACTCAGCTTTCTTTATAGTCTAACTCTCACAACCATACAAGGCTAGCTGTGACTAGATGGACCTTTGTTGGCAAAATAATGTCTTTGCTTTTTAATATGTTGTCTAGGTTGGTCATAGCTTTTCTTCCAAGGAGCGAGCATCTTTTAAGTTCATGGCTGCAGTCACCATCTGCAGTGATTTAGGAGCTGCCCCCCACCCAAATAAAGTCTGTCATTCTTTCCCCATCTATTCACCACGAAGTGATGGGACCAGATGCCATGATCTTAGTTTTCTGAATGTTGAGTTTTAAGCCAACTTTTTCACTCTTCTCTTTCACTTTCATCAAGAGCTCTTTAGTTCTTTGTTTTCTGCCACAGGGTGGTGTCATCTGCATATCTGAGGTTATTGACATTAATTCCATCTTGTGCTTCATCCAGGACAGCATTTCTCATGATGTATTCTGCATATAAGTTAAATAAGCAGGGTGACAATATACAGCCTTGATGTACTCCTTTTGTGATTTGGAAGCAGTCCGTTGTTCCAAGTCCAGTTCTAACTGTTGCCTCCTGACCTCCATACAGATTTCTCAAAAGGGAGGTCAGGTGGTCTGGTATTGCCATCTCTTTAAGAATTTTCCACAGTTTGCTGTGATGCACACAGTCAACGTCTTTCTTTGGCATAGTCAACAAAGCAGAAGTAGATGTTTTTCTGGAACTCTCTTGCTTTTACAATGATCCAACGGATGTTGGCAATTTGATCTCTGAAAACCACAATCACAGAAACTAATGAATCTGATCACATGGACCATAGCCTTGTCTAACTCAATGCAACTATGAGCCATACCGTGTAGGGCCACCTGAGACAAATGGGTCATGGTGGAGACTTCTGACAAAAGGTGGTCCATTGGAGAAGGGAATGGCAAACTACTTCAGGATTCTTGCCTTGAGAATCCCATGAAGAGAATGAAAATGCAAAAAGATAGGACACTGAAAGATGAATTCCCCAGGTCAGTAGGTACCCAATATGCTACTGGGGATCAGTGGAGAACTAATTCCTGAAGAATGAAGAGACAGGAACAAAGCAAAGCAAAAAAAAAAAAAAAAAAAAAACCAAACACTTGTGGATGTGACTGGTGATGGAAGTAAAGTCTGATGCTATAAAGAGCAATATTTCATAGGAACCTGGAATGCTGGGTCCATGAATCAAGGCAAATTGGAAGTGGTCAAAAAGGAGATGGCAAGAGTGAATATTGACATTTTAGGAATCAGTGAACTAAAATGGACTGGAATGGGTAAATTTAACTCAGATGACCATTATATCTGCTACTGTGGGCAAGAATCCCTTAAAAATAATGGAGTAGCCATCATAGAAAACAAAAGATTCTGAAATACAGTACTTGGAGGTAATCTCAAAAATGACAGAATGATCTCTGTTTGTTTCCAAGGCAAATCATTCAATATCACAGTAATCCATGTCTATGCCCTGACCAGTAATGCTGAAGAAACTGAAGTTCTATGAATGGTTCTATGAAGACCTACAAGACCTTCTAAAACTAACATCCAAAAAAGATGTCCTTTTCATTATAGGGGACTGGAATGCAAAAGTAGGAA
Organism: Bos grunniens; assembly: GCF_055505025.1. Classification (NCBI taxonomy): domain Eukaryota; kingdom Metazoa; phylum Chordata; class Mammalia; order Artiodactyla; family Bovidae; genus Bos; species Bos grunniens. The sequence continues at coordinate 73,514,332 of NC_141180.1, read as the reverse complement.
GTCAAGAAACACCTGGGGTAACAGGCAAATTTGGCCTTGGAGTACAGAATGAAGCATGGCAAAGGCTCATAGAGTTATGCCAAGAGAAAGCACTGGTCATAGCAAACATACTCATCCAAGAACACAAGACCCTACACATGGATATCACCAGATGGTCAATACCAAAATCAGACTAATTATACTCTTTGCAGCCAAAGATGGAGAAGCTCTATACAGTCAGCAAAAACAAGACTGGGAGCTGACTGTGGCTTGGATCATGAACTCCTTATTGTGAAATTCAGACTTAAATTGAAATAAGTAGGGAAAACCACTAGATCATTCAGGTTTGACCTAAATCAAATCCCTTATGATTATGCAGTGGAAGTGACAAATAAATTCAAGGGATTAGATCTGATAGACAGAGTGCCTGAAGAACTATGGACAGGGATTTATGACATTGTACAGGAGGCAGGAATCAAGACCAGCCCCAAGAAAAAGTAAGGCAAAAAAGCAAAATGGCTATCTGAGGAGGCCTTACAAATAGCTGTGAAAGAAAGAGAAGTAAAAAACAAAGGAGGAAAGGAAAGATATACCCATTTGAATGCAGGGTTCGTAAGAATAGTAAGGAGAGATAAGAAGGCTTTCCTCAGAGATCAGTACAAAGAAATAGATGGAAACAATAGAATGGGAAAAACTAGTGATCTCTTCAAGAAAATTACAGATATCAAGGGAAAATTTCATGCAAAGATGTGCTCAATAAAGAACAGAAATTGTATGGACTTAACAGAAGCAGAAGCTATTAAGAAGAGGTGGCAAGAATACCCAGAAGAACTATACAAAAATAACTTCATGACCCAGATAACTTCAATGGTGTGATCACTCACCTAGAGCCAGACATCCTGGAATGTGAAGTCAAGGGGCCTTAGGAAGCAAACAAAGCTAATGGAGGTGATGGAATTCCAGTTGAGCTATTTCAAATCCTAAAAGACAATGCAGTGAAAGTGCTGCACTCAATGTGCCAGCGAATTTGGAAAACTCTGCAGTGGCCACAGGGCTGGAAAAAGTCAGTTTTCATTCCATTCCCAAAGAAAGGCAATGCTAAAGCATGCTCAAACTACTGCACAATTGCACACATCTCACATGCTAGTAAAGTAATGCTAAAAAGTCTCCAAGCCAGGCTTCAGCAATACGTGAACCGTGAACTTCAAAATGCTCAAGCTGGCTTTAGAAAAGGCAGAGGAGCCTGAGAAGGACCTTGTCAAGGTGACACAAGCCAGTCAATCCTAAAGGAAAACAACCCTGAATATTCATTGAAAGGTCTGATGCTGAAGCTGAAGCTCCAATACTTTGGGCACCTGATGAGAGGATCTGACTCATTGGAAAAGATCCTGATCTGGGAAAGACTGAAAACAAAAGGTTAAGTGGGCAGCAGAGGTGAGGTGGTTAGAAAGCATCACTGACTCAAGGGTCATGAATTTCTGTGAACTCTGCGAGATAGTGAAGGACAGCCTGGCGTGCTGCAGTCCATGGGGTCACAAAGAGTCAGACACAATTTAGAGACTGAACAACAAACAATGTGTCCACTGAAAGATGATGGGGAGTTGCAAAAAGTATTATTCAAAGTTCTATTGCTTCCTAAATTTTATCAGAGGCAAAGTATAGACTTTAACCTCAATGTGAATTTGAAATGGAGTGAAAATCACTCAGTTGTATGGGACTCTGTGACTCACGGCCTGCCAGGCTCTTCTGTTCAAGGAATTCTCCAGGCAAGAATACTAGAGTGGGTTACCGTGCCCTTCTCCAGGGGATCCTCCCGGCCCAGAGATCTAACCCAGGTCTCTCACATTGCAGGGAGATTTTGTTTTAACATTTGAGCTACCTGGGAATGTAAGTCAAACTTTTTCTAGGCTATTGTCACATGTATTACATTAAAACAAATGAAAAGCTGATTTATTTCTTTTGTAATATGGTTGAACTTTGATACTGAGTTAAGAATTCCCACACTTATTTCACTTGAGAATAAAAATTGTGTTCTAACAATAATAATAATATGATTATTATTATTAAAAATGAAACCAGATGGTATAATCACTAATCCTCTTCAGTTTTGCAGTAATATAGTTCTTATTGCAGTGCACATGAAGAAAACAAGCCTCCTGGTTTCCCTGTTTTATTGAAACTCTTGAAATCCAACGAGATGGATTAAGATTGTTGAAAGCCCATGGTGTCTGGGGAATCTGTGTGCTGTAGCATGGAGACTGCTTGTCAGCTGTCTCAACCACGGTGAAAAGGAACACAAGCGTGACAAAAATGGTCCTTGTTGATGTTTAAAAAGCCCCTGGGACTCCATGTCTAGTCCATATACCAGACAATTCCCTCCCTGAGTAATTCATTTCTAACATCAATATTTTTAGGAACCTACACAGTTTTTCAGTGTGATTTTTCCTAAAGTTCTAATTAGACACATAATTAGTGAAAAGTATTGAGAATATATTTTAGCACTTACAGAAATCAATACGTTTGCTTACAGAATATGTTTTCTTTTTGCTTAATAGAAGTAAATAATTTTAAATTGCCATGTTACAATTGTTGTTGATATCTTTGCCAGAGATGTATTTATTGTTAGCTATTTTGATTTCCCACATTTAGAGTATTGGAAAACTGCTAACTTAAAAGGATGTTGATTATATTTCCTCTAACGTAAGGAATTTAAGATAAGCTCCTAAAAGCTATACCGAGTGCCATATATTCTGGTATGTATGATTACTGCAATAATTTTATATAATTATAAAATGGAAATGTAATTAATTTACTTTCACTAATCCTACAAATATACCCAACTCTCCTCCTACTTATTCCAGCATGTCATACAAACATCATTACATTTTATTATGCAATTGTTTTATTGGCTTTGGCTGCTATAACCATGTACCATGGACTGGGTGGCTTATACAACAAACATTTATTTCTCATCATTTTGAAGGCTGCAAGTACAAGATCAAGGCACCATTGAGTACACGTCCAGTGAGGGCCAGCTTCCTGGTTCACAGATAGCCATCATCTCACTGTCTCCACATGGCAGACAGGCAACGGAGCTCTCTGGGGTGTTTTAGAAGGGCACTCATCTCATTTATGAAGACTCCAATCTCAGGACCTAATCACCTCCCAAAAGTCCCATTTCTAAATACCATCACACTGGGAACTAGGTTCTAATATATAAATTGAATTTGGTCACAAATATTCAACCTATAGCAGCCAAGATGTGAAAAACTTTCAGAAGCATTAAATAAGGAATTGACATATTTAGAGCCATTTTTATATTCATTATAACTTTCAGTGACTTGAGAATGATGACAAGGCATTTTGGCAATTAATACAAGAAACACTTTTCAAAAATCTAAAACATATACTTTCAACAAAACAGAAAAGACCTCTGAGAAGACTAAGTTGACAAAACATTGCATCATATATGTTTCTTCCAATTAGTACTGTAATATACATTCTGCTTAGAAAACACACATTTTATCATGTCTCCATAAAGTGGCATAAACTATGAAATATTTAGGGATAAATTTGGAAAAAAGATGTCCAAGACTTATACATTTAAAACTATAACACATTGCTGAGAGAAATTGAAAATATATAAATAAATGGAGAGACAACTGTGTTCATAGATTATAAGATTCAATACTGTCAAGTGCTTATGATCCAGTATGTAGAAAGTGGTGCTTTTTGTTGTTGTTTATGTTGTTGTTTTGTAAAAAGTAGTATGCTAATTCTAAAATTTATATGAAGATGTAAATTTGGAGGAGTTATACTACCTGGATACAAGACTTTTCAGAAAGCTATGGTAATCAAAATTAGTATGATATTGGTCTTAAGATAGATAAATACATCAATGGAACAGAGTAGAACACATAGAGACATAAATAGAGTCAAATGATTTATGAGAAAGTTGCAAAAACAATTTATTTGAGTATTATATTTTTTTTCTTTTTTTTCTCTCTCTTTTTTTTTTTTTTTTTTTTTATATTCCTTTATTTCTCATGTGTTCCCCATCCTGAACCCTCCTCCCTCCTCCCTCCCCATACCATCCCTCTGGGTCATCCCAGTGCACCAGCCCCAAGCATCCAGCATCGTGCATTGAACCTGGACTGGCATCTCGTTTCATACATGACATTTCACATGTTTCAATGCCATTCTCCCAAATCTTCCCACCCTCTCCCTCTCCCACAGAGTCCATAAGCCTGTTCTATACATCAGTGTCTCTTTTGCTGTCTCGTATACAGGGTTATCGTTACCATCTTTCTAAATTCCATATATATGCGTTAGTATACTGTATTGGTGTTTTTCCTTCTGGCTTACTTCACTCTGTATAATAGGCTCCAGTTTCATCCACCTCATTAGAACTGATTCAAATGTATTCTTTTTAATGGCTGAGTAATACTCCATTGTGTATATGTACCACTGCTTTCTTATCCATTCATCTGCTGATGGACATCTAGGTTGCTTCCATGTCCTGGCTATTATAAACAGTGCTGTGATGAACACTGGGGTACACGTGTCTCTTTCCCTTCTGGTTTCCTCAGTGTGTATGCCCAGCAGTGGGATTGCTGGATCATAAGGCAGTTCTATTTCCAGTTTTTTAAGGAATCTCCACACTGTTCTCCATAGTGGCTGTACTAGTTTGCATTCCCACCAACAGTGTAAGAGGGTTCCCTTTTCTCCACACCCTCTCCAGCATTTATTATTTGTAGACTTTTGGATCGCAGCCATTCTGACTGGTGTGAAATGGTATCTCATAGTGGTTTTGATTTGCATTTCTCTGATAATGAGTGATGTTGAGCATCTTTTCATGTGTTTGTTAGCCATCTGTATGTCTTCTTTGGAGAAATGTCTATTTAGATCTTTAGCCCATTTTTTGATTGGGTCATTTATTTTTCTGGAGTTGAGCTGTAGGAGTTGCTTGTATATTTTTGAGATTAGTTGTTTGTCGGTTGCTTCATTTGCTATTATTTTCTCCCATTCTGAAGGCTGTCTTTTCACCTTGCTAATAGTTTCCTTTGATGTGCAGAAGCTTTTAAGTTTAATTAGGTCCCATTTGTTTATTTTTGCTTTTATTTCCAATATTCTGGGAGGTGGCCTTTTTAACAAGTGGAACTGAAACAATTGTTTATCCATATGCAAACTAATGAACTTTAATCAATATCATCCACCGTATACAAAGAAAATATTTCAAAATGGATTGTAAATATAAAACCTAAGGCAATAAAAATTTTAGAAAGGAAAAATGGATAAAAATTGTGTGACTTTGATTAGTCACTGGTTTCTTAGATATAACAACAAAATAAAATAACATAACCCACAAAATAACCCATGTAAAGATTTGACTTTATCAAAGTCAGTTTTTCTTGGATGGAAAAAGAAGCCACAAACTGGGAAAAATTGCTAGCAAGTGAAGCTCCTGATGAAAGAAATGGGTTCAGAATATGTTGTGAAATATTAAACCTTAAGAAGAGAACACAGAATCTAGTTTTAAAAATAGGCAAACTATTTGAAAAGACACTTTAAGGAAGATATACTGATGGCAAATAAAAATATGGGAACATATTCAACATCAGTTTAGAATCACAAAATGTCACTACAAGCCTATTGGAGTAGCCAAGAAGACTGATGTGCTGCTAACTGAAACTCTCCCACACGTTTGGCAGAAATGTAAAATGGCATAATTGCTTTAAAAGACAACCTAGTAGTTTCTTTTAAAAATTAAACATTGACTTACCACATGATGCAGCTGGTTTTCTGCCCAAAGGAAATGAAACAAAGACATGTACAAAAATGTTGATTGTAGCTTAGTTGTCATAGACAGAACTGGAAACAGCCTAAAAGTCCAACAAGTGAATAAGCAGACTGTAGTACATTCATACTTTGTAATGCTACTTAGCAAAGTAATAAACTATCAACGTAAACAACATGGATGAGTCACAAAATAATTGCATCAAGTAACAGAAGTTTAGTTTAAAATAAAACATATTGTGGAATTCACTTATATAATATTCTAAATAATTCAAATTTACTTTTACTGACAGAAAGTAGTTCACTGGTAGCTGGGAATGGAAGAGAATGAAGTTGGGAGAAAGGGTTTATAAACAGACTGAGGGGGGACTTTGGGGGTGATGCATAGTATCTTGATTGTGTTGACAAAAGTCACTAAGTTGTACGCTTTAAACATAAGTAATTTTTTATTGTTATTTTTCAGTCACTAAGCCATATCTGACCTTTGTGAACCCATGGACTGCGGTACGCTAGACTCCTTTGTCCTCCACTATCTCCCGGAGTTTGCTCAAATTCATGTTCATTGAGTCAGTGGTGCTATCTAACCATCTCATCCTCTGCCACTCCCTTCTCCTTTTGCCTTCAATTTTTTCCAGCATCAGGTTCTTTCCCGATGAGTGGGTCCATTGATTCAGGTGGCCAAAGCATTGGAGCTGCAGCTTCAGCTTCAGCATCAGTCCTTCCAGTAAATATCCAGAGTTGATTTCCTTTAGGATTGACTGGCTTGATCTTCTTGTAGTCCTAGGGTCTCTCAAGAGTCTTCTCCAGCACCACAATTGTAAAGTATCAACTCTTCCATGCTCAGCTTTTACTGTATGTCAATTATACCTCAATAAAGGTCTTATTAAAAAAAAACAAAACAAACAAACTAGCTGCATGTTGTTAGTGGCTACTGAATTGCAGAGAGTACCTCTGGAAGTTATATTCTTTTCAAATTCCACTCTCATTATCCTAGTGTATTTTATATTTTATGCAAACAGGATTTACAGGGTCACCTTTTCTCTGCCTCCAGAAATGCCTTCTCACATCACTGAACTTACTAAAATAGTGATTCTGGAATGTCATTTCAATTGTCACAAACTTCAACAGTTCCTTTTGTTTACTGATTCTTCTTACATGACAGTATCACAGCTGTAAAAAAATTTTAACAACATTATAATATCCTCATTTTATAGACAAGAAAATTGAAGTACAGAGAGACTGACCAGAAAATTAACTGTAAACATGTTCCTGGAATCCAAGGGTCTCAGTTCTTTGTTCAAATTTTGTTTTTCATTGTGTTTTCTTACTTTACCACACAGTTTCCATCACACTCTCTTTGTGCTGCCCTCCAATTCCTCTGCAAACCTGGCTCTATTGTATCCACTCAATCTTAGGGATTCTTGCTCTCAAGCATTGAGCTCTGCCATGTGTGTGTTGTAAATGTCACTGTCAACTGTGGTTCTCACATGGTTGTCCTGATCAATTTTGTGGACATTCATTGTCCATGCTGTGTCCCTTCTCTGAACTTTGTTGTCTTTTCATTCCATGTGTTCTTTTTTAATTTTTTTTTTCATTCTGCAATTGTGTCCCACTGCAGACAAATGTGAGGCATCACTAGATTCTCACAACAATTTGTTCTTCTCCTGTATTGCTGAGATTGTAGTTTGGCCTTGACAATGATAAGGACACTGTATGGAATGGCAGAGTAATCTTTTAAGTACTCCTGTTCCTTAAAAGAAACATGAATTATAGCAGCCTCCCTGTTTAAAATATTATTTTTTCCCTCACAATGATAGCTTATCGTGAATGATGTCGGATTTGTGATCTCTGAAGAAGATGATTTGGCTTCAGGACTAGGGACAAAGCTTCAGATGCTCATAAATTCATGTGGCAGAAGTTCTATTTCAGTGAAAAAGGGACAGAGAAAGCTTCTGACATAATCAGGGAGATGGAGAGTGCCCCCTCGCTAGTCTAGCAAGGGATCTATATACTTATATACTTTTTCAACTTTTTCAATTACAGTAAATCAAAAGAATGTCTCAAGGCCGTAGAGGTCTTACCATATTCATGTCCACAATGTACATTTTAAGACCCTGGGATTAGTCAGAAGGTTCTTAAGAAGCAGAAACATGTCCTCAAACAAGATACATTGTTGTTATATACTCATTGGTACACAAGACCACAGCCTTGTCTTGCGGGGAGCTGCCCGTGAGAACGGGGTCCTTTGTCCTAAGGACACAGCTCTGGGAGCTGCCTCAGTCCTTGAGGGTTTGCTTGCAAACATAGCTCTCTGTCCCGCCACCTCAGAGATTAGGCGCTTATTTACTGCAGGCACCTGGAGTTCTGTGCAAACTTCTCACGCACAGAGAAATATTATCTGGTGTAAGAAATAATAACAGGGTGCCATTCCCATGCTCTCAAGATTTCTTGTGACTGTTTGTAAGATGTATAGGTCAACCAATAAAAAATGTCAACTGTCTTGTCTTTCTCACTCTTCTGTATAAATATGAGATGCTGAATAAAGTTGGTGTCAGACTGCATCCCTTCGTGGAGACGTGTCTCAACCTCTTGACCCCATCTTTGTTGTAGTCTCTTGCTTTAGTTTCTTTCTTAGCACAGCCGTGCATGTTCTTGGGACCTGATCGACTTTGCCAGCTAGCACCGGCATTGTCTCACTCAATGAAGCTATGAGCCATGCCATGTAGGGCCACCCAAGATGGCTGGGTCATTGTGGAGAGTTCTGACAAAATGTGGTCCACTGGAGAAAGGAATGGCAAACCACTTCAGGATTCTTGCCCATGAACAGTATGAGAAGGAAAAATGAGAGGACACTGAAAGATGAATCCCCCAGGTCAGTAGATGCCCAATATGCTACTGGAGATCAGTGGAGCACTAACTCCAGAAAGAATAAAGAGACAGGACCAAAGCAAAAACAACACCCAGTTGTGGATGTGACTGGTGATGGAAGGAAAGTCCAATGTTGTAAAGAGCAATATTGCATTAGAACCTGGAATGTTAGGTCCAAGAATCAAGGCAAATTGGAAGTGGTCAAATAGGAGATGGCAAGAGTGAACGTGGACATTTTAGGAATCAGTGAACTAAAACGAACTGGAATGGGTGAATTTAACTCTGATGACCATTATATCTGCTACTGTGGGCAAGAATCCCTTAGAAGAAATGGAGTAGCCATCATAGTCAACAAAAGATTCCAAAATGCAGTACTTGGATGCAATCTCAAAAACAAGAGAATGATATGTTTTTTCCAAGGCAAACAATTCAATATCACAGTAATCCATGTCTATGCCCTGACCAGTAAAACTGAAGAAACTGAAGTTGAACAGTTCTATGAAGGCCTACAAGATCTTCTAGAACAAACACCCAAAAAAGATGTCCTTTTCATTATAGGGGACTGGAATACAAAAGTAGGAAGTCAAGAAACACCTGGAGTAACAGAGAAATTTGGCCTTGGAGTACAGAATGAAGCAAGGCAAAGGCTAACAGAGTTTTGCCAAGAGAACGCACTGGTCATAGCAAACACCTTTGTCCAACAACACAACAGAAGACTCTACACATGGAGTTCACCAGATGGTCATTACAAAAATCAGATTGATTATATTCTTTGCAGCCAAGATGGAGAAGCTCTATATAGTCAGAAAAAACAAGACTGGGAACTGACTGTGGCTCAGATCGTGACCTTCTTATTGCCAAATTCAGACTTAAATTGAAGAAAGTAGGGGAAACCACTAGACCATTAATGTATGACCTAGATCAAATTCCTTATGATTACACAATAGAAGTGAAAAATAGATTCAAAGGACTAGATCTGATAGACAGAGTGCCTGAAGAACTATGGATGGAGGTTCATGACATTGTACAGGAGACAGGGATCAAGACCATCCCCAAGAAAAAGAAATACAAAAAGGCAAAATGGCTATCTGAGGAGGCCTTACAAATGGCTGTGAAAAGAAGAAAAACAAAAGGCAAAGGAGAAAAGGAAACATATACCCATTAGAATGCAGAGTTCCAAAGAATAGCAAGGAGAGATGAGGAAGCATTCCTCAAAGATCAATGAAAAGAAATAGAGTTAAACAATAGAATGGGAAAGACTAGAGATCTCTTCAAGAAATCAGAGATACCAAAAGAACTTATCATGCCAAAATGGGCTCATTAAAGGACAGAAATGGTATGGACCTAAGAGAAGCAGAAGATATTAAGAAGAAGTGGCAAGAATACACAGAAGAACTGTACAAAGAAGATCTTCACGACCCAGATAATCACGATGGTGTGATCACTCACCTAGGGCCAGACATCCTGGAATGTGAAGTCAAGTGGGCCTTAGGAAGCATCATTATGAAAAAAGCTAGTGGAGGTGATAGAATTCCAGTTGAGCTATTTCAAATCCTAAAAGATGATGCTGTTAAAGTGCTGCATTCAATATGGCAGCAAATGTGGAAAACTCAGCAGTGGCCACAGGATGAGAAAAGGTCAGTTTTCATTCCATTCCCAAAGAAAGGCAATGCCAAAGAATGCTCAACCTACTGCATAATTATTCTCATCTCACACAGTAGCAAAATAATGCTCAAAATTCTCCACGACAGGCTTCAACAGTACATGAACTGTGCACTTCTAGATGGTCAAGCTGGCTTTAGAAAAGGTAGAAGAACCAGAGATCAAATTGCCAGCATTGGTTGGATCAAAGAAAAAGCAAGAAAGTTCCAAAAAAATCCCAAACATGTACTTCTGCTTTATTCACTATGCCAAAGGCTTTGACTGTATGGATCACAACAAACTGTGGAAAATTCAAGAGATGGGAATACCAGACCACCTGACCTGCCTCCTGAGAATTCTGTATACAGGTCAAGAAACAACAGATAGAACTGTACATGGAAAAACAGACTGGTTCCAAATTGGGAAAGGAGTATGTCAATGCTGTATTTTTCACACTGCTTATTTAATTTATATGCAAAGTACATCCTCAGAAATGCTGGACTGGATGAAAAACAATCTGGAATCAAGATTGCCAGGAGAAATATCAATAACCTCAGGTATACAGATGACACCACCCTTATGGCAGAAAAGGAAGAAGAACCTCTTGATGAAAGTTAAAGATGAGAGTGAAAAATTTGGCTTAAAACTCAACATTCAGATAACTAAGTTCATGGCATCTGTTCCCATCACTTCTTGGCAAATACATGGGGAAACAATGGAAATAATGACAGACTTTATTTTGGCAGGGGTGGGGGGTGGTATCCAAAGTCACTTCAGATGGTGACTGCAGCCATGAACTTAAAAGACACTTGCTCTTTGGAAGAAAAGCTATGACCAACCTAGACAGCATATTAAAAAGCAGAGACATTACTTTGCCGACAAAGGTCCATCTAGTCAAAGCTATGGTTTTTCCAGTAGTAATGTATGTATGTGAGCATAGGACTATCAAGAAATCTGAGTGTGAAATAATTGATGCTTTTGAACTGTGATATTGGAGAAGACTCTTGAGAGTCCCTTGGACTGCAAGGAGATCCAACCAGTCCATCCTAAAGGAAATCAGTCCTGAATACTAAGCACTGATGCTGAAGCTGTAACTCCAGTACTTTGGCTACCTGATTTGAAGAACTGACTCATTTGAAAATACCTTGATGCTGGGAAAGATTGAAGGCAGGAGGAGAAGTGGTTGACAGACAATGAGATGGTTGGATGGCATCACCCACTAGATGGACATGAATTTGAGGAAACTCTGTGAGTTGTTGGTGGAAAGGGAGGCCTGGGGTGCTGCTTCCATGGGGTCACAAAAAGTCGGACATGACTCAGCAACTGAACTGAACTGAACAGAGGTTAAGGAAAAACATACCCTTGAGCAAGATGCATTGTTTTGTTACGTAATCATTAGCTCTGGGCTTAAAGAAAAAGAAAAAGTTTTATGTGACAAAGAAGAAGGAATGTAGGAAAAAAAGTTTATCCTTTTTCTCCTCCTTGAGGGTCCCAGACCCCTTCCTCCTTGAGGGTCCTGGACTCCTTATCCACCTACTTAAGAATTAACTCTCTAAATAAGGCCTTGCTTTATTGGCCATTTGCTTTACACTGTCTTAGTTTATTGAATTAATACAGGGTCTAGAGTCCTTCACCAGGAGGATTTGGTTGTTCTCTGCCTGAACCCAGGCATTTAGAAGTCTGACAGTGTACTAATGATCTCATTTTCTTCAATGAGTGAAGCTGGAAATCAGACTTGCTGCCCTAAACTTGAGGAAGGTCCTTGACAAATAATGCCAGTAAACTCAAGTGCCCACTAAGATTCCACCTTGTAAACTATAGTCGGTTCAGGTGATTTGCATTGGAATTCTGGTCATTCTTCCTTCTCCCTGGGTTATTAGGCCAATTACTTAATCTCCTTAGGGTGTTGTGTAGACAGGTGTTGGGGATTTCATGATTTTGTTTAGAAGGATTTTAAACTGATTTTTCCATTTCCTTGGAGAGTTTTAACTGATGCCCCCATGTTATGACAAAAGGTGTCAAAGACCATGCATTCAAAAGCAAAATGCTGGACACATCCTGGTAGAACTCTCTAAAAAGTGGTCAAATATTTTTGCTGAATTCCTCAAGCCATCCTGCCTTCCAGCCTCTGGAAAAGAGAAACCTGGGGGGCCAAGGAGGAGCTTGATCCATGTCTGGATTTTTTTGCACAGAGCTGTATGTGTGATGGGGAATAGTATGATTTTTTTTTTTTTTCCTTTAGCCCCATAGGAAAGGGGAAAAAGATCCTAATGCCCACATGCCTAACCCAAGGCCAGTAGAAGGTCAGTGCCATCATGGATCACCTGAGAATGAGAGACCTAAGAAACATTGGTGAGTATACCTTAGAGTTTGAAAGGTGAAAGTTCAGTACCCAACATGCCTAATTATGTCGTGATTAAAAAGATAACTGGGGTTGCCCTGATATCCTAGATGGGAGTAAAAGCAACTTGTTTTTCCATCCATATTCATCCACGGTCAGTGGGTACAGTGAGCTCAAGCTGGGCGAGTTCATCTTGAAATGACCCTGCTCAGGAGCTTGTCTGAAAGGGTTATGTGTGTGTGCAAGATCCTTTTTATCAGAAGACAATGTTTCTCTCTATATTTTTATTTCTTTGATGGCTCTTTTTAGAGAAATTTTTGTTTCCCTTTTATAACAATGGAAAATAAGAGTATCACTTCAAGGTTTCTGCACAGGAGTTTGTTAAAACTTAACTCCTAAATTAAAATTACTGAGTGAAATTGGACTGACACTTGATTTTTAAAACAAAACAAAGCTTCACTAAACCTCTTTTAAATGATGCTGATCCCTAATATTAAGACAATTTACATTTATTTCTCAGTGACCATCACATAGTACCAAAACATCAACATTTTATACTACTAAAAACAGACAGTAAATTTCAGTGAATGTGTTATGTCTTTTCTTTAAAAAATAATCCATTAACCTTTCTTTTTCTATTTTTATGGTTGTCATAAATGGCAAAAATAAGCCAGTTTTTAGAAAATAGTTATTTTAAAAAGAAAAAGCACTTGAAGTTACAGATCATTTTGTGGTAAGTCTCTTACCATTTATAGTTGAATTATAGCTCGATAACAGGTTGTTGATTCAATGATTTGTGGAAATTTATCAGCCTTTAAACTCATATTGATGTTAATATCTTGCCAAGATGATTCACATAAGAAACCATGCACATGATTTTAAGTCTTAGATTTTAGATCTAAGCCAAATGATGAAACATTATGAATGCAATCTTATCATTAGAATAATGGTAAATATTAGATATGAAATGAAAAATTTAATCTGATTAATTTTGGAGACCATGTTGTGCATTATGAAATCTTGCTTTCACTAATAAAACTGTATTTCAGAAAATGTGGAAACACTTCAAACTTAAATGCACAAAGATGATAGAGTAGCAAATGCCAGATGAAGTTCATGTTGCTCATTCATACCCCCTCTTGTTTATTTTTTACTAAATATGATTTATTTTGAAGTGAAGAAGAGAACTAACACTTAAAGAGTTCCTAGTAGTTTTTTACAGACACTTGCTTCCAGATTTTTTTTTTATCTCCATTTGACAGATAAGAAATTAAGTCTCATGGATTAAATGATTTGTCCAAATCAATCTGGTAATAAGAAATTAAGCAAGATTAAACAGGTTTATCTTTTTTAGGCTTCAAAGAGTGTGTATGGTTTTATCATTATTATGCTTTCCTGAATTTAAAGAGTTACCTACAAGAACAGTTTATAATCATAAATTCAGGATTAATCAATATCTCTGGTAGTTGTATTGGTTTTAGTTGCTAGACATTTAGGACTCTTTTGTGACCCCATGGACTTTAGCACAACAGGTTCTTCTGCCCATGAGATTTCCCAGGCAAGGATACTGGAATGGTTAGCCATTCCCTTCTCCAGGTGATCTTCCCAACCCAGGGATAAAACCCATTTCTCCTGCATTGCAGGTGGATTCTTTACTGCTAAGCCAACAAGGAAGCCCCCAGTCAATGTCTATTCAACCAAAATAAATGGAACTTATGAAACTGTTCACTTGGATGTATGGATCAATGTTGTTGATGAAGTAAGGATGAGTCAGTATGGATGTGACAGGGGTTCTTCAAAGAAGAAAATGAGAAAAGAATTTTTGAGAAAAGATTTGAAATCCAATTGTCATCAGCTTATGGCAGGACTACACTTGGACAGTAAATAGTTTAGCATCATCACATACTCTCTCATCCTTGCAATAGCTCTGAACATGTGTTATCAATATCTGAAACATGTGATAAATTCACCATTACTCACCAATTTCCTATATGCCCCATGACATGTTGCCCAACAGAAGCAGGTAGATTATCATGTGCTGCTTTTATTTTAATACATGGAGACCATAATGTCACTGCTGACAGCAGTTTAACATGAAGCACAGAGAATAATTGATCTCTGTATGTCTATTGATATTTTATATACAATTTGCTATCTATCCCCATGCAGTGCTCTGGTTGGTGTTACACTGTTTCAGGTAACTCTTACCCTTTCAATTTGTATTTTAGGCTATTTTCCCCATAAATGTATGGTAGTATATATCACTCCCTGAGTAGAATCTCATTTGATTTTTTAAAATCTATTTTTCAGCTCACTACCTTGTTGGCACCAAGGATTTGAAATGCACAGTAGTCAGTAGTTGAACTCCTTGTACCATGAATGTAAAGTATCAAAACAATTACATGCCAATAATTGGCCATTAAACTTTGAAATTACAAATCTAGGATAAGACCACTATAGATGGATACATAGCCTACATGTTTCTGTATAAAGTATTCTATCTAACTCAGTGAAAGTGAAAGTCACCCAGTCATGTCCAACTCTTTGTGACCCCATGGACTATACAGTCCATGGAATTCTCTAGGCCAGAATACTGGAGTGGGTAGCCTTTCCATTCTACAGGGGATTTTCCCAACCTAGGGATCGAACCCAGGTCTCCTGCATTTCAAGCGGATTCTTTACCAGGGGAGCCACA
The DNA here is from genome assembly GCF_055505025.1 of Bos grunniens. Taxonomy (NCBI): domain Eukaryota; kingdom Metazoa; phylum Chordata; class Mammalia; order Artiodactyla; family Bovidae; genus Bos; species Bos grunniens. The sequence continues at coordinate 73,499,012 of NC_141180.1, read as the reverse complement.
AGGTAAGCTCTATCTAACTCAGAGGAAGTAATAAATAAATGTTTTAATTCTTTGATTTCTTCTCACCAACCATGCATTTGCTTACCATATGTGCCAGGAAGTGAACTTAATGTTCAGAATTCAATAAACTTATAGTCAACTGTGGGACACATACAGATGAAAAAATAAGTTAAATTGAATACATGTTCAGTTCAGTTCAGTCGCTCAGTCATGTCCAGCTCTTTGTGACCCCATGGACTGTAGCACGCCAGGCCTTCCTGTCCATCCCAACTCCTGGAGTTTACCTAAACTCATGTCCATTGAGTCGGTGATGCCATCCAACCATCTCATCCTCTGTCCTCCCCTTCTCCTCCTGCCTTCAATTTTTCCCAGCATCAGGGTCTTTTCAAATGAGTCAGTTCTTTCCATCAGGTGGCCAAAGAACTGGAGTTTCAGCTTCAGCATCAGGCCTTTCAATGAATATTCAGGACTGATTTTCTTTAGGATGGACTGGTTGGATCTCCTTGCAGTCCGAGGGACTCTCAAGAGTCTTCTCTAATACCACCATTCAAAAGCATCAATTCTTCAGCACTCAGGAATACATGTTACTGGGATGATTTTACAAAGACATGTGTGTTTCTATTAAAACATAAGGTATAAGGTGGTGGTGGTGGAAGCCTTACCTATCATTTTCAAGTAAAAGTTCCCTAAAGAATTGTTGATGATCTTCCCAGGTGATGCCAGTGGTAAATAATTCGCCTGCCAATGCAGGAGACACAAGAGACACAGGTTTGATTCCTGGGTTGGGAAGATGCCCTGGAGGAAGAAACAGCAACCTACTCCAGTATTCTTGCTTGAGAATCCCATGGACAGAGGAGCCTAGAGGGCTACAGTCCATGGGGTCACAATAGAGTTGGACACAACTGAATGACTGAGTATGCAAGTACACGTGTAGGAATTTACAGGGGGCTAGGATGTGCTGAGGAAAAACATGGAACTTATGGTAGACATAAGGGAAAGGCAAGGAGAAGACAAAAGGTGTTATAGGAAAAGGAGGAGCTAGGAATGTTGATGGCATTGGAAAAGAAGGCTAGTGTAAGGGAGTGGACAGCAGGACCTGGAATTGGGCTGGGAAAGTGGTGTGGACAAAGAACACCTCCTGCCATATCTGCAAACAAAGAATGCTGCACCCATCAAGCCATCAGCCACTGAAGAGGTCCTGACTGTGCACTCAGCAGGGATTCAAGATGGGAAAATGAGGAGACTGGACGGGAGACTGGCTTTGGACAGTTAAAGCACGCGTCCAAGCAATGACTTCACTAAGTCCAAACTCTTGCATTTTCCCATACAGAAAGCACTAAATCTCATTAGCTAGAGATGTCTGGTTTTCTTAATTAATAGTAATATCCTGATATTCTGGCCACCTGGTTTTGTTGCAAAAACTCCAAATACCCTGGCTCCTCTCTTATGTTTGGAGCAATCCTCAGAGCTGAGAGACTGTCTTCTGGGCTTATGTCCTCAGAAAGTCCACCAAAAAAATCATAATTCTCAATATTTAGGTTGTGCTTTTTTCATTTTTTCACCAGTTATAGTCCATATAGCATCACCAACTCAATAGACATGAATCTCAATAAACTTCAGGAGATAATGAAGGACAGGGAAGCCTAGTATGGTGCAGTCCATGGGGTCACAAATAGTCAGACACCAATTAGCAACTGAACAACTACAAAAGTCAGTATGAATCAAATGTGTACAGGCCATTGACGATTTAAGGCTCTTAAAGGATTAGAAAATCACACAATTGTTTCAATTATGCAGGTGGTGTTGAAGGGAGGGTTAGGAATCATCATTTGCCCACAGAATGTACAAAAGACTAGAATAGGATAATACTTCATATAAGGCAAGAAGACATAGTAGCTCTGGGGGCAGCAGCTACTCTGAAACTTGAGGCAGGAAGATTGATTAGAGACAAAACTAGGAAATATTCACAGGGTTTGGTGGTGATTTGGTTGTTTACATTTGCAAAATAATAATAGAAACAACAAAGGGCAAAAAATATAATTGTATCAAACATTTCTCCCATAATGAATAACACAGAGTAAGGCTAATCTTTATGTAACACATTATTCTAGTTACATGTATTAAATGACAAAATCCTCACAAAACTGCTACAAGAAAACAATTATAGTGCCCATTTAATAGGTGGTTACTGAGGCCCAGAAAGGTTAAGTGAATTGTCCAAAGTCTGACAGCAAGGAATTGATAGAGCTGTGATAAATCAAGGAAGTCAGTTTCCCGGTTAAATGTTTCTTTTCTGAACTGCTGTCTCTTTCTGGCTATTTCACACTTCATGTCTACAGCCTGCATACCTTCTTGCCTTCCCTTTTCATAAACATTCAGAATATCTATTAGGTCAAACAGTTTACCAAGTCCTCTGGCAACAATGACTAACATGCGACATCCCACGTTCCAGATGTGATACAAATGAGCCATGGATGCCTCTGTCAGCCCTGTGTCCTCTTCAGGGCAGCTTGGATCTGCTTGTTCAAAAGCCTTCTGTCAACAAATTCAAATTTTCACATATCCAATTGTTTTAGAATAGCCCAAACAAGTGTATTTTTAGCTTTTAGAGCCTGGCAGCTTTGCATACCCTGCAAAACCTCAGCTCGTATCTATTGGTCATTGATCACCCAGAAACTTGTGGTCATCAGACCCCAAGGGACTGCTTCCTTTGGAGTTCTCTGGTTCAAAGGCACCCCACCAAGCTACTGAGTGACACTACCTAGACACAAAAGTCCCCAGTCCATCCCCTCACCCCCTTCTTGTTGTGGGTCCCCAGATTGCAGCCCTGTATGGTTTCCTGCTGGCTAGGACTCCTTCTTCCCCACCCTCATCATACAAACCTGTCACCCAAATAAGTTCACTGTGAGTTTGATCAGCCCCTGAACAATCAAGGGGCAAAATGATCCCGAATGGCCTTGAGCAGCTGAAACTCAGCATTATTATTATAAATACTTATTTTTATTTATTTGGCTCTTAAAGGATTAGAAAGTAACAACAGTGTTTCAATTATTCAGGTGGTGTTGAGGGGAGAGTTAGGACTTGTCATTTACCCACAGAATGTACAAAAGACTAGAATGCGTTCAGACTTTATAGAAGGCAAGCTGCTGCTGCTGCTGCTGCTGCTAAGTCGCTTCAGTCGTGTCCGACTCTGTGCAATCCCAGAGATGGGAGCCCACCAGGCTCCTCCGTCCCTGGGATTCTCCAGGCAAGAACACTGGAGTGGGTTGCCATTTCCTTCTCCAATGCATGAAAGTGAAAATTAAAAGTGAAGTCACTCAGTTGTGTCCAACTCCTAGCGACCCCATGGACTGCAGCCTTCCAGGCTCCTCCATCCGTGGGATTTGCCAGGCAAGAGTACTGGAGTGGGGTGCCATTGCCTTCTCTGTAGAAGGCAAGAGGACTTAGTAACTCTAGGGGCAGTGGCTACTCTGAAACAGGTCCTAGTTGTGGCATGCAGGATCTTTAGTTGCATCTTTAGTTGCATGTGGGATCTATTCCCCTGACCAGGGATCGAGCCTGAGCCTCCTGCATTGAGAGCATGAAGTCTTAGGCACTGGATCACCAGGGAAGTCCCTAGAACTCAGCAGTTGGAATTCCTCCTGAGAGGTTGGTGACCTTGCTCTGAGTTGTGCTGTATCTCATGTTTTTGTGCTTTCCCGTGTTCCTAATCAGCTTGAGCAAGACGCAACACCAGTATCTGAGAGTATCCCACACATGGGAACTGGCTTGGGGGATCAGAGATGCTGAGCTCCCTGAAGAAGGAGGCCAGAATGTCACATGTTAGCTATTGTTGTGTGCTCCTGGGTCCCCACCAGGCAGGCTCAAATAGAAGGGGTATGCAGGCAGCTTCTGTCCCGAGGGTGGGCTACCATCACCCCAGATTGGGCTGTAGCAGGCAGAGGTCTCTGGAACTAGGCAGAGAGGGACACAGCAGGCTAATGCCCTCAAAACTGTATGTCCTGACCTGGAGAGGATAGTGAGAAGTTTTATAGTAATGGTTCAAAGAGGGTGTGGTCAGTTTGTGGAAATTCTTCTGATTAGTTGGTGGTGAAGTAAGTGGGAAGCAGCATCATCAACCTTCTGATTCCAAAGGTCTGCCTTGTGGGCTGCATACAGTTAACCCTTTCTACCTGGTGAGGGTTTCAGTATCTGCAAAATAGCCCAAAGATATTGTCGTATCCCTAGATGGGGAACCAGGACCCTACCCTCAAGGCTACACTATTGTTTTTAACTGAATTATCCCTGCAGTTTTTAACTCCCTTACCCTTGTATTTCCTCTATACCCTGATTAGCTACTGCTTGAACCTGCCCTTTGGAACTTCAGGATGGGGACACAGGAAGTTTTTTTGTGCCCAGAGCCCCACAGGGTCCTGCTTGATTTCAAAATGACAAGTATGCTTAGTTCACAAAAAAATTGTATGCTCCTATTAAGAGATTGGGCTTCCTTGATGACTCAGACCATAAAAAATCTGCCTGTAGTGCGGGAGAGGTGGGTTCAATCCCTGGGTAGGGAAGATCCCCTGGAGAAGGAAATGGCAACTCATTCCATTATTCTTGCTGGGAAAACCCATGGATAGAAGAACCTGGTGGGCTACAGCTTGTAAAGCTGCAAAGAGTCAGACACGACTGACCATGCATGCACACGTGCTCCTATTAACACCAGCTGGAATGGCATTAAGCCACAAATTTGCCTCAGAGCACACAGAGAGTACAGATAGCAGAGGGAGCCTTGTGGACTAGTGAGGGAGTTAAAGAGCTTCCCCTTAGCTTCTCCTTATCCAACCCTGGCCAATGTTTTCCTGTGTAGGGAGTTGGCTCAAAATTCCAGGAGGTCTTTACTAAGCAATTAAACATCTTCCTGGCTTCCGTTCATATGAAAGTTCTTATTCCTGCAGATTACACTGGGGCAACCCTCCAAGACTACAAGTGAACTTTTAAAATTGTCCTCCTAGAACTCATACCATTTGGGTTACTAATTTTGGAGGCAGGAGGAACGTCATATGTATAGGACACCACACAATGTACAAAGCCCTAAGGAATTATCTACATAATTAAACAAATGGCCCAGGGCTGGAACTCTTGGCTGCCTCTCACCATACACTGTAGGTGTTAGATAATCTCATGATCCTAGATAGTTTATTGGCTGCTGAAGGAGGGGCTGCACATTGATGAGCAGTGAGTAGATTACTGCTTGTGGGTAGATGACCTTGGTTAGGTTTGTTTTACACGTTGCTGGGGATACACAGCCAAGGGGCCATATTATCACAACTAAGTAGACTGGGCAATTCAGAATCTCTTTTCTCATCTATCCTACAGGGATACCCCCCACTATATGGTCAGATTAGCTGCCAAAGGACTTTGAAATCCAAGATCATGACCTTAAGCATTTTGAGTCTTGAAGATGCTTTATCCCTTGCTTCAGATTCAAGTGTTATAAGATAATATGCAACTTGTATTATAAACCACCACAGCACCAAGGGGACTGTTACACAGATAAGCTAAACATAGCCTCTGTATAGTCAGCCTATGTTGTTTACTTCTTCATAAGAAGCTGAGGCCCATTAACTCAAAAGTCCAGCAGCACCAAACTCAATTTTTTTGCACATTCAATTGTCTTAAAATTTAACTCCCCAAAGCTGATTTTTTTATTTTTTATTTTTTGCCATTTAGGGGCTTTCTGTACCCTGCAAAGGGCTTCCCAGGTGGAGTTAATGGTAAAGAATCCTCCTGCAATGCAAGAGATGCAAGTTTGATCTATGGGTCGGAAAGATCCCCTGGAGGAGGAAATGGCAACCTGCTCCAGTATTCTTGCCTTGGAAATCCCATGTGCAGAGGAGTCTTCAGTCCATGGACTCACAAAGAGTTGGACAGGACTGGTAACTGAGCTCACATACCCTGTAGTCTGCATCCTATGCTAGGCAGAGATAAAGTCAGTCCTGCAGTTACAGGAGAGCCCAGGCTGGAGCAGAGTGGGTGTCTCCTGGCCCAGGGACTCTCAGCTGTGCTGCTGAGTGGAGTCACCTGGACCCATGTGACACCTTCTAGCTCCCCCTTTCCCTGACCTCTCCCAGAAATTTCCTCCTCTTCTTCCTTGTCATAACCTTCTGAAGGCCTTATGCCATGATAGTAACAACTAATACAGAATACAGGGATCAATCTGACAAAATTACATAAGTCTTATATCAAAAATCTGAAATCATTGCTAAAAATAATTGAAGAAACTTAAATACATAAAGATATACCATATGTGTGGGTCAGAGGACACAGTATTGGGAATTCTCTGGCTGTCTAGTTCTTAGGACTCTGCACTCTCACTGCTCTGGGTCTGGATTCCATCCCTGGTTGGGGGACTAAGATCTCACAAGCTGCATGGTATGCCCCCAATTTTTTTTTTAAAGAAGAAAGACATAGTGTTATTAAAATATCAATTCTCCCCAAATTTTTCTACAGATGCAACACAAGTCAAATCAAAACTCCATGAGATTTTTAGTAAATACTGACAAACTGATTCTAAAAATACACATGGAAATGTAAAGGACAAAGAATAATAAAAATAATTTGGAAAAGAAGAGAGTTGGAGGAGTCAAACTATCTTACAGCCTAAAAGAGGTAATAAAGAGTGTGTGGTATCAGTGTCAAGAGAGACAAAAAAATATCCATTTATTGTGTGTCAAATAAACCTGTAAGTAAAAAATAATAGAGAACATTGACTGAGTCACATTAGGAAGAAAATTTTTAAGAAAATACCTGGAGTCCTGTAATATTGAATGAGAAGCAAATTTAAAATTTTAATTAAGGAATATAATATTGAAGATACATTGACAGTACATCCGATTTTGCTTTAACAGTATTGAGACATAGTGAGCTGAAGAAGGCAATGGCAACCCATTCCAGTATTCTTGCCTGGAAAATTCCATGGATGAGGAGCCTGGTAGGCTCCAGTCCATGGGGTCGAGAAGAGTCAGACACGACTAAGCGACTTCACTTTCACTTTTCACTTTCATGCATTGGAGAAGGAAATGGAAACCCACTCCAGTGTTCTTGCATGGAGAATCCCATGGATGGTGGAGCCTGGTAGGCTGCCGTCTATGGGGTTGCACAGAGTCGGACAGTTGGACTGAAGTGACTTAGCAGCAGTAGCAGACATAGTGAGCTTGGCATTATATGCTCTTACATCAAATCTTGGCCTGATGGTTTAAGCCTTGTCCTTCATATTAATAAATGTGCATGTGCGCTCAGTTGCTCAGCCATGTCAGGACTGTAGCCTGCCAGGTTCCTCTACCCTGGAATTTCCCAGGCAAGAATACTGAGGTGGGTTGCCACCTCCTCCTCCAGGGGATCTTCCTGACCCAGGGCATATTAATAAATAATTGATATTAATACCTTCTCTGCAGGATAGTTGCTTGTGAATAAGCAGTTGTTCAGTTCAGTTGAGCCTACACTGTATATCAAAGGTAACCTGGCTCATTTAGATATTCAATGAATGTACAGTTTCTCAATATTTTCTGAAAGCTAAAAGATTTGGTCTCTACTTGCCTCATATTTGTATCCTTTAGTACTATGATTTTTTTTGGCAGGGGTTCAATAACTGCCACCTGATTTAAACTGTAAATCAAAATAATCAGGGCTGAAATAATTGCAGGTAAATACCCCAAGAAAGTGTAGGAAGAACACACAGAATACAGAAGAATGCCAGCAAGAAATGCCAGGTATTTTAGAGCAAAGACCATATGCAAAAGCAACTTGTACACTTTCAGGTTGGCAAATCAGAAGATTAGAAAATAAATTTTCATTGCAAATGTGCTTTTTGTTAAACTATGATCTTTAATTTTTAGAAGTATAAAGATTTAGTATAAAAAAAAGAATAAAAGTTAGAAAAATAATGCTGCTAGAATCTAAAGACTGAAAGCTCATGTTCTAAATTCAAGTAATAAATTAAAGCTAAAATTAAATAACAAGAGTGAGAAGTTCAACATCACAGGATTGAATAGTCCTATACAGGTAGAGTTCAATTTTTTTTTTTTTGGTGGGAGGAGATAGAAAACATCATAACAGGAGATAATAAGATTTTTAATTTCCTTGTTTCCATGTGTTTCTGCTTAAGATAGCACATGAGTTTAACATCAGATTTAAACCTGACTTTTGACTTTCTGGAGAAGGGAAAGGCTACCCACTTCACTATTCTGGCCTGGAGAATTCCATGGACTGTATAGTCCATGGGGGTTGCAAAGAGTCGGACATGACTGAGCGACTTTCACTTTTCACTTTTTGACTTTCTGTCTGCAGGACACTGGCAATTTGTTCTGTGATACAGAGAATATAATAAAAACTGTCTCCAGGGAAAGGAATTTTAGCAGAGTCACCAAGACAACCTGCTGTCTAAATGACATATGCAATATTTATGAAATTGAACTGTTCATTTGCAATCTTAGATGTGGTGTTTTGACTAACAGAATAGGAAAAACACTGAGAACATTTACAGCTATATATCTAAATTGAATAAATGTACCAACTGAGGGAAAAAGAAATGACCTGTATTTTGCCTTTCCCTGGTAACTCAGATAATCAAGAATCTGCCTGCAATACAGGAGACCTGGGTTCAATCCCTGATTTGGGAATACTTCCTGGAGGAAGGCATTGCAACCACTCCAGTGTTCTTGCCTGTTGAATCCCCATGGACAGAGGAGTCTGGTGGGCTATAGTCCATGAGGTTGCAAAGAATCAGACATGACTGAGCAACTAAGTACAGCACATAGTAACACTCAACTGCATAAAAAAAGCATTCAATTTGGTTAATGAATAATTTATATGTATATTTTGGCTGTGAGTAAATTTGAAAACTTTCATCTCTATATGCAAAAAATAATATGCAAGTAATCACATATTCTATAGCAATTATATAAAACCAATGATGCATTTTGATATGGGCTGTGTGTTCTATATTATTATGGCTGTCTTTATTCCCTAAATCTTGGTCTTTATTTTAAAGATAATAAAATATGAGTGTGTGCATGCTCAGTCATGTCCAACTCTTTGCAATACCATGGACTGTAGCCAGTGGGGTTCCTCTGTTCATGGGATTTCCTAGGCAAGAATACTGGAGTGGGTTTCCATTTCCTTCTCAGGCTAGGGGATATTTTTGATCCAGGGATTGAACCCACATCTTTTATGTCTCCTGCATTGGCAGGTGGATTCTTCACCACTGAACCACCTAGGAAGCCCAATAAAATGTATACAATTATGCTAACATGAACTGATATTTTGGGACTTGTCTGAAATTTTTGTTTGCTAGTGGGAATATCACAGTTACATAAAATTCTTAAGAATATCTATATGTATATATACCAATTTCTGTTACAACTATCACAGGTCATTAAATGTTTGAAACATTTAGATATGGATATGGCTGGATGGCATCACCGACTTGATGGACATGAGTTTGAGTGAACTCCAGGAGTTGGTGATGGACAGGGAGGCCTGGCTTGCTGCAATTCATGGGGTTGCAAAGAGTCAGACACGACTGAGCAACTGAACTGAACTAAACTGATGCCTTGCATATCAATATCGATGTAAATTAAAAGGTGGATGTATTTACTCATAGATTATATTGATGCCTCTAACTTTTTAACACAATAATAAAAGCCCTGCCACCAAGGGCAAGGTTGATCATGCTGAGTAACTGAGGGCAGAGCTACTGGAAATATATGTCAGTGTCAACTAAAGGATGGTTACCTTGGACTTTACAGTCTGATGAGTAATAATGACATTCTCCACATAATACTTTCTTGATAGCTGCAATATAGTAATTTACTTCGTGCTGAAGTTAATCAATTAACATTCTCTTCTCTGATTTTTCCCATATAATTTGTTTAGGAACTGAAACCACATTTAGAGTGAATTTTGCCTGGTAGCTAATACTTTCAGGTGATGAATCTGAACAAGAAATCATTATTGAAACTACAGCAAAGAGAAGATGAGGACATGAATGTAGAATTCTAAAGTATGATTTCAGAGTCTCTTTCCCTATCAGAAGGGAAAAGAAAAGAATTTTTCTGTAAATACAATCATAAGAAATGTGTGATAATTTTCTAAATATCTCTCATGATTTACATGTAGTATCTTTATAATGTTATTTGGAACATAAATACAGCTATACAATATATTAAGTAAGAGTTTATTTGTATAAAATATTGAAAATAATATAGCTAAATGTAACTTCCAACACATTGAAAATAATAAATTAAATGACTTCCACTACTAGATCATAGTTATTTCTGCTTTTTTCTCTGTAAGAAATAAAGATATGTTTGTTATTTGTTATATAGAAGAAGACATAAATACAGTGACATTTGCTAAATTCAGGCATATGCAATAAACAGATGTCATACATGTATATGTATACACATATTCATGTGTATGTGCATGTGTGTGTGTGCCTGCATATGTACACATTTAAAAGTATACATAAACCCATATGTATTTATGTGTGTATGTGTGTGTATGTGTGTGTATGAGTTTTTGCATCCAAAATCCCTACGGATGGTGACTGCAGCTTCAAAATTAAAAGACTCTTGTTCCTTAGAAGGAAAGCTATGGCAAGCCTAGACAGCATATTATAAAGCTCATATTACAAAGGTCCATATCATCAAAGCTATGGTTTTTCCAGTAGTCATGTATGGATGTAAGAGTTGGTAGGTAGGTAAAAGCCTATTATAAAGTAGGCTGAGCACTGAAGAATTGATGCTTTTGAATTGTGGTGCTGGATTAAACCAGTCAATCCTAAGAGAAAGTGAAGGATGAGGAGCCTAGAGTCCTGTAGTCCATGGACACGACTTTCAACAACAGCTATTTATGTATATATGTACATGCCATGCTCATATGTTCAGTCATGTCAGACTTGGGACCCTTTGGACTGTAGCCCACCAGGGTCCTCTGTCCATGGGGTTTTTAAGGCTCTTAAAAGTGGGTTAAGAGTGGGTTAAGAGTGGGTTGCCATTTCCTCCTCCAGGCAATCTTCCTAATCCAGGAGGCAAACCTGCATCATTTGTGTGTCTTACATTGGCAGATGGATTCTTTACCACTAGCGCCACCTGGGAAGCCCAGCATGTGTATGTCTATCCATATTTCTACCTATACATATGTACCTAAATACTTGTTATACAGAACTTTTGTATTTCTTCAGTCACAATTTCTAGTGGCCATACTGACATATTTATTAAATTTTAATTGCATTTATCATTATTGCCACTCAGTTTCTCTCTCATGTGTTTGAAATAAAATTTTCTCCAAAAATTTTGACTAAAAGGTATGAGGATGCAAAATAAATATAATGATGCCATAGCAATGGCCTCTGGGGTGGGAGAAGGTTTGGGAAGACTTTTTTCTAAGATATATATATGCTTAATATAATAGTATTTTTTTTTCTCTTTCTGACTTACTTCACTCTATATGACAGTCTCTTTGTCCAAAGGTAATTTCCCACCTCCAGGAATTCAGATTCCGAGAGTCAAAATGTAGCTGATTACTGCGTATTTGTTAAAAAAAAAAAAAAAAAGGTGGTGTTTAGGCCCAGGGTTGGCCATCCCAAAATGTGCTTCAGTGGCATACTGATTACTTTAAAGTTACTTAAGAAAAGGCCAATGCAAGAGGGACACCTTGACTTTCATTTCTCTTTGTTTTTTTTTTTAATATAAATTTATTTTAATTGGAGGCTAATTACTTTACAATATTGTAGTGGTTTTGTCATGCATTGACATGAATCCGCCACAGGTATACATTTGTTCCCTATCCTGAACCTCCCTCCCACCTCCCTCCCCATCCCATCCTTCTGGGTCATCCCAGTGCACCAGCCCTGAGCACCATGTATCATGCATCAAACGTGGACTAGAGATTTGTTTCACATATGATAATATACATGTTTCAATGCCATTCTCCCAAATCACCCTACCCTCACCCTCTCCTACAGAGTCCAAAAGACTGTTCTATACATCTGTATCTTTTTTGTTGTCTCGCATACAGGGTTATCATTACCATCTTTCTAAACTCCATATATATGTGTTAGTATACTATATTGGTGTTTTTTCTTTCTGGCTTACTTTACTCTGTATAATAGGCTCCAGTTTCATCCACCTCATTAGAACTGAATCTCTTAAGTGAAAAGTGTACTTTCCGTGTCTGGAAGTAAGAGGACATCCTTGTCATGAAAGACAGGAAATTCAGGGCCATGAAGTCCATAAAGACAAACCAGGTGACTTGAATTTACTACTCCAGCCCCAAACTCCATTTAGATTCTTCATTAATTAAACACCCAACATGTAAGTTTCTTTGTCCTGTTAACTCTTAGAAATTCATTGTTTCTTTGTCTACAAGTGTATAAGCTATTCCGACCACTTCTTAGGCCCTCATTCTATGAGACTTCTGTGGACACAAGTGAAATGTGTTTCTTTTTCTCCTGTTAATCTGTCTTTTGTCAGTTTAATTTCTTATCCAACCACCAGAACTCAAGGGGGTCAAGGGTGAAATGTCTTACTCTCAACAGTGGCTCAGATGATATCAATATTTACCTTCAATATGATTTAAAAAGCAATATGATCATTCATCTAAATAATACAAATAATTGGCTGCTATGATGCCAAAAAGAAAATGGAAAGTCATTCTGAGTCAAAATAGGGAAAAATAATATATGTGTTCTATTAAGGAACTGATGTGATAACTAGAAGTTTTCTTCATCTGCTAGCCATCTTTGATGCATAAACATTTACTTAAATGAACATAAGGTTAAAAGCTTATGCAACCTCTCTAATAATATTTTTAAGTCTGCAGGTGAAAACAAATGTTTAGAAAAAGGTAAAGGTCAACCAAATTTTATTGTAATATCTAAATTACAATTAATATGTAAATTATACTTAATTCCTATAGCAACAGGAATCTTTTTGAAACTCTGAACACTCATGTATTTCTCCTAATTTATGGAAAATGCTTAGAAGAAAAAATGCAGGAGATGTTGTGACCAGAATTCTTCCATTGCATGTTATTATCATGAAACCTCACCCTATAAGTATGAAATATGATATTGCAGAGCACACCAATCTGTCAAATCTTGTTTTCTTGCTCACTGAAATGGTAACTCCATGGAAAATAGATTCTTTGCTTGGGAAAAGTGACTAGCAATAACTTCATAATACTCATTTATTCTTTTCTTAAACATTTTTTCAGCAAATCTGATGTAATAGAGAATATGCTAAACTCTGAGAATACACAGAAAAGTAGACAGACTTGGCTCAAGGATACTGTATACGTAAATTTCTCTCAATGTGAACTTCAAAGAATGTGACTCATTTTTCTTCCACAGATGCCATTTCAATTGTGAAATCTTTATACCTAATATTAGATATTATCCTTTTTAACATTAATACTTAAAAATCCACTAATGTAAATTTCACTGTCACTAGAAAGTTGCTTTTAATGGCCTCTTCGACAGTTAAACCTGAAGATAGTTTCTGACCCTTATACTTGATCTACTTTATGGATACTCTCACATTATATGATTACATAATTATATGATTATATAACAATAAGATAAATATTTGAAATATATACTACATCTTGAAAAGTATAAAAATATCTAATATAGTAATTGCTAATTTCAATATAGTATTTTCAAAGCTGGTATAAGAATATAGTTATATAGTTATACAAATGCTTTAAACTGAAAAACTGCAAACTTTTTTACTGACTGAGAAATTTAAAATTATTTTCCATAGGGTAAAGCAATTATTATTAGCTAAAACCAATAAATACAAACTCTTCTATTTAATACTTTTGGAGGACATGAAAAATACATTTAAAATTTTTCAAAATATCTTACCCAAAACTTCTTTTAGGCAATACTTTTAACTTCCCAGGTCAGATGCTTCTTCTGTCAGTTACTGTGCATTAATTTTGTATTCTGCAACTTTACTGAATTCATTGATGAGCTCTGGTGGCATCTTTAGGATTTTTTATGTATAGAATCATGTCAACCTGCAAACAGTGACAGTTTTACTTCTTCTTTTCCAATTTGGATACCTTTCATTTCTTTTTCTTCTATGATTTCCATGGCTAGAACTTCCATAATTATGTGGAATAAGAATGGTGACAGTGAGCTTCCTTCTCCTGGTCCTGATCTTAGAGCAAGTGCTTTCTGATTTTCACCACTGAGTGGGATATTTGCTGTGAATTTGATGTATTTATTATGTTGAGGTATTTTCCCTGTATCCCCACTTTCTGGAGAGTTATTATCATAAATCAGTGTTGAATTTTATCAAAAGCTTTTTCTTAATCTTTTTATATGAGCATATAGTTTTTATTCTCAGCATATAGTTTTTGTTCTCAGTTTGTTAATGTGGTAGATCACATTGATTTTCCAATATTAAAGAATCTTTGCATCCCTGAAATAAGTTCCACTTGATCACAGTGTATGTCTCAATGTATTGGTGGATTTGGTTTGTTGTATTTTGTTGAGTATTTCTGCATCTCTGCCTATCAGTTATGTTGGCCTGTAATTTTCTTTTTTTTGTGGTATTTTTGTATGGATTTAGTATCAGGGTGATGGTGGTCTCATAGAATGAGTTTGGTAGTGTTCCTTCTTTTGCAATATTTGGAAGTGTTTCAAAAGGATAAGTGTTAACTCTTCTCTAAATGCTTGATAGAATTCAACTGATGATTTTGATTTTGGGGGGAAATGTTTTATTTTTTTATTATTATTATTAACTTTACAATATTGTATTGGTTTTACCATACATCAACATGCATCTGCCATGGGTGTACATGTGTTCCCCATCCTGAACCCCCTTCCTACCTTCCTCCCCATATCATCCTTCTGGGTCATCCCAGTGCACCAGCCCCAAGCATCCTGTATCCTGCATCGAACCTGGACTGGCGATTCGTTTCTTATATGATATTATACATGTTTTAATGCCATTCTCCCAAATCATCCCCCCTCCATCTCCCACAGAGTTCAAAAGACTGTTCTATACATCTGTGTCTCATTTGCTGTCTCGCATACAGGGTTGTCATTACTATCTTTCTAAATTCCATGCATATGCGTTACTATATTGTATTGGTGTTTTTCTTTCTGGCTTACTTCACTCTGTGTACTAGGCCCCAGTTTCATCCACCTCCTTAGAACTGATTCAAATGTATTCTTTTTAATGGCTGAGTAAGACTCCATTGTGTATATGTACCATGGCTTTCTTATCCATTCATCTGCTCATGGACATCTAGGTTGCTTCCATGTCCTGGCTATTATAAACAGTGCTGTGATAAACATTGGGGTACACGTCTCTCTTTCAGTTCTGGTTTCCTCGGTGTGTATGCCCAGCAGTGGGATTGCTGGGTCATAAGGCAGTTCTATTTCCAGTTTTTTAAGGAATCTCCACACTGTTCTTCATAGTGGCTGTACTAGTTTGCATTCCCACCAACAGTATAAGAGGGTTCGCTTTTCTCCACATCCTCTCCAGCATTTATTGCTTGTAGATTTTTGGATCACAGCTATTCTGACTGGCGTGAAATGGTACCTCATTGTGGTTTTGATTTGCATTTCTCTGATAATGAGTGATGTGGAGCATCTTTTCATGTGTTTGTTAGCCATCTGTGTGTCTTCTTTGAAGAAATGTCATTTTAAATACTTGAGATAGTCAAACCAGCATATGTAAGTACTGTCAAATCCATTTGAGGGAAGAAAGGAGGATATGAATTTGCTGCCTCATTTTGTCTTTCCATGGGGTGCTCAAAATGAAGCCTGTGAACTAAATGTTAGATTTCCTTTTTTTGGCCTTGCTGTTACTTTAGTTCAGGCTTGTGTTTTCTCTTGTCTACAATCACTTCCTAGTTTAACTTCCTTTGCTTTCCATGCTTAGTCTGCCACTAGATTTTCTCCTATATTGCATCCTAGGTAAACTGCCTCTAAACTCTTTAGGTCCCAGAGAAGTCTTCTCAACATTGCTACACATCACCTCAACCTTGTCTATCATTACCTTGACCACTCAGTCAAACACTACAAACACTGGTATCAGTTTCCACTCTTCTCTAAAGGCTATGTCTCTTCATATTTCAATATCATGGCAGATATTTTTCCTCTGCAAGAGAAAATTCCTCCAAAACTGGAAAGACATGAGAGTGGTTGAGTCATTTTATCAAAATGGTAATACTTACCTAGTCTGAATAGTCTAGGATTCAAAATATTGGCTGTATATTTTTTTAATGTGTATTATTCTGTTAGAAATATTTCTCTTCACCAAAGTACCTGAATTAGTATTTTAACTCAGAGAAAAACTTCAAATGCATGAACTATGATGGTGGTAGTTTAGTCACTAGGTTATGCCCAAATCTTGAGACCCCATGGACTGTAGCCTGCTAGGTTCATCTGTCCATGGGATTTCCCAGGCAAGAATACTGGAGTGGGTTGCCATTTCCTTCTCCAAGGGATCTTCCCAACTGAGGGATCGAATTGGTGTCTCCTGCATTGCAGGCAGATTCTTTAGCACTGAGCCACCAAGGTAACTCATGAACTGTACAAAAATCAATTAAATATATATAATCTACTGAACAGTTAATTTAATATGATGACTCATTTATACTCACCACAGTTATACCATTAACAAAAATCTACTGTTAACATACACATCTAAAATTAATGTGGTTTTGAAGCTCCTCTAGTTACTTTTCACTAATGAGTGTTTTGGAAATCAATACCAACTGAGACCTAGGTTCAATCCCTGGGTTGGGAAGATCCCCTGGAGAAACTGGCTACCCACTCCAGTATTCTTGCTTGGCAGGACACAGTCCATGGGGTCTCAAAGGGTTGGACATGACTGAGCGACTAACACTAGTGCTTATCTGACTTTTTAACCATCTTTTCCCACCTCATGTATGTAATTCACTTTGAACACTACTTTCCCACTCTATGTCACTGTTGTGAACACTCTGCAACCTCTGATGTCCCTCAGATGTCACATGTATGGTTACTCCATCCTGGTCTTCCAGCTCATGGGACACGCATCTGGTGTTTTTCTCCTCCTGCACCAGGAATCATTTGGGAGTCAGTCCCACTAATCTGTAAACAATCAAGAGCACTGTGCTAGTCATGGAGACTGCTGTATTGGATGACTACAACTTGATGTAAAGCAAAAGAAGTACATTCCCTCACAGTGCTGGGTGTAGGATGTCCAAATTTGGCATAATCACTTGGAAATTCAGTGTCAGCAGGGTGATGTTCCCTCAGCAAGCTCTGGGGGAGAATGTGCTTCCTCTTCCAGCTTCTAGGGGGCTTGCAGCTTCTGTGACTTACATTCGTCTCACCCAGGCCTGCCTCCATGGACACATGGTCTTCCTGTGTCTTTTCCTTTTCTATGTTCACATCCCTCTACTTCTTTCTTATAAGAACACATGTGACTGCATTTAGGGCAATGTACCATCCAGCATAATGTACCATCTCAAAATCCTTACAAATCGTCCCATCTTTTTGTCATATAAGGTGATATTCATAGGTCGTGGGAATTAGGTCCTGATATCCTGGATATTCCTTAGCATCCTGTAAACATGGGCCCCATTCAGATCTTTCTCACTTTGGTAAGTGCTAGACAAATAGTTTGGAGAAGGCAATGGCAACCCACTCCAGTACTCTTGCCTGGAAAGGCCCATGGACAGAGGAGCCTGGTGGGCTGCAGTCCATGGGGTCGCTAAGAGTCAGACACGACTGAAGTGATTTAGCAGCAGCAGCAGCAGCAGCAGCAGCAGCAGCAGACTAATAGTTCTATTATGTGGTTAGCTCACAACCTCCCTATTTAAGCTGAATTGATTAGGCCTGCCCTTCAATGCAAAGCATCACTCGGTCAGCATCAATTTATGTTTAAAATTAAACACTTCAAGTAGTGGAAGAGTTTAGGGATTAAATAAAGCATTATTAAGGTAGTGATGTTAAATTTTTCTTCACCATGCCCTTATTACTTTATTGACTATGTTAAAGCTTCTGACTGCGTGGATCACAACAAACTGAAAAGTTCTTAAAGAGATGGAAATACCAGACCACCTTACCTGCCTCCTGAGAAATCTGTATGAAGCTCAAGATGCAACAATTCAAACCAGACGTGGAATAATGGACTAGTTCCAAATTGGGAAAGGAGTACACCAAGGCTGTATATCGTTACCCTGTTTATTTAACTTCCAAGCAGAGTACATCATGTGAAATGCCAGGCTGAATGAAGAACAGGCTGGAATCTAGATTTCTGGGAAGAATATTACTAACCTCAGATATGAAGATGACACTACCCCTATGGCAGAAAACAAAGAGGAACTAAAGAGCCTCTTGATGAAACTGAAAGAGCAGAGTGACAAAGCTGGTTTAATACTCAACATTCAGAAAACTAAGATCATGGCATCCAGTCCCATTACTGCATGGCAAATAGATGGGGAAACAGTGTCTGACTTTATTTTTGGGGGCTCCAAAATCACTGCAGATGGTGATAGCAGCCATGAAATAAAAAGACACTGATGTATAGAACAGTCTTTTGGAATCTGTGGTAGAGGGAGAGGGTGGGATGATTTGGGAGAATGGCATTGAAACATGTATAATATCATATATGAAACGAATCACCAGTCCAGGCTCAATGAATGATACAGGATGCTTGGGGCTGGTGAACTGAGATTATGCAGAGGGATGGTATGGGGAGGGAAGAGGGTGGGGGGTTCAGGATAGGGAACACGTGTATACCTGTGGCTGATTCATGTTCATGTATGGCAAAACCAATACAATATTGTAAAGTAATTAACCTCCAATTAAAATAAATAAATTTATATTAAAAAAAAAAAGACACTTACTCCTTGGAAGGAAAGTTATGACCAACCTAGGCAGCATATTAAAGAGCAGATACATTACTTCGTCAACAAAGGTCTGTCTCATCAAGGCTATGGTTTTTCCAGTGGTCATGTATGGATGTGAGAGTTGGACTATAAAGAAAGGTGAGCACTGAAGAACTGATGCTTTTGAACAGTGGTGTTGGAGAAGACTCTTGAGAGTCCCTTGGACTGCAAGGAGATCCAACCAGTCTATCCTAAAGGAAATCAGTCCTGAATATTCACTGGAAAGACTGATGCTGAAGCTGAAATTTCAATACTTTGGCCACCTGATGCTAAGCACTGACTCATTGGAAAAAACTCTGATGCTGGGAAAGACTGAAAGCAGGAGAAGGGATGACACAGGATGAGATGGTTGGATGGCATCACCAACAAAATGCACAGGAGTTAGCGCAAGCTCTGGGAGTTGGTGTGGTTGGATGGCATCACCAACTCAATGGACATGAGTTAGAGCAAGCTCTGGGAGTTGGTGATGGACAGTGAAACCTGGCATGCTGTAGTCGATGGGTCACAGAGTCAGACATGGCTGAGCGACTGAATGCCCTTAGGGGATACATATTGCTATTTCCATGTAAAGTAGGAATAAAGAGATTAAGAATGCTTAAGTTTTTGCTAATATCTCCAAGATCAGGTTTAGGCTCAAAACTACATTTTTTTAAGTCAAAAGCTATTGTTTTTCAGTGAAGTCATACTCCCTTAAAAATAAATATTTTTACTAAGGATAAAAACAAATACCTCACATGATGACTTAAATAACAGCATAAATGACAATATGAAGTTTTTCCTTGATCATTAAAATATCTGACCTGATGTATGATGAAAACGCTATTTGTTTATTTTTGCTTTTATTTCCAATATTCTGGGAGGTGGGTCATAGAGGATCCTGCTGTGATGTACGTCAGAGACTGTTTTGCCTATGTTCTCCTCTAGGAGTTTTATAGTTTCTGGTCTTACATTTAGATCTTTAATCCATTTTGAGTTTATTTTTGTGTATGGTGTTAGAAAATGTTCTAGTTTCATTCTTTTACAAATGGTTGACCAGATTTCCCAGCACCACTTGTTAAAGAGATTGTCTTTAATCCATTGTATATTCTTGCCTCCTTTGTCAAAGATAAGGTGTCCATATGTGTGTGGATTTATCTCTGGGCTTTCTATTTTGTTCCATTGATCTATATTTCTGTCTTTGTGCCAGTACCATACTGTCTTGATAAATGTGGCTTTGTAGTAGAGCCTGAAGTCAGGCAGGTTGATTCCTCCAGTTCCATTCTTCTTTCTCAAGATAGCTTTGGCTATTTGAGGTTTTTTGTATTTCCATACAAATTGTGAAATTATTTGTTCTAGCTCTGTGAAAAATACCGTTGGTAGCTTGATAGGGATTGCATTGAATCTATAAATTGCTTTGGGTAGTATACTCATTTTCACTCTATTGATTCTTCCAATCCATGAACATGGTATATTTCTCCATCTATTAGTGTCAACGAGTTGCCAGTCCAGGTTCGATGCACAATACTGGATGCTTGGGGCTAGTGTACTGGGATGACCCAGAGGGATGGTATGGGGAGGGAGGAGGGAGGAGGGAGGAGGGAGGAGGGAGGAGGGAGGAGGGTTTAGGATGCGGAACACATGTATACCTGTGGCGGATTCATTTTGATATTTGGCAAAACTAATACAATTTGTAAAGTCTAAAAATAAAATAAAATTTAAAAAAAAAGAAAACGCTAGCAGTTTCTTTGCCTTTCATTTGTTAATGAGAAATGTCAAATTTATCATTAGTGATAAATTTATTTAAATATCAAATGTCAAATTTGATAAATATAAAATTTATCATTTGATAATGATAAATTCTATGCAGTGACGATCTAGCATAAAACAGTATAAGCTCTCTGGTTTGTCTTCTGGGTGCTCCATGTAACTGAATGTTTAAGAAAAGAGCTTTGTTTATTCCTTTATTTATTACAGCTTACATGTTGCAAAACATTGTGATCTATACAATCCTACTGCCAACAAAAAACGAATAATTACCTAGGACTGGGGTTCTAAATAAGACCCATACCAACAAACAGATGTCAGCAGGATGTTGGCTTCAGTTTTTTGCCTGCAGGAAATCATTAAAAGATAAGTAGAAAATCAAGTCTGCTCCGCTGGTAGCAGAATGTCCACCCTTGGAGGCAGAGAGGCTTATTTTAGTGCAGAAGCAATAGCTCCCACATTACATGGTAATCACTCTTATATTTATAGACTGTGTAAATCAATCCTGGATAGGCAATAAAATAATCTTTTAAGTATTTACTTTAGGATCTTTAAGAAAAGGAGTTCTGAACAATTCAAACCTTTTTTAAACAATCCTACCCTTTAGTAAATTTCATGGTTCAGTCTTCCACAATCACGTTGTGGTCTACCTGTGTGCCCTTAATGACTTTCCACTATCTGGAAAGCAGCACTGTATTCCAGCTGTGCAAGAAGGAGAATCTGTATTCAAAAATGGTCGATGTGCTGACAGAAAGGCTGACTGAAAGCAGGTGTTTTTCTCTTTCTGACTTTCTTCACTCTGTGTGACAGTCTCTAGGTCTGTCTACAGATAATTTGTTAATGGCAAGTGTGTGGCATCATAACTTTAGAAATCATTGATTCCTTGCTCATTTTTGTATGTGGAAATCTTATATAATTCTTGATCTTGTCTGAAGCAAAATAGTTTTTCTGTATTGTCTTATGCTATTTGCTGATACACGAAAATCACTCCATACTCATTACCCTGTACTCTTAATGGTTCATTGCCATTACTTAGAATATATGTTAATAAAATAAAGGTCTCTTATGAAGAATATCTGAAATTTAGCTTTTATTTAATATGAGGGAAAAAATTAAGCCACCTTCTTTAAGCCATTTAGACCTTTGAAAACTTGTGAGTCATGAAAAACAACTTGTAGAATCATTAGGGGGCTAAGATGGAAGAAAAGACCCTATGGATTGTGTGATACTATGTATTGTAGCCCCTGTCAGGCTCCTCTGTCCATGGAATTTTCCAGGAAAGAAAACTGGAGTGAGTTGACATGCCCTCCTCCAGGGAATGTTCCCCACCCAGGGATCAAACCTGTGTCTCCTGCGTTGGCAGGCAAATTCTTTACCACTGAGCCACCTGGGAAGCCCAGGGGAAAAAAAAAAAAAAAAGATAGTATAAATGATCTTACTTGCAAAGCAGAAAGAGAGACACAGACATAGACAAGGGACATATGGATGCCAAGGGGGAAAAGTTGGGATGGACTGGGAGATTGGGAATGAAATATATATACTATTATGTATAAAATAGCTCACTAGTGAGAACCTACTGTATAGCACAGGGAACTGTATGCAGTGTTCTTTGGTGACCTACATGGGAAGGAAATCCAAAAAAGAGGGGATATATGTATATGTAGAGCTGATTCAATTTGCTGCACAGTAGAAACC
The DNA here is from genome assembly GCF_055505025.1 of Bos grunniens. Taxonomy (NCBI): domain Eukaryota; kingdom Metazoa; phylum Chordata; class Mammalia; order Artiodactyla; family Bovidae; genus Bos; species Bos grunniens. The sequence continues at coordinate 73,476,632 of NC_141180.1, read as the reverse complement.
AACACATCATTGTAAAGCAATGATGCATCAGTAAAAGTTAATTTTTAGAATCTAGTTATGCGTTCCCAATTTTTGTTCATAGGTAATGAGTGAATTAATCCTCTAAAGCTGTGAAATGTCAGGTTTATTTTAATATACTGAGCTACACAAAAGTTTAAAAATAAAAATGAAGGAATAAAATGTCTTATTTTTGTTATTTAATGTATGCCACTTAGTGCTCAGTCTAAATTGCAATATCACTTGCCAATCATGTTGGATATACATATTGAAAATCATATGGGTAAACAATATGTACAATACAAGAATGTATACAGACCCACTTCCTCCTCCAGAGATCTTCCCCACCCAGGGCTCGAACCTGTGTCTTCTGTGTCTCCTACATTGGCAGGCCAATTCTTTATCACTGAGCTACCTGGGAAACCCCATGTAGACTGTACTTTCCTTTTTAAACAGAGGAGTAAGTTTAAAGGCATTACTTTGTTAACATGTGAATGTTTATTCTCTTAGCTGTTAAACACACTGCCTTTTTAGATGTTAGAAAAGAGAAAGTTTAGGTAAAAGCCTACATAAATTTAGGTGGTTTCCTACTTTAAGTTTTGTGGAAAAACAGGTGGGAAGTCCTAGCCAAGTATGCAACACAGTAAAAGCACTGTAGCATGAATCCCAAATTCAAATTAATTTAGTTTCAATGACTTCAATATTTATGTCACTAAAAGCAGGCAGAACTGCAGTGTGTTGTCTTCCACAGAGCTGTTGCTGACATAATTTTTCCCTCTTACTGGGAAGTTGTAGTTGGGTACAAAGCTGAGATAGATATGACATCCTGTGTCAGTTTTCTTTTTATGATATGATTAAAATGTATTAGTATGGCTGTGACTTGTTTGGTTGTTATTAATAAGAATTTCCATAGGTAAAGACATCTACAAACATTATTTAAATAGAAATTGTTCATGCAGTTAGGAATGAAGTTAGATAGTTGTCTCATGCCACACAGCTAAGAGTCAGACCTAGGATACAAAATCAGGCAGTCTAGCCATAGAATCTACTCTTTTCAGTACAAAATCATAATGTATTTAGAAAACTACATACTTCTTATCTGGCTGAATCAGTTAACTTATCCTGTGTAATAAATGACCTGGTGGTGGACAGAATCCAGGGTGTTTGAGATCTTGTGTTAATGTAATATCCTGCCCTGAGTGTAGGTAGGGTCTGTGTCTTGCTCCTAACCAATAGAATGTGGCCAGGGTGATGTGATGTCACTTCCTGGATGATGTTACCTGCATAGGACTTGGTCTTACCCCTGGCAGATTCATTCTAGAGATGCCCTTTGCTGGCTGAGTAAGGAAGTAGCCACATTGGGAAAGCGCACATGGCAAGGAATGTGAGCAACCTCTGGTGGTGGAGGGCAACCTCCAGCCAAAAGTGGGCAAGAAGCTAATCCCTCTGTCTTGAACCCATGAAGAAACAAATTCTGCCAATAACCTGAACATGTCTGAAAGTACATTTGTCTCCTCTGACTTACTTCACTCTGTATGACAGTCTCTAGGTACATCCACTTCTCTATAAATGACTCCATTTTGTTCCTTTTTATGGTTGAGTAATATTCCATTGTATTTGTGTACCACATCTTCTTTATCTATTCCTCTGTGGATGTACATTTAGGCTGCTTCCGTGTCTTGGCTATTGTAAATAGTGCTGCCATGAACTTATGGGTGTATGGGTCTTCTTGAATTATGTTTTTTTTTTTTCCTCAGGGTATATGTCCAGTAGTAGAATTGCTGGGTCCAATCCAGCTTCTAGATAAAATCACAGCCTTACTTACACAATTTAAACCTTGAAAGACCCCTAGCAGAGCACCCAGATAAGCCATGCCCTGACTGCTGAACAGTGAAAACTGAAATAAGCAATTTAAGTTTTGTTGTGCTTTGTTACAAGAGATAACTAACACAAGTGACTGTGGTTTAAAACAACAACTATTCATTTAGCTCACAGCTCTGCAGTTTTGCAATCAGTTTTGATCCTGCTAGATATATCTGGTCTGTGCTGATTGGTTAAAGTGTCTGTTAGCTGGCAGATCAGCCACTGTGGGTGTTTCATACAGACTTTGGCTGGAATGGCTATCAACTTGGTCCTCTCTTGTACAGGTTATTCTGGAATTGTTCTCAGGATGGCAGCAGTGTTCTTAGTAAGTTCTTAAGAGAGCAAAGTAAAACGTGCAAGTACTTTTCAAGTCTCTGTGGTGTGACATTGGCTAATGTTCCATTGGCAAAAACAAGTCACATGGCCAACCAAGACTTAAGAACTGGGTGACAAACCCCAACCCTTGAGAGAAGAAATGGAAAAGACTGGCTGTGTTTACAAATCATCACACTGGTATTCTCCATCTCTAAGCGACACCACAATTCACCCAGTTGATGAAGTCTGAATCATCCTTGATTCTTATCATTTTTTCACTTCCTATTTCACTCTTCTGTCTGTGTAATGTAAACTTAATTGGTTCATTTATTTCCAACATTATTATATTTTAGTAGAAATACAAATTACTGGGTTGTATGCCTCAGTAAAAATATGCAGGGATAAAACAAAATGTTCACAATTTAGGAAGTCTTATGGCCATTTGTCTGATGTCTATGGACAAGCATTGAATATAACCTAGTCCTCACAGCTCAGTTGGTAAATAATCCACCTGCAATGCAGGAGACCCCAGTTCGATTCCTGGGTTGGGAAGATGCGCTGGAGAAGGGATAGGTTACCCATTCCAGTATTCTTGGGCTTCCCTTATGGCTCAGCTGGTAAAGAATCCGTCTGCAATGCAGAAGACCTGGATTCAATCTCTGGGTTGGGAAGATCCCCTTGAGAAGGAAAGGGTTACCCACTCCAGTATTCTGGCCTGGAGAACTCCACAGACTATACAGTCCATGGGGTCACAAAGAGTTGGACACGACTGAGCGACTTTCACTTTCACTATGGGTTTTAGTGTATGTTCCTAAAGTAGCAAAAAACTAGAAGTCTCTCAAAGGTCACTTGGAAAATGCAAAAGTACTAGCTGAAGTTCTCTAAGGCTGAAGTAAAAATTGGTATACCATACAGAACCTCTCAGTTTTTATTTAAAGGATAAATGCAATTTACTCTTTGAAAGGGAAAGTCGCCTTTCCCTTCTCCAGGGGATCTTCCCAACCAGGGATCGAACTCAGGTCTCCCACACTGCAGGCAGACTCTTCACCATTTGAGCCACAAGGGAAGTCCAAATTTACTCTTTAATAGGGGTCAAAAAGTATGGTCTGCAGACCAAATCTGGACTACTGCCTAATTTTGTAAGACAAATGAGTTAAGAAATCTGTACAGATTCAACAGAAGAATCAGAATCCCGTTTCAACACAGTTGCAAAGATATTGTGGCCATCTTCATTTTGCCACAGGGATTTTGTGGAATATAATTTAATGGATTACTGGAGGTTGATAAATTATGCCCCACCTGCTTAGAAATTGTGAACACAGCCTTGAGCAGTCAAGCAGTCAATGTGGGAATCCCAGCTCTTTTCATTTTTAGCTCTGTGATGGAGGAAGACCCATGTCTGTTCTTCACTTTCCCATGGTGGAGCTCATATGCCTGCCTCAGACATTTAATTCTGTTACCTTAGTTTGATCTCTCTTGCCAAGGAAGTGTGGTGGACAGGAGGCTTCTGCATTTAATCAGATTATTCTGATACTTAATATCCTTTTGATCTATTGGGTTTCAGATTTAGCCAGAAAAAATGCAAAACCAATTAGACTTCACTATTTGGATTCTTCAAATGATAGGTTGCCTATTTTCTCCTAACACTGAAGATTTTAAATGTTGTCAAGCAATAGTGAGTAACACTTGTATTTTAATAACATATTGTGTTTTAAAAGCCACAAAGTGATTTTATTTACATAACATCATTCACGCTTACAACTGACGTAGGAGATAGATGGGTCCCTGTGCTGGACAGCTGGTGTTTGTCAAGTGGAGTAAGACTGAACCTTTTTTCACCCAGACATGCCAAGGACAAAGCTAGTGGCAGAAGCTGAGCTCTGCTGAAGTAAAGAGATAAGGTGCCTACTCCTGAGGTCAAGGAAGACTTTTCTTCTGCACATGTGTAGGAAGGCTCCTTGAAGGTCAAAAAGGGAGGGGGCACCATCCCATAGTAAGTGTGGACATATTCCCACAGGCCTCTGTGGTGGGATCCATCTTAGCAAAAAGTAGCACTAACGTCTTGGGGAGGATCCTAGGACCAGTCAGGTTGGTGTGAAAAAAGAAATGTTCCTCCTCATTAGAGAGGATGTCCACATCCTTTCTCTCCAGGTGTGTATTTCTGCCTTGCTTCAGTCTTTTTTTTTTTTTTTTTTTAAATATATGTTGATTTTTTTAAGTTTTTTTTTTTTTTTAATTTTTACAATGTTGTGTTGGTTTCTGCCATACAACAAAGTAAATCAGCCACAATTACACTTATATTGCCTTTCTCTTGAGCCTCCCTCCCGTCCCTCCATCTCACCCCTCAGAGTCATCACAGAGCACCAGACTGGGCTCCCTGTGCATACAGCAACTCCTCACTAGCTGTGCATTTACACATGATAGTGTATATATGCTGATGCTAATTTCTCAATTTGCCCCACTCTCTCCTTCCCCACTGTGTCTGCAAGTCTGTTCTCTATGCCTGCAACTCCATTCCTTCCATACAAGTAGGTTCATCAATACCACTTTTCTAGATTCCACATATATGTGTTAATATATGATAATTGTTTTTCTCTTTCTTTTCTACTTCACTCTGTATAACAGGCTCTAGGTTAATCCACCACACTAGAACTGACTCAATTTGTTCGTTTTTATGGTTGAGTAATACTCCCTTGTATAAATGTCCACAACTTCTTTATCCATTCATCTATTGATGGACATCTAGGTTGCTTCCATGTCCTAGCTATTGTAAATAGTGCTGCAATGAACACTACTGTTGCTGCTGCTACGTCGCTTCAGTTGTGTCCGACTCTGTGCGACCCCATAGATGGCAGCCCACCAGGCTCCCCCATCCCTGGGTTTCTCCAGGCAATGAACACTGGGGTACATTAAATAAATCATTTCTCAGTGTGCTCAATCACTTGCTGTGTTATGTCTCTGATAATAAATTCAGTACCTGTTTTTACAGCTTTTGCTTTCTTGAAACATTCCTGCTTTCACTGGGATAAGAGTCAAGGCCATTCTGCTTCTAGCCTCTAGCCCCTGGTGGCTCTAGAATTTGGGAGTCCTGGTTTTCATCCAGGCTACCCAGGTTCAATTCCCGGGCAGGGACTGCTCACTGCTGTATCTCTGACATTATAATAACAATCTAAATAAATCAAGAGTGGTTACTATTTTCTCTTTTTTTAACATATAAACAAATCAAATATCAAATAAATTAACTTACTTTTTGAAATGCACATCACTAGGGCAGGTTCAGGGCTCAAACACAGGCTATAAATTTGAATCACAGGAAAGAAGACAATATTTTTGACATGCCATTTACTGAGAAACTTCAATAGGTGTGTAAAGGAGAGAAGGGATCCTAATGTGTTACTAAATTTTGAAGTAATTGTTACATTTATAAAAAATTAATAATCTCATCATGTGAGAGATTATATTAATATTACCTAATTATGACTGATCTTTAGGTTGCACTCAACCACTTTATAATTTATTAAGCAACTTCAATGTGTTTATTTCCATATGCACAGCACCTAAAAAAGAATCTAAGGAACACTCCACCATTGGAAACAAATAACTTGGAAATTCAGAAGTGCTTTGAGTCTCATTATCATTCTGCTGGTGCAGAGTGTTAATAACAGCATTGAGAAGCCTTACTTTTGCATTAGTATAATTTTCATGTAGATGCCACCATCAAAGGTTACCTAAGTTGACAAATGACTGCAGCCCACTGCCACACCTGCTGCCTTTTCCCTGACAACAAAGAGTACTATGCTATTGAGCTTTCAAAAAGGTTAATTTCTATTTTCTGCAATTATGAATGACATGGTTAGAGGAGGTTACAGGGAGTTGAATTACTGTGATTACTGTTTGCTGGAAATTATGCAAATATGTATAAAAGCAAAGTTTGTGAAAACTGAAATTAGGCTATACTTGATTTAACCTAATGTTATTAATGTTACAACTCAAAGTGTAAATAAAACACCAACATAATAAAATCCAAATCTCAATGTAAATATGATTTTATTATGAAGCACAAACAGGATGCCTGTTAACATTTTTACTGTAGCATTACTGTATTTGATATCATTTTTGAGGTTACTGTATTTGATATCATTTTTGAGGTATTCTGAAGCACATTAAAATCCAACCTTGCATGATATATAATTTGAAAATGATGCTTTTTAATTTTTTTCCCTAAGAGCATTGAATTCAAATATGTTAGGCTCATCTTAGAGGCCAAATACTTCATCTGAGTTATGATTCAGAAAATAATCACTTGGTTCTACTAAGCATAAGTTTATGTGATTTAATTTATATTATGGCAATATTAGCCATATCTCATTTATTCAGGATACTTGACTATTTAAATCTTAGTTTTGAGATCATTTTTTTCTATTAATAATTTACCAAATTTCATCACTAAGTCATACTTCCACTCATTCTTATCTTTGGTACTTATACTAGTTCTTTCATATGTGACATATTGAAACAAATGCCAGATGTGTATTTATATATTTTATATCCTCACATGTGACAAAAAATGTTTAAATGTATGGAAGAGGCGATCACTCTATGTTAGATTTAAAACTATGCAATTATGAAGAAAAATTTAAGCATTTTCATATAAGAAAGGCAATGCATAAGAATGCATAAATATCAGTTCAGTTCACTCAGCCGTGTCTGATTCTTTGTCATCCCATGGACTACAGCAAGCCAGACTTCCCTGTTCATTACCAACTCCAACAGCTCGCTGAAACTCATGTCCATCAAGTTGGTGATGCCCGCCAACCATCTCATTCTCTGTTACCCGCTTCTCCTGTCTTCAATCTTTCACATTAGGTGGCCAAAGTATTGAAACTTCAGTTTCAACATCACTCCTTCCAATGAATATTCAGGACTGATTTCCTTGTGGATGGACTGGTTGGATCTCCTAGCAGTCCAAGGGACTCTCAAGAGTCTTCTCCAATGCCACAGTTGAAAAGCATCTGTTCTTCAGCACTCAGCTTTCTTTACAGTTCAACTCTCATATCCATACATAACTAACGGAAAAACAATAGTTTTGACTATATGGGCCTTTGTTGACAAAGTAATGTCTCTACTTTCTAATATGCTGTCTAGGTTGGTCATAGCTTTTCTTCCAAGGAGCAAGCACCTTTAAATTTTATGGCTGTAGTCACCATCTGCAGTGATTTTGGAGCCCAAGAAAATAGTCTCTCACTGTTTCCATTGTTTCCCTATCTATTTGCCATGAAGTGATGGGACTGGATGCTATGATCTTAGTTTTTTAATAAGTGTATATTTAATTTTATATATGTATATATAATGTATAAATATATAACTCATAAATATAAGTTGATACTGCTTCAACCATTATTCAGAATTTCATGTTCAAAACGGAAGCTTAACACTATTGTGTGTGTTTTCAGGATGCTATTTTTAAAAACAAAGAAAACCCCCCAAATTATATTATGTATTTATAAATACGTTTACTAGAATGCTAATATTCACAGTCAACTACGAAATCACCAGTGGGTAATGAAATCATCAGTGGCTATGAGACAGACCTATTCTACTCATCTGCTTTTTTCCTAGACATACAGTCTAACCAGCTTACTGTGCAGTAAGGCATAGTCATGTGACTAAGTGCCCTCCATTGGTCAGCAAAGGTCAGAACCCCGGCCTCACCCAGATCTGTCCCATAATGACCTTCCATATGTGCCCTTTCATGCTGTTTGCCAGCCTGCTGCTGAAAGACACAGTGACCCAGAAGCCAAGCAATTATTATGGCAGAGCTCATTGTTGAACACTAAGGTATTGTGGTACCAATCAGGAGAGCTCTGGCTACCAGCAATAATAACAGCTTCAATTCTGTACAGAAACAAAATAAATGCCTCTCATATTTAGAAACATTTACATTTTAGGGTTTTGTGCATGCATGTGTGTATGTGTGTGGCTGAGATATGTATGAGGGTAGTTACTATGATTTAATTTTATATGTAGAGTTAGAAGACATATGGAGAGAAGAAAAACTAAAGATTTCAAGAGATAAGACATGAGACTTTTCCTGGCTGTCCTTTGCATATCTTCTTATTTAATTTTTTCCCCATTCTTTGGTTATACTGTCCATTATCATAACTGTTCAAATAGGAGTAGATCTTTGACTCGTCTCTATTTTGGAATAATTTTCTTCATAAAATCTTAGACTCATTTTGTCTAAGACTGAGGGTTACTTCAGGAATGCAAGTCTGGTTCAACCGTGAAAAATTAATACTGTAAGTCAGCAAATTGATAAAGAAGAGAAATTTTATCTCAATAGATACAGGAACCATATTTGACAATATTCAATAACTTGCATTATAACCACTGACAAGAGGGAAGGGATAGAAGAAAAATTCCTTAACCCCATAAAGAAAAGCAGTAAAATGTTTACTGCTGCTGCTGCTGCTAAGATGCTCAGTCGTGTCCGACTCTGTGCAACCCCAGAGACGGCAGCCCACCAGGCTCCACCATCCCTGGGATTTTCCAGGCAAGAGTACTGGAGTAGGGTGCCATTGCCTTCTCCTAAAATGTTTACAGATAATTTAATTAGTAGTGAAAGACATATTGCTTTCTCTAAAGATCAGGGACAAAGTACAGGTATCCTGTTCCAGCACTCCTGTTAAACATCATACTGAAACTTAAAACCAGCAAAATGTCACAAGAAAAAATTAAAGATACATATAGGATATAAAGGAAGAAGTAAAACTAAATATTTACAGTGAACATAATTTTTTACATAGAAAATGCAATAATTTGGAATGCAGATAATTCCAGGACTAATAAGTAAATTAGTAAGGTTGAAAAATATAACATCCACTCATTTCTATATACCAGCAATGGACATTTGTTATTTTAAGAAATATTATCACTTATTGTAGCACCAAAAATGAAGTAAACAGGTAAAAAAATCAGTCAAATATGCATAAGATTTGTACACTGAAAACTACAAAACATTTATGAAAGAAATCAAAGAACTCTATTTAATAGAGTTGGGCTGTGTTCATACACTGAATGACTGTGTACTAACAAGGTGTCAATTTTTTAAAAAATAAATCTATAGATTCAATGCAGTTCTAATAAAATTTAGAAGAATTTTTTTTTTTGTAGGCCACAACAAGCTAATTCTAAAATATAGATGGAAAGACAAAGCAACAAGACTAACCAAGAGAATTTATTCAAAAAGAAAAAAGGATACATACTGCCTGACTTAAGAGCTATGAAGCTGCAGTAAGATAGTAGGAATTATCAAGGAATAAATACATATGTCAGTGAAACAGAGTAGAGCATCCAGAAACAGCCCACAGAAATATAATCAGCTGATTTTTGACAAAGGTATAAAGACAAATCAGTAGAATAAGAAGTGTCTTTCAATGCATGAAGCAAGGCACTCAAAGCCAGTACCTGTGACAACCCAGAGGGATGGGATGGGGAGGGAGGTGGGAGGGGGTTTCAAGATGGGGGGACACATATGCACCTGTGGCTGATCCATGTCGATGTATGGAAAAAACCACCACACTATTGTAAAGTAATTAGCCTCCAATGAAAATAAATTGATTAAATTAAAAAATTAGTGCTATAAGATGAAATGTCTACATGATTAAAAAATGAATTTTGAACCTATTCAAAAATTAAATTTGGATCACAAACCTAACTATAAACAAATTTATAAAACTTCTGAAGAAAAATCTTTGCAACTCTGGAATAGGTAAAAAGGTCTTGAATATATGAATTAAACCACCATCTATGGAAGAAAAAAAAAACAATAAATTTGGCTTTATCAGAAAGAAAAATTTGGCTCTGTAAAGTGTACCATTAAAAAAAAATATCAGACTGGGAGAAATATTTTGTAATAGACGTATTTGAGAAAAGACTTGTAAAACATATCCAGAATACTTAAATAATTCTCAAAACTCAACAATAAGAAAGCAAACAACCTAATAAAAAAGTGTGCAAAGCATTTGGATAGAAACTCCATCAAAGAAGATTTATGAACAGTAAATAAAGACCTGAAAAGGTACTCAACTTCCATGTCATTAGTCATCAGAGAAATGCAAGTTAACTCAGGGTTATACCACTGCATAAGTGTTACAAAGGCTAAAAAATAACAAAGCAATACCACATTTGCCAAAACACACAGCCGAAGACCACTCAGAATGAAATTTACTGCACATTAATAAAGAAATGAATTATACAAACTTCCAATCAGCACTGTCATGTCCCAACAATGCACATTACCTTTCTCTACAGCTTTGCATGTTGGGAGAATTCTCTTCTGCAGAGATAAAAGTTGCCTCCCTGATATGTTGTCCACTGATCCATTTCTGTTTAAAGTAGCCACAAAAATGACATTCAGTCTCAGGTAACGTGTCAGCCAGTGCTCAACTCTGAGACAGCTGCACATGTATTATTGCAACCTAACCTGCAAAAGTCTATTTTGACTCTTCTGTGTGAGCTAGATGTGTTTCTTTGGTTGCTTTTGTGATTGTAATCACACAGAGAATCCTGCCCCTCTGCCTGACTGTAAAAGTAAAGTGCCTTTCTTCAGAAACCCATCCACCTGTAGATGGCAGGAAGGAAGAAATTAACACAGTCCCCAGCCAGAGGCTTGCCATTCTTGGAGATACTTGCAAGATTAAAGACCTTTTTACTTTGTTTCACCTCCCTCATCTTTGATCCATGAAAGAACCTGGCATCCAGACTCCAACAAGATGGTTATTTGCAGACATTAGTCTACCATCTTCACTATCAGCTGGCTTTCTGAATAAAGTCCTATTCCTTGCTTCAACACTTCCTCCCTCAGATTCACTGGGCTCTCATGTGGCAAGCAGAGCCAGAGTGGACTGAGTAACACTGTGTGTGTGTTTTGGGATTATTTCGTACCTCAGCACAATATAGGGATTTTATACTTCTTGCTGCATTATATGCTTTTATGTTCATTTGAAAATGTCTGCTGCTAAGTTGCTTCAGTCATGTCCGACTCTGTGCGACCACATAGACAGCAGTGCACCAGGCTCCCCCGTCCCTGGGATTCTCCAGGCAAGAACACTGGAGTGGGTTGCCATTTCCTTCTCCAATGCATGAAAGTGAAAACTGAAAGTGAAGTCGCCTAGTTGTGTCCGACTCTTAGTGACCCCATGGACTGCAGCCCACCAGGCTCCTCCATCCATGGGATTTTCCAGGCAAGAGTACTGGAGTGGGGTGCCATTGCTAGAAATCATTATTCAAATGAACATTTGGTCTGGATATAAAGATAATTAAAAAAGAAGACTTGGCAGGGTTATTTCATCTTCATCCTCTTTTTTGTCTCATTGCTCATAAACTCAAACCATCAAAAAGACACATAGGTACCCAAATTGCACTCCTCTGGGCAAATTTAATTCCATCCACTTTCTAGATATGGTCTCAAGCAGCTAAGAACTCTCTTGCAGTATCCCAAAAATCAACAGCAACATTTTAATTAAAAATAATAACTAATTAATCCCTAAGTAATTTTGGACACTTAACTTGTATGATAAAAACCAAATGAACTCACTAAGCCATTTCCGAGAGGCAAGAGGTTGCTGACAATATATCCATCAGGCTAATTAAAAAAACAAATATTCAAACAGAAAAGTTGGCTCAATTGATTGATTGGTTGGACAGTAATAACATCCTTAGCCTATGACATTCAGGTTTCAATGAGAACCTATTATTAGACACAAATTTGTACAAGTAATATATGCAAGGGAGAAAATATAAACTACTAGTTTATTTCAAAATCACTGCAGGTATTCATTTTTTAAAAGGGGGTATTTTTTTAATTAATAAAATAAAATATACATGATAAACATCTGTGAAAGAAAATATGTAAACTAATTTGACATATAACTTTACTAACCTAAGGAGTTAGATATAGTTTTTATTTTCATTCACTCAGGAAATACCTAATTTCCAGGAACTACAAAGGATTACAAAAATAAATAAGATACAACATCTGCTCTTATGGGAAGGAACTGTGCATATTCTATATAGGAAGGATGGTAGGCGTGACTAAACATAGATGATTTACCCTACTGTTATTCAGTTCGGTTCAGTTCAGTCGCTCAGTTGTGTCCGACTCTTTGCAACCCCATGAATCGCAGCACGCCAGGCCTCCCTGTCCATCACCAACTCCCAGAGTCTACCCAAACTCATGTGCATCGAGTCGGTGATACCATCCAGCCATCTCATCCTCTGTCATTCCCTTCTCCTCCTGCCCCCAATCCCTCCCAGCATCAGGGTCTTTTCCAATGAGTCAACTCTTCGCATGAGTGGCCAAAGCACTGGAGTTTCAGCTTTAGCATCATTCCTTCCAAAGAAATACCAGGGCTGATCTCCTTCAGAATGGACTGGTTGGATCTCCTTGTAGTCCAAGGGACCTTGAGAGTCTTCTCTAACACCACAGTTCAAAAGCATCAATTCTTCGGCGCTCAGCTTTCTTCACAGTCCACCTCTCATATCCATACATGACCACTGGAAAAACCATAGCCTTGACTAGATGGACCTTTGTTGGCAAAGTAATGTCTCTGCTTTTCAATATGCTATCTAGGTTGGCCATAACTTTTCTTCCAAGGAGTAAGTGTCTTTTAATTTCATGGCTGCAATCACCATCTGCAGTGATTTTGGATTACTGACAAACAATTTGGTATCACTTGTATGGCTGAAACCTAATAATATACTTGTCAGAGTAAAATTAATGAGTCAAAGTGTTATATAAATATTTTAAGCATTTGATGCATAATGTCACAATATCTTCTATAATAACTTTATAATTTCACATTACCACTTATAAAATCATATCCCCCTACACTCACTAAAACTCACTGACATGATGTATTATAATTAAAAAACAAACAAACAAAAAAAATAGAACAGAGCCCATTAATGTGCTTATATTTGATTGCTGAAGTTAAACCCTCAACTTCTTGACACCTTAAAAGCTACAGTTCTAACCACACATTTAACCTTCAGTGTCATCTAAGGGAATTTTATGAGAGTACCTATGGCTTGTCACATCACTAACATTCTGATTCAGTAGTTCTCATGTAGGCTACCTGTGAGTCTCTATTTCAGAAAAGGATCTGGGCTCATTTAAAGATGGATCTTAATTTACTCTAACTACCTCCTGAGTTCTGCTCTTATGTTTACAGGCAAAACCTCTGCATGAGTACAAGAGGTTGAACTGTCAAAGACTCACATGTATCACAAGTCCTACCCAAGGCCAAACTTGACTGATGATTAATGAAATATGAAAACAAGAAACCATCACCACTGGCTGCTGAGGGAACTTGAGAAATCATTGTGTGCCCTCAAGGTTGGGCTCTCTTATCTGGAAACATGTATACACAAAGCACACAAGCCAGAACATTATTTTGATGCTGACAAAGCAAACACAGTCATTGTCACCTTCCTGCTCCCTCTCCATGAAGCCTGGAAAGGTTCCTAGGCCAGCATTAATATCTGGGGTCCCTGATTAGTCAGATTCAGTTACCAGAGAAATTCCTTCATCGGGGTTTTACTGTCTCCAATAACTTCATGAATTTTAGAACATTATTAATTAAAATAATGCTGATGTTAAAAAACACCAGTGGATTTCTGCAAACTGAAATAGACACTAGCCACTTTTTGGTGACCAATCTTTAAATAGCAATTTACATTAAATGATTTGATTGACCAAAAGTGATAAACTAGTTCATAATAATATTTTCCCCAAGAAGTTATACTTTTCTGTGGATGAGTTGAATTTCTTAAAAATCTCAATGATAAAGTTGGAATTCTGTTCAGAGAGCAGAAAATGAGTGAAAAAGAAAGAAGGAATGAAGATACTGCATGCTAACTTGCTATTACTTGTGCTTTGCTTTCAGACAGATTGTGAAAGCTAGAGCCTGTGCCTTCCTCTCACTAATTCAGAATCAAACTCATCTAAAGGTGATAGATCCTATTTTTTAAGACAGAGGACAGCTCCTCAAACATGAATTGTGAGAGAATACCTCAGGTTACCTGGGCTTTTGCTTTGAGATATTTCCTGTGACATTTCCTCTTCCCAAACCTAGTGGTGGCCCTACAGTGAGTGCCTGCCATGACTGTTGGTGAATTGAGTGGTTAGAGGAAACCTTCCCCCTACTGAAACTGAGGAGAATGCTCTGGGGCTCCCAAGCACAGAAGCCTTTTTGTCCCCAGTTTCTTGTGTGTAGGAAATAGTTTCCAGCCTCAGCAACCTTCCCTGAGTTCCAAACTGCAGGTTCAAATAGCTGCTAGTCAGGTAAGGGAGGGAACGCAGAGACAAAGAGCACCCAGGAAACAAGAGAGCCGTCTTGGGATAGGGCTAGTTCCTCCTCAAGGGATACACATAACATTTTTGTGCTCTTTTGCGGAACTAAAACCCCAACAATGAAAAATGTTAACTACTTGAGGAAGCAGTCTTCATATCAGAGAGAAGGTCACAGTTTGATAACCTGGAGAACCATAGAAACTCATCGGAAGACCAGATGAGGCCAGACCTTGCACCCTCTGATTGCTATAAGGAACTTCATCCTTGAACCATTGCTATGAAACTGCTCACCAAATCCCTCTGGGTTGAGACACACAGTTTTGAGGACCTTAACGCACTGTGCCCTCCTTTGCCTGGCAAAGAAATACAGCTTTTTTTTTTTTTTTTTACTTCACCCATCTTCTGCCTCTGAGATTTGATTAGGCACTGGTGCACAGAGGCTAAGATTCACCATCACAAACACTAAAGCAAACAATCCAGAGAGTATCTGTGTTGAGAAATCTCAAGTCAAGGGCAGTGCATGTTTTAGATTCTGCCTCTCCCTGCCCTGACGTTTCTAGGGCACTTATTCCATGGTGGCTTGTATGATCTCTGTTTCTGTGCACTAAAGTCAAGGCCTCTGTCTTCATAAATTAACCACATTTCCAAGTAAGTTCAGACTGGTCTTCTGTTAGCTCTATATCTAAATTTAGCAGCTCTCACCGCTGGTGGATTCCTGCTGGCACTTTCACAAAGACTGGAGAGTTCCTTTCACTATTTTTCTCCGAGCTGTGTGGCCACCAAGGATATCCTGTCACCTTCCACTTATTTAGCACTTGAGGTACAGCAGTACTTGTGCCTGCAGCAAAGCACTATTCTATTCAAGAAAGCACTCTCTCCTGCCTCAGGTCAATTTGCTTTTACTCAACTACCATGGTGAGATGCGGGAGATCTTAATGAGGGTTTTGAATAGTTTCTTCAGGTTGTAAAAGTTTATTCTAGGAAGCAATATATGAACCAGAGGACTTATTAAAGTTTTAACTTTTGCTTATTTCCCCATCTAAGAGCAAGAGATGATTCACCATTTCCTTTTCTTGCTAATAAGACTTTATTTTGTTTCAATTTGGGGCTGTGACGGACCGCGTAGAAGAAGCACACTGGCTGTGACGGACCTCGCAGAAGCATGGTCGAGAGGATCTACCCCATGCCCGAGGCCAGGGGCGGCAGCCGGGAGGAGCTACCCCACGCCTGAGGTCAGGGGCGGCGGCCCGGAGGTGCGGTGGCTGCACTGGCGCAGGAGGGCTCAGAGGAGCTACTCCATGTTCAAGGTCAGGAGGGGTGGCGGTGAGGAGATACCCCTCATCCAAGGTAAGGAGCAGCAGCTGCACTTTGCTGGAGCAGCCATGACGAGATACCCCATGTCCAAGGTAAGAGAAACCCAAGTAAGACAGTAATTATTTGGAGAGGGTATCAGAGGCCAGACACACTGAAACCATACTCACAGAAAACTAGTCAATCTAATCACACAGACCACAGCCTGGTCTAACTCAATGAAACTAAGCCATGCCCTGTGGGGCCATCCAAGATGGGCGGGTCATAGTGGGGAGGTCTGCCAGAATGTGGTCCACTGGAGAAGGGAATGGCAAACCACTTCAGTATTCTTGCCTTGAGAACTCCATGAACAGTATGAAAAGGCAAAATGATAGGATACTGAAAGAGGAACTCCCCAGATCGGTAGGTGCCCAATATGCTACTGGAGGTCAGTGGAGAAATAACTCCAGAAAGAATGAAGGGATGGAGCCAAAGCAAAAACAACAGCCAGTTATGGATGAGACTGGTGATAGAAGCAAGGTCTGATGCTGTAAAGACCAATATTGCACAGGAACCTGGAATGTTAGGTCCATGAATCAAGGAAAATTGGAAGTGGTCAAACAGGAGATGGTGAGAGTGAACATCAACATTCTAGGAATCAGCAAACTAAAATGGACTGGAATGGGTGAATTTAACTCAGATGACCATTATATCTACTACTGCGGCCAGGAATCCCTTAAAAGAAATGGAGTAGCCTACGTTTGGCTGAAGATTCCTATCTAAATGCAAGAAAACAGAGCATGATGGTCTTTAAACATTTAAAAATCCCAGACTCCTTTCTTTAAAGCAAGCTGATGCTAGGGACAGCTTCAAGAAAATTAGAGATACCAAGGGAACATTTCATGCAAAGATGGGCTCCATAAAGGACAGAAATGGTATGGACCTAACAGAAGCAGAAGATATTAAGAAGAGATGGCAAGAATACACAGAAGAACTGTACAAAAAAGAACTTCACGACCCAGATAATCACGATGGTGTGATCACTGACCCAGAGCCAGACATCCTGGAATGTGAAGTCAAGTGGGCCTTAGGAAGCATGGTGATGGAATTCCAGTTGAGCTCTTTCAAATCCTGAAAGATGATGCTGTGAAAGTGCTGCACTCAATATGCCAGCAAATTTGGAAACTAAGCAGTGGCCACAGGACTGGAAAAGGTCCCTTTTCATTCCAATCCCAAAGAAAGGCAATGCCAAAGAGTGCTCAAACTACCACACAATTGCACTACTCACATGCTAGTAAAGTAATGCTCACAATTCTCCAATCCAGGCTTCAGCAATACATGAACCGTGAACTTCCTGATGTTTAAGCTGGTTTTAGAAAAGGCAGAGGAACCAGAGATCAAATTGCCAACATCTGCTGGATCATTGAAAAAGCAAGAGAGTTCTAGTAAAACATCTATTTCTGCTTTATTGACTATGCCAAAGCCGTATTGTGTGGATCACAATAAACTGAGTGACTGAACTGAACTGAACTAGGGAAAGAAATTTGACCATGTACAACAATTCTAACTTGGTCACTAAGTGATCCCATGTTCAGGACTCACTCATGTTCCATTTCTGACATCTACTAAATGTATAACTTTGAGCAATTTTTGTTTTGTTTTTAGTGTAACTGAGCCTCAATTTCCTTATCTGTAAAAGGGTCATAATTTTAATACAACTCTGACACAGTTGCCAAAATGACAACATAAGATACTCAGCATGATTATTGGAAATATACATATCAACTTATATATACAGTAGAGTTTATATCACTCTAGATATATTTGAGTTATATATATATATATATATATATATATATATATATATATATATATATATTTGAAATTGGGGACGCAAAAGAGTGATCAGAGTTTGTAAAAATAAATTTGGAAAAATAAATAGCATTATCCAAATCTCAGATTATGAAATAGAATGCAAACTGATTTTAGATTTTAGGGCTAAAAAAGTAAAAATTCCAGTTTCATAAATAAGGAGTAGTAAACTTGGCTTGATTAGCTCAAGTTACTTAGGGTCAAAATCAATGTTCATTTAAGTAGAAGTAACTAAGTTTTCTGATAGAATATTTGTCATAAAGCCATTGTATTTGTTAAATTGTCTCACATGCTCTTTTCAGCACCTAAACATCCTCCATAAATTTCTTGCTCATTTTTCTCCACTTTGTGCTTCCTTATTAAAAAAAAATAATAAATAAAACCCCCCAAACTTCCCCTGACCATGTTATTTCATCTAGTTCTGACCCCATTAAATTCCTTTTTATTATAGAAATTCTAAAAAACTGTTTTTCCTATCATCAATTCTTCACCAAATGCTTTACTTTTCTTTATAGTGGCTTCATTGAAATATAATTCACATAACATACAGTTTACCTCCTTAGTGGGTATAACTCACTGTTTTACTATATAGGCAGAAATACACAACCATCATTATTCTCAATTTTATACTCTCCATCACCACAAAAAGAAACCATGAACTCTTTAGGTATTACCATCTTATATTCACATTAAGCCCTCAACTCAAACCTAAGTAACCCTTAACCTGGTTTCTGTCTTTATGAATATGTCTCTGCTTAGTCACTTTAGACCTCTCTGACTCTTTGTGACCTTGTGGACTGTAGCCGCCAGGCTCTTCTGTCCATGGGATTTGCCAGGCAATAATATTGGAGTGGGTTGCCATGTCCTTCTCCAGGGGATCTTCCTGACCCAGGGATCAAAACTGGGTCTCTTGCATTGCAGGTGAATTCTTTACCACTGAGCCACCAGGGAAACCCCTCTTATCTCTATAGATTTACCCATTCTGAACAATTCACATATTATGTGGCATTCTGTGACTAGCTGCTTTCACTTAACATCATGGTTTCAAAATACATAAATATTGTAGCATGTATCACTACTCCATCACGTTCTTATGACTAAATAATACTCCAGTGTATAGATATACTACATTTCATTTATCCATTTTTCAGGTGATAGAATTCAGGTTGTTTCCATCTTTTGGCTATTATTAATAAAGTGAAAGTGAAGTCGCTCAGTCATGTCCGACTCTTTGCGACCCCATGGACTGTAGCCCACCAGGCTCCTCAGTCCATAGACTTTTCCAGGCAAGAGTACTAGAGTGGGTTGCCATTTCCTTCTTCAGGGGATCTTCCCAAGCAGGTTGGTATAAATATTCTTCTACTAATTTTTGTGTGGACATGCATTTTAGTTTCTCTTAGGTATCTACCAAGGGGTGGAATTTCTGGGTAATAAGGTTACATATGGAAATGTTTCATAAATCACCAGATTGTTTTCAAGTATGGCTATACCATTTTATATTCCCACCAGCAGTCTATAAGGAGTTTGATACTTCTTATCCTTCAGTTCAGTTCAGTTCAGTCACACAGTCATGTCCGACTCTTTGCGACTCCATGAATCACAGCACGCCAGGCCTCCCTGTCCATTACCAACTCCCAGAGTTCACTCAAACTCATGTCCATTGAGTCGGTGATGCCATCCAGCCATCTCACCCTCTGTCATCCCCTTCCCCTCCTGACCCCAATCCCTCCCAGCATCAGAGTCTTTTCCAATGAGTCAACTCTTCGCATGAGGTGGCCAAAGTATTGGAGTTTCAGCTTTAGCATCAGTCCTTCCAATGAACACCCAGGACTGATCTCCTTTAGAATGGACTGGTTGGATCTCCTTACAGTCCAAGGGACTCTCAGGAGTCTTCTCCAACATCACAGTTCAAAAGTATCAATTCTTTGGCATTCAGCTTTCTTCACAGTCCAACTCTCACGTTCTTGCTACCACTTATAATCTGACTTTTTGATTATAGCCATATTAGTGAGTATAAAGTGAAAGAAAACTCATTGTGGTTTCAGTCTGGATTTCCCAGGTAGTTAATGATGCTGAGCATCTTTTCATGTGCTTATTGGTCATTCACATAACTTCTTTACAGAAATATCTATTCAGGTTCCTGACCCATTTTTTAATTGGGTTGTCTTCTTCTACTTGAACTGTCATGTTTCTGCATATCCTAGATAAAAAGAACCTTATCACAAATTTAATTTTTAAATAATTTCTTTTATCTTTTCACTTCCCTTGATAGTTTCTCATGAAGCAGAAGTGTTTTTAATTTTGATGAAATCTAATTAAATTTTTTTTCTTTTGTTGCTTATACTTTTGGTGTCATATCTAAGAATCGTCTGTGAAATCTGAGGTCACAGAAATTTGTCCCTGTGTTTTCTTCTAAAAGTTTTGTAGTTTCAGTTTTTATTTTTAGATGTTACATCTACTTCTAGATAAATTGTGTAATAGCATGAGGTAAGAGTCCAATTTCATTATTTTGCATGTGGCTATCCAGTTGTCCCAGCATCAGTTGTTGAAAAAGACTATTCTTTCCCAGTTGAACAATGTTGATTCCTTTGCTAAAAATCAATTGACTACAGATATAGTTTTATTTCTGGACTCTCAGTCCTATTCCACTGGTCTATGTGTCTATCTTTATGCAAGTACCACACTGTTTTGAATACTATGGTTTGTAATAAAATCTGAAACTGGGAGCTATGAGTCTAACAACTTTTATTTTTTAAAGCTGTTTTGGCTTTTTAAGTCCCCTGCCACTTTACATGAATTTTAGACTGTGTTTGTCAATTTCTGCAGTGGAACCTGTTGGGCCTCTGATAGAGATTGTATTCAATCTTTAGACAATTTGGTGAGTACTGCAATCTTATGTAGGACTTCCCTGGTGGCTCAGATGGTAAAGTGTCTGTCTACAATGCAGGAGACCCAGGTTTGATCCCTGGGTCAGGAAGATCCCCTAGAAAAGGAAACGGCAACCCATCCTAGTACTATTGCCTGGAAAATCCCATGGACACAGGATCCTGGTAGGCTACAGTCCACGGGTCACAAAGAGTTGGACACGACTGAGTGAAGGCAATCTTATGTACCGTATTGAATTTAGTGAACATTTTCCATTTATTTGAATCATTTTTTGTTTATTTCAACTCTTTCATTGTCTTCAGTTTATGTGTTTGCAGTGTATTGGTTAAATTTATTATATTTTTCTTTCTGATGCTATCATAACTGGAATTGCTTTCTTAATTCTATTTTGGATTTTCCATTGCAAGTGTGTGGAAAATACAACTGATTTTTGTATATTCATCATGGGACCAGCAAAGCTGCTCAATTTGTTTATTAGTTCCAAAACAGTTTACAGCATTCCTTAGGGTTGTCTACATACAGGATTTTGTTGTCTAGGAATAGAGATATTTTTCGGTCTTCCTTTTCAATCTGAATGCCTTTAATTCATTTTCTTCACTAATTGCTCTGGGTAGATTTCTAGTGGATATCCTTGTCTTGTTCCTGGTCTTTAGCTGGTTAATTTGTTTTTAAATTGGTGACTAATTAATTTTCAACTTTGAACTCATTCCTGGAAATAGACCCTCTCCTCTAGAGTGCCTTGACATCAGCCTCTCTGCCTAAGGAGGAAGAAGAACATGTGGATCACAGCATTCCAGACCCTCTTCCTCCTTTGGGTACTACTTCGGCTCTCACTAGTTTGTTCATATGAGATGAGGTCCCTGTCACTGAAAAACAGTCTAGACCATCCTCACTGAGGCCAGAGTGACCCTGAAAGCCACTCTGGTTGTCTCTTGATTCTATAATTAGGTAGTGGGAACAGCAGGTGATGAGACTATTAGCCACAGTCAGATTTCCATATTTGCTCAAGCAGCTCATTCTGGTTATTAAGTCCAATTAAATCTCCTGATGAGGTCAGTTCTATCTATCCACAACACAACCCAAATCTTAAATGACAAACATGGACACAGAAAAGGCAGCTTCAGTCAAAATAGAAAATCTAACAAAAAAAATAAAATATAAACAGGTACAAATGATATTTAGGTACCCTCTCCTGGACCATCTGGGCAAAAACCTTCCCAAAGGAATGCCTAGGTCTGGTTATTCGAACATGAGGTCTCAACGGAGTAGATGGTTAAGCTCCTGAGGCCAAGTATCTGGTTGCCACAGGCAACATTGCTAAGGCCCTTATGATTGTCCTATGATTAATATGAGTGTTATTCCCTCTCACCTGTCCCATGAATCTGGAGGTGCATCAAGCACCTCACCAACTTTGACCCAGGTCTTTGGGGCTTTAAAAAATAAGACAAAACAGAAAAAAATAAAATAGTACTAGAGGTTAGGCCAAGGTCCATCTGTTTCCAGGAGAACAGAAGGGTCTATGCGAGGATTAGAGTCCAAAGGGGAGTGGGGAAGAATCATAGCTTCTGATATGGGCACTGAGGCCACCACCTCTGGGACCACTGTGCAAGCCTGACTATAGGTGGGTTCTCTAGGGCTCCTACCAATTCCCAAAGCTGTATATCCTGCCACTGAATGAATAGGTCTATTATCTATGTGCCTTCCTGCTCACTTTTGCCCCAAGTTCCTGTCAGGAAGTACTGTAATCAGGGCCATCCTTGTGGGGTATATGGAAGACCACATACCCACCCTACTACCTACACCTGCACCTAATGCTTCTGGCTCTCAAATACAAAACTGGCAGGTTGTCTTTTTGAATTACAGTTTTCTCTGGGTATATGCCTAGTAATGGGATAGCTGGGTCTAATGGTAGTTCTATTTTAGTTTTTCTTAGGAACCTGAATAGTGCTCTCCATAGTGTCTGTACCAATTTACATTCCCACCAATGGAGCATGAGGGTTCCCTTTTTTCCACACACTGTCCCACATTTACTTTTCATAGTCTTTTTTTAGGCTGGCCATTCTGATCTGTGTGTGGTAATACCTCATTGAAGTTTTGACTTCATTTCTCTAATAATTAGTGATTGCTGAGCATCTTTTCATGCATTTGTTACCCATTTGTAGGTGACCTAAATGGGAAGGAAATTGGAAAAAGAGAGGATATATGTATACACATATATATCTGTGTGTGTGTGTGTGTATTTCACTCTGAAGTACAGTAAAAACAAACAAACAAACAAAAACTAATACAACACTATAAAGTAACTGTTGTTTGCTTTTAGTCATTCAGTCATGTCTGACTCTTTGCAACCCCATGGATTGTAGCCTGCCAAGCTCCTCTGTCCATGGGATTCTCCAGGCAAGAATACTGGAGTTGCCATTTCCTTTTTCAGGGGATCTTCCTAACCCAGGGATGGAAAACAAGTCTCCTGCATGGCAGGCGGATTCTTCACCATTGAACCACCAGTGAAACCTAAAAGCAACTATACTCCAATAAAAATTTTAAAAAAGAAAGAAAGAAAATAAATAGCTAAAAAAATACTGGCTGCCTGGTTCAGTCACTCAGTCATGTCCAACTCTTTGTAACCCCATGGACTTTAGCCTGCCAGGTTCCTCTGTCCATGGAATTTGCCAGGCAAGAATACTGGAGTGGCTTGCCATTTTCTTCTCCAACTGGCTGCCTGAGGGAGAAATAAACAGTTGTCCTCACTGCTGAGCCCCAGGAAGAGAAGCCCTCTCTGAGACTGTTTATCTATTCAGCAGCCCCGTTTCACCTGTGTGGAAGGCCTCAGGCACCTGGTGAATCACTTTGGGTAATAAATGGCTCAACACCACAGTTCAGCAGTTGGGGGCCTAAAGTGTTTCCTAGACATTGTGATTCCTATGCGCTATGGCCCAAGCTGAAGGTACTTAGTAACTGACATTCCAAAGGCACTTTTAAGCATTCCTTTCACTGGGATGATGAGGATAGCTTGCTTTCACATAGAGCGGGTTACATCTTTAGTGTTCTTCCACAAGGATGCCTAAACTTCTGGGCTCTCTGCCATCTGGGGGTAGGTCATGGCTTGGAACAAATTCCAATTTAGAGGAAGAATGCTTCATCATATACATGACATCTTCCTAGTGGGCTTAGAGCTGGACACCATCTTATGCTGAATTCCTGAATTTTCCAGTCTAATGACCTCAGATGGTAAAAAGTCTGCCTGCAATGCAGGAGACTTGGGTTCAATTCCTGGGTTGGGAAAAACCCCTGAAGAGAGAGGCTACTCACTCCAATATCCTTGCCTGGAGATTTCCATGGATAGATGTTACAGGTCATGGAGTCACAAAGAGTTGGACACAACTGAGTCACTAATGACATCATTTCAGTTCAGTTCAGTTCAGTCGCTCAGTCGTGTCTGACTCTTTGCAACCCCATGAATCGCAGCACGCCAGGCCTCCCTGTCCATCACCAACTCCCGGAGTTCACTCAGACTCACGTCCATCGAGTCAGTGAAGCCATCCAGCCATCTCATCCTCTGTCGTCCTCTTCTCCTCCTGCCCCCAATCCACCCCAGCATCAGAGTCTTTTCCAATGAGTCAACTTTTCCCATGAGGTGGCCAAAGTACTGGAGTTTCAGCTTTAGCATCATTCCTTCCAAGGAAATACCAGGGCTGATCTCCTTCAGAATGGACTGGTTGGATCTCCTTGCAGTCCAAGGGACTCTCAAGAGTCTTCTCTAACACCACACTTCAAAAGCATCAATTCTTTGGCACTCAGCTCTCTTCACAGTCCAACTCTCACATCTATACATGACCATTGGAAAAACCATAGCCTTGACTGGACGGATCTTTGTTGGCAAAGTAATGTCTCTGCTTTTGAATATGCTATCTAGGTTGGTCATAACTTTTCTTCCAAAGAGTAAGTGTCTTTTAATTTCATGGCTGCAGTTACTATCTGCAGTGATTCTGGAGCCCCCCCCAAAAATAAAATCTGACTGTTTCCACTGTTTCCCCATATATTTCCCATGAAGTGGTGGGACTGGATGCCATGATCTTCGTTTTCTGAATGTTGAGCTTTTAAGCCAACTTTTTCACTCTCCACTTTCACTTTCATCAAGAGGCTTTTGAGTTCCTCTTCACTTTCTGCCATAAGGGTGGTGTCATCTGCATATCTGAGGTTATTAATATTTCTCCCGGTAATCTTGATTCCAGCTTGTGCTTCTTCCAGCCCAGCATTTCTCATGATGTACTCTGCATATAAGTTAAATAAGCAGGGTGACAATATTCAGCTTTGACGTACTCCTTTTCATATTTGGAACCAGTCTGTTGTTCCATGTCCAGTTCTAACTGTTGCTTCCTGACCTGCATACAGATTTCTCAAGAGGCAGGTCAGGTGGTCTGGTATTCCCATCTCTTTCAGAATTTTCCACAGTTTATTGTGATTCACACAGTCAAAGGCTTTGTGAATAAAGCAGAAATAGATGTTTTTTTTTTTTTTTCTGGAACTCTCTTGCTTTTTCGATGATCCAGCGGATGTTGGCAATTTGATCTCTGGTTCCTCTGCCTTTTCTAAAACCAGCTTGAACGTCAGGAAGTTCACGGTTCACATATTGCTGAAGCCTGGCTTGGAGAATTTTGAGCATTACTTTACTAGCATGTGAGATGAGTGCAATTATGCGGTAGTTTGAGCATTCTTTGGCATTGCCTTTCTTTGGAATTGGAATGAAAAGGGACCTTTTCCAGTCCTGTGGCCACTGCTCAGTTTTCCAAATTTGCTGCCATATTGAGTGCAGCAGTTTAATGGCATCATCTTTCAGGATTTGAAATAGCTCAACTGGAATTCCATCACCTCCACTAGCTTTGTTCATAGTGATGCTTTCTAAGGCGCACTTGACTTCACATTCCAGGATGTCTGGCTCTGGGTCAGTGATCACATCATCGTGTTTATCTGGGTCGTGAAGATCTTTTTTGTTAGTTCTTCTGTGCATTCTTGCCACCTCTTCTTAATATCTTCTGCTTCTGTTAGGTCCATACCATTTCTGTCCTTTATGGAGCCCATCTTTGCATGAAATGTTCCCTTGGTATCTCTAATTTTCTTGAAGTGATCTTTAGTCTTTTCCATTCTGTTGTTTTCCTCTATTTCTTTGCAATGATCACTGAAGAAGGCTTTCTTATCTCTTCTTGCTATTCTTTGGAACTCTGCACTCAGATGCTTATATCCTTCCTTTTCTCCTTTGCTTTTCACTTCTCTTCTTTTCACAGCTATTTGTAAGGCCTCCCCAGACAGCCATTTTGTTTTTTTGCATTTCTTTTCCAAGGGGATGGTCTTGAATCCTGTCTCCTGTAGAATGTCACGAACCTCATTCCATAGTTCATCAGGCACTCTATCTATCAGATCTAGGCCCTTAAATCTATTTCTCACTTCCACTGTATATCATCTAACCCTAATTAGTCAGACAGACATAGACAGCATATTAAAAAGCTGAGACATAATTTTGCTGACAAAGGTCTGTATAGTCAAAGCTATGGTCTTTCCAGTAGGCACGTATGGATGCAAGA
Organism: Bos grunniens; assembly: GCF_055505025.1. Classification (NCBI taxonomy): domain Eukaryota; kingdom Metazoa; phylum Chordata; class Mammalia; order Artiodactyla; family Bovidae; genus Bos; species Bos grunniens. Next base: position 73,450,475 of record NC_141180.1, on the reverse strand, counting down.
GTTGAACCATAAAGAAAGCTGAGCACCAAAGAATTGATGCTATTGAACTATGGTGTTGGAGAAGACTCTTGAGAGTCCCCTGGATGGCAAGGAGATCCAACCAGTCAATCCTAAAAGAAATCAGTCCTCAATATTCATTGGAAGGACTGATGCTGAAGCTGAACCTCCAATACTTTGGCTACCTGATGTGAAGAAGTGACTCATTAGAAAAGACCCTGATTTTGAAAAAGACTGTAAGCGGGAGAGCAGAGGATGACAGAGGATGAGAGGCTTGGAGGGCATCACTGACTCAATGGACATGGGTTTGAGCAAGCTCCCGGAGTTGGTGATGAACAGGGAAGCCTGGAGTGCTGCAGTCCATGGGGTTGCAGAGTCAGACATGACTGAGTGACTGAACTGAACTGAAGGAAATTAACTAAATTACTATATAATAGCAAACTGCTTAAAACTGACTTAAAGCAGAATTTAATACAAAACACCAAATCTTGATTTTTCCAGTTTTTCTAGGAGTGTCCTTTAAAAAACAAAACAAACAAAAAAACAAAAACAAAAACAAAACATAATGGTGCTTTTCTAGGTATAGAAAATGTGTCAAAAATCATTCTTTTGAAATGGACATTGTACACTTTGCAAATAGACCTTCTGTTCCGAACTTTGGATTTAAAAAAGGAAGTAAAATTGTCTTTGCTCTTGAAATCCTCTCATTCATCTTCTTGGTTTTGTTCTTGACTGCATTAGCAACATGTCCCAATTTATTATCTTCAGATTATGTTTTTAAAATCATGTTTGTCAGAGTTTGTCATCGTTAGGGTTTTCTACAGTAATTTACATCACATGTGCTTCCTTCATCTTACTTATATAGTGTCAGATGGTGACTGACAGGAAAGTCTGGTATGTGCATGGGGTTACAGAGACTAGAGGACACAACTAAACAACTGAACTGAACTGAACCCTAATTACTTCCTCAAAGCCCCATATCTAAGTATCATCATATTGGGAGTTAGGAGTTCAATATATCAATTTGTGGGGACACATTCAGTCCATAACACTTTATCTCCTTATCTTCTATTCATCTTCCCCTGACACCTTTCTTCACCCTACTGAACTTACTTTTCACTGAACACACTTCTGCTTCATGGACTTTAATACTTCTTGTTTCGTCTGCCTGGAAATACATTTCAAATATCTTCCCATTTTCCACATCCTGCAGCTCCTTCAATATTTGACTTATCTCAGTAAATAATTCCCTAAATCCGCTCTTGAATATTATAACACTCTAATTCTCCTAAATTCATTTCTTTTCTTTCATAGCACTAATCACCAGTGACCCTGCATGGCATGGCTCATAGCTTCATTCAGCTATGCACAACCCCTCACCATGACAAAGCTGTGAACCATGAAGAGGCACCTAGTAATAGTCTATGTAACATACAATTTTAGGATTCTCAGCCTCATGAAAATTGAAACTTTATTAGAGCAGAGATTTAATTTTTTTTTTTCAGTTTACTGTTACATTCCCAAATACTATAGTCATGTATGACACAATTAAAAATGCATACTTTTAAACTGAATCAAATTAAAATGAAGTAATTTAAGTCACCTAAGGAAATACAAAATTAAATTATTAAAATTATGACTGAATGTCAGTAACATAATTTGTTGTTTAGTATCTGTTCTTCTTTATTAGAAGGCTAGCTCTATGAAGCAATGAATTATTCAGTACTGAAGTTTTAGCAGTCTGGACACTGTTCATTCCTGGAATTAACTCAGTACTGTTGAGTACATGGCTATATTTCCATTAATTTATTTTATATAATAATAGCTTGCCAATAGCACTCCTGTTGGATTTTCTGCTTTGAACTATAAAACTCTTACCTAAATTACTATGCACTATTTTGTATTGTCTATGTGTTATGTCTGTGTTACAATAGCAAATGCAAGAAACTGAACTTAATGTAGGAAGAACCCTTCCTTTTGAACTTAAAAGATACTTTTTAGAGCAATTTTCAGTTATTTTACACAAAAATGTTTTATTATTTTTAACTCAATGACCTTAATAAACCTAGCCTGTCAAAATAATGCCACCAGCAGTATTATGTATTATATTCATTAAAATGACTCATTTGTGCACAAACTGGTTGCTGTATAATGTTTTCCATGAAGGCTGGCACAGCTGGTTTTTAATTTGTCTGTAAGGCAAAACCATTCCCTTTGGAGTAAATGTTTTCATTTGGATACTTCGATTTACCACATTTGCAAACAGTATTTTGCTCACTTTGTTGTGCAAAGGAAAGAGTAATAAGTGAGTAAATCTGAACACATACAAGTGCAAATCAAGTAACTTCTTTCCTCTTTAGCTTGCTTCTTATTCTAGATTAGCAGATAATGTTCAAAAATAAATTAATTGGCTTAACATACTTAAATTATGAGCTTGGTTATCCAAATAAACATGTTTGTTTAGAACTTTACATTTCCACCTACTTAGTACAAGCTTGGAGAAAGAAATGGCAGCCCACTCCAGTATTCTTGTCAGGAATATCTCATGGACAGAAGAACTTGGTGGGCTGCAGTCCATTGGATCACAAAGAGTCAGACATGGCTGAACACACACACACAATATAGCTTAATGAGATGACAGCAAAAAGCACTGCTGCCATTTTGTAAATGAAGAGGAGAAAATCCAACATCATGAATTGACTTGTCCCTTAATTCCAGGGTCAAGAATAATGCCCTAATTCATTTTGTTCTGGTATTTTTCTCTATTCTGTATATTAGTCTACACATATTATCAGTAGGTTGTGAATTTGGCTTTGGTTTCACTGATATAAGAACATGTTTATACTTGGCTCTCAGAATTCTTTAAAATTTCTACAGCTTTAAAGCAAAAAAAAAAAAAAGTGACCAAGGAGTCAAATGAAGATACTTATATCCAAATATTAAGAAGCCATGATTCTAATGTCATTATCATTCCTGGTGAAATTTATCTAGACTGAAAAGGTAGAACAGGTGAGACAAAGGCCAAGTTTGCTACTTTGAAGAGTGTTTCAATCATAGTGCACAGGCCCTACTTCTTCAAAGTGTAACTAATGTGTAGCATGTTTAGTGTCACAACTGTATTTTAAGGGTTAGCTTTATATTCTTTCATGCCTCATTTATTATGCGTAAATCTGCTTCAGCAATTATGATAAAATAATTCTATCTTTGTATTTATTGTTTCAAGTTGGGGGTTAACATCTATGATTAACAGAAATCTAGCTTTTAACATGCCTTACAGGCAATCCTGTTGCAATCAAAGCCATGAGCAGTACAGATTTAGGGTGTAGGGTCAATCTTTGGAAGAAAGGGCTCCCGTAACACAGCAGCTCAAAGATAACAGATATTTGATTTTCTTTTAAACAGGAGTCTAGGTGCAGGAGGGGAGTTCATAATAGTTCATGGTGCCACTGTTACAGGAGACTCTGCTCATAGACCCAGCTGCTGTCATTCTAAGACTGTTGAAGGCTGGCTCTCAAACATGCATGTATATTTCAGCTTGGGAAAATAAGAAAGACAGGATATGGAACTACTGGTGCAGGTGATGCTTACAGCTCCAAAGATAAACCCAGACCATGGCGGACTTACCACCTGAATTTATTTATTAATTACATGAAGTCCCAAACAGTCCTGTGCACTGGGTAGATTTACTCTAAGAGGATCTTCAAGGACCTAGAACCCTTCCTTGTACGTTTGTTATTTTCAACATGTGAATTCCAGGCTAGTCCTGCTTGTCTTCCTCCAGCTTGTTGAGGGGGAAATGATCATGAAGGAGCAATTTGGGAATTACTAATGGAACGCAGAAGTGGCATGGATCATTTCCATCACACCCAGTCTCCAGAATGCATGGCCATGTGCAGGAGGAGAGGAAATGTGCTCACTGAGCAGCTACAAAATTTATGCCAACTGGAGTGTAATTTTATTTTTTTAAGTGGTAATCAATAAAATTCTTCTCTATTTATTATTGACTTAGTCCTACTTTGATTCAACAAGTTGTTATTAATTTAGCAAAAGGCTTCTGATTTAAGTACTCTAGAATTTCAAAGAAAGCATTTACTAAAACATTCATAGGTTTAGATAAATGCTTTGCTTTTATTGGGAATATGGCAGATGTCAGTCTAAACAGATTTCTATATAAATGACTAGCAGCTGTCTCTCTGTATAATGTCTAAAAAGCATCACAGCACTTACTGAAGAATTTGTCCTTCATTAGTATGAAGGATGCTCTCTTTCATATGAACAGTATACTCTCAAAGGAAACTGTCTCTAGGAAAAAAGAAAAACAACCTAATATTTAACTAGAATTAAGCAATTGATTGTCAGGAACACTGCTAAATATTTTCACATATAATTAAATGGTGTCATTGGTAGTAAGGCTGTTTCTCTAAGGAAGGGCTGGATAAAGAAGAAATTAAAGAGGAGGCTGAGCACCAAAGAATTGATGTTTCCCAAATTGTGGTGATGGAAAAGAATCTTGAGAGTCCCTCAGACAACAAGGAGATCAAACCAGTCCATCCTAAAGGAAATCAACCCTGAATATTCATTGGAAGAACTGTGCTAAAGCTGAAGCTCCAATACTTTAGCCACCTGATGCCAAGAGCCAACTTATTGTATAAAACTCTGATGCTGGGAAAGACTGAGGGCAGGAGAAGAAGGGGGTGACAGAGGATGAAATGGTTAGATGGCATCACTGACTTCATGGATGTGAATTTGAGCAAACTTGGGGAAACAGTGAAGGACAGGGGAACCTGGCATGCTGCAGTCCATGGGGTTGCAAACAGTTGGACACAACTTAGCAACTGAACAACAACAATGAAGGGCAAAATGTAAAACTAGCGAGAAGCGGAGGTTAATTCATGGAGGATGTGAGTCCAGTAAGACAGGTCATTGAGTCAAGGAGAATCTTTGGCAGACACTACAGAGCTGAGGAGTATTACAACGAAATAACAGGAAATTCAAATAGGTCCTGATCCATACCCAGTGATTCTACTCTGTTTTTCTGGTTTGCTCTTATAAGTTTGTTTCCCTATTTTCAGCAAAGGGTCTTTAACACATTTTTTTAAGATATTAGACAGAGAGGCACTTCATAGCAGGCTGGTCCCTAGGCTTTTCATTTAAACTGGAGTGCATTATTTGTAGCAAATACCAATCAGGTTAATCTCCAGCTCACAACAGTCACCCTTCATTGAGAGAAGTCCCAACCATAGAGGTGGGTCTGAAGTAATGATGTACAAGGTCCTTGCACTTGAACCTTGACCTCTGGCCATCTTCTGGAGGTGGACAACTGATCAATGCTGGACCAAGTTTGGTAACTTGAATGGAGACACAGAAGTTGGTTGAAGCTCTTACCTTAATGATCCTGTAATATCCTCCAGCTGCTGAGGACTCCAGGGATCAGAGCGTGGAAGGGGGTGAGGTTCCTGGCTGCTTCCAGGTCTGGACCTGGCCGGTGGGTGGTGGTAAGGGAGGCTCCGGCCTTCACGGGGGCTCCAGAGTTCTGTGAGACACAATCCTCAGCCTGTTCTGGGTCCTCAGCCTGTCCTGGGCCCCCAGCCAACCCAATGGTGCTGAGGCCAAAGGGCCTGGAGGGCCACGGAATAAGACCCAGGGCCACGTCTTGCTGCACTCTGCCAAGAGGACCACCGCTAGGCTAATCATCAGTGGAGCAGGAAGACCTTTAACCACCAGGCTAACGGTCTCCTGACCTTTAAGTAAGTACGTGAAGTCGCTCAGTAGTGTATGACTCTTTGCGACCCCATGGACTGTAGCCTACCAGGTTTCTCCCTCTCTGCATGGGATTTTCCAGGCAATAGTACTGGAGTGGGTTGCCATTTCCTTCTCTAGTGGATCTTCCCGACCCAGGGATAGAACCCAGGTCTCCCGCATTCCAGGCAGACGCTTTAACCTCTGAGCTACCAGGGAATCCTGAGCCCCCGACCTTTAACCCCCATGCTAATGGTCTCGCGATAACAGCCTCGCGCTTGCGCCGTTACACTTTCATTTCACAGACGCGTTCCGTCTTTGCGGTCACGAGGCAGTCATCCTCATATGCTATCGGCACAGGCTTCACAGTCTGTCACTCTTCATCTCATTCCAGCCAGCTTGTGCTTCTCACATACACTAAAACCATTTCTTCCACTGTCACAAAGGAACTCTGTGTTGGCCGCTCCACAGGTATGTAGTTTTAATCTTCTCACTTTACTCAGTATTTCAGAGATGTTTAATTAAATGGTTGATTCTCCTTTTGTCAAATGAGCTTCTGCTGTTTAAATTCCTTGATGGTTTCCTCATTCATCTCTGTTTCTTCTAGATAATTTTTTTTTCTCGATAATTTTTTTTTCCGTATCCTTTCCTCGTAATTCTTAAATAAGGTGCTTCGAATAATCTCCCTTTTCCTCATTGGATTTCAAATGAATAAAGACATAAAAGAAGTGAGTTAAGCAAATGAGAATAAAATATTAAAGTCAATGGGAATAAAATAAAAGTCAACGTTTAACACTGTGGCTTAAGTATGTGGACTGATGGTCTTCCCAGTAACAGATCCTAGATATGAACCCAGTCACTCAGACAGTAACAGGTTAGAGCCTTTCTACATGCCCGGCTCTTTTGGAAGCTGGCTCCCAAGAAAAAGAGAGGAGGAAAGAAGAGAGCTAAGCTTCTGTTGTGCTGTGTTTAGTGGCACAGTCCTATCTGATCTTTGTGACCAACCCCATGGAATAGATAGCCTGCTAGACTCCTCTGTCCATGGGGATTTTCTAGCAAGAATACTAGAATGAGTTGCCATGCCCTCCTCCAGGGGATCTTCCCAATCCAGGGATCAAACTGAGGTCTCCTGCATTCATTGCAGGAGGATTTGTTACCATCTGGGCCACCAGGGAAGCTTATGAATACTTGAGTGAGTAGCCTATGGATTCTCCAGGGAATCTTCCTAACTCAGATATGAAACTGGGGTCTCCTGCATTGGAGGAAGATTCTTTACTAGCTGAGCCAGGAAGCCCAGAGCTAAGCTTAAGCAGGATCATTATCCTAAACTGAATATATGCCATGGTAGGAGGAAAAAAAAAGAGAACCCAGCAGTGCTGTTTCCTCTATGTGGAAGGAAACATTGCATATGTGTGTGAACAGATACAGACAACCCATGGAAGAGCTGGAACTCTGTAGGATGTATAAAGAAATATTAACCTTAAATACTGTGTGACAAGTATGTGATAAGTCCATAAATAGTTGAGAAAAGACACCTGAGCAGAAAGGCCTTTGTAGACTACCCAACAGAAGATAGTGTTCTTATCCACTTGTGTTGTCATTTAATCTCTAAGTCATATCTGACTTTTGGTCTCTAAGTCATATCTTCTTGTAGCCCTCTGTCCATGGGATTCCCCAGGAAAGAATACAAGAATGGTTGACATTTCCTTCACCAAGTGGTCTTCCAGACAGGGGTGGAACCCACATCTCCTGCATCGGCAGGCAGATTCTTTACCACTGAGCCACTTGGGAAGCCCCTTGCACATATACTCCATGCTTGCTCTCGTCTTAGGAGAAGGCAGTGGCACCCTACTCCAGTACTCTTGCCTGGAGGATCCCATGGATGGAGGAGCCTGGTAGGCTGTGGTTCATGGAGTGGCTAAGAGTTGGACACGACTGAGCAACTTCACTTTTACTTTTCACTTTCACGCCTTGGAGAAGAAAATGGCAAACCACTCCAGTGTTTTGCCTGGAGAATCCCAGGGATGGGGGATCCTGGTGGGCTGCCGTCTGTGGAGTCACACAGAGTCAGACACGACTGAAGTGACTTAGCAGCTGCAGCCGCAGCTTTCCTCTTATACCCCTTAGAGACTGATCCAAATGGTTACTTGTTTATGATTTGCCTAAAGTGCATCTTCATTTTGTTCAATCTGTATCCCCACTCTCTACAATAGTAACCAGAATGTAGGATGAATGAATGAGTGTATAAAACAAATATATAAAAATGTCATACCACTTCCATTGTTGGAAGAGATTACTGCTCTGTAGGCTTCAAGGAGATAAAATTTGAGCTGGATTATAAAGAATATTAAAGGAAATCAACCCAGAATATTCGTTGGAAGGACTGATAGCTGAAGTTGAAGCTCCAAAACTTTGGCCACCTGATGCAAAGAGCTGACTTATTAGAAAAGACCCTGATGCTGGGAAAGATTGAAGGCAGGAGGATAAGGGTATGACAGAGAATGAGATGCTTGGATGGCATCACCGACTTGATGGACATGAATTTGAGAAAGCTCCAGGAGTTGGTGATGGACAGGGACGCCTGTTGTGCTGCAGTCCATGGGGTCTCAGAGTCGGACACTGACTGAGCGACTGAACTGAAGTGAACGGATGTATACATATATATAACACCAAAATTTACTTGCAATTTTCCTCTCTAGTCTCCAAAAAGAAGTTAAAATGGGGATATTTTTCTTTCTCCATGGAAATTAGATTAGTAATACTGTCAGATTTTAAGACAAATTGTGAAAAACTTCAGAATGAACTCTCTGGAGAAAATATGCAAAGGCCACCATATGTTCTCTTGTTTTTACTTTTCATGATTCATGAGTCCAGAGTCAGTTGTTAGAGACTTAAACTTTATATGAAACCAGAAAACTTATTTATTTTCAATAAGAAAAATGATTAACGCCTCACATTAGCAGCTTTTAGGAATTTGAGAAAATGTTTCCTACCACACATGGATGTATTAAGCATAATTTTTTTGAGGTCAAGATAAAAATTTATCTTGGGAATATTTTTGTTCAGAAACTGAAGAAAGAATAGCTACAAAAGTCAATACTCATTCAGGTCAGTCACTCAGTAGTGTCTGGCTCTTTGCAACCTCGTGGACTGCAAGCATGCCAGGCCTCCCTGTCTATCACTAACTCCCAGAGTTCACTCAAACTCATTCCACTGAGTCAGTAATGTCATCCAAACATCTCATCCTCTGTCATCCCCTTCTCCTGCCTTCACTCTTTCCCAGCATCAGGGTCTTTTCAAATGAGTGAGTTCTTTACATCAGGTGCCCAAAGTATTGGAGTTTCAGCTTCAGCAACAGTCTTTCCAGTGAATATTTAGGACTGATTTCCTTTAGGACTGGTTGGATCCCCTTGAAGTCCAAGGGACTCTCAAGAGCCTTCTCCAACACCATAGTTCAAAAGCATCAATTCTTTGACACTCAGCTTTCTTTATGGTCCAACTTTCACATCCATACATGACCACTGGAAAAACAATAGCCTTGACTAGATGGACCTTTGTTGGCAAAGTAATGTCTCTGCTCTTTAATATGATGTCTATGTTGGTCATAGCTTTTCTTCCAAGGAACAAATGTCTTTTAATATCATGGCTGCAGTCACCATCTGCAGTGATTTTGGAGCCCCCCAAAATAAAGTCTGTCCTGTTTCCATTGTTTCCCCATCTGTTTGCCATAAAATGATGGGGCTGGATACCATGATCTTAGTTTTTTTAACGTTGAGTTTTAAGTCAACATTTTCACTCTCCTCTTTCACTTCCAAGAGGCTTTTTAGTTCTTCTTTGCTTTCTGTCATAAGGGTGGTGTCATCTGCATATCTGAGATTATTGATATTTCTGCTCGCAATCTTGATTCCAGCTTGTACTTCATTCAGTCCAGCGTTTCTCATGATGTACTCTGCATATAAGTTAAATATCAAGGTGACAGTATACAGCCTTGATGTATTCCTTTCCCAATTTGGAACCAGTCTGTTGTTCCATGTCCAGTTTAGGAAGTGACATACATTCTCTAAAAAGAAAATTTATTTACATATTTTTGTGCAAAGTGTATTTCTATACACTCTTTAAAATGTTTGCAGATCACAGAAAACTTCTTTGTGGATATCTATTGATATTTGCCATATTAAATATTAGACTTAAAGAATAAATATTTATTTATTCCAAAAATGATAGAATGAATGTATTTGGTTAAAAGTGTCACTAAGTAACCTATTATGGGTTAATATATTTCCTAGTCCAGGGTATCTTCCTAAACTAGGTATTGAACCTGCATCTCTTGCATCTCCTGTGGGTTCTTGACCACCATGCCAATTGGGAAGCCCTGGTAGCAGATGGCTTGGTAGGATAAAGTGATTAATTGCTAGATATGTTCAGAAGACAGAGTTCTTAGGAATTTCTAACTGGTTGAATGGATGCTGTGAGAAAAAGACATGTGTAGAAAGACTCTGGAGTTCTTGACCTGAACTTTTGACATGACAATATTACCATTAATGATAATAGTTTCCACTTTGTGTAAGTTTGAACAAGATCAGTGTAGTTTTTACACAGGACATTTGAGGTATCTTTTAGATCCATAACATAAGATACTAAGTATGTAGTTGAATGGGATATATTGGACAGGCTTGAGGGATGAGTTGATGCTAGAGATAAGGAGTTCCTCATCGTTAGATGCGGAGTGTGTATAGATTGAGAAGAAGAGAAAATACATACTTAAATACATACTTAAATACATACATAGACCCTTCCCATATTAGGAAGATGGGCAGAAGAGAAAGAAGAAAAGACACCAGAAGAAGCAAACAGTGAAGTAGAGGTTCATTCAAGGGATTCTGAGTTTATTAGGTCAAGTGAAAAATAGTAGGGCTGATTTTCTATGTCAAATTTTGTCAACAATAAGATGAGAACTGATCATTGAATTTAACAACATGAAAACCAGGGGTGGCATATGATAAAAAGTTGCCTAGCGGTATTATAAGCAAAATCCTGATTACATTGATCCAAGAGAGAATAGGATCCTTAACATTAAGCTGGAAATCTTAGAATACTTTGAAGCAAAACACAATAGAGCCCTTTAAAGCAATCTATTAATATCCTTCAACATCATATTTAGTTTTGTTATAAATCAAGGCTTGTTGTTGTTTTTCAGTGACTAAGTCATGTCGTACTCTTTGTGACTCCATGGACTGCAGCACGCCAGGCTCCCCTGTCCTTCACTATCTTCTGGAGTTTGCTCAACCTCATGTCCATTGAGTCAGTGATACTATCCAACTCAACTATCGTCTTCTACCACCCTCTTCTTCTTTTGCCTTCAATACTAAACATTACCCACTTTCAGATTTTGTATTCTATTTAAAATTCTAAAAACAAGAAGTTCAAGAGAAAAAATACAGCATGTTTAAATAGGCATTTAACTTTTATAATATTATGGAAATTATAGTTTATCAAAATATGCAAGTTTATCAAAACTATATGATCATTGCCAAAAAGGATGCTAGATTTTCAGCATTTTTAACTTTCCTTTATGTCAGGAGAAAGTCTTGTAAGAAGCACAGGGGACATATATAATCAATTTCATTCAAATAATTTTTTCTTAAGTTATATTAAATACAGAGAAATCAGTATAGTACCACTAATTATGTTTGCATTAATCACATTAAATACACCTCAAAGAAATAATGCAGTTCATACTGAGATATCACAGTTGACATGTGCTTTCTTCCTTAATATGTGAAAAGTTACCTAAGCTTCACTAAGTTTTAGTATTTTTAAAACTTTCAATTTATTTATTAAATCTTTTTTTTTTTTTTTTTTTTTTTTAAGCTCTATCTGCTAGGTACTTTTCCAGGAACTGGATGAAAGTCAGCAAAGAAAACTGCTAAAATGTGTGCTTTCTGTCTATAATGCTTTGCCATTTAAAAAAAACAAGAGGTCATGGAAGACTGCAATAAAATGGCAAACATTTAGCAAAACTTAAATGCTAAATTGAAAACATTTGGCAGGTTCTTCTATACGCTGTACCCAGGACACATGATCAATCATGACATTTCCCCCCACCCCAAATTGGCTTAAACTCTTTTTTTGAGTAAAAAAATATATAATATTTTTTGATACCAGGTGTAACACCATGTAACCATATCTATTCCTGATGTACTGTGACTGTCCCAGAATTATAAAACTAAGCTTTTGCCTTGACTCTATTTTTACAACCAAAGAGAAATGAAATGACATGGAAACCCAGAGAATAGAACCCTAAGGAATGAACCCGAAAAATGAAGATATGTTTCAACCAGGCTTGAAAAATATCTGGAAACCACATATCTCTAAGAGATAAAGGAAAAGAAAGTGCAAGAAATATTTGTAAGAAGTCATTAGGGAGAGATGTATATTTAGGTATTTCCCCCATTTTTTGATTGGGTTGCTTTTTTGATGTTGATCTCTATGAGCTATTTTATATATTTTGGAGGTTAATCCTTTGTTGCTTTGTTTGCAAATATTTTCTCCCATTCTGAGGGTTGTCTTTCCATCTTAATTACCTAATTCTGAGGCAGGGTAAGAGACAGATGTGCAGAATGGACATATGGACACACAGAGATTGGGAGGGGAGACTGGGACAAATTGGGAGATTGGGATAGATATATATATATACATTACCATGTGTAAAATAGATAGCTAGTAGGAATGTGTTATAAAGCACAGGAAGCTCAGCTTGGTGCTCTGTGGTGATGTAGAGGGATGGGATGGGGTTGGGGTGGGAGGGAGTCTTAAGAAGGGATGGATATATGTATGCATATGGTTGAATGACTTCATTGTACAGCATAAACTAACACAACATTGTAAAACATTTATATTCCAAAAAAAAAAAAAAGTCAGAAGGAGAGTCTGTGATTCAAGACTAAGCCCTGGAAAAAATAAACTGAATGCATATTGCTGTCTTATAGCTTAGACATGGAACTAATAGAATAAATACAGAAAAGGTAGAAAAAATAAGAATAAACAAATATAATTGATAGAACATAAATTAAGACAATAGGTATGAATCTAAGAATCAGTCAATATAGTAAGTCTGAATATGTTAAATTTCTGTTGTGAAAGGTAAAAAGGTTTATGGAAATGAATTCAACCATATGCATTTTTGCAAATGATTCACTAAATTATATTAATAGATATACAGAAAAGTTGAAAATGAAGAGTTAAAAGGTTTCAGGCTAGCAAGCAGACAGCTATATTAATGTTGTCAGATAAAAAAGAATTTAAGAAAAAACTTTAATACAACAGAGGACAGTTCAGATTATTGTTATGAACTAAATTCTTGTGTTACCAAGTTCAGGTGTAGAAGCCCTTATCCCCGGTGTGATGGTATTTGGAGATAAGACTGCTAGGAGGTAATTAGAGTTTATGAGGTCATGAGAGTGGGATCCTTCTAGATTTTAGGATTATTTCCCTTCTAAGAAGAGACCCCAAGAGTATAGTCTTTGTCTTTCCACTCACACACGAAAGAGGGGTCATGTTACCACATTATGAGATGGAAACTGCCTCCAAGCCAAGAGAAGAGGCCTCAGAATGAACCCTATCTTGATGGCACTTGGATTTTGGACTGGCCAGCCTGTAGATGTGTGAGAGAGAAATTTAATCTGGATGTGCATGCATGCATGCTAAGTTGCTTCAGTCATGTCAGAATTTTTGTGACCTTAGGGCCCATAGCCTGGTAACCTGTCTGTCTGTGGGATTCTCCAGTCAAGAATACCAGAGTGAGTTGCCATGCCCTCCTCCAGGGGACATTCCTGACTCATGAATTGAACACATGTCTTTTATGTCTCCTGCATTTGCAGGTAGGTTCTTTACCACTAGTACCACCTGAAAAGCCCCTTAATCTGCCCAGTCCATGGTATTTTATTATGATAGGTCAAGCAAACTAAGACAGTTATTTTGAGATAAAATCCATAATATTCATGGGTCTTTATACATGTAACTAGATATGTATTACAGCAAAAAAGTCACTATAAAATTGAAGACACTGAACTTCTTTCAGAAAAGAAAAAACAATAACAAAAGAATAGGAATAAGAAATTTGATTGACACAACTGTAAATCTTGATCTAATGAATGTATATTGAACCATACACTCACAAGTTCAGCATTTACACTCTTCTGAAGCATGTATAGAAACACTAGTAGATAGTTTCTGTGTACATAGTCTTAAAAGAACTGTCAAGTAATTTTAAAAGAAAAAGCCTAATTTTACTTAATACATTTTAAAAATGCAAAATGCTACACAAAATTATGCTTCACCATTAATTAAAATACACTATTCTAAATAGTTATTGAATAAGAAGAAAATTTAAATTATCATTTTTAAGAACAAAAATATGTGATATGAGTAGTATAACAGGAAAATATATAAATAAAAAATGGCTAATGCTAAAACAAGATTTATTCTATGAAAGCCTATTTTATATAATAAACTCAAGGCAAGAGAAATCCTAAAAGACAAAAAATAATAATTTTAAATAGAATAAAAAACTTTCATATTCAGTAAAACTCAATATTAGTCTTTTGGGAAACAAACAAAAGAAATACTGGCAAATTTGATCACTTATAAGTACACATAACCTTAAAAATCAAAAAGTAAAGACAGAGTAGATAAAATCGTGGGAGCATATTATATATGTTTATGTCAATAAATTAAAAAATTTAAATAGCATAAATGCTTTTCTAGAGAAAAAATTCCATACAGCAATTCTTTTTTTTTAATATAAATTTATTTATTTTAATTGGAGGCTAATTACTTTACAATATTGTATGGTTTTGCCATACATCAAGTATTTGATGAAGCAGTTTTTTTTCTTGAATAACATACAGCTCTTTGATGATATTACTGAAAAAGAAATAGAGAATGTTGCAATTCTGTCCATTCTAAGTTATATAGTTAAAAAACGGTCAACAATTAATACAAAAAGAAAGTTATGGAGGGTTTTTGTTTTCTTTTATCCCTTTCTGAAGGTATCATCAGCTGTTGTTGTTTAGTCGCTAAGTCATATCTGACTCTTTTGCGACCCCCTGTCAAGCTCCTCTGTCCATGGGATTTCTTAGGGAAGGATACTGGAGTGGGTAACCATTTCCTTCCCCAGGGCATCTTTCCAACCTGGAGACTGAACCCATGTCACCTGCATCGGCAGGCAGATTCTTTACCACTGAGCCTCCAAGGAAATCCATCATCAACTGAGTCACCTCAAACAAAACTATCCAGGCTCCAGCAGGCAGTGGTTCTAAAGTGGTTATGGTCTGGTTCCAGTCATTTTAGGAGAAGGCATTTTGGATCTGTGGAAGGGAGTCAGCATCTCTCATTTGTATATACTTCTGAAATAATTCTGTATGTGTCCATATGGAGTTTGTGACTTAATTTGAATATGATGCTAATAAAAGCAAATTGGACTTCCAGTGTCTTGATCCATATCTACACTAGGCAGTCAGGACCCTGAGTTAGGAACATGACTGGTGAGAACCCCAGTCTAATTCCCAAAAAGGTTTGGTTTCTACTGTGTTTGGAGTGATTTTTGAAAGTATGGGAATATTTACATTAATATTTTTAATTAACTTTTGAAGTAAACTATCCTTGTAAACACATATACTTAATTAAGTAGTAAGTAATAATTTGAAACACTCAGCAGTGGCCACAGGACTGGAAAAGGGCAGTTTTTATTTCAATCACAAAGAAAGGAAATGCCAAAGAATGCTCAAACTACCGCACAATTAACACTGATCTCACACACTAGTAAAGTAATGGTCAAAATTTTCCAAGCAAGGCTTCAGCAATATGTGAATCGTGAACTTCCAGATGTTCAAGCTGGTTTTAAAAAAGGCAGAGGAACCAGAGATCAAATTGCCAACATCTGCTGGATCATCAAAAAGCAAGAGAGTTACAGAAAAACATCTACTTCTGCTTTATAGACTATGCCAAAGCCTTTGTGTGGATCACAATAAACTGTGGAAAATTCTGAAAGAGATGGGAATACCAGATCACCTGACCTACCTCTCGAGAAACCTATATGCAGGTCAGGAAGCAACAGTTAGAACTGGACATGGAACAACAGACTGGTTCCAAATAGGAAAAGGAGTATGTCAGGCTGTATATTGTCACCCTGCTTGTTTAACTTCTATGTAGAGTACATCATGAGAAACGCTGGGCTGGAAGAAGCACAAGCTAGAATCAAGATTGGTGGGAGAAATATCAATAATCTCAGATATGCAGATGACACCTTATGGCAGACAGTGAAGAGGAACTAAAAAGCCTCTTAGTGAAAGAGGAGAGTGAAAAAGTTGGCTTAAAACTCAACATTCAGTAAATGAAGATCATGGCATCTGGTCCCATCACTTCATGGGAAATAGATGGGGAAAAATGGAAAGTGTCGGACTTTATTTTTTTGCGGCTCCAAAATCACTGCAGATGGTGATTGCAGCCATGAAATTAAAAGACACTACTCCTTGGAAGGAAAGTTATGACCAACCTAGGTAGCATATTCAAAAGCAGAGACATTACTTTGCCAACAAAGGTCCGTTTAGTCAAAGCTGTGGTTTTTCCAGTGGTCATGTATGGATGTGAGAGTTGGACTGTGAAGAAAGCTGAATGCTGAAGAATTGATGCTTTTAAACTGTGGTATTGGAGAAGACTCTTGAGAGTCCCTTGGACTGCAAGGAGATCCAACCAGTCCATTCTAAAATAGATCAATCCTGGGTGTTCTTTGGAAGGAATGATGCTAAAGCTGAAACTCCAGTACTTTGGCCACCTCATGTGAAGAGTTGATGCATTGGAAAAGACTTTGATGCTGGGAGGGATTGGGGGCAGGAGGAGAAGGGAACGACAGAGGATGAGATGGCTGGTTGGCATCACTGGCTAGATGGACGTGAATTTGAGTGAACTCTGGGAGTTGGTGATGGACAGGGAGGCCTGGCATGCTGTAATTCATGGGGTCGCAAAGAGTCGGACACGACTGAGCGACTGAACTGAACTGAACTGAATAATAAATCTTATATCTATCAGACTAGTGTTGCCCCATGAGTGAAGAGTTCTCTTGAGGGCTGTCTGTCTGGAGGGAGAGGAAGAAGCAGAGCAGTTGTTGTTTAGTTGCTCAGTCGTGTCTGTCTTTTTGCGACTCCTTGGACTGCAGCATGCCAGGCTTCCCTGTCCTTCACTATCTCCTAGACTTTGCTCAATCTCATGTCCACTGAGTCAGTAATGCCATCCAACCATCTCATCCACTGTCGCTTCCTTCTCCTGCCCTCAGTCTTTCCCAGCATCAGGATCTTAAAGCAGGGAGGATGTCTGATCCTCTGAGGTGGCAGATCATAAGATTGTGGGTTGCACCTCATCTGTAAATTGCTAGAATAACAGGAATCCTTTCCCATGAATGCTGAAAACTGCCCTAGGAACCCTAGAGTGTTTTTTGTATCAATGCTAGAAGCACTCAGTTATGCACTAGAAACTGCAAAACTGCATAGCTGGAGAAAACTAATTTTGAGGAGGCAGTAACTATAATCCTAAGGTTAGTTTTGGATATAATGGTTGTGAGTCAGGGTTTCTAAACTAAGAAACACTTTAAACAATGTTTCTTCTATCTCTCCATGTCAGACCAAAATTGGCCTTCTAAGAAAGCCAGCACACAATGGAAAAAAGCAATCCAGAGAGACTTAGATATTTCAAACACATTATGTGGAATAGTTTTTGTTGACCTCTTTTAGCAAGATATTTAAAATAGTCTTTATGTCCTGCCATAGAATTTTCCAGTATTTCTATTTAGTAATTTTTACATGATGATTCTTAGTTTCTTGATGCTGCTATGTAATTACTTTTCAGAAGCAAGACTAGGCCCATTTTCTTATTTCTGTTGAGCTAGTGTTCGTTTTGGCAGTCACTATAATTATATTGTGCTGAATTCAGGAACACTGGTCAGAAAAATAAAATGCAAATGGGTGCAGTGCTATTACAGTCCACATACTAGTTTCCCTATAAATGATTTCACAAGTGTAACATTCCTGTCTCTCCAAAGACTTTCAAAACACTACAAAAGGAATATTATCAAAAGCATTTTTTCTAACTCAAGGCAAAACAAGTGGAAGAAAACAAAAACATAAAAGGAGCAAAGCAATCTCTGTAATTATACTTGAAAAAATGTTTCATTTTCCCTAAATATCACATGTTATTTTTAGCAGTACTTATTTTGCATGCTTTATATTATACAGTTACTGGAAAAAAAAACTGTTCTTAAGAATCAAGTCCATTACATAAAAAAAGCCCTCTTCTGTTAAACTAGTTTGAATAAAAAACAAACTTCTCTAATATATTCATGATTGTAATTGTATTTTTTAAACAGATAAATCTATTTTTAAAAAAATAAGTTTTTCTGGGATAGAAAAGCTTCATCTGAAAAGTGATGAGAGAGAGATTTATAAAATCAAAGAATCTAGAAATGCAAATAGTTGATCCAGGCAACAAAGGGAAAAGAATAACATTCTCAAATAATGATAAAGCTTCCAAGATTTTAATAGTAGCGGGGACCATTTGAATATTCTTATTAAATGAATGGGATTCCCTAGTGGCTCAGATGTAAAGAATCTGCCTGCAGTGGAGGAGACTTGGGTTCAGTCCCTGGGTTTAAAAGATCCCCTGAAGGCCGAAATGCCAACCCACTCCAGTATCCTTGCCTGGAGAATCCCATAGACAGAGGAGCTTGGTGGGCTACAGTCACTGGGTTGGAAAAGAATAAGAAGACATAGTTAAAAAATATTTATTATGCTCCTGCTTTCCATTAAGCTAATATGAAAAATTCAAGCATAAAAATGCAATGAAATTTATAATAAGGCTATACCCTATGAGTGAGCAGTCTGATCTTTGTGATTTTTGTTGACACGTAGCAGTTCAGGTGTCCATGTGGCCTTTGTGATAACTACTTATACTGAAAATTTAGGACTACTCTTTCCAGTTCTCCATTTTTCTAATTTCCCTGCTATAGTTTCTTTATATACCTATTTCATCACTCCAAAAGTAGTCCAGGTAATGGTTATCAAATAAACTCTAAGCACTTGATAAGCTTTCAATTAATGTTCATTAAAGAAAGACTGAACAAATTACTCTCTTTCAGACTTAGCTTATGAGTAAATATTTTATTCATCAATGGATAAAAGAATACTTAGGAAATTTTATAATACATAACTAATTTTTGTGTAGTACTTGGCATATATAATCATCTAGGCTGATATATTTGTTACATTTCAGATTACATCATTTTAGCTGGCTTATGTACTGTGTAAAAGGGCAACCCCAGAAAAATAAATATTATTTTACATTTGATAAATTTTTAAAAATTTGTTTTGGAATAATTATGAAATTATTGCAAATTCCAGAAATAGTACATTGATTACTCTGTAACATTCACCAAATTTCTGCTAGTGATAACCACTTAAATAATTATAGTACAGCTAAGAAATTTTACATTAGCACTGTTAAAGAGGAAAATTTTTCCTCTTCTCATGATGGTTAATTTGGTCTAATAATTAAGTTGACATAAGAAAAACAAATGTGATTTTGTGTATATGGAACCTCACAAAAACTTTAGAGGACTCAAGACAGGTGACTGAGGCTTATATGCCATCCTGAGCTAGGGAGAAAATGTGTGGGTCTGGGACTATAAAGGGGAGGAATACAATTTACAGGGAGATAGGAAAAACCAGTGTCTGGAAAACAAATGTTTGTCATGCCATGTAGAGATAATGGGACAAGAGGAAGTTCTTGAGAACAAGAGCAGTGGTAGCATTTTTTCTTATAATATTTAGTCTTTTGTCCTCAATTCCTAGAAAACTCCAGAGCCATAAAGGTGAAATGGGTGTCTTATTATTTATAGCAAGCCCCTTTCTGCCACGACTGGGTTTAAATTAATGAGGTGACTTTTGAAAGCATCAAAAGGTGGAGGCTGGTGGTCTGGAGAACCAACATTGTGGTTAGAGAGTTGGAACATTTAGTCCCACTTGAGGATATCTGGAGGAGGGAGAGGGGCTAGAAATTAAAGAAGTCACTGAAGGCCAGTGATTTACTCAACCATGGTTAGTCGGGAAGCCTTCATGAACATCCAGAATGACTGTGTAAGAGCTTCTGGGCTGGTGAACACATTGGGAGAGTGATGCTTTCAGAAGTTGTAGAAGTTCCTGCCCTTCCTCATACCTTGCCCTACATGTCTGGCACATCCCAAGTTATATCCTTTTATTAGAAAACTGGTAGCCAAGTGAGTCAGTGGGTTTCCTGAGTTCTGTCAGCTACTCTAGCAAGTAATAGAACTCAAAAAGGAATTTATGGGAACCTGTGACGTACAGCCAGTCAGGTAGAAGTACAGGTGATACCTTGGGCTTGTGACTGGTGTCTCAGATATGTGGAGGAGAGCAGTGTCCTAAGGCTGATCCTCTAACTTGTAGAGTATGATGCAGTCTCCATGTAGATCAGGTAAATGGTGTTTGATTATAGGAGACACAGCTGGTGTCTGGAAAATTGTTTGGTAGTTATGAGGAGATCAATATTGCTGGGAGAAATATCAATAACCTCAGATATGCAGATGACACTACTCTTATGGCAGAAAGAGAAGAGGAATTAAAGAGCCTTTTGATGAAACTGAAAGAGAAGAGTGAAAAAGCTGAAATAACTAAACATTCAGAAAATGAAGATCATGGCATCATCCAGTCCGCTCACTTATTGGCAAATAGATGGGGAAACAGTAGAAACAGTGACAGACTTTATTTTCTTGGGCTCCAAAATCACTGCAGATGGTGACTGCAGCCATGAAATTAAAAGATGTTTGCTCCTTGGAAGAAAAGCCATGACAAACCTAGACCACATATTAAAAAGCTGAGACATTACTTAGCCAACAAAGGTCTATATAGTCAAAGCTATGGTTTTTCTAGTAGTCATGTATGGATGTGAGAGTTGGACTATAAAGAAAGCTAAGCGCTGAAGAATTGATGCTTTTGAACTGTGGTGTTGAAGAAGGCTCTTGAGAGTCCCTTGGACTGCAAGAAGATCAAACCAGTCAATCCTAAAGGGAATCAATACTGAATATTTATTGGAAGGACTGATGCTGAAGCTCCAACACTTTGGCCACCTGATGTGAAGAGCTGACGCATTAGAAAAGACCATGAAGCTGGGAAATATTGAAGGCAGAAGGAGAAGGGGATGACAAAGGACAAGATGATTGAATGGCATCATCGACTCAATGGACATGAGTTTGAGCATGTTCTGGAAGATAGTGAAGAACAGGGAAACCTGGCATGCTGCATTCCATGGGTCACACAGAGTTGACATAACTGAACAACAATGAAGTGAACTCCTCTCTCCATGGTAAAACTGGGCAAAACCCAAAAGAGTAGAGTTAAACAATTATAGGTACCTGAAAAATTAATTAATTACCTCCTATTTTTTTTTTCAAATCAGAATGTAAACAAATAGAAGTTGTAATTTGTATAATCACAGTGAAATTATTGGTAACACTCAGGCTGACTTCTGAATGCTGCAAGAATCATGGTGACCAAACATTGCAAGAGAACCTGCTACTGGAATGAAGAAAACTAATAAAAAGAACTAAGCAATAACAGCAACACATTCTCGCTTCACTCATGATTTGAATTGTTGTTTAGTCTCTCAGTTATATCCAACTCTTTTATGACCCTGTGGACTATAGCCTGCCAGGCTCATCTGTCCATGGATTTTCCCAAGCAAGAGTACTGGAGTGGGTTGCCATTTCTTTCTCCAGGGGATCTTCCTGACCCAGGAATCAAACCCATGTCTCCTGCATTGGGAGGTGATTCTTTACTGCTGAGCCACCAGGGAAGCCCCCATAATTTGACTACATAATATTCAAAACTGCAGTGGTATTTATTTACACATTCATATTTTTAGTGGCTGAAATTTTCCCTTCATATATGAAAGACTGGATCTAAATTCAGGAGACCTGATATTAAGTCCAGACTCTAATAATTATTGGCTACATGATTTCAGATGATTTCTCCCCTATTTTTCATCAGTAAAAGAGAATGAGATCTGTGACCATCAGACAGGGTCATTTTGAATGTCAAATAAGACCATTTAATAAGATCTCTTAACTCTAAAATCATATGCTAAATTTAGTAATTATTTTTGCTCTTCAATCCTATGTGTCTTAGCTCATAATTGAATCTATAAACATAATCCATCTTTCATTCTGTCCTAACTTTATATTCTTCTAATGATCTAGCTATTTTCAGTGGAAAACTACAATCAGTTTCAGTTCAGTCGCTCAGTCGTGTCTGACTCTTTGAGACCCCATGAACCACAGCACGCCAGGCCTCCCTGTCCACCACCAACTCCTGGAGTCCACCCAAACCCATGCCCATTGAGTCAGTGATGCCATCCAACCATCTCATCCTCTGTCATCCCCTTCTCTTCCTGCCCTCAATCTTTCCCAGCATCAGGGTCTTTTCAAATGAGTCAGCTCTTCGCATCAGGTGGAAAACTACAATAAAAATATCACAATAAAAAAATAGGTTTCTGAATGACATCTAAATATATGAAACATTAAACTTGTGTAACTTTTTAGTTCTTTTATTTATTATTATTTTTTTACTTTACAATATTGTATTGGTTTCGCCATACATGAACATGCATCTTTAAACAATTATTTTTCTTTATTTTTTATGATGATCTCATAGCATTTCTTTTCTGCCAGGCTAGTAGTTATTTTTTTTACACAGTGTCTAAGGTAGGATATAGCCTGCTCTGTGACATCCTATGTTTGCTTGTCTGATTTTTTTAATAATAACTGAGAAATTTTTGAAGCAAAGTAAATACTTAAAACTGCCCTTCAAAATGATTTTTGTTGTTTTACTTTAAATACTGTTTTGTACAACTGGGAAATAACACTTCCAATAGCATTGGCCCTGTATCATAGAAATTATTTAAATACACTAAATCACGTTTAAAGTATTCTGAGAAGTGGAAAAAAGCAAAATTCACCTTTTTTGACCTTATTTACCTGAATCTAAAGAAATTTATTTCATTTACACTTAATGAACAGCAATCAGCAACATGTAGGTTCACACTAAAACCCTCATTAAATTAAAGTACTACTTTAATGTATTTTCCTGAGTTATACTGCCATGGAAGAAAAACTGAATTTTTAGCTCATTTTAGAGTTAAGATCAACAGGTAACAATATTAGACCTATTCTCTAAATTGACTTGTTTAAATTAAGCATCACCAATCATGATACAAATTAAAAGGAAAATAAGAAGACAGGCATATTATTGAAAACTGAGTTGATAAAATACTTGGTTTATTGATGGCAGTGGCTTATTTTTGTAATCAAGTTTTTCTCAGACTAAAAATATTATTTCATAACTTGTCAGCAATTCTTTGATAAAGAACAATTAAAGGAATGTCAGCAGAAGTTCAAAATGATGCTAAACTGGAGAGGAAAGTCTGCCTAGAATTATAATGTTGCTAAAATGATCCTTGAATGATCTGCAACTATTAGATCATTATATTTTCAATCCAGTGGAGGCCTCTCAATACAGGTATTGTTGCCCTTGTAACAGAAAGGAAAATCACAAAGAAGGGAAAAAAGAAAAAAAAAAAAAAAACCCTCAATGCTTGTAATTTAAGAATCAATGTTAAACCTGATGTCTGATGATGGTATTTATTGTATTGCTTGAATAATTTTTGTAACTCACAGATTAGTATTTTTCTTTGAATTTGTACCAAGATGATAATATATATACAACTAGGGTGAAAGACAAGCAGAAACAAGTCATGTACAGAGACTGGGGAATAACATTCCAGGTTCAAAAGCCCTAAGGTGAGAACTGTGTTATCATGTTAGCATTCATTCAGTAGTGTAACATTTACAGAATAAGATAAATATTCACCCTTTGTCTACATAATGTACAGGGTTGATAATTATGTACAAAAGTTAACACATGTATTTCTCTGCATGCATCTTGGGTTAGTTACTGGTGAAAATACATATTCATTTAGAAAATATTACTAGATAGGAATACTTGATCTTTACTTTTATCAATAAAATTGTAAACTTGGATTCAGTTCAGTTCAGTTCAGTGTCTCAGTTGTGTCCAACTCTTTGAGACCCCAAAGCACGCCAGGCCTCCCTGTCCATCACCAACTCCTGGAGTTCACTCAAACTCATATCCTTCAAGTCGGTGATGCCATCCAGCCATCTCATCCTCTGTTGTCCCCTTCTCCTGCCCCAAATCCCTTCCAGCATCAGAGTCTTTTCCAATGAGTCAACTCTAGCGGGATTAAAATGTGATATCTTCTCTTGTTCTTTATTTATTATCTTTACAGCACAGCAGTGAGCCAGAAACAAGTTCTTTTGAGGATAGTAGTATATATTATTGGAGAAGGCAATGGCACCCCACTCCAGTACTCTTGGCTGGAAAATCCCATGGATGGAGGAGCCTGGTGGGCTGCAGTCCATGGGGTTGCTAAAAGTCAGACACGACTGAGTGACTTCACTTTCACTTTTCACTTTCATGCACTGGAGAAGGAAATGGAAACCTACTCCAGTGTTCTTGCCTGGAGAATCCCAGGGACGGTGGAGCCTGATGGGCTGCCGTCTATGGGGTCGCACAGAGTCGGACATGACTGAAGCAACTTAGCAGCAGCAGCAGTATATATTATTATTATGGCTAACCAGACTTTGTCTACATAATGTTCATGGGGTCGCAAAAAGTCAGACACAACTGAGCGACTGAACTGAACTGAACCAAGTTGACAATTTTATTGATAAAGGAAAAGATCAAGCATTCCTATCTAGTAATCTTTTCTAAATGACTTTGTTTTCACCAGTACCTAACCCAAGATGCATGCTAACCACACTAACAGGCAAATTTGGCCTCAGAATATGGAATGAAGCAGGGCAAAGACCAATAGAGTTTTGCCAAGAAAATGCACTGGTCATAGCAAACACCCTCTTCCAACAACACAAGAGAAGACTCTACACATGGACATCACCAGGTGTGACAACACGAAAATCAGATTGATTATATTCTTTGCAGCCAAAGATGGAGAAGGTCTATACAGTCAACAACAACAAAAAAAGACCAGGAGCTGACTGTGGCTCAGATCATGAACTCCTTATTGCCAAATTCAGACTGAAATTGAAGAAAGTAGGGAAAACCACTAGACCATTCAGGTATGACCTAAATCAAATCCCTTATGATTATACAGTGGAAGTGAGAAATAGATTTAAGGGCCTAGAACTGATAGATAGAGTGCCTGATGAACTACGGAATGAGGTTCATGACATTGTACAGGAGACAGGGATTAAGACCATCCCCATGGAAAAGAAATGCAAAAAAGCAAAATGGCTGTCTGGGGAGGCCTTACAAATAGTTGTGAAAAGGAGAGAAGTGAAAATCAAAGGAGAAAAGGAAAGATATAAGCATCTGAAGACAGAGTTCCAAAGAATAGCAAGAAGAGATAAGAAAGCCTTCCTGAACTACCAATGCAAAGAAATAGAAGAAAACAACAGAATGAGAAAGACTAGAGATCACTTCAAGAAAATTAGAGATACCAAGGGAACATTTCATGCAAAGATGAGCTCAATAAAGGACAGAAATGATATGGACCTAACAGAAGCAGTAGATATTAAGAAGAGGTGGCAGGAATACACAGAAGAACTATACAAAAACTTCTTCACAACCAAGATAATCACGAAGGTGTGATCACTCACCTAGAGCCAGACATCCTGGAATGTGAAGTCAAGTGGGCCTTAGCATCACTACGAACAAAGCTAGTGGAGGTGATGGAATTCCAGTTGAGCTATTTCAAATCCTGAAAGATGATGCTGTGAAAGTGCTGCACTCAATATGCCAGCAAATTTGGAAAACTCAGCAGTGGCCACAGGACTGGAAAAGGTCAGTTTTCATTCCAATCCCAAAGAAAGGCAATGCCAAAGAATGCTAAACTACCACACAATTGCACTCATTTCACACGCTAGTAAAGTAATGCTCAAAATTCTCCAAGCCAGGCTTCAGCAGTATGTGAACCGTGAACTTCCAGATGTTCAAGCTGGTTTTAGAAAAGGGAGAGGAATCAGAGATGAAATTGCCAACATCTGCTGGATCATGGAAAAAGCAAGAGAATTCCAGAAAACCATCTATTTCTGCTTTATTGACTATGCCAAAGCCTTTTACTGTGTGGATCACAATAAACTGGAAAATTCTGCAAGAGATGGGGATACCAGACCACTTGAGCTGCCTCTTGAGAAACTTGTATGCAGGTGAGAAAACAACAGTTAGGACTGGACATGGAACAACAGACTGGTTCCAAATAGGAAAAGGAGTACATCAAGGCTGTATATTGTCACCCTACTTATTTAACTTCTATGCAGAGTACATCATGAGAAACGTTGGGCTGGAAGACGCACAAGCTGGAATCAAGATTGGTGGGAGAAATATCAATAACCTCAGATATGCAGATGACACCAACCCTATGGCAGACAGTGAAGAGAAACTAAAAAGCCTCTTGATGAAAGTGAAAGTGGAGAGTGAAAAAGTTGGCTTAAAGCTCAATATTCAGAAAACGAAGATCATGGCATCCGGTCCCATCACTTCATGGCAAATAGATGGGGAAACAGTGGAAACAGTGTCAGACTTTATTTTTGGCGGGCTCCAGAATCACTGCAGATGGTGACTGCAGCCATGAAATTAAAAGACGCTTACTCCTTGGAAGGAAAGTAATGACCAACCTAGATAGCATATTGAAAAGCAGAGACATTACTTTGCCAACAAAGGTCCTTCTACTCAAGCCTATGGTTTTTCCTGTGGTCATGTGTGGATGTGAGAGTTGGACTGTGAAGAAAGCTGAGCGCCGAAGAATGGATGCTTTTGAAGTGTGGTGTTGGAGAAGACTCTTGAGAGTCCCTTGGACTGCAAGGAGATCCAACCAGTCCATTCTGAAGAAGATTAGCCCTGGGATATCTTTGGAAGGAATGATGCTAAAGCTGAAACTCCAGTACTTTGACCACCTCATGCGAAGAGCTGACTCATTGGAAAAGACTCTGATGCTGGGAGGGATTGGGGGCAGGAGGAGAAGGGGATGACAGAGGATGAAATGGCTGGATGGCATCATTGATTCGATGGACGTGAGTTTGAGTGAACTCTGGGAGTTGGTGATGGACAGGGAGGCCTGGTGTGCTGCGATTCATGGGGTCGCAAAGAGTCGGACACGCCTGAACAACTGAACTGATCTGAACCACAGTTTGGTTGATAAAGATGTTACATCTAATTTAATCTAAATTCTCTGTGGATATTAGCAATTTAACACACTGTTACCTGAAGTTATGTTAACTTTTTATGTTGGAAAATGATTTATTTTCATAAGTATAGGATTAAATTTTTTTTCCTCCAAATAATAACAGACATATTCTGAGAGTAATTTCAAGTATATAGTTTCTAAGGGAATACAAGTTAAAGCCAAGAAACTCAACTAGGCTCTTCAGCTATCTTAATATACAGGACTTCCTATAAAAAATACACTAAAAATTCCATTGATTCCCAGTACCTGCTGCACCTCCCTGCTTATATTCTTGTGACTTT
This sequence comes from Bos grunniens, assembly GCF_055505025.1. Classification (NCBI taxonomy): domain Eukaryota; kingdom Metazoa; phylum Chordata; class Mammalia; order Artiodactyla; family Bovidae; genus Bos; species Bos grunniens. Next base: position 73,423,059 of record NC_141180.1, on the reverse strand, counting down.
TCTGTGCACCTCACTGTTTTAAAATTCCTGGTATCTGCATCTCGGTGCTTTTCTCCCCAGTGGTGCTTCTGGAACCTCCTTATTCTGATCTTCCTTAAAGCATTCAGGTTTGTATTTTCCGTCAGTGTAAACCACCCTGTAACTTTTCATATTGAAAGCATTTTTCAGATACCCAAGTTGGCTTCTCACTCTATGATTGTAATTCTTGGTTAGATATCTAATCTTCATAATTTCTACTTTGATAACACGTGGTTTCAGTATCCATGAAAATAAAAATTTCCACCTTATTGGTTGTTTCATCAGTATTCAGTATATCAAATGCCAGATATATGGGGGGTAACCAATGTTTTGTCTAAATTCTTCCTTTTTACATCTATGAAAGTACTGGCAGAATCAAGATTCTGAGCCTCTAACCTCCAAGAGTTTCCTCATTCCCTTTGAAATTTATTTCTCCCCATCCTGTGCTCCTTCTCTCCCTGGCCAAGGATCTATTTGCTTTAAAGTGCTATCAGCTAATTAAATCTGTTCTCTGCTCATATTGGCTGCAAGTGAAAGCTAATTTATGTGGTTTTAAAATTTAGAATAACCCTTATTTATTCCTGGCATCTTCCACATTTTTCTTTTTTTCTTTTTGGCCAAATTGGTTTTGGAAAGAGTAGAAACCATAAAAGAGAAATAAAAGTATCAGACAGTATATGTAATATCAAGATTAAAATAAGACAATGACTTGATTTACTGATCCATTTTTAAACTCTGATTCGATCTCCATTCTACACTCCCAGACGTTTGTCCTACTATTAAAAAGAGTCTCTAGGGACTTCCCTGACAGCCCAGTCGTTAAGACTGTACTTCCAATGCAGGGAGGGCATTGGTTCAATTCCAGGTCAGGGAACTAAGACCCCACATGCTGTATTGCATGACCAAAAATAAAATAAAAAGCCTTAAAAAGTGTTTCTAGCTTATTAAAATCTGCTCTGTACTTTTAAGTTTGATTTTTATTTTTTTGAGATGAACAAGTATATCTACTGTTTAGTATTTATGAACATGACCTTTAGAATTTTAATTCTGGTTGAGGTATTAGGCAAGGTATTTAATCTTCCCATGCTGTTTTCCCTCCACAGTAATACAGTGATATACATTGTGCTTACTGTCTAGGGTTGTGTGAAGTTCAGGTTAGTAAATCACAATAAAGAAAACAGAAAAAAAAATCAGCCTTACTCATAAAACCATTTCAAAATAATTTCAGTAACATTTAGAGACAAATGTATTCATTTTTACAATGTTTCAAATGTTTATTTTCTAAAACTGTAACAGTAGGTACACTAAACATATTATCTGGCTGGTCTAAAGTTCCATCTATTCTAGTGGCATCAGGGCTTATTTTTGCAAGAACCATCATAATAATTACCGGTATGAGGCAATGTCCTTCATGATGACCAGCCGCACTTCATCACCTTCAAAAGGCCACTTTTGGCCAATTTTCCTCGGTTCCTGTGACTTCAGGGAGCTGATCACAGCAACCTTGCAAATCAGAAACAAGATTTCTCCCTTCTTGGTCCATTATATATAAAATTGTGATGTTAAAATGCTTTCTGGAAACACTTGGATTAGCCCAAATGATGATGGTTTGATGTTTTCCTGGAATTTCTTCATACATTGTCTGCTCCAAAATGAAATAATGATTCATAACATAGTCCTCACTCAAGGCACAAACACGTTACTAATGAACATTTGCCTTAATGGAGTGGGTTCTATTACAGCGAAAGATGACTTATTATTCCTTGGCAAATCTATCTTATAAAGATAGATTTAAGCAATGCAGAAACATGTGCAGTTAGATTTCTCTACAGAGAGAGCAATGCAACAAAAACTCAGCAGTGGATCTTTTACTGTGAGTAGATGTTCAATAGATGTGTATAATTGATAAAGTCAAATCATTTTTAATACAGATATTGAGGGGTGGGCTTCCCTCGTAGTTCAGTTGGTAAAGAATCTGCCTGCAGTTCAGGAGACCTGAGTTCAATCCCTGGGTCTGGAAGAGGAGCCTGGTGGGCTGCAGTCCATGGGGTCGCAAAGAGTCAAGCACAACTGAGTGACTAACACTTCATTCATTGAGAAGCACCACTTGAGGTTGATAATGGTGACTAATTTTATTTTTTATTTGTATTGTAGTGTAATTGCTTTACCATGTTGTGTTAATTTCTCCTGTACAATGAAGTGAATCAGCTATAGGTGTACATATATTTCCTCCCTCTTGAGCCTCTGTCCAGCCCCCACATCCCACTCCTCTAGGTCATGAAGAGCACTGAGCTGAGTTCTCTGTGCTATACAGCAGCTCCCCACAGCTGTCTGTTTTACACATGGTAGTGTATATATGCCAGAGCTACTGGCTCAGTTCATCCCACTGAAGTCTTATAACTATGTTTCTAGTGCAGATCAGTTGGAAATCTTGTGATTAAAATAGTAATAAATAAATACGATTTGGGAGTTAGGAATCTAATAATCTGTTGCAAATAGATTATCAACAGTTTTAATTTCTGAAATAGAAAAGTTACTAAAGATACCTAAAACATGCAGAAAGACGGAGAGAGAAGGGGAACAGATTCTATCAAATGTTTATATTTTATGTAGTATGTGGGTAGGTGATAGATGAATTATAGATGATTAAAAACAACAGCTGCGTGTGCATGTATACTTGTCTCACACTCCCTGTTTGCAATAACACAGGCCTATAAAACAGCAAGCGGGGTAGGACCCAGGGTCTGCCAGAAAGGCAGGCAAAATAAGTAATGTATTTGAACCTTCAGCAAGTGTCAATCAAATGATTTAAATCTCCACACTTAACCTTCACAACAACCCCACACAGAATGCTCAGGTCAAGATCCCACATCCAACCATTCCTAAAAACAAACAAACAAACAAACAAAAAAACCGGTAAAAACTGAGTTTGTTTTGATTGTAAACATCTATAAATGTATTTGGTTAGCAAATCATACTTTAAATTGTGATGCTGTTAATGTTATTCATAGTCTTTTTTTCATCTTACCCAGTGAGAGTATCCAGTTGCTTCCCTAAAGAAATATTAATAGGTTTGTTTATGATGTGTAACATAGCTTGCAAACTGTGTAATGTAATACTTATCAAAATGTTTAAAAAATAGATTCAAACATATATCTGGCCCAATGGATTTGGGATCATAGAATTACGGGACTGTGTCCCTCCTGCATCAGGGAGAGAGTATGATTATAGGCCAGCATATCAGTGCCTTATTCTTTCTGCTTAAACAATAGTGTAGACATGATAAGTAATCACCATCATTAGCAGCAACAGCAAAGGGAATTTTCACTTAATTGCAAATAAATAAGTTGGGATCTTTGGGATGGTCTCTCGATGAGCCAGAGAATAATTCAACTCTTTTTATTTGTCCATTTATTACAGTGATGCTTTTAAGAAAACTGGTTGAATGTTTCTATTCTGTTTCATCTCCCTTCCTGCTGAAGAGAACTAAATTTGCTCATAAAGTGCTGAGGAGTCTGAGACAGCACAGAAAAGTCTAGCAGGTGATGTGTCAAGTTTATCTGGCTCTTACTAAAACAGCCAGCTTGCCTTCTTTTGCAGATGCTCTATATCATATAACTGAACTTGGTTTTTATTAGGAAAAGTTGGTTTTGAGGATGCTTACAGTAAATTATGGGTCCAAATACAGCAAGTGTGTAAAACATCCTTTGGCAAGTTTTCAGAAGTAAAGTTGAATAATGTTTCACTTTATTACCTAATAAGTTTTCCTTTTCAATCATTTACGCAGTATAACATATTTTTGTCATGTTGAATAATATGCAGTTTTGTAAGCTACCTTAAAATTTTTGCAACAAAGTAGATAATATGAAAAGTAATGCAATGTAATTCATGGTTTTTCATTCAGCATTGTAACAAAAATCTTTTTATTAGAACTTTTCATAAATATCATATTTCAATGACTACCTGAGATTACATTCCTCCATGATTTACTTTATCACTTCCTTCTAGTTCGTTGAACAAATCTCAACACAGTTATTAAAATAATTATGTGATTAACATAATTATGTATAAAGTTTATAATTTAGTTTAGGTAGATTGATAGAAAAATAGAGTAAAGGGTATTGAAAAGCAAGAAAGAAGTCAGTTTAGTGTTAGACCAATGTATATATTTTCAAAATTAATGTATACTTGAAAGACAAAATATTAGACTAAAGTATATGAAATCTCTGGGAGCCCATGCTTGTCTAGAGGTGAGGACAGAGGCAGTCAAGCCCCGACATGAAGCCAGTCCAGGAAGAGACAAAATCACATTTTTCCTTTCATGGGGGAAAATTGTTGAATTAAAACCTGTCTGTAATTAATTTTAAAGAAATTTTAAACAACTCACTTTAAATATAGCTGGGGTTAGACAAACTCAATCTAAGTCTTTATATTATATTCAAGAAGAAGTAAACTCACTTCAAAATCTTAGGTTAATAATAATTTTATATGCTGAAATATTCATTTGATTTCTAAGAATTCCAGAAATCATGAATATTTATAGTTAAATCCTTCAAATATGGTCAGAGTATAAAATAATCAAATAAATAAAACATATCGCTTTTAGTCTGTCTTCATTTTTAAGGAAATTTATTTCGCTAGCTAATGAGAATAGTTCAGACCCTCCTTCCTTTTTATACACTTTGAATAATTGAATCCTCTTCTTCTCCTCCAAGGTTTACCTCATAATTATGGAAAAACCAATACAATATTGTAAAGTTAAAAAATAAAATAAATAAAACAAAAATGAATATAAGCAAGACTCCTAAAATGCTTCATATTTGCAATCCTACACTATCTGCCTCTCCACTCATAATTCTGCCCTTGAGCTTCATACAAGGAAAAAAAAAGATAATTCCTGTTCCTATCAAAGTCTTGTCCAGATCCTCCATTTTTTCTCGAATTCTCATAACCTCTAGGCCTCTTAAAAAATTCATTCCTGAAATAACCTTCATGCAGAATCCTAAATTTCTCCTATGGTACTAAATCATTTTCATTAACATAAAAGTAAAAGAAATATCTCTCTAAAAAATCAAACAAAAATGGCAGTTATAAAACCTTAAATCTGCCTTTACTTATGTTTATCACCCTGTTTTTTCCTCTCTTTCACAGTGAGCATTTTAGAAAGTATATTCTATGATATTGACTCCAGTCCTTACCACCTGTTCTCTAGCCAATTCACTCCAATTGAATTTCAAGTGGAAATCCATTTTTTTTCTTAGTAACTTGTAGAAATGTGCTTTATTTCATGCAAAGCTAATAATACCCCATATTTTAACAGCTAGACAAATATTTTTTAAAAATTCATTACATCAATAAATTAAAATGCTGCGAAGCAATTCCAAGTCCATGACTTTGTCAAAAACAAACTGAGAGAACATTATGCGAAGTTAAGGGAAAGATGCTATCTTACTTATAGATAGCAGCTTACAGGTTTTTTCAAATACATACTGAGTGAGAATAAGTAGAGAATAATAGTTTCCTGGAACTGTTCTCTTTAAGTCATAGTGAATTCAAATTAAATATTGCTGTCTGATCTCCATATTTAGCAGTCTCCTTGAGACACAAACTTGCCTTACTCGCAGATATGAAATAATTTTCTCACTTGCTGTCAACATCCCTTTAGTGGTGCTTTCTCCTCACCTGTATTTTTAATGCAAGAATCCACAGAGCTTGATTCAAGTCTGTCTCTGCTATATTTTTATTTTTATTTATTTTGAAAATCATTATTTATTTCTCACCACTTCTACATTTTTTTTTCAAGTTTTTCCATTTTAATTTTTAATAGAAATGAGTTTCAGGCTTAAATTTACACACTGGCAAACACACTTACAAATCATATAGTTAAGCTTCACATTAATAAAACCAAACATATATTTTTCTTTTTAAAAAATATTTAATTGGAGGATAATTACTTTGCAGTGTTGTGATAGTTTTTTTTGCCATATATTGACTTGAATCAGCCACAGGTGCATGTGTCACCCTCCATCCTGAACACCCCCCCCCCCCACCTCCTCCACTCCCTCTCTACCTCATCCCTCTGGGTTGTCCCAGAGCACCAGCTTTGAGTGCCCTGCTTCATGCATTAAACTTGCACTGGTCATCTGTTTTGCATATGGTAATATATATGTTTCAATGCTATTCTCTCAATAGCCTTCTCCCACATAGTCCGAAAGTCTGTTCTTTACATATGTGTCTCTTTTGCCGCCTTGCTTATAGGATCATCATTACTGTCTTTCTAAATTCTTCATATATGCATTCATATAGTGCATTGGTGTTTCTCTTTCTGACTTATTTCATCCACCTCACTAGAACTAACTCAAATGTGTTCCTTTTTATAGCTGAATAATATTCCATTGTGTGTATGTACCAAAACTTCCTTATCCATTCATCTGCCAATAGACATCTAGGTTGCTTCCATGTCCTAGCTATTGTAAACAGTGTTGCATTGAACGTTGGGGTACATGTGTCTCTTTCAATTCTGGTTTCCTTGGTGTGTATCCCCAGCAGTGGGATTACTGGGCCGTATGGCAGTTTATTTCCAGTTTTTTAAGGAATCTTCATGCTGTTTTCCATAGTGGCTGTACTAGTTTGCATTTCCACCGACAGTGTAAGAGGGTTCACTTTTCTCCACACCCTCTTTAGCATTTATTGTTTGTAGACTTTTTGATGGCAGCCATTCTGACCGGCATGACATGATACTTCATTGTGGTTTTGATTTGCATTTCTCTAATAATGAGTGATGTTGAACATCTTTTCGTGTGTTTGTTAGCCATCTGTATGTCTTCTTTGGAGAAATGTCTGTTTAGTTCTTTTGCCTGGTGTATTTTTAATGTGCCACATTTTGGTGATCTCCTCTAGCCTCATGAATATTAAATATCATCTTTGTGATAAAAATTCCTAAATTTCAGGCAAATGAATAGAATACAGGTATCTCAAATTGGATATGTTCTCCAGATATCTAAGCTTAATAAGGTAGCTTTGCATTCTCCATTTAACCTGCTCTGTAACTGTGTACCCCAGTTACCTACAGTTTAGTAAATGGCACCATCATCTACTCTGGTACTAAATCACCTAACATCAGAAGCATCCTTAATTATTCCCATTTCCTTCATCTGCACTTCTATTCCATTAGTAAGTCTTATCACCTTTATTTCCAGAATGAAACTTGATTTTACCACATTCTCTCCATATTATCTCCATTTCCAGTGGGACCATTCTGTCATTTCTAGAGAAGGATTATCTCTTCTTTCCCAGCTGGACTCAGTGCTTCCCCATGTGACCTGATAGTGCATTTCCTTTTTAGTGCCAGTGTGATAATTCAAATATGGAAATTGGATCATTAGCAAATATAAAGAACAGACTATTGGTCACAGTGGAAGAGGTGGAGTGGGGATGACTTGAGAGGATGGTAGTGAAACATATACATTACCATATGTAAATTAGAGAGCAAGTGGGAATTTACTATATGATGCAGGGAACCCAAAGCAGAACCCAAAGCTGGTGTTCTGTGATAACATGGAGGTGTGGGGTGGGGAAGGATGTGGCAGGGAGGTTTAAGTGGGAGGGGACATGTGTATACCTGTGGCTGATTCATGATGATGTGTGGCAGAAATCATCACAGTATAGTAAAGTAACTATCTTCCAATTAAAAATAAAATTAAATTTAAAAAAAGAAATTGGATTATTTAATTCTCCTGTTTAAACATCTTCATTGACTTTTCATTGCTCTTAAAGGAACATATGTATTCCTTTGATGGTATTCAAGATACCACCTATATGGACACACCTCTTATTCAAATATGTGTCCTGATTCTTTTACCCTTTTCCCCCAGATCTTCAAATATTTGTGTCTAGGTTATCATTTAGACCTCAACACAAACATTATCTGGGCATGATTAAGATTGTCACAACAGTTTTCAGTGAATTTCCTATAATCAAGAAACGGAAACCAAAAAGGCTTTGTCCCTATAAACGTTGGATATATATAATTTGACAAGCAATAATTTTTTTTTTTTATCTTAAGGAGAATCTTTAAGTAATTTGTTCTAAAACAGTAAGAAAAGCAGAAGAGTTCCACGGACATGGGGCAAAATCTTTCTCCCCTTGGAATCCAGGCACAGTGAACTTCAGGTCCCTCTATCATAGCCACATACATTCATACCATCTTTTTTCTGAATTTATTTGTGTAAGTTTTTGATACTTAATAGTAAAACTAAGTGAAGACCAACAGAACTGATTTCAAGTCATGCTTTACTCTAATTTTCAAATCTACATCAGTCTCTTAGATCTGGCATAGCTCAACCCATCTTACCTGGGATAAGGGACCACTTTAGTTTACTTCTCTGCTTAGCGTTGAACCAGAAATTAGGCCTCTATAATCCACCATCTAATTAAATCTCAAAGATAGATTGTCAATTGAAGTAGAAAAGAATTGTTTTATTGCTTTGCCAGGCAAGGAGGGCCACACTGGGTTAATGCCCTCAAAACTATGTGTCCCAACCTGGAACGGACAGTGAGAAGTTTTATAATCATGGTTCAAACAGGGCATGATCAGCTTGTGGACATTCTTCTGATTGGTGGTGAGGTAAGTGGGAGACAGCATCATCAACCTTCTGGTTCTAACCAATCTGGGGTCTATGAGCTTATCGGCAGCATACAGTTAACTTCTCCTACCCGGTAGGGGTTTTGGTCTCTGTAAAACAGCTCAAGATATTGTTGTATGTATCTCTTGATGGGGAACCAGAACCCTGCCTCAAGGCTGCACTATTTCTCTTGACTGTCAGTTTGTCCTTTGTCTCCATCCCCTCCTTACCGAATGAGCAACTGCTTGAATCTCCCCTTTGGAACTCAGGAAGGTCATGGAGACTAAATGAAGCCTATTTCCTGAAATCAAGAAATGGGAAAACAGAAAGGCTTTGTGCTCAGGAGTCCCACAGGGTCCTGCTGGATTTCACCATCGTCAGTCATTCATTTCATTTTCTTGATGACATTTATCACTATCTGAATATAGGTTATCTGTTCATTTGCTTTCTATTTACCCTCTCTCTCCTTCCCACAAATGTTAAGTTCTGTTAAAACAGAGATTCTTATCTCTAGTTCTTTTTATATTCCTACTTTATAGATTGCAGTTACTAGCATAAAGTAGGTGGTCAGTAAATATTTTACTAAAGTAATGTTGTTGTTCAGTCACTTAAGTCATGTCTGACTCTTTGTGACCTCATGAAGTGCAGCATGCCAGGCTTCCTTGTCCTTCACTATCTCTCAGAGTTTGCTCAAACTCATGTCCTTTGAGTCAGTGATGCTATCTAACCACCTTACCCTCTGTCATTCCCTTCTCCTCCTGCCCTCAAAGTTTCCTAGCATCAGATTATTTTCTAATGAGTTAGCTCTTCACATCAGGTGGCCAAAGTATCGGAGCTTCAGCTTCAGCATCAGTTCTTCCAATGAGTATTTAGGGTTGATTTCCTTTAGGATTGACTTGTTTGATCTCCTTACTGTCCAAGGGACTCTCAAAAGGCTCTTCTCTAGCACTAGGATTCAAAAGTATCAATTCATTGGTACCCAGCCTTCTTTATGATCCAATTCTCACATCCATGCATAAGTACTGTGTCAGGAAGCATTTAACAGGAGGCTTCCTGTGTGCTGTTTTGGATCTGTCAGGAATCCTCTGTTCCTTATTAATTCAGGAATTAAGAGAAGAAGCGAGCTTCTCCTGGGGCTGAGGGATCCAGGCATTTTCTTCGTTAGTTTTTCAATACAATGAAAAGTACCCTCTTCCTTCTTGTGAACCATACAGTAAAAGTGATTGTTTACAACTCTCTCTCTCTTTAATATGGATCGCCTATGTTTTGTAAGTCTGGAATTTTAATCTTTGTCTTTGCTGAGAATAACTACAATATATATGCCCACACCATGTTGATTAAAACACCTTTGCTCCATCACAGCTTTGGTCCCCGTGTCTTGCTTTCTATCTCTCTTTCTCTCTCTCTCTCTCTCTCTCTCTCTCTCAGGCTATTTCTTTGGAGTACAGAGGCTCTCTGAGTTCACTTTCCTGCCTGAGCTTCTAAGACCCTCTTGAGAAGGCGCTCTGCGCCTTCACCCCATCGAGAGGGCGCCTGAGGCCTCTGTGAACAGAGCAAGCCCCGTGTCAGGGACTTACTGGCTTTCTGCATAACCAAGGAATATCAGCCTCTTTCTCTCTCCTTTACTTTCTTATTGGTCGACTCAGGACCACGAGGTTCCAGTCAATTAAAGGACCTCAACAGTACTGAAAACACCATAGGTTTGACTATAGGGAACTTTGTTAGCAAAATGATGTCTTTGCTTTTTAGTACACCGTGTAGCTATGTATAGTCATAGCTTTTTCTTCCAAGGAGCAAGCATCTATAGCTAAATCATATAAATCATATTTCCTCCCAGAATGTTTTCCATTAATTGTTATTCTTAGTTAATATACAAAAACATGAAATAGTTAATACTGTATAATTACTCGTGCATCTTTCTTTCATTTTCTCTAGCATATTTACAGTTTTGCTCACCTGCATTTACTATACTGATTAATGTACTTGTAGCAAAAGAAGTCTCTATGGATGAATAAATTTAATACCACTTATAATTGGAGATACAATTTGATTATAAAATTATCATTTATGCAGGGGAATATATTCAGACAACATATGCTTAAATCAAAGTAGTAATAAGAAATTAGGGAAGTAAATAAATGTGTCATTGGCATGGAACATGTATTATTTGCACAGAAAAATAATTAGGATAGCCAGAAACAAAAATAGAGCATTTCTAATTATAATTCAAGAATCAGACACATAACTGTATTTTAGTCTATCAGTTAATAAAATGTAAAAACATTTCAAAAAACATTAGAGATCTTTAATCAAGTTACATAGTTTTCTGTCTGTTTGTGGCAGTGCCCTAGAGAAAGAAAGCAACAATTCTAAAGCATGCTTATCAAACACCTTGGAGTTCAATATTATTCTTTTTTTTTTTTTTTTTTCTTTTTAGATTGAGAAGCTAAATGGTCTCACGGCAACACATCTGGTAAAGTGACAGACTGTGACCTCAGGCTCACCCTCTTGCTTTCCTGTTGCTTCTCATACAAGGTCTGTGGCATTACTCAGTGACCAGGAATATTTTAACCTGTATTTCAGTATTGCATCCAGAGTTATATGATAATGACTGCTGTGAGTTGCCATTTAGCTAGAACTTTTATTTTTCTAACGTAAAACCCCACCTTTCTTTTTTGAAGGAAACTTACTGGCTTTGTTCCTATTTTGCTGCTTTTTTTCCAATGATATTTAGAATTTATTTCAGAATCTTAGAAGATGTTTCACAAGACAGTTTTCAAAGATGGCATGTGCTGTATCAGCAGGCATAATAGCACAGAAAATATTTTTAAATTTGTAAATAAATTATTGTATCCTGATCAGTTATTCACCAGTAGTTTTGGTGTTGCAGCAAGTTATAGTTTTATAGGAATTAATAACTTAAAACTTAATATGACATTCAAAACTATATTGTGGAATAGATTAATGGCTACAGTCAGTCAGATATTCACTGGGAAACCATTTTTGTTATCTATTTGAGCTCTTCTGTATCCTTACCAAAATATAAAATATGATTACGTCATACAAGATACATATAGAGCTAGTCACCCAGTGGTGTTTCACATATAAAATGATGCTTTGCACTTCTTGTTCACTTACATTGAACATAGTAATTTTGAATGAATTATACATAAAATGAAAATTCGTGATCATTCTCATATTCTAGGACACAAAACAGTTTAAGAAGCTAGAAAAAATGGTTCTTAAAAAGTTGGGCTTGGGACAGGGCTGTGCCTGCCGCTTCCCACCCAAGCTGAAAGGGCTCGGGAAGCTAGCTGGCCTTGTTGGCCCTTAAATCGCACATTGGATGGCCTGGCCGGAGCTACCCTCCCCGAGCCATGCAAAGAAGGATGCTTCTGGCTCTCGTCGGCCTCCCAGGTTTACTTTCCTTCTTTTCCTGAAGGTGGGCCCTTAGGTTCACCGTACAAAGCCTGTGGCCACAGGGAAAGCCAAACCCCGAGTGTCCGAGAGTCCGGAGAGTAACCGGAAGTGCCCTCCCAGGCAGAGGGGTGATGCCGGCAGTAGCCGGGGAGAGCAAAGAATTGAGTATTGTTAATAACTATGGACTAGAGACCTTTTGGAGCCAAAAGGAAGACAGTCTTGAGTCTTTCTTGTTATGGGTTGTAAATACCACATAAAGAACAAGTGCATGTAATGCTGGAAACTTGTAAAGAGGAACTGCTCGTGACGGATAGGCCTAAGACAGTATCTTTCAAGTTCTTAACGAGAAAATGACTATGAAGAAAATGATGGGTCAGGAATACCAGTGGAAAACTCCCTAGGAGAGAGCCATCGAAAATGTACACTTCAAAAGAGAAATATAATCAGAGAACTCAAGGAAAATATACCATGTATGCCCTCAGAAGGGTAAAAAAAAAAAAAATATTCATGTGCATGAGATTACTCAAATAGATGATCAGATATACCAGTGCCTTGAACTTGAGCAAAACTTTTGTGAAAACTTAGCTCTTATTATGTGTGAGAGAACCCACACTGGGGAGAAACCTTATAGATTGTTATGTGTGAGAAAACCTTCATCCAAAGCTCAGATCTTATTTCATATCAGAGGATCCACAGTTATGAGAAACCTTATAAACGTAGCAAATGTGAGAAGAGCTTCTGGCACCACTTAGCCCTTTCAGGACATCAGAGAACGCATGCAGGTAAAAAATTGTATACATGTGATATCTGTGGCAAGAATTTTGGTCAGAGCTCTGATCTGCTTGTCCACCAGTGAAGCCATACAGGCGAGAAACTGTATCTGTGTAGTGAGTGTGACAAATGCTTCAGCCGAAGTACAAACCTCATCAGGCACCGAATGCACACGGGTGAGAAACCGTTTGTCTGGAGTGTGAAAAAGCTTTTAGTAGGAAATCCGATCTTATTAGCCACCATAGAACTTTGTAGGGAAAGACCCTACAAAGGTAATAAGTGTGAGAAAACTTACCCACACCAGTAAGCCTCCATTGTTCATAAAAGAGTACATACTGGGGAGAAGCCGTATGTGTGGTGCCTATGAGAAATGCTTTGCCCAGAAATCAGACCTTATTGGACACCAGAGAGTCCACACAGGTGAGAAGCCATATAAATGCTTGGAACATATGAGAAGTTTTACCTGGAGTGCCAACCTCATCAGGCACCAGGCAACTTACACTCACACTTTTAAATGCCTTGAATATGAGAAGAGCTTCAGCTGTAGTTCAGACCTTATTGTTCATCAAAGAATTCACATGGAAGAGAAACTGCATCAGTGGTCTGCATGTGAGAGTGGCTTCCTCCTAGGCATGGACTTCATTGCCCCACAGAAAATGAGAACTCAGAGAGAGGAGCTGCATTATAAATACAGTGTCTGTGATGAAAGCTTTCATCAGAGCTCAGCCCTTCTTCAACATCAGACAATCCACATTGGTGAAAAACCATATATCTCTAATGTGGCTGAGAAAAGTCTTGAGCTCAGCCCTCCCCATGTATCAGAATCCTCACAGATGTCTTGACCACACAAGAAGTTATTATACCATTAAAGAAATATGTATTTACAATGTAAGAGAACTCACTTAAGATGGAGAATTCAAAGCAAATCTCAGACTTTCCTCAGAGCTCAGACTTTATTGGGGACCAGAAAATCTGTAGTTGTAGGAACTTGACAAATCGTTTGACCAGAGAGCTGTCTTTACAGAACCGTATCAATCACTCCAGTGAGAAACCTTACAAATGCCTTGAGTTTTTGGAAAACCTCAGTCCAAGCTCATGTCTGATCACCCACAAGAAGATTTATACAGGTGGGAAACATACAAGTTCAGTGAATGTGAGAAAGCTCTCTAGCAATGCTCACCTCTCCTCATTCCAAGATAATTCAGATCAGAGGATGATATTTTTTTAATGCCCTGTGAAACAGTGCTTCAGACAATATGCACACCTCATTGGATGACAGAAAGCCCCACTGGAAAGAAACCCCAACAGTTGTGAAAAAGCCTCTTAATATAACTGTGACTTTATTACCTATCAGAGAAGCCATACTGGTGAAAATTTGTGTATTTGCCTTGAATGTGGCAAAAACACTAAGTGGAGAGCCTTCTTGGGTTTGCAACCCCCCCCAAAAAAAAAAAAATCTGATGAAGGACCTTATGAATTATCTGAATGAGAAAAACTTCTGTCAATGATCAGTTCTTGTACACCAGGGAACTTGTATAAGTGAAAGACCCTATAAATAACCCTAAGTCTAGGGGGAGGGGAAAAGTCCTTGCAGGAAATCTCTACCTTATTGGGCCCCAAAGAAACTACTCTGGAGAGCATTTTGTAGACCTCTATGGAGGTCTAACTGTGGACTGTGTACATTTAATAGGTATGAGAAGAACTGTTCTCATAGTTAGTTGACCCCTGTAGTAGAGATGACTTTTAATGAAGTCGACATGCAAACTGTTTTGTTCAGATACCCAGAAACTTGTTCTGGGAAGAGCTAGGGCAGGTGAGAGTAGGCCTGATGGGTAACTCAGGTAAAGATGCTTTTCTTTTATCTGAACCACTGAATGATTGCTTTACTTTCAGTTTTTAAAATTTGGAACTCCAATAAAAGAAAGGACTGTAATTGAAAAAAGAAGAAAAAAAGTTGGGCTTTCGTAAAATAACTGTTCAAAAACTTAGGACATATTCTTAAACCATCTACATAAACAGCATTCATAATTTTAAGATAATAATTGAAATTTAATTTATATACAGAAGAAGTACACAAATCATGAGTGTACATTTAAGTAAACATTCAGACAATGAACACAACCATGTAAGTACCACCAGTTCAACAAATAGAGTATTTCCAGAAAGTTAGAAGCAATTCTCATGCTCCCTTCAACTTACGAGCTTTTCATTTATTTTATAAAAGTAAAGGTTGCTCTGACCTTTAGCCCACCATAATATATGTTCCTGAAATTTATATAAATCAAATAATAAAAAAGCATTCTATTCTGTTTTTTGCTCAAATTTACATTTTTGAAGTCTTATTTTTGCTCTTATGAATGTAGTTTTTTATTAGTAATCTCATTCATTTATTCATATTAGTGTTGATGGCCATTAGAGTTGTTTGCTGCTTCGGGATATTACACATCAGTTCAGTTCAGTTCAGTCACTCAGTCATGTCCAATTCTTGGTGACCCCATGGACTGCAGCACGCCAGGCCTCTCTGTCCATCACCGGCTCCTGGAGCTTACTCAAACTCATGTCCATTCAGTCTGTGATGCCATCCAACTATCGCATGCTTGGTCATCCCCTTCTCCTGCCTTCAGTCTTCCCCAGCATCAGGGTCTTTCCAAATGAATCAACTGTTCGCATCAGGTGGCAGAAGTATTGGAGTTTCAGCTTCAGCATCAGTCCTTCCAATGAATATTCAGGACTGATTTCCTTTAGGATGGACTGGTTGGATCTCCTTGCAGTCCAAGGGACTCTCAAGAGTCTTCTCCAACACCACAGTTTAAAAGCATCAATTCTTTGGTGCTCAACTTTCTTTATTGTCCAAATCTCACATCCATACATGACTACTGGAAAAACCATAGCCTTGACTAGATGGGCTTTTGTTAGCAACTCTGCTTTTTACTATGGTGTGTATGTTGGTCATAACTTTCCTTCCAAGGAGTAAGCGTCTTTTAATTTCATGGCTGCAATCACCATCTGCAGTGATTTTGGAGCCCAGAAAAATAAAGTCAGCCACTGTTTCCCCGTCTATTTGCCATGAAATGATGGGACCAGGTGCCATGATCTTCGTTTTCTGAATGTTGAGCTTTAAGCCAACTTTTTCACTCTCCTCTTTCACTTTCATCAAGAGGCCCTTTTGTTCCTCTTCACTTTCTGCCATAGGGGTTATGTCATCTGCATATCTGAGGTTACTGATATTTCTCCCAGCAATCTTGATTCCAGCTTGTGCTTCAGCCCAGTGTTTCTCATGATGTACTCTGCATAGAAGTTAAATAAGCAGGTGACAATATACAGCCTTGCCATACTCATTTTCCTATTTGGAACCAATCTGTTGTTCCATGTCCAGTTCTTTTTTTTTTTCCCATGTCCAGTTCTACCTGTTGCTTTATGACATGCATACAGGTTTCTCAAGAGACAGGTCACCTGGTCAGGTAATCCCATCTTTTTTAGGAATTTTCCAGAGTTTATTGTGATCCACACAGTCAAAGGCTTTGGCATAGTCAATAAAGCAGAAATAGATGTTTTTCTGGAACTCTCTTGCTTTTTCCATGATCCAGTGGATGTTGGCATTTTGATCTCTGGTTCCTCTGCCTTTTCTAGATCCAGCCTGAACATCTGGCAGTTCATTATTCATGTATTGTTGAAGCCTGGGTTGGAGAATTTTGAGCATTACTTTACTAGTGTGTGAGATGAGTGCAATTGTGTGGTAGTTTGAACATTCTTTGGCATTGCCTTTCTTTGGGATTGGAATGAAAACTGACCTTTTCCAGTCCTGTGGCCACTGCTGAGTTTCCAAATTTTCTGGCATATTGAGTGCAGCACTTTGACAGCATCATCTTTTAGGATTTGAAATAATTCAACTGGAATTCCATCACCTGCACTAACTTTGTTTGTAGTGATGCTTCCTGAGGCCCACTTGACTTCACATTCCAGAATGTCTGGCTCTAGGTGAGTGATAATGATATCAAGAGTATTTAGGTCATGAAGATCTTTTTGGTACAGTTCTGTGTATTCTTGCCACATCTTCTTAATATCTTCTGCTTCTGTTAGATCCTTACTGTTTCTGTCCTTTATTTTGCCCATCTTTGCATGAAATGTTTCCTTGGTATCTCTAATTTTCTTGAAGAGATCTCTAGTCTTTCCCATTCTATTGTTTTCCTCTATTTCTTTGCATTGATCACTGAAAGGCTTTCTTATTTCTCCTTGTTGTTCTTTGGAACTCTGCATTCAGATGGTTATATCTTTCCTTTTCTCCTTTGCATTTCACTTCTCTTCTTTTCACAGCTATTTGTGAGATCTCCCCAGACAATCATTTTGCCTTTTTGCCTTTATTTTTCTAGTTGATGGTCTTGATCCCTGTCTCCTGTACAATATCAAATCTAATCCCTTGAATCTATTTGTCACCTCCACTGTATAATCATAAGGCATTTGATTTTAATCATTCCTGAATGGTCTAGTGGTTTTCCCTACTTTCTTAATTTTGTAATTCAAGGCCAAACTTTCCTGTTACTCCAGGTATCGCTTGACTTCTGCTTTTGCATTCCAGTCCCCTATGATGAAAAGGACATTTTTGGGGCATTATTTTTAGAAAGTCTTTTAGGTCATTATAGAACCATTTGAGTTCAGCTTGTTCGGCAGTGGGTTGGGGTGTAGACTTGAATTACTGTGATGTTGAATGATTTACCTTGGAAACAAACAGAGATCATTCTGTCATTTTTGAGATTGCACCCAAGTACAGCATTTCAGACTCTTTTGTTAACTATGAGGGCTACTCCATTTTTTTCTAAGGATTCTTGCCCACAGTATTAGACATACTTAAATTTGCCCATTCCAGTCCATTTTAGTTTACTGATTCCTACAATGTTGGTGTTCACTCTTGCCATCTCCTCTTTGACCACTTCCAATTTACCTTGATTCATGGCCCTAACACTCCAGGTGCCTATGCAATATTACTCTTTATATCATCGGACTTTCCTTCCATCACCAATCACATCCACAACTGGACGATGTTTTTACTTTGGATCCATTTCTTCATTCTTTCTGAAGTTATTTCTCCATTCTTCTCCAGTAGCATATTGGGCACATACAGACTTTAGGAGCTCAATTTTCCATGTCATATCTCTTTGCCTTTTCATCCTGTTCATCAGGTTCTCAAGGCATGAATACTGAATTGGGTTGCCATCCCCTTCTCCAGTGGACCACATTTTGCCATAACTCTTAACCATGATCCATCCATCTTGGGTGGCCCTACACAGCATGGCTCATAGTTTCATTGAGTTAAACAAGGCTGTGGTCTATGTGAATATTTGATTAGTTTTCTGTGATCATGGTTTTCATTCTGTCTGCCATCTGATTGATAAGGATAAGAGACTCATGGAAGCTTCCTGAGGGGAGAGACTGACTGTAGAGGAAACTGGTTCTTGTTCTGATGGGCAAGGTCATGCTCAGTAAATCCTTTATCCAATTTTATGTTGATGAATTGCTTGGGACAGTGCAAACTATTAGTGAAGAAACTCATCTCGGTGGTCAAACTCAAAATGGCTCATGTATTCCACTGTTCTTCTTTTTCCCAGGATTTAAAAATCAAGCAAACTGTAAATCAGTTCTCTCCAAATGTCAAAGTACCGTGTTGCTAGATTGTTTTTGAAGTGTTAAATAAATGTTAATAATCATGAGAGAGAAGAGGTGTATACAAAATGGGTAAATGGTGAAGTTTCTAAGTGGTTCACACAACCTGGATGCCCAGCAAAAACATTTCTGGAGAAAGGAACAAAGTTCCATTTACATAGTGACCTAGGAACTCAGAGGGGCTCTCCTGACCTCATCCACTTTGATCATTGCCTGGATCAACCACCTCCTCCTTAGCATCCATATATCCTCCATTCTCATTGTGTTTAGGACATGGACTGGATTGTCCAGCAAGAAGAACTTGACTTAGTCACATCGTGTCCCAGACCATCCTTTTGAGATCACATTTTGAATCTGCCTAAAGACAGAGAGTCCCTTGGACAGCAGGGAGATTAAACCAGTCAATCCTAAAGGAAGTCCACCCTGAATGTTCATTGAAAGGACTGATGCTCAAACTGAAGCTCCAGTCCTTTAGCCATCTGATGCCAAGAACCAACTCATTGGAAAAGACCCTGATGCTGGGAAAGATTAAGGCAGGTGTATAAGCAGGCAGCAGAGGATGAGATGGTTGCATGGCCTCACCGACTCAATGGACATGAGTTTGAGCAAATTCTGGGAGGTTGTGAAGGACAGGGAATCCTGGCATGCTGCAGTTTATGGGGTGGCAAAGAGTCAGCACAACTTAGTGACTGAATAACAAAGGAAGAGAGGGTTTTATGAGGAAGGTAATATGAGACTTTTCCTAGAATATTTTGTAATCAATACAGTAGAGACATTACCTGAAAATAGTATTTTGCATATGAATAATATTTTAGAATACTATATTATTATAATATACTCAAGAACGTGTTCTTTGTTGTATCCCACCACTGCTGATGTGTTTATTAAGTTTATTGCTCATACCAATTGAGTGAAAAGAAGTGAACCTGATTACTTCACTGCTTCTGGAACTAGCTCTGAGGATGATGTTTCTCTATGCTTAATCTGATATTAGGTATCAGGTAAGTTCTACAAAGCATTGGAAACAAAGTTTTAAATATAGTTTTATTGTGTGTGCATCTTTATTAAGAATTAAGACTTCTCAACTCAGAAATACACCTGAGCATGCTCATGAGAAATTAATTTACATTTTTATTAATATTGATATAGATGATATAGATATAAATTTACAACCTAATTTAAACTTTTAAAAATACATCTAGGTTCTGTGCTACAAATCTCAGTTGTTATATTTTCAATAGAACGTTAGCAAAACCAATACAATATTGTAAAGTAATTAACTTCCAATTAAATAAATTTAAAAAAAGAACATTAGAGATCTAAAAATACAAATACCATTTCAAAAATACTAACTTAATCAAATGATCTGTGCTCATAGCTAACCCAGAAAATGATGTTGGCCATATAATAACATTAATGTTGACAGAGGATGAGATGGTCGAATGGCATCACAGATTCAACAGACATGAGTTTGAGCAAACTCTGAGAGATAGTGAAGGACAAGGAAGCCTGGCATGCCACAGTCCATGGGGTCACAGAGTCAGAATGACTGAGCAACTGAACACCACCACAATATAATATCCAGGGTAGAAACCAATGGTAGTTATTATACAGAAAAAGTTTGCTTAAGGGGGGATATAGGAGTCCAAAAATACTTTCCAGAAAAAATAAATATATGCTTTAGTCTTATATAGTAATAGTCATTGGTATTTCAGCAGCAGGAGAATTGGCAATAATAATATGGTTTCATAACATGATCATAAGATGTAACAACACATTCATAAATTTCCAAAAGACAAAGAGTACAAAATAAGATGAAAAAGATAGGTTATCTCTACAAAATGCCAATGAAATATACAGGCTATGAAATGTATTTCTTAAATAGAGTCCTTAAGCCCAAATCTTATTTTGTGCTACTTCCATGAAGCTTTTTTAAGTTTTTTGTTTTGCCTTTTCATTATGCTTATAGAGCCTACATTTTATGATAGTGTATAAATGTACTCTAAACAGTGATTTGACAAACATAATATCTCTTTTCTATAATTACGTCATTCCTAAACTGAAAATGTTATTTTTATCTTTAGGATCTGGTAAGTAGCTCACTCCTGGGAAATAATTTTTACTGTGGAAAAATGAATGAAATATGATAGAAATAGCAGGTGAAACGTAGAAAGAGAAAATGGTATTTGTTATAGCTTACCTAACCATGAAGCAGAGATGTTCAGTTTGAATCGAGGTAAGGTGCTTGGTGTTATATTGAGGCTTTTGCTGAAACAGCAAAAATCATTCAATCTCTTTTGAAGAACCTTGCAGTAGTTCAGAAACCTGAATCCCCTGGATTGGCTCACTATGAAAGAATAATGTTATAACATTGTTTTCACAGTTAGATTCATTCAAATTAGCCTCAGTGAGAGCTTTAAAGTTAAAAACCCTTAAATAAGAAAACTCAAATGCCTATTGAATTTCCATACAACATTTGCAAATTGATGAACACAATGTCCAAATATTTTGAGATGGAGCCAGAGCTATGACCTTGTAAACCATGAATGTATATACTGCAAAAAATCCTTGATGTTTGTTTATATCCCCTGGGATGACCAAGTTTTAATGGAATCAATTTAAACAATAAAAGAAGTAGATAATAGTTGGAAGTATGAGTGTGACCATTTTTGCACTTACTGTCTCTCAATTTTAATTAGAAATGTATGGTTTTTGAATGAATAAATTATAAAAAAAATGAAATGTGACTTAACTTTCCATTGTAAGCCTTTGGAGCCCTTTATCTTTATCTAAGTAAAGAAAGTTGTGAGCTGCAATAATATAAAACAACAAACCCACAATGTTATTAGCAATGCAGGAGTCACAGAGTTAATTAAAAGGAATTAGGTTTGCTCTCAGAAAAGTGGTGTTAAATACCCTTAAATTGAAGCATTCTGTTCTGGTAATATGAAAGTCTTTAGTTTCCTTTACTAATGATTTTCTTTTCATAGAAATATAGTTTGGATTGACCTAATTAGACATAAAATGAGATGTGCTCTTTGCGATAATAAAGGACCTAGTTTGGCTAAATTCTCATAGGACCACTGTTCCTCATTTTCCCTCACGATATGTTCTTGATCGCCAAAAGAATTTTTGCTTGTGTGATCACAGTGTGTGATGGTTTCTCTTGAGATATTCCTCTACTTCAAGTGACCCATAGGTTTACTGATTCAGAACTTGATTTTAAATACAGCTATGTCTGTTGTTGATCACTTCATTGATGGCTTCCTTGGGCTCACAGATTACAGAAGGTTGAAAATAGGGCAGATGTTTTCTAATTTGAAGATATTTTTTGGTGTGGACCATTTTTTTTTTTTTAAGTCTTTAATGAGTTTGTTACACTATTGCTTCTGTTTATGTTCTGGGTGTTAATCTATTTATTTTTTTGGCCATGAGGCATGTATGACCTTAGCTCCCCAACCAGTGATTGAAACTGCACCTCCTGTATTGAAAAGTGAAGTCTCTACCACTGAATCACCAGGGAGATCCCAAGGCTAATTAACTTTCATTTCAACAGGACCTTTGACCACAACTTCCTGTGAATTAAAATGGTGAAACATGCATTGGAGGCTACATCGAAACGGAGGCTTTTCTAGCTGGTCAAGAAAAATATATGTAGCATGCTGTTTAAAGGTTAAATATCTCTATATAGATCAAGAATTTTTTGTTGCCGATGAGAGGTACCAAATCCAGCTAACTTAAGCATACTGTGCATCCAGTGTATCAAGAGACAGCTACTCTGCTGAGCTTGAGACATTCATGATTGGGAGGTAATGTGAATGATACCTGCCACCCACCCCCCTGCAGTATCTAAACACTGATAGCAATTATGGAGGAAATTACAGTGAAACACATTTATCTAACATAAGAGAATTTTCCAGAAAATCAAACTGTACAATAATTTAGTGGTAGTTGTATAAAATTGAATGCCCATGCCATATTTGGAGAGTTAAATAGAAGTTAATTTGTCAGTGCATGCGTGCATGCTTAATCACTTCAGTTTAGTTCAGTTGCTCAGTCGTGTCCGACTCTTTGCGACCCCATGAATTGCAGCACGCCAGGCCTCCCTGTCCATCACCAACTCCCAGAGTTCACTCAGACTCACGTCCATCGAGTCAGTAATGCCATCTCATCCTCTGTCTTCCCCTTCTCCTCCTGCCCCCAATCTCTCCCAGCATCAGAGTTTTTTCCAATGAGTCAACTCTTTGCATGAGGTGGCCAAACTACTCGAGTTTCAGCTTTAGCACCATTCCTTCCAAAGAAATCCCAGGGCTGATCTCCTTCAGAATGGACTGGTTGAATCTCCTTGCAGTCCAAGGGACTCTCAAGAGTCTTCTTCAACACCACAGTTCAAAAACATCAATTCTTCAGCGCCCAGCTTTCTTCACACTCCAACTCTCACATCCATACATGACCATTGGAAAAACCATAGCCTTGATTAGACGGACCTTTGTTGGCAAAGTAATGTCTCTGCTTTTCAATATACTATCTAGGTTGGTCATAACTTTCCTTCCAAGGAGTAAGTGTCTTTTAATTTCATGGCTGCAGTCACCATCTGCAGTGATTTTGGAGCCCCCAACAATAAAGTCTGACACTGTTTCCACTCTTTCCCCATCTATTTCCCATGAAGTGATGGGACCAGATGCCATGATCTTTGTTTTCTGAATGCTGAACTTTAAGCCAACTTTTTTACTCTCCTCTTTCACCTTCATCAAGAGGCTTTTTAGTTCCTCTTCACTTTCTGCCATAAGGGTGGTGTCATCTGCGTATCTGAGGTTATTGATATTTCTCCCAGCAATCTTGATTCCAGCTTGTGCTTCTTCCAGTCCAACGTTTCTCATGATGTACTCTGCATATAAGTTAAATAAGCAGGGTGATAATATACAGACTTGACGAACTCCTTTTCCTATTTGGAACCAGTCTGTTGTTCCATGTCCAGTTCTAACTGTTGCTTCCTGACCTGGATACAAATTTCTCAAGAGGCATCACTTGAGATGCCTTGATTTAATCACTTCAGTGATGTCCAACTCTTTGCAACCATATGGACTGTAGTCTGCCAGGCTCTTCTATCCATGGGATTCTCCAGGCAAGAATACTGGAGTGGGTTGCCATGCCTTCCTCCAGGGGATCTTCCTGACCCAGGGATAAAACTCACATCTTTTTTAACCACTGAGCCACTGAAGAAACATTTAATTTCTCAGGTGGTGGTGGTTTGGTCACTAAGTCATGTCTGATCTTGCGACCCCATGGACTGTAGCCCACCAGCCTCCTCTGTCCATAGGATTTTCCAGGCAAGAATACTGGAGTGGATTGCCATTTCCTTCTCCAGGGGATCTTCCTGACCCAGTAATTGAACCTCGGTTTCCTGCATTGCAGGCAGATTCTTCACTGACTGAGCTTTGAGGGAAGCCCATTTCATTTCTCAGAGATGTAGTTAAATAAACTTTGATGTTATACAGGTTGGGTGGTGGGTTCCTTCCACTGGTAAATGATATGTTTTATATATTCAATTAAAAACTATAGATATTGATAAAATTGCTCTCATTCCAAAGGTAGGGACCCCCAAAAGAAAGACAACAAATACTTCTATAATGTACACTATGTACTGGGTATTTTATGTGCTTTATATATATTAATATATGTATCCATTAAGAATCACTAAGGGATAGTTACTATGCAAATCTTTGTTTTTCAGATGGGAAAGTAGAAACTCGTGTAATATAGAGTAAACGGAATAAGGTCACACCCCCAGTTAAAGATTCTTCCCCCATATTCTATTTACTTTCTGAAACACACAAAAAAATCATACATTGCCTTTCAGAATGTATTAAGAATTGATGATATTTCCTCAGGAAAAATTAGAATTTGGAGTTAAAAGGAACAGAAATCATATAAATTTGATTTTTCACAGCAGAAATTTAGAATTTCTTATAAAAGAAAGTAGTTTCTTTGCTAGAAAGACAAAATGAGGCCCTCTGTATATCACTGTAATCCACCTAGGTAGCATATTGAAAAGCAGAGACATTACTTTGCCAACAAAGGTCCATTTAGTCAAGGCTATGGTTTTTCCAGTGGTTATGTATGGATGTGAGAGTTGGACTCTGAAGAAAGCTGAGCACTGAAGAATTGATGCTTTTGAGCTGTGGTGTTGGAGAACACTCTTGAAAGTTCTTGGACTGCAAGAAGATCCAACCAGTCCATTCTGAAGGAGATCAGCCCTGGGATTTCTTTGCAAGGAATGATGCTAAAGCTGAAACTCGAGTACTTTGGCCACCTCATGCAAAGAGTTGACCCATTGGAAAAGACTCTGATGCTGAGAGGGATTGAGGCCAGGAGGAGAAGGGGACGACAGAGGATGAGATGGCTGGATGGCATCGCTGACTCGATGGACGTGAGTCTGAGTGAACTCCGGGAGTTGGTGATGGACAGGGAGCCTGGCGTGCTACAATACATGGGGTGGCAAAGAGTTGGACACGACTGAGCAACTGAACTTAACTTACTGATAAGGGAAAATAATCTTTAAAAAAATATATATAGATATCGATACTGGTAAACTGAGTCACTGCTCTATATACCTGAAACTAGCACAACATTGTAAATCAGGTATATTTCAGTAAAAAATAAGAACGTGTAAAATGTATTTTAAGGCTTGCTTGGTGACTCGGATTGTAAAGAATCTGACTGCAATGCAGAAGACTGGGGTTTGTTCCCTGGGTTGGACGATCCCCTGTGAAGGGATTGACTACCCACTCCAGTATTCTTGCCTGCAGAATCCATGGACAGAGAAACTTGGCAGGCCCATGGGGTCACAAAGATTCGGACACAAGTGAGCAAGTAAGCACATAGCACAAAATATTTTTTTAAAACAAAACCCAAAATAGCTACTTTATATGATTCATGAAGTCTCATTGCTTTCGGCGGAGTGGGCACACAATTTGAAACCCTGATTATATATAGACTCTGTTGTGCTCTCTAGACTTACTGTAATGTTACTTATCAAGTCCTGTCTGACATTTCACCCCATATTCAGTTCAGTTCAGTTCAGTCGCTCAGTCGTGTCCGACTCTTTGTGACCCCGTGAATCGCAGCACGCCAGGCTGTGAAAGTACTGAAACTCCAGTACTTTGGCCACCTCATGTGAAGAGTTGATGCATTGGAAAAGACTTTAATGCTGGGAGGGATTGGGGGCAGGAGGAGAAGGGAACGACAGAGGATGAGATGGCTGGGTGACATCACCGGCTAGATGGACTTGAGTTTGAGTGAACTCCGGGAGTTGGTGATGGACAGGGAGGCCTGGCATACTGCGATTCATGGGGTCACAAAGAGTCGGACATGACTGAGCGACTGAACTGAACTGAACTGAATATGGGGTGAAATGTCAGACAGGACTTGATAAGTAACATTGCAGTAAGTCTAGAGAGCACAACAGAGTCTATATATAATCAGGGTTTCAAATTGTGTGCCCTCTCCGCCGAAAGCAATGAGACTTCATGAATCATATAAAGTAGCTATTTTGGGTTTTGTTTTAAAAAAATGTTTTGTGCTATGTGCTTACTTGCTCACTTGTGTCCGAATCTTTGTGACCCCATGGGCCTGCCAAGTTTCTCTGTCCATGGATTCTGCAGGCAAGAATACTGGAGTGGGTAGTCATTCCCTTCACAGGGGATCGTCCAGCCCAGGGAACAAACCCCAGTCTTCTGCATTGCAGTCAGATTCTTTACAATCCGAGCCACCAAGCAAGCCTTAAAATACATTTTACACGTTCTTATTTTTTACTGAAATATACCTGATTTACAATGTTGTGCTAGTTTCAGGTATATAGAGCAGTGACTCAGTTTACCAGTATTGATATCTATATATATTTTTTTAAAGATTCTTTTCCCTTATCAGTAAGTTCAGTTGCTCAGTCGTGTCCAACTCTTTGCCACCCCATGTATTGTAGCACGCCAGGCTCCCTGTCCATCACCAACTCCCGGAGTTCACTCAGACTCACATCCATCGAGTCAGCGATGCCATCCAGCCATCTCATCCTCTGTCGTCCCCTTCTCCTCCTGGCCTCAATCCCTCCCAGCATCAGAGTCTTTTCCAATGGGTCAATTCTTTGCATGAGGTGGCCAAAGTACTGGAGTTTCAGCTTTAGCATCATTCCTTGCAAAGAAATCCCAGGGCTGATCTCCTTCAGAATGGACTGGTTGAATCTCCTTGCAGTCCAAGGGACTCTCAAGAGTCTTCTCCAACACCACAGTTCAAAGCATCAATTCTTCAGTGCTCAGCCTTCTTCACAGTCCAACTCTCATATCCATACATGACCACTGGAAAAACCATAGTCTTGACTAGATGGACCTTTGTTGGCAAAGGAATGTCTCTGCTTTTGAATATTCTATCTAGTTTGGTCATAACTTTCCTTCCAAGGAGTAAGTATCTTTTAATTTCATGGCTGCAGTCACCATCTGCAGTGATTTTGGAGCCCCAAAAATAAAGTCCGACAATATTTCCACAGTTTCCCCATCTATTTGCCATGAAGTGATGGGACCAGATGCCATGATCTTCGTTTTCTGAATGTGGATCCTTAAGCCAACTTTTTCACTCTCCACTTTCACTTTCATCAAGAGGCTTTTTAGTTCCTCTTCACTTTCTGCTGTAAGCGTGGTGTCATCTGCATATCTTAGTTTATTGATATTTCTCCTCACAATCTTGATCCCAGCTTGCGCTCCTTCCAGCCCACCGTTTCTTATGATGTACTCTTCATAGAAGTTAAATAAGCAGGGTGACAATATACAGCTTTTACGTACTCCTTTTCCTATTTGGAACCAGTCTGTTGTTCCATGTCCAGTTCTAACTGTTGCTTCCTGACCTGCATATAGGTTTCTCTTTTCCCTTAGAAGTTACTATAAAATATTGTGTATAATTCTCTGTGATATATAATAGGTCCTTATTGATTATTTTATATATGATAGTAAAAATACGCTAATGCCAAGCTCTTTATAAAGCCTTACTCTTCTGTACTTGAGGGTAGAGTACAGGGTCTATCACAGAGCTTGGTATATAATAATAGTTCAAGTTCATTTCAATTGTTTAGTCTGGTCCAAATCTTTGTGACCCCATGGACAGCAGCATGCTAGGCTTCCCTGTCCATCAGTAACTCCCCAAGATTGCTCAAACTCAGGTCCACTGAGTCAGGGATGCCCTCCAACCACCTCATCCTCTGTCGTCCCCTTCTCCTTCTGCCTTCAGTCTTTCCCAGCATCAGGGTATTTTCTAAGGAGTCAGTTCTTAGCATCAGGTGGCCAAAGTATTGGAGTTTCAGCTTCAACATCAGTCCTTCCAATGAATATTCAGGACTGATTTCCTTTAGGTTTGACTGGTTTGATCTCCTTGCAGTCCGAGGGACTCTCAAGAGTCTTCTCCAACACTACAGTTCAAAA
This sequence comes from Bos grunniens, assembly GCF_055505025.1. Classification (NCBI taxonomy): domain Eukaryota; kingdom Metazoa; phylum Chordata; class Mammalia; order Artiodactyla; family Bovidae; genus Bos; species Bos grunniens. The sequence continues at coordinate 73,395,104 of NC_141180.1, read as the reverse complement.
GCGTCAGTTCTTCAGTGCTCAACTTACTTTATAGTCTTAACTCACATCCATACATGAGTACTGGAAAAAGCATAGCCTTGACTAGACAAACCTTTGTTGGGAAAGTAATGTCTCTGCTTTTTAATATGATGTCTAGGTTGGTCATGGCTTTTCTTCCAAGGAGCAAGCGTCTTTTAATCTCATGCCTGCAGTCACCATCTGCAGTGATTTTGGAGCCCCCCAAAATAAAGTCAACCACTGTTTCCATTGTTTCCCCATCTGTTTGCCTTGAAATGATAGGACTGAATGCCATGATCTTATTTTTTTGAATGTTGACTTTTAAGACAACTTTTTCACTCTCCTCTTTCTCTTTCATCAAGAACCTTTTTAGTTCTTCTTCATCTAAAGTAATTGATATTTCTCCTGGCAAGCTTGATTCCGTCTTGTGCTTCTTCCAGCCCAGCATTTCATATGATGTACTGTGGATATTCTTGTCTGGAGAATTCCAGGGCCGGTGGAGCCTGGTGTGCTGCCATCTATGGGGTTGCACAGAGTTGAACAAGACTGAAACAACTTAGCGGCAGCAGCAGCAGCAGCAGCATGTAAGTTAATAAGCAGGGTGACAGTATACAGCCTTGACATACTCCTTTCCCAATTTGGAACCAGTTCATTGTTCCACGTCTGGTTCTAACTGTTACTTCTTGACTCGCATGCATATTTCTCAGGAGGTAGGTAAGGTAATATGGTATTCCCATCTCTTTAAGAATTTTCCAGTTTGTTGTGATCCACACAGTCAAAGTATTTGTCATAGTTAATAAAGCAGAAGCAGATATTTTTCTGGAACTGTTTGCTTTTTCTGTGACCCAACGGATGTTGGCAATTTGATCTCTGGTTCCTCTGCCTTTTCTAAATCCAACTCGACTATCTGAAAGTTCTTGATTCACATACTGTTGAAGCCTGCTGACCCGTGCCTCCACAGGAGACACTCAAACATTCAAATGCTGGTCTGGCTAAGTCTCTGTGGTGTCATGGGTCCTTGTGTGCACAAGGTTTTGTATGAGCCCTCCAAGTGTCTCTGGCAGATACGGGATTTGATTCTAAATGTGATTTCGCCCCTCCTACCTTCTTGCTGAGGCTTTTCCTTGCCCTTAGGCATGGAGTATCTTTTTTTGGTGGGATCCAACATTCTACCACTGATGATTGTTCATCAGCAAGTTGCAGTTTTGGAGTTCTCACAAAAGAAGATGTGCACATCCTTCTACTTCATCATCTTTCCTATCCAAGATGATGAAGATGTATGCATATCCTTCTGCCCCGCCATCTTGCCTGTTCATCTTGTCTATCCATAGTATAATAATAAGTTGAAACTAAATTAAATAATAAATACTTGCAGTATCAAGAGAAAGTCTGACTTTCAGTAGGCTTCACTGAATTGGTTTATGACAGTCCTATTCTATTAAAAAACAATCACTCCATAATAATTATAAAGGTAGAAGCCACAGAATCCAGCGACTGGAGACTTCTTGATGGTACATAAGCTTGTCAGTCAGGCATCTGTATTCACCAAACACTATGAGTCAACCCCTGGGGAAACACTAATGGCAAAGAAAGGCAGACTCTAACATTCACATGAATTGTGTTGATGTAAGGTCAATGCTGTTGCTGATTTGTGATAGATAATAGTGTAATGACTTAAGATTGACTCAATATTGAAATATTTTAAACAAGGAAATCCATCCCCAAACATATGTCTGTATATATGTGTGTATGTAACATGTATGTATTTAACCTAAAGATTATACAAATACATAAAGGCAGATATCTGATTAAACATGATAAATTGAATACATATGTTTATCTTCATGTCATTCTAAATTTTCAGGAAAAAAAATAAAACAGTTCAAAGAGTCCAATTTTACAAAGGTAAAGAGAAGTGGAGAAAATGTTAAAAAAATAATGAATAGTAAGATAAATACTTGAATACTTATCAGAATTGTTGTTGTTTAGTCACTAAGTTATGTCTGACTCTTTTGCAACCCCAAGGACTATAGCCTTCCAGGCTCTTATGGGATTTCCCAGGCAAAAATACTGGAGTGATTTGCCATTTCCTTCACCAGGGGATCTTCCCTGCTCAGGGATTGAACCTGCGTCTCCTGCATTGGCAGGTGGATTCTTTACCACTGAGCCACCAGCAAAGCCCCATATTAACAAATGTGTTATGTGCTTAGGCACTCAGTCGTGTCCAACTCTTGCCGCCCCATAGACCGTAGCCTGCCAGGCTACTCTGTCCATGGGATTCTCCAGGCAAGAATACTAGAGTGGGTTGCCATTCCCTTCTCTAGGGGATCTTCCTGACCCAGGAATTGAACCTGGGTCGCCTGCATTGCAGGCAGAGTATCAACTGAGCAACCAGAGAAGCCCCATATTAACAAGTAATCAGATTTAAATATTTAAGCAAATATTCATCCTGGGTAGAAAATGATAATACAGTAGAAAGTGGAACTTTACTACAGGATTTATCATTGTCATTATAATACAAATAACGATGCCATTGTGATATAACCATAGTAAGGAAATAAGGTAAGAAAATGCGTTTGTGATTATGTGTGTGAGAGTATGTTCTGTTTATGTGTGAATGTTTTGTGGAGAAGGACGTGTTGAAAAGAGTGCTGAATTTTCATCTTCTATAGGGAAAATACAATAGTGTCCAAAATTGAAAAGTCAAGAGAGAGCGTAGGATAAGAGTAATGTTGAGAATTTGTATGTAGGGAAGTGAAGAAATGGTTAAAATATTTAACATGATTGCTTTTGAAAGTTGCTGTTAGGATATGGGGTAGACTTTTCATTATATATCTGCCAATATTTTGTGATTTTTATTTTTTTATGATTTTTAAAATAGTGTAGATGTGTTGCATTGATAAAAGTTTTAAAAATAGCGTAAAATGGGTTGAAATTTGTTGGAAGACAAAAAAATAAATCATCAAATACTTATTGAAACTCTGACATATTAAAATTTGATTTTAATAAATGTGACTATATGTTAGAAATCATCAAATGATGACTGGTTCCCTTGGGGAAGAATTTAAGGTTAGAAGTTAAGGCTCTGATATAAACAATTTTCTCTAGAAGACTTGCCCTCAACCCACAAGGGTTGGTTCAATGTTCATTGTATATGGTCTTTATAACTTTCAAAACATTTCTGTCAGAGTTAATACACATAATATTGTGACTAGTCTGTTGCCTGTCTGTCTAGGCTGAATGTCAGGTAGGGTCGGAAAATGGAGGAGAGAGAAAACTGTAAATTCATTCATTAGATCTTAGAATTACATCATTGACTTTTACCCACTAGTTAATCTGGATTGCAAACTATTTTATGATACAAACTTATTTTGAAATATGTTCATATCAGAGTCTCTTGGCAGATTTTAGTCACATTTACAAATCCATGGCCATTTGTGAATTTGCATCACAGTCCTGATTTCATTTTTTAAAGGAAACATGGGCTTTGGGGGAAAAAATGTAGTATCATTGGTCTAAAAAGGACAAAAAAGCCTTCGTTAGTCTTTGATTAAATTTCTAATCAGTATTCATTTCCAGTTTCTTCCAAGTTTCACTAGAACATAGCAAATAAAAAACAAAACACCAAGTCTGGCAATATTTAAGATATTAATGTCACTTTCCAAATTCATTATTTTCTTTTCTTCAAGGCAACAGACAGCTTATTTTTTATGGAAAGAAAAATAGATCCTCTGTGGCCATTTCTGTGCATTAAAAGATTTTTAGTTTTCTAAGACACCATTCCAATTTTATCTAAACAAATGCTGAAGGCAACCAGACTGTTTTATGCTTTTCTCCACGTGAATGACTTGTACATGCTTCTGATAATAGGAGAGTCTTTCCACTTTAAAAAAATATATTATTTAATGAAGGATAATTGTTTTACAGAATTGTGTTGTTTTCTGTCAAACCTCAACATGAATCAGCCATAGGTATACATACATCCCCTCCGTCTTGAAACTCCCTCCCTTCTCCCTTCCCATCCCAGCACTCTAGGTTGATACAGAGCCCCTGTTTGAGTTTCCTGAGACATACAGCAAAATTCCATTGACTATTTTATATATGGTAATGTAAGTTTCCATGTTATTTTCTCCATACATGTCTCCCCATCCTCCCCTTTCCGCATGTCCATAAATCTGTTCTCTGTCTGTTACTCCATTGCTGCCCTGCAAATAAATTCTTCAGTACACATATTTCTAGATTCCATATGTATGCATTAATATATGATATTTCTCTTTCTTTTTCTGACTTACTTCACTCTGTATAATAGATTCTAGATTCATCCACATCATTAGAACTGGCTCAAATGTGTTCCTTTTAATGGGTAATATTCCACTGTGTATATGTACTGCAACTTTTTTATACATTCATCTGTTGATAGACATCTAGGTTTCTTCCATGTTCTATCGATTGTAAATAATGCTGCAAGGAAAAATGGGATACATGTGTCTTTTTCAAATTTGGTTTCTTCAGGGTATATGCCTCGGAGTGGGATTGCTGGGTCATATGGTGGTTTTATTCCTCAATTTTTAAGGAATCTACATACCGTCTTCCATAGTGGCTGTATCAAGTTACATTCCCACCAAAAGTGCAAGAGCATTCCCTTTTCTTCACATCCTCTCCAGCATTTATTGTTTGTAAACTTTTTGATGATGGCCATTCTGACTAATGTGAGGTGATATCTCATTGTAGTTTTGATTTATATTTCTCTAATAATGAGTGATGTTGAACATCTTTTCATCTGTTTGTTAGCCATCTGTGTGTCTTCTTTGGAGAAATGTCTGTTTAGATCTTTTCCCCACTTTTTGATTGGCTTATTTGTTTTTCTGGTCTTGAATTTTATGAGCTGCTTGTATATTTTGGAAATTAATCCTTTGTCAGTTGTTTCACTTGTTATTATTTCCTCCCATTCTGAGAGTTGTCTTTAACCTGCTTTTTGTTTCCTTTGCTATGAAAAAGCTTTGAAGTGTAATCATGTCCCACTTACTTACTTCTGTTTTTATTTCCATTACTCTAGGAGGTGGGGAATAAAGGATCTTGCATTTTTTGATTTATGTCATTGATTGTTCTGCCTAGGTTTTCCTGTAAGAGTTTTATAGTTTCTGGTCTTATGTATAGGTCTTTAATCCATTTTGAGTTTATCTTTGAGCATGGTATTAGTTCAGTTCAGTTCAGTAGCTCAGTTGTGTCTGACGCTTTACGACCCCAAGAACCACAGCACGCCAAGGCCTCCCTGTCCATCACCAACTCCTGGAGTCCACCCAAACCCATGTCTATCGAGTCGGTGATGCCATCCAACCATCTCATTCTCTGTCGTCCCCTTCTCCTCCTGCCCTCAATCTTTCCCAGCATCAAGGTCTTTTCAAATGAGTCAGCTCTTTGCATCAGTTGGCCAAAGTATTGGAGTTTCAATTTCAACATCAGTCCTTCCAATTAATACCCAGGACTGATCTCCTTTAGGATGGACTGGTTGGATCTCCTTGCAGTCCAAGGGACTCTCAAGAAGCTTCTCCGACACCACAGTTCAAAAGCATCAACTCTTTGGTGCTTTCTTTATAGTCCGACTCTCATATCCATATATGACCATTGGAAAAGCCATAGCCTTGACTAGACGGATCTTGGTTGGGAAATTAATGTCTGCTTTTTAATAGACTGTCTAGTTTGGTCATAACTTTCCTTCCAAGGATAAGCATCTTTTAATTTCATGGGTGCAGTCACCATCTGCAGTGATTTTGAAGCCCAAAAAAGAAAGTCAGCCACTGTTTCCATTGTTTCCCATCTATTTGCCATGAAGTGATGGGGCCGGATGCCATGACCTTAGTTTTCTGAATGCATTAAATGGGATTAAAACAAATACCCCAAAATGAGAAAGTAAAGACAAACCCCAGAAGAATGACAATTACAAAACCAGTCAAATAATAATTAAACTAACAATATACACATATACATATACAGCCATAAGCAAAATCAAAACGGTCCAACAAATATAACGTACAATACATTGACTCAGTGAACAAAGGAAACCAAAAGTGATATCCACTAGTTAAGAACAAAAGTAAAGTACAAACTGGAAAACAGAACTAAAGCAAATTGCCAACTGGGAAACTAAGCAATGAAAACAAAACTAACAAATATGACGAGAAAAAGAAAGGAAAGAAAGAATAGAAATGCAAAGTTAGATAGAGGTAGATAAAGAAGATCTGTATATATTAAAGATTAACTGCAAGGGGGAAAGAACAATAGGAAAAGCAAACAAAAGAATAAATGTAGGAAAAATAATAAGTTTAAATAATTTAAATATTAAGAGAAAAAAGGGAAAATTCCATAGAATTTCAGAAGTCCAATGTAGAGGAAGAGGTTTATAACAGCAATGAAAATTGTGATTGGAAAAAAAAAAAAAATGGAAAGCTTAAGTAGATTTCATAGTGCTAATAAAGTTGACAGCTACAGCAGAGGGGGGGGGGGGAAAAGGAAAGAAAAAAAGAAAGGAAAAAAATACAGAAGAAACTACAGAACAAGTCCAAACACAAGAATAATGAATGGTTTTCTTGAGTCTCTGCTGTTAGCATCCTTTCCCTCACTGGGAGCCACAGTCTACCTCACCTCCCTACGATGCCCTCCAACACTGCACTGGTCTCTGGACCTGCTTGGAGGCAGCTCACTCTAATGTGGTCATACTCCTGTGTATTCTCACCTCCAGTGTCCACAGCTACCAGAACTAGTCTGTTTTCTTTTGTGGGACCTCTCAGTGTCCTCTTATATATTCCATAGACACAGAGTCTGCCTAGTTGATCATGTGGATTTAATCTGCAGCTTATACAGCTGGTGGGAAGGTTTTGAGTCCTCTCACTTAGCCACACTGCCCCTGGGTTTCAATTGTGGCTTTATCTCCACCTCTGCATGTGGGTCGTCCACTAGGGTTTTCTCCTGAGGCTGCCCTAGAGGACTTCTGACTGACCCAGTGATGGCTAGGTTAAGAGGTGGTGCAGCTACTTGGATGCAGGGGCCCTAGCAGCACCTGGTATTTAGGGAAGTTGGTGGCTAAGGCACAGGAAATATAGAGCTTTAGAAGGGTATGACAACCCACTCCAGTATTATTGCCTGGAGAATCCCACTGACAGAGAAGCCTGGTAGGCTATAGTCCACAGGGTCCCAAAGAGTTGGATATAACCGAAGCGACCCAGCATGCATAGATGCCAGACATTTTTTGTCTGTGGCAGCTCTGCTGTAGTGGGGGTTGAGTGTGAAGGGGGCACAGCTGCTTGGGTCATGGGGACCCTGGAAGTACCAAAGTGCAGGGACACGGACTGCCTCAGCCACAAATATGCCCCCTTAAGTGTCTGTTTTTCAAGCCTCTGTCAGCTGGTGATCAGAAGACCTCTCTGGCTAGACTTTCTCCATTGTTCTGCCTGTTCATGCACTGAGAGGGCTCCTTTTCTTGGGGTCCTTCTCTGTTATTCGTCACATCAGGCACATAAGGGCGCCCCGTGGCTAGGGTCCTACTCTGTTGTTTGGTATGTCAGGCACTTAATATGGCATGCTGGGTGGGGCCCTACTGTATTGTTCTGGCATGTCAGGCACTTAAATGGCCTCCTGGGTGGGATTCTACTCTGTTGTTCCACATGTCAGGTGCTTGATGGACCAGCCTCTCTGTTGTTCAGCCACCAATGCTGAGGGGGTGGGGAGAGAGAGGCTACAGTGATGGCTCCACCCCCAAAGTGATACTCAGAAGTATCACCTTGCTTCCATGGCTGCCTGTCTTTCCTCCACAGGTGTTTCCCACCACAGTGTCCTCCCTCACGTCCCCTCAGTCTGTCTCTCTCTGCAGTCAACAGTAGCTCTTGCCCTGGGATTGCTCCACAATTCCTGTGCTCTAGCTCCCAGCCACTACACCTTCTAGGGGACCTTCATTCCTGTCTGGGGTATGTATGGCTGTGGCAAGGACTGTCTGATTCTCATTCTCATTTAGGCTGCCACAGAGTGGCTGCTTCACTCTCAGCCTCAAATGTTTCTCCTCTGACCCAGTCAGTTGCTCTGATGTGGGCATCGGACCCTTGCTTCAGTTCCCCCACCTGCCAAGAGCAGGTCCAGTCCTACCAACACTCCCCCTAGTTCCTTCATCCTACCGAGTTTTGCATGGTTCTATATATTCTTTTCCAGTGGTTAGATACTCCTTCCCACTCTCAGCTGGTGTTCTGCAAGCACTTCTGTTTCTGAAGGTGTATTCCTGATATATCTGGGGAGAGAGATGAACTCCATGTCCACCTGCTCCTCTGCCATCCTGTTCCTGCTTGGAGTCTTTCCATTTTTAAATGGTATTTATTTCATTAATGTAATATAGGACCTGGACCTTCGTTTTTGAAAACTGCATCAACATCTTCCCCCAAAGGAAGGTGAAATTATGTGACAATGAGGAAAAAAAGAGCCAACTCTCTTCCTTTTTTTCCCCTGAGATACTTGTTAGGGTCACATGGGAGGCATGTCTTATAAATAAATCAGAAAATAGTTTAATGCAGCAATTTTCTAGAACATTGTTAAGTATTATTGTAGTGTCTCTAATTCATTTAAGTCTATTAAACCTGATCTGTAAAATTATAGTATTTTTAATCTTAAAAAGTACATGTCAAATTTTAAGAGTAGAATCGAAAAAAGTGTTTGCCTGAATTTTTTATAATATATCTAAATCCTCAAATTGCTGGTGATTTTTTTTTTTCCTAGTACTTTGTGTTTGAATCTAGACCTATTTTTGAGTTGTTCCTTATTTTGTTATTCTGCTTTATTTCTGGGATATTTATCTTAAACTTTTAAAACAATTTTCTTGGTTATAGATAGACTGTAATTGTCCCCCTACCCCATTTGAACTTCAAAGCAAATTCCTTGAACCCTCCTTTGTCATTTTTAAAAGAATATTTTATGCATTTCTGTATAATTGTGGCAAGATTAACAAAATTTAGGTCTGCCTTCCAACAAACTGAGCTTCTAGGATTTATAATGTAACCCTTCTCAGTTTTAAATAGATTCACTCAGTTCTCACAATGAGCCTATGGTATATGAATTTTATAATTTTTCCCATTTTACTGAATTTTTTGAAGGTTCAAGAGTTTCTTAGAGTCCATATAACTATCAAGTACTAAGTTAAGACTCTAGTCCATCAAGTTTGGCTCCAGTGCAGTGGGGACTTAACCTTTCTGCTAGTTGGTATAAGATGTTAACATCTGTATAATGTTTATCTGTGAAGTACGTATCATAAGTATTTGGTGGTGGGGTCGGGGGAGCTTTCCTGGTGGCTCAACAGTGAAGAATTCACCTACCAGTGCAGGAGATGCAGATTCAATCCCTGGGTCAGGAAGATCCCCTGAAGAAGGAAATGGCAACCCATTCCAATGTTCTTGCCTGGGAAATCCATGTGGAGAGGAGCCTGTTGGTCTGCAGTCCATGGGTTTGCAGAGTTGGGCATGACTGCAACTAAACAACAATGACAATTAGTTCTTATGGGCTTTGAAATGTCTTTACTCCAAAAAAATTACAAAGTAAAGTAGTGAAATTCTACACTTCTTTTTAATTTAACCACTGTCTAATGTATTCCACACATTTACCTTCAGATCTCCTGGGAGATGATATTACTAAAGAACACTGCTACCCGGTATCTGTGTTCAAGTTGGCATTTATTTAATTTAAAATGTAAGAATTAAGTGATCCTGCAAAAGTTTGGTTTTTAGCAGCATTCCACTAAGGGGCAGATGCTGACCCCTGGGAACATCTAAATACATTCTAGAGGATCACCCTACCACTATGAAAAACTGCTTTATGTGAATACAGAAAAATCCAACCCATTTTTATTTTGCCTTGAAGTGTTTTTGCAACATGATTAAGAAAGTGAGGCATCTACCCATTAATTGAACAGAGACAACTTAAGGCAACATATACCCATGCGACAAATTGAGTGGAGTCATAAAAATTGAAAGATTTTTAAAATCTTTCTGAATTAAGTTAGCTTTTAGCAGTATGCAAATGCAGTATGTATGTGTATGTATAAAGGTTTGAATAACATTGTACCAAATGCCAATGAGCCATAGGCTTTTAAATGGCTAATTTTGTTATGTGAATTTTACCTTGATAAGTAATCTACATTTATTGTATGCATAAATAATAAATACTGTAATTTTTTTGGCTTGTTTATTAGATGTTGAATGAATAGAAAGTCAGTCATTACTTTCAGATAAGTTTTATGGTATAGAGAAATTATTTTCACTGAATTCAACAATGAGCTCTCTCTGTAGCCAAATATAACCAAAGCTAATATTTTAGTGACGTGTTGCTCATTACAGTAATATGAAGTGTTTGATTTTCATGGACCAATAAATTAAGTAAATTAAAATTATATAAATGCATAAGCAGAAGTTGCAATGAGGGAAATCTTTGAAATAACACAATATCTTAAGAATCATATATTTAAACATCCATTTACTTAATACAACCAGGGTCAATTGTAGATAAGTAAATCAACAGTTTATTTTCCCACTTTTCATATGGTAGCTCATTAGCAATATGAGCTGAACTAATTATATTTAAATATTATTCTGAATTTGGACTACAGAGATTTTATATCATAAACCAAACATTAAAATGATTTTACAAATGACTGTACATGGAAAAGATTTTAGCTACCTTCTCAGTAAAGTGGACTAGTGCAAGTTTAGTCTGTAAAAGTAAATATTCTTTTAAAAATTGTTGAGTTTCTTTTTTATTCTTAATCTGTTTACATAAATTCTGTCAGCAGATATGTATGATTCAATTGAAGTCAGTTTTTTCAGCATGTTTATGTAAAAACAATTTTTCAACTGCATCTTGGAAACAAAGAATGCAAAAATATTTGTTACATAATTCAGCATCGTTAAAATCTAATAAGAGACTGGCTGAATGTTTTCATATGCTAAGTCATTTGTGCTTAATTGAATTGTTCATTATGAATTATGATTTCTTATATATACTGCAATTGAGATATAACACAGATACTTCAAAATTGAGTTTTGAACTAGGAACTTTTAATACTTTGCTCAAAATGTAATTTAATGTGAGATTAATTTTTAAAATTAAAAAGTTTTTAAATCATTAACAGTTATGCTTTTTCTCATTGCCTCTGTCCTCAAAAAGACATCCAGTTATTTGTAGTTCTGTGATTGATGAAAGAAACAATGGGGAAAAAAAGGTGCAAACTTTATAAATTCTCCAAAGGAAATCATTATTCAAACATGAGGAATATTAAATCTTGATAAAGAGATCAGTTTCAAGTAGCTCTGTATGTTCACTCAGAATTGTGTGTTTCTAGTAATAAAGTAATATCACTTGGATATAAATCATATCAGACTGGATTTAAATCATTGAGAGTTGATAAAATCTAAGGAACAGATTATTACTGTTATTATTTACTTTAGGTGTGCAAATAATTATTTCAATTTGTTTCAAGACACAATGAGAATATAAATCATGAGTTTAAAGGAAGTTACATTTTTACTCATTTTTATTTTTGCCTTTAAACTTGGAGGCTTTCCTAGAAGCTGTAGACATTACAGGTCCATATAAATGGAATTATGTTCTCTGATCAGTGAATCTAAATGTCTAGTAATGTTTTTTTACATTGAGATAAAAATACCCACTCTTCAAAAGAAGTCACCTGACATTTTTTATCTACTTATCCTGTTTTATTCAATTATAAAATGTATAGAATTATAAAACACTATAGAAGTTATTCTATAGTGCTAAAGAAATACATTCAATCTGACAACATGTCTACAAGTTAATTTTCCCCCACCAAGGTTAGTGAATAGCCTCCCACTGACTTTCAATAACCTATACTCACACAATCAATCCCCTACTTGAATTCTTGGAATCAAGTAATGTCAAATCATTGAGGGTGTCATCACTAGGGTTTGGAGCTTTATAGAATACTGCTTTTCTTCAAAAAATAAGCAATCTACTGTAAAAATGTTTTTCTTCCTGTGATTTTTACTTCAGTACAAACTCCAGAATATCTTTTTATAGGAAAATTTAGAATATTTTCAGGAGATTGCATGATACAATAGCTTGGCAGTGAGAAAGCAGCTTAAATGAAGGACTTAAGAGTGTGATTTTTTTTAATCTAGTGACATAGTGGAATTGATGGGTGACAGGGTATGGACTTCTCTGTTGGCTCAGATGGTAATGAATCTGCCTAGAGTGCAGGAGACCCAGGTTCGATCCCCGGGTTGGGAAAATCCCCTGGAGAAGGGCATGGCAAGCCATTCCAGTATTCTTGCCTGGAGAATTCTTTGGACAGATGAACCTGGTAGGCTACAGTCCATGGGATCGCAAAGAGTCAGAAATAACTGAGTGACTTAGAGAGAGAGAGGCTTTGCAGGAGATACCCGTATAGAATGATCACGATACTTTTTGTTGGATGTACTGTGTGTAGCTAAGCACTGCTCTGCTTATATACATTTATAATACGGTCATATATTTGTTTTTAACCCTGCCAATTTTGGATTTAGCCCCTGCATAAATATTGGACAATGTAAGCCATAGTTTATTCATATTATCTATTTGAAGGAAAAATGATTTGGAGAAAGGAGAAGGGATGAAAATATACATGTTTTAATAAATTATTTAAGAATAAATAACAGTGATCCACAAAGCTTTTGTTATCTTCTTAAATATTTAAAGTAGCCTATTATGGGAATCTGTTCTGAGTTTTTCTTGGCTACATGTTAAAATCTTATAAATTGGGATATATTAGTTATGTTAATGTATACAATTCATTTTCCTATCAAGTTATCATATTACAATAACTCCATGTATACTTTACATAGAGGAATGGTCTTACAGTGATTCTTAAAATGGATTTTTAGTATAACCTATTTATCTTAAACGTGAAAGAACAAATAAAGGCAAAACATTGTTTCTAAGCCATTATCATTTAAGTTTTACAAGTCACATCATTTTCATTTTTCTGTTCTTCCTTTGAAAATTATTAAGAGTAATAAAAGTATCCTTTTTGTATATGTTTGATAGCTGATAGGCAGTACAGCTGATAGGCTCATTGAATTGCTGTATGTGGTGTAATGTAAATAATGTTAGAACCATGTCACACAAAAAAAGCCCCTAAATGCTGTCTGTTCTTCAACTTAAGAAGGCTGCTCAATTTGCTGTCTCTAAATTGAACTTGTAGCTTTTATTTCCATGCCCCTCTGTTAGTCTAGTCACCTAGATGCTGAGTTTTTCCACATTCCCAGAACTTGGAGGTCACTTCCACAGCCATAACCATTATAATTTTATATTATTTTATTTCTAACTTGTTACAGAATGCTTTTAGTGGGCTCTTAAATATTCATTGAATGAAGTTTAGAATATTGAATAACTAGCTTAAATACCCTTTATAAGACACTTTATTTACTTCTCTTATACAGAAATTTTAAGGTTTACAAAAAGAGGTAAATTTAACTGTAAAAATTTGAAAATGAATTAAGCCTTGCATCAGTAAAATTTTAGACACTGTTGAATACAGTGTACTCTTTCTCTCTGGGTTAACCTGATTGAAGAATATGGGAACAGTGGATTAAATATGGCTATATTTGGAATATTAGTGGATTGCAATATAGAAACCTACATATGTGTGTGTGTATAATTTTGCAAATATTTGTAGCCTGTTCTTGATTTAAACTAGTTTAATTTATTTTATTCCTGTCTTTCATAGTAAATGTGCTATGTTATTAATATATACTACCCCAGAGTGAAGGTTTAAAGAAGAATCAATTACTTTGATCATGGAATCTGTCAGGATCAGGCTATGACATAATGAGGATGCATCTTTTCTGCTGCACAGTATCTGAGTCCTCAGCTGGAAAGACGTTCAAGATAGCTTCTTAATCACAAGTCTCTGGGCTAGGCTGGTGGACTTACTGGACTGGATGAATTGATCTGAGTATCTACCTGTGACCTCTCCATGTCACTTGTGTCTCTCAGAGCGTGTCATCTGGGTTCTCAGTAGGAGTGTGCAAGTAGGGGGCTTCCAAAGATCAAGTCTTCCAGGAGAAGCTTGTGGAAGATGAATGGCTTTTACGACCTACCTTTGCAAGTCACATAGCTTCCATTCCTCTGTGGGCTATAGGCTGAAGCAGAATAAAAGGGATGGGGTGGCTCAGAGGTTAAAGAATCTGCCTGCAATGCAGGAGACCTGGGTTCAATCCCTGGGTCAGGAAGAACCCCTGGAGAAGGAAATGGCAACCCACTGCAATATTCTTGCCTGGAAAGTTCCATGGACAGAGGAGCCAGGTGGGCTACAGTCCACAGGGTCGCAAAGAGTCGGACATGACTGAGTGACTTCACTTCCTAGACCCTACTTTTAAATGGGAGGGTTGTCAATGAACTTGAAGTCTTTTTCTTTGTAATATTTCTCAGTGGTATTATAAGTACAGTATTTGTCTTCTGATGTTTCCATAGACATATTTTGTGAAGTTCCTTTATATTTAAATGTTAAGCAGTGTTTTTATAGCATACTTATTTTTTTAAAAAGCTCTTGAGAGGATGAATATAAATTTATGAATAAGCAAACAATAAATAGAAGAGACAGTAGCATTTACCATTTTTATAATTAACAAAAAGAAGCTATGAATCACCTAAATTAAGTTTATTATGTAAATATAACAAGCATGGTCAGGTTCATGACTCTCCAGGTTCTAGAAATATTATATTTCTTTATTTTCTTAAATCAAGCTCAGTCTGTCTTGAATTTGTCTCAAGGTCAATGAAAAATTCAGTATCAGTACTTTGGGCGCTCCTTCCTACAGTCTCCTCCCTCCACTTCTCAGAGAAAGATATTTCTCTTTTTGTTTTATATAACATTTTAATAGAGTTTTTTTTTTTTTTCCCTTGAGTAGGCCCTTGATGATGTACTTCTCACCTAGCTGTTTATCATAGCAGTTTATTGAACTTTTGCTTCCAGCAACACAGTGTTTCTTATAAGAAGTCTGATGAATAAAATTACATCTTTATACAAATACACATATACATTATTTTATTTACAATTACACAGTCTTCTTACATAAATGAAATGCAGTCTTGCCTGATATTTCTTAGTATGATAGAGAACAACTTTCAGTTTTGCTTATAATTAATAAATGTGTTTGCCATTTTGCTTGAATTAGTTTCTTTTTTATCTAATATCTTCAGCTTATTTCAACAGATAAAAGCAACTTTGTGAGAATAATTGCCCTGAAAAGAGAAATAAGGAGAGAAGGTTTTATTATTATCTTAATAATTCATAATGTGACACATGGCACACTTGCTTTGGTAATGGACCACATTAAAACATATTTAGTGTTAATAATAGGTTTGAAACTACTATTCCTATTCCTGGATGACTTTATAAATTGTAATTAAAACATATATTTAAAGATGTAGATAATATTTCCAGAAAAGTAAAACTGCCAAAAGGACCTGAGGACAGGAACAATGGAATAAATATAGCTATAATTTGGATAATCTGTGAATTACAGTATAAAGACTATATTTTAGGATTTTGAAAATGCTGGTAGACTGCTCATGGTTTGAACTGATTCAGTTTCTATTATGCCTACCATTAGAATGCTAATTTTCATTTTTACTTTCTATACATTTTATTAGTTGAGGTTGGAATTGTGATATGTGGAAAAATCTGTTTAATTAGTGAATGATTTAGTTAACTAATTCTCATTTTGCAGCTTCTAACCTCATTTCAGAAAATGATTGCTGTTCTCATCATGCATGTATGCTAAGTCACTTCAGTCGTGTCTGAATCTTTGTGACCCCATGGACTGTAGCCCACCAGGCTCCTCTGTTTATGGGATTCTCCAGGCAAGAATATTGGAGTGGGTTGCCATGCCCTCCTCCTGGGGGTCTTCCCAGTTATTACTAATTCATTTCTATAACGTATAACCATTTTGAATTATACCCTGACATTATGAATCTTTATCTTTCTGTGCAGCGACATAAATAGAAAATTAACTGTTGTACCTAAAATTATGTTTAAAAAATGAAAATGTGAAATTATAGTGAAAATGTAAAAATATAAAAAATAACAACCTACAGAAAAAAATATATGTATATCTAGAATGATGTATATAGTCAAAGTTATTCCTTCATTAAAATGTGAACTATGAAGTTTGGCTGTTGGTGCTTTTCCTCATTTATTGAAATTTCCTCTGCACCATATTATGTAAGACTTTAACTTCCTCAATCTTAAGACTTTTTCCTCTTTTTGTCCCCCCTCTTTTTCTTCCTCCTTCCCTTCCTTCTTTCTTCCTGTTATTCTTTTTTTCTATCATTAAATACTTCCTTGTAGCCCACTGGGCTCTAAAGAAATTTTGAGGTGGGTAATAGTAAGATGGCATTACTCAAGTTCCTCTTTTTAGGAAGATAACATTAAGTAATCAATTATGGTGGATAAAAATCTGTTGGGGGATTAAGTATAAGAGCAAACCTATGAAAATTCTTAGTAATTTTTTAATGTTGATCAAAAATACCAGTGAAATTGCAGATCAAATACAGGGATAATTAGCTTTGTTTTATGGCTTATAAATTAGAGTTGGTGGAATATACTATTATTTTTCATTTCTCATAGTTTCATTTTGACTATGTAATTTTTAGGACCTTCATCTCATTTCAATTTAGGTTGGTGGGTCAGTGGTAAAGAATCTGCCTGCCAGTGCAGGAGACACAGGTTCAATCCCTGGGTCAGGAAGATCCCCTGGAGAAGGAAATGACATCCTATTCCAGTATTCTTGCCTGGGAAATCCCGTGGACAGAGGAGCCCAGCAGGCTACAGTCCATGGAGTTGCAAAAGAGTCCAACACAACTGAAGTGACTAAACAACAATAAAACTACTTATAGTTTTTCTTCTAAAGTTTTTAAATTCTGAATGAGTTTTTATCATTGAATTTTTAAAAACTTCATTGTTGGATTTTTTTAAACTATTTTTTTAATTAAAAAAAATTCAGAATCACTCTCAAAATGATTCAGAATAAGTAGCAACCAAAAAGTCCTTGATTAGAAGTTGTTTCATTTGTGAAAATACATACATAGGCAAATTTTTCATTAGGGAAAATTGAGATTGAGAAAGGAGTCTTCTATTAGATAAATTTTCATTGCTGTCAACTTCTTCATATAAGTGTAAGTCTTCTCAGTATATTTCCTTTAAGTAACACAACAATCTTATGAATTTTCATCTCATATTCTTTTATGGCTTTTTAGCTTAATGTGATTTAAAAAAATCCTAATTGATTTGATCTGCACTATTCAGCAATGTTCAGTCAGAAGCAATGGTTTTTCTTTGCACATGAGATAAAATTTGCATGATCTTAAGGTTTGACTAACAGTAGAAACTTTGCAATACTCACTTTTGAGAGAAATACTTTCTCTTAATCTTTGTTGACTTTTAAATCTCATTACCTAATTGCATTCTTTGTTCAGTAGGACCATCTCTCTAGATAGTCTTCCAGAAGCTGTAATTGTACCACAACTGATGTCACCAGTTTTCCCCACCAGGGAAGTCCCAACATGATTGTCTTAATTTGAATTGTATTCTGATGTTAGTCAATCTATGTACCTTTGTTCTGCCTGACCTGGAGCAGCTTAGAACAGAGATTGTTTTCACTCATTTATATTTACGGGGCCTCACTCAGTGACCATCTGGGCTTCCCAAGTGGCTCAGCAGTAAAGAATCTGTCTATCAGTGCAGGAGACAGATTTGATCCCTATGCTGGGAAGATTCCTCGAGAAGGAAATGGCAACCCGCTCTAGTATTCTTGCCTAGAAAATTCCATAGACAGAAGAGCCTGGCAGGCTACAACCATGAGGTTGCAAAGAATGGGACACAACTGAGCAACTGACCTCACTTGCCCTCAATGACTGCACTCCTGAATGAATGCAGTTTAGCATAGGATCTTACCATCCTTTAGTTTTAAAAACAAATGCATAAACAATTTGATTTATTAACATTTTATCTAAATTACTCTTTTTCTTTCCTATCCAAATTCTAGATTGTACCAGTGACCTGATAATTATGCTTTGTGTAATTAATATTCTGTGTTGATATTGTTCAGTTGCTGGTTTGTGTCTAACCCTTTGAGACCCAATGGACTATAGCATACCAGGTTCTTCTGTCTTCCACTATCTCCTGGAGTTTGCTCAAATTCATGCCCATTGAGTCAGTTCTGTTCAATCATACTTAAAATAATTTGTTTCAAATAGACATTTCTATCATGATCATACCACATACTACCTACTGTTATATAATTAGTTGGATATTGGATATCTATTGGAACAGGATGGAAGGGAGCAGAGCACAACCTTTGAAAGAATGATGTAGGCTGAAGACACAATATTATCTGATTACAACCAAATAGATCCAAGATGGCAAAGGAGTTAACTTCCAGTACACTTTGAGCCTCATCATATGCTCATTGTAATATATTCAGTTTAGTTCAGTTCAGTCGCTCAGTCGTGTCCGACTATTTGTGACCCCATGAATTGCAGCACGCCAGGCCTCCCTGTCCATCACCAACTCCCGGAGTTCACTCAGACTCACATCCATCGAGTCAGTGATGCCATCCAGTCATCTCATCCTCTGTCGTCCCCTTCTCCTCCTGCCCCCAATCCCTCCCAGCATCAGAGTCTTTTCAGTGAGTCAACTCTTCACATGAGGTGGCCAAAGTACTGGAGTTTCAGCTTTAGCATCATTCCTTCCAAAGAACACCCAGGGCTGATCTACTCTAGAATGGACTGGTTGGATCTCCTTGAGGTCTAAGGTACTCTCAAGAGTCTTCTCTAACACCACAGTTCAAAAGCATCAATTCTTCAGTGCTCAACTTTCTTCACTTTTCCTGAGAGTATCTTCTTTAATCATTAAATTATAAATATGCAAGTTAAAACACACCTTTTCAAAATAAAATAAATGATAAATTCCTCGCCTCTTCTTAAAATGATATTCAAAACCTGTTAACAGTGTTAATTCTAATTTGAATAAATATCTCACTCTTTAAAAAAAAAATAGAACACAAATTCTCTTTAATTGGATCTGTTTATTGTAGAAATGCATATCTAAAGAACAAAAGGAAAAAATGTGTCCCAGATTGCCAAACCCAAACACTGTAAAGTTTAGTTTTCAATAACCCTGGAAAAGGCAATCAAGGAAGAAAAGATATTAGCTAATGGTACTGAAAACTTCATTTGTTCTGGCCTCAATATTGAAGTAGTTAGGACATTCTTTTTTGCTGCCATGTAACCTGTGTTGCTTATCTACCACTTGACAATCACTGAAGTTCCTCAATCTCAGCATCTGTATTGACTCTTACTCTGCTAAAGGTTGTTAGTGATGGTCCCACGATTCTTTTCAGAGCATGGTCCTCTCCAGGCTCACTCTGAACTTCCTAAGGCACAATTTTATAACATAGTGCAAATTGTTTTTTATCTATCTTTTAAATGCCATATGATATAATTTATATGTGGAATCTAAAATATGACACAAATGAATTTATCAATGAAACCAAAACAGATTCACAGATACACAGAGAACAGACTGATGGTTGCCAGGGTAAGGATGGGGGCAGGGGTTGGGGTTAGCATATACAAATATATATAGAATGAAAAACAACAAGGTCCTACTGTGTAGCACAGGACAGTATATTCAATATCCAGTGACAAAGCATAATGGAAAAGAATATGAAAAATAATGTATGTTTATATATGAATAACTGAATCACTTTGCTGTACAGCAGAAATGAACCTAACATTATAAATCAACTAAACTTCAATAAAATAAATTTTAAAAAATGTAAAATGATTTACCCTTTCAGCATTTCAGCCCTTCTCCCTAAGGAAATAGGAAATTCCTCTTGATTTTCCTTATTAATAGATCAGGGGAGATTTTAAATAAGTAGTCTGCAAAGGGAATTCGCCTCTATCATTTCTTATCCAGTTTACTTGGAAACTGTTCAGACATTCTTTACACCCATTTGGTATGAGTTTCTGCTTATTAGGGAATTATCTGATAGGATCTGTGGTAGGCTTAAGATCCAACTTTACTGCTGAAACTCATTCCCTGGCATTTTCGCCCTTACCCATGGGATAGTTATATGTGGAGCACCATTGAAGATTTATGTACATAGAAAGTTATCAGCCTTCCTGATAACCAGAAGAATAGTTGACAGTTCTGTGGCCCTGTTAATGACCTTTGAGCCTTTAACTAGCATAGAACACCAATCAAAATGATAAAAAAAAAAAAAAAAAAAAAAAAAACAAGATTTGATGAGTCATGTTGTACTCAGTGAAAATTCATTTTGGTAGGATTGCAACCTCTTTAACTTATTGTGATAAACTTTTAAATGCATTCCTTCAATTTTATTCATTCAAGAAAAAAAATTATTGTGTACCTGATATATGCTTGATATTGGGTATTGTTCTATGAAGTGAGAATAAATTAGTGAAACAGAGAAAATCTTTCACCTTAGAAAGTTTACATCCTCAAGGAAGCAAAAAGAAGATATAAAATAAACAATTACATAATTTATTCAATATTTTATTTTTATTTTTTCAGGGTGAGATGACTTTATTTATTTATTATTTTTTTCTCTTATTTAATTTTTTAATCCAGCATAAACCACATTTATGTGACCACAGAAACTTTGAAAAATTACAACAATTAAGCCCTTTCAAAATGAATGTTGAGGGAAATATAATTAGGAATTGCTGAAAGTATTTCCCTTTATTCTCTATCCCTTGACTTCTCTAAGCCCTTATGTCCAAATAAATGGCATATGCTTCATTAGTTCCTGAGATTTTTTTTTTTAGCAAAAATAAATATAGTTTACATAATTATTCCATACAAACCAGCAGCTGGAAAGGCCTCCCACCTCCACCGTGACTGCCACTGTGTGTACTGGCTTTCGGCTGGGGTGTCAGGCTGAGATTAAACAGTAATTATAATTGAAGCTAATGCAATTAATAACATAATTTTGAGTTATTCCAAGTTAATTCCACTACTAAAATTACATCATAAAATTAGAGCAATAAGAAGGATTCCTGACAAAAGTAAGTGTGAGTCAAGTACCTGACTCATGTGTGATTTATCTCCAGAATCCTTGGCTCATATTTTTTTTTCTTTTTTTTTTTTAATTTTATTTTATTTAACTTTACAATATTGTATTGGTTTTGCCATATATCAAAATGAATCTGCCACAGGTATACATGTGTTCCCCACCCTGAACCCTCCTCCCTCCTCCCTCCCCATACCATCCCTCTGGGTCATCCCAGTGCATCAGCCCCAAGTATCCAGTATCATGCATCGAACCTGGACTAGCGACTCGTTTCATACATGATATTATACATATTTCAATGCCATTCCCCCAAAACATCCCATTTTAGAGATTAAAATAAATAAAAGAAAACAGATGCAGTTACTGGTTAGGGAAGGACGCTGCAGTGTGGAATAGTCTAGTTGGGAAGTAGACCCAATGAGAAGGCAAATCTGATCTGAGATTTGAAGAAGGTTAAGAGAGTTCATTGTTAGGATGTCAGAGTAGAAGCATTCCAATCAGAGAAAACAACCACAGCCCACTCTCAAATAATCTTGTGTATTAAGACATGAAATATGGCTGGAGCAGAGAGCAGGGAAGGAGCAGTTTGATTTCTGGAAAAAGAGAAGGATTGGAGACACTTTGTGTAAAAGATTTAGCATGGCGCTAAATCACTGCAGATGGTGACTGCAGCCATGAAATTAAAAGACGCTTACTCCTTGGAAGGAAAGTTATGACCAACCTAGATAGCATATTCAAAAGCAGAGACATTACTTTGACAACAAAGTTCTGTCTAGTCAAGGCTATGGTTTTTCCTGTGGTCATGTATGGATGTGAGAGTTGGACTGTGAAGAAAGCAGAGTGCCGAAGAATTGATGCTTTTGAACTGCGGTGTTGGAGAGGACTCTTGAGAGTCCCTTGGACTGCAAGGAGATCCCACCAGTCCATTCTGAAGGAGGTCAGCCCTGGGATTTCTTTGGAAGGAATGATGCTAAAGCTGAAACTCCAGTACTTTGGCCACCTGATGCGAAGAGTTGACTCATTGGAAAAGACTCTGATGCTGGGAGGGATTGGGGGCAGGAGGAGAAGGGGACGACAGAGGATGAGATGGCTGGATGGCACCACTGACCCGATGGACGTGAGTCTGAGTGAACTCCGGGAGTTGGTGATGGACAGGGAGGCCTGGCGTGCTGCGATTCATGGGGTGGCAAATAGTCCGACACAACTGAGCGACTGATCTGATCTGATCTGAATAATGCCGAAGATATTTAAATGATATCCTATACTGTGAAACCTGGATTATAGAAAGACAAAGTCACCTGGAATATATCAGTTTCCCATGGCTGTTATTACAAATTACTACAAAATCGGAGGCTTAGAACAACAGAAATGTATTCTCTCACTGTTTCTCAGCCCCCATATATGAATCAATATTGCTGGACTCAAATCAAGGTGTTAGCCTCTCCCAGTTTCTGGTGGCTCTACCATTCCTTGAAAGAAGTGAAAGTGTTAGTCACTCAGTCATGTCTGACTCTTTGCCACCCATGGACTATAGCCCACCAACTCCTCTGTCCATGGGATTTCCCAGGCAAGAATGTTGGAGTAGGTTGCTATTCCCTTCTCCAGGGGATCTTCCTGACCCAGGGATTGAACCTGGGTCT
Organism: Bos grunniens; assembly: GCF_055505025.1. Classification (NCBI taxonomy): domain Eukaryota; kingdom Metazoa; phylum Chordata; class Mammalia; order Artiodactyla; family Bovidae; genus Bos; species Bos grunniens. The sequence goes on along the minus strand of NC_141180.1, from coordinate 73,372,324 downwards.
CCTGCATTGCAGGCAGATTCTTTACATCTGACTCACCAGGGAAACCCATTCCTTAATTTATGGCCAAATCACTCCAGTCTTCAAAGTCAGCATCTTCAAATTTTCAAGGCCAGCATTTTCAAATCTCTCTGTTTTCATGTTGCTTTCTCTTTTGTGTGTGTCAACTGCTTCCCATTTATAAGGATACTTGAGATTGTGTTTAGGACCTACTCAGATAATTCAAGACAATGTCCCCTTTAAGCTCCTTACATTAATCACATCTTGAAACCACTCTTTCCACATAAGGTAATATATATGTGTGCAAGAGTTTATGATCCAATTTATTTTTTGAGCCTTTAACTAGCATAGAACACCAATCAAAATGATTTAAAAAAAAAACAAAACCAAGAAGATTTGATGAGTCATGTTTTACTCAGTTAAAATTCATTTTGGTAGGATTGCAACCTCTAACTTATTGTGATAAAATTTTAAATTATATGTGGGCTGTTACTTGGCTGACCACAAACGATTAGGGAATTAGAGTATCATTACAATTTTTAAAGGGATAAAATTAGTTCTAAATTTTACCTATAAAATTTGTTGGGACCACTCTGTTCCAACTAACCTGAAGCCCTACTGGTATTAAGATGGATACTGACATCCTATAATCTTTCTAGCAATCTTATGTTTGATTGTCCACATGGCATGTCTACCTTACAGGGAGGGTAAAGCAGTGTTTTGGTAAAAGTCCATTTCATGGAGAGAGAAGGTTTTGCTTTATAAGATCCCAAATTACAATTAATTTTTATCAGTTTCTCACCATTCTCTCCTCATCATGAAATGCATATGAAGTATAAGTCTTTTTTCAAGAGACACCCTATAGCTATGAATTTAATCTACTTTGTTCTTATAAACTCCTACAGTTTTATCTTCTTCATCCACTGGAGAATGTAAGATTTTACTGAATTTTGCTGGCCTTGGGTTTGAGGGTTCCATCCTGGAGTCAACACCCTACACACTCTGCATCCTTCAGGTGGGCCCTGGGACTGGAAACATGTGCTATTGTTTAATTTATTTATTTTAACAACAAAAAAATTCTAACTGGGACAAAACATTATTATACCGATGAATGTGTTATGCAAACCCATTCTGCTTTGAAGTACTCTATGAAATGAGTGAACAAAGAAATGAAGTTGGAATATACTGCCAATACTGTATTTATTGTAGACTTTCACATGATTACTCCCTTGTTGAGAAAGCCTAGCAGTGTTCCAGGAGAAGCCTTCATCAGGGGGAGAGCCCAGGATGTCAAAGTTGACAGAAGAGATTATTAGCATTTTGCACTTTTGTAGGAACATGACTAGTTTCTTTATTTTAAGAATTTACTGAATTTGTTGCAGTATTGCTTCTGTTTTATGTGCTTGTTTTTTGACCACAAGGCATGTGGGATCTTAACTGCCTGACCAGGAATGGAACCCTCACCCCTGAATTGGAAAACGAAGCCTTAATCACTGGACCACCAGGGAAGTCCCAATTTTGTTTCTTGTCATGGCATCTGATCTATTAACATATAAAGGGGTATAAGGTGTAGGATCATGTATTCACCTAGTCCCACCTGGGATCCTGAAGCCAGTGGTGAGAATGAAAAGTGTCTCCTGGAGATGAACCTTCTTGACCCCATGTGTCTGCTTCTGAAGTGATTTATTCCTTTAAACACCATAATCCTGCCCTGGAAGCACAGCCCTCTTATCCCTGCTCTACTTTAGAGAAATTTCACAGTGTCTCTAGTGGACCACATGAGGAAGCTTTGTTTCTACACTTTTTAAATTGTTGTTCAGTTGCGAAGTTGTGTCTGACTCTTTGCGACCTTGTGGACTGCAGCATGCCAGGCTTCTGTCCTTCACTGTTTCCCGAAGTTTGCTCAAACTCAGGTCCATTGAGTCGGTGACGCCATCCAACCATCTCATCCTCTGCACTTTTAAAATATTGACTCCTATTTAGAATTCACCTTCCAAGCAGGAGACGTGGCTTTCATCCCTGGGTCAGGAAGATCCCCTGGAGAAGGAAATGACAACCCACTCCAGTATTCTTGCCTGCAAAATCACATGGACAGAGGAGTCTGGTGGGCTACAGTCCGTGGGGTTGCAAAGAACTGGATGCAACTGAGCAACCAAACAACAACAGCAATTGTAGTAAATGCAGTACATGATACTCTCCTCCAATTATTGTCTTATTATGATTGTCCTCAAAACTCTAAAATGTTACTTCCTCTATAAAATCATCTGAATTAAAAAGTGATAGGTGCTAACTCTAATCCTCCTTATGAAATATACTTCAGTGTCTCCTTTATCAGGAAGTTACATCAATGCTTTCATTTTCTTAATTATCTCAGGAGGGTTTCATTGGGAGGGATGGAGTCTAATTATTCTTACATTTCTGCAGTCTCCACCACTGTTGCTGAGTCTTGTGTGAGGGGAATATAGTCATATTTCTTTTATATTACATAGTTCTGAGCACAAAGCGGCACTTTAAAAAAATTGCTTCTTGATGACAGTGATTTTGTAAAGTGGCAGTCATTTGATTCAAGCACATGTAAATTTCACTTCAGTTAGCAGAACTAGAGATTTAAATGTGAGCTTTTAAAATGAGCAAAAATTCTTAGTAAATTCAGAATATCAAATGAATGATGATAGTACTATCACACTGGGAAGTTGTGTGGTATTACGTTGATTTTGAAGGCAGCTTTCACCAGAGAATTGTGTAGTCAGTAGATGGCACTCTTTCTTTTATTAATAACCACTGACCACTTCTTTATTTTTATAAAAGTTATCAGTGATAGATTATTTTTAACTATTTTAACGAAGTTCCCAAATAGCTTTTATCAAGCTTATCAAATCAATCATTTTGATTGCTTGTGATGGTGACTTTTGGGGCTTCAATTTTATTGGACAGTTCTAAATGAGGATCCAGACACTTTTTACTCAAAGTTATCACTTTAAGCTGGAAATGAATTTTCGGCTGGACAGAGACTACAAAGCAGTTATTACGAGCATATTTCTTTTAAAAGGATTATTACTATTTTTTTTTTTTTTACTGCTTATAAGAGATTGTAAAATGGAAAACTGAGATAGAATACCCAAAGGGGTCTGATATGACAGAATTCATTTCAACCTCAAAATCTGGACAAGCATTCACAAAAATTCTGTATTAATTAAAAACAAAAAACACAATATACAAGCAAACATGTGGGCAAATGAAAAGATGGTATGTTTCATCCAAGGGAACCTGCATGGAAGAATCAGAACTGATGATTTGGTAAAAAGTAAAATAGCACACAAATCCAGAGGACTTCTCATATCATAAGTAACTATAATGTTTCATATTAATATGACAGTAACTGGTATAAAGTATAATGTTGGTCAGCTTTGTGTGTCATGTTGGCTAGGCTATGGTCCCAGGTTTCGGTCAAACACTCCTCTAGTTGGCTGCTGTGAAGGTGCTCTGTAGATGTGATTAACATATACAATCAGTTGGTTTAAGTTAAAAGATTCCCCTCAAAAACAGAGATGGGGAAAAAATTAGGGATGAGACTGTGACATAGAATCCATCCTGCATCTCCCAGTACAAGCCTGACACATAGATTTCATATTTGCTTGCCTCCACATTTATGTGACCTGGAAGGGGAAACAGCAACCCATTCCAGTATTTTTGCCTGAAAAATTCCATCGACAGAGGAACCTGGCGGGCTACGGTTCTTGGGGTTACGAAAAACTCGGACATGACTTAGCAACTACTACAACAACAACAGTTATGTGAGCCACTTTCTTAAAATTCCTTTCTCTCTCCCTCTTTCCTTGTTTTTCTTTATTTCTCTAATTATTTATTTGTGCTGTTTCTCTTTCTCTGAAGAATCCTGAGTGATACAAAATATAAATACAAATTTACATTAATTCCTTTATAACATTTCAGAGGACATTGTGCTTATGGAATAAGCTCTGATAGTAATGAAAAGGGAAAGACTGGAAAACAATTTCTGAATTTAAAACAATAATAAAGGAATAAAACACTAAGTTATTAATAGGACCAAAATCAAATTAAGGGAGAAGAAAAGTCATAACAAACTTCCCCTCAAAAGTCATTAGAAGTGGAAATGCAGACTATAAGTCATTAGAAAAGATGAAACATGGGGAATGTGTGAGAGTTCTGATGTATGGGTGGTAAGATTTCCAAAAGGAGACAATTTGTGATAAAGGGATCGTCATTGGTAACATGAATAGTGGATTCTTCAGACTCATTGACTATCAGGGAAAATAATGAAACAAGATCAAAATATACACTATATTGAATAAAGGAGCAAAGTTTGTTTACCTGCAGAGGAACAAGCACCAGGCAACCTTAGACACAAACCTGCAGAATATTATGAGGAAAACGAACATGAGACAAGAATTCTATGAACAAAATGACATTCATGTTCAAGGGCTAAATAAAGACAGTCTTGCTTATGCAAAGCTCAGGACCATTAACCTCACTTGATTCTTCTTCTGCTACACCTTTCTCTCTGGTCCAGTTGAACTCCTCCCAGTTCCTCATAAGAACCTCAGATTTTGCCGTCTGTCCCATGAATCCAGCTTATGGCTTCCTCTGTCTGAAACATGCTGCTTTCTTCTCTTTCGTTCAGCCTTGCTATTCCTTAAGATCTCACTTAAAAAATATATAAATAAAATTAAACATGCTCTGATTCCTCCACAGAGAAAAGCCTGCACTTAGCCTCCAAAAACTAGAGTAACTACTTCTTTTCTATACTTCTATATATTTTTCCTTTTCTCATCTCTTTATTTACTGAATTTAAATTTGGATACAAAAACATTGATTTTGTGTATACTTCAAGCAGTTGTGAAAAATCAATATACTCAAGTAACTACCAGGACAATCAAAACAGAGAACATTTTCATCACTTATTTAAATTGCCTCAGACCACACGCACCTCATCCCCATCTGGTTGATTGTTGACTCTTTTCTATACATAGATTAAAATTTTCTGGTAAATCATCTAGTGTATATTCTTTTGTTTCTGGCTTCATTGCTCAGCTTCATCATTTGTTTCCAGTTTTTATATGTTATGAAGAAAGATAATATAAAAATACTTGTGTGTGTGTAGTCTTGTGGACATGTTTTTTATTTTAAGAGGTATTATTGAGTCTTATGATATCATTCTACTTTAAAGGTGTCTTATAAATGCCATGGAACCAGATGGTTTGCAAAATATCAAATATGAGCATTTGTCTTTTAAAAACAAAGTTTAACTTGTGTTTGAATTTATTCCTACTATCTTATTTTATATTTTCTATGCACCATTAATTCTTCTTCTATCCCCTTTTCTGCATTTGTTTTTTAATTTATTCTAAGTGTAAATATGATGAAATATTGAGATCTCTAAGATTTCTGATGATGCAATTTAATGTACTTTTAAAAATTATGATTTTAAAAAATTGGATTTCTCTTTTTCCACTTCTTCTCCTTGTTGGTTAAGAAAACCGTAAAGATTAGGCTTGGTTGTACAATTAAATAAAAGCCAGACAAGGGTGAGAAGGGAAGACACTGTTTTCAAACCTTCTTCTACCCATTAATATGTGCATATTCCTATGTAAATAAGATTATATACTTCTCTGATTTAAAACAGATCTCACACTCTACCTGTTTTAAAATTTTTATTTCTCTTTACAATATGTCATGGAGTTTTATTCTTATATAAATAATCCAGCTCTATCTCAATCTCTTAAAATGTTCATGATATGCCATAGGTTAGACATAGTATAGTCAAAACCCCATTGGTGGACAATTAGGCAGTTAAAATTTATTTTCTCTTAACCAATAACAGTGCTTTGAACATCCTTCTCTATGCTTCCTTAAGCATAGGTGTGAATGCTTCTGTACACATTTATATCACTTTTTATGCTGAGATATTTTAAAGTAAGTTACCGGTGTGATGCCTATAAATAACCAAGAAATAGAAACAGGTTCACAGAATTTGTCTCTTGTTTTTATTTTAAGGAGTCCTGCCACACTGCTGTCAAAAAGGACTACACCTATTTGCCCTTCTTTGACCTCTACATAAATACCTACCTCCCCACAACCTTGCCACCACTTCTTAAATGTTTGGAAATCTGGTCTGTCATTTGTCTTCATTTATAGCAGGGGATGTCTTACACAGAAATCCTTAATTGTAGTATTCTCAAGCTTAAACATTTTTATTTAATGTTTTCTGCATAACTATTTAAAAAGACTTTCTCTATCCAAAAGTTATAAACTCATGTCTATGTTTTTTGTCCTACTGCTTCCATAATTTAAAAAAAAAATAAGTTTTTGATCCACCTGAAATACATTCTTATGAATGGTGTGAAATATTAATCTAAATATTTTAAATGGATAGCCAATTTGTGATTATCATAGTAATCACTAATATTTGACAACCCTTAATTGTTCCAGAAGCTTTCAATTTAATTCCACTTTCCTGAGGTTTGAGGATTAAACACAGCATTCAGATGAAGGCACAAGTAAGGCACCAAATGGTTACTGATTTTGCACAATTCATATATATGTTAATTGGTAGAATCAGGATTCTAACCCTAGCAGAATGACCCTAGACTATTCAGCCTTCTAAAACAATTTTCTTTTCCCACAGATTTAAAGTACTAAATTCCCATAAATATATATGTTTGTTTATGAATTTTCCATTATATATTCTTACCCCACACATTAAAATTTCATCTGATCCTATTATCCACTCTGCTTACTATTTTTACTGCTTACTATTTTTAATAACTCCTTACAGACCTTACAATCAACTTCAGCCCATTTAGCCTCACCCATCTCCTTTCTCTGGAATCTCAGATGAGCGCACAGACCCTTTTCTAAGTTATTTCCTTATTTGAGTTACAAAAACCTTCTGGTGCTTATCTGAACAGAGCAAATACTGTCGTTTCATGAAACATTCCCTTCTCCATGCCTTTGTTGACACTTCTTCTTACGCCTCATCTTTTATGCCTCATTTGCTGGGTGAGCACATACTCATTTTTGAAGATGAACATAAACATCACCACCTGAGCTTTCCCTCCCTCTCCATCCCAACTAGGTAGGAAGAAACTGTTCTTTTCTTCTTTATGTGTCCATACCCTTCCCCTGAGAACTGCATTTATTCAGTGACAATGTGAGTGTCTTCAGGGCAGGACTATATCTTATTACGTATGTAATATGAATTGAATAAATATTTACTGAGTAAATTAATATAAAACAAAGACCATCAAATCATGAGAGCAATAATGAGGGTATTTATGAAATGGTGCAAAACATTTTAAAATGAGACAAAATACCTTTTTCAAAAGAGTGTCAAGAAGCGAGTGTATTAAGCACACTCAATTAGTTTAGAACAGAGCAAATGGATAACTGGAAAGATAACTTGTGCTACAGCATGCTAAATGAACTAGTAAATGAGAAAGAAAGGGACTTCTCTGGTGGTTCAGTTGTCAGGACTTTATGCTTCCACTGCACAGGACATGGGTTTGATCCCTGCTTAGGGAACTAAGAACCCACATGCTGTGGGGTGTAGCCAAAAAAAAAATAGTAAATTATATATCCCATTGATTTAATAGAGAAAGCCAGTCAAAGGAAGCCAGAGAACCTTGTCTTGAGAGAATTAGATCTGAGGGACTTCATAATCATCTGCTGCTGCTGCTGCTGCTAAGTCACTTCAGTCGTGTCCGACTCTCAGCGACCCCTGGACTGCAGCCTACCAGGCTCCTCTGTCCATGGGATTTTCCATTTCTATCTTAATCACCACTCAGCATCTCTACCTCTACATCAAGTCTCTATGATTTCTCAAATTGTAATAGTTTCCTAGTGGTTGTCCTGTTTTTGCCTTTGCCTCCCTACCATCTCTTTCAGGATGATTTTTTAAAATTATAATTCAAATAATGTCCTCTTTTAATCAAAACCAGGACAGTAATTTTGAGTCCATTCAGCTTCCTAATGGGCCATACTGAATATGTCCCTTCATTTTAACTACTTTCTTTGATTTTACCTTCTACTCTTATATTTAATTAAATACAAATAGTCCCCAGATAATAAAGATATATATTATTAACTTTTTAATAATTTACATAGAAAAGGCAAAACTGGGAAACAAATTATTAATGAATGACAGGAAGGTATAGAAATAGAATTTAAACCTAGGCATTTTGCTTTTAAAGATTAAATTCGTAACCACTAGACAATATCTGCTTGTTCTTTAGAAACGTGTAAACAAACTTCTTATTCAGTAATAAAACCTTAATTAAATAAAATATTTAACTATTATGGTATATAATATGATAACATTAAAATTACATTCAAAGAGCAAGATATATAAGAAAACAAATTGGAAAACATAATGCTCAGTAAGACCAAATTTGTTATAAATGAAAATAGTTTCATAAGACTTCACTAATAATCCTATTCTCTGTTGATGAAGTTACTGTGAATTTTTGTGATTTTTCTTCAACAATTTAGCATTTAAAATTTTTCTAAAATAAACAGTCATTATTTTTAATTTCAGAAATGAAAGCAGGACATTGTCACAACCAAATTTAGCTAAAATTGCTTTCTTTTTTCCTTAAATCAGAAAACTTAGAGAAAAATCAATGACCTAATTCATTAAACTCTTCATGTATAGCCTGATACTTTTCCTTAGATAAGTTTTATTTCTGTTTGAGCAATAAACAAAATTTTGCAGTATGCTTTCAGAGGTAAGTTGCTTTAGGTTCTCTTAAATGTGGTTAAGAGAAGATACATGTACCTGATAGTAATAAAAATAGCACTCTTGCCTGGCTTGTGGGCGTATCGGAAGATCCATGTAGATGTAGTGCCAATTGTGTGTTAAGGATGCAGGTTGTCTTCTCTGTGTATTACCTATTGGCAGTCTACTGCTAACTGTACTGCACCTTCCTGGATATGTTCCCTTGTCACGTAGATGGTGTGTACACAGAGAATGTAAACTCATCATAACGTGCACTGAAGCAAAATATTACCGAGAAAGTGAAACTACTCAAATAGATAGCATCTAATTTTTTTACAAGCATAGTGACTTTATGATTATCAGGCATCCTGGATATTTCACACTGCTACGCCTCCCCATTAAGATAGATAACCAAGAGATGAGCATCACTTTCATAGGAAAAAAGAAAAAAAGAACCTTAGTTTTCCTTTCGTCTCATCCAAGCAATTTACACTTCAAGGTATTCATAAGGGAAAATATCTACTTTTTTGAATGTATTCAATTATTTGATCATGATTATGCCCTAACTTGTATAAGAGTGCTTTCAAAGCACCTAGAAACTCCCTTCTAATTACTTCTTTAATGTATATTGTGTACATTTTAATCAGAAGAAATATTTCAAGGAGGAGCTTAATGGCTAGAGAAGTCACTTTTCCAGAGCTTCAACTGTAGGTTATTTCTATTGCTGAACAAATGACCCTAGAGTTGAATAAGTATAACACCCAGTTTATAGTGTCCTTAGGCTACTGGTAAGAGGTCAGATGTAATTCACTTACCAGCTCTGTTCCAACATTTGTCCCTAGAGAATTTTACCCACCGCCACTTTCATAGGATTTATTTGTCATTGTCATTGGGTGCAGTTCTTTGTTACACTGGTCATTTGGTCAGTACAAGGGGAATGTGCAGCTTTATGGCCCTACGATGGATGGCCTGAAAACTCAAATACCTGTTTGTCTTGTGAATTTAGGAAGCTGGCTATCCAAAGAGGATTCTAGTCCCCACTGAGCTTGCAGTTACCAGCAGCATCTCTCTTTTTCTTCTCCTCCTCCTTGTTCCCTGGACTTCCCTGATGGCTCAGACGGTAAAGCATCTGTCTACAATGTGGGAGACCTGGGTTCGATCCCTGGGTCGGAAAGATTCCCTGGAGAAGAAAATGGCAACCCACTCCAGTACTCTTGTCTGGAAAATCCCATGGATGGAGGAGCTTGGTGCAGGCTACTGTCCATGGGGTTGCAAAGAGTCGGGCATGACTGAATGACTTCACTTTCACTTTCACTTTTCCTCCTTGTTACCTTTTGGTGGACATATACATGGTCCACTTGAATACTTCTAAATTCCCCCAAACATGTCCATAACTGAATCTAACATATTGTGTTGATTTTTAACTGTGAGTGTGCCAAGCAGGATATTTTTTTCATAACAGATCAATTTAGGGATAACCTTTACTCTCCAATCACACAGAGCTGATTTATATAACTGTACAGCAAAGCTGTTGGCTAAAGACTGAGACTGTGAATATCTAAATATTTTCTAAAGGGTGAGACCTCCTATTTCACTGATAATTATTCAGTTGTCATCTCGCTCCTTCAGTGTTGTTCAGTTACTGAGTCATGCCTGAATATTTGCTACCCCCATGGACTGCAGTATGCCAGGTTCCTTTGTCCTCCACTGTCTCTGGAGGTTGCTCGAGTTCATGTCCACTGAGTCATTGATGTCATCTAACCGTCTCATACTCAAAAGGAGAAGGTTGTCCCCTTCTCCTCTTGGCCTCAGTCTTTCCCAGCATCAGGGTCTTTTCCAATGAGTCACGTCTTTTCCAATGAGTCACGTCTTTTCCAGTAAGTCAGCTCGTTGCATCATGTGGCCAAAGTATTGGAGTGTCATCTTCAGCATCAGTCCTTCTCATGAGTGATTCAAGGTTGATTTCCTTTAGGATTGACTGGTTTGATCTCCTTATTGTCCAAGGGACTCTCAGGAGTTTTTCCAGCACCACAGTTAGAAAGCATCTTGCCTTGCCTTTCCCATTAAGAATTTATTGTACTGAAAGCATATGTTTGCTGGTTTCCAAATAGCAGCACAGCCCTCCTTCCAGGCTCTCCCATTGGTAAACCAGACAACCTGCCTTGCCTTGTCTGGGAGAGACTGAATACTTTATGCTACACTGCTGATACTGCAGGATGGTCTCATAAGGCCTCTGTGTTTTATACTATGGATGGATAAGTAAGTTCTCCTAAGCTTCTTCCCTAGGGAGTATATCTGATTCACTCCACTTTCTGACAAAACTTTGTTACAAGGTTCGCTGCCTTTTTGACTGTCTCTCTGACACCACTTAAAAGTCGGCTTAAAGCTCAACATTCAGAAAATGAAGATCATGGCATCCGGTCCCATCACTTCATGGGAAATAGATGGGGAAACAGTGGAAACAGTGTCAGACTTTATTTTGGGGGGCTCCAAAATCACTGCAGATGGTGACTGCAGCCATGAAATTAACAGACGCTTAAAGCTCAACATTCAGAAAATGAAGATCATGGCATCCGGTCCCATCACTTCATGGGAAATAGATGGGGAAACAGTGGAAACAGTGTCAGACTTTATTTTGGGGGGCTCCAAAATCACTGCAGATGGTGACTGCAGCCATGAAATTAACAGACGCTTACTCCTTGGAAGGAAAGTTATGACCAACATAGATAGCATATTCAAAAGCAGAGACATTACTTTGCCAACAAAGGTCTGTCTAGTCAAGGCTTTGGTTTTTCCAGTGGTCTTGTATGGATGTGAGAGTTGGACTGTGAAGAAAGCTGAGTGCCGAAGAATTGATGCTTTTGAACTGTGATGTTGGAGAAGACTCTTGAGAGTTCCTTGGACTGCAAAGAGATCCAACCAGTCCATTCTGAAGGAGATCAGCCTTGGGATTTCTTTGAAAGGACTGATGCTAAAGCTAAAACTGCAGTACTTTGGCCATCACATGCGAAGAGTTGACTCATTGGTAAAGACTCTGATGCTGGGAGGGATTAGGGTCAGGAGGAGAAGGGAACGACAGAGGATGAGATTGCTGGATGGCATCACTGACTCAATGGACGTGAGTGTGAGTGAACTCGAGGAGTTGGTGATGGACAGGGAGGCCTGGCGTGCTGCGATTCATGGTGTCACAGAGTGTCAGACATGACTGAGTGACAGAACTGAACTAAACTGAACTGACACCAGTTAAGACTAGGTCAAAATTCCAAGTCTAAAAGTCATTGTGTTCCTTAGGGATGACTTTGATAACAGAGTGCAGTAGGAGCAAGAAAGACATTACCTTTAATTAGATCTTAGTAGCTGCTTCAGGTGGATTTCCTGTCTGAAACCCTAAAACACTTTCACTGAGAGGATCTGTGGATTTTGGTCATAGGTCCTCATATATGGGTCCTGATACTTCTAATATCAATAAGGAGTTAGATCATAAGACCTAGTATAGTAACCACTGCTGCTAAGTCTCTTCAGTCGTGTCCGACTCTGTGCAACCCCATAGATGGCAGCCCACCAGGCTCCACTGTCCCTGGGATTCTCCAGGTAAGAACAGTGGAGTGGGTTGCCATTTCCTTCTCCAATGCATGAAAGTGAAAAGTAAAAGTGAAATCACTCAGTCGTGTCCGACTCTTAGCGGTCCAATGGACTGCAGCCTACCAGGCTCGTCAGTCTATGGGATTTGCCAGGCAAGAGTACTGGGGTCGGCTGCCAATGCTGACCACTAATTGTTAATCTGATTTGTAAGGCTATACCCATTCACCTTGGTTTGTTGCCCATCCTGTGAGTCTTCACTATATAAATACAATTAAAACACTTGGAAAAATCAAAATAGTCTAAGAGTAGACTATTTCTGTGGAGAAGGCAATAGCACCCCACTCCAGTACTCTTGCCTGGAAAATCCCATGGGTGGAGGAGCCTGGTAGGCTGCAGTCCATGGGGTCGCAAAAAGTCGGCCAGGACTCAGCGACTTGACTTTCACTTTTCACTTTCATGCATTGGAGAAGGAAATGGCAGCCCACTCCAGTGTTCTTGCCTGGAGAATCCTGGGGATGGGGGAGCCTGGTTGGCTGCCGTCTATGGGGTTGCACAGAGTCGGACACGACTGAAGCGACTTAGCAGCAGCAGCAGCAGACTATTTCTGAATAGTCTACTGTTAACCTCCAGGAACAAATATTTCCTAGAGCAGTGGTCCCCAACATTTATGGCACCAGAGACCTGTTTTATGGAAGAAACAGGAAGACAGTTTTTTCACAGACAAAGGGGTAGGGGGATGGCTTCAGAATGATTCAAGCATATTACATTTATTGTGTACTTTATTTCTATTATTGCATCAGATCCACCTCAAATCATCAAGCATTAGATCCTGGAGGTTGGGGACACCCCTGTTCTAGAAGATGGGAAACCATACAAATTGGCCAGATAGAGCATTTTAAAAGTTAATTAGTGAGAATTGAATTTCTGGCTTCAACTATTTCTTTAATTAGAATAAGGGCCTTTTGACACTTTACTGGAATTCTAAGTTGCTTTAATGTTAACTAACAGAGAGATTAGGCAGCTCTAACTTTCACATTTAGCAAGAAAAACTAAAAAAAAGCTTGGCATGAGTGAAGCGGCTGTTGGTCAGTATTCCTGTGGAAAGAGCGCATGTGACTTGCTCCATTCATATGTAATACCTGTCTCAATTATGTGCCCAGGTAAAGTCAGTGCAACAACTGTGATATTTAAATAACTCAAATAAAATTATAATGAAATTAAAATGAAAACAGTAACACTTGGAGAAAAATATAGTTTATTTGTATTATATAATAAATGTCTAAAATTTTAATGAAATAGATTTATTATAAGAACAAAATTCCATTAGGAAAAAGATGAAATTATGCCATTTGCAGCAACATGGATGGACCCAGAGATTATCATACTAAGTGTAGTAAGTCAGACAAAGGGAGATATCATATGATATCACTTATATGTAGAATCTTAACAAATGGTACAAATGAACTAATTTATAAAGCAGAACCTAAAGGGAAAAGTGAGTGGAGAATAAAGAAATTGAGATTAACATTTAGATCTGATAGATAGAGTGCCTGATGAACTATGGAATGAGGTTCGTGACATTGTACAGGAGACAGGGATCAAGACCATCCCCATGGAAAAGAAATGCAAAAAAGCAAAATGGCTGTCTGGGGAGGCCTTACAAATAGCTGTGAAAAGAAGAGAAGCAAAAAGCAAAGGAGAAAAGGAAGGATATAAACATCTGAATGCAGAGTTCCAAAGAATAGCAAGAAGAGATGAGAAAGCCTTCTTCAATGATCAATGCAAAGAATGGGAAAGACTAGGGATCTCTTCAAGAAAATCAGAGATACCAAAGGAATATTTCATGCAAAGATGGGCTCGATAAAGGAAATAAATGTTATGGACCTAACAGAAGCAGAAGATATTAAGAAGAAATGGCAAGAATACACAGAAGAACTGTACAAAAAAGATCTTCATGACCCAGATAATCACGATGGTGTGATCACTGACCTAGAGCCAGACATCCTGGAATGTGAAGTCAAGTGGGCCTTACAAAGCATCACTATGAACAAACATCACAAGTGGAGGTGATGGAATTCCAGTTGAGCTATTTCAAATCCTGAAACATGATGCTGTGAAAGTGCTGCACTCAATATGCCAGCAAATTTGGAAAACTCAGCAGTGACCACAGGACTGGAAAAGGTCAGTTTTCATTCCAATCCCAAAGAAAGGTAATGCCAAAGAATGTTCAAACTACCACACAATTGCACTCATCTCACACGCTAGTAAAGGAATGCTCAAAATTCTCCAAGCCAGGCTTCAGCAATATGTAAGCCGTGAACTTCCTGATGTTCAAGCTGGTTTTAGAAAAGGCAGAGGACCCAGAGATCAAATTGCCAACATCTGCTGGATCATCGAAAAAGCAAGAGAGTTCCAGAAAAAAAAAAACATCTATTTCTGCTTTATTGGCTATGCCAAAGCCTTTGACTGTGTGGATCACAATAAACTGTGGAAAATTCTGAAAGAGATGGGAATACCAGACCACCTGACCTGCCTCTTGAGAAATCTGTATGCAGGTCAGGAAGCAACAGTTAGAACTGGACATGGAACAACAGACTGGTTCCAGATGGGAAAAGGAGTACATCAAGGCTGTATATTGTCACCCTGTTTATTTAACTTCTATGCAGAGTACATCATGAGAAACGCTGGGCTGGAAGAAACACAAGCTGGAATCAAGATTGCCGGGAGAAATATCAATAACCTCAGATATGCAGATGACACCACCCTTATGGCAGAAAGTGAAGAGTAACTCAAAAGCCTCTTGATGAAAGTGAAAGTGGAGAGTGAAAAAGTTGGCTTAAACCTCAACATTCAGAAAACGAAAATCATGGCATCTGGTCCCATCACTTCATGGCAAATAGATGGGGAAACAGTGGAAACAGTGTAAGATTTTAGTTTGGGGGGCTCCAAAATCACTGCAGATGGTGACTGCAGCCATGAAATTAAAAGACGCTTACTCCTTGGAAGGAAAGTTATGACCAACCTAGATAGCATATTCAAAAGCAGAGACATTACTTTGCCAGCAAAGGTTCATCTAGTCAAGGCTATGGTTTTTCCTGTGGTCATGTATGGATGTGAGATTTGGACTGTGAAGAAGGCTGAGCGCTGAAGAATTGATGCTTTTGAACTATGGTGTTGGAGAAGACTCTTGAGACTCCCTTGGACTGCAAGGAGATCCAACCAGTCCATTCTGAAGGAGATTAGCCCTGGGATTTCTTTGGAAGGAATGATGCTAAAGCTGAAACTCCAGCACTTTGACCACCTCATGCGAAGAGTTGACTCACTGGAAAAGACTCTGATGCTGGGAAGGATTGGGGGCAAGAGGAGAAGGGGACGACAGAGGATGAGATGGCTGGATGGCATCACTGACTCGATGGAAGTGAGTCTCAGTGAACTCCAGGAGTTGGTAATGGACAGGGAGGCCTGGCGTGCTGCGATTCATGGGGTTGCAAAGAGTTGGACACGACTGAGCGACTGACGTAATATAGAAAGTAGATAACCAACCAGGATCTGTTATATAGCACAGAGAACTCTAGTCAATATTCTGTAGTAACCTATATGAGAAACGAATCTGAAAAAGAATAGGTATATGCATGTGTATAACTGAATCACTCTGCTGCACAGCAGAAACTAACACATTATAAATGTTGTGTTTATTTATTGTTCTCCAATAAATATTAATTTTAAAAAATTTAATAATCAAGTTATATACATACAAATATATTTCATGTTTATATACAGAATGTTTATGTGTATGTATATATAAATATATATATATGCATGCTTATATATTTAAACTTAATTCAAAAAAAGCATGCTTATATATTTAAATTTAATCAGAAAAAATACACAATTTCTTTATTCCACTTTTTCTGATGAAAGCATTGCTAGTATTTCAGAGAACAATTTCCTTTTTCTTTTTTATGAAAAAGTTTATCAAGGCATAAAAATATGTGTTGTTTTTATAGTTTCAGAGTAAATGATAGTAAATTTCACACACCATTTAGAAATGGTTCCAGCCCCTTGCACTCTGAAACACAGTTCCTGCACTATATTTTCTCCTTCTTTCTTCTCCATAGGGGCAAAAGTTATATAAATTTGCCATCTGCTCTAAGACTTTCTAGCCACAACAACTGCAGTTAAAACCATGCAAATAATTCAGTTCAGACAAGAATGATGCCTTAATTTTCATTTATTCTAGTGTAATTCAATTAAATCCATTAAGGCCACTTTCTCACTCCACAAGGTTACTCAGGTTCTTGTTTGCTTCCATTTAAGAATCCCAGACAAATTCAACATACCTCCATAATTTCATTCCTACAAAGCCTATTTTGTATAGCATCCTGACTCATACATTTAACTGCTAAAATGAGTTTTACCAATTTATTTTATATAGATACATTGTTACTATGATTAAAATTGTTTTGATATTGAATAAAAATATCTTTGTTGAGGAAGAAAAATCACCTAGGAGTCTATTCATGCCCTATAACAAGGTGAAAACATATGCAGAAAGGAACATAATACATAGGACCCCAAAGATGAAGAATATGATTCTGGGGCTGTTTCATTTTCATTGGGAAAAAAAGAAAAAAACTCATACAATGCACAGAAATACAATATCATAATAGCACAACTATAGGGTACTGTTGTAAATTCCTACACTGGAAAGATTGTCAGGCTTTCATCCTGAGTCTCTAGCTTCCTGTTGAGTCCACAGTAAGATGTTTATGGATTCCATTTTGAACAAAATATTTTGGGAAGGCAGATAAGGAACAGAATACATTTGGGAGCACTTGGGTAGGCCTATTTGAGGAGTCTTTGATGATTAATAAAATTTGTCAGGTTAATAAACAGATGAAGATATGTCAGAAGAAACAGCAGGTTATTCCTGTAGTGATTTTCTGAACTCTTGCATCACTCAAAATTAATAAAAGTTCCTGTAGGATATTCTAATATTTCCAGCTAAAAGCTCATCCATGTGTTCAGTTGACAAATATTTATTGATTGCTGACTGCGTGCATGGGGATAAAGAGGTATTAGAGACATACTGAGCTTATTATATGAGAAAAAGTGAGAAAAAGTAGAAAGGGGGTGTAGTCATAGGGCTGTGACAGGGCTAGGATAAGGTAAGGATAAGGTGTGTGAAACACGCAAACAGGCATCTGATCCCATCTGGACATTTAGGAAAAAATCAAGAATTTAAGTTCTGCTAATTTTTTTTTTCTTTTAAACTGGAGAATAATTGCTTTACAATGCTGTGCTGGTCTCTGCCATAAACCAATGCAAATCAGTCATAATTATATATGTGTGTTTTGTACTCTTGGCAAAACTAACGAAGCAGGTCAAAGGCAAAAAGAATTTTGCTCAAAGAAAGCACTGGTCATAGCAAACACTCTCTTCCAACCACACAAGACTCTACACATGGATATCATCAGATGGTCAACACCGAAATTAGAATGATTTTATTCTTTGCAGGCAAAGATGGAGAAGCTCTCTGCACTCAGCAAAAACAAGATTGGGAGGTGACTGTGACTCAAATCATGAACTCCTTATTGCCAAATTCAAACTTAAATTGAAGAAACTAGAGAAAACGATGAGACGTTGCAGGTATGGCCTAAATCAAATCCCTAACAATTATACAATAGAAGTGACAAATAAATTCAAGGGATTAGATCTAATAGAGAGACTACCTGAAAACTGTGGATGTCGATTCATGACATTGTGCAGGAAGCAGTGATCAAGACCATCTCCAAGAAAAAGAACTGCAAAAAGGCAAAATGGTTGACTGAGCAGGTCTTACAAATAACTGAGAAAAGAAGAGAAGCTAAAGCCAAAGGAGAAAAAGAAAGATATACCCATTTCAATGCATAGTTCCAAAGAATAGCAAGGAGAGGTAAGAAAGCCTTCCTCAGAGATCAATGAAAGGAAATAGAGGAAAACAATAGAATGGGAAAGACTAGAGATCTCTTCAAGAAAATTAGAGATACCAAGGGAACATTTCATGCAAAGATGGGCACACTAAAGGACAGAAATGATATGGACCTAGCAAGAAACAGAAGATATTAAGGAGATGGCAAGAATACACAGAAGAACTATAAGAAAAGATCTTCATGACCCAGATAACCATGATGGTGTGATCACTGGACTAGAGCCAGACATCCTGGAATGTGAAGTCAAGTGCTTAGGAAAGATGCTTAGGAAGCATCACTATGAACAAAGCTAGTGGAGGTGATGGAATTCCAGTTGAGCTATTTCAAATCCTAAAAGATGATGCTGTGAAAGTGCTGCACTCAATATGCCAGCAAATTTGCAAAACTCAGCAGTGTCCACAAGACTAGAAAAGTCAGTTTTCATTCCAATCCCAAAGAAAGGCAATGACAAAGGATGCTCAAACTGCTGCACAACTGCAGTCGTCTCAGATGTTAGCAAAATAATGTACAAAATTCCCCAAGCTAGATTTCAATAGTACATGAACTTCCAGATGTTCAAGCTGGATTTAGAAAAGGCAGAAGAACCAGAAATCAAATTGCCAACATCCTCTGGATCATTGAAAAGGCAAGAGCCCCAGAAAAACTTTTGCTCTATTGACTACGCCAAAGTCTTTGACTGTGTGGATCACAACAAACTGTGTAAAATTCTTAAAGAAATGGTAATATCAGGACACCTGACCTGCTTCCTGAGAAATCTGTATGCAGGTCAAGAAGCAACAGTTAGAACTAGACATGGAACAACAGATTGGTTCCAATTCAGGAAAAGAGTATGTCAAGGCTGTATATTGTAACCTGCTTATTTAAGTTATATGCAGTGTGCATCATGCAGAATGCCCAGGCTGGATGAAGCACAAGTTGCAATCAAGATTGCTGCAAGAAATATCAATAGCCTCAGATATGCAGATGATACCACCCTTATGGCAGAAAGCAAAGAAGAACTAAAGAGCCTCTTGATGAAAGTGAAAGAAGAGAGTGAAAAAGTTGGCTTGAAACTCAACATTAAGAAAACAAAGATCATGGCATCTGGTCCCATCACCTCATGGCAAATAAATGGGGAAAAAGTGGAAACAGTGAGAGGCTTTATTTTGGGGGGCTCCAAAAACACTGCAGATGGTAACTGCAGCCATGAAATGAAAAAAAAAAAAAAAAAAAGCTTACTTATTGGAAGAAAAGTTATGACCAACCTAAACAGCATATTAAAAAGCAGAGACATTAATTTGCCAACAAAGGTCCATCTAGTCAAAGCTATGGTTTTTCCAGTAGTCATGTATAGATGTGAGGGTTGAACTATAAAGAAAGCTGAGCACCAAAGAATTGATGTTTTTGAACTGTGGTGTTGGAGAAGACTCTTGAGAGTCCCTTGGACTACAAGGAGACCCAAGCAGTCCATCCTAAAGGAGATAAGTCCTGGGTGTTCATTGGAAGGACTGATGTTGAAGCTGAAACTCCAATACTTTGGCCACCTGATGCGAAGAGCTGACTCATTGGAAAAGACCCTGATGCTAGGAATGATTGAGGGCAGGAGGAGAAGAGGATGACAGAGGATGAGATGGTTGGATGGCATCATCGACTCGATGGACATGGGTTTGGGTGGACTCTGAGAATTGGTGATGGACAGGGTGGCCTGCCATGCTGCGGTTCATGGAGTCACAACTGAACTGAACTGATGCTGAGAAAGAATGAAGGCAGGAGAAGAAGGGAAGGACAGAAGATGAGATTTATGTCAGAGAGTGTTTTGTCTATGTTCTTCTCTAGGTGTTTTATAGTTTCTGGTCTTACGTTTAGATCTTTCATCCATTTTGAGTTTAATACTTGCAGCTTCAAAATTACAAAACCTGAATTGTGCAATGCATTTATAATGGTATTATATTATTTATGTTAGTGTTATATTTATACTAAGGTATATTATTATAGTATATTTTAAGTAAGTAAGGCATATGTTGTAAATTTAAGATTTATAAAACTCAGTAAATTATGACTTAAATGTAATATTGCTCTGGACAATGTAGACTGCTTCTTATTTCTGAGACAGAAAAAGATTTCAGAGTAAGAATGATTGGAAAATAGAGACTGCTGAAGTTTTGATCAGCCTCACTCCCATCAAAACAAAGTTATGTTTGTTTCATAAGTATTTTTTTAACCTATATTTGAGTACCAGGCACTCTTCTAGATAATGAAGTTTCAGGTAGGAATAAAACTGATGAGGTAGTAAGATCATAATCCTGGGAGTCATTAGGAACTCTCTCTTCTTCACTAATCCATGCACTCATTCACAGACTCTTCTATGCATCACATTTAGCAAAAATTATTTTTCCTATCTGGCAGCCACAGTCCTAGGTCTAGTAATTCAACAGTGAGGAAAGGTAAGTTCAGATTTCCCTCTTAAAATCTAAAATCTAATGCAAGAGACAGAATTTACACAAATAATCACAAAGTAAATATTTAAAGACATCATATTTAATATGATACAGGAAAATTCATGAAAATATGGATGACTGCAAGATCAAAGATAGCTTTCTCTAAAAAAAAAAATGTATTTAACACAAAAAATCAAGGCTGTCTGGAAAGAAATATTATTAGTTTTAGGGAAAGAGAATTCCAGACAGCACTACATGTTTAAAAGCTATAAAGCAGAAAAGAATTTGACACATTTAAGACCTGAGAAAAAATATCCACAGTCTGGAGTGCGAGGAGCAAGAGGAGCAGTCATGATTAAGTAGAGCAGGCTGTGGGGATGCCATGAGGTATGTTGAGTGTTCTCATTTAAGAAATTAAAGCAAATATAATGAAAAACTAAAAGAAAAAAGTGTATATATGTATGTGGAATATCAGAAGGATACAAATGAAGTTATCTACAACACAGAAAAAGAGTCACAGATATAGGAACTTATGGTTAGCAGAGAGTAACGGGAGAAGGATAAATTGGGAGACTGGGATTGATGTATACACTGCTATGTATACAATAGGTATATAATAATATATAATATATAATAATAACAATATAAGGACCTATGATATAGCACCAGGAACACTACTCAACAATCTGCAACAATCTGTATGGGAAAAGGATCTTCTAGGAAGAGTGGATATATGTACAACAGAAGCAGTTTGCTGTACACCTGAAACTAACACAAATTGCAAATCAAATATATTCCCATATATTGTTTTAAATGCATAGAAAAACCTGGTAAAGATTTCCAAGCAGTAGAATTACCTATCAGTGGTCATCAGAAAGGAAGTTCTTTGAGTTTATCTTTTGTGTTTATAATATTGTGCTTTTACAAATTTGTTAAATTTTCAGATAAAATGTAGTATATCCATGTCCTTATATTTTAATACTCTAAGACAATAACAGAAACACTATATTTGAAAAGGGGATTTACTTGAATATAAAGTTATTTTAGTATTTATTTTAATGAAGAATCCCAAAGTAAAATTTTCTACAATAAATGCATTGAAGATTTTCCCTCAAGATTAAGTACTGTTGCCCTTGGATCACCCTGCTACCAAAACAGACTTCCTCTCAAGTTTATAAAGAATAGTCTGACAGTCTACAGAGTATAATAGGAAAATTGGGTTTCATGTCCTTGTTTGATTTGTTGTTCAGTCTCTCAGTAGAATCTGGCTCTTTGCAATGCCATGGACTGCAGCATGCCAAGCTTCCCGTCCTTCCATATCTCCCTCAGTTTGTGCAAACTCGTGTTCATTGTGTTGGTAATGCCATCCGACTATCTCATCCTCTTATCGTCCCCTTCTCTTCCTGCCTTCAATCTTTCCCAGCATCAGAGTCTTTTCCAATGAGTCAGTTCTTCACATCAGATGGCCAAAGTATTGGAGCTTCAGCTTCATATTGAGTCCTTCCAATGAATATTGAGGACTGATTTCCTTTAGGATTAACTGGTTTGATCTCCTTGCAGTCCAAAGGACTCTTAAGAGTCTTGTTGAACACCACAGTTCAAAAGCATCAGTTCTTTGGTGTTCATCTCTCTTTATGGTCCAACTCTTGCATTCGTACATGAGTACTGGAAAAACCATAGCTTTGACTAGACAGACCTTGTCAGCAAAGTAATGTCTCTACTTTTTAATATGCTGTCTAGGTTGGTCATAGCTTTTTTTTTTCAAGGAGCAAGCATCTTTTAATTTCAGGGCTGTGGTTACCAACAACAGTGATTGTGGAGCCAGAGATAATAAAATCTGTCATTATTTCTACTTTTTCCCTTCTATTTGGCATGAAGTGACGGGACCAGATGCCATGATTTTAATTTTTTGAATGTTGAGTTTTAAGCCAGCTTTTTTACACTCCTCTTTCATCTTCATCTTTCATTCCTCTTCATTTTCTGCCATTAGGGTGCTGTCATCTGCATATCTGAGGTTATTGATATTTCTCTCCACAGTCTTGATTCCAGCTGTGCTTCATCCAGCCCAGCATTTCCCATGATGTACTGTGCATAGAAGTTAAATAAGTAAGTAAAGCAAAGTCGCTAAGTCGTGTCTGACTCTTTGTGACCCCATGGACTGTAGCCTATCAGGCTCTCTGTCTATGGGATTTTCCAGGCAAGAGTACTGGAGTGGGTTGCCATTTCCTTCTCCAGGGGATCTTTCTGACCCAGGGATTGAAACCCGGTCTCCAGCATTAAATAAGCAGGGTGAGGGTGATAATATATAGCTTTGATGTGTTCCTTCTCCAGCTTGGAATAAGTCCATTGTTCCATGTTAGGTTCCAACTGTTATTTCTTGAGCTGCATACAGTTTTCTCAGGAGGCAGATAAGGTCATCTGATCACTTCAGTTCAGATCAGTCGTTCGGTCGTGTCAGACTATTTGCGACCCCATGAATCGCAGCATGCCAGGCCTCCCTGTCCATCACCAACTCCCGGAGTTCACTCAGACTCACGTCCATCGAGTCAGTGAGGCCATCCAGCCATCTCATCCTCTGTCGTCCCCTTTTCCTCTTGCCCCCAATCCCTCCCAGCATCAGAGTCTTTTCCAATGAGTCAGCTCTTCGCATGAGGTGGCCAAAGTACTGGAGTTTCAGCTTCAGCATCATTCCTTCCAAAGAAATCCCAGGGCTGATCTCCTTCAGAATGGACTGGTGGGATCTCCTTGCAGTCCAAGGGACTCTCAAGAGTCTTCTCCAACATCACAGTTCAAAGGCATCAATTCTTCGGCACTCAGCTTTCTTCACAGTCCAACTCTCACATCCATACATGACCACCGGAAAAACCATAGCCCTGACTAGATGGACCTTTGCTGGCAAAGTAATGTCTCTGCTTTTCAATATGCTATCTAGGTTGGTCATAACTTTCCTTCCAAGGAGTAAGCGTCTTTTAATTTCATGGCTGCAGTCACCATCTGCAGTGATTTTGAAGTCCAATAAAATAAAGTCTGACACTGTTTCCACTGTTTCCCCATCTATTTCCCATTAAGTGATGGGACCAGATGCCATGATCTTCATTTTCTGAATGTTGAGCTTTAAGCCAACTTTTTCACTCTCCACTTTCACTTTCATCAAGAGGCTTTTTAGTTCCTCTTCACTTTCTGCCATAAGGGTGGTGTCATCTGCATATCTGAGGTTATTGATATTTCTCCCAGCAGTCTTGATTCCAGCTTGTGTTTCTTCCAGTCCAGCGTTTCTCATGATGTACTCTGCATATAAGTTAAATAAGCAAGGTGACAATATACAACCTTGACATATTCCTTTTCCTATAGTCCCATCTTTTTAAGAATTTTCCACCATTTGTTGTGATCCATACAGGCAAAAGCTTTAGTGTGGTCAGTGAAGCAGAAGTAGATATTTTTCTGGAATTCTCTAGCCTTTTCTATAACTCAATGGATCTTGGAAATTTGATCACCGCCTTTTTTTAAATCCAGCTTGAACATCTGGAAGTTCTCGGTTCATGTACTATTAAAGCCTAGCTTGAAGGATTTTGAGCTTTACTTTGCTAGCCTGTGATGAGTGCAGTTGTTCAGTAGTTTAAACATTCTTTGGTATTCGAGAAAAACTGATCTTTTCCAGTCCTGTTGCCACTGCTGAATTTCCAAATTTGTTGTCATATTGAATGCAGCACTTTAATAGCATCTTTTAGGATTTAAATTATCTCAGATGGAATTCCATCAGCTCCACTAGCTTTGTTCATAGTGATGCTTCCTGAGGCCCACTTAACTTCACTTTCCAGGACATCTGGCTCTATGTGAGTGACCACACAGTCATGCTTATCCAGGTTATTAAGATTTTTTTTGTCTAGTTCTTCTGTATCTTATTGCCCTCTTCTTAATATCTTCCACTTCTATTAGGTCCATACCATTACTGTCCTTTATTGTTCCTATCTTTGCATGAACTGTTCCCTTGGTATCTCTGATTTTCTTGAGGATGTCTCTAGTTTTTCCCCTTCTTGTTTTTCCTCTGTCTATGCATTGATCACTTAAAAATACTTTATCTCACCTTGCTATTCTCTGGAACTCTGCATTCAGATGGATATATCTTTACTTTGCTCCTTTGGCTTTACCTTTCTTTTCTCTGATATTTGTAAGGCCTCTTCAGACAACTATTTTACTCTTTTTTATTTATTTTTCTTGGGTCGATTTTCATCACTGTCTCCTGTATAATGTTAAGAACCTCCAGCCATAGTTCTTCAGGCACTCTGTCTATCAGATCTAATCCCTTGAATCTATTTACTTCCATTGTATTATCATAAGGATTTGACTAAGGTCATAACTGAATGGTCTAGTGGTTTTGCCTATGTTCTTCAATTTAAGTCTGAATTTTGCAATCCCACATCCATGATCTGAGCCACAGCCATCTCCGGTCTTGTTTTTGCTCATGTTATAGAGCTTCTCCATTTTCAGCTGCAAAGAATAATCTGATTTTGGTATTGACCATCTGGTGAAGTCCATGTGTAGAGTTAGCTCTTGTGTTGCTGGAAGAGTGTGTGTGCTATGATTATCAAATTCTATTTCATCATTGGAAATGGTGGGCTGGATGTAGATCAAGCTAAAATCAAGATTCTGGGGAGAAATATCAATAACCTCAGATAAGCAGATGATATCACCCTAATGACAGACAGTGAAGAGGAACTAAAAAGAGCCTTCTGATGAAGGTGAAAGAGAACAGTGAAAAAGCTGGCTTAAAAGAAAACATTGAAAAAAAAACTAGATCATAGATGGCATCCAGTCCCATCATATCATGGCAAATAGATGGAAAACAATGGAAACTTTATTTTGGTTGCCTCCAAAATCACTATGGACGGTGACTGCAGCCATCAAATTAAAAAATTCTTCCTCCTTAGAAGAAAGGCTATGCCAATCCTAGCATATTAAAAAGCAGAGATATTCCTTTGTCAACAAAAGTCATTATAGTCAAAGCTATGGTTTTTCCAGTAGTAACGTACGAATGTGAGATTTGGACTATAAAAAGTACTGAGTACACAAGACATAAAAGATATGGGTTTGATCCCTGGTTCGGGAAGATCCCCTGGAGAAAGGACCAACAACCCACTCCAGTATTCTTGCCTGGAAAATCGCAAGGACAGAGGAGCCTGGCTGGCTATAGTTCATAGGGTCACAAATAGGCAGACACGACTGAAGTGACTTATCATGCACACACTAGAATGGAGATACAAGGACTGAAAGTACAAAAACGAACTCATTTATAGGAGACATAACATAAAAACCAATAGAATATACATATGATACCCATGACAAATTCATGTTGATGTATGGCAAAAACAATAGAATATTGTAAAGTAAATATACTCCATTTAAAATAATTTAAAAAACAAAACTATAGGACAGTTAAAAAAAAGTTTGCTTAGAAAAAAAAAGGATTTACTAGGTTAGGTTTATATTAGGAGCAATATATAAAAGTAATCATCTACTCACTGACTACAAATATTTACAAACATGGCTTTTAAAAAGACATTTGTTAATATAAATATAGTTGCAATATAAATACAAATATTTAACTTACCTAGGGATGAATGTAACAATAGGTAGAAAAATCTTTATGGAGAAAAATATAAAAATTCATTTACCAGCATTAAGAAAACATGACCAGTCAAATGATATTCATAGAAAAATTTTCTATAATGAAAATATTAGTCCTCCCAAAATTGATGCATAGTGGTGTCTCATTGTGGTTTTGATTTGCATTTCCCTGATGAGTAGTGATGTTGAACACATTTTCATGTATTGGGGGACATTTGTATGTTGTTTGTGGACAAATGTGTATTCAAATAGTATTTTTATTTTACTCTTGTGTTGTATAAATTTATTATATATTATGGATATTATTTATCAAATATATGATTTGCAAATATTTTCTCCTGTTCTGTATCTTGACTTTTCGTTGTGTTTCTCATTCCGTATGTTATGCAAAAAATTTTTGGTTCAATGTAGTCCTACGTGCCTATTTTAATCTTTCTTTCCTGTGTTTTTGATGTTATTTCCAAGAAATCATTGCTGAGACTAATGTCAAGAAACCTCTGTGATTTTTCTTCTCAGAGTTTTACAGCCTGCGTTGAAGTCTTTAATAAATTTTGAGTTGATTTTTATGTATAGTTTAAGCTAACTATCCAAATTTAATCTTTTAAATATAAATATCCAGTTTTCCCAACAACTTTTTTTGGAAGAAATTGCCCTCCCCCATATCTTTGACCGGAGAAGGCAATGGCAACCCACTCCAGTACTCTTGCCTGGAAAATCCCTTGGGCAGAGGAGCCTGGTAGGCTGCAGTCGAAGGCGTTGCTAAGAGTCAGACACTACTGAGCAACTTCACTTTCACTTTTCACTTTCATGAATTGGAGAAGGAAATGGCAACCCACTCCAGTGTTCTTGCCTGGAGAATCCCAAGGACGGGGGAGCCTGGTGGGATTCCGTCTATGGGGTTGCACAGAGTCAGACATGACTGAAGTGACTTAGCAGCAGCAGCAGCATACATTGACAGGGTATGTTCTTGATGCCTTGTCAAAGATCAATTGAATGTGTATGTGTGGGCATATTTCTGTGTTAGCTCTGATACCTTACGGTGAGCAATGTCGGATTCATGATCTGTGAAGATGAAGATTTAGCTTCAGGGTCAGGCACCAGGCTTGACTGCTCAGGGCTCTTGTGTGGCTGAAGTTTTATTACAGTGAACAGGGGCAGAAAAAGCTTCTGACATGGACATCAGAAGAGGATGGAGAGTGCCTCCTCACTAGTCTTAGCAAGGGAGCTATATAATTTTTCAATTGGTTCTTACAGTAAATCAAAAGAATGTCTCAAGGCTGTAAAGGCCTTACCAGACCCACTCCCACAATTTACGTTTTAAAATGATGGGATTAGAACTAACAATAGAAAAATCTTACCAGACCCACTCTCACAATATACATTTTAAGATAACAGGTTCAGTCAGAAGGTTCTCAAGAAGGAGAAACATGTCCTCAAGCAGGATACATTGTTGTTATATGATCCTTAGAACAGAGTTGAAGCTGAGTTTTGTGTGTGTGTGTAATCATCAGCTCTGGGCTTTATGTGACTAAGACTAAGGAATGTAGAAAAGAAATATTTGTCCTTTTTTCGTCCTTGAGAACCCCAGACCCCTATCTCCCCCTTGAGAGTCAAAGACCCCTTTCTCCTCCTCAGGTCCCCAGACTTCTTATCAACCTACCTAAGAATTAACTCTCCCATTCCCCCCTTTTCATTTAGGAGAACTATGTTGTCCAGGGAAAGGGGCATCATTTTCATTCCATAACTCCTTCCTGTTTGGATGGCCACTGTCCCTAAATTTTTGAGGCAACACATTCTCTAACCCTCATATTGAGGGTCTCTGATACAGGGACACCAAGTAATATCTGGGAGAGGCTGTGGCACTCTGGTGCTTGGACAACCATTTGTAACTTAAAAGCTTTCAGATAGAAACAAATCCAGTTGTACAGTTACAGATGTAGGGAGAAAACAGTAAAAACAGAACAATTAGTGCCAGGGTCCAGCCCCGGCTGATCCAGGGTATTCGAAGGAGAGACGGTGTTGGTGACCTATTTATTTAAATATTCATCAAAGATATAAAGAGTAATAGAATGAGGATAGCTCAGTGAGGAAATTCAGTGGAGAAAAGTGGCTGAAATAAGGATAGCTCAGTAGGAAAATTCAGTGAAGAAAAGAGGCTGAATAAAATTCCAAAGCAGGGAATTTACGTCACCTACGAAGGCCGCAGGCATCCTCCCGTTATCCCGAAGGAGAGGAAACACCAACGCCTCCCCGGTCAGATCTTAGAAGCCCAGGCAAAATTAGTAGGCTTGACGAGCTTCCCCGCCTCAGAGGAAAAGTTCAGCCAGAAGGTGGAAGAAAGAACGACATGGGGTGACCAAATTTCAGTGAAAAAAAAAGGGCGTACTTTATTTTCCAAAGTTATACCTTAAGTTGTGCATAGAGGATAATGGGGGAAGGGGTGAAGTCATGCAAGGACAGTAGTTCCTGATACTAATCGAAGCCAGGCTTTCAAACTTATCATATGCAAAAGTTTAGTGATTTACATCATCTTCTGGCCAGGAGGCCTGTTAACATTTTAAGAAACTTATTTTTCTCTAAAGGTGATTATTCTAAAGTCAGGCGCCAGCCTCCAAAAAGCATTGGAGAAAGTTGCATTCCTATAGGGCAAAGGTGAGGTGGGATCAATCCAGAAAAGAATTAACTCAAGGGTCCAAGGTTACAAACATTGAGGCTACTACTTACATTTCTATACACCCATTATATCAATCAATACACTGCCAAGGACACAGTAGGTAAGGGATATGGAGACTTAGCAGCAAACATTGGCCCAATAAGTGAAAAACCCTTCACCAATACAATTTCTAATCAATCTTTTAACTACTCAAAGGAATCTGTGTTTAGACAGTTTAGAACATCTCCTGCCTCTCACAGTTGGGAAGCTCTGAAGAATCACATGTGGCCGGAAAAACCTATTCAGGCAGGCTAGAGGATTTCCAAAGGAGTTTGTAGGTTGAAACACTGTCACACCCAGGAATTATTAACTGGAGCTGTAAGCTAACTCTTTTTTCAGAGAGAGGTAGTGGGGGACAGCCCCCTGTAAACTCAGAGGTGTAGGTGAAAGCACAAAGCAGAAAGTAGGCAGACTCTGGTTTTGGGGGTAGATGCTCGAGAATTTCCAGGGGAACTCCTGAGGCTCGATCCCGCCTTTGCGTATGCCAAGCCTCCTTCCTCATGACCTTTGCCATGGGTGGAGCTCGCTCCCAGCAAATTAGAATTATTATTATTAAGATAGTTTTCCACCATGAGGAGCTAGTTAACGTTTCCCAAAGTGAGGTGACTGATACTTCAGGAGTATCCATAGCCTCAATCATCGTGTTCATGTGTTTAGTAAAGTGAGTAATGTTAGTGCTCATAACTGGTATATATGTACAATACTGGGTGTGAATAATGGCACAAATTCTTCCTTGTGCAGCCATTAGAATATCTAAGGCCAATTTGCTTTGTAAAATCACCTTTCTAATTTGTATTTGTTTAGCATTAAGGGCTGAAATGACTTTTTGAGAATCCTGTAAAGCTTGTTGACTAAATAACATCTGTGGTTCCCAGAGAGGGAACAAATATTGCAGCCAGATAATCATGCCAGTGAAATACAGACCTTGCCCAACTAGTTTTAAGGTGTGAAAGATTAGCAGGCTTCTCTGGAAGGTCTGAAAATATGCAGCCATGAGTAAAAGCTAGACCTAGGGTATATCTCCCTATCCAGTCAGGGGAAGCCACACCCATAGGTAAGAGCCACATATCCAGTAGGTCCCATTTGCAGCAAGCCAGTGTGACTGAGGGATCCAGTCAGTCCCTGGGTACGGAAAAGAAGGACCTGAACTGTGATTGGAAAACACAGGAATGATTACATTGTATATTTTTTGAGGCAAAATCACAATTGTTTTCCAAGCATTATAATTAAGTTGTCGGCTAACTTCTGGGGATGGTTCTATTTGTTCCCAACATATGGGAGCATTAGATAGTAGGCATCCCTTTTCAAGAGTTAGCCATATGACCTCATCCCATATTTGATAAACATCAGGAAGAAAATCACCAGATCTAGACTCATTTACCTTCTTATGTGCAGCAAAATTGTCATTAAACCAAGATAATCTATAATTAAGTTGAAAGTCACTTTATGCCCATAGATAAGGTACAAAGTGTTACACCAGTCCATCTTAGGACTGCTAGATGTCATTGGATTAAAAAGAGGCATCACATGTGACCATTGTTGGTGAAGGTATTCACAGAAATGAAGAAGGTATTTTCCTAGAAGTTGAAAAACCAACCATGGGAAGCCTTCAACTGATAAAGAGGGGAGTTCTCCACAGACCCATCAATTAGACCAATTGTGGAATGTGGCATAGGAATGAGCCCAGGACAGGAAGGCATTGTCTTGAGGGTCAAACGGCAGACTCAGGACTTTTGGAATCAGCAGAAGCAGGCCCACATAGTTTATCAGGCCCATCTGTAAAGTTAAAGGTGAAAGCACAGAGGATAAAGAAATAAAATGACTTTGTTTAGTTTCAGTCAGGGTGCCACTTTTTAAATCAAGTGTGTTGCACCCACGAATCAATTCCTGGCACCTTGACAGCTGTGTGAGAAGAAAGAATAACCTGGTAATGGCCTTCCCAGAGGAGCTTGAGCAGTTGCCCCCCCAGATCACAATGTCTTTATTAGAACCTCGGTTCTTGGCTCAAACAGCAGTTTGTTTGACTCAGAGGCTGGGTCAGTAGTTACCCCCTGGATTTTTCTTTTGAAGGTCTGAAACCTGTGTCACATAGTTAATTCCAAGGCTTCAGGGTCTATTACAGTGTCTGTGTGTAAGAAGGGTCTTACATAGATACATTCAAAGGAGGACAGTCCCTCTTTTTTGGGGGGGCAGTTTGAGTCCTCATTAAAGCTATGGGTAGAACTTTAAGGCAATTGTCCTGAGTCTCTTGAGTTAATTTACACAGATGTCTTTTAATAAATGTCTTTAGCCTTTTCTACCTTTCCTAAAGATTGGGATCTCCAGGTGACATTCTATTCCTAGAGCTTTTGACACCCCTTGAGTTACAACAGCTTTAAAGGAGGAGCCATTGTCTCTCTGGAGGCCCTGAGGCAACCCAATACTGAGAGTAATTTCATGGATTAAAATTTTTATAACTTCCTGAACCTGTTCACTACAGCAGAGAAAAGCCTCAATCCATCCAGTAAAGGTGTCTATCAAAACCTGTAAGTAAGAAAATTAGTTTGATTTTGGTATATGAGTAAAATCAATTTCCCAGTTCTCTGAAGGATACTTTCCACTTTGTTGTAACCCAGTTTTTGCTAGCTTTTCAGTCTTTGGGTTATTTTTCTGACAAATCTCACATCTCTTGATAATGATCTTTAAAGTTTTCATTACATTTTTACCCTCAAATAGGTCAGAAGCCATCTGGTAAGTGCTCTTAACACATAAATAAAAACTCTGGTGTAACCCCTTAAGAATTTTCCTTTGACCATTTTCAGGAATTGTTAATCGTCCATCCTTAGACTATCAGTTCAGTTCAATTCAGTTCAGTCGCTCAGTCGTGTCAGACTCTTTGCAACCTCATGAATTGCAGCACGCCAGTCTTCCCTGTCCATCACCAACTCCCGGAGGTCACTCAGACTCATGTCCATCGAGTCAGTGATGCCATCCAGCCATCTCATCCTCTGTCATCCCCTTCTCCTGTCCTCCTGTCTCCTCCCAGCATCAGAGTCTTTTCCAATGAATCAACACTTCGCATGAGGTGGCCAAAGTACTGGAGTTTCAGCTTCGGCATCATTCCCTCCAAAGAAATCCCAGGGCTGATCTCCTTCAGAATGGACTGGTGGGATCTCCTTGCAGTCCAAGGGACTCTCAAGAGTCTTCTCCAACATCACAGTACAAACGCATCAATTCTACGGAGCTCAGCCTTCTTCACAGTCCAACTCTCAGATCCATGCATAACCACTGGAAAAACCATAGCCTTGACTAGACGGACCTTTGTTGGCAAAGTAATGTCTCTGCTTTTCAATATGCTGTCTAGGTTGGTCATAACTTTCCTTCCAAGGAGTAAGCGTCTTTTAATTTCATGGCTGCAGTCACCATCTGCAGTGATTTTGGAGGCCCAAAAAATAAAGTCTGACACTGTTTCCACTGTTTCCCCATCTATTTCCAATGAAGTGATGGGACTAGATGCCATGATCTTTGTTTTCTGAATGTTGAGTTTTTTTGTTTTTTTTTTTGTTTGTTTGTTTTTTAATGGTCATTCCAAAGTCAGTTCATCTGAAAATGACAAATTATATGAAGTCTATGTTAATCTTTATTTAACTAAATGTTTTTAAAACTTCCTAAGCTCGAATGATATGTCACAAAATAGTGTCAGAAATATGAAGATATAAATTAAAACATTTGGATTGTACTGTCAGTTTTAATTTTAATAAAATAGATAATTTCCTACTACATGGAGAGCAGATCCATCCACTCATTGATAAATTTTTAGTAATATTTCCTATAAAAAGTTTAGTAGTTGATTGGGAATGAATCCATTAGAACATGATTTCTATAGGTACAGTGTTCCCATTCTCACCCCCATTCTTGCTAATTTTGAGAAAATTTAAAAATACAGAAAAGTACAAAAAATAAGACAAGATATCCATATACCACAATCCAGAATTAACCAGTATCTCAATATATTTTCTACAGTCTTTTTTTTTTTTAAGAGAAATTGATGTTTATGTATAAAACTGAAGTCCCCCTCTAACAGCCCCCTCCCCCACACACATTCCCTTCCCTTTCCCACTCTTCACAGGCAACATTCCTCAACATAATAAAAGCTATATATGACAAATCCACAGCAAACATTATCCTCAATGGTGAAAAATTGAAAGCATTTCCCCTAAAGTCAGAAACAAGACAAGGGTGCCCAAATTCACCATTACTGTTCAACATAGTATTGGAAGTTTTGGCCACAGCAATCAGACCAGAAAAAGAAATAAAAGGAATCCAAATTGGAAAAGAAAGTAAAACTCTAACTGTTTGCAGATGACATGATCCTCTACGTTGAAAACCCTAAAGACTTCACCAGAAAATTTCTAGAACTAAACAATGAATATAGTAAAGTTGCAGGATATAAAATCAACACACAGAAATCCCTTGCATTCCTATACACTAATAAAGAGAAAATAGAAAGAGAAATTAAGGAAACAGTTCCATTCACCACTGCAACGAAAAGAATAAAATACTTAGGGATATACCTACCTAAAGAAACTGCTGCTGCTGCTAAGTCACTTCAGTTGTGTTCGACTCTGTTCGACCCCATAGACAGCAGCCCACTAGGCTCCTCTGTCCAGGCAAGAACACTGGAGTGGGTTGCCATTTCCTTCTCCAATGCATGAAAGTGAAAAGTGAAAGTGAAGTCGCTCAGTCGTGCCCGACTCTTAGCGACCCCATGGACTGCAGCCTACCAGGCTCCTCCGTCCATGGGATTTTCCAGGCAAGAGTACTGGAGTGGGATGCCATTGACTTCTCTGACCTAAAGAAACTAAAGACCTATATATAGAAAACTATAAAACACTGGTGAAAGAAATCAAAGAGGACACTAATAGATGGAGAAATATACCATGTTCATGGATTGGAAGAATCAATATAGTGAAAATGAGTATACTACCCAAAGCAATTTATAGATTCAATGCAGTCCCTATCAAGCCACCAACGGTATTCTTCACAGAGCTAGAACAAATAATTTCACAATTTGTATGAATAAAAATTTCAAAAAAACCTCGAATAGCCAAAGCAATCTTGAGAAAGAAGAATGGAACTGGAGGATTTAACTTGCCTGACTTCAGGCTCTACTACAAAGTCACAGTCATCAAAACAGTATGGTATTGGCACAAAGACAGAAATATAGATCAATGGAACAAAATAGAAAGCCCAGAGATAAATCCACGCACATATGGACACCTTATCTTTGACAAAGGAGGCAAGAATATACAATGGATTAAAGACCATCTCTTTAACAAGTGGTGCTGGGAAATCTGGTCAACCACTTGTAAAAGAATGAAACTAGAACACTTTCTAACACCATACACAAAAATAAACTCAAAATGGATTAAAGATCTAAACATAAGACCAGAAACTATAAAACTCCTAGAAGATAACATAGGCAAAACACTCTCTGACATATATCACAGCAGGATCCTCTATGACCCACCTCCCAAAATATTGGAAATAAAAGCAAAAATAAACAAATGGGACCTAATTAAACTTAAAAGTTTCTGCACAACAAAGGAAACTATAAGGAAGGTGAAAAGACAGCCTTCAGAATGGGAGAAAATAACATCAAGATGCCTTTTAGTTCTTCTTCACTTTCTGCCATAACGGTGGTGCCATCTACATATCTGAGGTTATTGATATTTCTCCCGGCAATCTTGATTCCAGCTTGTGCTTCTTCAAGCCCAGCGTTTCTCATGATGTACTCTGCATAGAAGTTAAATAAACAGGGTGAAAATATACAGCCTTGACGTACTCCTTTTCCTATTTGGAACCAGTCTGTTGTTCCATGTCCAGTTCTAACTGTTGCTTCCTGACCTGCATACAAATTTCTCAAGAGGCAGATCAGGTGGTCTGGCATTCCCATCTCTTTCAGAATTTACCACAGTTTATTGTGATCCACACAGGCAAAGGCTTTGGCATAGTCACTAAAGCAGAAATAGATGTTTTTCTGGAGCTCTCTTTCTTTTTCAATGATCCAGCGCATGTTTTGGCATTTTGATCTCTGGTTCCTCTACCTTTTCTAAAACCAGCTTGAACATCTGGAAGTTCACAGTTCACGTATTGCTGAAGCCTGACTTGGAGAATTTTGAGCATTACTTTACTAGCGTGTGAGATGAGTGTAATTATGCAGTAATTTGAGCATTCTTTGGCATCCTTTATCAGTAATTTTTGCTCTTCTTTTTTCGTATCTTTCTAATTCTTCCTCAGTGTGTTGTGGTTTTCCTTGTCCACCAGGACCTGTCCAGACTAGATGTGTTTACAGGATGGGATTCCTAAAGTGTCACTTTTCTTGCTTGGGAGTTAGCCAACTGATTTCCCTTGGCTACCTTACTCCCCTCCCCACTGTGCCCTTTCAAATGCATAATAGCTGCTTCTTTAGGACAATATACATCAGTTAAAAGTCTCAATCTCTTTGAATAGGTTCTCCTGTTCCCCTGTTGCTGTTTTAAATTGTCTTTCTTTCTGTATTGCAATATGAGCATGTAAATCAAATAAGCATATGTAGAATCAGTGTAGATATTTATTCGCTGTCCTTTGCTTATTTCTAGGGCTCCGGTCAAAGCAACAAGCTCAGCCAACCAACTGGGGCACTTGTACCAGGGAGAAGAGACTTCCTAAAACCTGTTCAGATATATTGCAACATGAGCATATAAAGTCAAAGAAGCATACTTAGAGTCAGTGTAGATATTTACTTGCTTCCCTTTGCTTAACTCTAGGGCTTGGGTCAAAGCAACAAGCTCAGCCAATTGGGTACTTTTATCAGGGGAAAGAGACTTTGTCTCTAAAACCTGTTCAGATATAACCACAGTATAACCTGTTTTCTGCTTCCCATTACTAACAAAAGAACTGCCATCTGTAAATGTATCCATGTCAGAATTGTCTAATTGGGATATTTATTAAATATTCCTGAGCTGTGTAGTTAGAAATTGGTTGGAAACAGTCTCGATCGGGGGTTTCATCTTCCTTTTCAGAAAGTTTAAAAGTGGCAGGATTTAAGTTTCTACAAACTTAGAGCTTAGTTATTGATCCTTCTAACACAATGACTAATATTTAAGAAGCCAGCTGTCTGTTATCCATTAACTTTAGAGTTTAAGATTCCACTCATATTATGAGACGTCAGTACAGTAAGATTTTGCCCATTAGTAAACTTAGAGCTTCAGACACTAACAAAGTAATAATAGCAATTACTCTTAAACAATGTGGCCAGCCCCTGGGGAACTACATCTAATTCTCTACTTAGGTAAGCTAAAGTTTGCTGGTGAGGGCTTTGGGGTTGTGTCATCACTCCCAAGGCCATACCTTTCTTTTTGGTAACATAGATTAAACTCTGGTCCCATGGGCAGGCTTAAAGCAGGAGCCTGCAGGAGAGCAGTTTGAAGAGACTTAAAAGCCATTTGAGTCTCTGGGGACCAAACCAGCCTGTGGGTTTTGGCCTGCTAAGTCTCAGTTATACATTTAGATAAAGGCTGGGCATGTTCCCTATAACCTGGAATCCAAATGAGGCAGTAACTTGTGATACCCAAGAATCCTTTCACTTGTCTCAAGGTCATAGTTAGGGGATGATTTAGTATAAGTTTAATTCTCTTGGGACCTATGGCCCTTCCCTTCTGATATGATTAGGCCCAGATATTAAACAGATTGTTAACAGAGTTGAGCCTTTTCCCTTGATGCCTTATAATCACAGCTGGTGAAAAAGTTTAAGAAATCTTTTGAGGTTTGTGAGCAAGCTTCCTCTGTCTCAGCACAATGCAGAATATCATCTACATATCGTAGCACCACTGCCTTGGGGCTATTAAAGTTTTGTAGGCTTTGTGATAGGCTCTGCCCTAATAAGTGAGGGTGATCACAAAACCCTTGAGGCAAAACTGTTCAGGTTAACTGAGAAGTTTTCTGGGTAGGATCCTCAAAGTCAAATGAAAATTTGCTTTCCTCCAACAATGGTATAGTAAAGAAAGCAGGCTTCAAATCAGTAACTGAAAAATATTTGGCTTGTTCAGGAATTTCAGACAATAAAGTATAAGGATTAGGCACCACAGGGTATAAAGGAACCACAGCCTCATTTATTATTTGTAAGTCTTGAACTAGTCTTCATTTATTATTTGATTTTTTACACCCAAAATAGGACTGTGGCATGGACTGTTAAAGGGAATTAATAGCTTCTGTTCCTTTAAATTTTCAATGATGAGTTTTAAATCTTTCTTAACATTGGGCTTTAGTGGATACTGCTTTTAATGTGGAAATGGGTAAGGGTCTTTAAGCTTAATAATGACAGGAGCAACATTTTGTGCTCAACCCATCTTTTTCCATCAACCCACACTCTAGGATTTACATTTTGTTTAGTTAATGGGAGAGAAAGAGCAGTCTCCACATTCATTAAAACAGAGACCTGGACCTTGCTCAGTATATCCCTCCCCAGAAGGGGTGAGGGAGACTCAGGAACAATCAGAAACTAATGATAAAACAGCACAGAATCCCAGTTGCTGCTTAAAGGATGACTGGGATAATACTATTTGGCTCATCCAGACAGTTCCATTACAGCAGTGGATCAGGAGGAAAGTGGACCGGGGCTTCAGTGAACACAGAGAAAGTTGCCCCAGTGTTGAAAAGAAAATCAACCGATTGCCCACCCCCACTCCCCACAGTTATTAATACTGTGTTCCTCAGGTGTTATTAGGATGGGAGCTTGTGTGGGAACCCCCAGGCATCTTCAGTTCTGATTATCCTGAGAGTTAAACCCCTGAGGTGTATGTCTTTCAGAGCAGTTTCTCCTTGCGTGTGGTACTTTATAGCCTTGACAGGGGGCTGAGGGTGCTCAAACATCTGAGAACAACCTTGTGTGAGATGCTCCTCCTTTTCACAGTAATTGCAAGTCTGTCCCTTTCACCTGGGTTCCTCTGGGCATTTTTCTCTCAGTCTGATTCATAGCAGTTTTCACTGCCATCACTAGGATCTCGGCCTTTGATTCTTTTCTGTTTTTGTTTCTCCTCTTCATATTCTCTACTTTAATAATCTGTCTGAGTCAGCTGCAACAGTTTTTCTAAAGACTGATTCGGTCCAAATGTCTGTTTTTGTAACTTACGGTCAATATCTGGAGGTGACTGTATGAGGAATTTATCTTTTAAGATCTTCTCTCCCTCTGCACTCTCAAGAGAAATATTAGTGAACTTTTGAAGGCCTTCCTGAAGTCTTTCTAGAATCTGCCAGAGACTTACTTCTCTCCTTGTTTTGCCAGCCAACTTAGCATAATTTAGAGGCTTAGTTTGGGCTCTTTTAAGCCATTCAGTAATGCAATTGACAAAGTAGGTCTGCTCTCATCTCTGTTCCTCTTTGTGATAATGTTAGTCTGGCTCTGTTATGGTAACTGCTTGGTCCCTAGTAAGAAGGAGAGCTATTTTGTGCTCCTTCTTTCCTCTTGCCTCACATTCAAGCCATTCATCTCCAAAAGTAGTAGCTTCCCCAAAACGCAAGCTCTTGTGTCAGGAGTCAGCGTCTGTCTGAAGACATACATTGCACCACTCAAAGTAAGCTTATAAAGTAAAGTTAGTCTCGTAAAGGCTTCTGGATCCTCTAGATAGTCTATCAGATCTCTCTTTATTTCTTGTACCTCTGGGTAAAAATTTTATGGATGGGTTATTTTTCCCATTGGGGGCCTCCTGAAGAGGCAGTAACTTGTGTGGCTGTTCCTCAGCTTCTCTAACTACCCTTGCATACATTCCCAGGAATAGATTAGAGAAACCTGTTTTTTCTCATCCTCATCCTGTATCTCATCCTCTGTCTCATCTTTTCTATCTTGTATTTTACCCTTAGTTTTGGTTGTCTGAGCCTTCTTTAATTTGACTGTCTGAATTCCTGTTGAAACCAGTTTAGTCTAAGACTGTATTGGAACTGGGTTTGTTTGAACTTCTCTGGAGACTGAGGCAATGCTTCTTGAAGGTATGCCTTGACCCTCAGCTTCCTCAATTAGTAGCCCCAGATGCAGGGGCAGAGTAAGAGGACAGGAGGAAGCTGAAGGCTTTACACCCAAATCTGTGCCCATAGGACACAAGTCTGGCATATCTTGCAGAAAGAAAAAGACAACACATTTGTCACTTCTACCATTTCCCTTGTTTTCTACAGAACTGGTCTAGTGGTAAAGTTAAGTTCAGTTCAGTGGCTCAGTCATGTCCGACTCTTTGTGACGCCATGGACTGCAGCACACCTAGTTGTTAAACAATATCATAATTAAGAGACCCTTTAAGTGGCCATTGTTTGTCACCCTCCAATGGATATTATGGCCATGCAGGTTTGCAAAAGAAAGTCAGATGTGTCTACTTGAAGCTCTGGGAATCAAACTTACTCCAGTTTTTTAGGACACAATCCAAGGGTTTCGGTTTGGAACTTTGAGTAGCTCCCATCTATAAGAGAAAAAAATGTGACGTTCAGTACCCCCCCCCTTTTTTTTTTCCACCAGAGGTGCCCCTCCCTGCTCTAGATGGGGTGGAGACAGACTTTACACTGAAGCTTTCCTTCCCTGGTTGATCTTAGCCTGTTTCCTTACCGATGCAGGTTTCTTATTTGTTCCCTTCAGCACTTGTTCTACTATCAAGGTGGGGTGGAGATGCACCAGGGGTAGACCTGACGACATCCCAAATTGATTTCCAGTTATTTACCACCAAAACCTTTGTTTGATTTGCTCTTTTCCTCTGATGCCACCTGGGGTGTAACAGAGTAGTTTCCCAGAAAGTTTCGCAAGCTAGGACTACTAGCAGAAGCATCCATCTTCCATGTGCCCATGCACATTCTTGAGTATAGTCCTGACTGGAGTAGAAGCAGTGAGTCATCACCCCATTAGTAAGCCACTGAAGAGCTTTATCTAGTCCAATAGAGCTAGAACTATCAAAGGAAGAATCCCACTGTACTTCCAAACTGGGATTCCTGACCTATGTTCTTAGAAACCTCATGCTCAGCAGCAGCATTTCCATCCATGTTGTTTGGAGGCACATCTATGACAAGGATTCACCTTTGGGACTCTGACCCCATGTGGAAGTAGCTAAGAGAGACACTGCTGAAGCTAGAATTCCACCGAGTTCCCAAACGTGCTTCTAGAGCTAGAGTTCCACTTCATTCCTGTTAGGTAGGTAGAATAGGGAAAAGGAACGGTGGTGGCTAAAAGACAATGAAGGTCAAAGGAAGGTCTG
This sequence comes from Bos grunniens, assembly GCF_055505025.1. Classification (NCBI taxonomy): domain Eukaryota; kingdom Metazoa; phylum Chordata; class Mammalia; order Artiodactyla; family Bovidae; genus Bos; species Bos grunniens. Next base: position 73,332,017 of record NC_141180.1, on the reverse strand, counting down.
AGGACCAGAGTGAAGACTTCAGGCAGAACAAACAGCACTACTGGCTAAGCCCTACTTGCATATGGCAGGCCCAGGTGGAGGAAAAAACATATAAAAGGAGGAGCCAAAGCGCTTTCTCACGGACTCTCTCCCGCGTGCGTGCGCTCTTCTCTCTCTCTCTCTCTCTCTCTCTCTCTCTCTCTCTCTCTCTCCTGCTATCTTCTAAATGAAATGGCGCTGTAACACTGATTTGCTAGTTTGTCCAAGACCTGAGAGCGGTGATGTGCCAAGGGCTTTAATGTCCGTTGCTCCAAATCTTTGTTGTGACGAGACAAAAACCGAGGAACATACACTTGCGTGACATCTATAGAAGATAGAACATACACTTGCGTGTCATCTATGGTGCCATGACTCGGATATAACCTGGCTGAAACAACCTCTGCATGGAAGAGGCCAAGCACAGCAGGAGCCCAGCTCAGCGAAGCTCCCACGCTAGAAGCAGAAGGCAAATAAACCCAGTGCAGGGGAAGGCCCATAGTGCTGGAAACCGGGACAGTGAAAAACGAACTCAGCAGAAAGCTCACGTGGCCCAGTTTCAGATTCCAGAAGACCTCCAGTTAAGGTAAGAGGTCCTCGCTCCTATGGCTGGAGGGACCTTTACAATCTCTCATTTCTTGTTTCCTCAAACCTCCTGCAAACAGGCGGGTGGCAGGGGCACAATTGAGGGACTCTGGAGAGGCTACTCCTCAGTATGTCCCAAAGGTGCTATCTGCTGAGCCCCAGTAGCTGTTACCCAAGCCGGTGAGGGTTCTTCTGTCCTTTCTCTTCTCTTTGCCAGAGATCAGACCAATGAAACTGTGAGCACTGGTCAGATATTTAGCAAATTTTCCAGCGGGCTATGAAGGGGATTCCGTGGCACGTTTTCCCCACTGCTTTTTCCTCCTGTCCTTCAGCTCTTTCCCAGGACTCAAGCCTGGCCAAAACTAATGAAACTCAGGCTCTGATGTCTCATTGCAAAAATTCATTGAGAGACAAAGCGATAAGAGGTAGATTTTTTAGGATCCAGAGAGAAGCCACCCTTCAGGGTGTGAACCATTGCTGAGGGCAAGGGCTGTGGCCATGGTATTAGGCCTGGCTAGGTTTTGTGAGGGGATGGAATTCATATGCTAATGAGTGAGAGGATCATCCCAGCCATTGGGGAACCACTCACTCCTCCCTCTTTTGACCTTGTGCCTTGGAGCTGTCCTGCCACCTCTGGGTGTGTCTGTTGGCTTATAGATTGGGGATTAAGGTTTACTTGAATTTGACTTGTCATCTTGGACCCAATTGATTTTACTTGGTTTACATTATACCCTTGTGCTATGTCATTCTTTCAAAGGTTGTGCTCTGCCCCCTTCCCTCCTGTTTCATGCTCTTTCCCTGAGCCCCATCCAGGCCCACAAGGCTGCCTCTACAATCTTCTGGAGAGACAGCCAGAAAATAGTTGGCCTTGGGAGGGAAATACTCTATAATATCCAACCCCCTAATCCTACCCAATACTGGTCACACTGGAGATCTTGGGGATGCCCAAACTCCAGTCTGGGGGGTCCCAGGAGGTCATCACGCCTTGACCTGCCTAGAGATTGGTCTTCAAAATGTTGTCACGCCTCAACCTGTTCGGGGATCCTCTAGTCCCAGGGGTCCCAGGAGGTCGTCATGCCTCGACCTGCCCAGGGGACCCAATCCTCTGGAGGCTGTCACGCCTCGACCTGCCCGGGGATTTGATCTCTAGGAGGCTGTCACACCTCAGTCTGCCTGGGGATCTGCACCCTGACCCGGGGACACCTGGCTCTCAGGTTGCAACAGTTCTGGGTAAGATGAAGTATTCCCATCCACGGTGGGCAAACTAGCAATGAGTTACGAATCTCTTAATTCTACCCAGCACTGGTCACACTGGAGATCTTGGGGATGCCCAAACTCCAGTCCGGGGTGTCCCAGGAGGTCATCACACCTTGACCTGCCTAGGGATCGGTCTTCGAAAGGTTGTCACGCCTCAACCTGTTCGGGGATCCTCTAGTCCCAGGGGTCCCAGGAGGTCGTCACGCCTCGACCTGCCCGGGACCCAGTCCTCGGGAGGCCGTCACATCTCGACCTTCCCGGGGATTCGATCTCTAGGAGGCTGTCATGCCTCAGCCTGCCTGGGGATCTGCACCTTGACTCAGGGACGCCTGGCTCTCAGGTTGCAACGGTTCTGGGTAGGATAAGCTTCAGAAAGACTCACCCTTAAGGAAATCGAAAGAGGTATTTTTCTTTTCTCCCTGTCATGACTGTCTTTCAGATGGGAAATAATCAATCCACGTCCCGGCAGATGCCCTTGAAATGTATCCTTGATAACTGGAAGCTGTTCGTCCCTCTAGCTCTAAGGAGAAGTCGTTTGAAATTCTTTTGTGCCACTGCGTGGCCACAGTATCCACTGGGGGACGAGGAACACTAGCATGAGGATGGAACTTTAAATTACAATACCATCCTGCAATTAGAATTATTCTGCAAAAGACAAGGGAAATGGACAGAGATCCCCTATGTCCAAATTTTCTTCCGACTAAGAGATATGAAGGAACTCTGTCTTAAGTATGGGATTGTAGTATGCCCTAAAAGTGAGCCCACTAGGCAAATAATGTTAGGCACAGGCAACCAAGAAAAGGAACCCCCTCATGAAGGCTCACCTGCCACAGCTCCCGAGTTGCCTGGCGCTCCTTCCTCGTACCCAAATGTGCCCCCATATCCGGGAGCACCTCCTCCACAAAAGCCAGCTCGAGTATGTCCCTTAGTTGAAACTGGAGGAGAATTTGGACCAACCCGGGTCCATAAGCCCTTCTCCCTCTTAGAACTAAGGCAAATCAAACAAGGCCTGGGAAGCTATACAGATGAACTGGGCAAATATATAGATACATTCCAACATATTACCTTGGCATTTGACTTGACATGGAAAGACATCATGGTCATATTTAGTCAAACTTTATCTGATCCTAAACATACCAGGGTCTTAAAGGAAGCCCGGAGGTATGCAACAGGGCTCCACATGTCCAGTGATAGATACCCAGTAGAGGAAACTGCAGTCCCCTCCTCCGATCCTAATTGGAATTATAATGACCCTGAGCACATCTGGGAAAGAGATCATTTTCTAATCTGTATGAAGGCAGGACTGAAAGCAGCCCAAGAAAAAGTAATTAGCTATGCCCTGGTCTCAGCAATAACTCAGGAGCCCAATGAGAACCCCATTGCCTTTCTGGAGAGGCTAAAAGAGGTACTCCAAAAGTTTATCAACCTGGACTTAGACTCTTACAAGGGATGGGTGATTTTAAAGGACAAATACCTGTCCCAATGTGCATCAGATATCAGAATTAAGTTACAGCAGCTACAACAGCAGGACCCTGCTGCCTCTTTAGATGAGATGGTCCAGACAGCCACCAATACCTTTTATAACAGAGAACAGGAGAAGGAGGCCAAGGCCCAGAAGAAGGAGAGAAAGAAAGAGACAAGGCATGCCCAGATGCTGGCCACACTCCAGAGAAGCCCTATGGCAAACCCAGAGTCCTTGAGGGACAAGGCATGAGACAGATGCCTGATCTGTAGACAGGCAGGGCATTGGGTCAAAGAGTGTCCAAACCATGACAAGTCTCCTAGAACGGCTTGCCACAAATGCCATCAACTGGGACATTGGGCGGCACTCTGCACTTGGGACCCAAGAGCCTCAAGGTCAAGCGCCAAGCCTACCCTCACGATGGTTCAAGAGGACTGAAGCGGCCCACTCCAGCCAGCCCGGCTGTCACAGATAACCATCATGGGGCTGGAGCCAAGGGTGCAACTGGATGTGGCAGGTAGGTCTGAGAATTTCTTGGTTGACACAGGGGCTACCTACTCTGTCTTGATCTCCTACTCCGGAGCCTTCTCCTCCCAAACCTGTACCATTTTGGGTGCTACAGGAAAAGCAACTAAGCAACTACTAAAAGATTCACCCGAGCACTTCTTTGTTGCTGGGATGGGACAAATATTTTCCCACCAGTTTCTGGTGGTACCTGAGTGTCCTACCCCCTTACTGGGGAGAGATATACTCACTAAACTGGGGACCACCCTTGTGATGGGAAGTTTTTCAACCCCTAGAGCTCTACAGCTCCTGGTTACTACTGAAGAACCCATTACGCCTTCAATAGAGAGGAACCAAAAACTATGGGAAGACAAAATTAACCCCCAGGTGTGGGACTAGGGGATTCCTGGACAAGCCCACCAAGCTGAACCGGTCATCATTGTCCTCCGAGATCCCACTCGGTTTCCTAACCGGAAACAATATCCTCTCAAAAGAGAGGCTCGGGAGGGACTACAGCCTTTAATAAATAAATTCCTTGCTTTTGGGCTATTGGTCCCCACCAGTTCACCATGTAACACCCCAATCCTCTCAGTAAAGAAAAAAGATGGAACCTGGTGAATGGTTCAAGATTTCCGGATTATAAATGAAGCTGTAGTCCCCCTCCATCCCACAGTACCCAATCCCTATGTAATCTTGGGAGAAATCCCACCCAGTGCCAAGTGGTTTACAGTCTTGGATCTCAAAGATGCATTTTTTTTTTTTTTTGCATACCACTGGCTAAAGAATCCCAATACCTTTTTGCCTTTGAGTGGGAAGCCCCATGAGAAAAACACCAACAGATGACTTGGACAGTATTACCTCAGGGGTTCAGAGATAGCCCCCACCTGTTTGGACAGGCCCTGAGCTGGGATCTCCTAGATCTGGACCTGGGACCTAATGGGAAAATATTACAATACGTAGATGAACTACTAATCTGCTGTCCAGATGAGAAAAGTGCCCAACAACATGCAATTCAGGTTCTAAACTTCTTGGCAGAAAGGGGATATAAAGTCTCCCATGCTAAGGCACAGATGGTCGAGACAAAGGTCACTTACCTGGGAGTTCAGATTACACACGGGTCCAGGAGGCTGTCCTCTGATCGGGTACAAGGAATCCTCCAGTTGCCCTCTCCCACGACTCGAAAACATTTGCGAGCTTTCTTGGGGCTAACTGGTTATTGTAGAATCTGGATACCCAATTATGGTCTAATTGCCCAGCCTTTATATGAAAGCTTAAAGGGACGAGATGATTCAATCCCATTGATGTGGGGAACTCCTCAGAAGAAGGCAGAGGCTACACTAAAACAGGCCCTAACTCAGGCACCTGCCTTGAGGTTGCCAGACCCAGAAAAAGCACTCCAACTTTATGTCCATGAAAGAGAGGGAATAGCCTTGGGAGTGTTAACTCAAAGGTTGGGATCTGAGCCCCAGCCTGTAGCTTACTTATCCAAGAGGCTCAATCCAACTTCCAGAGGTTGACCCCCCTGCCTCGAAATCTTGCAGCTATTGCAATCATGATAGAAGATGCTTTAAAACTCTCCTTTGGGGGAAAACTAACTATTTTTACCAGCCACCAAGTAAAACAACTCCTAGATGGGAGAGGCCATTTATGGATGTCTGATCAAAGAATCCTCAGATATCAAGTAATGCTGATGGAAAATCCAGGCCTCACTATATCCCCTTGTGAGGTTCTTAACCCAGCCACCCTTCTACCTACCCCCGAGGGCTCTCTCCCGTTTCACTCTTGTCTAGAAACCTTGGACCACTGGACAAAACCCCGATAGGAATTGTCAGAAGATCCTCTGACCAATCCTGAGGAAATCTGGTACACTGATGGAAGCAGCTTTGTCTTGGATGGAAAAAGAAGAGCCGGGTATGCAGTAGTCTCCAATTTTGAGACCATAGAGGCTAAGCCTCTGCCACCAGGTACTTCAGCCCAATTAGCTGAGCTCATAGCTCTGACTCGAGCTTTAGAGCTGGGAAAAGGAAAAATAGCCATTTATACTGACTCCAAGTATGCCTTTCTGATGCTACATGCACATGCGGCTGTTTGGAAAGAAAGGGGCCACTTGACCACCCGAGGGTCCCCAATCAAATATGGTGATCAGATTCTTTGACTCTTGGAGGCATTCCATCTGCCCACTGCGGTTTCAGTCTCCCACTGTAAAGGACACCAAAAAGGGAACACCGAAGTGGCACGAGGGAACCAAGCAGCTGATCAGGCAGCTCGGAGAGCAGCATTACAGAACCATGACCTAATAGGGATTGCCACCTTAGTTGCACAGACTAATTTGCCAGAAACTCCTTCATATACTGAAGGTGAGATTCTTAAAGCTAAGAGCAAGGGCTTTCAAGAAGATCATATGGGGTGGTTCCAAAAGGAGGGACTCCTTTTTCTCCCTGGGAACCTCCAATGGAAGTTGGTTAACTCCTTACATGCCACTACTCATTTAGGAGAAAAGGCCCTCCAAAGATTACTAAAAAGGTCCTTCAGAGGAACAGGCCTCCAAACAACTATAAGACAGGTGGTCTCCTCTTGTCCCACTTGCCAATTAAACAACCCCCAAGGAGCTCGAAGACCCCAGCTGTCCCAGCCCATCCAACGACGTGGGGCCTACCCAGGAGAGGATTGGCAGATGGACTTCACCCAGATGCCAGTTTCTCAAGGGTATAAATACTTATTAGTTATGATAGATACATTCACAGAATGGATTGAAGGCTTTCCCACCCGGACCGAGAAGGCTGAGGAGGTGGTAAAAAAACTTCTCCATGAAATCATTCCAAGATTTGGTCTGCCCAGGTCATTACAAAGGGACAATGGAACATCATTTACTTCTAAGGTCACCCAAGGAGTCTTGAAAGCATTGGACATTATTATTATCTTCATTGTGCCTGGAGGCCTCATCTTCAGGAAAAGTAGAAAGAGCCAATCAATTCTTAAAATCAGCGATAAAAAAGATAACCCAGGAGACCTCCCTGGGATGGAAGGAGGCTTTACCAATGGCTCTCCTTCGCACTCGCATTGCCCCTAAGGAACAGGTTGGTCTTAGTCCTTATGAGATGCTATATGGGAGACCTTTTGTTTATGTCAATGACCTCTTCCTAGGTTCAGAGGTTCGGACCCTCCAGTCTTATACCATAGCCATTAGGCAATTCCAAAAGGATATATGCTTGTGGGGTATGAACCAGGACTCAAAAGATTCTAAAGAGTCACCACTATATGCTCCAGGAACTCAAGTCCTAATTAAAGTCTGGAAAGATGGGTCCCCAAAGGCTCAACTCCAGCCCACATGGAAGGGCCCCTACCCTGTAATACTTTCTACCCCCCACAGCAGTCAGGGTACCAGGACATGACTCCTGGATTCACTACTCACAAGTCAAGCCATGGAAGAAAACAGAAGAGGACACTCAATACACCTGTGAGCCCCTGGGAGATCTCAGATACCTATTCAGGACTACCAATGAGTGCCATTCTAATGAACACCCCCACAATCTGGTTTCTGGGAATAAGATTTCTCAGGATAACTCTAAAGAGCCAACACTGGCTTGACAGAGACTGTACTCCAAAACAAACAGGAGACAGATCTTCTGATCCCTGAACAAGGAGGGACTTGAGCCATCCTGGCCATGTGAATTTAAAATTGACCAATGTCCCTACTAGTCCTTGTTATGCTATATTGATGATGCCTATGATTATTCCATGTACTGTCAATTGTCTAATCTGTTTTGTCTCCGTCCAGGTCAACCAGCTACAACATGCAGTGCCAGTTCAACAAAGATATAAAACTACAGCTGATCACAGAAAATATCACACACCCTTGGACACCGCTAGAAGGACTCTGAGGATTGAGACTAGCAAGAGGGGAAGGCCCAATACCCCTCGCCGCCCCAGTTCAGCAGGAAGTAGCCAGAAAGACCTCGACGCCCCTATTCCCAAAGAATTGGGCCTCCCATTTCTTGAGGGGGGAATGTTAGGTAGGTAGAATAGGGAAAAGGAGTCCAAAATGGCGGTGGCTAAAAGACAAGGAAGGTCCGAGGACCAGAGTGAAGACTTCAGGCAGAACAAACAGCACTCCTGGCTAAGCCCAATTTGCATAGGGCAGGCCCAGGTGGAAGAAAAAAACATATAAAAGGAGGAGCCAAAGCGCTTTCTCACAGACTCTCTCTCCTGCGTGCGTGCGCTCTTTTCTTTCTCTCTCTCTTGCTATCTTCTAAATAAAATGTAGCTGTAACACTGATTTGCCTAAGAGCTGTAACACAGTTTGTCCAAGACCTGAGAGCGGTGATGCACTGAGGGCTTTAATGCCCATTGCTCCAAATCTTTGTTGTGATGAGACAAAGAACCGAGGAACATACACTCGCATTACATCTATAGAAGATAGAACATACACTCGGCGTGACAATTCCCAAACGTGCTCCATCAAGTCTGGGTTCCCCATGACTACCAAGCTTGGGGTCTAAGTAGAATTACACAGTAATGACTAATGAATCACAAATCCCTTGAAAGTCTATGATCTGCCAGATTAGATTAGTAATTCTAACTCCCCAGGCAGTTAGCAAATGATTAAAGAGACCAGGAAAAGATGACCAAAAAAGGAAAGTTTAGTCCACATGCTTCACCCGTTTCTGGCCACTCTGCTCATAGGGATATTGGGTGTCTCTTGGCATTGGTAGGTCTGTATGAACCCCTGACAAGGCTCCCACTTTTGGGTTGCCTTCAGTCATTAGAAGGCACCGCAAAACATCAAAGCTGGGCTCATCACTAGCTTTGCAGAGAGCGCGTCTCAAACTTGCAACTTTAATTCACATAAACACACCTTACAGTTAGTAGAGTAAAAGGAGAAACATCTGTAGAGTAAAAGAAGAAACCAGCTAGAGCTCTGAGTATCTTTACCTACCTCGTCCTGAAGATCACAGACAAGCCCCCAAGATGATAGCTTCCGGTTAACATTGTCAGATTTGGGAACTGTGAAGTCAAAGATTTAGCTTCAGTATCAGGACCAGGTTTCACTACTCTTGTGTGGTTGAAGTTTTATTACAGTGAAAAGGAACAGAGAAGGGGATGGAGAGTGACCCCTCACTAGTCTTAGCAAGGGAACTGTATACTTTTTCAATTGGCTATTACAGTAAATCAAAAGAATGTCTCAAGGTTTTAATGGTCTTACCAGACCCACTCCCACAATTTGCATTTTAAAATGATGGGATTAGAACTAACAGTACAAAGATTTTACCAGACCCACTCTCACCATATACATTTTAAGATAACAGGATCAATCAGAAGGTTCTCAAGAAGGAGAAAATAGGATCCTTAAGTCATTAAGTAAGATCCATTGTTGTTATATAATCCTTAGTACAAAGTTTAAGGTGAGTTGTTTTGTTGTATAATCATCAGGTCTGGGCTTAAAGAGAAAAAAAAAAGCATTTTATGTGACTAAGACTAGGAAAAAGTTATTTGTCCTTTTCCTCCTCCTTGGAGACCACAGACTTCTTATCAACCTACTTGAGAATTAACTGTCTCAGCTCTTCTTTTCCATTGGTCTGTATGTCTGTCTTTATGTCCAGAACATGTCATTTCAATTACTGTAGCTTTGTAATCAAATCAGAAATTTGATCTCTCTGGCTTCATTCTTCTTTTTCAAGATTGCTTTGATTATTCTGGGTTTTTCATGCTCCCATATAAGCCTTATAGTTTGTTTTCTTTATCTATAAAAAAATACTGTTGGGATTTAATGGAGATAATATTGAATCTATAGATTCCTTTGAATAGTAAGTACATTTACCAGTATTGTTTTCCAGTTCATGAACATGGCTTGTCTTATCATTTATTTATATACTCTTTAATATTTTCTATAAATTTTGAAGTTTTCAGTGTACAAGTATTAGATCTTAAGTTAACTGTATTCCTAAATATTTTATTCTTTTACATCCTACCAAGACCATATCATGGAAAAACAGAAAATCTGAACAAACGAATAACGTGTTGGGGGATTAAATCAATAATCAAAATATCCATCTAAATCATTGATCAGTGTTACAGAAAGTGAAAAAAAAAGTCAGTGCTTTAGGGCCACAGATATTTAATGTAACTATAGATAACTGATATTGGTATTTAAGGAAGCCTGTCCATTACTGGTATTGTTTATAACAAATCAAAGTAAAACAGGCTATCCAACTACTGAGCCTGGAAACCATTCTTACCTATTTAAGTATAAAAATGTAGTTATTGTTTGTTGGCTATTAAAAATATGTGTATCTTTATGAAGGTCCCATAGTTTAAAGTTGCTCCTTCCTCAACAATCTTGTACAGCAATCATTTTTGTCCATTAGTCAAAACAAGAAAATCTGAGCTTAGAAAGCCAGTAATTTCCAAACTTTGCAATTTATAAGGTAGCACATTTTGGATTCATTCCAGAGCCTCCTGACTACCAATCTGGTATTCTTGTCCTCAACATGTACACAACTTTCCTAACAGATTTCAAACACTCTCATGATGTTCCTCCCCAAAGTTTTCCTGATAGATCAGTGAAGTTCATGTTGTAAAACCACAAAGCTGCAAAACTCTCACAGTCTCCTTACCTGTCAGCTTTTCAGAAACATGGATTTGCATTTGGGAAAATAACAAGTTGTAATTCAACAGGGAAATATTGGAATCTAAAAGCCATTTAATGCTCCATACTTCTATCTCTGTGTTGGCATGCAAATACATAAACACACACACACACACACACACACACACACACACATTTATGTATCTGATTTTTTTAAATTTATTTAGTTTTAATTTAAGTATAATTGCTTTATAATATTGCTCTGGTTTCTGCCATACATTAACATGAATTAGCCATAGGTATACATATGTCCTGGAGAAGGCAATGGCACCCCACTCCAGTACTCTTGCCTGGAAAATCCCATGGATGGAGAAGCCTGGTAGGCTGCAGTCCATGGGGTCGCTGAGGGTCAGACATGACTGAGCGACTTCACTTTCACTTTTCACTTTCATACATTGGAGAAGGAAATGGCAACCCACTCCAGTGTTCTTGCCTGGAGAATCCCAGGGACGGGGGAGCCTGGTGGGCTGCTGTCTCTTGGGTCACACAAAGTCGGACACTACTGAAGTGACTTAGCAGCAGCAGCATACATATGTCCCCTCATTCTTGAACCTCCCTCCCACCTTCCACCCTTTCCCACTCCTCTAGGTTGTTACAGAGCCTTGGTTTAAGTTCCCTGAGTCATACAGAAATTTTCCATTAGCTATCTAATTTGCATATGGTACTGCATATGCTTCCATGCTGCTCTCTCCATTCGTCTCATCTGGGCTTCCCTCATAACTCAGTTGGTAAAGAATCTGCCTGCAATTCAGGAGATCCTAGTTCGATGATTGGGTTGGGAAGATCCTCTTGCAAAAGGATAGGCTACATACTCCAGTATTCTTGGGCTCCCCTTGTGGCTCAGCTGGTAAAGAATCCACCTGCAATGTGGGAAACCTGGGTTCAATCCCTAGATTGGGAAGATCCCCTGAAGGGAAAGGCTAACCATTGCAGTCTTCTGGCCTGGATGGGGTCGTAAAGAGTCAGATATGACCGAGCGACCTTCACCTTCACTCTCTCCTTCCTCCCCACCACACATGTCCATAAGTCTGTTCTCTATGTCTGCATCTCCATTGCTTCCCTGCAAATAAGTTCATCAATACCATCGTTTTGATTCCATGTATATGTGTTATATGTGATATTTATTATATATATGATTTTGTATTAATTTTTACAAGAATATATTGGGATAAACAATGTGTTGTATTTTAAATCTGGATTATAATTAATATTAGCCATATACTGTTTATTTTATAGGACTTTGGTGATTGTTGGAATTTGTACTACTACTGATATTATTTTAGTACATCTGCTAGCTACAGTAGTAAATAGTGCATTTGCTCAATTAATTTATGACAAAGGAGCTACGAATATACAGTGGGGAAAGACAGTCCAATAAATGGTGTTGACACAACTGGTCAGCCACATGCCAAAAAAAAAAAAAAAAAACTGAATCACTATCTTACACTACACATAAAAATTAACTCAAAAGAGAGTTTAAACACTTGCATATAATACTTAAAACCACAGAATCTCTCCCCAGTTTTCTCAGTCCATTAAATTCCTCATTAAATAATGTGCATTGACTGACTCTAGAAATAACTATAGCACCAAGGAAAAAACTGCAGCAACTATCGATAGGACAGGACATTTTTCCCCATCAGATATTATGCTTGAGCATATATAAGTGATTAGAAAAATCCAAATTGTCCGTGGAAGCAAAAACTTTGATGAAGGTTCTAAAAAACCCTTTCTTTGAAGAGAGAAACGATAGGAAACATGATTTTATCAAGTACCTAGTTTTTTTTTTAATCTACAGGAAAGATGAGTTCTGTAAAATAAGAGCTAAAATGATTAAATTATAAAGTAAACTTTGAGTTGAAACACCCACTATGATGACTAACCAAAACAACAGAAAATAACAAGTGCTGGTAAGTATTTGGAGAAATAGGAGTGCTTGTGCAATGCTAGTGGGGATGTAAAATGATTTTGTTTGCTGCTATCACATATAGTAGCTTACATGTGTGCTTAGTTGCTCAGTCGAACCTGACTCTCTACAATCCCATGGACTATAGCCTTCCAGGTTCTTCTGTCCATGGGGTTTCCCTGGAAAGAATACTGGAGTGTGTTGCCATTTCCTCCTCCAGGGGATCTCTGAGTGTCCTTACATTAAGACCAGAATTACTATACGACTAGAAATTCCACTCCTAAGCTATATAGCCCAAAGTACTGAAAACAGATACTCAAACAAATAGTTGTACACTGATGTTTATGGCAAGACTACTTGCAGTAGCAAAAAGGTCACTATGGACACAGCCCAAATACCAATGGATAGATGAATAGACAAATTGTAGCATTTTACATACCATGGAATATTACTCAAGCATAAAAGAAATTAAATACTGATACGTGCTAAAGACAAAAATGAAGGTAGAAAACATTACGCTAAGTGAAAGAGTCAAGATGCAAAAAGTCACATATTGCAAGATTTCATTGATACTAAACATCCAGAATATGTTAATACAGTAGAGACAAAGCAGATGTGTGGTTGTCAGGGACTAGGAAGAGGTGTAAATAGAGAATAATTGCTTAATGGGTAAAAAGGTTTATTTTGGGATGATGAAGTGTTTTTGAACTAGTTAAAGCAGTAGTTGTACTGCATTGTGAATAAATTAAATGTCCCTGAATTATTCACTTTGAAATGTTTAATCTGATGTTATGTGAATTTCACATCAACAAAAAGATGAAAATAAAGTTGAGGTAAAAGTAAATTTTGATGAGTCAGGCAAGAATTAATACTCTAGAGGATTGGAGAGAAAAGCTAGTAATTGCCAAGGGGCAATATAATCAAACAAAGAATATTGTAGAGAAAACACACAGGGCAAACACATGCATATTAATTATACAAAGAAATATGTCTGCATATCAGTCTTCCTTCAGACATTTCTTCATTCAACTAAATGTAGGAAAAATCAAAATAATATATTGAGAGTCTTGAAGTGAAGAGTACTAACAAAAGTATATAGCATGAACATTTTATTTATACATGAATGTTGTAGAAATGTTTTTAGTTTTACAAAATTGGATAAAACTACACAAAAGTGGATAAATAATTGATTTTATTTTCATGAATGAAAATATTTGAAAGAACTTAAAAATATGAAGGAAATACTACAGAAAACAGTCTAGAGATTCCTCAAAAAATCAAATAGAACACTATTTTGATCCATCAATTCCAATCCTGAGTATATATCTGAAGAAAACAGAAATAATAATTCAAAAAGATATGTACACCCCAGTGTTCACAGCAGCACTGTTTACAATTGCCAAGATATGGAAGCAATTTAAGTTTCCATCAACAGAGGAGTGGATAAAAAATATGTAATATATACCATATATATTATATTTTATATATATGTCATATATAACTATTACATATAAGGCTTCCCTAGTGGCTCAGTGGTAAAGAATCCACCTGCAATACAGGAGACCAAGGTTCTATCCCTAGGTTGGGAAGATTCCCTGGAGGAGGCCATGGCAACCTGCTCCAGTATTCTTGCCTGGAGAACCCCACGGACAGAGGAACCTGTGGGCAATAGTCCATAGTGTCACAGTCAAACATGACTGAAGTGACTGAGCATGCACACATGCACACATTATATATATTAAGTGCATACAATGGAAGTTACTCTCATAAAAAGAGTTCAAATGTGTGGTTACCAGAGGTGACTGGACTATTGGGGAGAGAGAACTGAATGAAAGTGATCAAAAGGAACAAACTTACTGTTATAAGATAAATAAGGGGTGTAATAGCAATATGATAAATAGAGTTAACACTGCTATCTATCATATATGAGAATTAAGAGAGCAAATCCTGAGATTTTTTATCAAAATAATTGTTTCTATTTCTTTAATTTTATTCCTATCAGAGATGATGGATGTTCACTGAATGTACTGTGGTCATCATTTCCTGATGTATGTAAGTCAAATTACTATGCTGTATACTTTAAACTTGGTCAGGTCTGTGTGTCAATTATATATACATGAAACTGGAAGAAAATGCAAAAAAAAAAAAAAAAATATATATATATATATATATATATATATATATATACACACATACACACATCACCAACTCCCGGAGTTCACTCAGACTCATGTCCATCGAGTCAGTGATGCCATCCAGCCATCTCATCCTCTCGTCCCCTTCTCATCCTACCCGAATCCCTCCCAGCATCAGAGTATGTTCCAATGAGTCAACTCTTCACATGAGGTGGCGAAAGTACAGCGGTTTCAGCTTTAGCATCATTCCTTCCAAAGAAATCTCAGGGCTGATCTCCTTCAGAATGGACTGGTTGGATCTCCTTGTAGTCCAAGGGACTCTCAAGTGTCTTCTCCAACACCACAGTTCAAAAGTATCAATTCTTCAGCGCTCAGCTTTCTTCACAGTCCAACTCTCACATCCATACATGAACACTGGAAAAACCATAGCCTTGACTAGACGGACCTTTGTTGGCAAAGTAATGTCTCTGCTTTTGAATACGCTATCTAGGTTGGTCATAACTTTCCTTCCAAGGAGTAAGCATCTGTTAATTTCATGGCTGCAGTCACCATCTGCAGTGATTTTGGAGCCCCCCAAAATAAAGTCTGACACTGTTTATTGTGTCATCTATTTGCCATGAAGTGATGGGACCAGATGCCATGATCTTCGTCTTCTGAATGTGGAGCTTTAAGCCAACTTTTTCACTCTCCACTTTCACTTTCATCAAGAGGCTTTTGAGTTCTTCCTCACTGTATATCTGAGGTTATTGATATTTCTCCCAGCAATCTTTATTCCAGTTTGTGCTTCTTCAAGCCCAGCGTTTCTCATGATGTACTCTGCATATAAGTTAAACAAGCAGGGTGACAATATACAGCCTTGATGAACTCCTTTTCCTATTTGGAACCAGTCTGTTGTTCCATGTCCAGTTCCAACTGTTGCTTCCTGACCTGCATATAGGTTTCTCAAGAGGCAAGTCAGGTGATCTGGTATTCCCACCTCTTTCCGAATTTTCCACACTTTCTTGTGATCCACACAGTCAAAGGCTTTGGCATAGTCAATAAAGCAGAAATATATGTTTTTTCTGGAACTCTTTTGCTTTTTCCATGATCCAGTGGATGTTTGCAACTTGATCTCTGGTTCCTCTGCCTTTTCTAAAACCAGCTTGAATATCTGGAAATTCACGGTTCACATATTGCTGAAGCCTGGCCTGGAGAATTTTGAGCATTACTTTACTAGCATGTGAGATGAGTGCAATTGTGCGGTAGTTTAGCATTCTTTGACATTGCCTTTCTTTGGGATTGGAATGAAAACTGACCTTTTACAGTCCTGTGGCCACTGCTGAGTTTTCCAAATTTGCTGGCATATTGAGTGCAGCACTTTCACAGCATCATCTTTCAGGATTTGAAATAGCTCTACTGGAATTCCATCACTTCCAATAGCTTTGTTCATAGTGATGCTTCTAAGGCCCACCTGACTTCACATTCCAGGATGTCTGGCTCTAGGTCAGTGATCACAGCATCGTGATTATCTTGGTCGTGGAGATCTGTTTTTACAGTTCTTCTGTGTATTCTTCAGAGAAGGCAATGGCACCCCACTCTGGTACTCTTGCCTGGAAAATCCCATAGGCAGAGGAGCCTGGTAGGCTGCAGTCCGTGGGGTCGCTAAGAGTCGGACACGACTGAGTGATTTCACTTTTACTTTTCACTTTCATGCATTGGAGAAGGAAATGGCAACCCACTCCATTGTTTTTGCCTGGAAAATCCCAGGGACGTGGAAGTCTGGTGGGCTACCGTCAATGTGGTCGCATAGAGTCTTACACGAATGAAGTGACTTAGCAGTCTGTGTGTTCTTGCCACCTCTTCTTAATATCTCCTGCTTCCGTTAGGTCCATACCATTTCTGTCCTTTATCGAGCCCTTCTTTGCATGAAATGTTCCCTTGGTATCTCTAATTTTCATGAAGAGATCTCTAGTCTTTCCCATTTTGTTGTTTTCCTCTATTTCTTTGCATTGATCGCTGAGGAAGGCTTTCTTATCTCTTCTTGCTATTCTTTGGAACTCTGCATTCAGATGCTTATATCTTTCCTTTTCTCCTTTGCTTTTCACTTCTCTTCCTTTCACAGCTATATGTAAGGCCTCCCCAGACAGCCATTTTGCTTTTTTGCATTTCTTTTCCATGGGGATATCCTGTTATCTTAAAATGTATATTATGGGAGTGGGTCTGATAAGATCTTTCTATTGTTAGTTCTAATCCTGTCATCTTAAAATATAAATTGTGGGAATGGGTCTAGTAAGACCTTTACAACCTTGAGACATTCTTTTGATTTACTGTAATAACCAATTGAAAAAGTATAGACCTTCCTTGCTAAGACTAGTGAGGGGGCACTCTCCATCCCCCTTCTGATGTTCATGTGAGAAGCTTGCTCTGTCCCTTTTCATAATTTAATAAAACTGCTACACAAAAGGTCTTGAGTGATCAAGCCTGGTCCATGGACCCAAAGCTAAATCATCTTTGGAGGTCAGGAACCCATAAGCTATCATTTCCTAATTTTGCTAGGTATAGTTTGATTTTGGATATCAATAATTAAATGTTTTAAATCAACAAGGCACAATCAGAACAAATGTCACTGATAATTAGCACATAGGTAATGCATCTGTGAAATTTTTTTTTTTTTTTCGTCTGTGAAATTTTAAGGGTACAATTTAAAAATTTTGTTTTAAGGGAACAATTTATTTTGATTCTTCTGAAATTCAATTTATATTTAAACATATTATATTTTATTTCATTAAAACCTAATAAGCTCTTGACAGAGAAAAATAGTTTTTTGAACCCTAATAGAGAGAGATAGGGCTTCCCAGGTGGCATTAGTGGTTAAGATCCCCCCTGCCAATGGAGGAGACACAGGAGATGTGGGTTCTATCCCATGGTTGGGAAGATCCCTTGGAGAAGGTCACTGCAACCCACTCCAGTATTCTTGCCTGGAGAATTCCATTGATAGAGGAATCTGGCAGGCTACAGTCTGTGAGGTCTGTGGAGTTGGACACGACTGAGGAACAAACACATACACATGTGTAAGTTAAGTGTCATGCAAATTAAAACATTATGTTTCTATGTAACTGTTATTTCAAGTTTTCAAGTAAATATTCTGTGTTAAGAAACATCGTGTTACATATCTAAAAAATAATCAATCTTCCAATAGATATACACTGACCTTGTAAAGTGTGATCTCTAAGTGGTAGTGGTATATTGAAGGGGATTACAAAAATTGTGTTTTAAATCATATGCTAATTAAACTTCAGAGAAACTTCAAAGGAAAAATAGCGATCATATGAACAGGTACCCCGAATATAGTACAATGAAGTTATATAATATGAAACAATATATGTTGAAACATAAATAATTAATGTCTACTTATATTGTAGACCTTAAATCAATATGGGAAAACAAGCAGAAATGTGTAAGCTCTATATAGAGAAGATGCCCAGAAATCAGTATTGTGAAATCAAAGATGGAAAAAGAGAACTTCAGAATTTGGGACACAGAGATGAATCGGTCTTCCATATTTTTTAAAATGACTTACAAAATAAAACTGTAGAGAAAATGGGCAAAGTACATATTCTATCATGATAAAGAATGATTTCCTAGAGATTAAGAATTGTTTTTAATTTGGAAAAATTATACTAAGTCCTGAGCAAAATGAATGAAACAAATCTGTACCAAATGAATATAATAAAATGGTAGGACGTCAAAAAATAAAGAAACATGCCAACTCATACTATTGGAAACAGTACAGTAGGAAATATCACAATTCTGGCATTAGAATTTGTCCTAAAGATAACAATACTAGCTTACTTTGTTTTTGTGTGTATATGTGTATGTGTTTTGTGTGATTCCTTTTCCTGTTTTTTTTAGTTGCAGCACTGACATGTAACATTGTGCAGATTTAAGGTGTACAATTTGTTGATATGTTACATTTATGAAATAAGTGATTAGCACTCAGCTTTAGCTGACTCCTCTATCACATGACATCATTATCAGCTCTTTTTTGTGGTGAGAAAAGTTAAGTTCTAGTTTCTTAGCAACTTTAAAGACAAAGTTTTAATTCAATCCATTGACCTAAGCTCAACGCTTTGTGTGTGTGTTCGTGTGTGTGTGTGTGTGTGTGTGTGTGTGAGATGAGTCCACTGTTACAGATACAGCTTAGTGTCTCTAAATTTAGACTTCTTGAAAACTCGTTGTCAACTCTTCTTTCCTTGAATAAAGTAGAAGTGATTAAAATGTTCAATTACAGAATCAACTGACAAATGACAAGCTACACAACAGATTCAAGAAATGAATTAAACTCAACATAGCACAAAGATACTAAAATTAGTCTATTTCTGAGTAATTGTTTCAGTTCAGTTCAGTTCAGTCGCTCAGACTCTTTGCGACCCCATGAACAGCACGCCAGGCCTCCCTGTCCATCACCAACTCCCGGAGTTCACTCAGACTCACGTCCATCGAGTCAGTGATGCCATCCAGCCATCTCATCCTCTGTCATCCCCTTCTCCTCCTGCCCCCAATCCCTCCCAGCATCAGAGTCTTTTCCAATGAGTCAACTCTTCGCATCAGGTGGCCAAAGTACTGGAGTTTCAGCTTCAGCATCATTCCTTCCAAAGAAATCCCAGGGCTGATCTCCTTCAGAATGGACTGGTGGGATCTCCTTGCAGTCCAAGGGACTCTCAAGAGTCTTCTCCAACACCACAGTTCAAAGGCATCAATTCTTCAGCACTCAGCTTTCTTCACAGTCCAACTCTCACATCCGTACATGAACACTGGAAAAACCATAGCCTTGACTGGACGGATCTTTGTTGGCAAAGTAATGTCTCTGCTTTTGAATATGCTATCTAGGTTGGTCATAACTTTCATTCCAAGGACTAAGGGTCTTTTAATTTCATGGCTGCAGTCACCATCTGCAGTGATTTTGGAGCCCAGAAAAATAAAGTCTGACATCTATTTCCCATGAAGTGATGGGACCAGATGCCATTGAAGAAAGTAGGGTGTAATTGTTTAACATCTTGTAAATTCAAATGCAATCAATAATTTTCCCTAAGCTTTATGAATATGGCTTTGAATAAAAAATTTCAACTTTCTATTAAAGGAAAATACTCTTCATTTTGAGTTTTGAGTGACATTTTAAAATTCTAAGGTTAGAATTTTTATCCAGTGATAAATGCTCATTTTAAAAATAAAATAAACTCCCATGATAGAGAATAATGCAAAGAATAAAGTATCACTTTAAATATCACCATCAGGAGCATTTAGCATTTGTCAAATATTTCATAATTTAACAAATTATATGTATTTCATAAATTGGTATGTTACAAAGAGAAGTATGAGTGAATTGATAAGAAAAGAATAATTAAATTTTAGCAAAATTAAAAGACAACCTATGAAATGGGAGAAAATATTTGCAAATTCTACATCAATCTGGTAAGGGGTGACAAAATATATAAGAAACTCATTGAGGTCAACAGCAAGAAAACAATGACTAAAATATGGACAGAGTGCTTGTGTAAACAAATTTCGAAAGAAGAGATATAGGTGCCCAACAAATACATGAAGAGATGCTCAACACCAAATATAACATCAGTACTCACCAGGAAAGTACCTATCCAATATCACTTAATACCTGTTAGAAATGTAAAGTTACCCTTGTTAGAATGGCTACCATCAATATGACAAGAGATAGGATGTGGAGAAAAAGGAATTCTGGTGCACTGTAGGTAGGAATATGAGATGTTCCAGCAATTATGGAAAACACTTCATGATGGAGGTTCATCATCAAGTGAAAAGTAGAATTACCATCTGATCCAATAATCCCACTTCTGGGTGTATAACCAAGAAAATGAAATTAGTAACAGACATCTGCACTTCCATGTTTGTTGCAGAGTTATTCACAATAATCAAGATATGTAAATGAAGGGTATCTCTACAGATGAATAAAGGAGATATTTTATACACACAATGGAATATTATTCAGCCACCAGAAAGAAGAAAATCTTGACATTTGTGACGACATGGATGGACCTTGAGGTCATTAAGTTAAGTGGAATTGTATGCTATCACTTTAAAAATCCAAATTCAGTCATACACATTGAAGCAGAAGAAAGGATTGTGGTCACCAAGGATTGAGGGGTGAAGAAAATGGGAGATGTTGGTTAAAGGATGCACAATTCTGGTTATAAGTTGAGTAAGTTCTGGGTTCTAATGTACAGCCTGGTGACTAAAGTTAACAATAATATTGATACTATATAACTGAAAGCTACTAAGAGATTAGATCTTAAATGTTCTAACCACACACATATGCACACACAAGGGTTAATACACAGGTGATAGAAATGTTAACTAACCCTATTGTGATAATCATTTCACAATATTTAAGTGTCAAATCTTCATGTTGTACCCCTTAAACTTACACAATATTATATGTCAGTTATATATTGATTAACCTGAGGAAATGTTTTAAATAAAAATAGCCTATTATACAGAGTGAAGTAAGCCAGAAAGAAAAACACCAATACAGTATACTAACGCATATATATGAAATTTAGAAAGATGGTAATGATAACCCTGTATGCGAGACAACAAAATAGACACAGATGTACAGAACAGTCTTTTGGACTCTGTGGGAGAGGGAGAGGGTGGGATGATTTGGGAGAATGGCACTAAAACATGTATAATATCATATATGAAACAAATCGCCAGTCCAAGTTCGATGCATGATACTGGTTGCTTGGGGATGGTACAGGGAAGGAGGAGGGAGGGGGGTTCGGGATGGGGAACACGTGTATACCTGTGGTGGATTCATGCTGATGTATGGCAAAACCAATACACTATTGTAAAGTAATTAAACTCCAATTAAAATAAAATAAATTTATATTTAAAAATACCAACTAAAAATAAATTATTGAATAAATAAACATATGAGAGTTAAAAGGACGAGTCTTCTTTGCAGAACAATTCAAAATAGCATATATAGGTGCTTCTCCCTTCAGGAGACATGCTTAATTACCAGACCCTCCACCTTCTCCTCCACCCACACCCCTACCCCCACCCCTGGTTGAAGTAAACTTAGGGACTTGCTTCCAAAGAAGAGAGTATGCAAAGAGAAAAGTAGTAACTTTAGAGCTCAGAAATCTGGCAAAACTACCTTAAACACATGAACTGTGGGATTCTGTAACAGATCCATCCTGAAACAGAAAGAGGACATTAATAGAAAAGTGAAATCCACGTAATATCTAGAGTTTAGTTAATACTAATGTGTTAATGACAGCTTCTTTATTTTTATAAATGCACCATGGTAATATATTAACAACAGGAGAAACTGGTTTTCTACTATCTTTTGCAACTACTGCTATCTTTACAGCATTCTATAAATCTAAACTTAGCAACATATATTTTAATATGTGTTAAAATATTTTTGCTTTCATGTTATTCTATTTGCTATGGATTTTAGGATTCATTACTCAAATTATATCTTCTAGGCTAAATCCAAACTTCCTTGCGATGAATGGCAACTTGCTTGAGGGAGAGAATGCTAAATGAAGATGAGAAAAATCTGTCGTGTATTAGATGAAGATAGAGAAGAACACCCACAGTGTTGGAATCACACTATTTCTGGCTCTAATTGTCAGCTTTAACTTTGCAGAAACTGAATGGATAAAGACAATGTGGTACATGTATGTCTTTCCAGGTGGCTCAATGGTAAAGAATCTGTCTGCCAATGCAGGAGACACAGAAAATGTGGGTTTGATCCCTAGGTCAGGAAGATCCCCTGGAGGAAGAAACGGTAACCCACTCCAGTATTCTTACCTGGAAAATTCCATGGACAGAGATGCCTGATGGGCTACAATCCAGGGATCACAAAGAGTCAGACACAACTGAGCTACTGAGTACGTGCACATGGTTCACATAGACAATGAAATATTGCTCAACCATAAAAGGAACAAAACTGGACATTGTAGAACTGTGGGTGGACCTATAGTCTGTCATACAGAGTGAAAAAAGAAACAGTAAAACAAATATATTAACATATATATGTGGAATCTGGAAAAATGGTACAGATGAACCAAATTGCAGGGCAAGAATACAGACTCACACATAGAGAACAGATGTGTGGACACATCGGGGGAGGAGTGGGATGAATTGAGAAAGTAGCACTGACACACATACACTACCATATGTAAAATAGAAAGCTGGTGGGAACCTGCTATACAGCACAGGGAACTCAGCCTGGTGTTCTGTGATGACCTAGTCAGGTGGATGAGGGGGAGGGAGGAAGGCTTTAGGAGGGAACATATGTATATGTATACCTGATTCACCATGTTGTACAGCATAAACTAACACAACAGTGTGAAGCAACTATTCCCCAATGGGAAAAAAATAAATAAATAAACTACTGCTGTATTGAATCATAATAAAATTGGCTTTCCTTTAAGTTAGAGAATACTATTAACACCATGGTTATATTACTACCACCTTCTGTATTACTTTGGATTGGAAAAGATAGTAATAACTGATTATACAATGATTGGTATGAAAAATGATGCATTCTAAATAATTTGACAGCATTTATATTTTATTACACACATTACATTTAGTATAATATTATAATTTTTGTGGCACAGCACAAAAAATAATTTGATAAGAAAATAGCTACCACCTTTATTCCTCATTTGCTATGAATGTTTACACCATGCTAATGTGTGTGTGTGTGTGTTTTCTATTATTAGTGAAATTTTGAGTTAAGGAGTACGATCTTCATCTTATAAGTGCTTTGTCTGAAAACTATTCATTGGCTAACTCAAATTTACACACAAAAAATTTTTATTTTGACCTTGGTAGATTAAAAATACAATTCTGCTTTTATATCAGAGAAAGCACCACAAAGTGTCAAAATATTCAGAAAGTTGCTATTTTTTCAAACCATAAAGCATTAATTTACATTAAATAATAAGAGATTTCACAATGTCATACCAGATAAATTTTGTTGATACTGTGTTTTCTAAAATGCTTCCTTCTCCTGCATTTAATATTATCAATTAAAGCATTTACTGTGACAAAAAAATGCCATAGAAGAAAACAACATGATTATTTTAATGCTGTCATTCGGTTTAGTTCACTCACTCAGTCATGTCCGACTCTTTGCAACGCCATGAATCACAGCATGCCAGGCCTCCCTGTCCATCATCAACTTCCGGCATTCACCCAGACTCACGTCCATCGAGTCAGTGATGCCATCCAGCCCTCTCATCCTCTGTCATCCCCTTCTCCTCCTGCCCCCAATCCCTCCCAGCATCAGAGTCTTTTCCAATGAGTCAACTCTTCACATGAGGTGGCCAAAGTACTGGAGTTTCAGCTTTAGCATCATTCCTTCCAAAGAAATCTCAGGGCTAATCGCATTCAGAATGGACTGGTTGGATCTCCTTGCAGTCCAAGGGACTCTCAAGAGTCTTCTCCAACACCACAGTTCAAAGGCATCAATTCTTTGGCGCTCAGCCTTCTTCACAGTCCAACTCTTACATCCATACATGACCACAGGAAAAACCATAGCCTTGACTAGATGAAACTTTGTTGCCAAGTAATGTCTCTGCTTCTGAATATGCTATCTAGGTTGGTCATAACTTTCCTTCCAAGGAGTAAGCGTCTTTTAATTTCATGGCTGCAGTCACCATCTGCAGTGATTTTGGAGCCCAGAAAAATAAAGTCTGACACAGTTTCCACTGTTTACCCATCTATTCCCCATGAAGTGACGGGACCAGATGCCATGATCTTTGTGTTCTGAATGTGGAGCTTTAAGCCAACTTTTTCACTCTCCACTTTCACTTTCAAGAGGCTTTTGAGTTCCTCTTCACTTTCTGCCATAAGGGTGGTGTCATCTGCATATCTGAGGTTATTGATATTTCTCCTGGCAATCTTGATTCCAGCTTGTGTTTCTTCCAGTCCAGCGTTTCTCATGATGTACTCTGCATATAAGTTAAATAAGCAGGGTGACAATATACAGCCTTGACGAACTCCTTTCCCCATCTGGAACCAGTCTGTTGTTCCATGTCCAGTTCTAACTGTTGCTTCCTGACCTGCATACAAGTTTCTCAAGAGGCAGGTCAGGTGATCTGATATTCCCATCTCTTTCCGAATTTTCCACAGTTTATTGTGATCCACACAGTCAAAGGTTTTGGCATAGTCAATAAGCAGAAATAGATGTTTTTCTGGAACTCTCTTGCTTTTTTCATGATCCAGAAAATGTTGGCAATTTGATCTCTGGTTCCTCTGCCTTTTCTAAAACCAGCTTAAACATCAGGAAGTTCACAGTTCACATATTGCTGAAGCCTGGCTTGGAGAATTTTGAGCATTACTTTACTAGCATGTGAGATGAGTGCAATTGTGTGGTAGTTTGAACATTCTTTGGCATTTCCTTTCTTTGGGATTGGAATGAAAACTGACCTTTTCCAGTCCTGTGGCCACTGCTGAGTTTTCCAAATTTGCTGGCATATTGAGTGCAGCACTTCCAGAGCATCATCTTTCAGGATTTGAAATAGCTCCACTGGAATTCCATCACCTCCACTAGCTTTGTTCGTAGTGATGCTTTCTAAGGCCCACTTGACTTCACATTCCAGGATGTCTGGCTCTAGGTCAGTGATCACACCATCGTGATTATCTGGGTCGTGAAGATCTTTTTTGTACAGTTCTGTATGTTCTTGCCACCTCTTCTTAATATCTCCTGCTTCTGTTAGGTCCATACAATTTCTGTCCTTTATCGAGCCCATCTTTGCATGAAATGTTCCCTTGATATTTCTAATTTTCTTGAAGAGATGTCTAGTTTTTCCAATTCTGTTGTTTTCCTCTATTTCTTTGCATTGATCACTGAGGAAGGCTTTCTTATCTCTTCTTACTATTCTTTGGAACTATGCATTCAGATGCTTATATCTTTCCTTTTCTCCTCTGCTTTTCTCTTTTTTTTTTTTTCTTCTTTTCACAGCTATTTGTAAGGCCTCCCCAGACAGCCATTTTGCTTTTTTGCATTTCTTTTCCATGGAGATGGTCTTGCTCCCTCTCTCCTATACAATGTCATGAACCTCATTCCATAACTAATGCTGTCATTAATTGAGTTGATATTCACATTTTATAGCATAATTTCCTTTTTAGTGATTTAATTTAGGCACAAAATCTCTCGTTAAAAGCTCATTTCTGGTGGCTTTTGCAAAGTAGTAAGGTCTGTTTAGTCAAGTGTATGTTTTTTCCAGTGGTCATGTATGGATGTGAGAGTTGGACTGTGAAGAAAGCTGAGCATGGAAGAATTGATGCTTTTGAACTGTGGTGTTGGAGAAGACTTTTGAGAGTCCCTTGGACTGCAAGGAGATCCAACCAGTCCATCCTAAAGGAGACCATTCTTGGGTGGTCATTGGAAGGACTGATACTGAGGCTGAAACTCCAATACTTTGGCCACCTGATGCAAAGAGTTGACTCATTGGAAAAGACTCTGATGCTGGGAGGGATTGGGGGCAGGAGGAGAAGGGGACAACAGAGAATGAGATGGCTGGATGGCATCACCGACTCGATGGATGTGATTCTTGGTGAACTCTGGGAGTTGGTGATGAGCAGGGAGGCCTGGCATGCTGTGATTCATGGGGTTGCAAAGAGTCGGACACAACTGAGCGACTGAACTGAACTGACTGAATTTAAATATAGATACTTCTATATAATATTTACTGTGCTCCAGTCATTGGTCTATGTGCAGTGACTATAAAAATGCATGAATATAAAGAAGAATTGGATTTGTGACTTATTCTCAAAAAAATCAATTTTTTTAATGTAAAGAAATGTTTAAGACTATATAATACATGTTAAAGACAATGCAAAATGTAAGTGTATTTTACCAGAAAGAATAAAGGCACTGCTACTGAACTGTGGTGTTGGAGAAGACTCTTGAGAGTCCCTTGGACTGCAAGGAAATCAAACCAGTTAATTTTAAATGAAATCAATCCTGTATATTCATTGGAAGGACTGATGCTGAAGCTGAAGTTCCAATCCTTTGGCCACCTGATGCAAAGAGCTGACTCTCTGGAAAAGACCCTGATGCTGGGAAGTATTGAAGCCAGGGAGAGAAGGGGATGAAAGAGAATGAGATGGTTGGATGGCATCACTGACTCAAAGGACATGAGTCTGAGCAAGTTCTGGGAGATGGTGAAGGACAGGGAGGCCTGGCATGCTGCAGTCCATGGGGTCACAAATAGTTGGACATAACTAAGTGACTGAACAACAATAACCTACTTTATCATAGGCATTTCTGCCTTCTGAAATTTATCTTTATGTCTCAAATTTTAAAATTGAAATGTGAAGTGTGTAATTTACCCCATTGCTGACTGGTTGAATGAGAAAGGCCCTGAGGCCACTGCCCCATCTCCAGCACCCTTGTGGCTGCCACAGCCAGGCAGCTGCTAAGAGCTGGTTACTGAGGAAATGTTAACCGCCTCTAATCAAAGAGGATCATCTATTCCTTTTGAACTGCTCTTTACAAAATCTTCAGCTTGCTTCTACTGCTAATAGTGTTATCCAACCACTGGAAGTGAAACTTTAGGAGTACAAATAATCACTTCTTTCCTCCTCAGCATTTAACAAAGACATGAGTTGACTGGGCATGAGGTCAGTATTGCAGGTTTACAAAGAAAGTAAAATAGTTTAAAGCAACAGCTCAACACTAAGTCTCCTTCATGGAAAATATATTCATGTGGTATTTGAATTCCAGTTTGATGTTTTTCATGCTCACACTTGTTTTTAAAAATATATTTCTCGAGGAGAGGAGCCAAGATGGCGGAGGAGTAGGACGGGGACAGCACTTTATCCCCCACAAATTCATCAAAAGAGCATTTAAACGTTGAGTAAGTTCCACAAAACAACTACTGAATGCCAGCAGAGGACATCAGGCACCCAGAAAAGCAACCCAAGTCTTCGAAAGGAGGTAGGAAAAAATATAAAAGACAAAAAAAGAGACAAAAGAGGGAGGGACGGAGCTCCGTCCCGGGAAGGGAGTCTTAAAAAGAGAGAAGTTTCCAAACACCAGGAAGCCTTCTCACTGCCGAATCTGTGCCGAGCTTTGGAAGCACAGAGGGCAACATAACAGGGAGAAAAAATAAACAAGTAAAACTCGCAGATTGCGAGCCCTACGGTAACTCCCCCAGCGGAGAAGCAGCGCAGATGCCTGCACACGCCATTAGCAAGCGGGGGCTGGGCAGGGAGGCGCAGCGTGGGCTGCATCGCTCAGAGTTAGAATCTGGCCTGAATACCCTGAGCGCTATCTGAGCAAAATAATTTGGGCTAGCAAACCAGACTGTGGGATATCTACCACGGGAAAAGCCAGCCCCAACCTAAGACACCGCCAGGCCCCCCGCACGGAACAAAGGACTGAACAGAGATAGCCGGCTGCAGACCTTCCCCCTCCGGTGACAGGCAGCCAGAGCTGGAAGGGGGGGAAGCTACAGGCAATAGATTAAAACCCCGTGGTTACTACGGACTACATAGGAAGGGGCCTATAGATCTTGAGAAATATAAGTCGGACCAAGGAACTAGCCAAAAATGAACTGAACCCACAATACTCAAAATAAAATCAGAAAAAGTCCTAGATATATTTTTACGATCATTCTTTCTTTCTTTCTTTCTTTCTTTTTTTATTTTTTTAATTTTTAGAAAAAAATTTTTTAAGTCCTCTATTGTTCCTTTAATTTTCACTTTTATAACCTATTACTTTGCAAAAAAAAAAAAAAAAGACCCTATTTTTTTTCTTCTTCAGCAAACTCCATATATATATATATGTATATATATTTTATAATTTCTTGACCTTGTTTGTTTTTTTTTTCCTTCTTTTCTTCTTTTCTTTAACAAAGTATTTTTGAAATTCCAAACTCTACTCTAGTTTTTTAATTTTAGCTTTTTGGTATACGTTATCAATTTTGTACCTATAGTTTTTTTTATAATTTCTGTGACTTTTTTTTTTTTTCTGTTTCTTTCTCTTCTTCTTTTATATAACATTATATATCTGAAATCCCAAACTCTACTCTAGATTTTTAATTTATGCTTTTTGGTATTTGATATTAATTTTGTACCTGTATTTTCTTTATAATTTTTGCGACATTGTTTGTTTTTGTTTGTTTGTTTGTTTTCTCTCTTTATGTCTCTTCTTCCTTTTTTTTAAACATTGTATTTTTGAAATTCCAAACTCTACTCTAGATTTTTAATTTTTGCTTTTTGGCATTAGTTATCAATTTTGTACCTGTATTTTCTTTATAATTTTCGCGACCTTGTTTGTTTTTCTTTGTTCGTTTTTTCTCTCTTTCTTTTCCTTCTTCTTTTCTTTAACATCGTATTTTTGAAATTCCAAACTCTACTCTAGATCTTTAGTTTTTGCTTTTATGTATTTGTTACCAATTTTGTACCTTTAAGAACCCAATCCTCAGGACCCATTTTTCACTAGGGAGTGAGATTACTGACTTGACTGCTCTCCCTCCCTTTGGACTCTCCTTTTTCTCCACCAGGTCGCCTGTGTCTCCTCCCTAACCCCTCTCTATTCTACCCAACTCTGAGTTTCTGTGTGTTCCAGATGGTGGAGAACACTTAGGGAACTGATTACTGGCTGGATCTGTCTCCCTCCTTTTCATTCCCCCCTTTTATCCTTCTGGCCACCTCTATCTCCTTCCTCCTTCTTCTCTTCTCTGTATAACTCCGTGAACATCTCTGAGTGGTCCAGTTGTGGAGTGCACATAAGGAAGTGACTACTGGCTACCCCACTCTCTCCACAATTGATTCCACCTCATCTCATTAGGGTCACCTCTAACTCCCTCCTCCCTCTTCTCTTCTCCATGTAACGCTGTGAACCTCTCTGAGTGACACTCACAGTAGAAAAACTTTTCCTCTTTAATGTATATGTTTTATCAATGGTGCTGTATAGAAGGAGAAGTTTTGAAACTACTGTAAAAATAAGACCAATAACCAGAAGCAGGAGGCTTAAGTCCAAACCCTGACTCCAGGGAACTTCTGACTCCAAGGAACATTAATAGACAGGAGCTCATCAAATGCCTCCATACCGACACTGAAACCAAGCACCACACAAGGTCCAACAAGTTCCAGGGCAAGACATACCAAGCAAATTCTCCAGCAACAAAGGAACACAGCCCTGAGCTTCAAGATACAAGCTGCCTGAAGTCACCCCAAAACCATAGACATCTCATAACTCATTACTGGACATTTCATTGCACTCCAGAGAGAAGAAATACAGCCCCACCCACCAGAACACCGACACAAGCTTCCCTAACCAGGAAACCTTGACAAGCCACCTGTACAAACCCACACACAGCGAGGAAAAGTCACAATAAATAGAACTCCACAAACTGCCAGAATACAAAAAGGACACCCCAAACTCAACAATTGAAACAAAATGAAGAGACAGAGGAATAGCCAGCAGATAAAGGAACAGGATAAATGCCCACCAAACCAAACAAAAGAGGAAGAGATAGGGAATCTACCTGATAAAGAATTCCGAATAACGATAGTGAAATTGATCCAAAATCTTGAAATTAAAATGGAATTACAGATAAATAGCCTGGAGACAAGGATTGAGAAGATGCAAGAAAGGTTTAACAAGGACCTAGAAGAAATAAAAAAGAGTCAATATATAATGAATAATGCAATAAATGAAATTAAAAACACTCTGGAGGCAACAAGTAGTAGAATAACAGAGGCAGAAGATAGGATTAGTGAATTAGAAGATAAAATGGTAGAAATAAATGAATCAGAGAGGATAAAAGAAAAACAAATTAAAAGAAATGAGGACAATCTCAGAGACCTCCAGGACAATATTAAACGCTACAACATTCAAATCATAGGGGTTCCAGAAGAAGAAGACAAAAAGAAAGACCATGAGAAAATACTTGAGGAGATAATAGTTGAAAACTTCCCTAAAATGGGGAAGGAAATAATCACCCAAGTTCAAGAAACCCAGAGAGTCCCAAACAGGATAAACCCAAGGCGAAACACCCCAAGACACATATTAATCAAATTAACAAAGGTCAAACACAAAGAACAAATATTAAAAGCAGCAAGAGAAAAACAACAAATAACACACAAGGGAATTCCCATAAGGATAACAGCTGATCTTTCAATAGAAACTCTTCAAGCCAGGAGGGAATGGCAAGACATACTTAAAATGATGAAAGAAAATAACCTACAGCCCAGATTATTGTACCTAGCAAGGATCTCATTCAAGTATGGAGGAGAAATCAAAAGCTTTTCAGACAAGCAAAAGCTGAGAGAATTCTGCACCACCAAACCAGCTCTCCAACAAATACTAAAGGATATTCTCTAGACAGGAAACACAAAAATGGTGTATAAATTCGAACCCCAAACAATAAAGTAAATGACAATGGGATCATACTTATCAGTAATTACCTTAAACGTAAATGGGTTGAATGCCCCAACCAAAAGACAAAGACTGGCTGAATGGATACAAAAACAAGACCCCTACATATGTTGTCTACAAGAGACCCACCTCAAAACAGGGGACACATACAGACTGAAAGTGAAGGGCTGGAAAAAGATTTTCCATGCAAATAGGGACCAAAAGAAAGCAGGAGTCACAATACTCATATCAGATAAAACAGACTTTAAAACAAAGGCTGTGAAAAGAGACAAAGAAGGTCACTACATAATGATCAAAGGATCAATCCAAGAAGAAGATATAACAATAAATATATATGCACCCAACAAGGGAGCGCGCAATATGTAAGACAAATGCTAACAAGTATGAAAGGAGAAATTAACAATAACACAATAATAGTGGGAGACTTTAATACTCCACTCACACCTATGGATAGATCAACTAAACAGAAAATTAACAAGGAAACACAAACTTTAAAGGATACAATAGATCAGTTAGACCTAATTGATATCTATAGGACATTTCATCCCAAAACAATGAATTTCACCTTTTTATCAAGCGCACATGGAACCTTCTCCAGGATAGATCACATCCTGGGCCATAAAGCTAGCCTTGGTAAATTCAAAAAAATAGAAATCATTCCAAGCATCTTTTCTGACCACAATGCAGTAAGATTAGATCTCAATTACAGGAGAAAAACTATTAAATATTCCAACATATGGAGGCTGAACAACACGCTGCTGAATAACCAACAAATCACAGAAGAAATCAAAAAAGAAATCAAAATTTGCATAGAAATGAATGAAAATGAAAACACAACAACCCAAAACCTGTGGGACACGGTAAAAGCAGTCCTAAGGGGAAAGTTCATAGCAATACAGGCACACCTCAAGAAACAAGAAAAAAGTCAAATAAATAACCTAACTCTACACCTAAAGCAACTAGAAAAGGAAGAAATGAAGAACCCCAGGGTTAGTAAAAGGAAAGAAATCTTAAAAATTAGAGCAGAAATAAATGCAAAAGAAACAAAAGAGATCACAGCAAAAATCAACAAAACCAAAAGCTGGTTCTTTGAAAGGATAAATAAAATTGACAAACCATTAGCCAGACTCATCAAGAAACAAAGGGAGAAAAATCAAATCAATAAAATTAGAAATGAAAATGGAGAGATCACAACAGACAACACAGAAATTCAAAGGATCATAAGAGACTACTATCAACAATTATATGCCAATAAAATGGACAACGTGGAAGAAATGGACAAATTCTTAGAAAAGTACAACTTTCCAAAACTCGACCAGGAAGAAATAGAAAATCTTAACAGACCCATCACAAGCACGGAAATTGAAACTGTAATCAAAAATCTTCCAGCAAACAAAAGCCCGGGTCCAGACGGCTTCACAGCTGAATTCTACCAAAAATTTAGAGAAGAGCTAACACCTATCCTGCTCAAAGTCTTCCAGAAAATTGCAGAGGAAGGTAAACTTCCAAACTCATTCTATGAGGCCACCATCACCCTAATACTAAAACCTGACAAAGATGCCACACAAAAAAAGAAAACTACAGGCCAATATCACTGATGAACATAGATGCAAAAATCCTTAACAAAATTCTAGCAATCAGAATCCAACAACACATTAAAAAGATCATACACTTTGACCAAGTGGGCTTTATCCCAGGGATGCAAGGATTCTTCAATATCCGCAAATCAATCAATGTAATACACCACATTAACAAATTGAAAAATAAAAACCATATGATTATCTTAATAGATGCAGAGAAAGCCTTTGACAAAATTCAATACCCATTTATGGTAAAAACTCTCCAGAAAGCAGGAATAGAAGGAACATACCTCAACATAATAAAAGCTATATATGACAAACCCACAGCAAACATTATCCTCAATGGTGAAAAACTGAAAGCATTTCCTCTAAAGTCAGGAATAAGACAAGGGTGCCCACTTTCACCATTACTATTCAACATAGTTTTGGAAGTTTTGGCCACAGCAATCAGAGCAGAAAAAGAAATAAAAGGAATCCAAATCGGAAAAGAAGAAGTAAAACTCTCACTATTTGCAAATGACATGATCCTCTACATAGAAAACCCTAAAGACTCCACCAGAAAATTACTAGAACTAATCAATGACTATAGTAAAGTTGCAGGATATAAAATCAACACACAGAAATCCCTTGCATTCCTATACACTAATAATGAGAAAACAGAAAGAGAAATTAAGGAAACAATTCCATTCACCATTGCAATGGAAAGAATAAAATACTTAGGAATATATCTACCTAAAGAAACTAAAGACCTATATACAGAAAACTATAAAACACAGGTGAAAGAAATCAAAGAGGACACTAATAGATGGAGAAATATACCATGTTCATGGATTGGAAGAATCAATATAGTGAAAATGAGTACACTACCCAAAGCAATTTATAGATTCAATGCAACCCCTATCAAGCTACCAACAG
The DNA here is from genome assembly GCF_055505025.1 of Bos grunniens. Taxonomy (NCBI): domain Eukaryota; kingdom Metazoa; phylum Chordata; class Mammalia; order Artiodactyla; family Bovidae; genus Bos; species Bos grunniens. The sequence goes on along the minus strand of NC_141180.1, from coordinate 73,298,583 downwards.
TACTCTTCACAAAGCTAGAACAAATAATTTCACAATTTGTATGAATACAAAAATACAAAAAAACCTCGAATAGCCAAAGCGATCCTGAGAAAGAAGAATGGAACTGGAGGAATCAACCTACCTGACTTCAGGCTCTACTACAAAGCCACAGTTATCAACACAGTATGGTACTGGCACAAAGACAGAAATATAGATCATGGAACAAAATAGAAAGCCCAGAGATAAATCCACGCACATATGGACACCTTATCTTTGACAAAGGAGGCAAGAATATACAAAGGATTAAAGACAATCTCTTTAACAAGTGGTGCTGGGAAATCTGGTCAACCACTTGTAAAAGAATGAAACTAGAACACTTTCTAACACCATACACAAAAATAAACTCAAAATGGATTAAAGATCTAAACGTAAGACCAGAAACTATAAAACTCCTAGAGGAGAACATAGGCAAAACACTCTCTGACATACATCACAGCAGGATCCTCTATGACCCACCTCCCAGAATACTGGAAATAAAAGCAAAAATAAACAAATGGGACCTAATTAAACTTAAAAGCTTCTGCACATCAAAGGAAACTATTAGCAAGGTGAAAAGACAGCCTTCAGAATGGGAGAAAATAATAGCAAATGAAGCAACTGACAAACAACTAATCTCAAAAATATATAAGCAACTCCTACAGCTCAACTCCAGAAAAATAAACGACCCAATCAAAAAATGGGCCAAAGAACTAAATAGACATTTCTGCAAAGAAGACATACAGATGGCTAACAAACACATGAAAAGATGCTCAACATCACTCATTATCAGAGAAATGCAAATCAAAAGCATTATGAGGTACCATTTCACACCAGTCTGAATGGCTGCGATCCAAAAGTCTACAAGCAATAAATGCTGGAGAGGGTGTGGAGAAAAGGGAACCCTCTTACACTGTTGGTGGGAATGCAAACTAGTACAGGCACTATGGAGAACAGTGTGGAGATTCCTTAAAAAACTGGAAATAGAACTGCCTTATGATCCAGCAATCCCACTGCTAGGCATACACACTGAGGAAACCAGAAGGGAAAGAGACACGTGTACCCCAATGTTCATCGCAGCACTGTTTATAATAGCCAGAACATGGAAGCAACCTAGATGCCCGTCAGCAGATGAATGGATAAGAAAGCTGTGGTACATATACACAATGGAGTATTACTCAGCCATTAAAAAGAATACATTTGAATCAGTTCTAATGAGGTGGATGAAACTGGAGCCTATTATACAGAGTGAAGTAAGCCAGAAGGAAAAACACCAATACAGTATACTAACGCATGTATATGGAATTTAGAAAGATGGTAACAATAACCCTGTGAACGAGACAGCAAAAGAGACAGTGATGTATAGAACAGTCTTATGGACTCTGTGGGAGAGGGAGAGGGTGGGAAGATTTGGGAGAATGACATTGAAACATGTAAAATATCATGTAAGAAATGAGTTGCCAGTCCAGGTTTGATGCACGATACTGGATGCTTGGGGCTAGTGCACTGGGACGACCCAGAGGGATGGTATGGGGAGGGAGGAGGGAGGAGGGTTCAGGATGGGTGACACATGTATACCTGTGGTGGATTAATTTTGATATTTGGCAAAACCAATACAATTATGTAAAGTTTAAAAATTAAATAAAATTAAAAAAATATATATATATATTTCTCATTTGGTCCCAGATTTTTTATTAAATTGCAAACAAATGCTAATGATTTCAAATAAAATATCATGTAGGACAAAACCAGGTGTGTGATTAAAAATATATGCATTAAATTTGAAGATGGTTTCCTGAGAATAAAATCATATTTACTTTTATATAAATAAATATTTTCCTACCTTACTTGCTTATCTAATCTCAGTTGTACCTTTGCCCCAGTACTACATACTTTAATCACTAGAGGACTTTGCATGAAGGAGAGAAGTCTTAGGAAATTTGTTTCACAATTTTATTTATGAGAGGATGTGAATATTATAATAAAGTATTATACTTGATCAGAATATCTTATAGGACACTTTGCTAAATGTGCAGATGTGGAAATTTGTATAGATCAATATCAGCATGAGAATTGAATTTTTGGCCTGTTTTCCTCCTAATGTTTGTAAAATAAATCTTCATTAGTGTAAAGAAGAGCATTTCATAGTAAGTATGTACATTTGTTACTGCACTAATAGGATTTACTTTTCAGCTGTTTAGTTCAACCACGCAAGTTGGCATGTTCCCATATGTCCAGGGCCTAAAACTTCACAGGAAGAAAATATTGATGGATTTTAATGTTTCTCTTCTTTTCTTGGAATATTCCTAGAATAACAGCAATGTGAGCTGAAGAGTTTTCATATGGTGATTAATCAAGTCAGTAAAGCTTACAGATAAAATTTCCTCCAAGAGTAATACATGTAAGTATACATATATATTGGGGCTTCCCTAGAGGCTCAGAGGTAAAGAACCTGCCTGCAATGCAGAAGACACAGGAGACATGACTTTGATCCCTGGGTTGGGAAGATCCTGTGGAGGAGGAAATGACACCCCACTCCAGCATTCTTGCCTGGAAAATCGCATGGACAGAGGAGCCTGGTGGTCTACAGTCCATGGGGTCACATAGAGTTGACACGACTGAAGAGACTGAGCCAGCACATACTCATTTATATCGTGCACTCAGTCACTCAGCTAAGTCTGACTCTCTGACTCCATGCTCTTTTGCCCATGGAATTTTCCAGGAAAGAATACTGGAGTGGGGTGCTATTTCCTACTCCATATGTTGTTACTAAGCTGTGTCCGACTCTTTGTGACTCCATGGACTGCAGCACTCCAGGCCTTCCAGCCCCTCACTATCAACATGAGAACTGAATTTTTGGCTTGTTTTCCTCCTAATGATTGTAAAATAAATCTTCATGAGTATATAGAAGAGCATTTCATAGTAAGTATGTACATTTGTTACTGCACTAACAGGATTTAGTTAGAGATAGTGAGTTAGCCCCTCACTATCTCCCAGAGTTTGCCCAGTTTCATGAATTGGTGATGCTATCCAACTATCTCCATGTCTATATATTGCATATTATAATATGTATTACATATGTGTCCTATAGTCATATATTTCTTAATATATATATATGTATTTATCTGCATTTTTGGCACATTTGGAATTATTTGCAAAGCCTTTTGGCAGATGTTTCCTGGCTAAGGAGAAGATGTCAGCATGAAAGTGCAGTGAGCATGATCTTGGGAAGAAGAAAATAAATTCCATCTCTAACTCTAAGAATTTATTGAGTTAGTAGCAATTATTTATTGAGTCACCTGCTTGCTATTTTGCTTTAAAATGTTGACACATATTTTGACAACTCTACTAACATCCAGCATATGAGAATAATACACATTTCTATAACTGGAATATCCAACAGATTTGAGTTTTTTTTGGTCTGCTGGATCTAACCATTCTTTTTATTTAATGGTAATCTGTAGTTACACTCTATTTTTTAATCTATCTCCCTTTATATTGGCAAACATAAATATTTCTCATGTACTCATATAAATAATTTGTAAGTGGAAAACAGAAGTGTTCAACATATATGGCTGTTTATTTCCTTTTTTAAGCCAAATATTAATTCATCTATTGTGGTGAAGGACTGGAGAAATTTGAGAATAAGATACTGTAAAACTTTGTCAAACTTTTGTGCTAAACTGATATCATAATAAATCACAGAATTATCATGAGTAAAAAGTGTCAACAAGTAGTTGATAAGTTTGAAATAAATTAGGCTGGCTAATGAAGATATTGAAGATGTTCAATTTCAAGGCTGCTGTACAGTACTGTACATATTCTCTTTTTCTACCCTGGATGTGTTATAGTTCACCTAAGATATGAGAATGTGAACTGATCATGAGAGTTCAATAAGAAACCCACTAGTTCAGACCAAAGAGAAGGAATTATCAACATGTGTCTGTGTAGCATTTCTTCCTAGGATATGTGCTCAGTCACTTCAGTTGTGTCTGACTCTTTGCAACCGCGTGGACCAGAGCTGCCAAGCTCCTCTATCCATGGGATTTTCCAGGCAAGAATACTGGGGTGGGTTGCCCTCCCTTTCCCAACCCAAGGATAGAACTTTCATCTCCTGCATCTCCTGCACTGCAGATGGATTATTTACCACTCAGTCACCAGGGAAACCCTCCCTAGAATATTAAGTATCGATTTATGCTGGATGAGTTGGCTAGACTATAATAGAGCACAGCTGTGTGCAGACCTTAGCACTGGGGCATTGCTGTGGGCTGTTACCCACCCACCCTGTAACCAGGCAGTAGTTACCTAGAAGACCATTAATGGTCCCTTAGGGCTTCTCAGGTGGTGCAGGGATAAAGAATCTGCCTGCCAATGCAGGAAACTCAGGATAATAAAACTTGTTCTTGTCAGGGCAGAGAATAACACTTGTTAAATAGAGATTTACAGGAACATGTTACCTGACCATGACCGATAGGTTTGACTTCTGGGTTGGGAAAATTCTCTGGAATAGGAAATGACAATCCAGTCTAGTATTCTTGTCTAGAAAATTACACGGACAAAGGAGCCTGGCAGGCTACAGTCCATGGGGTCTCAAAGAGTTGGACGTGACTGAGCCTGCATTCATGTCATACAGCCATTGGTCAAGGCAACCTTGGGCCCTACCCCTAAGTGAGCAACTGTCAACGAGCAAACATTTGTTGTCCTGCTCAGCCATTAGTAAACTTGGCAATTGGCTTCTCCCCTCAAGTGAGCAACTGTCAGTTAGCACTGCTAGAGATCCCAATCAGTCAGTCGTCAATGATCACCACTCAGAGGAGAGTGAGGTAAGAAGTGAATCCTGACCTTCTCCCCGGGGCCCTCCAGTTCATCCAGCCTTGGGAAAATGGGTGAGCTGGGGAACCAGGTTACAGGTAGAGGACTGTGTCCTGCTGGTCTCTAGAGCCCTCATCAAGGCCACCCACTGGCCAGACCCAGGCCTTGAGGCAGTGGCCACTCCCATCTCTGCCACCTCATGGCAGCAGCCTTCTGCCTGGGATGCTTTCTGTGAGACCTGCCCCCTACCAGCTCCCATCCACCACCACCCCCTATATGGGCGGCCTGAGAAACCAGGCCAGTTGGGCTGGGCGTGCAGCTCCCTCAGCGATGACAGCTGAGCAGGGTCTGAGTACCTGGCCCTGAGGGTGCTGTCAGCTTAGCGCTGCCTCCTCTCAGCAGGACCGGAACTTGGAGGGGGAAAGTTGTGCCCTGGGATGTGCCCATTCTTGTCAGGATGGAGGATAACACTTGTTAGATAGCAATTTACAGGAACGTGTTACCTGACCATGACCTGACCTCCAGAAAGAGGGATCTGACACCGTTGTTTACAACCACTCCTCATGGCCCTCCTTCCTCTGTCCTCAAAAAGGGCTTTGCTGAGAGTTTGATGCTTTAAATTCATGAGCCACCCCTCTCCTTGCATGGACCTCAGTAAATGTTTCTCTGCTCCAAACTCTGGTATTTTGCTACTGTTTGGCCTCACTGTGTAGTCTGGCATGTGAACTTGCATTTTGGTAACAAAACTAAGCCCCATAATAAATACTTTAAAACAAGCTATTATATATAGTAAAACTAAGTATATTCTCACTTTGTGAATGGTTTTCCTATCCAAACATGCTGAATTAACTTCTGTAGATTTTTTAAATTTATAAGTATTGTTTGAATTTTACACTCATTTTCTTTCTGCTGGTTTGAACATTGGCTTTACTCTCAAATATGAAGGAATAGGCTTAGAAGCTAAAAAGTGTGGCTAATAAGAGTTTTAAACAACAGAAATAAGGAACTCTCTAATACCATACAGATCTTATGGAGGAGGTCATATATGTCCCATTTAAGTATGACTCCTTGAAAACTTTGCAGAACTATTTTTACTTTGTGCCTATTAAAGGTGACACTGATGCAAGTCATCGAAGAGAAGAAACCTGTCTCAATATTAATGATTTACTGGTAGAATGACCATAGCTAATCACATGCATCTTAGAAGTCCCATAAAAATGAAAGAAAATGACTTTGGGAACTAAAACCAGTGACTAAAGCACTTTCTGAGCCAACTGGATGAAGGCATTTGAAAATAACGAGATTCTGGGCAGATGGAGAGCACAGCTGCTGCTGCTGCTGTCGCTTCAGTCGTGTCCGACTCTGTGCGACCCCATAGACAGCAGCCCACCAAGCTCCCCCATCCCTGGGATTCTCCAGGCAAGAACACTGGAGTGGGTTGCCATTTCTTTCTCCAATGCATGAAAGTGAAAAGTGAAAGGGAAGTCGCTCAGTCATGTCCAACTCTTAGCGACCCCATGGACTGCAGCCTATCAGACTCCTCCATCCATGGGATTTTCCAGGCAAGAGTACTTGAGTGGGGTGCCATTGCCTTCTCCAGGAGAGCACAGCAGAGTTTTCTAAATCCTGACAAAAAATGAGAGGGCAGTTATATATCCACAATATAAAACCTATGAATACTATTTGCAATGAAATTTCCCCATGAGCCTCAAAACCAGATATAGGCAAACACATACAGGAAGTTCATTGTTAATATTTTATTTACAGAGAAAAAAACAGTGGAACTCAATATGGCATATGAAAGTCCCAGTTCCCCATGATGTGATCTGTACAACTACAAGAAACTCTCAAAACTGATCAGCTAACTATGTATTTTAAGATAAGAAATTCTTTTAGGATACTCACTGAAAAGAAACTACTTGAAGTGGAACAAAACTAAGAAATTTAGACACCAAAAAAGGGACAAGAAAGGGGAAAGATCCAGGAAAAAGTGGAGGAGGAAAAAAGTTGAGCGAGGAAATTTCACAAAGTACAGCAGCTATATTTGTGAACACTATGGCAAAAACAAAACAACAGAATCTGGAGTTCTGTGTCATTAGAAAATTAATTCTGAAGCATACCAGCTTCAGCTTAGGAACAGTTCACCAAAAAATCAGTTAAGGATTGAGTTTTAATTCCATGTAAACTTACTGTAAGGGGGAAAAATAATGAAAACCAGGACCTACTTTCAGAAAACGATAGCAATGCAAAAAGGCTTGCCCACAAGGTTTATAAGAACTGAAGCTTTTTAAATTTCATTCATGTTTACGTAAGATTTGAACATAAATTTTCATAATAACTTTCTAAAAGAAACAGTCAAATGTCTGTTAACTCATGAATTAGTTCAGTTCATGAATGGGTAAACGCATTTCAGTTTAGCCTACAATGGAATACTCCTCAGCAGTAATTAAAAGAACAAATTAGCTATATGAATGTGGATAAATTTCAAAAGCACTATGCAAAGTACAAGAAGTCAGGATCCATGATACTTCTTTTCACATGATTCTGCTTACATAAAATTCTAGAACAATCAAATCTAGTGAGACCATACCAGTGGCTTCCAAGAGTTAACATGTTGGGAAGGTGTTGAATGCAAAGAAGCATAAGAGAAAAAGGAAAGATTCAAGAAATAGACTATGTGGAAGGTACACAGGTATGAACACTTGTTAAAAGTTTGCTGAACTGTACAGTTGAAATGAGTACAATTTACTAAATATGAGTTAAAATTCAAATAAAACATAAAAACAGATAGATACAGGGAATTAATTATTTGGCATATGAAAGTCAATTTGGGAGTATTTTAACTTACTGTTCTGCTAGTGGTAAGAGTTGTATTGTTGTTCAGTCCCTTAGTTATGTCTGACTCTTTGGGAACCCAGGGACTATAGCATGCCAGGCTCCCCTGTCCTTCACTCTCTCCTGGTAAGAGTTTAAACAGAATCTAATAACCAAATCTTACTAAATTTTATATTCATATTCTGCAAAATTTTATATTTTTGTAATTATTATTCCCCACCTAATTCTCTGTTGTAATATGGCTCTAATTAAAAATAAAAGCCACAGAATGAGTTATACAAGTTTCTCCAAGTTTAAATCAAAACACTCTTTCACTCTTGTCAGGAAGCATTTAACAGGAGGCTTCCTGTGTGCTGTTTTGGATCTTTCTTGAATCCTCTGACCCTTATTAATTTCTGAATATTCAGGAATTAAGTGGAGTAACAAACTACTCCCGGGGCTTAGGAATGCATGTATTTCCTTTGTTAGTTTTTCCATACGGTGATAAGTAACTATTTATGACCCTTTTCCTTTTTATGAACCATATGGTTAAAGTGATTATTTACAACCCTCTCTCTCTTTCATGTGGATGACCTCATGTTTCCTTGGTCACTTATAAGTTTTGATTTTATCTCTGCTGAAAATAGCTACCTTGTAAGACAGTATAAATACTCACACAGTGCTGAATAAAATACCTTTGCTTGAGTCCCCGTGTCTTTCTTTCTTTCTCTCTCTCTTTTACTTTCTTATCATCGACTCCAGACTACCAGATTCCAGTCCATTAAAGGACCTCAACACACTCTGACCTGATTAATTTCTTTATTAGAAACTAAAATGTGAATATATTTTAACTAATTATATGAAAAATACATTTTGTTTTAAAACTTCAAATATCTAAGTATTTAACTTATAGCATTTAATGTTGAAGGACTCAAAAATTACTGACATGGACAAATGAGCTTATCCATAAGTTATACACATAAAAGGAAGAGTTTCCAAAAATGCATTTATTCAAAGTCTATTTTAGTCAGTACTGTTTAAATAACAAATCCTAATTAGTTTTTCCAAGTTGCCTATACTCCATGCAATGCTAGCAGTCTCTGAGACCTACTTTATGTTAATTAGTTCTTCTGAAAGGGAAATTTTATTTGTCTCTTTTTTAGTTGTTGTTATTAAGAAGGAATTTTTGTTAAAAAAAATAAGAACACTTTCTGACTTTGGGGTTCTGGGAAAAACAAAATTTTTAAATTAACTTCATTCATACACACCAGTAAAGGAAATCATAATTACTTGTAACTTTAAGCCCTTGATTCTTCTTTGCTAACAAATGATTCTTTTATTAAGAAAGCACACACAGACAAAAAAATGAAAACAGAAAATATCATGCATAGCCTTTCTCAATATGTTCCAACTTTAACAAAAAAAATGTTTTTAGATATATGCATGCATACTAAGTCGCTTCAGTCTTGTCTGATTCTGTGCAACTGTATGGACTGTAGCCTGCCAAGTTCCTCTGTTGATGGGATTCTAAAGGCAAGAATACAGGAGTGGGTTGCAGTCCTCTCCTCTAGGGGATCTTTCTGACCCAGGGATCAAACCCATATCTCTTATATCAGCTATGCTGGCAGGGGGTTCTTTACCACTTCAGTTCAGTTCAGCCGCTCAGTCGTGTCCAACATTTTGCTACCTCATGGACTACAGCAACGAGGCTTCCCTGTCCATCACCAACTCCCGGAGCTTACTCAAACTCATGTCCATTGAGTCAGGGATGCCATCCAACCATCGCATCTTCTGTCATCCCCTTCTCCTCCTGCCTTCAGTCTTTCCCAGCATCAGGGTCTTTTCCAGTGAGTCAGTTCTTTGTATCAGGTGGCCAAAGTACTGGAGCTTCAGCTTCAGCATCAGTCCTTCCAATCAATATTCAGGACTGGTCTCCTTTAGGATTGAAAGATTTGATGTCCTTGCAGTCCAAGGGACTCTCAAGAGTCTTCTCCAGCACCACAATTTGAAAGTACCAGTTCTTTGGCTCTCAGATTTCTTTATAGTCCAGCTCTCATATCCATACATGACTACAGGAAAAACCGTAGCTTTGACTACAAATGTTTCTGTGTTTTGTCAACATACTAGTCTTAGAAGTTGTCAGATATTCTGATTTACTTTTAGAGGGTAGCAGTGGGTCTTTAGTCAATGTAGCTAAGTTACACTGCCAACCAGACAGTGGCCAACTTTGGACCAAGGCATCTGTCTCAAATTCTTTACATTGTTTTAATAACCTACAATATTATGGTATGAACTAAATGTTACTAAGTGCTCTTCAGACACACAACTTCCTCTTTTTCTTACTTCCTTAAATAAATGACCTAAGTATGCTTCTAGAATATTAGTTGTCCAGTTTATGATAAAATGATATTTTAATACAAAGGGCTGCTGCCAACTCTTGGTATGGGAAAAAACTGAAGTAAAAGTTGAAGTAAGAGCATTAAAGAGTTAAAACTAAAATTCCAATTTAGTAAAAATAATAAGAGAATCAAATGACTATGTATGTGTCTCCCCTCCCAACTTCTCAATGAAAATATGTGAAATAATGTAAGAAATTTTCAAATATGTATATTAGGGCCAAATTTTCTTTATATACACATTTACTAATTTCAGCATATTAGATTTGGGGTTTTTATTTGAGACTCCGGCATAAGTGACTTTAGTCGAACATTTTGTTTTCTGACTTCTGTGTTATGAAATCTTAATGTGCAATTCTAACATGCATATTTCTGCCTGACCTCCTGTTTTGGTCTTATTGAATCATGCTAATTTTTAAATGTTGAATCAGCCTTGCATTCCCCAGATAAAACCCATTGGTCATGATAATATTTCTATGTTTATTTTAATATATTGCTAGATTTGATTCACTAATATTTTGTTGAAAATTTTGTTTCTGTTTTCAATAGTGACAGTTGCCTTCACTTTACTTATGCTGTAATGTTTATGTTTAATTTTTATATCAGACAAATGCAAGCCTTATAAAATAAATTGAAAGTTTTAAATGCACTTTTACTTTATGTAAATGTTTTAATAGAATTGGTATTATTATTTCTGTGAATTTGTAGAAATCTCCATCGAAGACACCTTGGCCTGAAAAGACTGGTGTTTCTGGAAAGTTTTCAATTAGGAATTCAGTTTATTAAACAGATGTAGGATGACATACGGAGAAGGCAACGACACCCCACTCCAGTACTCTTGCCTGGAAAATCCCAAGGGAGGAGGAGCCTGGTAGGCTGCAGTCCATGGGTTCGCTAAGAGTCGGACACGACTGAGCAACTTCACTTTCATTTTTCACTTTCATGCATTGGAGAAGGAAGTGGCAACCCATTCCAATATTCTTGCCTGGAGAATCCCAGGGATGGGGGAGCCTTGTGGGCTGCCATCTATGGGGTCGCACAGAGTCCAACACGACTGAAGTGACTTAGCAGCAGCAGGATGACATAAGTCTAATACATCCTTGTCATCACTTTAACATCTGTAAGATGTGCTATATCTTCTATGTTGAATTTATGCTTTTCACTTATTTTTTTTTTCTTGGTCATTCTGGCTTGGTTTATCTGCTATATTGTTCTTTTCAAGCAACCTCTTATTGGTTTTGTTGATTTCGTCTATTGTTTTTATATTTTCATTTCTGCTTTTGTCTTATTATTTTCTTTATTCTTTTTCATTAGGTTTAACATCCTCATTTTCCCTTTAGGTATTACATGAAAGCTTAGAATATTGCTTTATAATAATGTTTCTTCTTTTTTTATTAAATTCCTTTCTAAATAGTACTGCTTGTATCACATAAAATTTTATATGTTGTGGTTTCATTTTCAATCAGCATAAAATATTTTTTAATTTTCATTTGATACTTTCTTTTTTGATGTGTAAGTAAGTTGTAAGAGTGATATTTGATTCTACATATTTAGGAATTTTCTAAGTATTTTTTTTCCCTGTCATTGATTCTTTATATAATTTCATTGTGACCACAAAATATACTTTATATGATGTCAGATACTTGACCATGACCCAGACTTGGGCCTATCTTTATTAATGTCCTATGCTTACTTAAAAATAAAGTGTATTATTTTGCTTTTTGGTAGGGAGTTGTATAAATATGTTAGCTCTAACTGGTTGATAGTTTTGTTTGTATCTTCCAAATTGCTACTGATTTTATTGCTTCTATTGATTGAAACAGAAACATTAAAGTCTACACCTTTAGTTTGTATTTTTATTATATTTATGTGAATTTCCTATAGAAAGCATATAATTAGTCTTTATTTTTTTCTTAAATCCAGTATACCAAATGTTGTATTTTAGTTTGTATGTTTACATTTATTTATGTTTCCTGCAATTATTGATATACTTAGATTAGCATTTATAAACTTTTTCATTCTGGAGGGTTTCCTCTATTGTATTCATTCAGTCTCATTAGTGAGCAGGCCTTATCTCTCTGGGTTGGAAATGGTCTTTCTCAGTGATTTCCATCCTCTTTCCATGGCAAACAGTTCTTGCCTGAATCTTTTATGGGTCTTCTGTCACAAGGATTTTCCAGTCCTTTTAAAAGACTGTGTCAGCCTAGGTCTAAGCCAGTTTCTTACCCCACCATCCCATGTGACATCTTGATTAAGACCCGGACATTGAATATTCTTGTCACTGTGAGCAAAGTGTTCCTTCCAAGGGGAAATGATGGAGTGGAGGCATGTCCTTCTTTTGTAGCTTTCTTCTAGGAAGCCTCCAGCTCTCCAGGAAACCCTCTGGTACCCTGCCTGGCTCTCAGTGTCATTTGTGATACCAATCGAAGTTAAAGGAGAAGAAACTGCTAGTGAGGCAAAACTCCCCCTCACAACTACCAGAGTCTCTAGTTTCTCACTGAAGTCCATACTTGACCTTCAGAAATCCTGTGAAAGTGTTGCTGAAACCTCCTTACTCTTTTCTAAGAGAGCCTTCATTTCATCTTGTTCTCTGATCCAGGGAGGCTCCTATCTCTGTCTCTCCTTCAGGGCTTTGTCTTTGCTTCTATCTCAAACTAATTGATTATTTTTGACTTTAGATTTTTAATGAGCTCAAGAAAAAATTATGACCTTTATAGAGTATATGTTTTTTCCTTGATGAAATGCTGGAAACAATGTCTTTTCCAGCTTTTTATATACTCAGCAGAAACTAGAAATCTAGGCATCTTCTTGATGCTACTGTATGCCATTATGCCAGCATGCTGTTGCCATTCCTCTCAAATGTACTGAATATTTACAGATTATGCAGGAACTTACCTTTAAAGGATATTTTATAATATTTTTGGCTGCAAGGGAAGTAGAGGTTGCTGTGAAATCCTCCTCTTCTTTAAACTTTGAACTAGAATTTATCTTGAATTTACAGGGCAAATATAAATTTTAGAGGCTCCACTTCTTCAGAAATAGAGTCAATTCCAAACTATTTTTATTTAAGACAAAGCTATTAATTGATCATATTGTATAAAACAAGAATTTAAGAAAAAGATTTACCTCCAGTAATGTAATCCCCACAAACTTTAAAAGTGTAGTACAACACTAAAAATATAAAAATGTCCAAAATTAAATAAAATTTTAGGAATCCTGAATCAGAAACAATTGAAATATTAATTGAATTTTAAAAACTCTTTACATTCCCTTTCTTACATAAAAATTACTTGTATTTGGTGATGTCACTTAACATTTTATTTATTTATTTAAGCTTTACTTAAATTTTACTTTAAGCTTAAGTCACCTTTTAATTTGGAAATGCATTTTGTTTCCAATCTTCTCCCTAAGAGTTAATTAACATTTTAGTAAATATTTTTGTGTGTTCTTTGGATTTGTAAATATGAACTTGAAAATGGTCTTTATTTACCATTCTTCTGAATAAATTCAATGGCTAAGCAAAAGGCTTGAATCTACTAAAAAACAGACCTGTTTTTAATAAATTCAAGCAGACTAGCATGCGAGGCTTCAGTCTTAATCATCATACTATCAGACTCTTTAGAGTACTTCATGTCATACAGGTTAATAGAATTCACTTATTTTTTTTTTCTAATTTTTGATTTGTTTTTGCTGTTAGTTATGGTGCCTCTCTTCAAATAGAAACCCCAAAAATGTAAATAGACATACATAGATAGAAATAAGTGTAGCTCCTCTATCTGAAGCAGGGTAGGGTCCCTGGTGTCTGAGGATATGATTTTCTTTCGAGTCCATCCAATTTTAGTGTTGTACAGACCATGAAGGGGATATGTGAAATACCACTTTGGGTCACATTTTAAAAATACTAATCCAGATGAAAATTATTTTTAAAAATTTGAAAGATTATCTATACATATATTGTTGCTGTCATTCAGTTGCTAAGTTGTGTCTAACTCTTTGCAACTCCATGGACTGCAGCATGCCAGGCTTCCCTGTCCTTCACTATCTCCTGGAGTTTGCTCAAACTCATCTCCATTGAGTTGGTGATGCCATCCAACCATCTTATCCTCTGTGGTCCCCCTTCTCCTCCTGCCCTCAATCTTTCCCAGCAATCTATGTATATCATACTTTATAACTACAATATATATCAAAATATGTAATTCAGTGATTTTTCATTTAAATGTGTGTTTAGGTCTAAGTGATGGATGGACATTGACAAGTCCACCAAATACTCTCTATTTTCAGTAGTCAATTCTCAATGGCATTGATGACTGATTATGGAAGAACAAGTGCACCATTTCTAACATCAGATATTTTGCACCCAGTGTTTGCCAACTTGCCCAGATCTCTGTGGAGTGCAAATTTTCCATCGTTTCTAAGATGTTGCTCTGATTAAATTGCCCATTTGATTTCTCCAGACCAGTGAGACAATAAACATACTTAATATTAAAGAAAATAAGAAAACAAGGTAGAACTCAATAAAGCAAGAAAGTTGTCAGTAAGTACTATTATGTCCTCTTTCTAACACTGCTGGACATGTGTCCATTCTACTTCCCACTTGAGCAACCACTGCTGAAAGATAAAACTCAACTGCTCTGAAGTGTTCCAAAATGATCTCCAACTTTTCCCTTCCATCCAACATAGACCTCAGAATAAACAGAATAATTGCCACAATATTTTACCTAAGCTACTTAGGTTATTTCCTTGACCACCTCTTAAGTTTGTAGTAAAGGTTAATTAATATTAGGGTATGTGTTAGAATGATTAGTATTCCTCTCAGCAGTATTGTACTCCCGTCACCCTTGATATTGGCTTCCTGTCTTTGGTAAAGACTAAGTAAGCAGGATTAATCTATGTTACTTCTGGGTAGAAGTTTCTACAACCTGTGTGTGCATCCACATCCTCTCCTTTTCCTCTTTCCAGTGGTGTTCAGTGACTGAGTAAGAACAAAATCAGTGCAGAAAAATCGTGATGAGACTTTTTTGATATCACTAAGATTTAAGAATTGTTGTTACTAAAAGGTAAACTAGCTCATCCAAACTGGTACAGGAACATGATATCATTATCTTGTTTTATGAGCAAAGAAATCCTGGGCAAATAAGATTTCATCCCTGGGCATCAGAGGATACTGCTTCCTTTAATCCAGTGGTTTTCCATCTTGGTTGGCAAAGTTCCAGAATTCTCTAGAGACTAAACAGGACAGTGGTGAGTGGGAGAGTTTGTAGGGTAGAAGAGAGGGAGACCTCAAGATCTTTTCAACCATTAAAAAAAAAAAAAGCATTATTTATTTATCTGTGGTACACTGGGTCTTCCTTGCTGCATGGGCTTTTCTCTAGTTACTGAGAACAAGGGCTATTCTTTGTTACAGTGCTTGAGCTTCTCATTTTCAGAGGCTCCCCTTATTGTGGAGCAAAGGCTCTAGGTGCTTGGGCTCAGTAGCTGTGGCACACGTTGCTTTGTGGCATGTGGAATCCTCCTGAACCAGGGATCAAACCTGTGTCCCCTGCATTGGCAGGCAGATTCTTAACCACTGGACAACCAAGGAAGTCCTCAGTTCCGTTTTGACCAGTTACACTACCCGCCCTCCCTATATCAAGATTCTATGAAAGATTTGAATTAACCAAACTTGGTTCCTCTCAATTTATTATAATATACAGTCTAAAAGAAGGCTGTATGAACTGAAAGGTAATAGTAACCATATTATCTTTAAAGAAGTAAAACTCAAAAGAATATGGATTTTTTTTTTTTTTTTTTTTTGTCTTCAGTCATGTCCATTAGAACATCCCTACTCAGCAGATGCAGTTATCTCTGGTCTTAAGTGATAATTTTTGCCATGATCCAACTATAACTTTTTTATGTTTTTCATGAGTATTTTTCTGTGGGAGTATCTGTCTTAAGTAAGGGAAATGAATGTTATACTTTCCTTGAGAGTTGCTTTTCTTGTTATACATCAATGATTTATCATTTTACATTTTTCTCAATTTCTTAATAATTTGTCAGTTTATATTTTTCTTTATGCATTAGTGGTTTATTATTTTACATTCCTCTTTACACATTAGTGACTTGTCATTTGGTCAGTAGGTTAGTCTCTTTTGAATTTGGGTAATGCAAGCCATTTCCCCAAAATTCACACTCCTTCAAGCAATGAAAATACTACAAGTAGATCATGGAACCACATCTGAGTTTGCAGCCTGAGGCCCTGTCAGGGCAGGGAGCCAGGCCCTTTATATGACAGGTATCATCTCTCCCACATTCATCTGTACCTTTAACATTAGGCAGCCTGATCTATCCTTTATTTGTTAACTTTTTCTCTACTTTTAGTACAGTAAAAAGGATTGAGAAGATTACTAACTTTGTTCTCACTAGGATATAAATTTAATCAAGAGAGTAAGTATTGGACTTGGAGAATAGACACTCTTATTTTCAGAGTATTAAATTACACTTTAGGAGAGATTTATGGTGTTTTTGTGCCCTGAACAACTACTGGGAGTTCTAAATATTCCTAATCTACCAAGAAAGCAAATGTAGCATCAAGAACACCATTGCCCATGTCCAAAATTTCAACCTTGCAAGACTTTTTTATTGAAATTAATATTTTAAATGCTTTAAGTGGTTATGACTTCCTGTAGCACTACAACTAAATTAACCATAATTTTAACATTTAATGATTCAGAATTAGAAAACAATACATTAAAAAAGATAAATATAAATCAGTACACATTATGATATGGCAATTTTTCACAGAAAAATTCCAGTCATGGAGCTTTTATGTAAAAAGCATAATTATATGACTACTGTTTCCCCATCTCTTTCAGCTGAGTTTTCTAAAAGGGAGTTGAAATCAGAAACTTAAATGTCTCTGCCCTAAAATTGCACCCAAATCCTAAATTCAACTTTTCTAAATTAGAATACAAGACATCATTTGAACAGCTTTGAAGAGAACCAGCTGAACAAGTGGCAATCGAAGCTTATAAAACAAAACAAAAACAGAAATATCCTAATTTTTTGCCAATAAGCATTTATTTTCATTAATTTAAACTGAATTTGAGACTAAGGAAATTTTCACAGCAATGTATAGGAAGAAAAGACACCCTTTGGTAAATTTGTACTGAAATAGATTTGGGTTTGTGTGTGTGTGTATGTATCTTTACTTTCCATATAGATTTCTCTTTTTCTCAAAAATGATGTTGGAGAGACTTTTTTTTTAATTTAATTTTATTTTTAAACTTTACAATACTGTATTAGTTTTGCCAAATGTCGAAATGAATCTGCCACAAGTATACATGTGTTCCCCATCCTGAACCCTCCTCCCTCCTCCCTCCCCATACCATCCCTCTGGGTCGTCCCAGTGCCCCAGCCCCAAGCATCCAGTATCGTGCATTGAACCACTATGAGGTACCATTTCACACCAGTCAGAATGGCTGTGATCCAAAAGTCTACAAGCAATAAATGCTGGAGAGGATGTGGAGAAAAGGGAACCCTCTTACACTGTTGGTGGGAATGCAAACTAGTACAGCCACTATGGAGAACAGTGCGGAGATTCCTTAAAAAACTGGAAATAGAACTGCCTTATGATCCAGCAATCCCACTGCTAGGCATACACACTGAGGAAACCAGAAGGGAAAGAGACACGTGTACCCCAATGTTCATCACAGCACTGTTTATAATAGCCAGGACATGGAAGCAACCTAGATGCCCATCAGCAGATGAATGGATAAGAAAGCTGTGGTACATATACACAATGGAGTATTACTCAGCCATTAAAAAGAATACATTTGAATCAGTTCTAATGAGGTGGATGAAACTGGAGCCTATTATACGGAGTGAAGTAAGCCAGAAAGAAAAACACCAATACAGCATACTAACGCATATATATGGAATTTAGAAAGATGGTAACAATAACCCTGTGTACGAGACAGCAAAAGAGACACTGATGTATAGAACAGTCTTTTGGACTCTGTAGGAGAGGGAAGGGGGCATGATTTGGGAGAATGGCATTGAAACATGTATAATATCATGTATGGAGAGACTTTTGAAACAATGCTGTTTTAGATTTTCTCCACCAGGGCACGTTTGTTACTGTTACTCTGACCATTAGCTGATAGACAAGCAGCACTAGATTTTAGTTAAGAACTCAAGACAACAAACAGTAATGAAATCACTTGTCCAGGCTTCTCCTGGACTTAATAACGTTTTAATACTTTTATCTTCTGATTTTCCAATTCTCTGCTACATATTGAAAAAAGGATTTAATTGGTCCAGATACTCATTTGGGGTGCTTTAAACAAACTTTCCAAGTTTATTTCTCTTTTATAATGTTAACTATAACCTATATATTCACTATAATCTTTTATCACTAAAATCTGTTTCATTTTTAAGATCTGTCATAATCAAGCACGTTGAAAAATATATGCTACAAAATTAGAATACACACACACACACACACACATATATATATATATAAGCTCTGACATTCTGCTTATGAGGCAGTTCTTTAAGGAATACAGAAAACTGTAATATATATTAATTTTTCTTTAAAATTTGAAAAGAATTCCATTTTTCTCCATTGTTTTGAATTCACCAATATCTTTAAGTCATTTGACTTGTTGTATTTGACTCTTGGACCCTGATGCTGGGAAAGATTGAAATGAAGTCAGAAGTAGAAGAGGGTGGCAGAGGAGGAGATGGTTAGAAAGCATCACTGACTCGATGGACATGAATTTGAGCAAACTCCAATGGTGGAAGGCAGGGAAGCCTGGCATGCTGCAGTCCATAGGGTCACAACGAGTCTGACACAACTTAGTGATTGAACAACAACAAATTTGACTCTTAGATCCAGATTTTCTTCTTTTTCTTATACGGACTCTTCAGATCAGATCAGATCAGTTGCTCAGTCATGTCCGACTCTTTGCGACCCCATGAATCGCAGCACGCCAGGCCTCCCTGTCCATCACCAACTCCTGGAGTTCATTGAGACTCACGTCCATCGAGTCAGTGATGCCATCCAGCCATCTCATCCTCTGTTGTCCCCTTCTCCTCCTGCCCCCAATCCCTCCCAGCATCAGAGTCTTTTCCAATGAATTAACCCTTCGCATGAAGTGGCCAAAGTACTGGAGCTTCAGCTTTAGCATCATTCCTTCCAAAGAAATCCCAGGGCTGATCTCCTTCAGAATGGACTGGTTGGATCTCCTTGCAGTCCAAGGGACTCTCAAGAGTCTTCTCCAACACCACAGTTCAAAAGCATCAATTCTTCGGCACTTTACAGTGACTTTAATTGTATTACTTACACTTTAGTTAGAAAGGTAGACTCTTCTTTTCTAGTTGAGGATAGAATAAACTTTACATATAAAATGTGACATTTTTTTATTAGTTCTCTTCTGGGTATTAGCTCTTTGCACAACTCTCTGATGAGAATTGCAGCCTGTAAGGCAATGCAATGCAATCCTCTACATTCAAAGGAGAACAAGAATGATTGCATTTGCAAATCAATGAAGAGAGTGACATGGGGAATCTTTGTTATTAATGTTCAGCTAGATGGCCATCTATCTTAAATGAGGAAAATTTTAAGAAAATTTAAAAACTAAAATGTGTCTCAGAAGAGTGACTATTTCATCTAAAAATTGCTCAGAATTGTATTTATTCGTAGAGTCCAGGATTACATGTATAAAGTTACACTCCTTATAATAGAGAAAAAAAAATCAAATACTCCAAGCCATATGTAAAAAGTATGTTCCCTTTTCTATATAATAAACTTTTGCTTTCACAGTCTGTCTTTGATGTCTTTCATATTTAGACTTAGTAACTCATATTTTACTAGTATAAGTAAACATGTCTGGCCACAGGATTCCCCCTAGTTCTCTTAAAAGCATTACTGCAACACCTGATACCAGAAACTCTTGTTCACAATTGCAGGTATGGAGAACACCATGCACTTGGGAGGCAGGTAGAGGAAGAAGATAGATGTTTTCACCTCAAACATCTCAGAAATTTTAAATAAGATGCCTAAAAAATATATATTTGTAGTTTCAGACATTAGATTCCTATATAAATTTTAGCAGATTAAAATTCTGAAAGATTTTATAGTGTTGCATGTTTGGTGCATTTAAGCTTCTCAGTGGGGCTTCTTGAGGACTTGGGGAAAGATTCACGTTTAATATAAATATGTTTGGGCTATTTCAACAGAAAATATAAACTATTCTTTTAAAATTTTTTTTTTTTTTACTTTTTATACACAGCCAGTGTTCCTAAAAATTTTACTCTTACAAGCATGAAATGATTGAAAAGGTACTTTGAACAGTTGTCATTTCCACAATGTTAAAATGTGTATTGAGTCCTGAATTTGTAAGTCTGTTTAGTTGGACTGACCTTTGGCTCAGAACAATCTGTCCATGCATAAAAATATAGAATATATCATTGACATAGGATGGGAAAGCAAAAGGTAAAGGAGAAAAGGAAACATACACCCATTTGAATGCAGAGTTCCAAAGAATAGCAAGGTGAGATAAGAAAGCCTTCCTCAGTGATCAATGCAAAGAAATAGAGGAAAACAATAGGATGAGAAAGTCTAGAGATCTCTTCTAGAGAAAATCTCTAGAGAAAATTAGAGGTACCAAGGGAATATTTCATGTAAAGATTGGCACAATAAAGGACAGAAGTGGTATGGACCTAAGAGAAGGACAAGATATTAAGAAGAGGTGTCAAGAATACACAGAAGAACTGTACAAAAAAAAAAAAAATCTTCATGACCCAGATAATCTCAATGGTGTGATCACCAGCCTAGAGCCAGACATCGTGGTGTGCGAAGTCAGGTGAGTCTTAGGAGGCATCACTACAAACAAAGCTAGTGGAGGTGATGGAATTCCAGTGGAGCTATTTCAAATCTTAAAAGATGATGCTCTGAAAGTACTGCACTCAATATGCCAGCAAAATTGGAAAACTCAGCAGTGGCCACAGGACTGGGAAAAGGCAGTTTTCTTTCCAATCCCAAATAAAGGCAATGCCAAAGAATGCTCACACTACTGCACAATTGATCCCATCTCATATGCTAGGAAAGTAATGCTCAAAATTCTCCAAGTGAGGCTTCAACAGTATGTGAACCATGAACTTCCAGATGTTCAAGCTGGATTAGAAAAGGCAGAAGAACCAGAGATCAAATTGCCAACATTCATTGGATCATCAAAAAAGCAAGAGAGTTCCAGAAATATATTTAGTTCTGCTTTATTGACTATGCAAAAGCCTTTGACTGTGTGGACCACAACACCCTCTGGAAAATTCTTAAATCAATGGGAATACTAGACCACCTGACTTGTCTCTTATGAAATCTGTATGCAGGTCAGGAAGCAACAGTTAGAACTGGACATGGAACAACAGACTGGTTCCAGATAGGGAAAGGAGTACGCCAAGGCTGTATATTCTTACCCTGCTTATTTAAATTAAATGCAGAGTACATCATGAGACACGCTGGGCTGGAAGAAGCACAAGCTGAAATCAAGATTGTCGGGAGAAATATCAATAACCTCAGATATGCAGATGACACCATCCTTATAGCAGAAAGTGAAGAGGAACTAAAAAGCCTCTTGATGAAAGTGAAAGAGGAGAGTGAAAAATTTGGCTTAAAACTCAACATTCAGAAAACTAAGATCATGGCATCTGGTCACATCACTTCATGGCAAATAGATGGGGAAACAGTGGAAACAGTATCAGACTTTATTTTTTGGAGCTCCAACATTACTGCAGATGGTGACTGCAGCCATGAAATTAAAAGATGTTTATTAAAAAGCAGAGATGTTACTTTACCAAAAAGGTCCTTCTCATCAAAGCTATGGTTTTTCCAGTAGTCATGTGTGGATGTGAGAGTTGGACTATAAAGAAAGCTGAGGGCCGAAGAATTGATGCTTTTGAACTGTGGTTGGAGAAAACACTTGAGAGTCCCTTGGACTGCAGGGAGATCCAGCCAGTCCATCCTAAAGGAAATCAGTCCTGAATATTCATTGGGAGGACTGAATCTCAAGCTGAAACTCCAATACTTTGGCCACCTGTTGTGAAGAACTGACTCATCTGAAAAGACCCTGATGCTAGAAAAGATTGAAGGCAGGAGGAGAAGGGGAGGACAGAAGATGAGATTGTTGGATGGCATCACCGACTCAATGGATATGAGTTTGAGTAAACTCCAGGAGTTGGTGATGGACAGGGAGGCCTGGCGTGCTGCAGTCAATGGGGCCACAAAGTCAGGCATGACTGAACAACTGAACTGAACTGAGGTTGGGGAAGGATTTCGTAAGTTAAAATTCACTGAAATAAGCCACTACCCGAAGACAAAGTGAATGAGTCCACTTCTATGCGATTGCTTGGGAAAAGCCCTGATTCTGGGAAAGATTGAGGGAAGGAGGAGAAGGGGGCAATGGGATGAGATGTTTAGATGGCATCACTGACTCAATGGACATGAGTTTGAGCAAGTTCAGGGAGATGGTGAAGAACAAGGAAGCCTGGCGTGCTGTAGTCCATGGGTTCACAAAGAGACAGACATGACTGAATGACTGAACAAAAACAACATAGTCGAATTAATAGAATTCAAGTGTGAAATGCTGGTTCCAGGAGCTAAGACAAAGAGGGAAAGAAGAGTTGGTAATCAAAAGTTACAGTTTTAGTTCAGCAAGATGAATATGATTACATATCTGCTGTAACAATACTGTGAAAGTGTTGTAGCCTACCAGGCTCCTCCAATTTTCCAAACAAGAATACTGGAGTGGGTTGCCATACTGTACCTTACACTTAACAGCAATTTAAGATAGAGCATCTCATGTTAGGTGCTTCACCACAGTAAAATGAAATAGAATAAAATAAAACTGAAAAAACAAAATTTCAAAAGCAGAACATAATGCAAAATATTAATGAATGGAATTATAATAAACATTTCTATTTAATAAAGAATATCCCAAAGTTAAAATTAACAGAGTGATATCATTTAAAAAGATATTCACAATGTTTAAAACTGAAAAAATGACTAATATCTGTAATACACAAATTTTTGAAAATCAATAAGAAAAGGACAATTTAAGAGAAAAACATAAATAGAATAAATAGGCAATTTTTATAAAAGAAAAATTTTACATGATAACAATATTTGGATTAAGATTCAGACATACAAATTAAAATAAAAATAAGAACCTTATACTAGATTGGCAAAAATAAGAAATTAACACACTTAATGTTGGTGAATAATGGGAATAGGGACGGTAACGTGTTGGTGGCTGGAAGGAGAGCACAGAACAGCCATTCTGGAGATCAGTCTAGCATCACTTAGTGAAATTAAGTACAGACATATTTATTGTTTAGCAATACTGTGACAGGATAAATAACACAAATAAAGCCCTATGGTCTTCCAAAGGGGATATTTACAAATATGTTTACTGAACGTTATATGTGATGTAGAGATTTGGAGGTGAGGTGGTTTCCATCATTGTAGGGTGCCATGCTGTGTGCTCAATCATGTCCAACTCTTTGTGATCCCATGGACCATAACCCACCGGGCTCCCCTGTCCATGGAATTCTCCAGGCAAGGCTAGATGGGTAAAATATGGTGGGTGCCTACTGTGAACTACTGTCCAGAAATTAGAAGCAAGATATTAGATGTAAATATAACAATAGAGTTGTGCTTTAAAACCAGATTTCTCTTTAAAAAGTTGGGTGTGATGTAATGCCCATAAAATATAAATACACACTGTGTCAGAATATACCTAAAAAAGATGTATATAATCATTTGTTGTTTTTAGTCACTAAGTTGTGTCTGAATCTTTTGCAACCCCATGGACTGTAGCCCACCAGGCTCCTCTGTCCATAGGATTTTCCAGGCAAGAATACTGGTGTGGGTAGCCATTTCCTACTACAGGGGATCTTCCAAGCCCAGGGATCAAACCCATGTCTCCTCCATTGGCAGGTGGATTGTTTTTTAACACTGGGCCACCAGGGAAACCCTGTTTATACAATTAGCACAAAGTAAAGGTAGCCTATTGTAATAGGAAAATAACTGAGTATAATAGAGGGGATGGAAGGGAATAATTGAGATTAATAATAGAGGAACCCTACAAATCCCAATAGTGATAAACTGACATAGCTGAAGTAAAAAATAGAATAAAAAATCATTGAATATGTATCAAAATCTTTAATACAGAAATTTAAGAATGTATCTTCATTCCCATGATTGCCTTCTTTTAATTTACACAACAATATGACTTTTTAGATATAATTTTCTATGTATTTTATATCTGGATTGCTATTATGAATAGGATTTATGTTCATTATGCTAACAATTTATTCTCTCAATTATATTTTAATCAAAATTATAATGAATTCCTTTATTAATCTTTAGAATGTTCATGTAATTTTCAGGGATTTTGCAGGCAAATAAGCATTTCTTCTGTAAGAAACAATGATTTGTGTTCTTATTTTCTTTGTAACTGATTTTTTTTGAAATGTCAGAGCTGTTTGGAACAAGCCATCACCATCTTATTCGTTGTCATTTTTTATATTTATACAGTTATTTGTTTTTCTTTATGACTGAATTGTTGGGACATAAAAGCCATTTTAAACAAAAGTGGTCATTTCTGCCAACAGAGTCTTGTTATTCTATTGTCAGTTTTACATATGATTTTGGCTTTAATGCATGACAGATATTCTTTATCTTATTATGAAAGTTCCCTTATATTCATAGCCTATTCATAGATTTTCTTTCTATTTGTATGATTTTCTTAATATTAACGTGATGTGATTAGAACTTAAGAAAACATAGGATCCATAATTTTTTTTATTTTAATGTACAGAATGTAATTATAATTTTAATGTATAGAATGTGGTCTACTGGAGAAGGGAATGACAAACCACTTTTGCATTCTTGCCTTGAGAACCCCATGAACAGTATGAGAAGGCAAAATGATAGGATACTGAAAGGGGAACTCCCTAGGTCGGTAGGTGCCCAATACGCTACTGTAGATCAGTGGAGAAATAAATCCAGAAAGAATGAAGGGATGGAGCCAAAGCAAAAACAACACCTTGTTGTGGATGTGACTGGTGATAGAAGCAAGGTACAATGCTGTAGAGAGCAATATTGTATAGGAACCTGGAATGTCAGGTCCATGAATCAAGGCAAATTGGAAGTGGTCAAACAGGAGATGGCAAGAGTGAACGTCAACATTCTAGGAATCAGTGAACTAAAATGGACTGGAATGGGTGAATTTAACTCAGATGACCATTATATCTACTATTGTGGGCAGGAACCCCTTAGAAGAAATGGAGTAGCCATCATGGTCAACAAAAGAGTCCAAAATGAAGCACTTGGATGCAATCTCAAAAACGACAGAATGATCTCTGTTCGTTTCCAAGGCAAACCATTCAATATCACAGTATTCAAGTCTATGCCCTGATGAGTAATGCTGAAGCTGAACAGTTCTATGAAGACTTACAAGACCTGCTAGAACTAACACCCAAAAAAGATGTCCTTTTCATTATAGGGTACTGGAATGCAAAAGTAGGAAGTCAAGAAACATCTGGACTAACAGACAAATTTGGTTTTGGAGTACAGAATGAAGCAGGGAAAAGGCTAATAGAGTTTTGCCACAAGAATGCACTGGTCATAGCAAGCACACTCTTCCAACAACGCAAGAGAAGACTCTATACATGGACATCACCAGGTAGTCAACATCGAAATCAGATTGATTATATTCTTTGCAGCCAAAGATGGAGAAGCTCTATACAGTCAGCAAAAAACAAGACTGGGAGCTGACTGTGGCTCAGATCATGAACTCATTATTGCCAAATTCAGACTTAAATTGAAGAAAGTGGGGAAAACCACTAGAACATTCAGGTATGACCTAAATCAAATCCCTTATGATTAGACAGTGGAAATGAGAAATGTATTTAAGGGACTAGATCTGATAGACAGAGTGCCTGATGAGCTATGGAATGAGGTTCATGACATTGTACAAGAGACAGGGTTCAAGACCATAGCAATGGAAAAGAAATGCAAAAAAAGCAAAATGGTTGTCTGAGGAGGCCTTACAAATAGCTGTGAAAAGAAGAGAAATGAAAAGCAAAGGAGAAAAGGAAAGATATAAGCATCTGAATGCAGAGTTCCAAAGAATAGCAAGAAGAGATAAGAAAGCCTTCCTCAGTGATCAATGCAAAGAAATAGAGGAAAACAACAGAATGGGAAAGACTAGAGATCTTTTCAAGAAAATTAGAAATACCAAGGCAACAATTCATGCAAAAATGGGCTCAATAAAGGACAGAAATGGTGTGGATCTAACAGAAGCAGAAGATATTAAGAAGAGGTGGCAAGAATACACAGAAGAACTGTACAAAAAAAGAGCTTCACAACCAAGATAATCACGATGGTGTGACCACTCACCTACAGCCAGACATCCTGGAGTGTGAAGTCAAGTGGGCCTTAGAAAGCATCACTACGAACAAAGCTAGTGGAGGTGATGGAATTCCAGTTGAGCTATTTCAAATCCTGAAAGATGATGCTGTGAAAGTGCTGCACTCAATACGCCAGCAAATCTGGAAAACTCAGCAGTGGCCACAGGACTGGAAAAGGTCAGTTTTCATTCCAATCCCAAAGAAAGGCAATGCCAAAGAATGCTCAAACTACTGCACAATTGCACTCATTTCACACGCTAGTAAAGTAATGCTCAAAATTCTCCAAGCCAGGCTTCAGCAATATGTGAACCGTGAACTTCCAGATGTTCCAGCTGGTTTTAGAAAACCAGAGATCAAATTGTCAACATCCATTGAATCATCAAAAAAACAAGAGAGTTACAGAAAAACATATTACTGCTTTATTGACTATGCCAAAGCCTTTGACTGTGTGGATCACAATAAACTGTGGAAAATTCTGAAATTGATGGGAATACCAGACCACCTGACCTGCCTCTTGAGAAGCCTATATGCAGGTCAGGAAGCAACAGTTAGAACTGGACATGGAACAACAGACTGGTTCCAAATAGGAAAAGGAGTACATCAAGGCTGTATATTGTCACCCTGCTTATTTAACTTAAATGCATAGTACATCATGAGAAACGCTGGGCTGGAAAAAGCACAAGCTAGAATCAAGATTGCTGTGAGAAATATCAATAACCTCAGATATGCAGATGATACCACCCTTATGGCAGAAAGTGAAGAGGAACTAAAAAGCCTCTTGATCAAAGTGAAAGAGGAGAGTGAAGAGTGAAAAAGTTGGCTTAAAGCTCAACATTCAGAAAACGAAGATCATGGCATCTGGTCCCATCACTTCATGGCAAATAGATGGGGAAACAGTGGAAACAGTGTCAGACTTTTTTTTTCTGGGCTCCAAAATCACTGCAGATTGTGACTACAGCCATGAAATTAAAAGACGCTTACTCCTTGGAAGGAAAGTTATGACCAACCTAGATAGTATATTGAAGAGCAGAGATATTACTTTGCCAACAAAGTTCCATCTAGTCAAGGCTCTGGTTTTGCCAGTGGTCATGTATGGATTTGAGAGTTGGATGGTGAAGAAAGCTGAGCCCCGGAGAATTGATTCTTTTGAACTGTGGTGTTGGAGAAGACTCTTGAGAGTCCCTTGGACTGCCAGAAGATCCTTTCATCCTAAAGGAGATCAGTCCTGGGTGTTCATTGGAAGGAATGATGCTAAAGCTGAAACCCCAATAATTTGACCACCTCATACAAAGTGTTGACTCATTGGAAAAGTCTCTGATGCTGGGAGGGATTGGGGGCAGGAGGAGAAGGGGACTACAGAGGATGAGATGGCTGGATGGCATCACTGACTCGATGGACATGAGTTTGAGTGAATTCTGGGAGTTGGTGATGGACAGGGAGGCCTGGCGTGCTATGATTCATGGGGTTGAAAAGAGTCGGACATGGCTGCATGACTGAACTGATCTGAACTGATGCATTTTTAATTAAAAAAATTCCAAAATGATGACTATTATTGCATGAAGTGGACTATTATACAGCAGCTTCCAATCATGAATAAGATTGTGGGTTCCCTTAGCTTGACTAAGGAAATAGATAGTGCATTTGTTTTCTATTACTGGGTTATAAATTATTTTTTAAAATGTTTAAATAGCACACATTTATTATCACACATTTTCCAGGGGTCAGAAATCCAAAGATGGCAGCACTGGATCTGAAATCCAGATGTTGATCAGGGATGCAGTTCTTAATTTGGATTCGGGCTCTTCTCTAAGCTCATGGGTGGTTGGCAGAATTCATTTGCATCCTGTTGCAGAATTAAGATTCCCATTTTGTTAGCTGTTGTTCAGTGACCTTCTCAGCAACTAGAGGCTGTTCCTTGCTCCATGGCCCTGAAAGGTAGTTTGGAACATGAAAGTTTGCTTTCTTTCAGCCCAGACAGAGCATGTTTACCTGACTTCCTTTTCTGTAACCAGTTGAAGAAAACTTTATGGTTTTAAGAGATTCACGTGACTAGATCTGGCCTACCGAAACAATCTCCCTATTTTATTTATTTGTGGCCACATTGTGATTCTTGAAGGATCTTAGTTTCCCAGTTCAGTTCCGTTCAATTCAATCACTCAGTCATGTCCGACTCTTTGCGACACCATGAATTGCAGCACGCCAGGCCTCCCTGTCCATCACCAACTCCCAGAGTTCACCCAGACTCACATCCATCGAGTCAGTGATGCCATCCAGCCATCTCATCCTCTTCCCCCAATCCCTCCCAGCATCAGAGTCTTTTCCAATGAGTCAACTCTTCACATGAGGTGGCCAAAGTACTGGAGTTTCAGCTTTAGCATCATTCCTTCCAAAGAAATCCCTGGGCTGATCTCCTTTAGAATGGACTGGTTGGATCTCCTTGCAGTCCAAGGGACTCTCAAGAGTCTTCTCCAACACCACAGTTCAAAAGCATCAATTCTTCAGCACTCAGCTTTCTTCACACTCCAACTCTCACATCCATACGTGACTACTGGAAAAACCATAGCCTTGACTAGATGGACCTTTGTTGGCAAAGTAATGTATCTGCTTTTGAATATGCTATCTAGGTTGGTCATAACTCTCCTTCCAAGGAGTAAGCATCTTTTAATTTCATGGCTTCAGTCACCATCTTCAGTGATTTTTGAGCCCAACCAGGTATCAAACTACATCCTTTCAGTGAAAACACAGAGACCTAACAACTGCACCACCAAGGAATTCCTAACATCTCTTTAATTTCAACTAACTGTGGACTTTAATTACATCTGCAAAATCCCTTCACTCCAGAACTTAGCTAAACTTTTAACTAAATATCTGGCAGGAGTGTGAACAGAAAGGGCTGGCAATTCTATCAGATAGAATTCTATCAGAATTCTATCACAAAGTCATGACAGGACACCATATCCACTGAGTGAGGATCCTGTCATGTGTGAAATGTGCCCTTTATTTCTCTTGTAGAGACTTTTGTATATTCTTTGTTTCTGCATCTGATTCTTTGTGACCTCTTGGTTATAGTCCACTAGGCTCCTCTCTCCATAGGGTTTCTCAGGCAAGAATAATGCACAGGGTTGCCATTTCCTCCTCTAGGGGACCTTGATGACCCAGGGATTGAACCTGCATTTCCTACATTGGCTGGTGGGTTCTTTACTGCTGAGCCACCAGGGAAGCCTGACACAGAGACACTGCAAGATGTCCCTTGACTGGGTACTTTTCAAAACTGTCATCACCAGTTCTTTCCCACATTTGTTCTGTAAGATGTTCTTTCCTCTATTTATTGTTGGTGATGATAACATTTGGCCCTTGTTTAGAATGGCCTTTGCCAGATTTATGTAAAGTTCCTCTTACCATAATCTTTTCTTTAATTGAGTCACTACATCCAGCCCATGATGAAGGCAAAGTAAATTAAACTCTACCTAAGGATGAGTTGGGAAAGAATGGATGCAGCTATACATGTATTATTTATAATTCTCCTGCAAAGATCTATCCTTTGTTTGCTTATTACCAACATGGACTCATGAATATTTATTTTATACTTAGGGTTCTAATTTTTTAAATATTTATCTTGTTCACATTTTTCCAGCTCTGTCCACTGAGAGTTCTTTAAGACTGACTTCTGGGCAGAATGGCACTCTGGGGCTTAAAACCTCTGTAGTCTCACCTGAGGCCACATTCAGGAGGCCTCCATGCTTGGTTTAAGACTCTGCTGTCAAAATCTTAACATCTTGATGATTTTATCTTGAAATTTGTGTTCCCTACTTGAAATCTGATGGGACAATGATGTACTGGAGGCTTGGAGACTTCACTCACACAGGGTCCCTCTCCCTGCCTCCTCTTCCTTGGGACACTATCCATGCCTATTCCCACATCCTTTGGATCCCTGGGCATTACTTGGCTTTCCCCTCCTCCTAGGAGCCCAAAGATAACTAGATGGCCTGCTTGCAGGTGAACTAGGTCCCTTTGGCATGAGAAGGATGTGCATTCTGCCCTCACTCTCTGCCCAGGACTGAGAAGAGGAGAGTTCAAGTTGTGTACCTGTGCCCTGGATGTCTCAGTGGAACATGACCATCTGAGCTGGTAGCACCTGCATCTCTGGTTGGCAGCCATTCAGAGACTGTGTTCTGGAAGTGTTGAAGCTCTAACTTACAGCCCAACCCCAATCCAGGAAACCAGCTAGTCTGTCCCGGAGCAGAGGTTAAGATCCCTTGGGTTGTTTCTGCTGTAGGTCAGGACAATGGGCTCTTGGAAAAGGAAAACAACTAACTCAAGTTTTCATGTGTCCACCCTTAGCTGGGCTACAGTCTGTCCATCCAGAGGCTGGATGCTGGCAGGAGGTGGAATACTTCAGCTTTTAGGCCATAGTCAAGCCAGTTGAGGGGCTCTCGAAGTCTGTGATAGTCTTATTGGCCAAAGAATAATTATGCTTCCTTAAACTGTATTCTCTCAGCACGTTCCATGTCTGGAATGATATTTTTTCCCTTGTCCAACCTTCCTGATCTGGCTTCCATTTGTCTCTTCAGGCCTTCTGGAATTACCCTTGGGAGTAGCTAGAAAACATAAATTGTGCAATTTGTAATTCTGCATACAAGTTGGATGCTCTAATAAAAAAAGTGAAAGTCATTCAGCATTGTAATTTGCCTTTAAACTCCTCATTACACAATGTAAAGATGAAGAATATAATACATACAAATGTTTAAAATTTAAATTTTCTTTTCCTAGGACAATATTAAATAATGTCTTAAATTTATATTTATATGCCCCATAGAGAGTTGAACCATAAAGAAGGCTGAGTGTCAAAGAACTGATGCTTTTGAACTGTAGTTCTGGAGAAGACTCTTGAGAATCTCTTGGGCAGCAAATAGATCAAACCAATAAATCCTAAATGAAATTAACCCTGAATTTTCACTAGAAGGACTGATGCTGAAGTTGAAGCTCCAACACTTTGGCCACCTGATATAAATAGCTGACTCATTGGAAAAGACCCTGATGCTGGAAAAGAGTGAGGGCTGGAAGAAAAGGGGGTGACAGAGGATGAGATGGTTAGATAGCATCACCAACTCAATGGACATGAGTTTGAGCAAACTCCAGGAGATAGTGAAGGATAGTGAAGGTTGGTGTGCTGCAGTCCATGGGGTCACAAAGAGTTCCAGACATGGTTGAATGACTGAATAACAATAACAACCATGTACCATAGTATATACAACAGTGACTTACCTCACAGTTCTGAAACTTGGGAAGTCCAAGATCAAGGCATTGGCAGATTTGGAGTCTAGTGAAAACCCCCTTCCTGGTTCAGATATAGTAGGCATTTCTTGTGTCTTCACATTGCAGAATGAGGGAGAGCTTACTCCTGTTTTTATAAGGCCACTTATCCCAGTCTTGAGGTGTCCATGCTCATGACCTAATCACCTTCCAAAGGCGTCACCTCCAGTTACTCACATCCAGGATTAAACTTCAACAAATGAATTTAGGGGGATGCAAATAGTCTATAGCATATTTTTTTTTTTTAAATAGCATATTGTTAATAAAATGCATCCTCCCAATTTGAGACAGTAACTTCAGAGGAAAGGAAAAAATATATATATATATATATATAATATTTGTAATTAAAAAAAATGTTTTCATTTTTAGACAAGATTTCCCCATGTTTAACATGGGCACCCACAATTTTGGGGAAATCTACAAATTATGTGGTAGGATCTGTATTGTTTTGAAATGTCCCCATTCCTCCACCTTTATTGTTAATTTCTCCTTTGGGTGCTTTACATTGTGGCAATGCTATATCTCTTAAGTTTTCTTGTTCACACCTT
This sequence comes from Bos grunniens, assembly GCF_055505025.1. Classification (NCBI taxonomy): domain Eukaryota; kingdom Metazoa; phylum Chordata; class Mammalia; order Artiodactyla; family Bovidae; genus Bos; species Bos grunniens. Next base: position 73,266,236 of record NC_141180.1, on the reverse strand, counting down.
GCTACCTAGTAACATCTTTGTAGACAAACTGCTTTTCCTGCCATAATTTTATATTTTTGGTAGGCTTCTATTTTTAGGCTAAAATTAATGAAGAGACATATCATTTAGCATTCAAATAGCTATATGTAATAAGATATGTATTTAAAAATGCTTAAATAATGGAGGTTTCATTTTCTTAAATTGAACATAATATTCAGATTAGATGATCTGAGAAGTTCCATGGTATTGAGGCTCAAAAGTCAACATTTTTGTGATTCTATCTCTTCATTCCTGTCTCTAGCACCCAATAATTCTTTTCTTTTTGTTTAAATTTTGATTGAAGTATAGTTGAGTTATAATGTTGCATTTATTTCTGCCAAACAGCAAAGTGAAGCATTAATATATATGCACATCCTTTCTTTTTTAGATTTTTTCCCATATAGGTCATTACAGCGTATTGGGTAGAGTTCACTGTGCTAAACAGTAGGTCTTTATTAGCATTCAATCATTATTAACAACATGCAAATCTTTTTTTTCTCTCTTTTTTTTAATATAAATTTATTTATTTTAATTGAAGGCTAATTACTTTGCAGTATTGTATTGGTTTTGCCATATATCAACATGAATCCACCACAGGTGTACACGTGTTCCCCATCCTGAACCCCCCCTCCCACCTCCCTCCCCATACCATCCCTCTGGGTCATCCCAGTGAACCAGCCCCAAGCATCCTGTATCCTGCATCAAACCTGGACTGGCGATTTGTTTCATATATGATATTATAGATGTATCAATGTCATTTTCCCAAATCATCTCACCCTCTCCTTTTCCCACAGAGTCCAAAAGACTGTTCTATACATCTGTGTCTCTTTTGCTGTCTCGCATACAGGGTTATCATTACCATCTTCCTAAATTCCATATATATGCTTTAGTATACTGTATTGGTGTTTTTCTTTCTGGCTTACTTCACTCTATAATAGGCTCCAGTTCATCCACCTCATTAGAACTGATTCAAATGTATTCTTTTTAATGACTAAGTAATAATCCATTGTGTATATGTACCACTGCTTTCTTATCCATTCATCTGCTGATGGACATCTAGGTTGCTTCCATGGCCTGGCTATTATAAACAGTTCTGTGATGAACATTGGGGTACACGTGTCTCTTTCGATTCTGGTTTCCTCAGTGTGTACGCCCAGCAGTGGGATTGCTGGGTCATAAGGCAGTTCTATTTCCAGTTTTTTAAGGAATCTCCACAATGTTCTCCATAGTGGCTGTACTAGTTTGCATTCCCACCAACAGTGTAAGAGGGTTCCATTTTCTCCACACCCTCTCCAGCATTTATTGGTTGTAGACTTTTGGATAGCAGCCATTCTGACTGGCGTGAAATGATACCTCATTGTGGTTTTGATTTGCATTTCTCTGATAATGAGTGATGTTGAGCATCTTTTCATATGTTTGTTAGCCATCTGTATGTCTTCTTTGGAGAAATGTCTGTTTAGTTCTTGGATCCATTTTTTGATTGGGTCGTTTATTTGTCTTGAATTGAGCTTCAGAAGTTGCTTGTGTATTTTTGAGATTAGTTCTTTGTCAGTTGCTTCATTTGCTATTATTTTCTCCCATTCTGAAGGCTGTCTTTTCACCTTGCTTATAAATTCCTTTGTCGTGCATAATCTTTTAATTTTAATTACGTCCCATTTATTTATTTTTGTTTTTATTTCCAATATTCTGGGAGGTGGGTCACAGAGGATCCTGCTGTGATTTATATCAGAGAGTGTTTTGCCTATGTTTTCCTCTAGGAGTTTTACAGTTTCTGGTCTTATGTTTAGATCTTTAATCCATTTTGAGTTTATTTGTGTGTATGGTGTTAAAAAGTGTTCTAGTTTCATTCTTTTACAAGTGGTTGACCAGTTTTCCCAGCACCACTTGTCAAAGAGATTATCTTTTCTCTACTGTATATTCTTGTCTCCTTTGTCAAAGATAAGGTGTCCATAGGTGTGTGGATTTATCTCTGGGCTTTCTATTTTGTTCCATTGATCTGTATTTCTATCTTTGTGCCAGTACCATACTGTTTTGATGACTGTGGCTTTGTAGTAGAGCCTGAAGTCAGGCAGGTTGATTCCTCCAGTTCCATTCTTCTTTCTCAAGATAGCTTTGGATATTCGAGGTTTTTTGTATTTCCATACATATTGTGAAATTATTTGTTTTAGCTCTGTGAAAAATACCGTTGGTAGCTTGATAGGGATTGCACTGAGTCTATAGATTGCATTGGGTAGTATACTCATTTTCACTATATTGATTCTTCCAATCCATAAACGTGGTATATTTCTGCATATATCAGTGTCCTCTTTGATTTCTTTCACCAGTGTTTTATAGTTTTCTATATATAGGTCTTTAGTTTTTTTCAGTTCAGTTCAGTTCAGTTCAGTTAAGTTGCAGAGTCGTGTCTGACTCTTTGCCAACCCATGAACTGCAGCACGCCAGGCCTCCCTGTCATCGCCAACTCCCAGATTTCACTCAAACTCACGTCCATCACGTCAGTGATGCCATCCAGCCGTCTCATCCTCTGTAGTCCCCTTCTCCTCCTGCCCCCAATCCCTCCCAGCATCAGAGTCTTTTCCAGTGAGTCAACACTTTGCATCAGGTGGCCAAAGTACTGGAGTTTCATCTTTAGCATCATGCTTTCCAATGAACACCTAGGACTGATCTCCTTTAGGATGGACTGGTTGGATCTCCTTGCAGTCCAAGCGACTCTCAAGAGCCTTCTCCAACACCACAGTTCAAAAGCATCAATTCTTCGGCACTCATCTTTCTTCACCGTCCAACTCTCACATCCATTCATGACCACTGGAAAATCATAGCCTTGACTAGACGGACCTTTGTTCGCAAAGTAATGTCTTTGGTTTTTAATGTGCTATCTAGATTGGTCATAACTTTCCTTTCAAGGAGTAAGCGTCTTTTAATTTAGTGGCTTCAATCACCATCTTCAGTGATTTCAGAGCCCCAAAAAATAAAGTCTGATACTATTTCCACTGTTTCCCCATCTATTTGCCATGAAGTGATGGGACCAGATGCCATGATCTTCGTTCTCTGAATATTGAGCTTTAACCCAACTTTTTCACTCTCCTCGTTCACTTTCATCAAGAGGCTTTTTAGTTCCTCTTCACTTTCTGCCATAAGGGTGGTGTCATCTACATATCTGAGGTTATTGATATTTCTCCTGGCAATGTTGATTCCAGCTTGTGTTCTTCCAGCCAAGCGTTTTTCATGATGTACTCTTCATATAGTTTAAATAAGCAGGGTGACAATATATAGCCTTTATTTACTCCTTTTCCTATTTGGAACCAGTCTGTTGTTCCATGTCCAGTTCTAACTGTTGCTTCTTGACCTGCATATAGGTTTCTCAAGAGGCATTCCTAAGTATTTTAGTCTTTTCATTGCAATGGTGAATGGATTTTTTTCCTTTTTTTTTCTCTTTCTATTTTCTAATTATTAGTGTATAGGAATGCAAGAGATTTCTGTGTGTTGATTTTATATCCTGCCACTTTACTATATTCATTGATTAGCTCTAGTAATTTTCTGGTGGAGTCTTCAGGGTTTTTTATGTGGAGGATCATGTCATCTACAAACAGTGAGAGTTTTAATTCTTATTTTCCAATTTGGATTCCTTTTATTTCTTTTTCTGCTCTGATTGCTGTATCCAAAACTTCCAAAACTATGTTGAATAGTAGTGGTGAAAGTGGGTACCCTTGTCTTGTTTCTGACTTTAGGAGAAATGCTTTCAATTTCTTACCATTGAGGATAATGTTTGCTGTGGGTTTGTCATATATAGCTTTTGTTATATTGAGGGATATTCCTTCTATTCCTGCTTTCTGGAGAGTTTTTATCATAAATGGATGTTGAATTTTGTCAAAGGCTTTCTCTGGATCTATTGAGATGATCATATGACTTTTATTTTTATATTTGTTAGTTCAGTCAGTTCAGTTCAGTCACTAAGTCGTGTCTGACTCTTTGCAACCCCATGAATTGCAGCACGCAAGGACTCCCTGTCCATCACCAACTCCCGGAGTTCACTCAGACTCACGTCCATTGAGTCAGTGATGCCATCCAGCCATCTCATCCTCTGCCGTCCCTTTCTCCTCCTGCCCCCAATCCCTCCCAGCATCAGAGTCTTTTCCAATGAGTCAACTCTTTGCATGAGGTGGCAAAAGTACTGGACTTTCAGCTTTAGCATCAGTCCTTCCGAAGAAATCCCAAGCCTGATCTCCTTCAGAATGGACTGGTTGGATCTCCTTGCAGTCCAAGGGACTCTCAAGAGTCTTCTCCAACACCACACTTCAAAAGCATCAATTCTTCGGCGCTCAGCCTTCTTCACAGTCCAACTCTCACGTCCATACATGACCACTGGAAAAACAATAGCCTTGACTAGACGAACCTTTGTTGGCAAAGTAATGTCTCTACTTTTGAATATGCTATCTAGGTTCGTCATAACTTTCCTTCCAAGGAGTAAGCGTCTTTTAATTTCATGGCTGCAGTTACCATCTGTACTGATTTTGGAGCCCCTAAAAATAAAATCTGACACTGTTTCCACTGTTTCCTCATCTATTTCCCATAAAGTGTAGGGACCGGATGCCATGATCTTCGTTCTCTGAATGTTGAGTTTTAAGCCAACTTTTTCATTCTGCACTTTCATTTTCATCAAGAGGTTTTTTAGTTCCTCTTCACTTTCTGCCATAGCTCTTCTCTAAATTTTTGGTAGAATTCAGCAGTGAAGCTGTCTGGACCTGGGCTTTTGTTTGCTGAAAGATTTCTGATTACAGTTTCAATTTCTGTGCTTGTGATGGGTCTGTTAAGATTTTCTATTTCTTCCTGGTTCAGTTTTTGAAAGTTGTACTTTTCTAAGAATTTGTCCATTTCTTTCAAGTTTTCCATTTTATTGGCATATAATTGCTGATAGTAATCTCTTATGATCCTTTGTATTTCTGTGTTGTCTGTTGTGATCTCTCCATTTTCATTTCTAATTTTGTTGATTTGATTTTTCTCCCTTTGTTTCTTGATGGGTCTGGCTAATGGTTTGTCAATTTTATTTATCGTTTCAAAGAACCAGCTTTTGGCTTTGTTGATTTTTGCTATGGTCTCTTTTGTTTCTTTTGCATTCATTTTTGCCCTAATTTTTAAGATTTCTTTCCTTCTACTAACCCTGGGGTCCTTCATTTCTTCCTTTTCTAGTTGTTTTATGTGTAAAGTTAGTTTATTTATTTGACTTGTTTCTTGAAGTATGCCTGTATTGCTATGAACTTTCCACTTAGCACTGCTTTTACAGTGTCCCACAGGTTTTTGGTTGTTGTGGTTTCATTTTCACTCATTTTTGTGCATATTCCGATTTCTTTCTTGATTTCTTCTGTGATTTGTTGGTTATTCAGCAGCATGTTGTTCAGCCTCCATATGTTGGATTTTTTAATAGTTTTTCTCCTGTAATTGAGATCTAATCTAACTGTATTGTGGTCAGAAAAGATGCTTGGAATGATTTCAATTTTTTTAAAATTTACCAAGGCTAGATTTATGGCCCAGGATGTGATTTATCTTGGAGAAAGTTCCACGTGCATTTGAGAAGATGGTGAAATTCATTTTTGGGGGGGTGAAATGTCCTATAGATATCAATTAGGTCTAACTGGTCTATTTTATCATTTAAAGTTTGTATTTTCTTGTTAATTTTCTGTTTAGTTGATCTATCCATAGGTGTGAGTGGGGTATTAAAGTCTCCCACTATTATTGTGTTATTGTTAATTTCCCCTTTCATACTTGTTAGCATTTGTCTTACATATTGTTGTGCTCCTATGTTGGGTGCATATATATTTATAATTGTTATATCTTCTTCTTGGATTGATCCTCTGATCATTATGTAGTGTCCTTCTTTGTCTCTTTTCACAGGCTTTGTTTTAAAGTCTCTTTTATCTGATATGAGTATTGCTACTCCTGCTTTCTTTTTGTCTATGTTTGCATGGTATATCTTTTTCCAGCCTTCACTTTCAGTCTGTATGTGTCCCCTGTTTTGAGGTGGGTCTGTCATAGACAACATATGTAGGGGTCTTGTTTTTGTATCCATTCAGCCAGTCTTTGTCTTTTGGTTGGGGCATTCAACCCATTTACGTTTAAGGTAATTATTGATAAGTATGATCCTGTTGCCATTTACTTTATTGTTTTGGGTTCAAGTTTATACACCCTTTTCATGTTTTCTGTCTAGAGAAGATCCTTTAGCATTTGTTGGAGAGGTGTTTTTGTGGTGCTGAATTCTCTCAGCTTTTGCTTGTCTGTAAAGCTTTTGATTTATCCTTCATATTTGAATGAGATCCTTGCTGGGTACAGTAATCTGGGATGTAGGTTATTTTTTTTCATCACTTTAACTATGTCCTGCCATTCTCTTCTGGCCTGAAGAGTTTCTGTTGAAAGATCATCTGTTATCCTTATGGGAATCCCCTTGTATGTTACTTGTTGCTTTTTTCTTGCTGCTTTTAATATTTGTTCTTTGTGTTTATTCTTTGCTAATTTGATTAATGTGTGTCTTGGGGTGTTTCACCTTGGGTTTATCCTGTTTGGGACTCTCTGGATTTCTTGGACTTGGGTGATTATTTCCTTCCCCATTTTAGGGAAGTTTTCAACTATTATCTCCTCAAGTATTTTCTCATGGTCTTTCTTTTTGTCTTGTTCTGGGACTCTTATGATTCTAATGTTGGAGCGTTTAGCATTGTCCTGGAGGTCTCTCAGATTGTCCTTATTTCTTTTAATTGTTTTTTCTTTTTTCCTCTCTGATTCATTTATTTCTACCATTCTATCTTCTACTTCACTAATCCTATCATCTGCCTCAGTTATTCTACTATTTGTTCCCTCCAGAGTGTTTTTTATCTCATTTATTGCATTATTCATTATATATTGACTCTTTTATTTCTTCTAGGTCCTTGTTAAAACTTTCTTGCATATTCTCAATCCTTGTTCCAGGCTATTTATCTGTGATTCCATTTTGATTTCAAGATTTTGGATCATTTTCACTTTCATTTTTTGGAATTCTTTATCAGGTAGATTCCCTATCTCTTCCTCTTTTGTTTGGTTTGGTGGGCATTTATCCTGTTTCTTTACCTGCTAGGTATTCCTCTGTCTCTTCATCTTGTTTATATTGCTGTGTTTGGGGTGACCTTTCTGTATTTTCGCAGTTTGTGGAGCTCTCTTTATTGTGGAGTTTCCTCATTGTACGGGTGGCTTGTCAAGGTTTCCTGGTTAGGGAAGCTTGTGTTGGTGTTCTGGTGGGTGAAGCTGGATTTATTCTCTCTGGAGTGCAATGAAGTGTCCAGTAATGTGTTACGAGATGTCAGTGGGTTTGAAGTTACTTTGGGCAGCCTGTATATTGAAGCTCAGGGCTATGTTCCTGTGTTGCTGGAGAATTTGTGTGGTATGTCTTGCTCTGGAACTTGTTGGCCCTTGGGTGGTGCTTGGTTTCAGTGTAGGTATGGAGGCATTTGATGAGCTTCTATCCATGAATGTTCTCTGGAGTCAGGAGTTCTCTGGTATTCTCAGGATTTGGACTTAAGCCTCTTGCTTCTGGTTTTCAGTCTTATTTTTACAGTAGCCTCAAGACTTCTTCATCTATAGAGCACCGCTGATAAAACATCTAGGTTAAAGATGAAAAGTTTCTCCACAGTGGGGACACCCAGAGACGTTCACAAACTTACATGGAGAAGAGAAGAGGGAGGAGGGAGATAGAGGTGACCAGGATGAGATGAGGTCGGATCAAAAGAGGAGAGAGCAAGCTAGCCAGTAATCACTTCTTTATGTGCACTCCACAGTCTGGGTTGCTTAGAGATGTTCACAGAGTTATACAAAGAAGAGAAGACGGAGGAAGGAAACAGAGGTGTCCAGGAGGATAAAGGGGGGAATCAAAAGGAGGGAGACAGATCCAGCCAGTAATCAGTTCTCTAAGTTTTCTCCACCGTCTGGAACACACAAAGAGATTCACAGAGTTGGGTAGAGAAGAGAAGGCAGAGGGAGGCGACCTGGTACAGAAAAAGGAGAGTCCAAAGAGGGAGAGAGCAGTCAAGCCAGTAATCTCGCTCCCAAGTCAAAATGGGTACTGAATATTGGGTTCTTAAAGGTACAAAATTTATAACAAATACCAAAAAGTAAAGTTAAAAAATCTAGAGTAGAGGTTGGATTTTAAAAAATATCATATTAAAGAAAAGAAAGAAAGAAAAAAATCACAAAAATTATAATATATATATATATATATGAAGTTTGCTTTAAAAAATAGGGTCTCTTCTTTTTGCAAAGTAATAGTAGGTTATAAAAATGAAAATTAAAGGAGTAATAGAGGGCTTAAAAATTTAAAAAAAATGATAGTAAAAATATATCTAGGACTTTCTCTGGTGTTGTGGGCAGTGTTGGGTCAGTTCATTTTCGGATAGTTCCTTGGTCCGGTTTATATTTCTCAAGATCTATAGGCCCCTTCCTATGTAGTCGGTACTAACTACAGGGTATTCATCTATTGCACCTGTCACTTCCAAGGCGGTTCCCTCTGTTTTAGCTTCTTCTGTTTACTGGTCTCTTCAGTGTCTGATTTCCACCCTGACACAAGGGGGCAGTGGTGGACACATTTTTTGGGCTCACTTGTTCAGTCTCGCTGTGGGGAGGGAGGGATGCTGCAAACAAATAACACTGGTGTGTGCTCAGTGTCCTAGCCACACTGGGCCTGCCCCCGCTCAAGGCACGTGT